>NC_140580.1:30273738-31636374 GCF_964204655.1 Triturus cristatus | reverse complement strand
CCCAAACACCCAGGGAATGCAGCCTTACATGCCATGGGACACTGTGTGGCCAATGCTGTAGTGTGGTAGGTGTGCACAGGTGTCCCTGGCTAGTAATTGTGTGTTGAATGCGTAGAATAGTCACACCAATGAGGTCCGACGCGGGTTACAATGTGTACGCATTGCACGGTTCATGACCGAGCCATGCGTATGCTTTGGCATTGAATGCAATGAGGTCTGACGCGGGTGACAATGCGTACGCATTGCACGGTTCATGACCGAGCCGTGCGTACACTTTGGCATTGAATGCAATGAGGTCTGACGCGGGTGACTATCATGCATACACGTCAGGCAGGCATGGTCCGAGACAGGCATACGCCTTGGCCATTGAATCGTATGGAGATGGGTGCATGTGTATTTTCAAAATACGTGTTGTACAGTCAGTTGACCGAGCTGGGCGCACCCATTGGCTCCGGACTGTCATGGAGACGGATGCGGATTCAAAACTTGTACGAGTTGTGCACTTGAAATTCAGTTGGATGCTTACAACAATGTTGCAATTTCAAGTGTTTCATGAAGGTGAAGATTTGAACGATGCGGAAGGCGTGTACGAGTCGTACATTTAAATGGATTGGCCAGATTCATAGAATGCAACCGTGTTGGACCTATCACTTGGGACACATGGCACAGATTCTGCCTCTGCAGCACAGATATAAGGCTGGCTGGCCCCAGGGAGCTCACTTGCCTGCACTACATGCTACTGGACCACATCCCTGCTACCACTGCTGCTGTCTCTGCATCTTCTGGCTCCTGCTATGGCACGTACTCTGGAGAGGGCCCCAGCCTTCACTGAGGAGCAGAACCAGGCCCTGCTGGACGGGCTCCTTCCACAGTACAGCAAGCTGTATGGGAAACCAGGGGAGCAAGTTAGTGTGCAGTCAACTGCCTTCCTAATTATGCATGTTGTCTGACTAGCAGTACTAGCAGTGTGTACACCAGTGGCAAGCATTCTCAGTGACTACTTTCATCCCCCAAAGTGTGTAGGTACATGTAATGAACAGGTGTCCTGCTGCTAAAGTGCATTAGTGCAAGCTTAAACTATCCAGGCATTGTTAACATGTCAGACATGCAGGTGATTTGTCCTTCCCCATGGTTGCACTACCTGTGTAACTCATTTCCCTTGGTGATGATGACATGTAGATCCAAATGTGTGCAGCACAAATCTGGGGCATGTGTGTTAATGTTCTTTTAACTTTGTCATCCTCACATGTTGATGCCCACCAGAAGCAGGAGATATGGCTGACCATCGCCCGGGCTGTTCGTTCGGTGGGGGTCTACAAGCGCTGGATCCACAACTGCCAGAAGAGGTGGCAGGACCTTCGGGGTTGGACCCGGAGGATAGCTAGAGTCCAGCTGAAGCTGTCACCTCCATGCAGGAGGGGCGGACACCGGACCCTGACCCCCCACATGCTCCGGATACTGGCGGTTGTCTTCCCGGACCTGGATAGGCAGCTGAATGCCAGACAGCAGCAGGAAGGGGGTAAGTCCATGCCTAATCTGTGTACTATGTCTGACATGCTAATTGCAGTCTTTTGACCTGGTCACACTTCCACATTACGTAGGTCTTGTAGTCCCTCAATTGTGTGATGCACCCTCCTTATCTGTTCCACAGGTGTGGCCCCTACAGTCTGTTGCTTGTGTCACTAGGGCACTGTGTCCCTGCAGTCAGCTATGCTTCAGCTACCGGACAGCATCTGTTCCCATGACTCTGTTGTGTGTTTCATGGGTGGGTCAATTGTTTGCCCAATGCCTGAGATCTGACATGTGATCTGTGTGTGCCCTTGAGATGTGTTCCAATTACTCGTCTGACTCACCACATGTGGCTGGGGTATTCCAAACAAACCCATGCAGCAGGGGACTCCAATTTTGGGGCCTCAGGAGTATGTATATCAAGTATGTCACACTTGCTTAGCCACCTGACTACTGTCCAGGGTCAAACACTGTTTCATGTAGACCTGGCCAGTCATGCCTCCTCAAGGGCATTTAGAAACACTTTGTAATCCCACTCCTGTGTATGAAATTACAGGTTGTGCTTAGTGACATGTGCCCTTAGGTGTCTGCCTCTCTGTCATTAGGGTGTGGCTTGTTGTTCCGTACAACTGGGGTGTCCATGATTCAGAGGGTCAGCAGGACATCTGAGATGTGACTGTGAGAGACAAGACCTGTGAGACATATAGGTGCGTGATCATCTGACAGCGCACAATGGTGTATGCAACTGTGTCCTTCATGCAGCTGGGTTACATGCATGGTAGACTGTGATGTGTTAATGTACATGGAGTTGTGTTTGCAGAGACTCATATGTCTGATTTGCATGATGTGGGGTCTTCTGGGTCCTGTATATGTTGTTTGCAGGGGATGGTCAAGTGCGCCGGTCATCTGCAGAGTTCGCTTTACCCCTGAGCTAGGATTGTGAGTCAGTGCATATTGTTGTTGTCTGGATGCCCTGCCCCTGTGACAGTAGACAGTGTTGACTGACTTTCCAGGCATGCCAGTGCCATGGCATTTAACTTGCTATGAGTGATCCTGCATTGTGTTCAAGTGTGCACCATGCACCCCATTGTGGCATTGCCCATCAGGACATGAGAACATCATAGTGTGTGTTGCTGGCATGCATCACAAGCATGTGAAATGAGTCTTTGCCCATCCCTTCATCCGGACACCTGTACTGAGTCAGTAGCAAGAGATGTGCTGTGTGTATAATGACATACTCCTACATGTTCACTTGCATGTCCAAATGAGGTGTGGGTGGTGCATGTCGGCACATTGGGGTATTAGCATCCAACATGACATATGTGTGTAAGTCAAGGAGGGATATGTGTGCCATGGTTGATGTTGAGAATGACAATTGGCTTATTCTAAACAGTGTTGGCACTTTGAGCTGTGTTCAGCTGATGATGCCAGGGCTTGCCCGTTGATGTGATGTACTCACTGTGGTGTGTGCAGTCGGTGCAGGTGACTGATGTTGTTCTCTTACTTCCTATTCCTATCCAGATACATCCACGGCCACAGGAGGGGACAGCTCCACGGACCAGGAGGAGCCACAGAGCCTGACAGGGACAGAAGGAGAGGAGTCGGGGGGACCCAGTGGCACGGAGGGCGAGTGGAGCCACACAGAGTAGTCGTCAGCACCATCACCCCTAGCTGAGGGCCACAGCAGTTCTGAGGATGACTCCCTTGTGGAGGCGGGTGTCAGCAGCCACCAAACCCCAGCTAGAGAGGCTGTCCCCGCCACCACCACCACCACCCTCCCATCGGCTCCCATCCCAGAGTTCTCTGTAGGCTCCCGTGTTCGTGAGCATGTCTCCTTTGTGCCAGGCACCGCAACCCCTGCCCCTGTGTCCCCTGCTGCCCTGATTGAGGAGTTTGTGGACTTACTTAGACAGATCCATATAGGGCAGACGTCGATGCTGAAGGTTCTCCATGCACACACAAGTCTGTTGACACAACTGGTGTCGTTCATGGAGTGCATTTCATCAGGCATGTCTGCCCTACAGAGGACCAATCAGTCCATGGCCTCCTCCCTGCCGGCAGCAGTGTCCCTCCTCCAACAGACCCACACCCCTCCTACCCCTGCACCACCCATGATTCCTAGCAGCCTACCTGTCCCAAGCACACACACACCTGCACATTCTCACAAAGCCACAGACATGGGCAGCACGCAAACACCCAAACCAAGGGCTAGACGTGCACACAAGCAAGCGCAGGGGACTGATACCACACTCACAGGGGCTGGTTTGCAGACACACACACAGTCATCCGAAACCTCTCCCTCCCAACCCCCTTCCCTTGCCTCACCTTCAACCCCATCTCCCCAGAAGCTCTTCCTCTGTGACCTTGGCTTCTTCCCCACTGACCCAGCAGATCCTGATTACAAGGGCAAGAGGAAGTCCCCACACACAGAGGGGAGTGCCCCTCACACCCGGACACCCTCCCCCAGGTGCAGTCAGACTGAGACCCCCACCCGCAAGTCCCCCCAGAGCCGGAAGAGCAAGACCCCCCCGCCACCACACAGCTCCAAGGCAAAGTCTCCATCCTCCACCCCCCAGGCCACCACTCCAGAGGTTCCCCCGCCACTCCCTGCCCCGGGTTCCCCCACCCAGAGATACACCATTCCCAAAATGCTAAGGCCCTCCCCCCCACCACTTGCTCCTCCACACCTGGTCAGACGGTTAGTGCCACTGATGTGGGGACCGTGTCCCCCCCCTGTCCTGCCGACCTCACCTGCCCCCCATTCCTCTCCCATGGATGTAGGCACTGCAGTGGAGTCCATGACCACCCCGTCTGACTTGGGCACTGCAGTGGGGACCCAATCCACTCCATCTGACCTGCCCACTGGAGTTGTGCCGGCACCCACCCCATCTGACTTGTGCCCCACAGTTGTGACTGCACCCACCACTTCAGTCATCTCCACTGCAGTTGCAAGTGTCTCGTCTGCATCCACCACCTCTTCACTGCCTCCTTCTGCTGCGCCCTGATCCTGTCCCTGCGGTGCCTGACCTGTCCCCATGTATGCCCCTCCGAGGGGATGACCCCGGTCATTAGCAGTGCAGGCAAGCAAGGTGTGACAGTTGTCACTCTAGTTCACTCCTTGGCATTTGGACATGGACTGGCCATTGGCCTTTTGTTTGAACTGACGTTTAACTTTTAATATGCTGAATAAAGCTTTTTTCTTTATTCCTGTGAACTTGATTTAGCTGTACATTATGTTGATGATGTTTAACATGCCCTTGCACCTGTAATGCTTGGTTTCCAATGTAGAATACTGATGTGTTGATGTGAGGTAGTCCATGTAGTCCATGAGATATGTATCCTATTCTGGTGGGTATCCATGTCATCCTTTGCAGCTACCTGGGTGTGTCATGTGCAACTATTTGTGGACATCTCTGTGAACATTTCATTTGCATGGTCACATCTCTGGCTTGCACCCATGCACATATGATGTGCTTCCCATTGTCCAATTTGTCAATTTCACAGACTTTGTGCGCATCACCACTGGACCTACAGGTGTGGGCATCATTGGTATAGGAGCAACTGGGTCCTCTGTGCAACTTGCTGTACATATGTATTGAGTATGTGCAGATGACTTAGGGGAGACTCACGTACCGAGGCTGTTGTGACCAGAGCCTTCATTGTGTGGTAACTGATGGCTGACTGACCAAGTGTTCTGCTGACATGAGTGAGACGTGCTGTGAATATGTTTGGCTCAGCTGGGCTTCCACAGGAGTTGGGTCCCCTCAAGTAAGTGTGTTGTCCCGTGACATAGCCTGGGCCCATGGTGTGTGTTGTATGAGCATGTGTGTGTGTCCACATCCCTTTTCATACACAGGCAGTGTTCCCTTGATATGTTCCTGCTGTTGATGCTTGCTGAGTGGTACCGGGTTCCTCCCACTACTTTGCCATGGGCTACCAGATGTGTGGGTGCATGACACACTACTGTTAAATGGTGTATCATCATTGGGGTTTGTCAGTTCTGAGTGGTAATGATGTTGTCAGACACAGATGGGACACAGTCAGGGTTCCCCAAGGCACTTGTTTATTTGCAATGACATGTAGTTGTCCCTAGGTGGTACCTTTCAGTGATTGAGACATGTGTATGTGTGTGTGACTGCTCTCACTTGTCGGGTTCAGGGCTGCAATGTTGGCAGGTGTCAGCATGTGTGCCTTGTGGTTCTCCTTGGCTTCTGCATTGTCCTGGGACTGTGGCAGGTATTCTGAAGGTTACGTGAGCTTTGACGTCATAGCCATGTACCGCATATTGTGCAGTATGTCTATTATTCCCCAGGGTTGTAAACTGTCCTTGTGTGATGAGTCTGTGCACCTTAGTTCCTCCCACCATTCCTGTGTTTGTCATGGGTGCATGTGCAATGTCACCTGTCCATGTGGGCTTCACAGATGCACATTGTTGCAGTTCAGGGTGTGTGGTGTTGAGGGTGGACTGATGTAAATGTTTGCATGGATGGTCCCCTAGCTCCCGTTTGTCCATGGATGAGGGGCCATGCTGAGTGATTTGTGTTTGTGTATGTGTGATGAACGTTTGTGGAACAGGACACATGTCTGGGTTTCCCAGTTTGTACGACATCTGCCTTTGTCATCACAGTGGAGGTGTCATGTATGCTTGTGTCACCCCAATGTCTGGTCACTTCAGGGTAGTGCTGTTGTGTGTCAGTCTCTTTCTGTGTTAGTTGGTGTTCATTCCAGCTTGTGTCACATGTGTCTGTTGTGCTCCTCTCATCTCACAATGCCTGATTGCCCACTAAGGGTGTCCCAATGATGGTTTACTTTTGTATGGCACTGTGTCCACATCTGTGTCACTGTGGTTCAACCCCCCTCATGTGTTGTGTAGTTGCCTGGGGATACTGAGACACACACACACACACATGTTATGTCAGATGTGCAGTGTGAGGTTGCCTGTTTGTGATTGTGCATCTGCATCAGTGCATTGGTATTGCTGTCGTGGGCCATTGTCTGGATGCTGTCTCTGTGATTTTCCCTGCTGTCCCTGTGAGTCATATCACATCACTGTGCACATTCATCCTGGTTGTTAGGTGCCATTGCTGGCATGGAATGGGAGTTTGTGAGCTGACACCTACAGTCTACACAGGTTGTTTTGATTAGTGTGTCTATTTTCGAGATGTGTGCATGCTTTGTGATGGTCACTTCTGCTCTTGTGTCATTGTACACTGTATGCATTGTCAGCCCCCATGTGTGGTGCCTGTCTGCACATGGCCAAGAGTGTGTTATGTTTTCACAGCACTGTTAGCCTCACCACATCTCTGTGTGAATGGGACAAAACCACTACTTCACCCCAGAAGTGTTTAATGTGTTGGGAGCAGGGATCATACATGCTGTTTGTTATTTGCAGCGTTAACCATGATGACACTTACCTTTTGGTCTCTGTGATGAGGGGGGGTTTAGACCCCATCACCACAATGCTCAACATCTGCTGCAGTTTGGAAGCCCACACTTAACTTTTGTTCTACACAGTGAGGGGGTGTTCTTTTTACATTGACACAGTGCTATGGTGATGCTTGCCTTGTGTAGGGCACGCTCATTTGAGGGTCACACATGTGCTGTTAGTTACATTGTATGTTCGAAGTCATAATCACTATTGTGGACATTTGTCACAGACTACACACTGTTGTCATGATGTTGGGGGGACGTATTTTGCTGACATACCTAATATTGGAGTATGATGGATGTGTGGCGCATCACCCATCCTATGAGTGGGGGTGACAGGGGTGATGGACAACAGGTCCCCTATGGGTGGGGGTGGCAGTAGTGATGGGCACCAGGTCCACTAGGAATGGGGGTGGCAGTAGTGATGGGCAACAGGTCCCCTATGGGTGGAGTGGCAGTAGTGATGGGCACCAGGTCCACTAGGAGTGGGGGTGGCAGTAGTGATGGGCACCAGGTCCCCTATGAGTGGGGGTGGCAGTAGTGATGGGCAACAGGTCCCCTATGGGTGGGGGTGGCAGGGGTGATGGGCAACATAAGCTCTATGAGTGGGGGTGGCAGTAGTGATGGGCAACAGGTCCCCTATGGGTGGGGGTGGCAGTATTGATGGGCACCAGGTCCACTATGAGTGGGGGTGGGAGTAGTGATGGGCAACAGGTCCCCTATGGGTGGGGGTGGGAGTAGTGATGGGCACCAGGTCCCCTATGAGTGGGGGTGGCAGTAGTGATGGGCACCAGGTCCCCTATGGGTGGGGGTGGCAAGGGTGATGGGCAACATAAGCCCTATGAGTGGGGGTGGCAGTAGTGATGGGCAACAGGTCCCCTATGGCTGGGGGTGGCAGTAGTGATGGGCACCAGGTCCCCTATGAGTGGGGGTGGCAGTAGTGATGGGCAACAGGTCCCCTATGGGTGGGGGTGGCAGTAGTGATGCGCACCAGGTCCACTATGAGTGGGGGTGGCAGTAGTGATGGGCAACAGGTCCACTATGGGTGGGGGTGGCAGGGGTGATGGGCAACATAAGCCCTATGAGTGGGGGTGGCAGTAGTGATGGGCAACAGGTCCCCTATGGGTGTGGGTGGCAGGGGTGATGGGCAACATAAGCTCTATGAGTGGGGGTGGCAGTAGTGATGGGCAACAGGTCCCCTATGGCTGGGGGTGGCAGTAGTGAAGGGTACCAGATCCACTATGAGTGGGGGTGGCAGTAGTGATGGGCAATAGGTCCCCTATGGCTGGGGGTGGCAGTAGTGATGGGCACCAGGTCCCCTATGAGTGGGGGTGGCAGTAGTGATGGACAACAGGTCCCATATGGGGGGTGGCAGGGGTGATGGGCAACATAAGCCCTATGTGTGGGGGTGACAGTAGTGATGGGCAACAGGTCCACTATGGCTGGGGATGGCAGTAGTGATGGGCACCAGGTCCCCTATGAGTGGGGGTGGCAGTAGTGATGGGCAAGAGGTCCCCTATGGGTGGGGGTGGCAGGGGTGATGGGCAACATAAGCCCTATGAGTGGGGGTGGCAGTAGTGATGGGCAACAGGTCCCCTATGGCTGGGGTTGGCAGTAGCGATGGGCAACAGGTCCACTATGGGTGGGGGTGGCAGGGGTGATGGGCAACAGGTCCCCTATGGGTGGGGGTGGCAGTAGTGCTGGGGAACATAAGCCCTATGGGTGGGGGTGGTAGTGGTGCTGGCCATACAACCCCTATGGTGGGCTGTTGTTAGTGGCCAGGATGTGGATCTCCTGTGTGTGTGTGTCATTTTGCGGGTACGTGTCGTTTGTTTGTGTGGTAGGTAGACTTACCGCCTGCGCCATCGGCGTCGGTTCCTGATCCGGTCATAGATGTAGAGTACTGGTATGACCTGCGCAATGGGATTCATGATGTGTTCGTGTCGTACACGCTGCTTGTTGCTACGTATAGTACCCGCTGCAAGCTGGTCCGTCTCGTAGCCGTGTATTAAGTTGTGGCGCGAATCGTAGCTGATATGCTTTTTTTCCGGATGCTGTGACGTCCCGTACGTGGCGATCCGTCCGTCGCGTAGGAAGTACGCATCGTACTTGTCAGGCCGGAAACTGCTATGGATACTGCTTCCGGGCGACTCGGTACAGCGTTAGGAGTTACGGCTCGGACGGAGAATGGAGCTTGACTCACAGCCTACGTGTCTGTCGGGTTTTTGGCAGTTATGCGCATCATACTTCCTCTGCAGGACGGACCGGCTACGGGTACGTGTCGGTCACATGGTAAGTCTACGGACAGCTCTCGGAGAGCTGTCTGACCCGGGATCGGAATCGACCCCTTAAAAGACAGCAGACACGTTTTGGTGACTTTGCCTTTTTCAATGCTCCAAACAATTGAAACACATCTAACCATAGTTCATTTTAAATAAATCAAACTGAGCAGCTCTCATTGGAGGGCGTTATACAGGCACAGAAGGAGGGGCTCACATATTGATGGAATTTTCAACTTTCAAATCTGCCATATAATGTTTCCAATGCTTGTGAAAACCAAATGACAATCCCCTCTTTTAACATAATTACACCCTGAATGGGTTGCCAGGCACTCTCACGGGAGCAGTTAGTTGTTATGATATGGGGCGCAACTACAATCCTGCACACGCCATGTCACCTGATGTGCTAGTTCACAAATATTTCCAATGCCCCTCCCCTGCAGCTGCACATATCACACGGAAACCCTTTAGCCCCCAAGCATAGGAATCTAGACCAATGACTTTACCTCCTCAAATTCAATAATCCGCGACTGTACGTCGATGTGGTTCAAGGGCCAATAGACTTCAATAGGGGCGGTTCTGGAAGCACAATTAAGTTTTCAAACCACGCTGCGGCTGAACTCCATCAAGGCGTGTGCTCTGATGTGAGGGTGCACTCACGAATATGCAACAACATCTCCGACTTTGCCTTTTTCAATGCTCCAAACAATTGAAATAAATCCAAACATAGTTTAATTTAAATAAATCAAACTGAGCTCTCAGTGGAGGGCAGTATACAGGCAGAGAAGGAGGGGCTCTCATAGCCAAAAATTACACAGATTGCCAACTGCATCGTTTGAAATTTGGCTTAAGCCCATGCATTGCCTTGAATCACTTTGAATGACGCAACTACAGTGCAATGGCTTAGTAAATCTGGCCCCTAATTTTTATTTGTTGCCAATA
The DNA here is from genome assembly GCF_964204655.1 of Triturus cristatus. Lineage (NCBI taxonomy): Eukaryota > Metazoa > Chordata > Amphibia > Caudata > Salamandridae > Triturus > Triturus cristatus. The sequence goes on along the minus strand of NC_140580.1, from coordinate 31,626,217 downwards.
AAAAGTTACCACATATTCAATCTAATAAGATAACCCAGTACTTGTGGATGAGAGAGATAGGCCTTACAGTAGTGAAAAACAACACTACAGGCTGCAATGGCAGGACTGAGACATGCCAAGGCCCAAAAGCTCCTTTAATGGATGGCTTTACGGGCTCAACAGGTCCACTAATAGCATTTAAATTACAGGCCCAGTTACATGGAGGACCATTACTATGGACTTAAAGGAGGCACAAAATCTTTTTTTCCAATTTACTTTCCAGCACTAAACTTGTTTAGCACTGAAAATAACGTGAAAGTAACGCGAAGCAGCGCATAGCACTGATTTGCATTATTTATCGCTAAGGAGGCGTACCTTGGGAGGTGCATGGGCCTTCCCATGGAACCCTCCAAGGTTTCTGATGCTAAACCCAATGTACTATACAAAGAAGACAGGGCTTAGCGTCAGAAAACTGCATCTTTTTAAAGTAAGCTCAAGGAAAGAGAAATAGTTCATTTCTCCTTCCTTTTCTGACTTTGTACGTGTGCTGCACAGTACAGCACACATACAAAGTCCAAAACGGGTTGAAGTCAGTCTATGCATGGTATTTTGTACTGGAAGGGAACCCTTCCAGTACATAACCTATGCTAGAGTCACGGAGACACCCTTGCACCATGGCGCTAAGGCGCACCTTAGCTGATTTCAGCGCCGGCGCTTGGTAGAGGGGAGGAGAGTGCCATTTTTCAATACATTTGTCCCTCTCCTGCTCTCTCCTTCTCACGCAGTGCAGAATTTATGGCTGCTGCACTGTGCTGCGTGAGAACTTAGTAAATCTGGACCAAAGTATATTAAATGTGCCAATTTAGTGTCAGCTAAATTTACAATGTTTGAAGGAGAGCAAACAATCACATTAGCACTGGTTAGCAGTTGTAAAGTGCACAGAATCCTAATGCCAATAAAAAAGAATTTAACAAAACAGGAGAGTGAAGGCAAAAAGTTTTGGGAATGCCACGCCACGAATGTCAGGTCTAACAGGGATTATAAATACAGTGCTTGAGCTTTGGTTGCACTGACCAAGAGACACACAGCTGCTGTTGTAAGGAACCCTATTCTTCAAGTAATACCTTGCTCTGCCCAATGCAATGCTTTTTTACCAACAAAAGCATTTGTTTATCAAGTTGACAAACAAATGCTTTTTTTGGTTGTAAAAGTGACTTGTGAACGCGTGTATGGAGCGCTGAATGCGCTGAATGTTGCAGGAAAGCCGGTAGTGCCTGCAGTAGGCGAAACGCATTAAAGAAAATAGTGCTTTCAGACTAAATAAGACGTACTGTGTAACCAGTCCTCATGGGAGGAAACACATGAAGACAAGGTGGTACTAAGCAGGGACTAACAAGCCTATTAACGAATCAGAAGCCAGCATTCACGAAAGACAGTGACACAAGCCAGTGACAAATATGGGCGGAGGGGGGGGTGGGTCCTCAAGTCCATACTCCAATACAGCATGCCTAGCAGAGGAGCGAATGCGCTGCCCAGGCTCGACCTAAAAACCAAAAGTGATGTGTGGGATGCTCAAAATAATCTAATCTACCAGTAATCACATTGGACCACATTCAAGCAGATCATTCTTTTGCCCTACATGCCACTTCATATGAAAATCAGTTGTGGGCCATTACTTCGCTGACGAGGAGTAACTAGGCCGAAACCAGACTAGAGCTGAAGTAGTTCAGGCTGGACTATTCCTATTTGAGCAGGACAATAACTGATTTGCATATTGCTCATCTCTGTATAGAGGTGCACAGTGGGTGGAAAAATGTGCAATGAAATACATCCCAAGCAACAGCCAGTGGCCGAGATTAATTCTAGCATTCCTACCATCACTTTGTTTTGTGCAGCACGATGTTTGTAGCACATTTTCAAACCTCCTGCATCTCATGCAGTATGTCCCTTATTGGTTAAACTACAAACAACAACCCGCTCAATCCTGCTTCTTTAACCCCTTCAGCGCTGCGCGGATTTCCGCGCAGTGCTGAAGGTTCTGAGCGCGGGCGGGGCCATGACAGAACGGTTCCGTCATAAGCACAGCCCAACCGACGTGCATGACGGAACCGTTCCGTCATAAGCGTCGAAGGGGTTAAAAGAGCTCCCAAGATCACGATGCAAATCGCAGTGTTTGGCGACCTTGTCAGGGGTACGATGCTTGCTGGTGTGAGGGGGACTGTGAAAAGGCATGCTTGTGGTAAGAGAAGCAGCACTGAAGATTCCACCCACCTCATATGTGGGAGCGAGCTCTCCTGTTTTTTGCCTACAGTGTGCCGATAAATTGCCAGACAGACTGCCCGGGCCTGTTTGATGCATGAACTCACTCAATAAACAAGCATTGAAAATGCAATAGGCCTCGCCTTTTATTAAGTTAAAGCCATTTGCTTTTCTAATGGTATTATATAGCAAAGCAAATGCATTTTCAATGCTTGTTCTAGACTTGCAAACTCTCTCCAGTTTTTTTTTCACGCTCTCGTCATCTTAAAACTGGGTCGCAGTCTGCACTTAGAAGGTTCTTGGCACGTGTAGGAATGTTCATAGCAGCAGGTCGGGGAAATGCAGTCTCTAGACGGGAACTCTAAATACCTGTTAGCCCCCGAGACACACAGATGTTTCAGGCAACAACCCAGCCGTAGCGTGCCCATGAATGTTTAGTAATCGAGGGGAGATGTGTGTGTGAAGGGAACTGTGGGGCATATTTATAATAACTGACGCATCCCTGCATATCAGCAGGGATGCGCCAGTTATTTTGCGCCCCAGCTCCGCCACCATGGATGCGCCGCATTTATAATGCGGCGCACCATGAGGCAAAAACGGCACAGATGCGTCACGCATCTGTGCCGTAAAAGTGGCGCATTGCTGGAGTTGCGTCGCAAGCGTGACGCAGCTCCAGCAATGCTCTGGGGGACCCTATCTTCACAATGCTGCGTCAATCCTTACGCCTGCTTCAAGCAGGCGCAGGGTTTTGACGCAGCATGGGCTCAAAAGTGACTGAGTGAAATCTTGTAGATTTCACTCAGCCACTTTTAGGAGGCGTTCCTGCACCGGAACGCCCCCACCTGCCCTGGAACGCCTACATGTAGCGCAGGGCTTTACAACGTGACGCATCTCCCAGATGCGTCACGTTGTAAATACCCCACACCATGGCGCAGGATTTGCGCCGCTGCTGCGTCACAAAAGTGACGCAACGGCGGCGTAAATGAGGCGCAAGTCAAACATAAATCTGCCCCTGTGTGTGAGCAGATGGGGGCGGGAGGGCTATTATTATTGGATGTGCCATGGAAGCTGTGTTGAGAGGGGGTTCGGTGTGCCCTGAACTGTCTGATAGAGGGGGTGCGGCAGACGGTGAGGTGTAGGTCCCGTGGTGCCCTTGGTTTATGAGAGGGTAGAGCCCATAGGGTGCTGCTTTTGGTGGGGGAGGAGATGGTGTCTGCTGAAGCCGCCTTCAAGAACAATATAGTGTGAGTGAGGGCCAGTGTAGGGAACGTTGAGGGGCAATAGTTGCTTTAGTATAGGGGCGGTGTGTTCCTTACCATACCTTTCAGGACCACGTTTGGGCACAGGCTGACCCTGCTTGTGCTGGCTTCATAGAGGAGCGGCTCCTATGGAGTATGGCGCAGAGGCGCAACTAGAGCTAAATTTCGGGGGGGGGGGGCCTAAGTAATTTTTTTGGGGGGGCTGAATCTTTAAGCAATAGGCAGAGTGGAGCTGCATGGGCTCTTACAAGGGGTGAAACAACAGCACGGCCTCATTAACATGCAAATGGTCTTTTAAAGACCTGTGAAGTACTCGTGTGCGGCTGTGTGAGTGCCTGGGAAGCTGTCTTATCCCAGGCTGCCACACACGACAGGGGGGGGGGTGTGAAGCCCTTTGAGTCCAATGGGTGTTGCGCGCCTGGTATGGCGTCATTGAGCTGCATTACAGGGCATGCGGTGGCATGCCGGTGTTACCCCGCCTCCCTGACAAATCTAGTGGGGTAAGAGGGGAGCTACAAGACATGCTGTACCATAGCAAGGGTACCCTGCTTCCCTGACGAATCTAGTGGGGTACAAAAGAGCCTCAATCCATGTCGAACCTGGTGACGGGTACCCTGCCTCCGAGAGGAGTTCAACGGAGGTATATAGTATACGCTACACCATGCCCAGGGCACCCTGCCTGCAGAAGGCGTCTAATGGGGCTATGGTACCTGGTTTACCATGCCAAGGGTACCCTGCCTCCGTGAGGAGTTCAATAACTGGTATAATCACACTGCAGCACATGCCGCACAAATCAGATTTACCTTGCCTCCGAGGGAACAGTTTCATTGGCATACAGTACTACCTCTGTGTACCCTGCTTCAGGGAAAAGTCTGATAGGGTATAATGGTGTCATATAGGGGTATAATGGTGCCACAGTGCATGCAGGATCATGCCCAGGGTACCCTGCCTCAGTGAGAGGTTTAGCAGGGTAGATGGGCGCTGCAGTGCATGTTTCACCGGGGAAAGCCTGCTTTAATTCTGTGCGGGGGAGAGTTGAGTTTGGCAGGATAGAATGGTGTCAGACTAGTTCTACCATGCCGAGCCCCTCTGTGAAACGGGGGATGGGGGCACTGGTACTAATGTGCATTCAGTACGTTACACCGTGCCGATGTTGCCCTGCATCTGTGTGGAAGGTATTGAGGAGTACGGTTAGGTATAACATTGTGACAGATACCGGTGGTACAGCGCGTGTCACAGCCCCCCCTTCAGATCATATTCCACTGCCCCTGTAAGAGAAGTACCACAGGAGGGTATATTACGGAGGATGCTGTGGGTACTGCTGGGATCGGGGTTACAGTATAGGCCACATAACTCTGGAAACCTCTTACCTTGCTGACCACGTTCTGCCCCAGACCGGCCAGATCTGGTAGGTCCACTCGGGTCACTGGCAGTCCTCCCCCAGCTGCGGGTCCTCGGCGTGGGCAGGGTGCTCCAGGAGCCCGCGGCTGTGGCTCAGGTTGTGCGAGGGGGCCAGCCCGGGGCCCCCGGTGGGTCCGAGCAGGCGGTGCGCCGTGGCGTTGTCCCGGCTGCCCGGGCACCAGTAGTCGGGTTGATCCAGCAGGAAGGAGTCTGAGAACTGGCTGAAGCCGGTGAAGAGCATGGGGATCCAGGTGAGCAGCACAAAGCGCCGCGTGTAGGGCCCCAAGCCGCACGCCACGGGCATCACCTCGCGGTCGAAGTCCAGCAGCAGCGGGCTGGGGGCGTCCGGGGACGGGGGGGGCGGGCAGCGCCGAGCCATTCTCCTCCAGCCGTGGGGGCTCGGCTCCTCTCCGCTCTGTGGCCATGCCGCTGTCGCTGGGTGCTCACATGGAGGGAGGGCCGCTCTGCTGCAGGAGGACCCCTGCCTCCGCGATGCGGCACCGGGATCACTCGCCCGAAAACAACGGGAGGGGGAGGGGGCATGGGGGCGCTGCAAGGTCTGAGGCAAAGGAGCGCCGAGGTGCGCTGGGGGGAGGCGTAAGGATGGGCAGCAAAAGGTCGGGTTACGGGTTAAGGCGGGGAAGCAGGCCTCGCATGGGGAGGGTTGATGGCAGCGGCAGGCCACGCATGAAAGGTTTTCTTGTCTTTATGGGGCCATGTGTTTGAAACACATGGCCCCATAAAGATAAGAAAAAGCTTTGCTACAAACGTAAAGCAAGCGAGCCAGTCCAACTGGGACGGCTCTAAAAGAGAAAAGTGTACGACACTAGACGCTCTTTTCCAATGGCTGGCCACCGTTTAGCATAAACGGTGACGCCAGCCAATGGAAAAGAGGGGTGGGGCTTAAAGCCCACTAGAGGAATCTCTTCAAATCATTAAATCTCGCCAGCGAGACTGCGCATGTCTGCACAGTCTTACGCCAGGCTAGACCTAAAAACAGAACTCCCAAGTCCAGCCTTAAATGAACCATTTGTGAATCAGTGGCTTTGGCTCTCATGGCCATGGCCCAACAGGCACTACTGTGAAAATGCAAGGACTACTCTGACAGACTTAGGACTAGAGTGGACTTGACTATTTCAGGGTTGGAAGAGCGCCTCACACTGGTCATATCAGTTGTTGTACTGCCCCAGGTGCATTCTGTTTTAGGGTCAACCACTCAAACAAAAGGCATATCCTATCCCGAGGTATGCTTTTCCTTGTGGTGACTGGGCCTCCCTGTATTCAACTTGCCTCAGCAATTTAATTGCACATAACCAGGGCCACTGGAATTATGCAGCAGGGGAGGGCCAAATTATGCTGCAGGGTTGAGCAAATTATGCAACAAGAACAGGCAAATTATGCGGTATAATGCGGCACATTTTGTGATAGTATTACTTCAATATTTTGTCATTTTTAAACTTGGTAACTCTGTCTGGGCATTGGTTGCACCACATTAGTACCAGTATAACACCCACATATGGCAATAAGCAAGCAGGAAGGTGACCAGTCAACCTCTGCAAAGGGAGTCCCACTGCGCTGCAACACGTTGCTGTGTTTTTAGTAACTTTTGAACCATTTTAGTTAGTAACAAAAGTGTTTTTGTTAAAATCTGCAGATTATGCAGAAGACGATTGATTATATGGCAAATCTATAATTATGCATCTGCACAATTGCATAATTCCAGTGCACATAACCCCGAATACCTGTACCTATCAGGTGGAATCTCCTACAGGTTCTCGAGCACATCGGCTGTAATTTCAGAGCAAATGCCCTGCCCAAGACAGCAGAGGGAGAGCACGGGGCTTTGGGAGGGGCGATGTTAAAAACCTTTTGTTACATTCACACGACCCCTATTTGGGAAGTATGCTTGGAGTAGCATCGTTCCATTGAATCTTTTGTGTAAATCCCTCTTGGGCCACTACTCACATGAAATCCCCTCAACAGATTCCTCAGGAGGGAGAGAAGAAAACAGTTGTTGAACTTGCTTGTGCATTCTAAATGTATCACTTTCAGTGTCCATGAGAGTACTCGTTGAAAGTTCTCCTGTGGTAGGAGATTGTGGTGTGGCTCCCACTCTAGGAGGTTTTGTCAGCGGCTTGAACTACGGCCCTGGTCTTACTAGGGGGCATATGTATCAACATCACCATTTGCGATTCTCAAATAGCGATTGTTAAGGAATCGCTATTTGAGAATTGCAAAACGGGATGTATTTAAAAATTCGCAAACTTTTTGCGATTTCTTAAAATTCCTTAATTGCGATTAGCAAATTGCGAAATCGCAATTAAGGAATACCTGGCCATTCATTTCTATGGGCCAGGAGACCCATAGGAATGAATGGGAAGTAATTCTCAAATAGCGAATTCGCAATTTGCTAATCGCTATTTGAGAATAATTTCAAAGGTGCAAGGGTGTCATGATGACACCCTGATGCACCCCTGAAATGAGCATGTGTGTGCATATGGCGCACATACATGCCCTAAGGGCATGTATGAGCGTCACGTGGCACTTTGCAAAATTAAAAATAGTGCATTTTGAAAGGAAATCGCAAATTACCACCAACTGGAAGTTGGTGGTAATTTGCGATTTCTTAAGGATAATTCGCACAACTTGGGTGCTTTTTACATATCATTTAAGAAATCGCAATGTGCGATTTCTTAAATGATTACGCAAAATTAAGAAATCGCTAAATTAGCAATTCCTTAATTTTGCGATGGGATTTTGCCTAATACATCCCGTTTTGCGAATTTTTACTCGCAAACGCTGTATTTTGCGATTCGCAGCGTTTGCGAGTAAAAATTAGCTTGATACATATGCCCCTAGGTGAGGCCCTATCATTGCCCTTAACGCTAGAGGTGGACAAGTCGGAGAATGCATTGGAAGAGCCATGCCACAGCCGAACCAGGACCCTGACTGGTAGCTGAGAGAATCTGAGAGACACATCACGAGCTGAGTCAGGAAAAAAAGGATCATGTGAAACCTCAAAAAAAGGAAGTGTTGCTTGCAGCCTCTCATATCCTGTTCTTCTCCTGCTTTAACCATGCTATGGCAGGAGGAGTCAGGCCAGGCGTAAGATTTGAGAAGCGGGAGTACTCCCTGTGCATTTACCTCCTAGAAAGACTGTATCGACAGATGACAATTCTCACTGAAGAACACACATGCTTGGTGAGCTCTATATCAAAAAAACACATGGGCGCATACTTTACCAATAAACACACCCAGGGCTGTCTTCAACACACCCTAACACACTCCGAGCCCTTTCATTGGTACACACACACTGAGTGGCATTCCCTAAAGCACACCTTGAACCACAAATACACAGACTGGAAACTCAGTCTCTAATATATATACACACAAACACACACATCCACACACACATAGGCCTACACAGACTGTGTTGCTGAGTAAAAACACAGATATAAACACAAGTGGTGCAAATGTTTAAAACACCTCTCACTGATATATACAGTCCAATAGATCTGCGACGGGTATTACAATGAATAATGCAGCAGGTGCAGTGGCACCGGGGCACTTGCTTGCTCTAGGGCTCTTTGCCTCGAGCTTCTCCTCTGCTGCTTGGGGACAAGGAGGACGTTATAAGCGGTATTTAAAAAATATATGTGCAAAGCCTGCAGCGCTTTACTGTGCTGTGTTGGCCTGGCCCTCTCCACTCCCTTGCTGCTGGGAAGAGTGAGTGTGGGAATCAGGGCGGATAGCCAGGGCAGAATTTATGTCAAGGCTCGGTTCATTTTGGGTCGATCATCACAGAGAACCTCGGGCCAGAACTCTAAATCGGGCTAGGGTTGAACCCTCAGTGGCTCGTCCTCCCCTGCTTAAACAGCCCGCATTGACTTCTGAAACACGCCCCCCCTCCCCCCCCGTCATTGCCAGCTTCCTTTAAAAACCAATTACTTCTAGGTACAGTTAACGCCTGTACAGATCTCATATTCAGGGCACCTACCTCCCACAATCACCCTTCTCACCCCGAGAGCAGGATGTAACCCTGTGACAACAGACGTCCAAAGCCCTACATAATGTTTTTGTATAACGCACATGCCCCTGATGTATCGCTCAAAGCACTGGGGGATGGTGTAGGGGCCAGGGGAACAGATCTCATTCAGATATTTAGTATTTAAAAAACTCTTCTTCTGAATTGCCTCAAGGCATACTTTCTTGCTACATTACAAAAACATTTGTATTTTCTATGTTGTATTACTTTTTCCAGTGACAGCTTGTGCAGCCGCTAAGGTGGTTTTTGTTCTCTTGTAATCATTAGATATCTCTCTGGGGCTGGTGTGCAGCCTTCCAGCATCTGATGGGTCCACGCTGCAGAACCGCAGCCTCGCCAGCAACCACACAGGGCAAATGTGACAAGCACATCTCTGCTAACCCAATGCTCTATATTTGTGAAAGCATCTGTCAACAAATATTTCATGCCCGTCAGATCAATGAAACTCCTCTCAGTCTCAATGTCTGACCTTTCAATTAAGTCTCCTTGCAGTCCGTGCTTCCTCTCTTGCCTGCCACTGCCTGTTGGGCTGTTTCTCGTCCAAGTGTCTCTTCTGGTTAGGCCCATCAGGCTGTTAGAAAGCTTTCCCACCCTTAGCATGTCTGACTAGAAGGAAGTAGGCAATTCTGGCAACTTCCTCCTGCTTTCCCTATATCTCATCCTCTAGCGAGGCTCTAACTCGAGCATCTGGCTTCATGTTCATGTACCATGTAGGGACAGGCCTAGTAGGTTTTAGATACCCAACCCTAAAATTCGCAAAATGTTGTTCAAAATTCAAATGTAAAAGCCTTATTCTTCTGTAAATGGTAACAGGTCTATCAAGCTGTGTTTTATAGTCAGACGTGACAGTGCAGCTGTTGCCAGACAATTATGTGAGCATCACCAGAGAGGGCAGGTACATGCCATTGTAATGCTATTAAAGAGTCTTAGATAACTAGATCATTTATGGGATTGTGTCTGGCAGGAGTGTATATGGGAGGAGGGCAGTAATTATTTTGCATTCTTTAGGTAGAGCCTAGGCAGCGCATGCGCTGTCTCTGTGAGACATAGTGTATTCACTTTGTGGGCTTAGATCCCGCCCATATGCTTGCTATTTGCTGGAGTGATTGTCACTCTTCTATTCTTTCATCCTATTGGTTGACACCATGCATTTGTCATGCCTCTTTTAGTGTTTCTCTCTCCCTGAGAGCAGCGACCAAGTACCACCTCACTCCACCAATTGCCATTATATCACATGTTTGTCAATCTACTTTTTTGAGGGGGTGAGAAGGAATGAAAACAATCAGTCCTGTGAATAGTCGGTCCTGTTTTCTTTTGCGGTCGCAATAATTTTCTTTTGAGGTCACTCAAGTTTGCTTGGGGTGAGGTGAAATTTCTCCCCTGGTGTGCCCAACCCCAGCCTCTTGGCTGCTTTTACTGCCTCTGTCGCGGCTGCTGCTCGAGTCACACTCTCAGAAGTTGAGGATCTACCGAGGATGGGGCAAGCCTCGCTGAGCAGAGAACGGATCAAGTAGTTTTTGGTGCTGATGGGGCTACAAATTCCTAGTGAGCCCAGTGCAGGTATGCCTGTGTGTGCTAAGGGAGAAAGGGCCAGGCGAGCTCCTAGATTCCTCGGCCTGTGTATTGGAATGCCAGCAATGCCCGGGCAGAGCTCAGCCCAGGTCAGCTGACCGGCTGAACAGGGGCTGCAGCAGGAATCCCTGACACCCCCACTGGTTGCTGGCAAAATGCTGCCTAATTGCTTATCTAAAGTATAGGTGTTATCTAAACAAGCCGTAAAGCAAAGGATCCAGTCCAGATAGGCCGTCCCAAAAGGAGGAGGGGCTGCATGCAGGCTCAATGTGCACAAAGCTTTAAGCTTTCCTCTCCCCTACGTCAGAGGGAGGCTTATGAATACAGTTATAACCTGTAAGTTGGTGCCTGGCCGTATGTCTATGCCTCCCCTAAAGCATTGCAGCTGTTTCCACAAAGGGGGAGCACATTCCGATGGGGAGCTGGAAATGACGGAACACCGCTCCCTCTCTCATATGTCTCTAAGTGAGCCACGCCTCCTCTTATTCACACAACCGCACATTTCGGAATACAGGTAGAACAGCACAGCAATTACTTTGACTGGGGGGGGGGGCAAGCGGCTCTTCGGGTCCATGTAAAGGGCAAGTCCTCTAGGTGTCCTTGCGGGTGTGATCTGGGGGCAGCTGCAAGCAGTGACAGCGTAGTCAGCGAGCGCCCATCCTACCCGTAACACTAACTGCAGTGATGCCAACAGAGGTGGTGATCTGCAGGAAGCACACTCCTCCCTCGCTGGTACCAGTTTGCAGTGCGAGGGTGGCAGATGGAGCCTTCCGCAAGCTTGGCTCTCAGTGGGGATGGCGTGGTACTGCCCCCTGGCTCCTCGCCCCCAGAGCTTTCCTGCATGCCGTTTTAGTATGTAATGTACACACATCAATGAGCAAATGTCTACTAAGACGCATTTGGCAGCGGGCAGCAGTCGCTTAATGTGCAGGACACTTTTTTCCTCACCAACCTGCAACCCAGGAATGTCAAAAACTTGGTGGGAAAAATTCCTTCTACAAACTTGCTCAGGTTCAAGGCCAGAATGGAAGAAGGGATCACACCCGCCTATCCTTAGGGTCACACTTACACCCATTCTCAGGGTTGCCTGTCAAACTTTTGAGGTGCTACGTTAGTCAACTGTACAATACAGCTTTCGCAGGATATCTCCATCAGGAGATGTATATTTGAAGGGGGTGTCAACTCTTTTGCAGTTGGGGGCCATCACCTGCTTCTTTTTTTAAAAAAAATGTGTTTATGCTCGTTCCCCATTCTCCTAATGCCTGACTTCATTCTAATTTTTTTAGTCCAGGGGTTGGCAGGTGTGGTAGAAGGGGCTGTGATCCGTAACTCGGGATTTCTCATTATACTACCTACTGCCCCTCTGCATGAGTCCACTACCCTGCTTCTGCGTGTGTATCCAGCTGTTAAACTGGTACTAATGAGGTGTAACATAGAAGTTAAGCACAGTGAAGGGAAAATGTGAAACATTATCAAAACTTTCGAAGAAAAAATTGAGAAAGAGTGCAGGAAAGGGAGCTGGGGAAAGTCAAGATGGAAGGAAGGGTGGCAGGGAGCATACAATGATAGAAAGAAGAGTTGAAGAAAAATGAAAGTAGGGATGGAAGAAAAAGAAAGTAAAGCAGAAGGGAAGGGGATGAATACCTGTGGGACTTCAGGACAGGTGTATAAAACAAGCATTTGCAATGCAATAGGTCTCACAGTTACGCGAGTTTAAGCTATTGGCATTGTAAATGACAATGCCTTTTATTTATGTTTTAAAAACGAAAACAAAAATAAAAGGCATTGATATTTGCAATGTCAGTAGCTCAAACTCGCGCAAATGAGAGACCTATTGCATTGCAAATGCTTGTTACAGTTTCTCTTCAACATTTACGTCAACCCACACTCAGCTTCCTTAGATGATGGAGTTGGTCTTGGCATCCCAGTTTGGATCAGAGCTTTCGGTTGGCACAAAGAGCAAGTGTAAGAGCGAAGCTGTTCCTTCTTGGCATTAACATCTGTTTGGCTGCCTTCCTCCATGTTTCGCTCTCAGGAGCCGGTGTGTCTTGCCCTGGCCTGCCCGTGTACTAGCGCTCCAACACAGTGTGCATACAAGCATGTCTTGACTGTATGTATACACTTCAGGGCAGATACTCTGAAGGAACAGAGCAAGCGCTTTGTAGGCTGAGAGGGGGCAGATAGCACTGTGTGCTCTTCAAGCTATGCTTGACCCCGACACACGAAACCAGGAGCAGGACATAACCAACCCAGTGCCTGCCCCAAGTTCTCAAGGATTCCCCAATCTGGCCAAGCGAAGCTGCTATGCCAGTTGCCAGGCAGGCCCTCCAAAAACACACAATCTGACCATGACACTGTGGCTTTACATCACAAACACAGCATTAAACAAATCTTCTTTGTTTACCTTGAAATTGGCAGTTAAAAGAGAGCCCTTCTAAAGAAATGTTCACCTCCAATTACAAAAGCACAACATTCCGTTATGAACGGTAACAGGATATTGTTCCCTGCTGTTTTGTAATAGCCCTTTAAAGGGACAGCATGATTCAATATCTCCCAACATATCGTGTTCGCTTGCCTTTTTTGTAGCAGATTAAGGGTCTTGTGTGATTTTGTTTGCTAAGCGTTTTGAGTTTCGCTTGCAAAGGGAATCCCTCCCTACCATTTTTAGGTCTCGCCTGACCCAGCGCATGCGCTGCAAGACATTTAGTAGGTGCGTTTTCGAAGTGCTACCCCACGTTTGGCTGGCCTAGCGCTTGCGTTCACGCAAGCGTGCACGCGCGCAACCGCCAGCTTTCAGCACTCGATCAGGCGCCATCTGTCATTCCTCTCGCTCTCACATGCGCGCTTCGCTCTGCCTCTCTGTTTTGCTCGCGCATCAACTCCCTCCCCCTCCCTCACCACAGGGCACACGCCGAGACATCAAGGGTGAGCGTCGCACGCGATCGCTTTGTCATTGCACCTCACAATTAAAACACTGTTGTATTCTAATGTGGTGAGGACCGTTTAACGAATGCTGCATAGTTATTGAAATTCCGCATATTCAATAAGCAGACCACCATCTGTTTCCGGCAGTGTGGAATTCAACTAGCGTTTTATTTAAATTTTCCTACACTGAAGAAAATCTCTGTGCATTCCACTAAGAATCCTTAGCTGGTCCAAATGTAATCAGCCAAGGTAATGTGGACGAGTGGTTTGGACAGTACGATGCAGGCTTGATACGCGTGGGCAGTCGGCTCTGTGAGTTTCTTCGTCCTGATGATGGCCACTTCCATTTTTCCCTCCGAAGACTGAAACGTCGACTACCAGAATTGGCACCGTCTTAATGTTTGCAAATGTATGCGTCTCTCACTTCTTGTGAGTTTCAATTGTTTATATGTTTGTATATTACACTGTCACTGGCTGCGTTCCCCTTCTCAATTGTGCAATGTTGGATGAATAAAACATTAAGTTTCATATGTTAATGTAAAATATCTCAAGTCTCACGCTTTTCCAGAAAATAATTTTAATGTGTGTTAAAATTAACATCCTATCAATTGAAGATTTACATTTGACAGATTGTTCAGTACTCATGTAAATTAATGACCTGGTTTACAGATACTACCTCTGAACTGTTATAACCTCACAGTTCGTGCACACTTGTGCCATCGACGGCTGGCATACGACAATCTTATACCAGACTAAGTCCGGTGGTTCCTTCATCATCACAACATCACCTGCATCTGGACACATCCTAGACAGTTATTGGTGCAATTGGTTGTTGATTGGTGGACATATTGGCCTATCAGGAGGAAGTTATATTCTAGCAAAGGGTACTTTTTTTCAAATTACATTTGTAAGAAAGCTTACTTCTACCTACACCTGCAGGCCCGTTCCTTGCTCTATTATAAGGTTCAAGTCCAAAGCCCTGGTTCCTTCCCTTCAGTGTTCAAAATCAAGCAGTAACACTGGAAGGATGTACGAAGGGGCTCAGTGGAAGAACGCGACAAAGATAATTTGGACTAATTAAGATCACCATTATACACTTTCATCTTAAGTGCGCATTTACAGCTCTTATTGGCCTCACCTGCAAGTAATACTGAACTAATACAGTACTGTTTATAATAATATATAGACCCATACATACTTATATTAATTATATTAACATGCAAAAAGGACTTTATTATGTAGCAAAAAAGGCAAATTATGAAGCTTTCTGCTGCATATTCAGGGTTAACATTTTCCCGCTAGTTTGTCACTTGAAAGCACACCGATATTAAAAGGATTTCAACTTTATAAAAAAATAGAATGTATCTCAAATATAAATTAAAATCAGCTTTGCAATGTCCGTTTAAAATGGTATTTACCACAAACAATGACTGCATGGAAGGCCAGGAACATCAGTGTATTAGCACTCTCTTCTAGGTCCCAGAGTGAAATATTTTGTGGAAAAGATCTATTTTTAAGAGGCCTAGATGTGCACTCTTCGTGTAATAAAAGATGTGCCTCGTTTGTTCTTTGTGCACTTCTAATGTTTTAGAACTCGTACTAAGGTTTTGGGGTGTCTGTGTCCATACCACGGCCCTCTAGAACTACCTCTTCCGTTAAGTAAAAGCCTTTCAGAGAAGTAGGTAACACTACATATGAATTGTAGTGTCTTTACTGGAGACTGTAAGATTCAAGACATCGGACCTTAAAAAGAGAAGTCCATTGTTAGGGATTTTTTCGGTAGTCTCGGTGCGTCCTGACACAACTCCTGCTTTAAGAACAGTGTCTGTGGGGTAACAGGACTTACATTTGATGAATCACTCCCACTTCTACATTTATTCATTTGAGATTGATGTATCCTAGCATCATGGTCCATAGAATATCACATCATTTTCACTTTATATATATATACTTGATTTTATCCATCTGCCATGTTGTGTCTGCAAATCAATTAAGTCTTTAAATTGTAATCCCTCTTTTTCTAATTTGAACTGAATATAAAGATTCACACTACGAGGCCATAGATATAAAGTGAAAATGATTGTGATATTCTATGGACCATGATACATCAATCTCAAGTGAATAAATGTAGAAGTGGGAGTGATTGATCAAATGTATTTTCGTAGTAACTGATCAAAGGAGACATATTTGCTTTATATGAATCTTGGTTCATGTACTTCATCAAACACATTGTAAATTGTTTTTTTACATGAATATATATCTTGGATACCATTAAATTATTTTTGTCATAGACTCTGTACTGGGTTATCTATTAAGTTCATTGTTTGCCCGTAATTATATCAGTTTCCTAAGTATTTTTACATACATTCATAGGGAAGTTTAATGCCATATTTTAGTTATAGTGACTTTTTTTTACGGGTATCGTGGTTACGTCAACCTACTGTACAATACGTTATCAGTAATTTTGAAATATTCCTTTATATTTCTCATTGCTGTATTTCTTCATTATAGCTCTCTTAATTCTTTTAATTATGAAATACTCACTAGTCCATGTACCTCTGGTGAATGACAGCGCTGCAAGGCCCTTCTACCGGCAGGCTAGGCACTATAAAACTGTACAAAATATATCTACAGGAAGTTTTCATCGGAGGCGGTGCTTCAAATGAGGTGGAGACGAGTGCCTACATTTCTTCACGTTTGTGGGACGCACAACACCGGGAAGGGTCCGATAGGGGCAGTCTCCCAGGACAGAGCAGGTTAAAATATGACAGGCGGTAATTAAGATGTGTTCAACGCTACACAGGGATATCTTGTTTCCACAACCCGCATTTACTCAATTACCTGTGATTCTTGTCACTCCTTCACAGGGAAGGGTGTGTATGGCTTGTTTTCTGGGTTCTATCCCAGCGTCGCCCCATCGCACGGTGTGATCTTAGGCATGCCTGTGGCGTCGGCTTCTCGGCTCACCCGTGGGGCCTCCCCCACAGTGCAAGGCTGGCCAAGTCTCCCAGAGAGAATAAATATGGCTTGTGAATCTCGCTGGCACGTGAACCTGTTAACCTCCTGTTTTCACGGTTGTATGTCGTTACAACGCATTCCGTTGCAACGCATGCCTTTACCACGCATGCGTTACAACGGAATGCTTTTGCAACGCATAACCTTTACCACGAATTTTCCTTTACCACGCATACCTTTACAAACATTTTTCGTTGTAAATTTATGCATGGGAAGGGCATACTCTTGGTAAAGGTTATACCCTTCCTCTGTACCCTTATGTGACCCCCCAGCCCCCAATCCTTCTTATATTTACCCCTGCCCTTAACCCTCAATCCTTTTATATATATATTTTATTAAAACTACGTCGTAAAGAGGAAGCGGAAGCTTCTTTCCGTTTCCTCTTAAACAACGCCGATTGCCTGCACTTCTCGACGTGACATCAGGTAAGTTTTTTTTGGGGGGGGGGAGACCCCCCCAAGCCCCCTTTTTTCCCACTCTTTTTTTTTTATTTTTGCGGGGAGACCCCCCAAACCCCCTTTTCCTAATTTTAGCCTTTACCACACATGCCTTTACTACGTATCTCATAGTAAAGGTATGCGTGGTAAAGGCTTTCATGCTAACCACAAATGCATTGTAATACATGCGTGGTTAAGGTTTGCGTGGAAACGGCCGCGTTGTAGGGGCCGTTTCCCGTTTGCACAAATGTCACAGGCCGGGGGACTTGAAGGCCTCCGAGTTGCTGTGCTTCTGAAAAGCAGCCGGTGATTGGCAGTGCACGCAACACCCATGCAAGCAAAACAAAATACCAAAGTGGCCTCCATGTGATAGGTGTTACAGTTAGCGCTCTAGCCTTTGGCTAGAGCGCCGGACGCCATGCGTAGGTTGCGCTCACGTCCCCGACGTGAGCGCGTGGTTAAATAATAAACGGGCGGGCGAGCGAGGCAGTTCGCGCCCAACTAGATCACCGGCTGCAGAGTGTTTATTGCACTGCGTGCGCGAGGCCCCACACCCGCTCCCAGACCGCGTGGGTGCGTGCCAAGGGCCCCCACCCCTCACAGGCAGAGGTCAGGGAATAGAATACAACACTGGCGACGAGGGTTAACTGCTGAACCCCAGGAGCTCGTCCACCGGCTGAATATACAAGAAGGCCTCGCCTAGCGGCGCAGCACACCGCACCTGCCCACGTGCAGCTGCCAACCACCCAAGTGAGTGAAAAGTTGCAGAAGTCACTGCACATACGTGGGTGGTCTCGACACCAGCATGAGCGACACTGAGACGCCCGGCCCAGCGGGGGCGCTGCCCCATCACCCCGCATCGGGAGTGCTGCCTCCTTTTAGCGAAGCCATGGACCCCACCACCGCCGCCCCGCGGTGGCAGACATGGCTGGGCAGGCTGGAAAACTATTTCGTTGGGTCCAGAGAGACAGACGGAGCGGTGAAACGCTCCCTCCTCTTACACTATGCAGGAGAAGAAGTATACCTCTTATTTAAACACCTGCCCGACACGGGACCCCCGAATGACTACGCAGCAGCGGTGGCGGCTCTGAATGCACATTTTGACCCCCAAGTCAACCCTGATTATGAACACTTCAAACTTCGCCAAGCGAAACAGCGAGAAGGGGAGTCGGTTGACGCGTTCCACGCAAGGCTGAGAGCCCTCGCAGACACGCACCTGGTAGGAGACCGGGCCAAAGAAGAAATCAGGGCACAACTGATACTGGGAATCAGGAGCAAGACGCTACGGGTCCTGAAACTTCGCAAACCCAACATCGCGATGAACGAAATTCTCATCCTGGCCAGAACACACGATTTGTCAGCGGCGCGCGCAGAAGAGATGGACCTGGCCCTGGTAAAAGGAGCTGACAGAAGCGTAGAGGTGAAGGTGGAGAAGACGGACGCAGTCCGGAGGAAAGTACGGCCACAGAGGCCCCGCGACCGGCGGGCCCCAGATCAAGCCAAGCAATGCGGATACTGTGGATACGACGACCACCCCCTCAAGACATGCCTGGCTCAAGGGAAAACGTGCACTAACTGTGGATCGACAACCACTTTGCATCGGTCTGTCGCAGGAAGACGCAGAGAAGCAGCCACAAGCGAGACAGGCCAGTGAGGAAGCTGGTGAGACAGCTGTCACACACATCGCTGTCATCGCAGCCGAGACCCAGAAGGGAACAAACCAGAGATTATCCAGACTAAAGCACAGAGTCCGACGATGGAGAAGAAACGTACCTTGTGTCGTTCACCAGAGCCCTCAAAAGCACCCGGCGACCACAGCCACGATGTGACATACTAGTAGCTGGATCGGAGGTGAACGCCGTGATAGACACCGGCGCGTCGGTGACGGTGATGGGCGTGCAACAGTACAACCGCCTCAGACCGAGGCCGGAGCTCCGACCGTCGAAGGCCAAGATATTCGCTTATGGAAGTGATACGCCGCTTCCGCTGAAAGGGAAGATGACGGTGGCAGTACAGTCAGAAAAGGTGGAAATCGTCATCGACATTCATGTAATCAACCAGGAAGTAGACACATTACTCAGCGGCCACGCTGCAGAAGATTTAGGGCTGATCACATTTCTCAAAGTGGTCCAAGACAGGCAATTCGAAGACCTGCTGGAAGCGTTTCAAGGCCTATTTTCAGGACTAGGGAAGATCAAAAGGCCGCCGGTACGGCTCCACATAGCCCCCGCCGTACAACCGACAGCCGCACAGGCGCATTCCGTTCCACCTACGTCCGCTAGTAGAGGAGGAGCTCCAAAGGTTGGAGGAACAAGGTGTAATAGAGAAGGTCACGGGACCCACACCATGGGTATCACCGATGGTGATAGCCGAGAAGCCACGACAACCTGGGAAGATCCGGCTGTGCATCGACATGCACCTCCCAAACAAAGCCATCAAACGGGAGAGGCCTATCACGCCGACCATGGATGACATTGTATCCGATCTAAACGGTGCCCGATGGTTCTCAAAACTGGACTTAAATGCAGGGTACCACCAACTCACCCTAGCAAAGGAGAGCCGTTACATTACCACCTTCAGCACACACTTAGGACTAAGGCGGTACAGACGCCTGAATTTTTGGATTTCATCGGCTGCCGAAATTTTCCAGAACACTATTAGAGACATCCTGGTCGAACTCCCTGGCGTCCTGAATGTGAGCGATGATATCCTCATCTACTCCAAAACAGTGGAGGCGCACTACCGACATGTCCGGGCCACCCTAGCATGTCTACAAGAGCACGGTGTCACCCTACACCGAGAGAAGTGCCAACTGTTTCAACAAAGAATCGAATTCTTTGGCTACATCTTTACCAAGGAAGGCATCCAAGGAGACCCCCGAAAGTCGCACGCCATCAAAATGGCTGCGGCCCCCGCGTCAGTGGCGGAAGTACGCAGTTTCTTGGGGATGGCCACTTACTGCGGGAGGTTCATCCCGAACTTGGCCACCCTGGCCGAGCCCCTCAGGCGCCTCACCAAAACAGACGTGTTGTGGCAGTGGACTGACACCGAAAAAAAGGCGTTTGAGGCGATCAAGGAGGCGCTGCTAGACCAAACGACACTAGTCTATTTTGATCCGACCAAGAAGACCGAAATCCTGGTGGATGCCAGCCCCGTAGGGCTAGGGGCAGTCTTAACACAAGAGCAAGAACCGGGGCAATGGGCAACTCTTGCGTATGCTAGCAAGGCCCTCACAGACACAGAAAAGCGATATTCCCAAATCGAACGGGAAGCACTAGCGATCCGATGGGGCTGTCGTCATTTCCATCTGTATGTATGTGGACATCCGTTCACAGCCGCTGGTGCCGCTATTCCGAGGGACAGCGCCACACCCGCCCCCACGCATAGAGCGGTGGGCCATCGGCCTGCAACAGTACCACCTGAGCGTAATATACTGGCCAGGGGCCAAGAACCCAGCGGACTTCTTGTCCCGACACCCAGGACACTGCAGTGAGCTCGAGCACAAAGACACTGAGGACGAGGCCGAAGGGCACCTTGACATGGTGGCGGCGCTGCCGTCTCCCCAGGTCAAAACGCTTGAGGAGCTCCGAGAAACAGCCGACCAAGACCCAGTAATGGTCAAGGTCAAGAGCACCGTCCTCGAGGGAACCTGGCAGCACTTTCTTCAAGCAGCGAACTCGTGGGCCAGTGAAGACAGAGAGGACCTTCAACACATGTGGAGGGTACGCCACAAGCTGAGCATGACCAGAGGAGGGCTCCTTCTAAGAGGTTCCCGAATTGTCGTCCCAGTGGCCCTCAGGACAAGAGCGACACAGCTAGCCCACAAGGGGCACCAGGGGACGGAGAGAATGAAAGCCCGGATGAGAGAGAAGGTTTGGTTCCCGGGTATGGACGACTATATCAACGACACCGTCCGCAGCTGCCAGTCATGCCAACTAACAGGGGAAGCCCAACCACCGGCGCCCATCATAACCGAAGAGCACGGGCGAAGTCCATGGGAGAAGATCAGCGTGGACTTTGGGAGCCTGCCCGACGGGCGAGTCACACTAGTCATCATCGACAGCTACTCGAAATACCCGATAGCAGAGGCCTTACCATCCACCGCCTTCGTGCATGTGGGGCCCGCCCTGGAAAAGGTGTTCGGGATGTTCGGATGCCCCGAGGAGCTGCGGAGTGACAATGGACCCCCATTTCAAGGACACGAGTTCGAAGAACTCCTAAAGTCACACGGCATCAGACACAGGCGCATCACCCCGCAATGGCCCCAAGCCAATGGGGAGGTGGAGCGGTTCATGCGCACCATCAACAAAATACTACGCATCGCCGTGTCCGAACAGCTAGACCCGGAACAAGAACTACAGCGATTCCTGGGGGAGTACCGCAGCACTCCCCATTGTTCCACCCGACAAGCGCCCTGGGCCCTAATGTTCCACGGAGCTCGCAGAGACGGGCTACCAGTAGCCCCAGGCTGGATAGCGCCGCCATTCAGCGAGGAAGAGGCGTTCCGGAGGCGCCAAATGCGCAATAACAGAGTCAGTGAGGCACGGAGGGCCGTGACCAAAGAGGTTCGGGCTGGAGACACGGTGGTCCTAAAAGAGCGCCGGCCGGGAGGAAAGTTTAAAACACGATATGAAAGAGGATACTGGAGAGTGGTCGACCGTCGAGGGACCATGGTAACAGCGTGCCGAGGGAGAGACCTGGTCAACCGGAACATATCATGGTTCAAGGTGGTGAGGAGACCCGCAGACGACCAAGGAGCGACAGACCTCGACGAAGGCCATGACTCCGGGGACTTCCCGGCGAGTGTACCCAGCTCCGACCCCCGAAGCAACACAGGGTCTGAGCCAGGCGGCGCTGACTGCACAGGTGGTGAACCAAGGCAAGAGGTGGCACCCGAGACCCAGGCCTCGGCCTCACGAAGGGCCGCCAGGTATGAGCTGAGGGAGAACCCCAGGCCCAGCAGTCGGCTGAGAGACTTTGCGTGCCAAGTAAGTGATGCGGCGAACTAAGAATCGAACTGTCGTCAAGGACTGAGTTGGGAAGGGATGTTACAGTTAGCGCTCTAGCCTTCGGCTAGAGCGCCGGACGCCATGCGTAGGTTGCGCTCACGTCCCCGATGTGAGCGCGTGGTTAAATAATAAACAGGCGGGCGAGCGAGGCAGTTCGCGCCCAACTAGATCACCGGCTGCAGAGTGTTTATTGCGCTGCGTGCGCGAGGCCCCACACCCGCTCCCAGACCGCGTGGGTGCGTGCCAAAGGCCCCCACCCCTCACAGGCAGAGGTCAGGGAATAGAATACAACAATAGGGACCGGACAGGCTGCTGCAGCCCCTTCCCCCACGTGCTGTAACCGGAGAGTGGACGCTGCTGCTCCCAGATGCTTAGGACAGAATATAGCGCCAGAATGGTGGACTTTTAAGAAAGTGGATGTTTACTGATTGTGCTCCTAGTCCCAGCTCATCAACTGAACGTAATGGTGTGATCTTGGGCAAATCGCTTTCTCTGTGTGCTACAGTTCGCCCTCTGACAACGCTGAAAGAGCTTGGAAACACGAGCATCTGAGTTTTATGGGCCACATACAATAAACACTGTGACCCTCTTTACCAGCGGCTTGTCATATGTGCGGTAAATCCTGTTTTGCCTCATTGGGAAGCCTGGAATAGACTGGTAATTGTGACCCATAGTAAAACATCAAAGTACAGGTTAACATTTATTCCGTGGTGAAATTAGCAGCTAAAAGGGCCGTGCTCCTGGGGCGTAACAGACCCCTGGGGTGCAGGTGGGACCCCAACCCTCCATGGGGTCCCCATGAATTTGTTATGCTTTGCTGCGTCAACCTTGCAGAGAAGAGTCCTAACGTTGGCATCAGATGAGCTCTATTGCTGTGTGATACAACACACAAGATTTGTTTAAGATAATTCCATTCACAAGGCTGCTTTCTCATTGGCTCTTTCATATGACTTCATTTCCTCTCCCCCTGGTCCGCTTCCTTCTTTTCCAGCTCTTCTGCCCCGCCCCCTGCCCCTTTCTCTGTTGTGGGGCAAATTGAGTGACATGAAGCTCTGCTTAAAAAACACCAGGACAGGGCTGGGAAATAAGATTTCTGCGCATTATCGGTTGTACCTAGGTTTATCAGTAAAAGTGCATGACTGATGCTAATCTAATGGCCATTTCAGTTGAAAATATGCTCTGTAAAAAGCAGCACCCTAGCACACCATGTTTAGTCATATATTTGGGACAATGAGCTGCACAGTGCACCACTGGACACACACTACTTGAACACCATTCTTGTGCCGAAGGGCGTGGCTCATTTGCTAACTTTGCATAACATTTGGATTTTTACAGCCCCTACACTTCAATGCAGGGCTCTGAGAGTGCTTGTTGGACTGGAGCTGTCAGTTCTCATTCACAAAATTAAGTTGAATTGAGGTTTTCAACCCTCAAATGGGTTATTTGAGAAGTACAGAGTTGCAGTTTGAACACCATCAGGCTACTTTATTGGCAAATAAATGAATGAATAAATAAATAAAAACAATAAATACATCTCCATCAGCTTTACAGGTCTTGGGCAATAATTTTAGTTCAATCTAATAATTTAAGTTACAGGTCCTGCATGTATGATGACATAGGCATAGCCAATAGGTCTCGCCTTAGGACCTTATAAGTGTTTAGCCATGCAACAGTTGATGTTGTTGCACTAAGGATATTGTGCTGCATAACTAAATACTTATAAGGTCCCAAAAGCGAGACCTATTGGCTATGTCAATGCTTGTTTAATATCCCTTTCATGACCCTTTCCACCGGTCGGCTTATATGTTGGTTTAAGAAGCGTGTCGGTAGGGGTGGAATGGCGAGCTGATCTGTTGGCTCTTCACTAGAGCTGGGCGCCTACTTATGTATAGATTGCTAGCGTTGCTCCGTGTGATCCTGGGCATGACACCTTCAAAGCACTGTGTACCCTGGAGTGGGGGGTCACCGGGGGTGGGGGGCAGGTTCAGAAGAGCCTCATCGATGCCAGAAACCACCAAGCATCCCTCGCTTCCTCCTTTCGCTTTCTCCTTTCGGCCTTCCCTGCTCTCCTCTGCTCAGCTGTGCGGTATAACCGAGGCTTGCGAACTTCCCCTTCCCTGCGTACTTTCCATTTCTGTGTACATACCTGCCTCGCCCTTCGCCCCCCACCACCTACGGCACGTAGCCCAGTTCCACATGAGCGTTTGACTCAAGGCTGTAAATGGCGGGCATAGCAGGTCTGTCTCTGGGCCTCTGAGCCAGACCAGCCCTGCCCAGGATGATTGGAGAACTGCTGCTGGAATTGAACCCCTCTAATCCATACTCCAGCCCTGGAGGGGGAAACACATGGATGTCTGCGTTGTATAAATAAATATTGCTCCCGCTAATTACGCTAATTTTGCGTCTTGGTGTCGATGATGCCTGTCGATAAGGCTCGCCTGTGTTCGGTATTGTAGTATTTACGTGTACCCTACTAGGCACTTTCAGTGCCTTCTCTCCTCTGTGCCTCTATGGACTGCCTGTGCTCTGTACCCAGAAGGGCCTGCCTTTTTCGGTCTCGCCTGGCGTAAGCTGCGCACATGCGCAGTCTCGCTGGCGACATTTAATGATTTGGGGTATTTTGTGAAAAGGGCATTAAGGCCCGCCCCTCTTTTCCATTAGCTGGCGTCACCATTTATGCTAAACGGTGGCCAGCCATTGGAAAAGAGTTGGTAGTGACGTTTTCGTTCGGCTTTTTGAGCAGTCCTATTTGGACGGGCTTGTCTGCCTTCCTTGCGTCGCAAAAGGTTTCTTATCTTTATGGGGCCAAACACATGGCCCCATAAAGATAAGAAACCTTTTAGCAGACGAGGCCGTCCAAGTGGGACGGCAGAAAAAGCCAAACGAAAACGTCATGGCACGCCCCCCAAACAACCTGTCGCTTTGTGACAGGCCGACGAGGAGCGTTTCCTGGTTCAGCCTAGTAACCGCCTCCTTTTAAACAGTAAAGACAGACTGAAGGAAAGCGGTGCCCGAGCCAGGTTATAGAATCTGGCGTCCGTTTTCAAAATCTCTTTAGTACACACACTGAACATAGAAGTGAAAAATACTAGCACAGTAAACAAAGAAATAAAACGAAAAAAGTGTGCTATACAAAATGGGAGTCCAGCATTGTATTCAACGCATTCACTATGAAAAACAAGTTGCCTTAATATTGATATAGTTTTCTGGTACTGGAATTGATAATAATAATTCCGTCCTCAGTTTTCGTTCCAATACAGTAAAAAATCCAAATATATTTAAATTAAGAATGTGTTTCATTTCCTAGGCTTGTGAGAGTTAGAATGATTCTCTATTTAGATATGGCCGCCGTATTGAGGGCGTGATGCAATCCTACGTCATGTTGCGACTCTTTTCTGTGTCTTCACTCGCTGCGCGTGAGACGACTCTGTTGCCCTTGACTCCACCCCTTTCCTCACCCCGTCTCCTGTCCGAGGAGATGTCATTCCTTATCAGCGGAGCGTTTCGCTCCTACTCCCCGGTCTCGCCCCTCTTCCCTGGTGTGTGATGCTGACCGGGAACCGGAGGACTCCTTGTGGCGGCTGGAGAGAGAGCGCGCGGCTGTGGCCGTTGGAGCAGGCACAGTGAGCGCACGCGGGGCCGGCAGCGGAGGGAAGCGGCTCGCACGCAACGGCGGGTCCGACTCCGCAGCCCCGGGTTCAAGCATGGCGGAGCAGGCGGCAATGGAGAGCCGGCCGCAGAAGGTAGCTGCCGCCTCCAACTCCTCAGTCCGGGCCACAGGGGGCAGCTCCTCTTCCGGAGGGGCCCTGGCCGGTGGGCTTTCGCAGCCGGCGGGCTGGCAGTCCTTACTCTCCTTCAACATCCTCTTCTTGGCCTAGCTGGCCGGATTCAGCTCCAGGCTCTTCGCTGTCATTCGCTTTAAGAGCATCATCCACAAGTTCGACCCTTGGTGAGTGCGGGGATGGTCTGCCTGATGCAGTGGGGTTTGTGGAGCAAGAGGGAGGGGAGCTTTAAGGCTCAAGGGAGTGAATCTGATAACCCTGTCTTGGGCCGGAGAAGAGACTCCTTTTGTGCATTCTGGCATGATCTGCACGATTCCCCCCTCCAACCAGGTCCTACAGGACCAATTAAGTAATTCCACCCAGGATGAGCATGGACTGCTTTACAACCCTGTGCCGCCCCACCTGCCGGTTTCAAACCAGAAGCACATGGAGGAAGAGAGTGAAACTGAAGGAGGCCTTTGCTTTGTATGCAGCTTTAATGGAACAAACTTGGGCAGTACCACAGCTTTGCTGCGTAAACACGCACAAGACTTCAAACTTGCAGCATACTCGCCCTTGGGCTTAATTATAACTTACAGGGAAATACCAACCAGGTGCAAATAGAGGTAGTAATTTGAAGCACTGTGCATTCGTTGTAGGGAGCCAAACTGTGATTTACACACCACGTTTTACCGAACGCTTAGATTTTGGATTTTAGAGGTCGCACTGTTGCAGTCTTTTGCTTGTGGCAGTTGATCTGCTAATACATATCGAAATAGTCATTTGACTGCGTTATCAAGCTATCTACACAGGTGGCTGTGGCCTGGAAAGACCGCTGACGATACTAGCTCATAGCATACAGTCTGACACGAATGTATCCTGGAAACAGTACCCTGGAAGACCGAGTGGCAGTTTCACTGCCGCCAGTCGAGCTGCCTCCCAACTTTTTAAACTTTACCCAAGGTGAAGTCAGGCGATTTTAAGGTAGTTCCATTTGAATGCAATAGAGACAGACATGGAGGTTGAACTAGAACACAGAGTGACGGACTCCAAATAATGGTTTATTGAGAGATACAAAAACATGCATATGAAAACGTTGAATGCAAATAACGATAATTTGAAAATGCACTGTGCTGACCGTTTGGTTAGCTTTTGGGTACTTCATTTTTTTATTGCTGGTGGATACAGACCTTCTCGGCACCATGATGTATTCGATCATTGTGATTCTAAAAAAATATAAGTGCCATATTTTGCATTGGAAAATAGAGCTTTGGGGGGGCGGCCGATTAACGGTAGACTCGCCCCCTGGGGGGTTTTGGGCCGGGGGGGGGCAGCCGGAGCATGGGGTGCGGGGTGGGCTGGTTTTGGGCTTCTTGGGCTGTTTGGGCTCTGGTTGGGCTCCTTTCGGGCTGGAGGCTAGATAGCCGGGCATTTTGTGTGGCGGTCCACCATTTTGGTGGATCTTGACACAACGGCCGGCTGGGTGGTTGGCGCGAGCTTTGTGAGCCTTGTTGTTGTCGATTCTTGTGGGGCCTGTGATCGTGAGCGTCGAGCGTAGTGGCATATTGTGCTGCTTTTGTTCCTGCGAGCGGAGCGACGTCCTGGGTATACGGAGGCGGCGGGTGCGAAGTGATCGGCAGGTCGTGCTTCAGCGGTTGTGGTGAGGCAGCGGTATGGCGTGTCAGGACAACCCGAGGGTAGTGGAGGCCGTCCGCCTCCTTGCTGAAGCGGGCCGCACTGATCTGTTGCGGCCTGACGCGAAGGTGAGGCCTCAGCGGTGCGCGGCGAGCGGCGAGCGGAGTCGCTGCGGCGATTCTCGCGTGCGAGCCGCTGTGCGCTGGGAAGCGGGTGGCAGCAGGGGGGCGCGACCGCATGGGGCGGCGCCAGCACGGTGGAGGCGGGGGGAGGCGGAGCAGGGCACTGCGGCCTGTGCTGCAGTTTGTGGGGGGAAGGGGGGTTCACCAGGTGCGAGGGGGGCAGGCAGGAGAGGCGGTGCAGGCAGGGGGAGAAGGCGACCAGGATGAAGGCTTGCGGCAGGGGGGAGGGGGAGCGACGGCAGTGGGTAGTGGGGGTGGGTCCTCCCCATTACTTATTGAGAGCTCGGAGGAGGGGGAGGGGGGAGCGTGGGGGAGCCCTGCTGCCAGCGGGGGGTGCCCGGGTGGCACGATTGCAGAGCCCAGGGGGGCGCGGGATGGGGGGGTGCTGGGGGGGGCTTGTGGTAGTGGCAGAGGGGGGGTGGGTTTGGAGGGGCGGGGGGGTTGTCTTGCAGGTGCCGCGCGGGGGTCAGGCGGGGCGTCAGTGGAATGGGAGGGGCACGGGGGAGCAGCGGGGCACACGGGGGGAGACCTGGGGGCACCGGCAGGGACGTCGGGGGCTGGGGGCGGGGTGGGGGGCTGGGTGTGGCCCGGGGGGTGGGGCAGTACGGCAGGAATTGTATTCCCTGGAGGGGAGTGAGGAGGAGGAGGTTGCGGGGAGGTGGGGGGCAGTTGCTTGGGGCGGGGGTGGGATGCGGGGGCAAGGCGGTCGACTCCATGGAGGCACAGGGGTAATTCGTCCTGGGTCGGGAGGGCGGGGGAGCGTGGGGGGATGCGGGAGGGTGGGGGGCAGCGGCGGGCCACTTTAACCCCGACATGTTGGACTCCACCTCTTTGTTTCCACAGGAAAGGCTGGCGAGGTGCTCGGGAGAGCTGCATGTGGCTCCAATCCGCTAAGGGGATGGGCCAGCTCTGCCTTATGCGGGCAGTCGCGTTCCAGCGAGGGACCTGGCAGCGGTGGCACACGAAAGGCGGGGCGGTAAGTCCCCGCCAGCCCCACCCCAATGGGTCGATGCGGCAACTGAGGGACGGGGGCAGCAGTCCGTCCGATCAGATCTGGACCCCGAAGAGCGGCACACCAAGCAGCGGAGGGACAGTGTGGATCTTAGTGAGCGTAGGGAGCGGGCTGGTTTGAGCAGGCTGGAGCCCGCGGAGGGCAGCCTATGGCAGGACCACGGGGTAGATTATGAGGATGGGGGAGTGCCACTGGATTATGAGGAGGAGAGCGAAGAGGAAGGGGAAATACGTGAGCGGGGGGAGGAGCGGGGTGAGGGGAGCGGAGTAATGCTTGTTCTAGTACCTTACAGGAGGCGCCCCGTCGGAGCAAAGCAGCGAGAGTGACAGCCCCCCATATTCCACTGGTGAGGCGGCGGGATCCGGTGCGGACGCCGACCTTGACGCCAGGTAAGGCGGAGAGAGGGCAGGGAGGGGTTCAGGTGGGGACACGATCACAGTCTTGGTCGGCACGGATGCGGGGGTGAGGGGAGGGGGGTGCGTCTGAGTAAGGGCACGTATGTGCGCGACGCAGGGGTGGGACAGGGTGGCGCAGGTTCTGCGGGGGAGGGGCTCCGTGGCCCCGGGCGAGGATGGGGGAAGGGCGGAAAGGAGGGGAAAGAGAGCCATGAGCTACCGGTGCACAAGCTACCCTATATGGGCATTACAAAACCTTTGGGGGCGCACTTGTCGTTGGCCACTAAAGAAAAGATTTGGAAAGGGGATTACAACATCCTGAAGCTCCTGCACAGGGAGCTGACGGCGAAGGAGGGGTCCAAAGAGGAGGAACAGGAGTTAGCCAAGCGGCCGAGGGTGCCCCTGAATATAGAGAATTGGTCCGCGGGGTTTTTGATTTTCGCCAGTGTATACTGCGAAAAATACCCAGAACGGTCCTTCGCCCTGTTTAAGTACATGGACGTGGTCCGGAGGGCACAGGTTACCTATGGGGGATACGCGTGGTCACATTACAATGAGGAGTTTCGGGCGCGTTTGGCCTGGGATCCGGGGGCGAAATGGGGGGAGATCGATTCGGATCTGTACCAGCAGACCATGGGGGGGGGCGAAGTTTGGCAAGACAATCTATACGCCGAGTGGGCTGCTCCTCGCACCCTGCCCCTTTCCCAGCCGCCCCACCCATGTGGGGGTGGGGCAAGGCGAAAATACCGGGGGTCCCCAGTGGGAGCGTGCTGGGATTTCAACAAAGGTCTTTGTGCGCGACAATACTGCAAATTCCGGCATGAATGCTCCAAATGTGGGAAACGTCACCCAGTGGTGCAATGCTGGGGGACAGAAGGAAACGAAGGGCAGCAGTCCGCTCCGGGGGGACAGCAGGCGGGTAGTCGGGGAGGCCGGGGGAGACAGGGGACTGTGGGAAAGGGCTCGTATGCCGGTTAGACAGGATCGGTTGGAACCCCTTCTGGCGTCTTATCCACGGACCGAGGACGTGGGGCTGTGTCAGGACTGAGGTGGTGAGTGCCTGTATGTGTGGGAAATTCAGAAACGCGAGTAATCGTTTTCAGGCATCAGTTAAATACCCACATTGGAGAAGACAGCACGCTTCAAGCAAGAGATTGTTAAAAAGCTTAGTCAAGAACTTGCAAATGGTGGTCCTGCAGTATCTGAAACGAATTTCACCAGATGTGGTCTTCCTGCAGGAGACACACCTTATAGGCAATTCCTTTCATGCCATGAATCGGCGAGGCTATCGCTTGGTGGCCCATTCGGGCTTCACTTCGGGCTCGCGGGGGGTGGGCATCATGATTAAGAACTCGCTCCCATTGGAGATTGATGAGGTGCGCCATGATGAGAGGGGACGTTACACTGTCTTGGTGGGTAGAATGGAGGGCAGAGTGGTCGTTTTTGTATCAGTGTACGTTCCGCCGGGGTTGCAATCTACCACGTTTGCGGACCTGGGGCGCCTCCTCCTTGACCTCCCGGGTGGGCTTCTGGTAGTTGGGGGGGACTTCAATGCGGTGGCTTCTGGGTCTATGGATCGTCATCCCCCCAGGGACCTCCCCCGGGCACAGGCGTGGCTGTCCGGCCTTTTAGATACACTAGGATTGGTGGATTGCTGGCGACTAAAGCATCCCGCGCAGCTGCAATACACCTTCCACTCGGGTGCCCATGGTAGCCTCTCGCGGCTTGATTATGTCCTTGTCCCTGCGGCCTATGCTGGGAGAGTGGGAGAGGTGCGCCATTTGGCGCGGGGTATTTCAGATCACTCCCCACTACTGTTGCACTTTGATGTCTTCCCGAGGGGGGAGGGCAGGGTAGCCCCAATCAATGCCTGGTACCTGCGCGACCCCACTATTCGAGCCGAATTGATCAAATCCTTGCAGCGGTACTTTGAGGAGAATGTGGGGTCTGTCCCTTCGGCTATCTCCCTGTGGGAGGCTTTTAAGGTAGTTCTCAGAGGGGAGGCCCTCTCCTTTATCTCCCATGCCCGGAGGCGCGAGCGGGAGGAGGTAACCCGGGTGGAGGCCGAAATTACTGAACTAGAGGGTGACCTGGGGAGCGGGGTGACGGATGCCACATTGCATGTTCTACACCTCAAGCAGGCGGCCTATAGGGCCCTCGTCACGGAGGCGGCCAGGGGCCTCAGTAGAGAGCAACAGGGGCGACTGTATGATGTGGGTGATAAGGCTGGTAAATTGATTGCGTGGTTGGACAAAAAGGAGAGAGCGAGTCGTGTGGTTCCGTTGATCGAGAGGATGGATGGTGTGTGTGTCACCGAGCCGGACGCCATTGTCTCCTGCTTCGCGGATTATTTCCGCGAGGTGTATTCCCCGGTTTCTCCCTGCTCGGAGGAGGATTCCCATGCCCTGCTTCGGGACATCGCGCTGCCCTCCCTTTCGGTAGAGGACAGGGATTCGCTGGACGCTCCTCCCACCTCGGACGAAATTGCCCTTGCTATCCGCTCGGTCGCATCTGGCAAGGCCATGGGCCCCAATGGCATCCCTATCGAGCTGTATAAGCTGCGACCGGATGTACTGGCGCCCCACCTGCGCGCGATGTTCCTGGCGGCCCGCTCGCGGGGTTCCCTTCCGCCGGACCAGCGTCTGGCCACGATCGTGGTGATCCACAAGGAGGGGAGACCCCGTGAGCGGGTCACATCCTATAGGCCTATCTCGCTCTTGAACGCGGAGCCCAAAATCCTCGCCAAGGTGCTGGCCAACCGGCTGGTCGGCGTGGTGGGCGATTTGGTCCACCAAGACCAGTCCGGCTTCATACCCCATCGCAACACGGCCCTTAATCTGCGACGCTTGCACGGGGTGCTCGCGCGTGTCCCGTTCGTGCGGGAACCGGCCATCTTGGCGTCCTTGGACGCCACCATGGCGTTTGATACGCTCGAGTGGCCATACATTTGGGCGATGCTGGCGAAGTTTGGCTTCGGACCGGGCTTCATCAGCTGGGTCAAGTTGTTGTATTCCGGCCCATTGGCGCAGGTGGTGGTGAATGGACGAGTCTCGGCCCCATTCGCACTGGGACGGGGCACGCGACAGGGTTGCCCCCTGTCGCCTCTCCTGTTTGCATTGGCCCTGGAGCCCCTGGCGGAGTGGCTGCGGTGGCACCCTTCCATCCGTGGTCTCCGCTGGACCCCCGAGCATGAGGACCGTGTGTCCCTCTATGCTGATGATATCCTTCTATATCTTGCCTCCCCGCGTAAATCACTGATCGTCCTAGTTGATGTTTTGCGCTCATTCGGTCGCAACTCGGGCCTCGTCATCAACTGGGCGAAATCCTGTGTATATGTGCTTGCCGGGGAGGCTCCGGTCCTACCACGGGACTGTCCGATCCAGATTGCCTCCCAGGGGTTTCGGTACCTGGGTATATATATTACTCTGGACCCGGAGGCCCGCTACGAGCGGAATTTGCTGCCCCCCCTCCAGCGCTTGAAGGAGGACGTGGTGCGTTGGCGGCGTCTGCCGCTTTCGCCGCTCGGCCGAGCGGCCTTGTTTAAGATGATGTCGTTGCCGCGCTTTCTGTACGCTCTCCAGAACACTATGGACTTGGTCCCGGCGCGCTACTTCCGTGAGGTGGAGAGTTTGCAGCGTCGCCTGTTCTGGGACGGGAGGCCACGTATTGCCTTGGCTAAATTGACGCTCCCGTGGTACGACGGGGGGGTTGCCCTCCCGGATATTAAACGGTATTACTGGGCCTCCCAGCTAGCTGCGATTAATCATGGCCTTTACGGGCCCGCCCTGAACCCGGCATTTGAAATGGACAAGATGCTCCTGCCCGGTGGCGACTACAATCGAGCGCTCTACTCTGGCGCGCCGGACCCCCGCCTGACGGGACCGACGCGTGTCATGCTGCGTGTGTGGCACGCGGCTAACGCAGCTATGGGGTGGAAGGACCGTTTGACCCGGGCGTCACCGTTATATGCGTCTGCGAGGTTGGGCTCCCTGTGGACCTCGAAGGGCTTCGAGAAGTGGGACACGATCGGCATCAGCACAGTGGGAGATCTCTGGACGAGGGGGGGATTCAAAACTTTCGAGACGCTGCAGACGGAGTTTCAGTTGCAAGGCAGTGAGTACTTTCGGTACTTACAAGTCCGCCACGCGCTGGGCTCCGTCTTCCCGGATGTCGCGTCCATTCCGGAGTCTTCCCCCCTGGAGGACAGAGTGCTGGATGGCCATGTCCCAGACAGCACGATCTCCCTTATATATAAAAAACTGATCAACGACCGATCGGGCCTGCTGACTGGCCTCCGCGAGGCCTGGGTTGCCGATGGGCTGGAATTGGACGACGAGGACTGGACTTCCGCGGTGGCCTCTCCGAAGGAGGTGGCCATCCCGGCTCGCCTTCGCTTCGTCCAGCTTAAGATCCTCCACCGGGTTTACGTGACGGGGCCAAGGCTTCTACGTATGGGCTTCGCTGAGGATGGACTGTGTAAGCGTGGCTGTGGTGCTTTGGCAACTTTCTTGCATATTCTGTGGGAATGCCCAAAGGTGGAGCGATTCTGGCGTGGTGTGCACGAGGTCCTGCGAGTGGTTACGCGTGTCGCGCTGTTGCCTGAAGCGAGGAGATGCTTGCTGAATGTGTGGGAGCCAACTGACTACTCGGTTCCGCAGACGCGGTGGGTGACTCTGGGATACATGATAGCCAAGCGTGACATTGCTCAATTGAGGGAATCCCAGAGGCCCCCGGCGGTGTCGGCCTGGAAAGAACACATGGATTGGTGTATGTTTCGTGAAAAAGTGGTGTATGTTGCGAGGGGTAAGCCTGGGGCGTGGGTGAAAATCTGGGGCCCCTGGAACGCCTATCGCGGGGGTATTTGCGAGCCGCCACTGCTGCCGGCTGCCTCACCAGCTCCGCCCCCCTAGCCGACCCCCTCCCCCAGCCACGGGCACGTGGTTCCCCAGTCCCTGATCTGTTCTCATTCCCCTCTTCAGAGTTTGGCGATTGGTTGGGGTCCCCCACTTAAGGAGCGCGTGCTGTCACTTGGGATTGCGGGTTGCCTTGCGGGTGTGGTTTTTTTGTGTTGTTGTGCTTCGACAAAAGGAAACCGTACTGTGGGTTTGGAGTTATGTGGCCTGCACTACTGATATCTCCTGATTTACCTTTTTGCACCGCCAAGAGATTTTTCTGTATATACGTCAAATGCTTCTGCCACTCTAGCGGCCGGCCAGACGGTTGTAGGCCCATACCTGTAACTATTTGAGATTGCAATAAACGGTTTCAAAAAAAAAAAAAAAAAAAAAAAAAGAACTTGCAAATGGTGCAGGAGACAGTCAGAGGATTGGATATGACAATCCTGAGCCAGGAGATTCAAACACGCTTGTTTCAGTGAAGAAAAGCGCACTTCAACTGTAGCGTGAGACGCGCTGCATCTTAATTCAGAGTTTGTCGTCTGAGGAGATTTGGTTTGGCACGTGGAGGAGTTTCGTGGTTCGGAGCCCGGCTGGGCAGCATTTTTCTTCATCTTTTGGGTGTCAGCACAAGCAGTTGGAATTAACGCATGCGCGACGAAGGCAAAATTTTTTCTTCTTTTGGGTGCCAGCAGAAGCAGTCGGAATTAACGCATGCGTGACAAAGGCAGCTATATTCTAGACTATGCGCAGACGAAGGAGTCACTTGGCATTTTTCCCTGCAAGCGCGTAACACCCCTTTTCTCTCTCCAGAAGGTATTTTGACTAGAGAGCGTTTTCGCATGGTTTGGCGTTTATATGCTTCACAAGTAAGGGTTCGCAAAAGTGTTGAATACATCGTTGAGTGTGCCAGTATCCAGTGGATTTCAGCTGGAAGATAAGGTACCGTTATTAGTATTTCACAAAGACTAGTCATTATTTATGGACTCTGTAGCTGAAGCTAGAAAACTATTCTTTGGTATCACAAGACTTTATTCACAAGAAAATTTGTGCAAGTTCTATACAGGCACAAGACTGAAATTGAGTATAGATCAAACAACTATAAGAGATATTCCATGAGACTTATAGTGGATATCTCTTCTACACGAGAGAAGCAAAAGCCTTGGACTGAGGGGTATGAAAGTTTAATGATTAGTAACAAGCAGTTAGAGGGAATTGATTGAATGTTTGTTGCATGACTCTGTTTCTTCCCTATGCAGATGCAGAACATCTAGTCCCAAGCAGTGAAGCTGAGGCGCAGGCGGTGTCCAGTGAACATATCCTCCAAGGCAGTCTCTCTTTCTGTCCACTTCCCCTTTCCCCCCTGCTGTTGCCATCACCAGGATTGTCTTGCTGGTGGGGGTACTGGCGGTGGGGCGTTGGGACCATCGTCGACTCCTGTGGAGGTTGTTGGTATCTTGACAGGCTGGTACAGCGGGGGTTCCGGGAGGGTTTCCGGCTGGGCTACGAGGGTCCGCGCATCGCCCGGTGGGCTGAAAACTTGAAATCAGTCACAGAGGGTCGGATGGTGGGGCCGTTTGGGGAGGCGCCGTCCGGGATCTGATAATCTCGCCCATCGGAGTGGTGCCAAAGAAGGGGCCGGGACAGTTTCGCCTGATCCAGCATCTGTCCTGGCCGGAAGGGGCATCGATCAACGATTACATTGCGGCGGAGTTGTCGTCGGTATTATACTCGTCAGTGGACGTGGCGCGGCGTTTGGTGACGGCGGTGGGGCCGGGCGCACTCATGGCGAAGTGCGATATCGAGTCAGCGTTCCGGTTGTTGCCAGTCCACCCGGATGATTATCAACTGTTGGGTATACAGTTTGACGGCGCCATTTTTGTGGACAAAGCGTTGCCAATGGGGTGTTCGATTCCTTGTGCTTTGTTTGAGCGCTTCAGTACCTTCTTACAGTGGGCGTTTTCATGGCGCACGGGGAAGGAGATGATGACGCACTACCTGGATGACTTTTTCCTGGTGGGACTGCCCGGTCGGCGGACTGCCAGTAACAGCTGGACAGTTTTACAGAGCTCATGGGCTACCTGGGTGTGCCCCTGGTGCCAGAGAAGACACAAGGTCCCAGCACAGTGCTGTCATTTTTGGGCATTGAGCTAGACTCGGTGGCTATGGAGGCTCGGTTACCGGAGGAGAAAAAGTTGTGCATGCTGGGTTTGGTGGACGACATGCTGGGGCAGCGGAAGGTGACGGTGAGGGAGGTGCAGGTTCTGTTGGGACATTTGGATTTTGCCTGCCGGGTGGTGCGGGCAGGGTATACGTTTTGTAGACGGCTGGGTCGGGCCCTGGCGGGGGGTACAGTGCTGCACCATCATATGCGATTGTGGGTGGGCACGAAAGAGGATCTGCGTATGTGGCGGGCGTTCTTGGCGCATTTTAATGGGATCCCGATGGCTCACCCAGAGGATTGGGAGTGGGATGTCACTATCTCTTCGGATGCGGCGGGAGTTGGCGGTTTCGGGCTCTTTTGGCACGGGAGGTGGTGCGCGGAGGAATGGCCGCCGCACTGGCAGGACGGAGGGAGGAGCAGCGCGTTTTTGGAATTGTTCCCGTTGGTGGTGGCTGTGACGGTGTGGGTGCGGGAGCTGGTGCACAAACGTGTGATTTTCAAGGTGGACAATATGTCAGTGGTCCATGTCTTCAATCGGCAGTCCGCTAGGGATCCGCAGATGCTCAAGTTGTTGCGGGTGTTTGTGCTGCGTTGTTTGGAGCATGACATCTTGTTTCAAGCACGGCATGTGCCGGGGGTGGACAATGACATTGCGGATGCTTTGTCTCGTTCACAGTGGCAGAGGTTCCATGGGCTAGCCACGGAGGCAGACGAACGCAAGACGCCAGTGCCAGCGGGGATGTGGTCGGTAGGGGAGAAAGGGTTGTACAACTGGTAAGAGGGTTGGTGGCCAGGTCAACGTGGAGGGCATACGAGCAAGCGTGGCGGGAGTTCTTAGACAGTGGGGCGGGGAGGCAGGGCGATCGGGGGGTTTGGTGTGAGCAGGTTGTTCAGTTTATGTTGACGTTGATGGATAAGGGTATGTCGAAGGCAACGATTGCGGGTAAGTTGTCGGCCATAGCATTTATGGGGAAGCTGTGGTGTGGCTATGTGCCGTCACCGGGGGAGTTGGGCGCACGCTTACTGGAGGGCTGGGTGTGAGAACAAGGTGCCACGGCTCGTCAGCGTCGTCCCATCACAGGGCTCATCCTACGGGGTGTGCTACAGCGCCTGCCTAGTTTCTGCCATAATTGGGAAGAGATTCTTTTGTTTTCCACTCTTATGTCGTGGATGTATTTTGGGGCCTTCAGGGTGTCCGAGCTGGTGGGGCAGAGGGGAAAGCCCGGGGTTCGATGGGAGGATGTGGATTTGCGGGCCGGGGAAGTGGCGGTCCGGTTGCAGCGTTCGAAGACGGATCAGCGGGGTGCGGGTACCTGGGTTTTTCTGGGGCCAGCGTCGGAGCAGGCCATCTGCCCGGTGGAGTGGGGGGGCAGTTGGCAT
Organism: Triturus cristatus; assembly: GCF_964204655.1. Classification (NCBI taxonomy): domain Eukaryota; kingdom Metazoa; phylum Chordata; class Amphibia; order Caudata; family Salamandridae; genus Triturus; species Triturus cristatus. Next base: position 31,588,892 of record NC_140580.1, on the reverse strand, counting down.
CCCGGTTGCGGTCTGTGGAGCGGGAAATATTTTGCCGGGGCGCGGGGGATCGGGTGACGGTGGCCCAGCTGCTGTGGATTGTGCGGCACGCCCTGCTCGGCATAGGTGAGGAGCCAAGATTCTTCAGGGCACATTCCTTTCGGATAGATGCGGCAACGGATGCGGCTCGCCAGGGGTGGGGGAGGAAGAACATTATGCGCTTGGGGAGGTGGAAGTCGGACTGTTACCAGACATACGTTCGGTTGCAGCGTTCCGGGGAGGGGGAGGAAGTAGGCAGAGTACTTCCTTTGTGCTGACATGTGTCTCTTTCTAGGTGCGGTGGCGGGGCGGACGTGGCCGGGTTGTCCATCCTCATCCTGGGCCACTCTTACGTCAAGCGAGCGGAGCGATATGAATGGGACAAGAGCAGGAACCTTAACTTAGAATTGGATCCTAGGCTGTTTCGCTGTCAGTGGCAGGGACAGGGGGTATGAGCTGAACGGGGCTGTAAGGGGGGGAGTGTGTCCTGATGTTTTGGTCATACATTTAGGGGGAAATGATTTGGTGCAGTGCAAAGGCCTGGCGTTGTTGAAGCAAATGAAATGGGATTTGCTGGAGATTCGAACACAGTGGTCAGGTTGCTACGTTATTTGGTCAGAATTCATTCCACGGAGAATTTGGAGGGGGGCTGAGCACCCGGCGGCCATAGATAGGGTACACCGGAAGATTAATAGAGACATGCAGGTTTTTTGTGACAGGGAAGGGATAGTTAGGATGGAACACCCGGAATTACGCTATGCGGCAGTGTACTTTTTTAGAGAAGACGGGGTGCATTTGTCTCGGTATGGCATGGAGTTATATATTATTCAGCTGAAGGAGGTGTTGGACAGGGCCCCGGGTGTGTGCAGGTACCCGAAGCGTCAGGAGGCCTAAAGGGGGGGTTGAAAGCCGGCAGCTCCGACTTTCGCTACCATTGTATTCCCTCTTATTTGTAGGACGAGCTAGATCATATATAGAGTCCCGAAGTAAAACGTTTCCAAAAAATACCAGCATTGCCCTTGGATATTTTGATTGGTTCTGTGTTTTCTTTTGCTGAGTAAGGGGAAAACAATGGGCTCTTTGAACTTCTCTTTCTAATTCCCAATTTTGCAATTCGGGAATAGATGATTTTAAGAGCCTTATTACATAACCCCTTGGATCTGCGTCTTCAACACCTTCAGGGAGCCCCAAGAATCGAAGATTATTTCGCCTTGCTCTATTTTCCTGTTCCTCGACCTTTATTGTTAAGTCCTGTATGATACTTTCTTGATGTTTTTCCTGTTTTTGCAGGTAAATAACATCCTTTTCTAAATGGTCAGTTCGTATTTCGACTGACACCATCCTTTCAGAGATTGCCAGACAGGTGTTACCCACCTTATTAACAGCCCCGTGTAGTTTTTGAAAAGCTACATGGTGTTTTTGAGTGTCCATTTTGATATCTGTATGCAATTACTTTATTGAAGTCAATATTTCTTTCAAGGATGGTTCATCTACTTCTCCTACCTCGTCATCTTCAGAGATGTTCGCTGTAAATTCCTCTCTACTTTCTCGAAACCCTGCTATTTCCTTTACTTTTTTAGATTTTAAGTTTTTACGAGGATTAGTAGTCTCTGGATTACTTCCTTGATCGGTGGTATCACCATGAGTAAATATATTTGATCTATTATTCCTTATTTTTCTTTTCTCCAATTTTTTCCTGGGCCTACTTCCTTGCCCCGGATCACTCTCTTTCCTAATACCAGAGCAACCTGATATTTCCTGGGTTGATGGATCTTGATCTTGATCTTTACTAACACCACTTGCCTCACTAGAAGTAGAGATTCCAGTCTCATATATGTCTGCATCAGATTCGTCTGAATGTGAATCAATTTGTAATAAAGATAATTTATCAGGAGGAAGATTCAGAGTTGGGTGTCTATCAATCGCCGGGTTAAGTCTTTCATTTACCCCGTCCAATTTTCTTGACTCCTGGACTATTACCTCATGACTTATTTCTTTATTTGGCCCCATTTTGGACAGTGGGCTAAAGATATTTAATATACTAGGTTGCGATGTAGTTGACTTGCCTGTTGGCTTACTTGTCGCAGTCACCTTTGCATTTGCTTTCAAGTCTTTAATGGTTTGTAACCGTTTTGCTTTTTTTAACATTAATTCCATCTCTTCGGTCTCTTCAGAATCTTTCTCCTTCTTGTTACATTCCTCTTTAACTTTTTCCTTCTTGTTATTCAGTTCTGTGAGATCTCCTTTAGCTATCTGTCTATCACCCTTCTTATCCTTTTTAAGCTTTTCGTTATCCCCTTGTTGTTCTCTACGATTCATAATTTTTGCTTTGTCCTTGTCTTTATCTTTGTCTTTATCTTTATCTTTATCTTTTTCTGGGCCCTTTCTATAACCTCTCTCCTTCTCCTTCTCCTTCTCCTTCTCTTTTGGTTTGTCTTTCCCTCCATCATGATCTTGCTCCTTATTTTTTACGTCCTTGGCTTTGGTACCTCTGGTTTCTTGTTTTTGAAGTATTGGTTTCAGGGTACGACCATTCTCCGCCTCTTGTATCTCTTGTATTTTCTCGTTAGACTCTAGTTCTTCATTCCATTGTCCCGGAATGTTTATTCAAGGCATGAGCTATTCTGCGACGGAATTTTGATCAACAAGTTCACCTATCTCCTCCTGGAGGCTCTCCTGGACATTCTCATTCCTTTCTGTATCCGTTTCGTTCATTTTCCCTATCTCTATTTGCCTTATAGTCTGTTCGATATTCTCCATTTCATCGTGCTGCTTAGTTTGTTTTATCGGGGCTGGTTGTGGAAGAGCTAATTCCTGTTTTACATTTACCAGCTTTAATGCGTTTAATATGGGCCAGATATCCAATATTATATGCCGATCCTTTACCTTTACTTGGTAGTTAAGACTCAGAGGATCTATTCTACTTGTTTCGCCTTCGAAATTTTGGTTATTTCGTTTTTTTCGCTTTCTTTGTTCCAGTAATCTGTCACTTTGTAGATCCTTGACGCATACCTGAGTCACTATCACTGTTACTGCCACACCTATATTCCTTTTAATGCATACTGAATCAATTTTGGTTTCTCTCCGCAGCTTCTTTCGTAAAGCAGCGCTTAAATACTTATAATGATATTCCGCGATTTTCCACTTAGTTTCCTCTCGCATCATATAGTATTGCAGTATTGCAAATGTGGCACTTTAAGAGGTAGGTCTTCCCCCCCTTTTTTTTTTTTTGAATTTTCAGGTTCTATTAGCCACTAACAGCCCCAGGCGAGTGATTGGCAAATGAGGCCGAAACCAAGAAAGAAATCAGACCCCCTCCCAGCTGACGAAGGCAAGCGGTCCCCCTATAATGTCCAATATCCAATATCCATCCAAAAATAACTGTGCAAATTCCGTCACCAGCAGCACGTAGTTCACTCTGGTCAGTTCAACTCTGTCCAATTCATAACCATACACCTCGGCTGCTAAAAAAAACACACCCGGCGCCACGCTCCAGGCCCAATCTCCCTCCACTCGCTGCCATCGCCAATTCCCTCGACAACAAGCTGAAGCTGAGGCTGAAGCCGGTGGAACCGGTGGAACCGAAACTGTCACTGCGCTTCTATCGCTCTCTCTCTCCGAAAGACGCTACTAACGCCCTGCCCCCGCTCCTCACCTTCCACCTTCAATCAAATCCTTGATCAAACTGTTGCCGATGTTGATGCCGGCCATCACTAAGCGGGAGGTCAAGCAGTGGGAAACAGCAAACAAACACGGCGGAGAGAGCAGAGGGCGACATGCAGCCATCGGTGACCACAGAGGGTAAGTGGACAGCCAAAACGCAGCCGCACAAACGGGGAGCAACAGTCCCAGAGACAGTCGATTTCAATCTAAGATTCAATCTGGAGAAAAGAGCGAGCTCTCGGTTTTCACGGTCCAATGCCTCAGACAGTCCGTTGCAGCAGGCTCGTCCTTATAGATTTAAACATTGCCTCCATCCCGTATGCTCCTGACACGATACGACACGATTCATTCATCCATTCACCGCTACTCCATGTTCGGTGCTCAGCACTTGGCAAGCCGGTCCAGTCCGATCAGCTCTATCCTCATCATCATTCCGTCCTCGTTCTCCTGATATTCACAACATTTTTTGCAAGGGCAGGAAGGCAGGAGGGAGCTCAGTCAGCGACTGCTCCTATTGACGCCATCTTGCCTCTTCAGTGCAGCTCCGACTTTCGAGTGGCGTTTTTCCTAGGTCATTGGGGATATATACTGAGCTCTGGTTACAGTGGGACAGAACATAAGAAGTTACCTAGTTAGGTAGGGTAGGAAAGTTAGGAATTGTAAGTTGTGTTATGATTGTTGCAGGGGGGGAAACAATTTTAGGGGAGGGGGTGGGGGGCAGATAGGAAGGCTATATTTAGTGAGGATTCGTTTTGTACGGCACAGGCCAAGGTATGTTTTTTATGTAAGGTGCACCTGTTTCCAAAAAAGCGGCCTTTTTCACACCAACAAGCTAGCCTGTGGTCTGTGCTGCCCCCCCTTAGGGCCCAATAGGGCTTAGGGGGGGCGGCCGACCAACGGGAGGCTCGCCCTCCCCGGGGGTTTTGGGCCGGGGGGGCAGCCGGAGCACGGGGTGCGGGTTGGGCTAGTTTGCGGCTACTTGGGCTGGTTGGGCTCCTTTTGGGCTGGGGGCTATATAGCCGGGCATTTTGTGTGGCGGTCCACCATTTTGGTGGATCGTGACACAACGGCCGGCTGGGTGGTTGGCGCGAGCTTTGTCCCGCCCTCCCTCCCTAAGAGTTTGCGGGCGCCCCCCTTCCCCTATCATTTGGTGGGTGGGGGGTTTCGGTTCTGGCTTGGCAGTCGGGGTGGTTTTCTTGGGGACAGGTGCATCGGGGGGACGCTTTGTTCGGGGTTGTCGCTGGAACAGGTGCTGGTGTGGTGCGCGATGATTTGGGGGGCGTTTTTCCTAGGTCATTGGGGATATATACTGAGCTATGGTTACAGTGGGATAGAACATAAGAAGTTACCTAGTTAGGTAGGGTAGGAAAGTTAGGAATTGTAAGTTGTGTTATGATTGTTGCAGGGGGGAAACAATTTTAGGGGAGGGGGTGGGGGGCCAGATAGGAAGGCTATATTTAGTGAGGATTCGTTTTGTACGGCACAGGCCAAGGTATGTTTTTTATGTAAGGTGCACCTGTTTCCAATAAAGCAGACTTTTACACACCAACAAGCTAGCCTGTGGTCTGTGCTGCCCCCCCCTTAGGGCCCAATAGTTCCATTTCCCAGTACTTGCAGTGTAGCAAACTTCAGAGAATGAGGAATGCTCAGCCGACAGTACAGTAATGGGTAATTTAGCAGATGGGTTTAGTATGTAGTGGGAAAAGACAGTAATCTTTATGGGAAAGCAGAGCAATATACAAGAATGCATCTCCAACTTTCTTTAATTGGAGGATGAATGGGGGAGCTATGTGGTGGTAGGCTTTTGCAGAGTTTGAACACACACCATAGACGTATTTGCATAACTTCTATTAATAGTGTCCAATGCCCAGCACTGAAATAGGCTAGAAATAAATGTTTGCTTCCTTTAATATAAAGATTTAAGTAGGACTCTCCCTCAGGATTTGATGGACTTGCTGTAAAACCCACCACAAAAAAATGTGCGTTTTAAAGTGTGCAAGTTTAAAAAAAAAATTTCATCTGTTAATTGAATGGATGAAATATTCTTTGGACTTAGGAATGATAAGAGACATTTTATGTATTTTGATTACCAATCTTTTTAATATGGTGATTGTAGACCTCGGGGTATGTCAAAATCAATAAAAAGAAAACTCTTGAAACTTCATTGTGACAAGCATAGGACACCTGAGATGGATTAGTGCGAGTGGAGGACCTCTGCTTGTTGAAATCTTCCTTAAGTGAAAGATAAAGGGCACTACAGGGACAGGAATGCTGGTAATGGGTGAGTTGGAGCAACAAGAGGTAGGTCATGGGAATATAAAGAGAGCAACTAGTGGGAGCTTTATGGGTCCTCCTAAGTGTGCCACTTGATTGGTGGGAAAAGGCTTGAGGGAAGTATCAGGTGGCGTATTGTGTTTTTTTTAAGTTGGTGTAGGCGTTTAGTTGAGGAGGAGTGGCAAGGGAAGTGCTACTGGCTGTGTGTTTACTCGGGCTAGGAGATGGGCTTATGTGATGCTTGTTTATGTGATGCTCTGTGTAAGGCTCAACCGAGTCTGTGTACGAGCAGGGGGGTTGAGAAAGTTTTGGAACCATGGAACTAGAAATGAGGGTGGTATGCGAGCTAGAAGATAATGTGTAGGATGTCCAGCTTTACATTATCACTTCTTGGGGTGCTGCTTTGTGTTCGCAGACACATGAGAAAATGTTTGTTGGGTAACTGAGTCACATAGCTTTTTTCTGGGTTTTTATGCAAGACCCCCCTCCTCTAAATACGATTACCTTCAAAGATATAACTCAGCTAGAGTGATTTTATCGAGTGATTACTATACATACTCTATTTGAGTTCTCCCATTACCACCTCCTGAAGTAAGATATGTCTGCTCGTTATTGCAGGATTTGAGAAGCAAATTTAGAAAATGACCAGCTATGTATCTAAATGGGAACCCTTTTGGTAAATAGTGTTTAGCTTAGCATCTACCACGCATACTGACCAGTAACTACTTACTGCTACATGACGTGATCCAGTGAGTACGTTTGAGCCGTTAATCTAGGATGCTATACATCTAATCTCAGCTTTAGTAATTCACCATATATGATGGAAATAAACACTGTATTCTGAAGCTATGTAGGCCTCACAACACTGACATTACCCTGGGAAGGGCAACCGTTTTGTGTTCCCATCATGCCTCAGTTGCAGTCTGTTGGACTAGTTGGAAATGTAGAACCAGTAGACAAGTTGTTTTTGGGTTTTTTTATTCCTGGCCTCCCATTTCACCATATTGTGTGCTCTTTGGGCAATGACTTATTGAATAGATTGTTCTACCTACCTCTTGGCAATATTGGAACTATTTAGAATCCATATAAATGATACTAGTCAGAGTGTGGTTAAAAAAAATGGACTCACGTTTGTGGAAGGGGAGAAGTGCCCTTTCTTCTGCGATAGTCGCTTAAATGCAATATGGTGGTAAATGGGTACTCTGGTAGAAGTAGCTGTGTGCTGCGTTCTCGGGTCTAAAACTTCAACTTGTTGGTCTCTGAAATCATCCAGTTTGTCCTGGATGATTTGTATCGTCCTATTTGCTCCTGTATCTTTGTCCACTGATATGACAATAAGTCGTGTCTCCCAGGACAGGTCTCCGGCATGATATTCAGTAACACATTCAGGGCATCGGCAGGTTGCTGTATTTGCATCTTCATACCTGAATGTGCCCCCTGAAGGTGCATTGTGTAGGACTCCCCGCCGGTGCTGCAGCTCTCAGCCACATAGAAGTACAACATTCACAGCTCATAAAGGGCTGAAAGAGCGGGAGTTGCTTGTCTTTTGAGAGGGTTAAAAATCGTGGCTTTTGCATTTCTTTGCTTAGAATAACATCCTTGCGTTTATTCCTATATTTTTTTCTGGAGCAATCCATTGTAGTGGGTGGGTTATTTGTCACCAATTTAAAACGGATCTATCATCATTGTAGAGTTTTGTCTTCTATAGCTGAATACCATACACTAGGTGGAATCAAGCCACGTGGGAGTGTCGTTTTTTGGGTACAAACGCCATTAGTCCATCTTATTTCTGTATTGTGTGCCTCCATTTGCACCCCAGTTTCTGCTTTGTCGCAGTTCGTGCAATGTAAGGAGAACGTTGCACGTTTTGATGCCATTTGCAAAAACATGTGCCCAGTGTATTTTATTTTGTTGTAAACAACATGTTCATACATTATCCCATGCGACCAGTCTGATACTGGAGTTGTACTATTATAATACTAGTTTTGTGCTGTGGCCCGGATATGCCATACTGATACCTCCATAATTTGGACATTTCCCTTCACTCCTAAATCTGTGCACGGTGACTTGTAAAGCACCTCCCTCTCCAGTGCATCTGTTTTGCATATTTCCGCTAGGTGTATAGAGTTTCTAGTGCATAATATTTGCTCCTTGACTAGCATTGCTTGTGTACAAATTCTGATATCTGATGAACATTCTTAGTATTTTTGTTCAGGTGACGTCACATCTTTACTGTTCGTAATTTACAACTAGTAGAAATCATTGTTTATTAGCTACTATCAACTGATGTAGCTCTGACAATTGCTTCATCAGAATAGGCTGAGACTGCTCTATGATTATATTATTTCAGTGAGTTTGATGAAAATTGTAGTAGGATAGTTCTCACCAGTTGAGAATTTCAGTGCCGGAGAGCGTTTCACACACATTCAAAACATTCAGCTGTATGTGAATGCCTTCTCTGTCCCCACCAGTTACCCTTAAGGTGCACTTGCAACATTGATGCTGCGTCAATAACTGTCCTAGTTAACCTACTCTTCATCAAGGACACTTGAGATGGGCCTAGTAACCCAAGCTTTCCTTTATTCGTTCCCTTGATGTACCTCTGACCCTTGATACGATAGGTTCTGGTCGGCTCAATTTGTCGGCTTAACTGTCCCAGTTTTTGGAGCTGAAAGCACCCTTCCCACATCTCCCACCCGTGATTCTTTCTGGCCCAGAAGCGTGGTTTAGTTTGTCACAAGTATTGCATACTTTCATTTTCACCACTTGATGCAGTAGTGCTGGGGAAGAGTCAGTTCGAGGTGATAGGATGCTTGGTATGTGTCTGCCTTTGCCCCAGCTCAGTCCTCATTCGTATGCATCATTGACATATGTATCTTCAAAAATCCAGTCAGCCATTTCAAGGTGATGACTGTTACGTGCTACGAAACTTTCAGTCAGTGCTCTGTTATGTGATTGAACCTGACTTTACGTGCCAAGTCTCTCATGTGACTAACTTTACCCAGCCCTACTGTCCTTTTCCTGGTGTACTTGATGTGTAATTGACAGGTACCGTTTCTCCCGCCTTCCACCTTTTGATTTGCGCTCTTCATACTCTGCCTACCTTCCGGAGATGATCCTGACACATTTCTGTAGAGCCTCCAAGTTGTCCCATGTCTTGTGTGACACCTTCAGCCAGTTCGTGCTTTTCTAACAGCAGTATGTTTTGTGGGACTTGCAGGTTTGCTTTTTCCATAATACGATTGTGCTTCAGTCTCAGCATGAAATGTGCTTTTGGACAGAGAAACCAGGGCTTGGTTAGCACTACACACATGTACATGGACACACTTAGCTGTTATGTGACTGAGTACTTTCCCAGTTCTACCGTCCTTTTAAAGGCAGGAATGGGAGAAGCAATAATGGAGAAAAAAACAGTTATGTTGTTAGCACTGAAGTCGGGCATTTATTTCCCAATCAATGCATGGATCATGCAGAAGAGACAGCTGTCTACATTGCACTAACAGGATGATTTGATTCGTTATCTGTACACAGAAAAAGCATAAGCCCACACTAAAGAGCCAAACACTTTGTGGCTTTCTGCAGGGTTGCAGGATTTCCTATGCTCTTGCCTGCTTGGCGTGGAGGCTGGATACCTTCCAATTTCCTCCAGTGGACCCCTTCTGACATGCAGTGTTGCATCACTTCCTCCAAAAGGGCCAGCCTATATTGCGCCACCTGGAAAACAACTCAATATGATAAACCTTTCTTCATTTTGAAGATTTTTAGCTTATCTTTCTTCCTACTGACATTAGTGGCCATACATTCATGACTCCCATGCACTTTGTTACAGTTACAGCTGCTGAGCCTTACTGACTACCTCAGCAGGTTTAAAAGCTCTCAAGAACTTCCCTGCCTTACTAGACTAAGGGCCTGATCCTGCTGGTCATGGAATATCTTCTCAGCCCCTTTTGCCTGTGAGAGTCTGATTCCTGTTCAAACGTACTAACCTAGCCACAAAACCCCGTGCCAATATGTAAACCTGCAATGTTACTGGTCCATTCTCTTCCTTTCAGTTATTTCCCTCTCATCTTTTGGTGCGTGGTTGCATTTATCACTCTGCACAAATTGAAGGAGAGATCATTCTAGGTCCAATAGTATTTGTATCGCTTCCCAATGGCTAAGTCCAATGGTATTGCTTTTGCCTCCTGAATCAGAGGGGTCCTGTTCTTCAGGACGGTTTCCCAAGGCCTTAAAAGCTGCACACGCTGCCGTGGACCCATCTGCTAACATCAGACACCACGCCAGTCAGTCTGATGGTTAGACCTTTATCCAAGCCATGCAACATGGGTTTTTCGCAAGCAGGCATTCCACATATGTTTACCGTGCTGTCCTAGGGCAAGACACGAGATCGAGCAAGCATGTATTAAGTAAAAGCTGGTTTCTCCTGCCTATAATGGAAAAAGTGTTGTCTGTCACCAGTGAACCAAATGGATCGCTTGGCTGTTTAATTTCTGGGAAAATTCCTTGAGTGGATTTGAAGATTTTATAGAGTCTGGTCAGGGAGGTTTCGAACACGTATTAAATTTTGTATTAGTTTGAATCTCCCTTACTGAGTTGCTTTTGCACTAAGTATTGCCAACTAGCTCGATTCACAATCAAAACCTCACTTGCATCCTTTGCACACAAGTCCTAAAAACGTATAGGAATTTAGTCTTACAGTTTCACAATGAATCTGTTTAGGTGGGTAATCTCTTTCCTGCCAGAATCATGTGCATTGGACCGTGGGTTGTTCTGCTTATCCAGATTGCCAGTAGAAGATCGGCTGCCTGGTTCTGCAGTCGATCGGCCAGGAATGGTCTTGGAGTCGCCTCAACCTGATGTGCTTAAAGTTTGCAGGACACATCGTATCGGCTACCCTTTCGAGTCACTCTAGCCTCAGACCATACTCTGGCAAACACCAGAAAGTGCGTATATACCAAATAGATTTACATCCGCTTCCTGTAGCAGCTAAGTACCTCAACTATTTTTTGGAGGGTGGAACCAGGTTGGACTGCATAACACTGCCTCAAGTAGAATTACAGGCTAAATGGCTTTTATGAGGAACGAAGCCTTCTGTAGCGGTGTACCCAACAGCCATCATGCCACGTTTTGCAGCTACACTGCACCCTCCCTCCCACACCCAATAGTTAATCAAACATTTTTTTAGAAAGGCGCTCCTCCTACTGTCTTCCCAAAGCAAAGCCGGTAACCACAGTTGGCTACTTGAAACAAGCATTGGCATAGCCAATAGGTCTCGCCTTTGGGACCTTATAAGTGTTTAGCCATGCAACAGTTGCATAACTAAATACTTATAAGGTCCCAAAAGCGAGACCTATTGACTATGCCAATCGGCCGTTGGGCCGCGAAATTGAAAGTGATCGCAATCGCGAACAAACATCAAAGAGACCGTGCGGCCGCGAAAGTGAAAGTAATCGCGGCTCGCTCGCGCGCGCACATGCACTGTAGCTCTAGGCTGTCCTGGTAGCACTTTTTGGAGCCCTCACAATAAGTCTCGCCAGACCAGCACATGCGCTGGGTAAGGCGAGACCTAAAAAGACGAGGTCAGGACCTCTTCAAGCATTTTAGAAATAAAATAAAGCAATCATGCTATAACCACCTTCTTGGTATCACTTGCCTATCATGAATATGGGGGATCTGTGTTTAAAATAACATCAAGCTCTGAGGGCTCCCAAAGACCTGATCATGTTGGCTGACCATAAGTTGTAGTCTTTGTGGTCTATTCACACTGTCAGTTATTAGAATTTCGACGGCATCCATTGCAGTAGCATGGTTGGAACGATTTGTAATCCTCTTAATACAGGTCATGGTGGGGACAAAGAAGAGTCAGCCCTACTGACTTAAGAGTCCAGAGGGTGGTTGTTGGCTCAATACATCTTCCTTTGCATTTTTCATTGTAGCATTGACCTGGTGAATGTTACTGACATCGCACTTTTCGTTATGCAATAAAGCAACGCTGAGCGGCATTTTCACAGCCTTTAGCACAGATGCTACTTTTGGTCATTGCCGTTTAAAAAAAGATTGATTTGATAGCAGTTTTAATTTATTGACCAACACTTAAAACCATGCGTAATTTCAAGTTCTTTTGCTGGTATTTGGAAATAGACACCCAGTCAACACTATGGTTAATTTTCAGGATATATACCTAAAAGGAATTTGCAGGTGATTCATAATGGAATTCATTTGTGCAGTTAATGGTTATCTTGATAATATGGTTATGATTTAGCCGACCTGGACCTTCCGTGCATACTCAAAATAGTAGGCTTAGCTTGACGGCGGTCATTTTACCACTCTAAAGGATGTTGTGGTTGACACTGGCCTGAAGGTGTTGGTGCAATTGCAGTGCCTTTTGTGCTACCCTGCACTCAGAAGTTAATGGGGACTCGAGTAAGAAATTAGATAAATCTATTTACATGATGTTGAATGAGTTTTTGTATCGAAATATTTGTAAATTCGGATATTTTCATGATATGTCTTACTGTTTGGTGAATTTTGAAACATAGATGGCAGAGAGCCAGAGCAGTTTTGCTTGATTTCCAGTTTATCTTTTTCCTTTGGGCAACATTTCACATCTTTCTCTTTGGTTTAACCTCGGTTGCTTACCTCCAAGAATCAAGTATTGACACCAATAACTTGTCAGCAGTTGCTAATGGGTCACCACAGTTGGACAAATGCACACAGGAAGAGAACCGTCGGTCACCCTTGATGCTTTGTGCCTATAGCCCTGTACTCCATAGGGGTGCTCTGATGTTATGTCCGTTATTCGAAAATGAATGTAGGCAGCTCATTGTGTTCATCACACTCATTCTCATGCTTCACTGTTACCTGTTTTTAGGTCGGCCTCTTGGAATCACTCTGGACTTTTCACAAGCTCGTGCTTGTGGCTTTTTTTCCAGCATTATTTCTATTGGGCTTTGCATGCATGCGTCTTTCTAAAAAGGCAGCACGCAATTGGGCAAAGGCGGGTGCATGTCCCACCTTTACCAGTAAATGTATCCGCCCACAGCCTACAGCTTGCGGGAGCGAGCAGTGGGGCCATCTGTTCAGGATCATGTTTCTAATTAGCGTGGTCGCCACGCGGCCGCGCTTGTTAGTTTTTCTCTACGTCACCCAAATAGTTTATTTTGAGTAAACGGTCATCCTGCCTTTGCAAAACGTTTCTAAAACTACGGAATTCATCTGAAGCCCTCCTGCCTTTGCAAAACGTTTCTAAAACTAGCGCCTAGAAGGCTATTAGTGGCCTAACGGCTAGAGCAGTCGACTGGAGAAATGTGTTTGAGTCTCAGAAGAGAAGCTCATCATCCAGTGATTCTATGCAAATCACTTGATCTCCACGTGCCTTCGGCCTTGCTTGTTTGTTTTTCTGTACGTCGCCCAAATAGTTTATTTCAAGTAAACAGTCACCCAAAGGCGTTTCAACTCCAGCACAGCTTGAAGAGATTTCGAGTGGCTGCATTTGTAAAGTATAAAATAAATACTTGACTACCGTAAAACCTTAAAACAGCGCTACAGAGACACCACCGTAATCTTTACATAAGTCCCCGGAATTCATCTGAAGCCCTACTGACATTAGAATGTCATTTTTGGTTTAAAAACTGCACTGCAGGGTGGGTGCAAACTTCTGCCAGTTTAATTTGCTACCCTGTTATTAGTATTGTTCATAGGTACCCTGCAGTTTAGTTGTACAAAATAACACTTTAAATAAGTACTTCTCAATGCAGGTCTACAATATGCCAAATAAATTTGTTAAAGCTTCCACACACAATAATGTAAAGCATAACTAAAAACCTATAAGGTCCCAAAGGCGAGACCTATTGGCTATGCCAATGCTTGTTAGACACTCCTGCCCTGACAGCCCTTTCCGTCCCTTTGGCCCTTCAAATCCCGCCAAATCACGTTGGATAGGCATGGTTTCATCACTATGCTATGACACTGTGTGTACTGTCCCTAGCCAGTGATTTTGGTGTCCTCACCCAATACCGCCTCGTGTCCTCGTGCCCATTCGAGGTACTGCTCGCTGCCTCAGGGCTTCTATCTCAAGGTCCTGCATGGTGGCATGCACAGGATGTGGCTCAGTGGCCAGAGTTACCGACTATATATATATATTTTTTTAATGCAGATTTATATAGCGCGAACTCGACCTGAAGTATTGAAGCGCTTTACATGAGCACCAGTTACGTTACGCAAGCACACATTCATTTTTTTTTGTTTTTTTGGTCCGCACGGGAAGATTAAGTGATTTGCCCAGAATCACAATATGTGGAGGTGACCCCGAAACTCGAACCTCGGTTTCCCAGCTTGTGATTGTTTTGGGTACATCCGTTAATTTCCATGTGCCCTTACAAATGAGACTTACCTTGTGTACTGTAACCGGTGCTCATGTAAAGCCATCCAATACCTTGGGGTCGAGTTCCCGCTGCATAAAGCTGCAAGAAAAAAAAATGTAAAACAACATTGACAAATCTAATATATTTCGGTTAGGTGAAATCTATTGGCTTTGCCAATGCTTTTTTCTTCCGAGGTGAAACCCAGAAAAAAAAACATTTGCACTTAGTGCCTCATCAGTGGTAGTAGGCGCTACATAATACAGACACCCATGTGGACGATCTTATCCCAAGGGGCAGAACACCAGCCCGGCCCGGCGTGGACATATTTTAACTGTCCTTGTGTCCCAGTGGACGTAAAATCTGTTAATATAAATCAGCAAACCAAAGATTATGGAGTTTGAAACCTTTTTCAGTAAATAAAAAGGTTTCATTTTTATGTAAACAGCAGCTACAGTTTACAATTATCCACTGATGTCTGATCTGCAGTGCAGCACTTGCTCTCATGACAGGGCTGGGCTTTTCTTCACAATGAGGTGTTCTTTTTATGACATATATTAATCACTGAGATGCACGTGGGAGGTCAGGTTTCACATTCCTTTGCTCCCCTTGTCCCCTCAGCCCTGGGAGGAGCAGTGTGCCCCAGGGGGGGAAGTCCTCCTGGTGCCTGGCAGCAGTGACTGCCATCTGCACAGCAGACCTTGTATTTATGGGCCCAAGTGACAAATTCCACATATTCCAGTTAAGTGTTTTTCATCCTTAAAGAGTTACTCAGGCCGTTCCCTGTTAGACTCCCCTCCTCACTACACTTCCACCAGGTCTGTTGTTGTGCAGTTTTCTCCCATTTCCCCGCATGACATCTGTCTGGTCAAAAAAAACATACAAGCATTGGCAAAGCCAATAGATTTCACCAGTGCGAAATATAGTGGCATTGTCAATGTTTTTAGGTCTCGCCTGGCGATAGCAGCACTAATGAGCTGCTCTCGCCATGCGAGAGCCTTTTGTAATCGATACGATTCCAGAAGTGTACTTAAAGTCCCCCCCCCCCCTCTTTTCCATTGGCTCGCGTCATCGTTTATGTAAACGATGGCGCGTCATTGGAAAGCGGGCTTTGGGGATACCGCCTTGTCCACTTTTAGGACGGCCCATCTAGACAGGCCGACGCCATCTTTGTTCCCGTGACACAGGAGGTATTAGATCCAGTATTATAGCTAAATCTCCAGTTATTCTGTAATATATTTACCCCTGCCAAGGCACCCATTATAGTAGAAAACCCGATTTCAATAACATCCGCGCCCCCTGAGCCTGCTGTAGCCTGTTCAGATGTGTCCACTTCACACGACCCGTGTCTTCCACTCGACTCACATTCTTCCTCAAAACCAGCCCCCCCAGGCTCAACAGAAAAGATGTTACAAAGTTGTACCGATAACGTAGGCTGCACTATGAGGGGCATAGAAACATTATCACAAGGGTTTTCAAAGGCACTCAGACCAAAACAGTTACCTTGTAGCGGAGCCGAACCAGCTGTGAGGAAGTCCATTAACTAATTCTCAATTCCCATTTCCTTAGGGGCCAGGTCAGCAGAAACTGTTACAACTGCAAAGAGAGGAAATTCAGCTCCTGTTGATCCATCCACACTCTGCACCGCATTCAGCAGTACATGCACCATGGATGTTACAGAAACGCTATGCTCCTCAATACAGACATGAATGACACCGGCTGCATTGTCTGATTGAAGGAGTTTCAGAATTGGTTGTCCAACCCGGGAGCCAGGCACATTCTCTGCAGCATGCAGCCGCCCGTCATGTTCTCCAAGTACCACTGCTTAATCGCACAGATTACAGCTGTTGCAAATGCTGGAGCTGCTCCCTCGTCCTCCACACTAAGCACTTGACCGCAGTGGAGCCATTGCCGGTACGGGATTCTGCTGGTTGAGGATAGAACAGCAGAGACAAAGACAGATCTGCCACCTCGCCACCCTGACTTGCAGCAGATGACTGCGAAGGCTCCTGGTGTACTGCCACCACATCAGAAAGGAAGGACCTTTTACTGCATATGCTCGTTTTCTCCTTTAAAAGAAAGGTATGCAAGGCACACTGTTATCTCCTGTAGCAGACTACAAAGGGGGGGGTGGAACTGTGCCGAATCAGACCATGTCAGACGGGCGGCATGGCGATGCAGGAGCAGTCTCACCACGGCAGAGTCAATCTGCCATCTTCCTGTCTCCTCCATAAACGCTGATTGTAAATACATTTTTCCAGATTCCTGGCAATGAGCCATTATAGTCCCAATCTTTAACAAGCATTTGCAATGCAATAGGTCTCGCATTTACAGGAGTTCAAGCTATTGCCATTGTAAATGACAATGCCTTTTATTTATGTTTTAAAAACGAAAACTAAAATAAAAGCCATTGTCATTTGCAATGTCAATAGCTCAAACTTGCTTAAATGCAAGATCTATTGCATTGCAAATGCTTGTTTTAGACATGCAGTGGCACAGCAGCAACCATGCATCGGTGCAAAGTGGCTGAAAGTAAGGAACATAATAAGGCGCTATGATGCTCTCAACACTGGCCATGTCATTGCTCTATTATTTTCTTTTCTCTAAGACATGCGGCACAGCAGCCGCGCTGTTGTGCCAAATGTCTAAAAATACGTTGGCAAAGCCAACAGTTCTCGCTTAGACGAAACCAATTAACTTTGCCAATGCTTGCTAAGTGGTGTTGCTGTACATCAGGGAAGTTAAAAACAAAAAATGGAGCATCCCGCACGCTGTTATTTATTTATTTATTTTCAAACGAAACATTAGCCTTTTTATTGAAACCTGTAGTTTGGGGACATATATCCAAAACCTACGTTTTACATGCTCAGGAATGGTTTGTAAGTGAGGTATCACGATTACTGATGCACACAAAATATGTTACTTTCTGTTTTGTACAGTGACACACACATCTTAAAAGACTGGTTGCTACACATAATTCCTATATGTAAACTTTTCCTTGACAGTATGATTGAAATTTAAACTCCTGTTATTTGGGTTTCTGCACATCCATGCTCATTTTCAAATGTTTGCTGCTTTACTGCAGGAATCTGTGCTTTTCAAAAAATATTTCATGGACCTGCTAAACTACAATGTCAAAATATTTCAGGGCAGGATGACTGACTGAATGATAATCTATCATATCCGAACACATTGCCTAACTCTGTCCACTTACTAACACCCCAAAGGTTTGAGATTATGCCCTAACTCCGTTCATGTCACAAGACATACACTCTACATCCCTTACACATAACCTCAGTCATTGACCAAGCTTTTACCATACTCAGTCACCCAGACACTGTGATAATCATTTGAACATTCGTCCACTAGTTCACACTTTCTCAAATACTTACTCAGATATCCACTCAGACATTCTCTTACATAGTGAATGGCTTCAACACTTACATACTTAGTTACATATTCATTCATACTGGCACTTAATAATACAGTCACCAGAACACTAATGTGCTCTCTCACCATCAGACACTCACTCTCTCACACAGTCCTCACTCAGTCACTTACATATTAACTCACCCACCATTTCAATAGCACATCTGTTATACAGTTGAAATGTAAGTTCGTTAATAAACAGAACTTTTGATTACAGTAACTGTGTTATATTGGTCAGACTCAAAAGAAAAAACATTTCAAGATGGCTACCACCTTGGATTGTATTATCTTAACCATTCTTAAAACCTATTTCAAGATGATCTCCTGTGTGGGTGTAAGCATGGCAAACATATGAGAAACTAAAAACACTGGAAAAGCCACTAAGCTTAAGACCAGGTTTGAGAGGCAAGACCTATTGGCTTTGCCAATGCTTGTTTTTAGGTCTGGCTTGATCGGTCGACTCTCACCTGACTTTATATGACCAACAAAAAAGAGCTTGCTGAGTCCTACTGAGAGAGGAGCTTAAGCTCCACTCAAATGTTGGGTCCCCTGAGTAGAGGATTAGTAGGGGCCAAGTTTGTGAGCTTCCACTAAATAGATTGCATTTATTGCATATTTTGGCTTGTGGCAAAGTTTATCCTCGATGCAGCAGGACTGGGTTGGTTTGATGGCAAGCCAATGATCATGGTTAAATGCCTGATCTGTTTATAATGAAATGTTATGATAGAGATACTATGCATAAAATATTTATTGTTAAAAGCTAATAGTCAATAGGCATTTAGGTGTGTATATTAATGCATGCAGATGTATATGTTGCATGTAATCTCACAGATTACACTAGTAGGTAAGGGTTTGTCGTTGGCTACCCACTCTGACAAACCCTGGGGGGATTCACTGTGATGGATATCGCAAGGTCCTGTTGAGAAGAGATTTCTTTTGTTTTGCACGTTGTAATTTTCTACTTTTTCTACATATTTGCAATTTTATAACTGTATACATGATGGTTGCTAGTTTATGTGCACTTGAATAGGCCGGTGTTGGGTAAAGTGTAAAGCAAATTGTGAAGGGTAAAGGCTTCAGCAGCTCATTTGGAAAAGCATGCCGGAGTTCATAGGCTGTATCTGTTTCTTATGAAACATTATGGCAAAGCCAGTAGGCCTGACCAACTTATTTTGAAAAACATGCATTAAAGACAATAGGCTTCAAAGGAAGGATTGTTATGACATTGTACTGAAACCTGTAGGAAGGTACTTTGTTACATGGAATTACACAGATTAATGCAGTATGCAAAAGTTTTGGTGTTGGTGATCTACTCAAAGAAACTGTGGAGACAAAAAATATGCCTTAATCCTTATCAGGCTCTTCAGGAGCGATAGTATTTTGCTTTCCCAACTTTGATTTTTAATATATTTGCACTTTTATGACATGAGGCTGGACAGTTGTCTTGTGGAAAACTTATGCACAGTACACCGCGCTTAAGTTGGTTATGGCGACAAGCCAATGATAAAGGCTAAATGCACAATTGCTTATTATGAATAGTTAAGATACAGGCAGTAGGCCTGAAATATTGTGCAAAACATGTGTTAAAATCAAACAGCATTTAAGTGTGAATTGTTATTACTCTGAATTAAAAGAATGTGTTACCTTAGTATGCAAGGGTTTTGGTTACCTCTGTCTGACAAACCATGAATATAAAAGATTTGCACTTTGGGTATCCTTGTTCAGCCCCATAAGGAGAGATACTATTTTGCTTTGCCAACTGTATTTTTGTATTTGCACTTTTAAGACTGTATGCCAGATGGTTGCCTTGTGGGAAAGCTTATGCGCAGTATAGTAGGCCTGAGCTGGTTATAGTGACATGCCTGTGATGACGGCTGTAGGCTTGATCGATGTCCAGGGAAAATTTTATATATGCCCTAAGTCTGGCCTGTTTATTATGAAAAGTTATTACAAAAGCAGCAATATATACACGGTAGTAGTGGTAACCGATTCGTACCTCTAAAGATACACAAAGTAAATAGTGGGTACTAGTAAAAAAAACTCTTATAGATTTTGGTGCTCATGAATTTGACAGCACCCTACTATCGAAGGTGTTAGTTACAGTTATGGGCCAGAAGACCCAAACCATTTACAAAATTACAAAACTAGTCAACCCAAGCACTCAAGCTCTATTACAACAATGTAGAAGTTTGAACACAAAGGTATTTGCAGTGAAAGCAGGATTTATTCAACGCATGAGGTAAAACGATGTTCATCAGTACAATCCATTTCTTAACAGGTGCTTGCTTCAGAAAAACAGCCAACGTGTGCTTCGTCACCAATGTGACTTTTTCAAGGCTTGCCAGGTATAGGGTACTCTCCATTCAGTAAAGATCTTTTTCCGAAAAGTTGGTGAGAGTATCTCAAATGTACTCGATAATGTGTTGTCCTCATCAGTCTGGTCAATAGAACAGCAAAAATGCGGTAGGATTTTATTATTGAGTATAGTCAGAATCACGAAAAGGAACGCATTCCAAAAAACTGTGGTGATCCCTAAAAAGTAGAAGTGATTCTGGGTCCGGTGCCTCTAATGAATTAATGTAGACTACTTCCCCATGTATAATGATTGGTGGACGGAGTCCATGATAAACTCCAATCAGGTAAGGTCTTTTCCTGTGTCCACGGAAGTGTCTTGCCCGCCCTGCAGGCGTCCTATCCGTACGTAGATGGACGATGTGCAGGCGTGCGTAAACAAACAAACAAGGAGTCGAACTTCTAAATTGTTTTAATACAGTATGAGTGCTTGGGTTGACTAGTTTTGTTATTAAAAAAGCAGAAGGTCTGGCTTTTTTTTTATTGTGGAAGCATATGGTAAAGCCAGTAGGCCTCTAACAGTCGATTGTTGTCACATTATGTGACAGGCTGTAGGAAGGTATTTGGTTACAAGTCATCTTACAGATTACCATTGTAGGCAAAGTTTATGGTGTTGGTCACCCACTCTATGGAGTAGAATTTCACTATGATGATTTGTGTAAGTTCCTATTGAGAGGCGCAGTTTGTTTTGCTAACTGTAACTTTGTTCATATTTGTACTTTTATACATGTACACCTGATGGTTGCCAGCTTCGGCATCCTTCTGCAAGCTTGGGTTGTATATGGAGTCAAGCCACTGGTAAAGAGTATAGGCCTTATCAGTATACTAGGAAAGGTTATGTCGGATTCCTTAGGTATCATCTGTTTATAATGAAAAAGTAAGCTGGGCTTACTTACTTATTGTGAAAAGTATGTGCTAACGGAAATAGCGTCTAAGAGTGAATTATTATTACACTGTGATAAGGCCTGTAGGCAAGCACATTGTATAAGGAATCTCACAGATTACTATCGTAGGCAAGGGTTTTTAGCAGTGGTGACCTTCCTGAACATTTGTCACCCCAAGTGGGAGGGGTATGCCCAAACGTGGGTTCCTTGCTCTCTAAGCCACTGGAATCAGGCTATCCTGGCTGAAGAGGGGTGAAACCCAGAAACCGGTCCTAGGATACTTGTTTCCAGTCCAGGGAGGACCTGGCTTGGCAGTTCGGGCTGGACTGTTCCCATGAGGCACAGGGTCAAGACTGATTTGCATATGGTTGGGTTCAAACTGGAACGGCATGGTGAGCAAAAAAACGATGGATTTAGGCCCAGATCTCTGTACTGGGGTGACTGTATGACATTGTTCTGCATTCTGTGCATCAACTGTTTTTTTGCATTTGTCACCCCGAGTGGGAGGGGTATGCCCAGACGTGGGTCCCTTGCTCTCCATGCCATTGGAATCAAACTATCCTGGCTGAAGAGGGGTGAAACCCCAAAACCGGTCCTAGGATGCTTGTTTCCAGTCCAGGGAGGACCTGGCTTGGCAGTTTGGGCTGGACTGTTCCCATGAGGTACAGGGTCAAGACTGATTTGCATATGGCTGGGTTCAAACTGGAATGGCATGGTGAGCAAAAAAACGATGGATTTAGGCCCAGATCTCTGTACTGGGGTGAATGTATGACAGTGTTCTGTATTCTGTCCATCAACTGTTTTTTTGACCTTCCTGAACAAACCAAAGGGATAACTAATCTGCACTATGGTACTCCTTACTGGGCTCTATTAATAAGGATGTTGAACTGTTTTGACAATTTTTGTAATTACAGTATACCTGATGGTTGTCTTGTGGGAAGGCTTATGAACCAACACAGTAAGTCTGGGTTGCTTATGGTGACAAGCCAATGATAAGGCTATAGGCCTGATTGTTTTTAATTAAAAGTTGTGATGAAGACAGTAGGCCTGACTTGTTTATTGTGAAAAGCATATGATAAAGTCAATAGGCATTTAATGGTAGATTGTCACTACTCTGTATTAAAGCCTCTTATGACAGATAGTATTTTGCTATGCCAACTATACTTTTGTATACTATGTCATTTTATGAATGTATACCTGATGGTTGCCTTATGGGCAAGCTTAAGCTCATTGCAGGAGACCTCAGTTGGTTATGGTGATAAGTCATTGACAACAGCTATAGGCCTGACTGGTTCACTAGGAAAAACTAGCAATAGGAGCTTGACTCTTGACACAGCTCAACCAAACTCAGTGTGGTGTTTCACAGCAGCCGACCAATGCCAGTGTGGAACAAACTGTTCCTTGCAGTGACTCATCCTCCTCTACAATTTCTTCATAAACACACACAGCTTCACTACGGCAATTTATGAAACATAAAACAGTCTTTTCTTGCTTCTTCTTAATAAATCTTATAGAACAATTCAACAACCAGAATTTTTAGATTTTTACAACCTCCAACGTTTCTCAAACAAAGAAGAATTCGAAGCACCCCAATGAAGTCTCGACCAGTGGGAAATCACCTAATCAATGCAATATCACCTTTGCACATCAGGCTCCACTAACACTTATCAATATTAGTACAGTCACAACAATCTATTACAATCCCTATCTCAATTGTGCAGTCAACGACGTCTCAAGACCTGCAATTCAACTCATTAGCTAAAAAATACCAACATTCAACTCTTTGTTTTAGTTTCTATCCCGTTATCTTAGACTACTTCTTAGTCCGATAACCTCTTTATCTTTTTCAACAAAGACACATAAGTCTCAAGACTTTACAAGCACCTTATTTCAATAAAACACATAAACGCTTCACAAATCACAATAACCAACACAAATTGCAATGCATAACCCCATTAATACTCACAACTTCAATTTGGCACCTGCAACTGCCTCAGAAAACTGCACTTCTTCAATCTTCAATCTCGGGCTATCGGCATATGAGCACTGGAGTTTTATCTGCCATGGGCACTTTTTAAACTTCGCAGCTCCTCTTTTCACTATGTAAACCGTACTGTGCTACCAGCTTTGTTGGAGCATGGGACCGTACTAAATATTTGGTTTACGATTCAAAATGTATGGCCAAATATACCTGAATGTAAAGTCCCTGCTCTTACTAAGCCATGGGCTCTAGACCTTGGACGTAGGTAAATAATTAATCAAAAGCTTTAAATTCAAATTACTCATCTCAGTTAAATATCGATTATTGGGAGTCAATGAGGAGAGTTTTATTTGAGTTTAAAAGATTTTATTCAAATATTTTTGTAAGTATTTCCTTATTAATTATAAGTCAGTTCTTTTCAAATAATGATACAGAACAAAAGAATTAAGTGTGTTCATTATAGATAAAATCCTTAATCTAAATCTTAACATGAAAAAAGCAATGTGAACCCATAAAGAGTTCGTAATTGAGAGGTGAAAACACAAAGCTTTAAGCAATTCCAATAGCTCTTCTAATGAAGAGAAGTTCAGGAATTCAGTGGAGTCTCAGAAATAGAGCATAGATTCTGTTCTGAGAACAGAGCTTCGGAGCATAGAAAATCTGAGTCTTTTTTTTTTAATGTCCTTGCAAATATTTTTAATTTTTTTAAATTTTGTTTATTAAAGGTTTTGGTAGTCGTACATAACAGTAGTCACAGCCATAACAATCCCATTAGGCATGTCACAAGGAATCCTTTACATCACATTTTCCAATAATACACAGTTGAGCAATTGCACAGCATAGCAGTGTCTCAGTGAAAGTTCAGGTGTTTAATTTAAGGACTAGTCTTGAGTAGATCAGGATGTTCAGTAAGTGGTTCCCAAATATCCGATGGCATGGAGGCAGTTGGTAGTTCTTCTGCGTATGTTAAAAAACTGTCCCTACAATAGATAGCATCTAGTATCCAACATGATAGGGTAGGGGTTTGCTTACTATCCCAGTGCATCGCTACTCTACGTTTTGCCAAGGGCAGCATTATGGCAACCAATTTCTTCCTTGCAGACTTCACAGGTATATGAAGGCCCAATAAGCATAATTTACATGATATGAGTGTACTCAAATGGCAGATCACAGCCTCCCAGTATTTTTTGATCTCACCACAATTCCATGCAAGATGTGCAAAATCTGCTTGGTCAAAGCCACATCTCTTGCAATGCGCATTTTCGAGACTCTGAGTCTTAAAAGGAATCGAAGCTCTTAGCATCTAGAATGTGTGGGGAGAGGTCTGTCTCTAGTCTAGGAACACGTACTAATATAAAAGCTTGATATCTACAGCTAAACAAATGTTGTAGCAGTCCAAGTCTTCAGCCAATAAGAACACCATTTTTAAATTTTTTTTTATTTTATTTGAAAAGTTTTATATAGCGCTGGCTAGACCCAGAGGTATCAGAGCGCTTTACATGAGGACAAACATTTTTTCAGAGCATAGTTACAAGTTACATGAGTTACTGGAGCGACGTTACATGCGCTAAAAACATAGATGTAAGGAAAAAGAGCAGGCAAGGAGAGAGAGATTCAGGGGAGTGAGGATAGGAGCAGGGGCGGTAGACCAAGAATGAGAGAGGGAAAGAGGTGGGGGAGGGTGAAGGAAAACACAACCGGGAGACGAGGAGAAACAGTGTCCGATGTCCGGTGTACTGTGATCCCATTGGAAGAGGTATCAATCCCACATTTCTGCTGAGTGTGGCTCCCATTGCGCTGTGGACTCTCTCAGAGGGGTCTCTAAAATGCCAGGGCATAAATACTGGATCCCTCCCCAACAAGAGGAGAAGGAGTGCTTTGGCAAAGGGCGCCATTACCACACCTCCGCTGTGTGTTGGTCCCTTAACGCTGTGGACTCTCTCAGAGGGGTCTCTGAGACTCCTGGGTATAAATGCTGGATCCCTCCCCAACAAGAGGAGAAGGAGTGCTTTGGTAAAGGGCACACACAATGGTGGTAAGTTTAGGGATAACGATGTATTGCGGGGTATAACAGTTTTAGAATCCGCCCATGGGGCATCGTCATTGTCAGTCCAGGTAGGATGACTCAGTAGTTGGAGACCTTGGTGGCGTAAGGGCTGCGGCATTAATCTGTCCTGCTAAGTGCGCAGCTCACCTTCTGACTCGTGGGGCTCTCGTGTAGAATGGAAGCAGGTAGAGCCTTGCTGGATGGTTGTTATGAGCTCGGTGTCAAAGCTTCCAGGAACTAGATATGCAGGCACCATTATGATGTCAGGTAATTGCAAAAGCTTGAACCACTCAACAATGGTAGAATTATGTGGGCTTCCCTTGATAGCGGCAGTGCAATGGTGAGGGACAATTATGCAAGGTGATGTTAGGTCAGCGTGAGGGGAGTAAATACTACTGCAACAGAAAGTAGATGCCATCTAAGGGTCATGAAACACGCTGCTGGATAAGTGAGGGACACTGCTGTGATCATCTCCATTAAAATTAGAAGTGCCTCGATGTGCGCACCACAAGGAGTGCCTCTGGCTATTGGCCCCCTTCGGTCTTCGAGGTGCGCCCCGGAGGATCCCAAACATTACCGTAGAAGAGTGTCCTTCTGTAGTACACTCTTTGTATTTCTAGTAGTGGTGGAATGTTATCTCCTGGGTATTCTATGTTGTAATATGATTCTGAGTTCTCTTCCACGGCAGTTGCCTGTTGTCTGGGTTCTCTTCCACGGCAGTTGCCTGCTGCTCCTGTCGTGGAGAGTCCGCTCTTGTACTTCCTCTGACCTTGGAATAAACCTAATACTTCAAGAACCAGCATTGGACCTTTCATTTACAACACCATCCAACAGTGCAGCCTCGGGGGGGTCACTTGTGCTGGATGTCCACACATTGAAGCCTCGGACTCCATCTTAAGGTCAGGCATGGGGTTCAGGCAGCTCCCTCTGCAGTCACCCAGTCACCAGCTCCCCTGTCACCCCCCAGCAGCCATCCAAGGCCCACAAGGCCACCCGAGCTATTTTGCTCTTTGTGGGGGAAATGGGCTTCTCAGTAGGAGCACGGGGGAGCCATCTCACCACAGGGAAGGAGGGAATTGCTCTCACCGGTCTGTAGAATATTAAGGCCAAACCAAGTCATCCACATCGCGGTCACATCCGCAGGAGCTCAGAACCCCCTCTGCAGCCACCCACATACAGCCAGTTTACTGTGCCGCTCCGGCGGGCCCCCCGCCTCGGGACCGCGCGCCGGTGTGCCCGCCATCTTGTGGTCATAAAGGCACCTCTGCATCCCCGCCCGGCCGTCTCCGGTGTCTCAGACCCAAGGATTGGTGCTCACCCCGGTCTTCTTCCTATCCAGGGAGGGGTGCCGCAGCCCACAGTCACAGGACACCTGGTGAGTCTCGCTGCAGCGAAGCGGTCCTGTCAGTCACAATGTCTTCATGGGAAAGGAAATCTTCCACCGTCTAAGCTGTCTTGAAACAAAGACTCACAGAAATTAAGTGTTATATCTAACACTATTAAAAACATTGTACAAGTTGTGGTTTGGTTCTACTGGCTCCTAATGCACAAAACAAAATAGTTTATGGTTAGGTCTGTCATTCCACAAATTAAATCATCTCTTTTTCATGTATTCTAACTTACAAATCTTAATCGTGAAGAAACATTTAAGTAAAGTTTTAACTACATTATTTAATACTCTATTGTATTCTATGAAAAATATGTCTCTGGGAAGGTTGAAAATTATCTTTTTCTATTAAATCATGTTGGTTCAGCACATTTCATCATTGAACTCTTCACATCTTCACATTACTAAGAATGTTGACCTAAGGTCAGTAAGAATGAAAAAAGAAAAACTGTGTTTATATTTATTTCTAACTTAACATGGGCAGATATGAAAGTCTAGTGCTCCCATTTGCTTTTTATAAAAATGTGACTTCTCATCACATTTACTACACAAAATTTCTTCACGTTAATTGCATTAGTTTACGTATATAAAAATGCTCCATCATTCCAGTAGCTGGCCTTCTTGTGCTGGGTCATGCAGGTTGTTTATAAAGTGTGCCGCAAGACCAGGAACCTCAGCTCCGATACAGCAGAGACCGATATAATAAGAACACTTGGTGGTGGCTTCCGGGCCAAGCGGTGCAATGCATATGCGCGATTACAATCCTTTGCCTGCACTTCCTAGAATTTCGGAAGAAGCGTGGGAGAGGCATCTTCTGACAACTGAACACAACTGATAACGAAGAATCAGAGAATAAGACTCACAATATGACTTGCCTCTGTTCTTCTGTTAAATCTGGTATTTATACAGATACCATAATAAAACAAGCATTGGCATAGCCAATAGGTCTCGCCTTTGGGACCTTATAAGTGTTTAGTTATCCAGCACAATATCATTGGTGCAACAACATCAACTGTTGCATGGCTAAACACTTATAAGGTCACAAAGGTGAGACCTTTTGGCTATGCCAATGCTTGTTAACAGCTGGGTCAGTTCTGTGTCACATCCCTTCCTCTTCCACCCTTAGCAGGCATCATACCCCAGAACCCAATTAGCAACCAACAGTACAATCATTCCTGGCATAGCGCAGCTGCAGAAGGGTGCACAAGCTGTCTGCAACATCAGGGCCAATTGCCCAAAAGTAAGACCAAACAGGGAAGGGGGAGGGTTACTACCCCTTTAAAAAAGCAGGCCCCCAATGCAAACAGAATGAGGAATAGCGAGAGCCTCGGTGCCGTCCGGGCAAAGGAGCCGCCCGAGAGGAAAGGAGGCAGAGAGGGGCAGGAGCGCTGGAAAGAAAAAGGTCCGCTGCCGCTGGAGCGGCCAAAGAGGACAGTAAACGCTTAAACAATTGTCCGCCAAAAGCGCCAAAGCCTCTGCCGGCTTAGGGGAAAAGGAAGCAGTGAGGGGTGGGAGAACCAAGGATCAGCTGGGCGAGAGAGTGACTGGTCTCCGATTTGTCGCTGAAACCATCAAAGTCGCCGCCTCGGCTAAGTAATCTGTGCCGCTAAACCCAGAAAGCCAGAAATCTCACGTCGCTTGTGCCACCATTGCCGCTCTCATCGCCGCGATGCCTCCAATGGTAAAGGAGGAGGCCAGGGCCAACACGCGCTAAATAGGTCGCCATGGCGTGAGTGGAAGTTACGCGTACACTGCGGTCATTCAGGTGCATTGCCCCAAAGTCTCCTCCACCTGGAAACAGTAACTGAAACCCCTTCCCACCAAGGGCGTGCAGCATAAAGCATACTCGGCACCCTGCCTTTTGCTCTGGCACTGTTTTGGGTATAAAATCGGTCAAATCACTGGCACGTTACCCCACGCAGCTTCCACCGCAGCATCACCCGTATCCCATTTCATTATGGAAGTTTGCAGACATCAGCGCGCTTTCCCGGGCACCTTTCTTGTGCCGGACTTACTCTTCAACGATTTGATAAAAGGCCCACATGAGGACATCATAGCTTAGCATAACTTTTTAAAATACATTTAACTTCAATTGACTTTCATACAAATGCAGTGCATTTCATTGAAACATAGCTACCCAAAACGTCCGAGCAGCCTCCACAGTCAGTGACATAGTGAAAGACAAGCGCTGCCTCGCGGCCGCGAAAGTAAAAGTCCACATCTACAGTGTTTACCTTACAGTAGCCAGCAGCGGCGGGCACGATAATTGCAAACAGATGGCGCCACTGCTCGCTCCTGCAAGGTAAACGCCGTACATGCACGAGGGCTCATTGGAAACAGTGCAGAACATGCTCGAGTTTCCACAAAAGCCCGGAGTGATTCCAAGAGGTCACTCCAAAGCAGTGCTTGTGCACTGTGTAGGCCTATCCAGGGCACGGCACATTCGGGTATGTAAGAAAAAAAGTTGCCCGAAGGCTCTTTGGTATATTTATTTTGCAGGAATTTCTGCATGTGGGCCTCATTTTTAGGTCTTCATTCAGGGACACTTTGTTAAGGGGCAACTGTTTATAAGGATTTAAAAAGAAAATGAGACACATGTAAACCAAATAATTTGCAGAAGATGACACACTTTCGTCAAGTAGTGAAAATGGGAATGCAAAACAGGACATTGGATACTGGAGTTTCCATTAAGCAAGAAAATAACATCTATAATGTCTTACACACACCTTGCATTCCTTTAAAATAAAAAAATGGACACACTGCAGGATATGTGTTTGTGTGTGGTACAATGGGAGTTGTTAATTCTGTGAATATTATTAGGAACAGTTTTCTATAAAAAGAAGTGGTAGTCCTACCATAATATTTGTAATAATATTTTAAAAATGTATCTTATTTGTTCTGTGCTGATAAATGTGTGTGACATGTTCATAAATATTGATCCGGTTGTTATACAAGTTGCGCCTCTAGAACTGTTTAAAATGTACCTTTCTTATTACAGCTATAACTGTTAAAGGTGCTTTAAAATGCCCTGAAAAACTCAGACAAGTAGTATAGGACCGAACATTGTGAGATCATCATGTATAATGCTGTAGATTTTACAACCTCTTCGTCATCTTGTGTTAAAAATGTGTTGCAACATTAAACTTCTTCAGCACCTCTCCCCATGTCTATCAAAAGCAGAATAAGCATTGGCAATAACCAATAGATTTTGCCTTTAAAGGGTAAATATAGACCTATTGGCTTTGCCAATAATAATATGTTTTGTGCTCATTACATATACATTTTCCAAATTTACCTTCTTAAAATGGGCAACTGCCATATTGGAATGATAAATTAATAAATGTAAAAAATGGCTGCCAACACGTCACAATGTATTCATATGTGCATGCATGCAGAAGCCATCAAGGAATAGTGAAAAAAAATCTCAATTTCAAAATGGTTTCCTGGAAGAAATTGAATTATTATTTTGGGCAACTGTACACTTGAAAGAATAATGACAACTCTTGTCAGGGTGAACCCTCTAAGTCACTAAATTAACCTGAGCCATTACACAGAGTTGACGGCCTCATCTTAGGGCAATCTGTAAAGCATCTCTATAGCATTACCAAGAACCGCCGTCACAGTGTTTCCTGTCATTGCATTTTGCTCTTTGGTTCAAGGCTCAATCACCATGACAGAGACCTGCACCAAACAGTTTTCTGTTTTGATTTTCAAAAATAAAATCCAGAAACAGGAATAAAAAAGACAATGAACCACTCTCCATCTGGAGCATTTAGCAGTTTTCACTGCCAATTACTATTACTACCAGGAATTTCCTGACGGACAGGGAAAATCGACCTCTAATTCCATCCATCTAAATCAAATGGGCAGAATTATAGGTATGCACCTGACAGCCCTTACTCCACAGGGCCTTCGAAATATTTTAATCACGGCAGAGATGGAGCAGTCACCACCCTGATTAATCCTATGGCCTGCCTGCATCTAAATTGTGGGGTGAGGGATGTGGGGGTGGAAGACCATTATCTTGCCAGTTAGCATACTCCATACTCCATCGACATTGTAAAAGATTATGTTTACTGCCAAGATATAAATCGGGCCCTAAGACTTTTGAATCTAAATCCACCTCAGTAGTACATTTCTAAAGCTGACCAGGACCTCAGAGGAGGCACCTAGAGACTCACAGGTGTCAGGCAGAGGCCAAACAGTAGGGCCCAGTAAAGGTCCAGTTGTCAATGGTCATCTTGGTACTTCCAGGAAAAGGCCTCGTGCAGCTTTTTGTTTCCCCGTAGCCACAAACGGCGTCAGCCAGGTGACCCTTGGAGTCCACTTATTTGTTCTGAGTACAAGAGAGAGCAGGTCAGATCCTTCAGGGCTCCGCTCAGGTCACCGATAGTAGGTTCAGTTCTCTTCTGACATTTTCGCAGGTCCAGAAAGTGTTCTGAGAAGAGTGTCTGTATTTTCCACATTTATGCCTGGAACCATCTAGAGGAGTGTGGTAGGCATGCTCTGACTAATGGGGTAAAAGTTCTCAGGATCAACCATATCCACTTTTTCAGTAGTTCCTGTTTACCTTATTATAAACATGCCCAAAACATCATATTTTAGGGCATTTTCAAGATCACAAATGTATTCTGCCACACTAAACTTTGACTCTCAGATCTGTGTGTGTGTGTGTGGGGGGGGGCAGTGTACTGTGGTAATCCTAGTGTCCTCTAACATCTAACACTAAAGTTCAGTTTGAGGCAGGCACTGTACCCACAACAGACTCAACCAGAAAGGAAGGTTCCTCCAGCAACCAGACAGTGGATACACAAGAATTCTCTTGGCAATCTGTTCCCTCCCTTTTAAGTGTGCACCAAGTGTTACATGTGATTTAACAGACCTTTAAAGCAGAATTTTACACTGAGAAATAGATCAGTAGCTGTGGTCTAGCAATCGCACATCTGAAACATACAGTATGGAGGAACAAGTATGAACTGATGATCCGTATGTTATCTGGTGCTGTCATGGTATCTACATCCCGCCACCTTGGGATGTATGGAGACCAAGGAAATGTTCGCTTCTGGGAGGCACTTCAGACCTATTTAAGGCTGAGCACAGGCTGAGAGCTGGCTGTGGATTATGCTAATTAACGTTTTGACACTTTAGGCAGGTAAAGAGTGACAGCCAAAAGGGGTTTACAGGTCACAGTGAATGTTTTGAACTGTTGTGGTCCGACTACAATAGCTGGCCTGAACCCATGTTTGCACTGCCACTATAATGGATGGCACAAAAGGTGCTGTATTCCACTAGTGGCATTTGGCTTCCAGGCCATATACTGAGGATTTATAGGCGAAGTGAATATACCAATTAGGAGTAGGTCAATTCGAACATATTAAAAAGGGGAGCACTAGCACTATACTACTGATTATCAGGGGTAAAGCGTGCTCAATTCTAAAGCCATATAGGGAAAAACGTCTGTAGGCGAGTCTCAAAAGGCACAATCCAGGCCTTGCATCAGGCCACTTACTATCCTAACCTTCCCAGGATGCCGGAACTTCGATGAGAAGAAGGTGAGATGCGATCCTCTGCTGCTTCAATCTATGCCCCGAAGGGATGAGTTTTCTCTTTTGGAAACGAAAAGTAATAATCTTCAAGAAGACAGACAAAATGAAAGACATAGGATAAGGGAAGCAAGTCCCTTTTCTTTTAAATCCTCCTTAGATCTATGGAAGAGTTAGGAGGAAAAGGAGTCAGAGTTAATCATTTTTGTATGCTAAAAGTCGCAGGTGGGAAGTTGTATCATCTCATGAGGCAAAGCATGAGATGAAGAAGGAAGCCCAATAAGCAATCGAGCTCACCGGTAAGCAATTAAAACGCATGTGAGACACTTAGATTTAGGACTACAGAGACTTTGGATCAAAGAGAAAGCACAAATGGCCAATCAAAGAATGTGGTTTATAATATACGGTACCCATGGTGACAAGGAGACGCAGGACCTCCTAAAAAGAACAGGCCCTGGGGTCAGGGT
Source organism: Triturus cristatus (assembly GCF_964204655.1). Classification (NCBI taxonomy): domain Eukaryota; kingdom Metazoa; phylum Chordata; class Amphibia; order Caudata; family Salamandridae; genus Triturus; species Triturus cristatus. The sequence goes on along the minus strand of NC_140580.1, from coordinate 31,556,487 downwards.
CAGAAATCAAACAATGAGCCATGATGCGGAAAGGAGGGCCATCATCTGGAAGGTGGTCTTTAGGTCTCGCCTGCGTAGGCTGCGCGCATGCGCAGTCTCGCTGGCAAGATTTAATGAGATGTGGGTATTTCTGTAAGGGGCATTAAGCCCCACCCCCCTTTTCCATTGGCTGGCGTCACCGTTTATGCTAAACAGTGGCCAGCCATTGGAAAAGAGGTGTTGGTGACGTATTAGCTTGGCTTTCTGAGCCGTCCCATTTGGACGGCCCGGCCTGCTTTGCGTTCGTCGCAAAAGGTTTCTTATCTTTATGGGGCCAAACACATGGCCCCATAAAGACAAGAAACCCATTAATAGGCGAGGCGAGGCCGTCCAAGTGGCTCGGCAGAGAAAAGCACAAGCAAATACGTCATGGCGATCTGCTCCGTGCCCGCGGTCGACACCCGCCACCAAACCGCCACAAACCGACGCCGCCATGTTGAACAGCAGCTGCCTTCTTGGAGGAACGAAGAGGAGCGCCGTGCTGCAGCTGAGCGGGTGCTGCGGAGGGCCACGACCCCCGCTCAGGGAAGAGGATTGCGGGTGTAGCGACGGCTACAGCTCGGACTCCAATTCCAGCCCCTGCAGCCCGACTGTGGAGTCTCCGCGCTTTCTGGTACCGGAAGCCTCCCCGCCTGCCACCACTGGTGTAATTTAGAAGTCGGTGAGTTCACAACTACCACGGAGAGTGTGTACTAACATAGTCAGTGGCCCAATACCCTTCATGTGTGCGTCTTCCCATTGCCCTGAATCTTGGCTTTCACATCTGAACTTCTCTTTGGCGGTCATGTGTGCGTGCTCTTACACAAAACATCCCCAAATCCTCTGTGGGTGAGCACTGCATACATACATCCCCCGGAGTCATTGCTGGGTGCACAAACACTAATATATTTACTGTTGTAAAGAGTGTGTTCACACGCATTAACATCCCATTGTCCTCAGAGTGTGCACTCATACATTAAAAATCTGTGTTTCCACTAGCATGAGGTCACACTATCACCCGAGAGCCTCCTGAGCCGGAACGTGAACTCACACCCTGCACACCCACGAGTCTGTAGTGACTGTGTTCACGCAGATCGTCTAGGAGCACATACGAGTGTTTGTTCACACTCAACATACAAGGGCATGCAGTAAGTGTCTATTGACAAGCTGAGCATCTGCAAATACTTAATGAATGTGAAATCACACAAAGACCATCAAAGAGCCCGTTGTGAGTGCCTGCTCACAGTGAATATTCAAGTGTCTGTAGTGAGTGTGTGTGACACTGGATATTGAGCAGGATGTTGAGCAGACGCCGTGCCGAAGTCAGCAGCTCTGACTGTTACGCCACACCCCCCCAAGTAAATATGCTTACTTAATAATGCCAACACCCCTTCCCATTTGAATATTGCTCCAGAGAGCTGCTAGAAGACATCTTATCTAAGTAGGCGCTTGCAAGAAATTGCATTTGTATCTAGCGCTTCCTATCCTTGAGGAGGCGGCTTCGATGCACCAAGCCTTTGTTCCAGAGCCGGAATCCCCTCTCTGCTTGGTCCTCGGGAAAGGATGGTGGCCCTCGTACAGCACCGCCCAGCAGCCTCTTAAAATGCACGGATTCTGCAAGCAGCTGAACTCGCACTGCATCCAAGAGTGGCGCTGCGGGTGGTCAAGATCCCGTTTTCAACCCGGTGGTTAGAATCCCATGACGTCACAGCCACACCCCCGGGTTATCTTCGTAGTTCTATGTCTTTGCATGAGGTTATTAACTGACCCGCTGTCTCGAACATCAATAACGTAGAGAGGTAAAAGGAAAAGGTGCATAAGAAGGAACTGATGACAACCAAGCACATGAAGACACCGGCACCAGCACAGCCAGGCATACACACATATGCTCAGCACACAAACACACATGCACGCATACACCCAAAAACATGTATATATCCTTAGCGCAAACACAGAGGCACACGCACAGCCACATGCACAAACACACACAGATGCAAACACGCATGCACAGTTTGACACAAACTCACACACACGCACAAAACACTCACCCAAGGCGGATTTCCTTTGTGCTGTCAAACGGGCCTTCCTCTCCCACAGCGGCACACGAAACAGGTCCTTTCAAGGGTAAATAATATGTGTCAAATCTACGCAGGAAAGTAGGCCACAAGCCACCTCACACTGGCCACTGGTGCATTATCTGATCAAACACATGCCATCTTGGGCGACTAAATATACACACACAGGGCAGGCTGTGTGGGAGCTGTCACTGTATTTTTACTTGTGACATTTGACACCACCAGCTGGAGTAGCGGCATATAAATGGAAGAACCAATAAATAAAACAAAAGACACTCCGTGCACTGGAAATAATAATAAACAAGCACTGGCACAGCCAATAGGTCTCGTGTTTAGAGAGAGCTATTGGCTTTGTTAACGTTTTTAATATGTGTTGCAGACCATTGTGAATGTTGCGCAGCATGTTTAAAAGTTATAAGTAGGGGGGCGTGGTCAAGATGGCGAGGTGAGCGGATGCCTTTCCAGCCGGCTCCCGCTCCGTTAGGCCCCAAGCCTAGCTGCTCTAGCAGAATCTCCCCCCGCTCGGTGAAAGAACCGACAGCAGAGGCGGCGGAGCCCGGGTGAGAGCCGACAGAGGGTTCACGGCACCCAGGACGGCCCGGCGACGAGCGGCGCACCACTGCAGTTCAGGCACCACGAAGAGGCGGAGCATAGCGGCGGCCCGGACGAGAGCGCCGTCAGCCAGAGGATCACACGAGTGCCTGGGCTCGCTGGTGAGGCCGGAGGGGGAACGACGGAGGGACGCGGCCCCTTGCCGAGGAGTACGGGGCTGACTGCGGGAGACGAGCGGCCACCCAACGGCCAGCGGAGGTGAGATGGCGCCCTGCGGACAGCGCAGCTCCGTCGCTCACAGCCACGACACACGAGGGTACAGGAGAACCCCCCGGAGGACACCAGCGGCTGGGGGTGGACACGGCAAGAGCGCACCCCCGGTGCCGGAACACAACGGGAGGTCTGGTGCGGTGGGGGCGCTGGGAGAAGCCCTCGATCATTCCCGCACAGTGGCCCTCCCCCCCGGTGAATAGTGGTGACGCCGGTGCCCCGGGGGCACCTTCCGGCGGGAGGGATGTTGGGCCACTGGGAGCGCTGCCACGGTGACGGGGCTGCCCGGAGGAGAAGAAAGCAGGAGGAGCCCATTTGTAGGACCGCTTTGAGGGGACCCCCGCCGGGGAGCCGGACACACAGGCCAGAGCGGGAGGCCTGCTCTCGGGGCCTGGGGAGCGACGCTACGGGAGGCGGCGGACTGCTCAGCGGGCGGAGCAGCGGTGGGGGCACCCCCCTGATGACTCTCTCCCCTTCCTCTCCCCCCCTCTTCAAGCTAGCCAGGTACTGGCGACGTAACGGCTGGTGACCGGAGGCCCTGTTCACGGGGGGGGTGGGGGGAACGGCGCACGGAGAGCAGTGGCCCGGCGGCCCCAGAGTCAGACCTCGGACGCAGAAGGAAGCGCCGCCCGCTGGAGGATCTCGAGGGGGCGAACTTCGGCCCGGAGCACAGGCCAGGGAGGCCCGCTGTACCGGGGGCGCGGAGTGGAACCGGCGGGGGGCCCCGACGAATTACAGGAGCGGACGCCACGGGAGGAAGACTGGTGACACCGAGGACGCAGATACCGCCGTGCCCCGGCGATCATGGCAGGCAACAAAGGAGGGAGGAAGGGGGAGCGCACTCTCCCCGAACTGCTAGGACGACACCAACAGCGAGCGGACCGGGGGCAGCAGGGTGCCGGAGACGGAGAACCCCCCATCACCAGGTCCTTTATGGAGTCCCTTTTCAGCTCTCTCCGAGAGGACTTTCAAACCTTGAAGAGCGAAGGTGCGGGAGATGCGTCGGGAAGTAGATGGCCTGGGAGAACGAGTGGCCACGGTGGAGGACGCCGGACATAGAAGAGATGAGGAGTTTGAACAATTGCAACAAGAGGTGTTGCGCCTCCGGGACCAGCAGATTGACCTCCAGGCGCACGCTGAGGATCTGGAAAACAGATCTCGAAGGAACAACATTAGGGTTCGCGGAATTCCATCCGCGGCGGAGGGGGCGGACGCGGCAAGTTATTTGCAGGCCCTGTTTCGGGAGATCCTGGGAGAGCCGGAGGGGTTCCCTATCCGGATTGACAGAGCGCATAGAGTGGGACCCCAACGCAGAGCATCGGCGCCACCCCCGGACATGCTGGCTTTCCTCCCAGACTTCCCGCTTAAAGAATGGATTATGACGGAGGCACGGAAGCGACAACCCCTAACCTTCCGAGACCATCCGGTGGCCCTCTACCAGGATCTCTCTGCTATAACGCTCCAAAAACGAAAGGCATTCAAAATCGCTACGGATTTCCTGAGGGGACAAGGAACGCCCTATACTTGGGGGCACCCCTTCCGGCTCATCTTCCGATGGAATGGCACTGTACACCAGCTACGATCCCTGCAGGAGACCTGCGGGGTCCTGGGCCTCGCTATCACGGATGACGAAGCAGACACGCAGCGACGGGGCCGCGCCTGGAGAGACAGCTGGCAGAGGGTGCCTGGGCGCCGCCCCCGCAACAGACCTGGCAGGCCGGACTCACCCACAATCATAGCCAGCGTGGTGGACGCGGTGATGGAGGTGACCGGGAACACTGGTTCCAACGACGTCGCACTGACTGCATGAGGCAACTCCGGGGGGAGATCAACACAGCTTCCTGAACATGCAGGTTTGGGGGTCGGGGCGGGGTGGGGGCGGGCGGGGAGGGAGTAGTGGCTGGACGTACACTGGAATACTCCACCGAAGACCTGTTCCTGGGGAGCAGGACTTGGACACTGATGTTTTTGGACTTGGGGGTGAGGAGAGAGGTGTTGGGGGCATGCTGCAGAAGGGGGGGCGGGCAGATGACCGGGGGGTTCTGAGTAAGGCATGGGGGAGGAGGAGGGAGGGAAAGGGGGGTTCAAGGCAAAACGGGAGGGGGAAAGGGGAACCAGGGGAGGAGGGGAGGCAGTCCAGTGCGTGTCCAAGGATGCAATCGCCGTAGTGGCGTACACACCACAGTCCGTAGATTCTCAGGAGGCAGGGGCGGTCTGGTCGAGTCTCCAACATGACACCTACAACATTTAAAATTGTCACGCTCAATGTCAGGGGCCTTAATAACCCGATCAAACGACGGGCCATACTATCCCCGTTCACGATTGGGTCCATTTACAGCCCGAACGAACGGCAAGAACGCTTCCTCAGCTCGGCGCTGGAGGAGATCGCGGTTACGCAGGATAGGCACATTATCATAGGGGGCGACCTCAACATGGTCTTCGACGGCGCGCCGATAGATCCGCCCAGCGCTCACCACAGACGGGGGAATTCTCGAAGGAGTGTAAGGCACAACTAGCAGAGATGGGTCTGGGGGACCTCTGGCGGCACATGCACCCTGCGGAGCGGACCTATTCGTACTACTCGCACGCACACAAGACGTATGCACGGCTGGACCACTTTTTGGTCTCGAGACCGGGGCGCGCTTTGGCCACGGAGGCAGACATAGGGGTGATTTTGGTGTCGGACCACGCCCCTGTGACGGCCACCTTCTGTTTACCGCCGGCCTCATACCCTCCTCGGGTCTGGTGTTTGCGAGACACTCTGCTTAGTAGACGAGATGTGGTCCAGCAGGTGACGAAGGCGATACAGGAATATCTGTCCCATAATGAGACCCCCGACACGTCTCGGGCGACTCAATGGGCGGCTCTGAAAGCGGTCCTCCGGGGGGAATTTATCGCAATTGCATCGGCAGATAACGCTAATAGGCGGGAGAAACGGGAGGAGCTCATGCAGAGGGTCCGCGAATTAGAACATATGCATGGCCGGACGGGTGCTCCCCGGATCTGGCGGCAACTCCAAGGGGCGAGAAAGCTCCTGACTGCCCTGGATATGGATCGTGCGGAATATGCGGCACTGCGCCTCAAACATGTCTATTACACCGGAGGGGACAAGTGCGGTAGGTTGTTAGCGAGCAAGCTTAGAACCACCCGACAGCAACACACGGTGAAGGCGATCACCGATCCCACAGGGACCACGGTTAGAGGATGTTCACATAGCGGAACGTTTTCGCAAGTACTATGCTGACTTATACGCTGGAGAACCTCCGGACGCCCTCGCAGCGCAGCGGTATCTGACCTCAGTCTCCCTACCGTCCTTAACGCCCTCACAGGCGGAGGCTCTGGAGGGAGACATTAAGGCCGAAGAAGTGATATCGGCTATAGCCCGTCTCAAACATGGTAAATCCCCGAGGCCGGACGGCTTCACGTCCCTCTTTTATAAAAAGTTTTGCACATTACTGGCGCCGATCCTCACGCGTCTGTTCAACACCTTCGCGACACCGGGCGCGATCCCACCAGATCTGCTGCGGGCATCCCTTGCGGTCATCCCCAAGCCGGGAAAGGACAGATCGCAATGTGGCTCCTACCGGCCGATATCTCTACTAAATGTCGATCTTAAACTGTACACAGGGATCTTGGCGGCGCGCCTGGCCCCCCTCTTGCCGGGACTCATCGACCTGGACCAGGCGGGCTTCGTTCCCGGAAGGCAAACGGTCGATAACACCAAGAGAATCACGCACCTCATTGAGAAGGCGTCACGAACCCGGGGGGAGAGGATGTTATTATTGGTGGACGCCGAAAAAGCGTTTGACCGCGTACACTGGCCGTACCTAGAACAGGTGCTGGAGAAGATGGGGGTGAGGGACAAATTTCGCCACATGATTTTTAACTGCTACAGATCCCCAACGGCCGTAGTAAGAGTCAACGGGTACAGTTCAAAGAGCTTTGACATTGAAAGAGGCACGAGACAGGGATGCCCGCTGTTTCCCTTACTCTTTGCGCTATATATGGAACCCTTCGCACAGCGGATCCGGGATAACCCGGCGGTAAGAGGGGTGAAATTCGGTGGCTTTAGTCACGCCATCAGCCTATATGCGGACGATGTGATACTCTCCCTAGACGACCCGCTCTCGGCCCTGCCGGCTTGCATTGACGAGTTGACCTGCTTCGCAGAGGTGGCAGGATTTAAGATGAATATGGGGAAATCAGTGGCCTTAGATCTCTCCCTAGCACCAGCGACCAGGACCCTCTTACAACATCGGGTCCCAATAGTCTGGTCTCGGGAGCCAGTACTCTATCTGGGGGTCCTTCTGGCTCCGACCCTGCCAGCAATGGTGCTGGCCAATTACACCGCCCTGGGCCGGAAAGTACAGGAAGAACTGACGCGCTGGGACCGCGGCACCCTTTCGTTGCTGGGCAGAGTGGCAGCAGTCAAGATGACAATCCTGCCCCAGATCCTATATCTATTCCGGGCACTTCCATTGCGCCCGCCGGCGGGCTGGCTCCGGCAGATGCAGTCGGAGCTAGGACGCTTCATCTGGCAGGGCAAGAAACCCAGAATGAGGAGAGCACTTTCATTGCTAGCACCGGAGGCGGGGGGGCTTGGCATTCCGGACCTCCGCAAATACTTTTACGCAGCACAGTTGCGTTACCTGGTGGAATGGAGCAGGTGGGAGTCAGACAAGCATTGGCTCTTCCAGGATCAGGCGGTGGCGGGGAGGCCTCTACAGGAGGTCCCATTTTTACGCAGAGCTCACCGACCCGCTAATTTATATGCCTCTTTTATCACCAGAGTGCAGCTCCAGGCCTGGGACGCCACAAATCTCACCCACGGGCTGACTACGTTCCCCTCCCCGTTGACGCCCTTGACGGACAACCCAGACTTCACTCCGGGGACGGAGAGGGGCGCGTTCGTGCACTGGCGAGAGGCGGGATGCAGAGCTCTATGCCATCTATACAATGTGGAAGGGATTATCGCCTTCGCAGACCTCAGACAAGATTATGCATTGCCAGAAACTGAGAGGTTACGGTACCTGCAGGTCCGCCACTGGGCGCTGCACCCACAGGTGCGTGAGGCGGCGGACAGACGACTCCTCCCTTACGAACGCTGGTTGCTAACGCGGACGTCCGACACTAAAATGATCAGCGACCTGTATGGATTCCTCCAGGTGCCCCCGTCGCACTTTTATAACCCGGGACACGAGCGATGGGAGGGGGAGCTGGGTAGGACCCTGAGTCACGACGAATGGAGACAGGTAGCTTACAGAGCTAGGCACTCGGCATATCACGCGGGCCTCACCGAAACTTTCACCAAAGTCTCCACATACTGGTACTACACCCCGGCACGTATACACGCTATGGATAGCAGCAAAGAGGACACTTGTTGGAGGGGCTGTGGACAGACGGGAACACTGACACATATTCTGTGGGACTGCCCCCTGCTTGCCGCCTACTGGAAAGAAGTGATAGCTGAGGTAGACTCCCATTTCAAGACTGAGTTGCCGCGCTTTCCGGCTTACATCTTATTGGGCCTCCCCAACGACCTGACGTACCCATTAAAATCCCGCAGAGGCAGGCAGATCGCCATAGCGTTGGGATCCGCCATTCAGAACATACTGGTACACTGGCGTAAGCCCACACCTCCCACGATCACGGGCTGGTTGCATAGATTGTGGCACGTGTTAGGCATGGAAAAACTGTCGTTGACAGTGGCAGGAGACACGGAGACATTTAATGACATCTGGCAGCATGTCCGATCCCTATTGACCACAGAATTTAGAGAATTGACCTGCCCACGATACCTACGACTCCTGAGACTCACCACGCAGGAGGACTCCGCCCTTTGAGAGAGCCTGCTGACAGGGCTTGAAGGGCGGCCCCTGGAAAAGGCAATAAGACCTAACGGACTTCACGGGAAGCACGCACTGGACTTGGGTGGGGGGGGTAGGGGCCGAGGGTTGCGGGTGGGGGGACGGGGAGAGGGCGGGGGGAGTTGGGCGGGTTTCGTTTCGTTTTCTGAGTATCACAACGGATTGCAGTCCTGAGGGGCGAACTGTAACCAACAGGCCAGCTGTAGAGACCGGGCCCTGGTTCGCCAAGTTTGGACGCTTCTCTGAAGGGTGCCCTGCGGGCCCGATTGCACAGGATTCACACTATGTCAGTTGCAGCCTTTCGAACTTCCTATAGTATGAGACGCGGCCGGCCCTGAGGGGTTGTAGGCGACATGCTGTGTTAACCTTGATCTACTCATGGGACCCGGTAGGTGTGATGATATGCCATTTAGTAACGAGCCGGCCCGCAGGGTTGTAGGCGGAAGCTGCTGATGCTGTCGATGTTACTCTATTCATGTTAAAATTAATAAAAGAGTTAAACGTAAAAGTTATAAGTAATAGTTAAAAAAGTGTTATAACCATTTGTCACTTTATATATGACCTAGAGAACATTATATACAACTGAAGTATCGTAATACAAGCATTTGCAATGCAATAGGTCTCGCATTTATGCGCGTTTTAGCTATTGGCATTGTAAATGACAATGCCTTTTATTTATGGTTAAAAAACGAAAACAAAAATAAAAGGCATCGTCATTTGCAATGTCAATAGCTCAAACTTGCGTAAATGCGAGACCTATTGCATTGTAAATGCTTGTATTTACTGGGAAAGAAGAAAGGCAGAGTAAATTGTCAGGATTGTGCCCTGTGTTCTTCAAATTACAAACACACTTCTGTAGCAGTCACACAAACCCACTGGGCGATCGTGGTGGTTTTTACCCTGTAACAGACGACGTTTCCCAAGTAGGCCGAGTTTTAAACGTTGCACTTTGGGAAGAGTTTGACAGCGAAGGGTTAATCGCCAAGGTCTTTCATTTCAAATGTTTGTATGTGATAAAAGACATTGTCATTTACAACGCCAATAGCTCTAACTTAAGCAAATGCGAGACCTATTGCATTTCTAATGCTTGTTGAATATATATTGAATTGTTAAATTCATTCCTATTGTTCCCTGTTCAAAACTAGATACACAGCACCACCATGCGGTGAGATGCAATAAAAACATGCTGGTGTTAAGAAGCAGGTGACGATCTGGGCAGGGCAATGACCAGCACTCATCAAGCACTGTCAGGACATGAACAGACAATAAACTTGTGATGGAAGATATCTGGAAATGTGCTTAGACAATATATTTTTTTTTTCTTAACCGAGTACCCTGCATACACATTTTACTTTGGATGTAGATGGATTAAGAAGAGCCAGTGCTTAATTTGAGCCGGTGGTTTCCGATGCTCAGCACCGGCACTTAACTGTCAACACCTCACTCAGGACAGTCTCGCAGGTGGTGGCTCTGCTCATCTAATTTAGAAATGAGAAGAACAACGGTTGTTTAGGAATGCAATATTTATTAAATTGTGCTAATCCCTGCCTCCCCAGCCATTCCTTCAGCTTTGGGGACCTGGAATAATGAGAACTATCGCTTTTGCAGGTGAGAGAGAGGTTAGTAGCTGTTTTTCCAGCGATGACGGGGGCGATGGGTGGTGCAGGCTGCAGTGGCCTCCTGCTCAGGGCCCTGGCACTTATTAGTTTACAAATTAAGCACCGGACTGGACACCGGTTTGGGGTAACTGCAGAGTGGGCCGTTGATCGGCTCACATAACTGTGTGTGTGGGGGGGACGTGACGTCATCCCTTTAAAGTTAAAACCAAGGCGATGACAAGACCCTGACCCCGTAAAAATTCCAAACTTGCTAAGCCCTACACCATTATTGCCCTAACAATCATGGACGTCATTTAGGGGTCACAACTGCGACCCCTGGCTTGCCCTTGCGACCTCTGGCACTGTCTTTGCGATCCCTGGCCCCAGAGGTGGCAAAAACAGTGACAGAAACACAGGACAGCTCTTCCTTATGGATGTGCTCTGGGACGCCACCACCTTGTTATCTGTCACTTTGTTTATTACACTAACAATGAATTATATAGCATTACTCACTATTAGTGTATTAAAAGTGGAGCACAATTAGCTGGGATGTGACAGTCCCTTGCAGCTGAGGTAAGTAAAAAATGTTTTTAAATGTATGGTGGGTGGGTGCGTGCTTGTAGGTGAGAGTGTGTTATGTGAGAGTGTTTGTAAGTGTGAATGTGTATGTATGTGTAAGTGCATATGTGAGTGAAATTCAAAGATCATGCGATGTCACTTCCGATATCCCTGGAGTTTTGGTGACCTGACATCATCCGGTTTTAAATTACAGTGAATGACTAAAGGGTCTTTTGCTGGAAGAATTAAAAATAGTTACATTTAGCACAAACATTGTTGCACTTTTACAGGCCCCTTTTTCTTCAAGCCCAGATTTGTTTAGAATTTAGTTTTGTCTGTTAGTCACTGGCATTGAAGGGACAATGTTAAAAGCCTTGTTTCACAGTGCGTTAGGAATGCCCCATATTTACTAAGATATAACACATTCCTGATGTCTCTCTGCGCTGACACATACAGCGCAGCCTAGCGGCAACCAGGTGTGGCCGGCACAGTTAAGAGTGGTGGTGTGGGGCTGTGGGGAGTCAACAGATGACAAGGTAGGAAAAATAAAATAAAAAATAAAACCACTTACCTTGTGCTCGCCACATCGCCGAGCGAAAGGTAAGTGTTTTTATTTATTTTCCCTATCCTGTTGTTTGTCGACTTATCCCCACCCTGCCCCGCCTCACCGCCCTTACCTGTACCAGCCACGCCTGGCGCCAACACAGACACCCTTGTGCCGTGGTGCAAGGGGGCCTGTGTTACGCACAGGATTGTTTCTGTGAAGGAAGGGGCACCTTCCTGCACAAAAACAATCCTCAGAGACATTTTCCTCTTTCTATGTTTGCTGCAGAATGCAACACATGTAGAAAGAGGAAAAAACAACGAGAAATAAACATATTTCACCTTTTTACACCTCTGTTCAGATGGCGTAGCATTTTGGCGCATTCCCAGGTTTACTCCCCTTAATAAATCTGGGGATGCACCAAACTCCATGGGTGGATGTGTGGAACACACACCCAACACCCATGGAATGCCTCCCTGAGGCAGAGTAGCTCAAGGGTGCGTTTTGTGCTGCCTTACGTTACTCTGGATTTACTAAGCTACAGAGGGCCATGCAAGGTGGCTTTGCGTGGATTAGTAAATTTCATTTAAGTTCTCGCTTTGCCTTGCGTCACCTTGCGTGCTGTGAATCTGCGCCCAGTGACGGCTTCAACTCTGCATCCTTACAGTTTGATGACAGGATCACCAGAACCGAATATATGATGTTAATTAGCATACCGTTACTCCGCAGGTATTTGCTTCGAAGTTTTTACTTCGCAAATACCTTTACTACGCATGATTTTAGTGCGCATGCTTTTACTTCACAAATATATACAAATACATAAAAAATGCTTTTACTTCGCAGTTCATTATTAGGCATATCGTTACAACGCGTTATTGGTACTTTAAAACAAAAAAATAATCATAATATTAACCTATCCCCTGGTATGCACCCTGAACTCTAAAAATACCCCCAACACCCCAAAACCCTATCTCACCCTGACCCCTAAAAATATCCCAGTATCCCAAAACCTAAACGCACCCTGAACCCTAAAATTACCCCCTTCACCCCAAAACCATAACCCACCCTGACACTCTAAAATTACCCCAGCACCCCAAAACCTAAATGCACCCTGAACCCCAAAAATACCCTTGCACCCCAAAACCTTAAATGCACCCTAAACCCTCAAAATACCCCATGCACCCCAAAACCCCAACCAAACCTGACCCCTAAAATTACCCCAGCACCCCAAAACCTAAATGCACCCTTAATCCCAAAAATACCCCAGCATTCCAAAACCTTAAACGCACCGTGAACCCTCAACCCTCAAAATACTCTATGATACCCCATGCACCCCAAAGCCCTATCTCACCCTGACCCCTAAAAATATCCCAGTACCCCAAAACCTAAATGCACCCTGAACCCTAAAATTACCCCCTTCACCCCAAAACCCTAACCCACCCTGACACCCTAAAATTACCCCAGTACCCCAAAACCTAAACGCACCCTGAACCCCAAAAATACCCCAGCACCCCAAAACCTTAAATTCACCCTAAACCCTCAAAACACCCCATGCACCATAAAACCCTAACCAAACTTGACCCCTAAAATGACCCCAGAACCCCAAAACCTAAACACACCCTGAACCCTAAAATTACCCCCTTCACCCTAAAACCATAACCCACCCTGACACTCTAAAATTACCCCAGCACCCCAAAACCTAAACGCACCCTGAACCCCAAAAATACCCTTGCACCCCAAAACCTTAAATGCACCCTAAACCCTCAAAATACCCCATGCACCCCAAAACCCTAACCAAACCTGACCCCTAAAATTACCCCAGCAACCCAAAACCTAAATGCACCCTTAATCCCAAAAATACCCCAGCATTCCAAAACCTTAAACGCACCGTGAACCCTCAACCCTCAAAATACTCTATGATACCCCATGCACCCCAAAGCCCTATCTCACCCTGACCCCTAAAAATATCCCAGTACCCCAAAACCTAAACGCACCCTGAACCCTAAAATTACCCCCTTCACCCCAAAACCCTAACCCACCCTGACACCCTAAAATTACCCCAGCACCCCAAAACCTAAACGCACCCTGAACCCCAAAAATACCCCAGCACCCCAAAACCTTAAATTCACCCTAAACCCTCAAAACACCCCATGCACCATAAAACCCTAACCAAACTTGACCCCTAAAATTACCCCAGAACCCCAAAACCTAAATGCACCCTGAACCCCAAAAATACCCCAGCATTCCAAAACCTTACACGCACCATGAACCCTCAACCCTCAAAATACCCTAGAATACCCCATGCACCCTAACCCACCCTGACACCTAAAATTACCCCAGCACCCCAAAACCTAAACGCACCCTGAACCCCCAAAATACCCCAGCACCCCAAAACCTTAAACTCACCCTGAACCCTAAAATTACCCCTACACCCCAAAACCCTAACCCACCCTGACACCTAAAATTACCCAATCACCCCAAAACCTAAACCCACCCTGAACCCCAAAAATACCCCAGCATCCCCAAACCTTAAATGCACCCTGAACCCTAAAAGTACCCCCTACACCCCAAAACCCTAAACAACCCTGACCCTTAAAATTACCCCAGCACCCGAAAACCTAAATGCACCCTGAACCCCAAAAATACCCCAGCACCCCAAAACCTTAAATGCACCCTGAACCTTCAAAAGACCCCATGCCCCCCAAATCCCTAACCCACCCTGACACCTAAAATTACCCCGGCACCCCAAAACCTAATCAAATCAAAACACCCAAAATACCCCAGCACCCCAAAACCTTAAACGCACCCTGAACCCTAAAATTACACCCCAAAACCCTAACCCACCCTGAGACCTAAAATTACCCCAACACCCCAAAACCTAAACCCACCCTGAACCCCAAAAATACCCCAAAACCTTAAATGCACCCTGAACCCTAAAAATACCCCCTACACCCCAAACCCTAACCAACCCTGACCCTTACAATTACCCCAACACCCCAAAACCTAAATGCACCCTGAACCCCAAAAATACCCCAGCACCCCAAAACCCTAACCCACCCTGACCCCTAAAAATACACCTGTACCCCAAAACCTAAATGCACCCTGAACCCCAAAAATACCCCAGCACCCCAAAACCTTAAACGCACCTTGAACCCTCAAAATACCCCAGCACCCCAAAACCCTTACCCACCCTGACCCCTAAAAATACTCCTGTACCCCAAAACTTTAATTTGCACAGTAACTCCATTATGCGCAGTAAGTGCATGCTAAGTAATGGAACATGCTTAGTAAATGCATGCTAATTAAATGCATGCTAAGTAATGGCATCTGCGAACTAAAATATGTGTAGTAATGGTAATACGAAGTAATGACCACGTAGTAAAGGTAGAATACCGTGCAGCGACAGACAGTCCTGAGAGCTGTGCCACCCACAGCTCACCAACAGCTCTCCAGGGCTGAACAGATGTGCCACCGGCCTCCGGGATCAGTGAGTGTGCCACTGGCCTCCGGGATGAGTGAGTGCGGGTGGGATGAGTGAGTGTGGGTGGGATGAGTGAGTGTGGGTGGGATGAGTGAGTGTGCCACCGGCCGCCGGGATCAGTGAGTGTGGATGGGATAAGTGAGTGTGGGTGGGATCAGTGAGTGTGCAATCAGCCTCCGGGATCAGTGAGTGTGGGTGGGGTGAGTGAGTGTGGGTGGGCTCAGTGAGTGTGACACCAGCCTCTAAGATCAGTGAATGTGGGTGGGATGAGTGAGTGTGAGCGGGATCAGTGAGTGTGCCACCGGCCTCAGGCATCAGTGAGTGTGGCTGGGATCAGTGAGTGTGGCTGGGATCAGTGAGTGTGGCTGGGATCAGTGAGTGTGCCACCAGCCTCTAGGATCAGTGAGTGTGGGTGGGATGAGTGCGTGTGGTGGTATGAGTGATTGTGGGTGGTATCAGTGAGTGTGCCATCGACCTCTGGGATGAGTGAGTGTGGGTGGGATGAGTGAGTGTGGGTGGGATCAGTGAGTGTGCCACTGGCCTCAGGGATCAGTGAGTGTGTCACAGGCCTCTGGGATCAGTGAGTGTGGGTAGGATCAGTGAGTGTGGATGGGATCAGTGAGTGTGGGTGGGATCAGTGAATGTGGGTGGGATCAATGAGTGTGGGTAAGATCAGTGAGTGTGCTACTGGCCTCTAGGATCAGTGAGTGTGGGTGGGATCAGTGAGCGTGGTGGGATCAGTGAGTGTGGGTAAGATCAGTGAGTGCACCACTGGCCTCTGGGATCAGTGTCTGTGGGTGGGATCAGTGAGCGTGGTGGGATCAGTGAGTGTGGGGGGATCAGTGAGTGCGGGTGGGATCAGTGAGTGTGGGGGGATCAGTGAGTGTGGGTGGGATCAGTGAGTGTGGGGGGATCAGTGAGTGGGTGGGATCAGTGAGCGTGGTGGGAGCAGTGAGTGTGGGGGGATCAGTGAGTGTGGATGGGATCAGTGAGTGTGGGTGGGATCAGTGAATGTGGGTGGGATCAGTGAGTGTGGGTAAGATTAGTGAGTGTGCCACTGGCCTCTAGGATCAGTGAGTGTGGGTGGGATCAGTGAGCGTGGTGGGAGCAGTGAGTGTGGGGGGATCAGTGAGTGTGGGTGGGATCAGTGAGTGCGGGTGGGATCAGTGAATGTGGGGGGATCAGTGAGTGTGGGTGGGATCAGTGAGTGTGGGTGGAATCAGTGAGTGTCACCAGCCTCAGGAATCAGTGAGTATGGGGGGATCAGTGAGTGTGGGGGATCAGTTAGTGTGGGTGGGATAAGTGAGTGTGGGTGGGATGAGGGAGTGTATGTTGGATCAGTGAGTGTGGGTGGGATCAGTGAGTAGGTGGGATCAGTGAGTGTACCACTGGCCTCAGAGATCAGTGAGTGTGTCACAGACTTCTGGGCTCAGTGAGTATGGGTGGAATCAGTGAGTTTGGGTGCGATCAGTGAGTCGGGGAATCAGTGAGTGTGGTGGGATCAGTGAGAGTGGGTGGGATCAGTCAGAGTGGGTGGGATCAGTGAGAGTGGGTGGGATCAGTGACTCTGGGGGGGATCAGTGAGTGTGGGTGGGATCAATGAGTGTGGGTGGGATCAATGAGTGTGCCACCATCCTCAGGGATCAGTGAGTGTGTCACAGGCCTCTGAGATTGGTGAGTGTGGCTGGAATCTGTGAGTGTGGTGGGATCACTGAGTGTGGGGGGATCAGTGAGTGCAGGTGGGATCAGTGAGTGTGGGTGGGATCAGTGAATGTGGGGGGATCAGTGAGTGTGGGGGGATCAGTGAGTGTGGGGGGGGATCAGTGAGTGTGGGGGATCACTGAATGTGGGGGATCACTGAGTGTGGGTGGGATCAATGAGTGTGTGTGGGATCAAGGAGTGTGGGTGGGATTGGTGAGTGCGCCACTGGCCTCTGGGATCAGTGAGTGTGGGTGGGATCAGTGAGTGTGGGTGGGATCACTGAGTGTGGGGGATCACTGAGTGTGGGGGGATCACTGAGTGTGGGTGGGATCAATGAGTGTGGGTGGGATCCCTGAGTGTGGGTGGGATCACTGAGTGTGCCACTGGCCTCTGGTATCAGTGAGTGTGGGTGGGATCAGTGAGTGTGGATGGGATCAGTGAGTGTGGATGGGAGCAGTGAGTGTGTGTAAGATTAGTGAGTGTGCCACTGGCCTCTAGGATCAATGAGTGTGGGTGGGATCAGTGAGCGTGGTGGGATCAGTGAGTGTGGGGGGATCAGTGAGTGTGGGTGGGATCAGTGAGTGTGGGTGGAATCAGTGAGTGTGGGTGGGATCAGTGAGTGTGGGTGGGATCAGTGAGTGTGGGTGGGATCAGTGAGTGTGGCACCAGCCACAGGGATCAGTGAGTATGGGGGATCAGTGAGTGAGGGGGATCAGTTAGTGTGGGTGGGATAAGTGAGTGTGGGTGGGATCAGTGAGTGTGGGGGATCAGTGAGTACATGTGGGATCAGTGAGTGTGGGTGGGATCAGTGAGTGTGCCACTGGCCTCAGGGATCAGTGAGTGTGGGTGGGATAAGTGAGTGTGGGGGGAATCAGTGAGTGTGGGTGGGATCAGTGAGTGTGGGGGATCAGTGAGTGTGGGTGGGATCAGTGAGTGTGCCACTGGCCTCAGGGATCAGTGAGTGTGTCACAGACCTCTGGGCTCAGTGAGTGTGGGTGGAATCAGTGAGTTTGGGTGGGATCAGTGAGTGGGGGAATCAGTGAGTGTGGGTGGGATCAGTGAGTGTGGGTTGGATCAGTGAGTGTGCCACTGGTCTCAG
Source organism: Triturus cristatus (assembly GCF_964204655.1). NCBI lineage: Eukaryota > Metazoa > Chordata > Amphibia > Caudata > Salamandridae > Triturus > Triturus cristatus. The sequence continues at coordinate 31,538,724 of NC_140580.1, read as the reverse complement.
GGATCAGTGAGTGTGAGTGGGATCAGTGAGTGTGGGGGGATCAGTGAGTGCGGGTGGGATCAGTGACTGTGGGGGGATCAGTGAGTGCGGGTGGGATCAGTGAGTGTGGGGGGATCAGAGAGTGAAGGTGGGATCAGTGACTGTGGGTGGGATCAGTGAGTGTGTGTGGGATCAATAAGTGTGGAAGGTTTAAGATGGAGTGATCAGTGAGTGTGAGTGGGATCAGTGAGTGTGGGGGATCAGTTAGTGAGGGTGGGATAAGTGTGTGTGTGGGATCAGTGAGTGAGGGGATCAGTGAGTGCATGTGGGATCAGTGAGTGTGGGTGGGATCAGTAAGTGGTTGGGATCAGTGAGTGTGCCACTGACCTCAGGGATCAGTGAGTGTATCACAGACCTCTGGGCTCAGTGAGTGTGGGTGGAATCAGTGAGTTTGGGTGGGATCAGAGAGTGTGGGTGGGATCAGTGAGTGTGGGGTTGGTGGGATCAGTGAGTGTGGGTGGGGTCAGTGAGTGTGGTGGGATCAGTGAGTGTGGGTGGAGTCAGTGAGTGTGGGTGGGATCAGTGAGTGTGGGGCTGGTGGGATCAGTGAGTTGGGTGGGATCAGTGAGTGTGGTGTGGGTGGGATCAGTGAGTGTGGGTGGGGTCAGGAGTGTGGGTGGGGTCAGTGAGTGTGGGTGGGATCAGTGAGTGTGGGTGGGATCAGTGAGTTTGGGCAGGATCAGTGAGGGTGGGAAGGATCAGTGAGGGTGGGGTGGGTGGGATCAGTGAGTGTGGGTGGGATCAGTGAGTGTGCCACTGGTCTCAGGGATCAGTGAGTGTGGGTGGGATCAGTGAGTGTGGGGGATCAGTGAGTGTGGGTGGGATCAGTGACTGTGGGGGGATCAGTGAGTGCGGGTGGGATCAGTGAGTGTGGGGGATCAGAGAGTGCAGGTGGGATCAGTGACTGTGGGTGGGTTCAGTGAGTGTGTGTGGGATCAATAAGTGTGGAAGGTTTAAGATGGAGTGATCAGTGAGCGTGAGTGGGATCAGTGAGTGTGGGGGATCAGTTAGTGAGGGTGGGATAAGTGTGTGTGTGGGATCAGTGAGTGAGGGGATCAGTGAGTGCATGTGGGATCAGTGAGTGTGGGTGGGATCAGTAAGTGGGTGGGATCAGTGAGTGTACCACTGGCCTCAGGGATCAGTGATTTGATTTGATTGATTTGATTTGATTTTTACATTTGTAGAGTGCACGAATGCCCGAAGGCGTCTTGGCGCTGAAGTTGGATGCAAGGAGATTCTGCGAGGATGATTAGCAGGGGTATAGCCAGGTCTTGATGGCCTTTCTAAAGGAGAAGAGTGTGGGGCTGTTTTTTATGTTAATGGGTAGGAGGTTCCATAGCTTGGTTGTCCTCAGCACAAAACTTCTTCCACCCCATCTATTCTGCCTGAATTTGGGTACTTGGACGAGTTTAGTGTTGGAGGATCTGAGACTTCTGCCTGGGACATACCATTGCAATTGAGTTCCCAGGAAATGTGATCCTGAGCCGTGGAGTGCCTTCTAAGCCAGGCACAAGGATTTAAATTGTATCCTCTTGTCCACGGGGAGCCAATGTAAGTCCTTTAGCTTATTAGAGACTGATTCAAATCTAGGGATGTCCAATACCAATCTTGCTGCCGCGTTCTGGAGGCGTTGCAGTTTGGTAAGGTATTGCGTTTGGATGCCTGTATATAAGGCATTGCCATAGTCCAGTGTAGACAAGGCAAGCGCTGTGACCACAGTTTTTCGTGAGTCCAGAGAAATAAATGGACATATTCTTCTGATCAATTTCAAAGTATGCCAAATGGAGGATGACACCTTATTTTTGTCTGGGCATTAAAAGTCAGTTTATCGTCGAAAATGAATCCGAGATTTTTGACTTTCCTCACTGGGAGAGGGCAGTCGCCCAGAGTGTCAGGCCACCAGTCGGGAGACCAGAGATCAGCCATAGTGCCTAGCAGCATGATCTCGGTTTTATCACAGTTTAACTTTAAGCAGTTGCATCGCATCCAATGATTGACTTGAGTCATGCAGTTCCTAAAGCGATTTACTAATTCCTCTATATTGCCAGATACTGATACCACTATTTGAGTGTCATCAGCATAAGAGACTGGTGTGAAACCAAAGTTTCTGATGACTGAGGCTAAAGGAGCAACGTAAATGTTAAAGAGGGTAGGGCTTAGCGCCGAGCCCTGAGGTACCCCACATGGCGTCATGAAAGGGTTAGAAGCGTGTTCTCCCAAGGTGATTGTGAAAGATCTATCTCTCAGAAAGGACGCCATCAGCTGGTGAGCAGAGTCATGAATCCCTAGTTCGTCCAGGCGTGCCAGGAGGATATCGTGGTTCACAGTGTCAAAAGCCGCCGATAGATCTAACAAGATCAAGGCGGCCTTGCCTCCTGTGTCTAAGGCATTCCTGTGACCTTCCGCTGCCATCACCAATGCTGTCTCGGTACCGTGCTGTTCTCTCAATCCATATTGTGAGTTATCCAGGTAATTCATGGAGGCTACGAGATCCTTTAGTTGTTGGTTAATCAGCTTCTCCAGTACCTTAGCTGGGAAAGGTATTCTGGATATTGGCCTATAGCTGCTGAGGTCTTTAGGGTCCAGGGTGCTATTTTTTAGTGAAGGATTTACTGCTGCAATTTTCCAGGCCTCCGGAAACACTCCTGAATGGATTATCTCCGAGAACAGACCGTGTAGCTGCTCACTAATTATATCTGGAAATAAGTGCATTATTTTTGGCGGGCAAGGATCCGTTGGGTTGCCGGATTTGATGGGTTTTACCACCTGGTGTATCTGTTCTACCGTAGGGACCATGAAACGGAATTCTTTTTTGGGATTTGATGTATCTAGTTCTTCTGGGTTAGGGCAGTTGTCTGAGCTTGAAATGGAGTGATTTGTTTTGAATAGTTCAAATACTTTGGCAACTTTGTCCACAAAGAACTTTCCTAAGTTATTGCAGAAATCAGTGCTGCCATCCAGTTGATTCCTGGGTGAGGGACCTGCTAATTTTTTAATTGTCGCGAAGAGTTCCTTACTGGAGTTCATCGTCTCTTTGATTTTGCTTGTAAAATAATTACATTTTTCCCTGATCACAAGTTTTTTGTACTCAGTTAGTGTTTGAGCATAGTCATTTTTTAAGTTTAGATCGTAGTTAGCTCTCCATTTTCTCTCGGCCCTCCTACATGTTTGTTTCTGTGCCCTGAGTTTTCCAGAGAACCAAGGTTCTGATGGCTTTTTCAGTTTTGGAATAAAGCATTTGGTAGGGACTGCCATTTTTACCGCTGTCTTTATCCAAGAGGAGATCCTGTCGACTAGCTGTTTACTGTCGGGCACAGATTCCGGTCTGGTCCTAATGAGTGTCTCCTGTAGCAGCTGTGTGTTGATTTTTGCCCAGTCTTGGTATATAACTGACCTCTGGCCTTTGGATAAACCAAGTTGTACCTGACTAACGGTAATAGAAAATATGATGGCTTCATGGTCTGACCATGTAACGGGTAATAGCTCTGTAATTTTAAGGTTAGGGTTAGAGGAGAAAATCCCATCCAGTGTGTGTCCTGCCACATGAGTTCCTTGATTAACGATCTGGTCCAGGGAGAGTCCAGACATTGCATCGAGCAATTCGGCAGTATTGATGTCCACCCCACCCTCACCACAGTGAGTGTGTCACAGACCTCTGGGCTCAGTGAGTGTGGGTGGAATCAGTGAGTTTGGGTGGGATCAGAGAGTGTGGGTGGGATCAGTGAGTGTGGGGTAGGTGGGATCAGTGAATGTGGGTGGGGTTAGTGAGTGTGGTGGGATCAGTGAGTGTGGGTGGAGTCAGTGAGTGTGGGTGGGATCAGTGAGTGTGGGGTTGGTGGGATCAGTGAGTGTGGGTGGGATCAGTGAGTGTGGTGTGGGTGGGATCAGTGAGTGTGGGTGGGGTCAGGAGTGTGGGTGGGGTCAGTGAGTGTGGGCAGGATCAGTGAGTGTGGGTGGGATCAGTGAGTGTGGGCGGGATCAGTGAGTGTGGGCGGGATCAGTGTGGATGGGAGGGATCAGTTAGGGTGGGGTGGGTGGGATTAGTGAGTGTGAGTGGGATCAGTGAGTTTGGGTGGGATCAGTGAGTGTGGGCAGGATCAGTGAGTGTGGGTGGGATCAGTGAGTGTGGGCGGGATTAGAGAGTGTGGGCAGGATCAGTGAGGGTGGGAGGGATCAGTGAGGGTGGGGTGGGTGGGATTAGTGAGTGTGGGTGGGATCAGTGAGTGTGGGTGGGATCGGTGAGTGTGGGTGGGATCAGTGAGTTTGGGTAAGATCAGTGAGTGCACCACTGGCCTCTGGGATCAGTGAGTGTGGGTGGGATCAGTGAGTGTGGATGGGATCAGTGAGTGTGGGTGGGATCAGTGAGTGTGGGTGGGATCAGTGAGTGTGGGTAAGATTAATGAGTGTGCCACTGGCCTCTAGGATCAGTGAGTGTGAGTGGGATCAGTGAGCGTGGTGGGATCAGTGAGTGTGGGGGGATCAGTGAGTGCGGGTGGGATAAGTGAGTGTGGGTGGGATCAGTGAGTGTGGGGGGGATCAGTGAGTGTGGGTGGGATCAGTGAGTGTGGATGGGATCAGTGAGTGTCACCAGTCTCAGGGATCAGTGAGTATGGGGGATCAGTGAGTGTGGGGGATCAGTTAGTGTGGGTGGGATAAGTCAGTGTGGGTGGGATCAGTGAGTGTGGGTAGGATGAGTGAGTGTATGTGGGATCAGTGAGTGTGGGTGGGATCAGTGAGTAGGTGGGATCAGTGAGTGTGCCACTGGCCTCAGAGATCAGTGAGTGTGTCACAGACTTCTGGGCTCAGTGAGTATGGGTGGAATCAGTGAGTTTGGGTGGGATCAGTGAGTCGGGGAATCCGTGAGTGTGGTGGGATCAGTGAGAGTGGGTTGGATCAGTGAGAGTGGGTGGGATTAGTGAGAGTGGGTGGGATCAGTGACTCTGGGGGGGATCAGTGAGTGTGGGTGGGATCAATGAGTGTGGGTGGGATCAATGAGTGTGCCACCGTCCTCAGGGATCAGTGAGTGTGTCACAGGCCTCTGAGATTGGTGAGTGTGGCTGGAATCTGAGTGTGGTGGGATCACTCAGTGTGGGGGATCAGTGAGTGCAGGTGGGATCAGTGAGTGCGAGTGGGATCAGTGAGTGTGGGTGGGATCAGTGAGTGTGGGGGGATCAGTGAGTGTGGGGGGGATCAGTGAGTGTGGGGGATCACTGAATGTGGGGGGATCACTGAGTGTGGGTGGGATCAATGAGTGTGTGTGGGATCAATGAGTGTGGGTGGGATCAGTGAGTGTGCCACTGGCCTCTGGGATCAGTGAGTGTGGGTGGGATCAGTGAGTGTGGGGGGATCACTAAGTGTGGGGGGGATCACTGAGTGTGGGGGGATCACTGAGTGTGGATAGGATCACTGAGTGTGGGTGGGATCACTGAGTGTGCCACTGGCCTCTGGGATCAGTGAGTGTGGGTGGGATCAGTGAGTGTGGGTGGGATCAGTGAGTGTGGATGGGATCAGTGAGTGTGTGTAAGATTAGTGAGTGTGCCACTGGCCTCTAGGATCAGTGAGTGTGGGTGGGATCAGTGAGTATGGTGGGATCAGTGAGTGTGGGGGGATCAGTGAGTGCGGGTGGAATCAGTGAGTGCGGGTGGAATCAGTGAGTGTGGGTGGGATCAGTGAGTGTGGGTGGGATCAGTGAGTGTGGGTGGGATCAGTGAGTGTGCCACCAGCCACAGGGATCAGTGAGTATGGGGGATCAGTGAGTGTGGGGGATCAGTTAGTGTGGGTGGGATAAGTGAGTGTGGGTGGGATCAGTGAGTGTGGGGGATCAGTGAGTGCATGATGGATCAGTGAGTGTGGGTGGGATCAGTGAGTGTGCCACTGGCCTCAGGGATCAGTGGGTGTGGGTGGGATAAGTGAGTGTGGGTGGGATCAGTGAGTGTGGGGATCAGTGAGTGCATGTGGGATCAGTGAGTGTGGGTGGGATCAGTGAGTGTGCCACTGGCCTCAGGGATCAGTGAGTGTGTCACAGACCTCTGGGCTCAGTGAGTGTGGGTGGAATCAGTGAGTTTGGGTGGGATCAGTGAGTTGGGGGAATCAGTGAGTGTGGGTGGGATCAGTGAGTATGGGTGGGATCAGTGAGTGTGCCACTGGTCTCAGGGATCAGTGAGTGTGGGTGGGATCAGTGAGTGTGGATGGGATCAGTGAGTGTCACCAGTCTCAGGGATCAGTGAGTATGGGGGATCAGTGAGTGTGGGGGATCAGTTAGTGTGGGTGGGATAAGTCAGTGTGGGTGGGATCAGTGAGTGTGGGTAGGATGAGTGAGTGTATGTGGGATCAGTGAGTGTGGGTGGGATCAGTGAGTGTGGGTGGGATCAGTGAGTAGGTGGGATCAGTGAGTGTGCCACTGGCCTCAGAGATCAGTGAGTGTGTCACAGACTTCTGGGCTCAGTGAGTATGGGTGGAATCAGTGAGTTTGGGTGGGATCAGTGAGCCGGGGAATCCGTGAGTGTGGTGGGATCAGTGAGAGTGGGTTGGATCAGTGAGAGTGGGTGGGATTAGTGAGAGTGGGTGGGATCAGTGACTCTGGGGGGATCAGTGAGTGTGGGTGGGATCAATGAGTGTGGGTGGGATCAATGAGTGTGCCACCGTCCTCAGGGATCAGTGAGTGTGTCACAGGCCTCTGAGATTGGTGAGTGTGGCTGGAATCTGTGAGTGTGGTCGGATCACTCAGTGTGGGGGATCAGTGAGTGCAGGTGGGATCAGTGAGTGCGAGTGGGATCAGTGAGTGTGGGTGGGATCAGTGAGTGTGGGGGGATCAGTGAGTGTGGGGGGATCAGTGAGTGTGGGGGATCACTGAATGTGGGGGGATCACTGAGTGTGGGTGGGATCAATGAGTGTGTGTGGGATCAATGAGTGTGGGTGGGATCAGTGAGTGTGCCACTGGCCTCTGGGATCAGTGAGTGTGGGTGGGATCAGTGAGTGTGGGGGGATCACTAAGTGTGGGGGGGATCACTGAGTGTGGGGGGATCACTGAGTGTGGATAGGATCACTGAGTGTGGGTGGGATCACTGAGTGTGCCACTGGCCTCTGGGATCAGTGAGTGTGGGTGGGATCAGTGAGTGTGGGTGGGATCAGTGAGTGTGGATGGGATCAGTGAGTGTGTGTAAGATTAGTGAGTGTGCCACTGGCCTCTAGGATCAGTGAGTGCGGGTGGGATCAGTGAGTATGGTGGGATCAGTGAGTGTGGGGGGATCAGTGAGTGCGGGTGGGATCAGTGAGTGCGGGTGGAATCAGTGAGTGTGGGTGGGATCAGTGAGTGTGGGTGGGATCAGTGAGTGTGCCACCAGCCACAGGGATCAGTGAGTATGGGGGATCAGTGAGTGTGGGTGGGATAAGTGAGTGTGGGTGGGATCAGTGAGTGTGGGGGATCAGTGAGTGCATGATGGATCAGTGAGTGTGGGTGGGATCAGTGAGTGTGCCACTGGCCTCAGGGGTCAGTGAGTGTGGGTGGGATAAGTGAGTGTGGGGGGATCAGTGAGTGTGGGTGGGATCAGTGAGTGTGGGGATCAGTGAGTGCATGTGGGATCAGTGAGTGTGGGTGGGATCAGTGAGTGTGCCACTGGCCTCAGGGATCAGTGAGTGTGTCACAGACCTCTGGGCTCAGTGAGTGTGGGTGGAATCAGTGAGTTTGGGTGGGATCAGTGAGTGGGGGGAATCAGTGAGTGTGGGTGGGATCAGTGAGTATGGGTGGGATCAGTAAGTGTGCCACTGGTCTCAGGGATCAGTGAGTGTGGGTGGGATCAGTAAGTATGGGGGGATCAGTGAGTGCGGGTGGGATCAGTGACTGTGGGGGGATCAGTGAGTGCGGGTGGGATCAGTGAGTGTGGGGGATCAGAGAGTGCAGGTGGGATCAGTGACTGTGGGTGGGATCAGTGAGTGTGTGTGGGATCAATAAGTGTGGAAGGTTTAAGATGGAGTGATCAGTGAGTGTGAGTGGGATCAGTGAGTGTGGGGGATCAGTTAGTGAAGGTGGGATAAGTGTGTGTGTGGGATCAGTGAGTGAGGGGATCAGTGAGTGCATGTGGGATCAGTGAGTGTGGGTGGGATCAGTAAGTGGGTGGGATCAGTGAGTGTGCCACTGGCCTCAGGGATCAGTGAGTGTGTCACAGACCTCTGGGCTCAGTGAGTGTGGGTGGAATCAGTGAGTTTGGGTGGGATCAGAGAGTGTGGGTGGGATCAGTGAGTGTGGGGTAGGTGGGATTAGTGAGTGTGGATGGGATCAGTGAGTGTGTGTAAGATTAGTGAGTGTGCCACTGGCCTCTAGGATCAGTGAGTGTGGGTGGGATCAGTGAGTGTGGTGGGATCACTGAGTGTGGGGGGATCAGTGAGTGCGGGTGGGATCAGTGAGTGCGGGTGGAATCAGTGAGTGTGGGTGGGATCAGTGAGTGTGGGTGGGATCAGTGAGTGTGCCACCAGCCACAGGGATCAGTGAGTATGGGGGATCAGTGAGTGTGGGGGATCAGTTAGTGTGGGTGGGATAAGTGAGTGTGGTGGGATCAGTGAGTGTGGGGGATCAGTGAGTGCATGATGGATCAGTGAGTGTGGGTGGGATCAGTGAGTGTGCCACTGGCCTCAGGGATCAGTGAGTGTGGGTGGGATAAGTGAGTGTGGGGGGATCAGTGAGTGTGGGTGGGATCCGTGAGTGTGGGGATCAGTGAGTGCATGTGGGATCAGTGAGTGTGGGTGGGATCAGTGAGTGTGCCACTGGCCTCAGGGATCAGTGAGTGTGTCACAGACCTCTGGGCTCAGTGAGTGTGGGTGGAATCAGTGAGTTTGGGTGGGATCAGTGAGTGGGGGGAATCAGTGAGTGTGGGTGGGATCAGTGAGTGTGGGTGGGATCAGTGAGTGTGCCACTGGTCTCAGGGATCAGTGAGTGTGGGTGGGATCAGTAAGTATGGGGGGGATCAGTGAGTGCGGGTGGGATCAGTGACTGTGGGGGGATCAGTGAGTGCGGGTGGGATCAGTGAGTGTGGGGGATCAGAGAGTGCAGGTGGGATCAGTGACTGTGGGTGGGATCAGTGAGTGTGTGTGGGATCAATAAGTGTGGAAGGTTTAAGATGGAGTGATCAGTGAGTGTGAGTGGGATCAGTGAGTGTGGGGGATCAGTTAGTGTGGGTGGGATAAGTGTGTGTGGGATCAGTGAGTGAGGGGATCAGTGAGTGCATGTGGGATCAGTGAGTGTGGGTGGGATCAGTAAGTGGGTGGGATCAGTGAGTGTGCCACTGGCCTCAGGGATCAGTGAGTGTGTCACAGACCTCTGGGCTCAGTGAGTGTGGGTGGAATCAGTGAGTTTGGGTGGGATCAGAGAGTGTGGGTGGGATCAGTGAGTGTGGGGTAGGTGGGATTAGTGAGTGTGGGTGGGGTCAGTGAGTGTGGTGGGATCAGTGAGTGTGGGTGGAGTCAGTGAGTGTGGGGTTGGTGGGATCAGTGAGTGTGGGTGGGATCAGTGAGTGTGGGCGGGATCAGTGAGGGTGGGAGGGATCAGTGAGGGTGGGGTGGGTGGGATTAGTGAGTGTGGGTGGGATCAGTGAGTGTGCCACTGGCCTCAGGGATCAGTGAGTGTGGGTGGGATAAGTGAGTGAGGGGGGATCAGTGAGTGTGGGTGGGGTCAGGAGTGTGGGTGGGGTCAGTGAGTGTGGGCAGGATCAGTGAGTGTGGGTGGGATCAGTGAGTGTGGGCGGGATCAGTGAGTGTGGGTGGGATCAGTGAGGGTGGGAGGGATCAGTGAGGGTGGGGTGGGTGGGATTAGTGAGTGTGGGTGGGATCAGTGAATGTGGGTGGGATCAATGAGTGTGGGCAGGATCAGTGAGTGTGGGTTGGGTCAGATCAGTGAGTGTGGGTGGGATCAGTGAGTGTGGGGTGGGATCAGTGAGTGTGGGTGGAGTCAGTAAGTGTGGGTGGGATCAGTAAGTGTGGGGTTGGTGGGATCAGTGAGTGAGGGTGGGATCAGTGAGTTTGGGTGGGATCAGAGAGTGTGGGTGGGATCAGTGAGTTTGGGTGGGATCAGAGAGTGTGGGTGGGATCAGTGGGTGGGATCAGTGAGTGTAGGTGGGATCAGTGAGTGTGGGTGGAGTCAGTGAGTGTGGGTGGAGTCAGTGAGTGTGGGGGTGGTGGGATCAGTGAGTGTGGGTGGGATCAGTGAGTATGGGTGGAGTTAGTAAGTGTGGGTAGGATCAGTGAGTGTGGGGTGGGTGGGATCAGTGAGTGTGGGTGGGGTCAGGAGTGTGGGTGGGGTCAGTGAGTGTGGGTTCAGTGAGTGTGGGCAGGATCAGTGAGTGTGGGCAGGATCAGTGAGTGTGGGAGGGATCAATGAGTGTGCAGTGGGTGGGATTAGTGAGTGTGGGTGGGATCAGTGAGTGTGGGCAGGATCAGTGAGTGTGGGGTGGGTGAGATCAGTGAGTGTGGGTGGGATCAGTGAGTGTGGGAGGGATCAATGAGTGTGCAGTGGGTGGGATTAGTGAGTGTGGGAGGGATCAATGAGTGTGCAGTGGGTGGGATTAGTGAGTGTGGGTGGGATCAGTGAGTGTGGGCAGGATCAGTGAGTGTGGGGTGGGTGAGATCAGTGAGTGTGGGTGGGATCAGTGAGTGTGGGTGGGTGAGATCAGCGAGTGAGGGTTTGGTTCAGTGAGTGTGGGGTGGGTGGGATCAGTGAGTGTGGGTGGGATCAGTGAGTTTGGGGTAGGTGGGATCAGTGAATGTGGGTGGGGTCAGTGAGTGTGGGGTGGGTATGATCAGTGAGTGTGGGTGGGATCAGTGAGTGTGGGGTGGGTGCAATCAGTGAGTGTGGGGGGTCCGTGAGTGTGGGTGGGCAGTGGGGGGGTCCAGGGGGTTCTACAGCCTGCAGTCCTGAGATCCCCCCATGCCAGCCTGCATCTCTGGCCACCAGGAGCTGTGAGGGTCAAAGTGAAACAAGCCTGGAGCCTCCAAGTCTGACTCAGAGTTGTGTGAACAGCACAGCCCGCTCCGGGCTGCCAGGCTCACCCGACAAGCACGCTGCAGGCCCGAGCTATCCACGGCTTCTAAGCACTGGAGGGGCCCCTGTCAGAGATGCTCTTAGGCTGCCTGAGTCTCTACAATGTCCACAGTCCCTACCCCACCCTGCACCCCTTGTACCCCAGAAGGGCCATGGTGAAGTCTCAAGCACTGCCCCGGGACATGCCAGACTGCCCAGCCAATCAGAAGGCAGCTCGCAGTAAACCAGCTCTTTCCTCGTTGCCTGCATCAGTTGGAGCGCAGCCCCGCTGCTCGAAGGGGGGGGGTCAGTTGTGCACTTTTACTGGCCTGGGGCGCATGGGAAGTGTGTGCTCCCGAGTCCCTGGGCCTGTGAGCTGTACTGTACCACAGCACACACACCTAGAGCTGTGCAGGCCGAGTGCACTCTGTGGAGCAAGTAGATGGTGTAGGCCAGCAGACAGAGCGATGTGCGGGACCTGCAAAACGGCAAGAGTCTGCCCGCGTGATGGCTGAGGACTGTGCACAGGCGAGGTGAGGCTTAACGTGCGCAGAGGCAGAGTGCAGAGGCAGCCTGACCCCAAGATGGCGGCACCGGGAGCTCCAGGCGGTCTGCGGTAATGTTACAGACCGCAGATTGGGAGCGGCCAGTGTCCAGCACTCGCTCCCCCTGACAGGATACTCTGCACACTGCCCTCAGAGCCTGGACCCGGAGATCTCTCATTAGCTGCGGGGGATCGGAACCGGCCGAGGGCCCCAACGGTGGTGAGCACGGGAGCCCACGGAGAGCGCTGGTTTGTGGCATGCAGAAGGGGGAAGAACATGGGGAGCCCAGGACTTACCTGTGTTGCTGAGAGGCCCTGGGAGACACGCAAAACCCCCCACTAGAGTGGAAGGCGGAACGAGGCGCAAGGACATCCAGCGTTCAGAGGGGGTTGAGAAGCGAATAGAACTGCAAGTTGTGTAAACACCCCAGAAGCTGAGAACTGCGGATCTGGGGGCTTTGATTCTTGCCCAAGCCTTATACACCAGATAAGTGGCTCGCAAACCAGGCGCTGGTAAGCTGCGTTGCTGCCTGTTTGCTGAACCTTAAGCAGGGAGGACAAAGGAGGTGAAAGTGAAACCCACAAGACCACAACAGCGATGAACCCGCCATCACACATGCAGTAAGGGCATCACAGCAAGCCTCCATTACTGAACCCTCCTACCTGAGACCTCCTGACACCTGCAACCACACCAGTGACGCACGGATAAGAGCAGTAAGTGGGGACAGTATCAGGGGCAGCAAGAGGTATGCACCGCAGGCTTCCCACCAGCAGTGGCAACTGCTGCTGCGTATCGGTCTACCCTCCACATGTTCACAGGTGACAGAGACGGCGTGCAAGGTAATTAATGTGCAGTAGGGAAGGAGCAACCACAAGTCTGGGGCCCTGAAGGGACAATAAGGGCAGATAAATCCTCTCCCAATGGGTGAACAGACGAAAGTTGTCCTCCTCTAGACTCTTAGGGTACTTGGGAGTAGTTCGGTCTGAGTCAGGAGTGAGATGCACTCCTTGCCCCATTTCTTCACAGCTGTGCAGCACTTAGTGCCAGCTGCAACGTTTAGATTTGCGCAAGTACGCACCCTGGTCTTTCGCTGCATTGGCAGCAGCCCCGACATTCTGGACACAGGGAATTTGAGCCCCTTTGAGATGGCCAGTTGACCAGGGGAACCGGGAGGTTTGTAGGGCGCCAGGCCCTAACGTGTATTTGTGGTGCTAGGAAATGTTTTTCTTGTAGTTTGATTCTCGGACCCGGTTCTGGCTACCTCTAAATGTGTTTGTATGATTTTGAGGTTGTCTTGCATACTTTGGTTTATGCTAGTGAGATTATGTTCCACCCTGTGCTTTATGCCCCTAATGTTGGAGATACTTAGGAGGTAAGTGTCTAATATTAGACTGTTTAGATTTTGGGCGTACAATGCGTTTAGGGCCTATTGTGATGCTGTGCATTATGTGGTTTATGTCACAGGATGATGTTAAGTACAGTGACTTTCCTCTTACACCACTCCATCTTCTGTCTTATCTTGTTGAATCAGTCCTGTTCTGAAGTAACAACCTGTTCCTAATCGCCTCACTTTCCTGACTCCACAATAGCTCAGATCCCTTCACCTGACGTCTGGATTATGTGCCCCCTTCTTGTCCTCATACTTCTCCTCACCACCGCTTTCCTAGTAACACCCTTCCCATATCCCCACCACCCTCTTCCTCCACAATTTCCCAACATGGCCACCACTCAAATTAAGTCTGGAATTAATTGCTACAAAATCATTTACCCTTCTAACCTGACTAAAGCTGCAGCAAAAACTTTCAAGCATAACACCACTGAATGTTTCCCTGATTCCCTTTTTGTTGATCAGTTTTACAATGGTCGTTATGGGAGGCTCAAAAACGATCTCATTTTTTTCATGCACGACACACCCTCTTGGTCTACCAGCTTTTACAACTCCCTTAACGTCACATCCTCCTCCTCTATCCCTCATGGGAAACAGCTAAAAATGTCCCCCTCTGCGGGTTTTAACAGCTCCCTCACTATCTCACTCTATAACAACGGTACTGTCATGATCCAAGCCAAAGACACCTGTCTCTTTCTCTTTGACCACCTCTTCCCTTCCCTACTCCCCTCCCCTGCGACCGGGCTATCCCTTGACTCTTTATCTAGCTCCACCAATTACTCCCTTTCTTCTCCCCTGACCCCCCCACTCTCCAATAGGCTGCACCCTTGGGAGGCACAGGTTGACCCTCTTCTCTCCTCTCTTCCCTCCCCTCCCATTCTTCCCCCCTCACAGTATGCTCCCACCTCTTCACTTCAGCCTTACCTCTAGCTAACACGCTCCTCGTCCATTCTGCACCTTCCCGGCACTCCATTCTCATCTCCTCCCCCCTATCCCTACCGGCCACGCCCCTCCTTAGATCACCTCTCCTCCAGCCCTCTCCCCTAGTTAACTTTCCTTACGTTCCCCTTCTTCCCTCCTCCTCTCTGCTTTTCCTCCCACTCCTCCCCTCACTATGTACCCCAATTTCCCCACAAATACATTCCATCTCTCTCCTTCCCCACACTCCTCCAGCAATGCTGTGCTACCCCCTTGCCCCCCCTGGTACCCCTTTCCCTCCCTCGGTCAGAGCAGAACCACTTCCTTTCTTCAACTTCCCTATCTCCCAATCCCCCCCACTCTGCCTGATCCCCGCTCCCTCACAGCCACCTCACCTAGCTGCCAGGAACTCTCCAACCCCCTCCCCTCTCTTCCTCCCAAACCTCCTTCATCCCTATGACTCCACACACTCCTCCCCTCTCCTTCCTCCCCACTACCCCACTCCTCTCCTTGCGCCCCCTAATTTTGTCCTTAATTCCTATCCTTCTTGCAACGCCAACAACGACAACTCTCCTCTCACCCCTGGTGCAACAACTCCTGCTCTCATCCAAAACCTTTCCCCACCTCTGAACCCTATACCCCTACTCGCCTCCCGTTCCCCCACCTCTCCCTGCCTTCCACCGCCAAGTGCACCCCCTCCTGTTTCCATCGAGCCACTCAACATGCCGTGCTCTGCCTTACTCTTTCTGGAAAATAAGCTAGGCTCTCTAATCACCTCCATCTCCCAACTTGAAGCTACCATTTTAGTCTTAAGCTCCAAGATCTCGACTTTTCCATACACCTCAATTCCTTTGGAAAACACTCACCCTCCCACGAGATGCACCTTGCCCCCACACCCCATAATAGCTAAGCATAGCCTGTCGTCTGCAAATTCACACAAGCACTCGAACGCCACCCTTCTTCCACTCTCACTTCCCAGTAACCCTGTCATCTACACTATTCCGAGCATCTCCTCTGTCAGAACCACTCATCCACCTAAACCCTCCCGAGCGCCTTCATATAAGTACTATATCCCCATCACCCCTCATAGCCCAAGTGCCCCCGTTACCAAAACAGTCGCGACAGAGCTGCGCTGTATGCTCCACAACTGCAGATCTGCAATAAAACACAAACTTGAAATCTCCGATTCCATCAACTTGCACAATATTGATATGCTCTTCCTCACAGACACCTGGTTCAATGATACCTCTCACTCTATGTTTGATCTCCTTGTACCCACAGGCTATTCTATACTTAGAAATGACAGAATTTACAAAGTTGGGGGAGGTGTTGCAGTCATCTTTAGAAACTCCCTTCAACTTAAGGCTCTTCCTAACAGCTCCTTCCACACTTTTGAATGCCTATCTCTTGAGCTTCAATTGCACCACCGCTCACCTCTCAGATTCCATGTTATCTACCACCCACCTGGTAGCAGCCCTTCGTTTATGGAGGAACTCACGGACTGCATCAGCGACCAATACTCGCAAAGTGACAATCAGATCTTCGTGGGTGACTTCAATGTCCACTGGGGCTCGCCTCAAGACACCTATGCGAATTTGCTGGCCACCTTCCTCTCTGCAAACGATCTTATCCAACACTGCACTGAAACAACACACTCTAAGGGCTCAACCCTGGACCTTGTTATTTCTAAAGCAGGCTTGCTGACCATCACTACCCCAATTCATGTAAACTGGTCTGACCACCTCCTCATCCCATTCTCAATTCACTTATCACACTCTATAACTCTTGGCCAGCCTAAGAGGGATACTTCCTGGTTCCGTGACACTAAAAATATTGACCTCAGTACCCTCTGTGATTCTGCTTTGCTATCACTTCCCAGGCTAGACCCGGACTTAGATGTTAACGAACTCACCTCCCAATGCCTCACAGTCCTTGCAGTCGAAATCAATAATGTCGCTTCTCTCCAAAGCAAAAAGAAAAGGCCCACTCCCTCAGCACCTTGGTTCAACAAATCCCTCTATGAAGAAAGGAAGTACCTAAGAGTCCTTGAGAAACAATGGAGACAAGTGCCCTCCACCGAAAATGTGGCCACGCTTCGTTCAGCAAGATCCAAGTACCACAAGCACATCTTCCTTGTAAAAGCGTCGCACTTCAAATCCCTCCTTGACTCAGCCAAAAATAGACCCAAAAAACTATTCGACCTATTCAAGAACCCAAACAGCTCTCCCCCAACCTCCAAATTGGAGGATTCCACAAAGAAAGCAGCGGAATTCGCTATATTCTTTGACGAAAAGGTGAAATCACTTGTAGATCAGGTCATTCATCCTACCCCTACAGAGGAGCGCAAATCCTTAACCATTTGGCAAAACTTTGACCCCATCTCTGATGATGCCCTCCTTAAATGCATCCTCGATACAAAGCCCTCTAACCATTCTCTTGACCCCATCCCTAGTGCCATTGCCATTGACTTCTATACCCATTCTCTTTCCTATTGGACCACTCTGGTCAACCTCTCCCTCAGTCAAGGCTCCCTTCCTGTTTTCTTCAAAACTGGGCAGGTCACCACACTGCTTAAAAAACCCACCGCTGATGCGAACGACCCCAACAACTAACGTCCCATCACTAACCTACCCTTTCTTGCGAAAATCACAGAAAAATGCGTGGCGAAACAACTCTCTCGGCATATCAAGGACAATGATCTTCTGAACAATTTCCAGTCCGGCTTCATTCAAAACTGCAGCACTGAAACAGCCCTGCTGCTAGTGATTGATGACGCACTGCAGATACTCAATTCAGGGGAGTCTTGTCTTCTAATTCTTCTTGACCTTTCTGCAGCCTTTGACACAGTCAATCACAACACTCTTCAACAGAGAATGGGCATGGAGGGCACTGTGCTCAAATGGTTTGCCTCCTTCCTCTCTGATAGATCCCAAATGATCAAAATAGCGAACAGTCTTTCATCTCCTTTAGCGGTCGGTCAAATGTGTTCCTCAAGGCTCTATACTTGCACCCACGCTGTTCAATCTCTATTTAGGACCGTTGGGAAATCTCCTGAGTAAATCCGGGATCCACTATCATCTATATGCGGACGACACTCCTTAAGGTGGCCTCCACTCACGATCTCTCCTTCCTAAGCTCTACTCTTGACTCCATTCAAAACTGGATGTTAACTCATCAATTGATCCTGAATCCCTCCAAAACCAAATTCCTCCTCCTCTCCTCCTCACTTTCTCCTCCCCTAGTGCAATCATGGATGGATCAGATTAATCTACTGAACAATAAACCCATCATTGTCGAGAGCGCAAAATCTCTTGGTGTCATACTCGACAAAAAACTCAATCTACTCTCCCACATCGAATCCATTGCAAAGTCTGCTCGATACCAACTGCGCCTTCTTTGGGGGATTTGTCGCTTCTTCACGGAGCACGACCTTAAAACCCTGGTCCAATCACTGGTTCTCTCCAGATTGGACTACTGCAATTCTCTTCTTACTTGGCTCCCCTAATCCCACCTGTCCCCCCTGAAGTCTGTTATCCATTCAGCAGCTCGTTTCAGATATGGGGCCAAAAGAAGCGACCACATCACACCCATTTTATCCACCCTCCGTTGGCTTCCCATAGAGGCAAGATCTATCTACAAGACTGCCTGTATCACCCACAAAGCCTTGCACTCCTCCTCCCCTCGCTACCTGGCGAATAAACTTAAACTCTCTGGAGGCTCCAGACCATCACGTAACGCAGAAAATGTATTGCTTGAACCTCCCACTTTCAAGAAGGAAAGATCGATGGCCCAATCCTTTTCAGGCAACGCGTGAGAATCTGGAACTCACTTCCGCCTCAGCTCCTGACCACCAGCTCTTCCCAGGCCTTCAAAACTGACCTCAAAGCTCTCCTCCTTCAAAGACACTTCCAAATTTAATTCACGCCCTCTATTTTCTGAAGGAAGTCCTTCCATTATAGGAAATTCTGTTCTCCATGCCTATAGATGTGCCTTCCCAGTGTGTTTTTGTATTTTGAGTGTCTGCCATTTAGTGCAGTATTATACCTCTACTTGTACTTTTTACTCTTTTGTAACATGCACACGTCACCTCTCCTTTTGTAACGTATCGTTTGCTACCTCTTGTATTTTGTTTGCTTTTGATACATGCACAACGGCCACCAAAGAGCGGATTGCATGGCTAGCACGCGCACAATCACGTGCATCGTGCCACCATGCAATCTGCTTTTTGGGAGCACTTCAAAGGGTCTGCTCCCCCGCCTGGAATGCGCTCCCCTGCCCCCAAGCGCGCGCGCGCCACGCTCCGCCGGGCTTGTCTTGTTTACCATCTCCTGTTCTACTTTCTCTTTCGCATTTCTTGTTTTTTTTACACTCAGTCTTTGGAAGGGCATGGAGATTGGAGTATTTCATCATTCACTGAGAGGCCAAGTATCAAATGGGCACGAGTTCTGTACTCTTTACTCCACCTGAATGCTACGTAAATTCCATAAGAGCTAAATTAGAGGCGCCGTCGCACTTATGTGGTTAATGTTGACATCTCGCTTAATAGGATTCCCGTTTTTGGATCCATATAATTTTGCAACTCTACAACAACATACACAAAACCTGTCAGAAACGTCATGCGTTCCTCCATCATTAAAGTAGTCCAATTTGGTTCAGATTGCTAACACCAATCAAAATGTATAAGGGAGGGGCACAAAAACGTGACTTTCTAAAGTAACTTGTTTCGTCCAGTGCTTTTTTTTTTTTTTGTAGGTGTAAGCGAATGTGCGGGCGGTCAATGTGCCATGCACCAGTCTCAATCGCTGCCATCACTCCTCGCTCAAATTATTGAGCTTTGTCAAAGCCCCGCAACAATAATTTGTCATTTAACCACACTGCTTGCAGATCCCAACCGAAAGCTGTACTATACACCCCGTAACTACTACACAGATAATCGAGTTTTCCCACCACATACCAGCCTCACGCTCAATTTACCCATCAGTACTCCTTCGCTTGCAGCCCCTCAAAACGTCATCTAAGTCTTCCAAACACCTCACCTCTACTCGCCCCTATTGTCTTACTTAAACCTTAATCCATGTTGTCTCAGACATCGCTGTCACGTCTACCCGCTGATTAAGGACCCGATTTTACCAGAACCCGTCACAGATATTTCCCTTTCCCTACTAAACTACCTTTTTACGATCCTCTCGTTCTCCCAGATATTCACCCTTTTCTGTGTCCAGTCACATACCCCTTAAGCTCCGATCCCCACCGGCCCCTCTCGCAGAACCCGACCAGCCCACGGCCCCCACTTCCGACGTTCATTGGCTGAGTATGCCTCGTGTCAGCAACATCATAGACCGAAGATACTGTCACTCGACCCTCTGTGTCCCACAACAAACAGTGTAAGCCAGCGTCCAATGGAAGCAGTACATCAGCCATTGGACGCTGGCGACGCAATGTTTGTTGTGCTTTTTTTACAGGCCCTGCCCAACACTCTCCACCATTGGTCCATTTTACGCCATTCCGCCTATTCCCTTGGTCCGTTTGGCTGAGAAGTGACGGCTGATAGTTTCCTTTTGCGCTCTCCTGATTGGCCCGTCTACTACAACGGCTATCTCGGTTCCTCATTGGACGTGGTATTTGCTATTTTAAACTTCCATGGCAGGTTGTGCCCGTAACTGATTGGCCGCGGAAGTGCAGAGACTTAAGTTGATGCCGTGGGCAAGTTCATTCAGGACTTTACTTGGCTACTTTATCCAAAGTAAAAAATCTGAACCGGAAATGTTAGTGTGACTAAGCCACTTCTGGGTGCGTGGGTGTAGTAGTTGTGTTTTCTTTCCTTACTATCACACAGTAGTTGACCTTTGCCGGCAATCGTATAGTTAAAAATTTGCAAACATTCGTGACAAGAATTTTCAATTCTATTAAGGACAAGGAGGCGAGGATTATGCTTTCTCATTTCTTTATTAGAAATGCCCAGCAGCCAATCAGAACCGTTTATGAAACGAAAAAACTACAGTACCCATGAGCACCAGGGTACCACGTGACCAACCATAGAGTCTCTCATATAAAAGATACAATAGGAGAAAGTACGTCCTCTTTCTTTGGTGAGGAACAGTTCACAGGAAAACATGAAGTCCAATGGAAAACGAAGAATGCCAGGTAACAGAGTCCATCAGCCACAGCCGGTGATCATCCTGACGCTAGAAAACACAGCAAACGCCGAACAGAGGAGGCAGCAGACCATCCAAGCGGAGTAAGCAGGATAAACAGCAGAGTCACTATTTCGGGTCAGAACCTGAAAAGAAAGTACAGCCGTAATACTCATCCGATAAAGAGAGTGAAGGCAATAAAAGGGAAGGGTAAACAGAGAGAAGTCAATGCATTGTCATAAATCAAATGCAACTGTGACAATGAGAAACATGAGAATCAAACATGACTTTGGGTGGGATAATCCTCGCCTCCTTGTCCTTAATAGAATTGAAAATTCTTGTCACGAATGTTTGCAAATTTTTAATTCTATGTCAGGACAGGAGGCTCCGATTATGCTTGTTCAAAGCTGATCCACCACTACAGAAGCAATATGTTCGATAGGCTTGTAATAAAAGGTCTTGAACATAGAATCAGAAGACCAATCTGCGGTGTTCATGATGTCCAGTAATGAAACACCCATCGAGAACGCTTTAGAGGCCATGGCCCCGCGAGCCGAATGAGCACCAAAAATGGAAACATCAATTCCAGCCTCAGACAAGAGCCATCTAACCCAGCGAGCTAACGTAGCAGGAGTAACAGGACGAAAAGGTTTCTGCAAGGCAATAAGTAGTTGACCCTGTGTATCAGAACGTAAAGGGGCAGTACATACCTCGTAATCCTTGACACATTGAACAACGCAAAGGTTGGGGTGATGAGGAAAAGAAGGATAAGTAACCGAAGAGGTAGCAGTCTTGGTGCGTTTAGAAATTAGAAAAGTGACACCCTCAGGTGTAAATCTGCGACCTGCTAAGTCTAACGCACGCACATCAGAAACTCGTTTGCAAGAAACGAGACATAACAGCATAGTCAATTTAGCAGAGAGCTGCTTGCGAGAAAGTAATGAATTAGAAGGCCAAGCCTCCAAAAATCTCAAAACAATGGAGACATCCCAAAGCGAGACATATTTAGGGCACGGAGGATTCGCCAAACGAATGCCCTTAAGCAATTTGGAAATTAAGGGATGTTCACCCGCCGGTTTGCCATTGATGGGAACGTGGGCGGCAGAGATGGCGGAACGGAAGTTGTTGACCGTACGATAAGCCAAACCAGAGGAAGCGAGAGAAGCTAGAAAATTAATAATCAGAGCCACATCTGCTGAAGCGGGATCAACTTCCCGCTGAACACACCAGTCACACCAACGTTTCCATGAGGCTCTATATCGTTTGTGAGTACTGGGAGACCAGGCGTCACTGATGAATTTGGAAGCGTCGCATGAAAGACCTGGGAGCGACCAGCGATCCCCGAAACTCGGCACGCCAACAGAAGGAGATTGCCGGATAGAACCAGGGGATGCGGATCGCTTAGGGGATCAAACAACAGATTCCACTTCTGGGGAAGAAGGAACGGGACCGCACAACACATCTCCAGAAGATCTGGGAACCATGCTTGAGCTCTCCACAGCGGAGCAATGAGAATTAGCTCTGTTTGAAAACGTTTCGAGTAGGCCAGAACCCTGGGAATCAACATGAACGGGGGAAAGGCGTAACACAGAGTGGACGGCCAAGTCTGAAGGAATGCATCTGTGGCCAGGGCTTTCGGATCCGGCCTCCAGCTGAGGAATAGAGGGAGTTGAGTATTTAGGCGAGACGCAAACAGATCCAGGTGACATTGACCCCAAGTCCGACGGAGAATGCGAAAAATGCGCGGGTGAAGGCGCCAATCGCTGAAGTCGCGGAGATGGCGAGAGTTCCAGTCCGCAATCTGATTGCGGCAACCGGGAAGATATTCGGCAATAACTGTGATCTTCTGTTGAAGACAGAAGTGCCAAAAATCCTTGGCGATCTCCGCCAAAATCTTGGATCGTGTTCCCCCCAACTTGTTGACATACCGGACCGCTGAAACGTTGTCCATGCGGAGAAGGATACAACAATTGGTCTGATGAGGGGAGAAGCACCGAATCGCAAAGGAACCCGCTAGAAGTTCTAGGCAATTGATGTGAAGAGACAGTTCCTGGGGGGACCAGCGACCCTCGGTAGAGATGGGACCGCACCGGGCTCCCCAACCCCACAGACTGGCATCGGATTCTATCACCAGATCCGGAGCGGAGCCGAATAGGGCTCGTCCATTCCAGGCCTCCATGTGGTCTAACCACCATTGCATCTCGCTCTTCGCATCCTCGGAAAGAGGAATCAGATCTGAATAACGAAGACCTTTTTGGAGATGACGAATCTTCAATCTCTGAAGTGCTCTGTAGTGCAGAGGACCTGGGAATATCGCTTGAATGGAGGACGCCAATAGACCGACAACACGTGCTAACGATCTCAACGACACAGTCTGTCTGGAAAGAACAGACCTCAGTTCCCTCTTGATGTACCGAATCTTTTGGTGTGGTAATAAAAGTTGACAGGATAGGGAATTCACTTGGAAACCCAGAAACTCGATTACTTGAGTAGGGTTGAAGATAGACTTCTGCGGATTGACTAGAAAACCCAGGGATTGTAAAAGGTCGATAGACCATTCCAGGTGTGTTAATACTGTGAGGGGGTTGTCCGCCAGGAGAAGAATGTCGTCGAGATAGATTATCAGGCGGACACCCCGAGCACGCAGACATTCCACTACGGGCCTCAGAAGTTTCGTGAAGCACCAGGGTGCTGACGAGAGGCCGAAAGGGAGAACCGTGTATTCGTACCAAATCCCCTGCCAACTGAATTGAAGAAAACGACGATGAGGCTCGTAAATGGGAATGGAAAGATACGCATCCTTGAGGTCGAGCCGAACCATCCAGTCCCCTTCGTGAAGAAGATCGCGCAAAAGATGGATCCCTTCCATTTTGAAGTGTCTGTAAACGACACTTCCGTTGAAATCCTTCAAGTTGAGGACCAGACGATTGCCACCCCCTTTTTTCTGAACCAAGAAAACATTGCTGATGAACCCGTGTGGGTGGGGAACAGTTGAAATGATTGCCCCTTTGGCGAGAAGGGATTCTATCTCTGCCGAGATAAACTTTTGGTCCTGAAGAGAAAAATGCAGAGGAGGTGGGGGGAGGGATTGATGTTGGGTCTGATAGAATTCTATTTTGAAACCTTGAACAGTTTGCAGAACCCAAGCATCGTTGGAGATTTGACGC
Source organism: Triturus cristatus (assembly GCF_964204655.1). Classification (NCBI taxonomy): domain Eukaryota; kingdom Metazoa; phylum Chordata; class Amphibia; order Caudata; family Salamandridae; genus Triturus; species Triturus cristatus. Next base: position 31,515,526 of record NC_140580.1, on the reverse strand, counting down.
CAGTTCTGGAGAAAAAAACGTATTCTGCCCCCCAGAACCACCTCGGAAAAAGGAATCAAACTCACCTGAGGTGTTAGAGTCTTGATAAGCCCCTTGGTTGCCACCGGAACGGCCTTTCCGGAATTGACCTCTCCCTTTGCGGGAAGGATAGAAGTTTGAGCGGGAGTTGTAGCCGGAGTCCTGACCACCGCCTCTCTGGGACTGATAACCCCTCTGGGAGGGGTTATTGGAGCCACGGCCGAACGAGCGTCCCCTATGTCGTCCGGCCCTGGCAAAAACCGGACGAAGTGCACGCTTGATGGAAGCTTGAGCCTTATCCAAACCGCTGAAGGTTGCAACAAACTTAGTGAGTTCCTTGAGAAACGGTTGGCCGAATAAAAGACCTTGTGCCACCGGACCAGATTCGGAAGTAGAGAGTTCCGCCAATTTGGGATCAATTTTTAGAAGAATAGAGCGGCGGCGCTCACTTGAAATTGCACAATTTGCATTGCCTAACTGGCAAATAGCCCTCTGAGCCCATTCTATGAGTTCATCCGGATCCACAAGGGAGTCAGCTTCCTTGGCCTGAAAGCCAAGATCAAGAATCTTGGTGAGGGGTCCCATTAAATCCAGCATTTTATCTTGACAGGAACGCCAGGATCTGTCTAGACCCTTTTTTGGATCCTTTGCAAATTTTTTCAAATAGGAAAGCATTGTGGGGTCAATTTCAGGAGTGTCTGCCAGGTGATCGGAGCGGAGGCGAGCCCTAACATCCTTTTCAAAGGGTTGACGGATGTGCGCCTGGACATATTCCGCTACCGCAGGAGAAGGAAGCCATGAAGACGAATGGGGGTGATAAAGCTCCGATGGTTCAAAGGTTAGGACCTGTGGATGAGTAGGAGCGTCCACGTAATGCTCCTTGCGAGCCTTCTTGCGTGGTGGAGGAACATCCTGGTCAGAAGAGGAAGAAGGAGGACCTTCAGTGTCAGTCTGGCAGCCTGCAGAGGTAGAAGCGCCTACCAAGGGAATGGAGGAAGCCTTTTCTGAGGCTAGAGATTTAGCCAAACGTTTAAAATCCGTCCTATGCGGATTTACTGGGGACTTAGAAGAACGAGAAGAAGGCAACCAACCCTGTTGCTTGGCATATTGCGTCAAATGACGCTTCAGAGGATTAATAGCGTGGACCAGGGCTTTATTAACGGAGTGCTGAACTCCTTGGTCCAAAGCTTCAACTAAATCCTGCTCGAGGAAACTAGAGCCCTCATCCTCAAAGGAGTAATCATCTTCATCAAAATACTCCTCCATTTTACCTTTCTTCACAGTAAAGTGAAATTAATGCCCACAAAATGACACTCCAATGTCAATATATATCACAATGCCAAAGGCACAATTCAGGGGGAGTGAAAAACCCCACAGCAAGCCACTTATAAGGACAGAAAAAACCTGACCAAAAAATAAATAAATAAATTAATTGTGGAGGGAGGGCTTGCTGACAGTCACTCTAGGCAGAGCCTATGCGTCATTGTACAGCCCCAAGCCTTAAAACAGCAAAGGGCGTCGATGGGGCTGAAGATAAACTGAGGCAGTGGGCAGCGGTGTGAAGAACAACCGATTCTGTCAAGGTCCGTGTGAAAACACGATTTGTAAACAATCAAAATGGCCGCCGCGCATGCGCGGTAACGGCCGCCTCAGATTCAGTTGAAAACAGAGAAGCACGCGCGCTAGCGCGAGCTTCTCAGCCCCTTTACTCCCACTCCACCAAAACACGGACACCGACGCTCGAACGAGCGTCACGCCCTGGGGAGGTGAGACCACGCTCCCTTAATGTGCACCGCGCGACAAGCGGAGATAAATAAACCGCGTGAGACAGCGCGCAACAATGTATCCAAGCAATAAACAATGATTAGAAAGCGAGCGCGTCAAAGCGGTATCGCACAGAGAATAATGCAACAATGTAACAAGAGTAATATAAAAAAGGCACTTAACTGGCTGCGGAGCAGCAAAGAAAGAGGACGTACTTTCTCCTATTGTATCTTTTATATGAGAGACTCTATGGTTGGTCACGTGGTACCCTGGTGCTCATGGGTACTGTAGTTTTTTCGTTTCATAAACGGTTCTGATTGGCTGCTGGGCATTTCTAATAAAGAAATGAGAAAGCATAATCGGAGCCTCCTGTCCTGACATAGAATACAATACAGCACTGGCTTGTTTGCCTACGTAAACAAACACTTTCATTTTTTATCATATACAGCTTTATATATCGCGGACTGTACCCAGAGGTGTTAGAGCGCGTTACAGTAGTATTCTAGCGATACATAAGGCACATTTATTGCAGTATTATACCTCTACTTGTACTTTGTACGCTTTTGTAACATGCACTCGTGTCACTTTTTCCTTTTGTAACGTATCGTTTGCTACCTCTTGTATTTTGTTTGCTCTTGATACTTGCACAATTGTCACTATTGCCTCATGTAATGTAACGTTTGCTTTTGTAACATGCTCACTTGTAATTTTCTCCTCATGTATCAGTACTGTTCCTATTGTGAAGCGCTCTGACACCTTCGGGTAAAGTCCGCGCTATATAAAAACGCATAAAAAAAACAACAAAAAACGATTAACTGATGCGTAGCTGAACGAAAGTGCAAGCCTAGGAGGTTGCCAAATAGTATCAAGGTAGACCCAAAGGTCACAGGGAACAGATGATCAAGATGATCATTGCGGGCATTTCCACTTGTTCGAGGGCTTTATGTGGCAAGTACAGCTTTGCATTTTTCACATACATTGCATAGTCAGCAATATTAAATGATAGACCTAAAGTCTGCAGTGTTAGGAGGGAGGCTTCATATCGAGATAGACAGTTAATACTCTGGGCTTGTATCAGCGTGGAACGTCGGGCGAGGCGAGGAGGGAAGAGTAACATTAGCCAGCCCTGCCAAGTACCACGCATCACGGGTTAGACAAATGGATTTTAGTGTTGGTGGCCGCATCACCACACTAAAATGCATTAGTGACGCTTATCAAAGCTCCTGGGACCAACACGTGCCCTTGGGCACTGCAGCATTCTTTTGAACAGTGCAATTTGTTTTGGATAGCTCTATGCTGCTGGTTGCACAGCCGCAATGTCATCTTAAGCCAGGCCACGAGGGGTGAGCATTGCTGGGCTATGGTCTCGCATTTTCAAGAGTTTGAGCTATTAGCATTGTAAATGACAATGCCTTTTATTTGTTTTGAAAACCTGCAAGCGGTGCGTTAACGCGCACTTCGGGCTTATAGTCCTTGCTTACGAGAAGCAAGGCTGGCAGTAAAAGAGGCGCAGTTACTGCCAGCCTTGCTTCTCATAAACCATGACTAGAAGTACAAAGTGTGTGCTTACGCTACGCTTGCAGGTTTTCACAACACATTAATAAAAGGCGTTGTCATTTATAATGCCAATAGCTCAAACTCTAGCAAATGCGAGACCTATTGCATTGCAAATGCTTGTTCCTTTTGTAACGTATCGTTTGCTACCTCTTGTATTTTGTTTGCCCTTGATACTTGCACAATTGTCACTATTGCCTCATGTAACGTAACGTTTGATTTTGTAACATGCTCAGTTGTAATGTTTCACCTTATGTATCATTACTGTTCCTATTGTGAAGCGCTCTGACACCTTTCGGGTAAAGTCCGCGCTATATAAAAACGCATTAAATAAAATAAATAAATATAAAATAAAAAGAAGGCAGCTCGCAGTAAACCAGCTCTTTCCTCGTTGCCTGCATCAGTTGGGGCGCAGCCCCGCTGCTCGAAGGGGGGGGTCAGTTGTGCACTTTTACTGGGCTGGGGCGCATGGGAAGTGTGTGCTCCCGAGTCCCTGGGCCTGTGAGCTGTACTGTACCACAGCACACACACCTAGAGCTGTGCAGGCCGAGTGCACTGTGTGGAGAAGGAGATGGTGTAGGCCAGCAGACTCGGTGAACAGCGCCACCACCTGGTAGCAGGGTTGGATTGGGATAAAAAATCGGCCCTGGCAGGCTAAAAACAAGCATTTACAATGCAATATTTTTCGCATTTGTGAGAGTTTAAGCTACTAGCATTGCAAATGACAATGCCTTTTATTTGTTTTAAAAACCAAAACATAAATAAAAGACATTGTAATTTAAAATGCGAATAGCTCAAACTCGCGTAAATGCGAGACCTATTGGATTGCAAATGCTTGTTATTTTAGCCTTGAGCTCATTTCACAAATGCGTTTCTATGAATAGGCACTACCTATCTCAGGCAAAAGGGGGCAGCTGCACATTAAACTCCAGGATCCTGAATCACAAATTCTGACTTTTGTAGTGCACTTAAGCAAACTTACTACAATATTTACACCTTGCTCGGCTCTTCACAAGTTTAGAAGGGTAGGGCGTTGCCACAGATTTTTGGAGCGTGGAGGAACAAAATAATTCACATACCTGTGTTAGTTCGCTCAGGTGATTCGTGTACCCCTAAGCTTTTCAATGTGTAATTCTACATAATGTAGGCGGAGATCCTAGCTGATGGTATTTAGAGCATTTTGTGGATTTACGCCTAAAATATGCCTCTTAAATTACCAGAAGCAACATTACAGCGTATTTTGAGTTTTACGTATGTCCACCGCCTTATGTATGAAGGGGGTAGTACTCCTACTACTAGAAAGAAATCTCTGCACGGAGTTGCAGAATTGCACTTAAACTGATATTTACACCTATACATAGGCATACACCCACATGTGCAGACTTTTAGGCTGGTAGGTTCTCCCTTATGATTTACGTCCATAGATGTCACCTCTGGTCACAACAAACTTTGTGATTCGGAAGCATACTTTCCTTTATGCCTGGAGCACAACCGAGGTCTTGGTGAATAAAGTCTAGAGTCATACATCTTAGAAGGAGAACGCATCCCCTACTTATACTTGACTTTGTCAATCATGGAGTGAAATCTTTTACGTACAGTGCTTAGAAATGGTTGTTGAAGTGCAGTATGCACCGCTATATACATGTATTACCAATAACAATCATAATCGGTCCTATGAATAAAACTTCTTTTTCTGGGAAGGGTGGGGAGGAGAGGTTGTATAGGAAGGATATACTCTATTAAAAAAGAAGGAGAGGTTGTATGGGAAGGATATACTCTATTAAAAAAAGAGATAATCATTGAATATTTGATTTGCAAACCTGTGAACTGAACGAATAAGTGAATGAGTACAAAGTCATCCTTAGAAAATGAGTTTATTCAGGTAGACGTAATTACTATCCACCGTGCACGAGCAAGCAGACACTTTACGAAGGGAAAAGAAATGTTGAGGTTTCACTGCCACCTAGTGCCCAAATGAGTTTATTTTTTGGGCGATTAAATGTTTGTTAAAGCGCACCTACCATGACATGAGAGATGACTGTAGATAATGCTCAATAATTAGAATCATTAAGAGCGGGAACCTCTTAGTGAGTCAATGAAGAGAGTAGAGGAAACCGTTGAACTGTGTTAGCAGGCAGTGGGCTAGAAGCAGATGAAGCATAAGGGATGATCAAATAATGGAGGGAGGTCTGAGGGTGTGGTAAAGGCTTCATTACAAGGCTTGAACTCAACGGGTCTCTGATCTGAGCATTTTCTTATAATGAGGGATTTGTAACGAGAAGGGATATTGTGGAAAACTAGCGGAGTAGGAAATGTTGAGAGTCATTAGGTCCACACTGATGATCAGGTTTCCATAAGAGTTCCTTGGTTCACCCTTCGTGAGTAAGCCACAGGAGAAACGCAGCCAGTCATCAGAGAAACCCTGTGAGGTGTAATATGCACAGCCAAACTATAATCCAGTTAAGAAATGAAGAACGTAAAGCTTTTAAGGAAAACTAACCATGAAATGAGATTAAAATAAAGGGCTAAGGTGATTGACCAAGGGGTTCCAACGTAATGGTAATGCAAAAGCATCTGTTGCAGAGATTCGGTCTAAAAACAGAACTATGCCTGGGACCAAAGGACGTCAGAATGTAGGGGCTGAGTTACCATACCACACCAGTGCATATGGACCCAAATCCGACTAGCTCATAGTGCCTCGCCTGCCCTCCTAACCTTCCCAGAGTAACAGGTGAATTGGCACCCGAGAACACAACTCTCCAGTCTCCAGGGGGAATGTGGAAACAGATCATCACCTTTTGTTTTCTCACTCATTCATGGCCATAATAAACAAAAGAAAGACACAAGGAAACTTTAGAATATTTATTGAAATTATTGTGCTCGATTATGAAATCACTGTGCTGTAACTAGAAATCATATGCATGCTAGTAAAGTAATTAGCATAAACAGTAAACTATATATAATTAGAAGCCCTACCATGGCAACTGATATATCTGCCCTAGCCTATCCTCATTACATGGGCACAGTGATATAGCAGACATCTCTGGGATGAGAACCGGCCCACATACCTGGCATTTGTAATGACGTAATCTGCATCTCAGGTTGCATAAAGCTGGCACGTTCGTCTCAGGACCTTTACCTCTCTAGGAAGTTCCCTTCTCTGTCTGCAAAAACAAGACCTGAGGTATTAGATAAGAAGTGTTCAACTCAAAAACAGCAGATGTGGCCTTATGTTGTGTCGAAATGGAAAGCTATGTTGCCAACCGATCACTGACAAACAGGGGCCTGATGTTGTACGAAGCGTTCAGACAGAGTCCCAGGGAAAAGTACCAAATAACAAAGAACATGTGCATTACATTTCAAAAATAATATTGTGGCACAAAAACAATGTGTTGCGTGTAACATATGTAAAGCAAAGCAGCATGCAGCTAGGCTAAAATACTGGTGAACTAAGTGGGCCCTAAAGGGAACTCACGTCACATATCTAGCAAAAAAAAGGTAGGTTTCCGAACGGTTATCAGTGGGGCGAGTTAAACCCAGTGGGTAAGAGTCCTTTTAAAAACTCTTTAAGTTTTTCAGGATAGGAAGGACATTATAGTGGCACCAGTCCCTTTTGATTAACTCTACCAGTTGCACTTCGACAAATTGCTCAGCCCTCAGAAGGAAGTCATTAGGCTCAACGTAAATGGTTTCAATTTGCATCAGGTCCAGCACGTCAAGCCCACAGAGAAATATTGAGATCTTATTGAGTCAAGGTGTAGGCAGCTGGAAGTCATGATCTCCGAAACCCTCAGTTGATTGAAGCCCTCTCTCAAACTTGCTGATGTTTCACCTTGAGGAGGCCAAAGGATCCAGCCGGAACGAGGCTGTGGATCCGACAGGCTGATAAAAGATCGGTGGCGTAGCAAGGGTCCCAAGGACCCCGATCCAAGACAAGCAAGAAGACTCGCTATCCCCTGTATTGGCACTAAAAACAGATATAATTGGGGTGCAGCGGACTCCTCAGACCCCTATGTGAGATGCAAAGGCGAGGGTTGTTTGATACGACTCTGCAAAAGACTGTACAGGAGAGAAGTTGAGAAAAGGAAAAAGATGTATGAAATGTTAGAGGTGAAGATTTATGAAAAATATTGTGCCACGGAATGGTTAAAAACAAATTTATCATTATGAGACAAAAACACGAGTGTACACAAGTGTAACAGAGACCTTTAGAGATAGATAAAGGCAGATAAAGACAGGTAAAGAAAAATATCTATTGAAAGGGAACAAGAGTTTCTTAAGGTTGGGATTATTACCAGGGCCCTAACTGGGATGGAAAAAGTAGGGGTCTCTAAAAGTGTCACGCCCTGTGTAATTAGGGGCACGGCTTGAATACATGAACAACCTTTCAATGATTCTCATAGTGTGCCATGCGACCGGTATTTTGGTTCCATTGAGTTTTCTGTTATTATATCCTGATATGAACGCAACAATTTGCATAGGCAAAAAATCAAAGAGGATTATTGACTTTGTCACTGAGTGTTAGCTGTTCAAGATAAATGAGTAAAAACAATACTTTTGTTGTAAATAATACTGAAAGCATTTAAATTCTGAAATTGTGAGGCTATGGAATTGAACATAACTGAGGCCAGTGTAATGGGTAGTGGTCTATGCAGTGGCGGGTCCTCCACAATGGTGGAGGAGCATCGACCCACTGCTTGGCTCAGAGCCAGCAGATGTAAATTAAAACAATGTTCTTGCATCGTTTCAATTTACGTTTGCTGGCTCTTGGCCAGCGGTGTTGTGATGGGTGGGGCTAAGGAGGAGTGCTACGTGCACTCCACTCCCTTAAGTGCGCATATGTGTTTTGGCCGGATGTCTTAGGCCGGCCAAAACACACATGCGCACTTAGGTTTTCTCCAGTCCAGCAGACAGGCTGGAGAAACGCCACAGACTCCCTGGTCTGAGCAAGGCGTCTTTCCTGCCTGCTCAGACCAATCTCCGGGCTGCTCTGCAGCATGGGAATTGGATGGGAGTCCGTCTTAGGGGCTGCTGGGACCTCCCCCAGGAAGAAGAGGAGAAGCGGCGGACCCTGGGGGTGGCCGGCAGTAAGCTTTATTTTTATTTTATAAGGTATTGTATTCTCAACACCAATCTCCCACCACCACCCGTGCGAACCCACCTGCCTCAAGACCCTTTGTGTATGGCGGCCACCGCTGGGTCTATGATAGACTTTTTTCTCTCCATTTCTCATCCATCTGCATATCTTTCACTTCATCTCTATTCTTTTCAGCACCCTCTTTTCTCTCTCTTCTGAATGCTTTTCTTCGCTTCTCCTTCACATGACCCCCCCAATAAATAACATACTCACTCACCTGTAACCTGTGAATTATTTTGTACTTTCTCTTTTTTGTACCTCCTTCATACACACTTTTGAATAGAATCACAATTGCAACTGGAATACACACTCTGCAAAAAGGCCAAGGATTAGATTTGAACATTTAATCCAAACACCTTCTTGATCCTCTAACAAGCACTCCCTTCAGCCTCAATTCCAGAGCTATCAATCGTAGCCCGTTATAAAACAGCTAGAGGAAATACAGTTCAAAGTATGCACTATACAATATGTTGCATGAATAAAATACAGAAACACAACATCCTGGAAATAGCTAACACTCATAAGGAATGTATAAAACATGTGAAATATAAACAGGAACTAAATCAATTGATGATATGGATAACCTTAAATTTTTCACAATAATTGTTGAGAAATCGATCCGTATTTTTTGCCAATAAAGTTAAGGACATAACTGTAGGGCCCATTAGGGACCTGTTCAAATGTTCGGTTTTAATTACTATCAGGTCTGAGACCCGGAGGGACCTGGCTCCCTAAAAGCTTTGTTTAAAGCCATATAGATTATTTTACTAACTAACTTTAAAAAGGTTGCAATTCAAAATGGACACCTATCATTAAAAGTATAAAATCAGGGGTTACACAATATGACACCCGAGGCCCCACCATCAAAATACCACAAATCGTGATCCTCGTTTCTGAGCTGTTGATATAGTGCTCACGTCACACCTCAGAATAGTAGACAGCATGCATGCTTTGATATGGACCCTCACTGAGTTGGCAAATTGTATGTGTTTCTCCGGTTTATTCTGCAGATGCAGCCATGTCTAGCTCAGCAAAATATAATTGGCAAATTAAGAGATTATGACATTCTTAAGTAACTAATTGACTTTAGGCAGAGGTGATTTGCATATCCTCAAAACGTAATTGTGTAACCTGGAAACACCCATTACATTGGAAGCAAATTCACAGTTTGCAGTAAAAATAGAGTCAAAATTAAAGAGTATGTGGCCACTAACCCTGGTAGAGCATTTTAGCTCCAGATCTCCTGGGAGCATGGTGGCAGGTAGTGTCAGGGGCCGCAATCATTGGCGTGCTGGTAAGAGCGGGGGTGGCGGTCAACAGACGACTTGTTCGAGGGGTGGCGGTCGACAGACAACTTGTTCTCGGGGGAGTGGGGTGATAGTCGACAGATGACTTGCTCACCTCTGCCACCCCAACAAGAGTGACCCCCCCTCCAGCTACGCCACTGGCCACAATGCAGACCCGGGGTCCCCTCTGCTTGAATCTTGGAAGGGTCTGCTGAAATTGACTGCAAGTGAGATATGTCTTGTCGGACTGGGAGCCTGTGGCACCCACCTAGTGACCTTCATTCCAACCCACAGCATCGATAAGGTACTCACCCTGGAGCAGGACTCTTGTATCTTCTTGTCCCTTTCCAAACTTGAGAGAGACTCCAAGTCAGGTATAATCAATCCCCGTAGTAAAGGCCAATATTTCCAACCTGGCCACCACACTGTCATTTTGCATTTCCTGGAGTGAAATAGGCCTAAAGGAGCTCCAGACAACTGGACACAATGCTCATGTATTGGGGCTATGTTGGAGTAGTCACCAAAGCTGTGCTTTTACTTCTGAGATGACCATGTGCAAATAGAGTAGCACACTCTGCCAGCTACTGTACCCTGGTGGTGGTGGCAAGTGGCAACAGGAGCAACAGAGGATGACATGATAAGCAGATGCCTGGAGGTATGTGGGGATGGTTCTGTGGCCTCAGAAGCAGGCAAACCGAAAGGCTGGCTGATGGCATCTGTGGGTGGTGGGTGGTGGCACCAGGAAGTACAGCAGTCAAAGGTGGAGGAAAGGTGGGGATTGTACTTGGTGGAAATTTTCCATATAATGAATTTTACAACATGAAACTAGATATGAAAACAATAAACTAAAGAAGTACTTTGTCCCCATCAACATTTCATGCACAACTTCAGAAAAATGTAACCTTCCACGAAATGCTGTGCAGCAGCCAATGGCTGGAGAGGAATGCCAGAGAGCCCTTTCTGTAAATTGCTTATTGTAGGTAGGATATTGCGGGGCATATTTACAACAACTTGCGATAAATATTGCAAAGCGCGCTTAGCGCTATTTTTTTTATCGCCGGCTATCGCTGGATTTCAATGCCGAGATAGCGCATTATTATCAATGCTTATCTCCGAGGCGATATGAAATCCAGCAATAGCGGCGAAAAGGGCCAATATCGCTTGAAAACCAGAGGTAAATTGTGGGAGATAATAAAATCCTTGCTGATACGCCCCTGTGACCTTAACCCTGCAATACACCTCCAATTATTTAGATGGCTTAGTCTACTTTTAAGCAGGTGTTAAAATCCTGCGATAAGGGGGCTTAGCGCGATTATTCTTGTCGCTAAGCGGATCTGCTGCAGGCTTGTAAATACCGCGAAGCCTTCGTTAACGACTATTTCCATGTAGTTTTGCTCCGGAACGCCTACTTTGCATGTCAGTAGCGATGGCATGTAAGGCGATAAGAAACGAGAGCAAACTCACGGAAACTAGCGCTAACAAGGCTTAATAGTGCGATGTAAATATCTCCGCTTTTCTGGCTTTTAAAGTCAGAGAAGCAGCGATATGGCCCTTGATAATATTCCCCTGTGTGTGGTCTGTTCTTGAGTGTTGTGTCGATATCAAGGTTTTGGCAGCAGTAGCGGCTAGTGTCAGGGCAGAGTAGTGAGGCAGGGAGGGACGACGGAGGACAACAAAAATATAAACAAACAGTAAAATAAAATAACTTACTTTCTGCCTCGCCACTCTTCTGCTCCTCGCTGGCTCCAGTTCACTGTAGCACAGGTTCCCAGACTCCACTACGGCCAATCCAGACACTGCCCTCATGCTGCTGGCAACATGAGAGCTGCATCAGAATTGGCCCGAGTGTCCTGGATTTGCACTCACAGAGACTGGGAGCCTGTGCCTGCTGTCTCCAACCCGCCAACGCAGCTCAGGTTGAAGGCAAGCAAAAGGAACAAATGGTGGACGTAATGCTGAACAATGCAAACATTCATCCCCAGTCACAAGGATCTGGGTTTAATCCATCCTTCTTTTGCTCACCACGCCCCTGCCCCAGTTTGGACCCACCCATATGCAAATCAGTCTTGACCCTGTTCCTCATGGGAACAGGGAGAAAAAATACACAGAAGTCCCTACACTCCAATATAAAGAGGGCAGGCGCCTCACTAAGGACCAAGTGTCTGTGTAAGCATACAGCTGATCTAGCATGAGAAATATACAGCAAAAATTGTTGCCAAACTTGAATAACGAGATATATATGAATAAAAAAAGAATTTATTTAAATAAAAAGTATATTTGTAAGCATACAAATGTTATCACAAATTCATCCAATGGGTATGATAACACTCCTCCCAACGGAGGTAACAATCTAAATACTTCGCAAAAATATAAAAACTTTAAAAAGTCCTTAGTGAGGCGTCTGCCCTCTTTATATTGGAGTGTAGGGACTGCTGTGTCTTTTTTCTCCATGTGTATACCCCGACCATCTGCTTAGCATTGGGATAATTCCCTCCTCTTTCGACCTCATGGGAACAGTCCAGCCCAAACTGTCAAGCCAGGTCCTCCCTGGACTGGAAACAAGCATCCCGAAACCGGTCCCAGGCTTCTCCTCGTTACTTCCTCTTTCTATGTGTATGTCATTCTAGAGCATAGAGGAATATGCACCATGGTGCAAGGGTGCCTGTGCTGGTGCTAGGCAGCCAAAAGGGAGCCAGCACAGGGGAAAAGGCAGGAATGAACCATTTTGACTTAAATGCGACGCATTCCTGCCCTTTCCCTGTCATGCAGTGCAAAACAGGAAGGAGACTTGCTGCACTGCGTGCTAACTCCTAAATATGCCCCTCAGTGTGTTTTCAACAACTGAGCTATCATGAACCTGAACAGAAACCTGGATGACCTTTGGTCTGGCTGTATTTAATAGCTGAATGGCATGGCATATAGCTAGATCAGGCATAGTGTTAAGATAAGATGCACACCTCTGGTTATAATATAATATGCAGCTGCCTTTTGGTGACATTGTGTGGTATATATAGATACCAGGCATTCATCGTGGGAATTCCAATCCAATGTCAACTCTTATATCAATATATGTGTCGATGGTGGTGTTTACATCACCATACACATAGGAACATATGCCGTTGTTTCGTACAATGCCTGCCCATTCAGGGCGTGATAAATGGGACATGATTTTAGATGGAGTGTGCAAAATGAAAGTTCAGGGTCATGCATACATCAATTACGCACAATGTGATTGGGTGGGGGATACTGCTATAACCACAAGCATTAGATGAATGCGATTATTTCTTTCAGCATCTGTCCATTTAGGACTTAATTAATTGAAACATGAAATGGAGGGATGTGTTTATTTGCAAGTTCATTGTCACACACGCATGATTAAATATTGTGAATTAAATATGTCATGAAATGAATCTATTATATTGTTTGATCCAGAGATTGCTTTAATGGATATGTTTTAAGTTAATTTTGAAGCTCTTATGAATTACAAGATGGCCGCTATGAAATCAATTCTGGAGAAGCTCGCTGTCAACCGTTTTCAGCGTTTACAATTTGTATGAACCAAGGAATTGTTAGTTTATTTAATGGTTGCTTTGAGCTCGACTGTACTGATATTGAGAAAGGTGATTGTGCTTGAAGCCCAGTCCCAATAAAAAAAGTAAAAAAATAAAGAAAAGGGGGCAGGGTAGGAATACCCTGACCCCGCCCCCCCCCCAGATATGGGGAGGTCCCACAGGGACCGCATGTCTTTTTCATAAGGCCCCGGGTGGGCCAAATCCCAGGGGCATGTTTTATAATAGTGTTCGGGGTGCCCATGCGGCACCCTCGGCTCCCCGGGAACCGCCACATCCCGGGGCAACAAGTAGACTGATGTGAGGGAGAACCATATGACCTCCCCGCAGCTCTGGCCCTGCCTCTTCCCCGTAGCTTGAATCTTAAATAATTCGGGGGGCCATGTGGACCCCCTCACAGCTCCCCGGGCCACCACATCCCCAGGACTTTATTCAAGATAGTCTGGGCGGGGGCATCTGGCTCTCCTACAGCCCCGGGGACCACCACCTCCCGGTGCTTTAACTTTTCAATAATGGGGGGCTGCATGGACCCCCTCAGCTCCAGGGCCCGCTACCCCCCTGGGGCTTTAACTTTCAATAATGGGGCAGCGCGGACCCTCCTCAGCCCAGGGGACCGTCACCTCCCTGGGGTAATTACTAGAGAAATGCGGGGGGCCTGCCCAGCCCACCACCACCCTGGGGACCGCTACCTACCCGGGGCTCAAACGATTTAATGGAGGGGTCCATTGCGGTCCCTGGCCTCGGGACCACTACCTCCCTGGGGCTAAACCCCCTCCAGTCCTGGGGTGCCCACCCCTGGAATATTGCTTTTTGCTAAGGCTTGACGGGAGCTTCACCACTCCTGCCAAGCCATAGCAAACTGCTTTTTGTAAGCAAGAGCAGAAAAAAGGCTCTCGCTTACTAGAAGGGGTGTAGAATTGCTTTTGGACAGCAGCTCCATCTGTCCAAAAGCAATGCTGGCTCCCACAGGAGGCGGGAAGCTCCCAGGGACCGTGCGGGCCTTCAGTCTCCCCTCACAGTCCCCAACATAGTATCTGGGGTCCCTGGGAGAGACCAGGGCACCCAAACTGGGCTCCCAGGGCCAAAATCAGACCGGGGGCGCACGGCCCCCTCTGTTGTATTTCTTTAAAAGAAAATCATGAAAGGGCAGCCCGCGGGGGATGAGGTCATTGGGGCTGAAAATGGCCACCACTTCATTTAAATGATAAGAGAAATGAAAAGAAGAGGCCGGGCCCTGACCAAAATAAGCCCTGGGAGGGGGTCCCCCTACCCTCACTGAAAAAAGGCCTGGCCTCTGGGGATGGGGTCTTCCGTGCCGAAAACAGCACAGGAAAGGGGGGTCACGCAGCCCCTCTCTCCTAATGTTTTTCAAATTTCTTTAAAAGAACCTTCGGCATATCGCCGGAAGCCTTGCCTCCTTCACCACCTCCTGGCGCACTGCTGGTTGGGGGGGTGAAGTCACCTTGGACGCTGAGGGTCGATGGGGGCCCACAAACCCTCCTGTTACCTCCAGTAAGTCCCACACAGCCTGAGTGCTGAGAGGACTTCAGAGACCCCCCCCACCTTTTTCCACCACTCTGCAAACGCACCTCCTGGAGCACTGGTGGTTGAGGGATGAAGTCCCCTTGGCTCCAGAGGGTCTTTGGGGACCAACTACCCCTCCTGTTACCTCCAGTAAGTCCCACACAGTGGAATTTCTGAGAGGTTATCGGAGGCTGCGCCTCATTTATCCACCACACTGCAAACGCGCCTCCTAGCACACCGCTAGTTGGGAGATAAAGTACCCTTGGCTGCTGTAGGACCTGGGGCCAGGAAGCCCTCCTGTTACATCCAGTAAGTCCTTTACAGCGGGATTCTTGAGAGCTGGTCGGAGAACCGGTCCCTTTCTCCACCACTCTGGAAACGCAACTTCTAGTGAAACAACCAGAGAAATTCACTTAAATAACCAAAGGTTACAGGGATGTTATAGTTAGGAAATAGAATATGAAAAACCTAGGAAACACAAAGCAAAGATTACAGGGACATTATAGTTACGCTGAGATTTTACTTGTACAGAAAAAAAAAATATATATATATATATATACTCACATATATATTAGATGTTTCTTTCTTCCTTTATTGAGCTCCTGGTTGTGTGGTTGGTGCAGGAGCCTGGGCTGGTAACCTGTCAAACACCCATGACACTGCCTTAGTTACATAGTGCTTGTTATACCATGCTAATCTATTTGCATGCCACATCTAACCTAAAAATTGCTCTCAGTTCATTGCATGAAGATAGCACGGAGGGCTGACTCAGCAACATAGTCCAAAATGTGCCACAGGTAGCCACCACACGCTGCAGTGGTGCAGGTAATTTGAAGTCTTGGCTGATGCCAGCTATGACCCAAGGACTGTCCAGATCATGCACACTGAAAAGAGCCTGGAAGCACTGGCTTAGTGGCCGGCACTGCTTGCCCAGCGTGCATCCCAAACTCCGCAGCTCCTCGAGCACCATACACTTGCAGTGCTTTCATTTGCTCTTTGGTCATATTCAATGTCATATTTGGTCAAAAACACAGAAAACAGACATCTTAGGAAAATCATGATGTGACAAGCGAGATCATCTAAAATGCAGACATTAAATTATTAGAAAATAACTTGTAACAACATTGTTTGTCTTATACCTTCAACATTTTCAATATCTTGGGTGAATTCATTAAAGTACTGTTCAAACCAATCTTTTACAGACAGGTATATCTCCCTGGACTCCCAGATGATGCAGCAAAGAAGCACAACGCACACAACAGCTACATAAGAAGCACAAAACACACAATAGCTACATTGAAAGGCTTAACTCTCATGGCTTCAACTCTGCCTCAATCATCTTCAAGTACACTATGCATTTGCATACTGAAGTAAGAATCTGCACAGGTTAGAGGTGCACTTGTGGAAGTAGCAAGGTGTGATGCATAGAGCTGCTTTCTGCCCAGGAGTGCACCTCCATTATCATGGAAAACAACTGGTGTTGTGGCACATGCATGCCACTATGCCATGGCATAAGAATACAGCATGGTACCAACTTTCACTGGTGAAGAAAGTGAAACTCTTACTTCCTGATACTAACTTCAGAACAACAGTCCAAGCCTTGGCCTTCTTACAATGGGACGGGGCAGTAATACTCTGTGTGGTTTCGACACCACACTTCTCACTTCAAGGCAGAGAGAGCAAAATAATCCCTCATGCACTGCAATCCATGATGTAGTAGTGGAAGGACTCAACATGACCAATGAAAATACGGCAAAACCAAAATATTCCTTGAGCAGGAGAAACACAAGAATAAAGAGGAAAGACATAGAAACAGAAGGAGCCGGAAATTGAGATAGGCAAGAAACCCAAGGAATCATGAGCGATAGATGGCCCTCCAGTCTCCTGTAGCTCTACATTGAATACAATAGGTCTGTTTACAATAGGCTGTTGAGGCTGACATCTATACATGATAAACTATGGACATAAAAAAGCGTTGGCAAAGTAAAGTACTAGCCTATTAATTATTTTTAGGTGGATGTGCAGGCGTACTGGATGTTAAAGTGGGTTCACAAGAAAATGCTGTTCCTCACAGTGCAAGAGAGACAGTGGTTGAAGTGACCTGATGCATTGCCCTGTTTTCTCAGTTGTGGTGGGCATAAGCAAATTGTGAAAGACAGGTGAACATATGATGACTGATGACCCAAAGCCTTAGCTGCCAAGGTTTCGGATTGCTATGTGTGACATGTTCATAATTTTGAGTAATTATGAGTGACATTTCAACGACTATGAGTGACACTTTCTATCGAGTAAAATTAAGCAAAATGAATGTGTCCGTGTCCTTGTGTAATGTAACTGGTACTCATGTAAAGCGCTCCAATACCTTCGGGTAGAGTTTGTGCTATATAAAATCAGTGGGAAAAAAGAAAAAAAAAGCAATGGGAAACAAAGAGGCTGTATTATTTCATGAAGAGTTTTAGCTCGCGCTGATAAAAATCTTTAAATGCTGAGCACCCTACCGCACAGGCTTGACCACACTGTCTGCTACCTGCAAGTTCAGTGGCACTGGCACCACAATCACTGGCGCTAAGTCACCCCAGCCCAAAACGAGTTAGTGCGCTTTCGCACAAAACTACTGAGACAGACTGCGTCACTGCAGAGTTACATGGCCCCAAGGAGATCTGGATCACCGCTGCGCGCTTTCAAAGACATAACAAGCTAAGTACAATTAAAAGTAGTAGTCTTATGGTAATATCGTAACTTTTTAATGTATTCAATCAAATCTTTCTTTTACACAAAATGTGCTGCTTATCTACTTGGACATATGTCATTTCATAATGTAGTGGATTGCAAAGGTTTTTTTTTTACTCAAGCAATAAAGTTTATTATTATTACTATAAAAAAAAAATTAAAAGTAGTAGCAGGCACAGTACCTTCTTTAGGAGGCCGTAAGCCGGCACCGCGCCAACAGGCAGGTCGTGGATGCCCGCATTCATGGACTAATTTTCTCCCGCGGCAACTAGCGCCAGTCTGCATGATTCTGGCAGGCACTGTGCACACAGTGAACTGGTGCCAGTGCAATGGGCTGAGGGGGTAATGTAGCAGAGTAAGAGAGTTCTGCACTCTCCCGGCTGCACTCACTTTGCTCTCGCCGTGGCCTCAACGACTCCGCCCTCGGAGGTTCAGCAGCTGCGTTGAGAGACTGGTGTGCTCCTATGTGCTGAACAACTCCTTCGCAATGGCCTGCCGCGGGCGGTTCACTCAACCGCTGGCGCTCCGGTGCAGTGAGTCGGCTCCCTCCGGTACGTGATTAATTAATTTAAAATAACCGTGGTGCCAGCCTGCTGAAACTTTCACTCTAGCCGCTGGTGGCAGCAGGATGTCTGTGCTACAAAACTATTCCTGACCTCCTGACTCGGAGTCACGGTAGTATGAATGTGGCAAATGGCCCTGCCGCTGGTGAATGCTAGTATACATCATATTACATTGTAACAGAGTAGCAGCTACAGCTGCAGACTCTGAGCCGGCCCCGGGAGCAGAGTGCAGGCGCGCTGCCACTCCTCCCTTCATCTTTAGTTTCAATACTGCTCAGTGGTGCATGATTACTAGCGCTCCTACTTGACAGCTCAGGAGGCGCTACTATGACGACAATGTATTTTAGTGTGGTGATGCGGACCACTACACTGAAATGCGTTAGTCTAACACATAATGCGTGATACTTGGCAGGACTGCAAAGCCCTTCCATGTATTTTATATTTATGATTTTGATTATTACGTGAGTCTGGCAAATTACGGTTCTAAAAAGTAATGGTTCAAACAGAGGAACCCTTTTCTCACCACTGAACAACAAAACGCCCCTTCCATGTTTTTATCATACCATAATTCAAAGTACTTTTCTAAACAGCACATAGCGACAAGAAAACCTTTTTTCCTAACTGTAACACCTTTATAAAATGTAGTGAGCGCTTTACTAGCTTTTTTTCTTTAAATGGTCAAAAAAGTAACTGTTCATTTTAGGTCTGATGTGTAATTTGATGTTCTGTCACATGAAATATCTCACAGATATTTGAACTAGTTAATATGTCTTTTATTTACCAGAAAATGAAATGTAGGAATGATAAAATTGAGAAAACACAATTTATGATAGTTTATAAGACTACATAAGGCCTACGTGTCCACTCTGCTTACATATCCTAGAAATTTGACATGTCTAAACTTGTTGAGCATCTCCCTTCTTCCACACTACTGGACTTCTGCCCGCTGGCGAATGTGTTGAGGGGCCCCTGAAGAACCCTCTGTGTGGCCCCTGAGTATCTCATATCTCCCAGACATACATAGGCCTTGGGTTGAATAAGGGCTCCATGAAAGTTTGGGGTCCCCTTGAAGGACTGGAGACCCCTGCACCACAGGGGCTGCAGGGGTTTACGCTACACCCCATCTCCCAGGTATCTGAAGCAAACATTTATTGTTCCAAGCACTTTACAAAGAAAACAGATCAATAGGTTTCAACCACATGAGGGAATAACCTGAAAAGACACGAGCACTCAGACACTCTAAAGCTTTAGGTCTGTAGAATCCTGTTCTTAGGTTTTTTTTCATGCTTTGAACTTATAAGGCTTAGGATTTGTCGCAGAGCTTCTCCGTTCTAGTGTACCTGTCTTTAGGGAATGAGGAAAGGTGTTAGGGCTTCATTGGATGCTGCAGGGCTTAAAGCCTCTAGAATTATGTGGTACTGAAGCTCTAGGGCTTGGTGGATCCTTCACCAGGGGGAAGGGGCTCTGTGATTTATGGTTTTGAGAATTCCGATGTTGAATGGCTTCTAGGCTCAATTACATTGCGGCTATCAAATGTTGGTGCTCTGGGGTGATTAAGCCAGGGCCGGCTTTAGGGTAGTGCGTCTGGTGCAGCCACACTGTGCGCAGACCTGTAGAGGGGCGCTGACCTCAGGGAGGGGCACTGTGTTTAGCAATAACTTATAATTGAAGACATGAAGAGCACTTTTGCCTGGTGGTAGTTAGAGAATCCGTGGAGGCGGTCATGAGGTGTGGGAGCGCCAAAAACGATTTATGCACCAGGCGCCACCGGCGCTAAAGCCGGCCCTGGATTAAGCTCTGGGGTCCTGGGGTACAAAGGGATGTGATATGGACTCTATGGTTCAGTAGTTAAAGGGCTGGGGAATTGGGATATTTGAGGCCCAGGGGATCTTGCTTTATGGACCCCGGGGCTCTAAGGCTCTAGAGCATTGTGGTTTGTATCAATGATGCACTAGTGCTCCAAAACTGTGTTGCGCTAAAGCTTTGCGTCTCTGAAACCCTTCTGCAGTAGAGTAGTAAGGCTCTAGAGCCTGCAAGACTTCAGTGATGGAGAGCCTGTGGCTAATGGGCTTGTGTTCTCAGAGGTTCTGGTGGCTCATGATCTGGACACTGCGACTGTATTGCTCTACAGCGTGATAGTGCTGAAGATCTAGAGCGGAGGTTCAAGGGTTCTTAGTCTACAGGGCTCAGAGTCTTATGGGGCTCTTAAGATCTGAGGCTCCAAATTTCCAGGATATTGTCAGCCTCTGTAGATCAGCGACAGTGAGGCTCTAAACCTCTGAGGGTCTAAAGCTATGGAGCATGAGGGTTCTGAGGGTGTATGACTGGAGCATGCAGGAGCTCTAAGATAGAAGATCTCAGGGGATTTCAGTCTGTGGGGTTCAGTTGCTATGAGGCTCTAAATATCAGTAACATGGGGGACTACGTTTCCAGGCTCAAAATTCTCAATCTCCTGCGCTCAGAATCTAAAGGGCTCTTCAGAAATGAGGCTCCAACACTGTGGGCCCTGACGCTCTAGAACTGGAGGTTACAGGGGTTATTTTCTGGCTCTGAAGCACTGAAGAAAGGGGGCTCTGTGGGTCTAGGCCTGTGGGTTTCAGCTGCTCTGAGTGGCTTGGGGTCTTTCAGCCTATGGGGCTCAGCTGCCAGAGGCTTTGAGGCGCTATAGCTCTGGAGCACAGGGAACTGTGTTCTCAGAGGTTCTGGTCACAGCTCTATAGCGCGGGGATGCCTCCGGGTCACCAGGCGCTTTATAAATTTATAAATAAATAATAATAATAATAAATAAATAAATAACTGAGGCCCCAGGGTCCGAAGGGCTCCAGGACTCCAGGGCTCAGAAGCTGTTGGGGTTTATGCCAAGGAGAGGAGATAGGGTATCGGGTTTCACTAATTACCCCCTATGATTCCCTCGTATACCTTTACTAAGGAAAAGTACACTTTTTTGTAACTTTGCGTTTCCACATCAAAGACACAGAAACTGTGTGACTGCTAGAAGATGAACTTGCAGTACAATTGAACACAATGAAAAGAAATCAACGTGTTTGCAACAGGAGCTAATCGGTCAGCTAAAACACTACTTTACTGAGAGGGCAATGATTATGTCATTTCAGATCTATTTTAAGCAGTCTATTACAAAATAATACTAACTTGTTATAGTTCAAAAATAAATATACGTTCTCTGCACATGAAGTGTTATAATGCATGCATGTTTATCAGGGGGTTGAGTAAATTGTCACACATTTCACAACAGTTTTTCTCTATCACGGGATTGAACTATAACTATATGAACTGTAAAAGAAGGGGCGTAACGCAGGCCCCTGCCGCAGCGGAGGGGCTTACCCTTCGGAGGGCCATTTGTACTTCAATGGGAGCCCCATTTAGACCAAGGCCAATGAATATCTGGGAGTTATGGGAGACTCGGGGCCCCTCATCACATTCTGCAGGGAGTGGCCATCATCTTCTATTACACCACTGCCTGATATATAATTTGGCAAGTGGAGGCTAAATCCGTCAGGGTAACAGAGTATATTACTCCACTTCACTGATAGAGGACCCGTCCACCCAATGTAGAAATGGCCACCAAGCCGGCAGTCATGTCAAAAGCATTGTCAGCATGACCAAGCCAGCCATCAAGCTGAATTTATTTTTCAAGATGAAACTCCTAAAGCACGATTTTGTTTTTGAAAATAAAAAAATCCCATCTCACCATGGGAGTTATCTCCCATTACGAGGGGGATATTTTGATTTTTTTACTGCGACTTAGTACTAGGGTTTTCCTTGGTGTGATGGGCATAAAAAACGGCTAAATGTCCACCACCATCTAATTTGGGCGGGCGGACATATAGCCATTTCGCAGACGGCCCTTACTCCGTTGAGCCGTCTTAGAAGTTTTGGCCACTGTGGAGATGGAGTAGTCTCCGCCATTGCCAAACCATGGTCAGCCCACATTTAAATTTGGCGGGTGTACCGTTATACAGGTAGTAAGGAGACTCAATTGCTGTTGTGATGGAGTATGCTTAGCCCCAATATATAAATTAAGGCTGTCGATGTGTGTCAGGCACCTCTATATATAGTCTCTGTGATGGGATGATTTGGATACTGCATTGCTATCCAGTGGAACCACTTACAGGCCCGGCCGGTACAGGTAAGAGTGGTGAGGTGGGGCGGGGTGAAGTCAACAGACGACGGGATCAGGAAAATAAAATTACACAATCTACCTTGCGTTCGCCGCATCACCGACTCAGCGATGCGGCGGATGCAAGGTAAGTGGTTTTATTTATTTATTTATTTTCTTTTTCCTATCCTGTTGTCTTGTCAACTCCCGCCCCCCTGCTCCACCCCACTGCTCTTATCTGTACTGACCGTGCCTGCCACTTACATGGGTTCTTTTTTGTTGCTGGTGGGCGGGTATCCTACTCTCAGTGGGTTTGAAAAGGCCTGGTGGATTGTTATGTGATGTCCTGTTTTAGCCAGGATTCTTCA
Organism: Triturus cristatus; assembly: GCF_964204655.1. Lineage (NCBI taxonomy): Eukaryota > Metazoa > Chordata > Amphibia > Caudata > Salamandridae > Triturus > Triturus cristatus. The sequence continues at coordinate 31,492,896 of NC_140580.1, read as the reverse complement.
TTATAATCGTTTGGGTTGAATAATAACCAGAACTCATCACAAGGTTTTCTACCTTTTTTTGGAATCAAGATATTACCTGTTTCATATCTGTTTAATTTATGGCAGGATAATATAGGAACAAAACCACCTACAGGTATTAGAAGTCGAATGGGGGTTGGGTGCACACTGCCTCACAGTCCCAGCACAGTTCGCCCCTTTGCATCCTGGTAAATGCAGTACACAGTTCACACTTACATCAAAATTAGCTGGAGTTTTTCACCAAAGTTGGTGCAGACATTGCTGTATATGTCTAGACATGTGTGTCTGGGTTGAGCCCTTCATCAGTAGTGAGCAGCACTATTAGAGAGCAAAGAAAAATCATCTGGGGTTGCTGGAAATGCTGCCAAGTTCCTCTCAGGTCACAGTACCACTCACAGGCACACAGGTGCATCTCCAAAGCTCGTCAGCTTGCTGGCTCAAGGGAACCTTTTAAACAGAATGGGGGTTGGGAACACACTGCCTCACAGTCCCAGCAAAGTTCGGCCCTTTGCATCATGGTAAATGCAGTACACAGTTCACACTTACTTCAAAATTAGCTGGAGTTTTTCACCAAAGTTGGTGCAGACATTGCTGTACATCTCTAGACATGTGTTTCTGGGTTGAGACCTTCATCAGTAGAGAGCAGCAGTATTAGAGAGCAAAGAAAAATCATCTGGGGTTGCTGGAAATGCTGCCAAGTTTCTCTCAGGTCACAGTACCACTCACAGGCACACAGGTGCATGCCCAAGTAGCTGGAGGTTTTCACCAAAGTTGGTGTAGACATTGGTGTCTATCTCTAGACACATGTTTCTGGTATTAGAAGTCATCAGAGGACAGCTGTTGCCAGAGGCAGCTGTTTAGTAAGTGTCTATTTGCAGCTAACATGAGCTGCTGTTTAAGATAGGCGACTGGTCGGGTTCCTATTAGAATATTGAACATAATGTGCAGGAAGGATTCCACTATTATCTGTTGGCACATGGCACTTCGTCCTCTAAATGACTACACTATAATGTAATAGGATTCCCAGGCTAGTGAAGCCAGCAGCATAAGTGTTTTATTGCTTCCGCGCCTTCATTTCAGCTGGACACCCTTACACCCACCATTTTGGCCTGAATCATGTTTTGTCCTTGGTCTGATTATAATGTATGCGCAGTACTTTAGTTTCTTTGAAGTATGCAACACATTTTGGTGGTGGAACTGATGTCAGGCAAAGTATGTTGACCCCCACATAGAATGCCCTTGAGCTTTTGATCCGTGGAAATAGCCTGTGGATTTGCTGACAGGGAAATCAGATAGGAGTCTCGCTGGCCACTGGTTGGCCATATCATAGCCACAGGCCTGCAAAGAGACTGCTCCAGACCTATCTGATGCCTTAATATCAAGGATTACCAAAATTATATAGCTACTAATCTTTATTATTCACAAAACGAATCTACAAAAGATGACAAGCAATTATTGAGAGTTAGGACAGGCCAACAGAATTTTGTATTACATTTACTGATGATCTGTACAAATGTACCAATATTCCCAATAAAATTTCTTTGGAATGCACATTGCTCTTCTGTTGTTGCCCATCCAAGTCCATGGGCAGATCCTTCTTGGGTCCTTTATAAAGCCTCCTGGAATAAATTAGTCCTACCTAGATCACAGCTAAAACACTGGCTTTTATAAAGTGTCCCAGTGAACTAACAAGGTGTGAACAGTTTTTTCTTACTTCTCTAGCTCTGCTTGGGAATACAGCAAGAGAAATGTATATCGGAGGCCTGCATATTTTTGCTAAATAAAATATTTACTAATAAGGGTTCCCACATCTATGTATTTTGTGCATGCATATAAAATATTATGAGCAGACAAATATTCACAACATCAAACAAATGGAAAAAACTACATCATGTTACCCCAGCAAGAGAAAAGGGTAGATAGCTCAAGAAGAAGGTTGTCTATGCATCATACATCCTAATGATCCCCAGAGATAACCAGTTTCTAGGCAATATAGTTAGTGAAGTCAGAGTGTATGATTCTGTCAATCAATCAGGATTTATAAAGTGCGTCTCATCACCCGATAAGGTTTCCAGGTGCTTGCAGGCCCCGGAGGCTTATTCGAACAGCCAGGTCTTGAGGGCCATTCGGAATTCCGGGCATGAGGTGATGGTCCGGAGGTGCGTGGGGAGGCAGCTCCAGGTCTTTGCTGTGACGTGCGAGAAGGAGCGTCTGCCACTTCTGCTTTGGTAGATGTGGGGAGTATGAGCAAGTGAAAGGAGGGGGGAGTCATCTTGATGGTTGGTGGAAGTTCAGGTGGTGGTTTATGTAGGTGGGTCCTTGGTTGTGTAGACCCTTGTGTGCATGGGTCAGCAGCTTGAAATGGAATCTCTTCTGTACGGGGAGCCAGTTGAGTTGCCTGACGTGTGGTGTGATGTGGGTTCGTCAGGGAAGGCAGAGAATGAGTCTGGCTGTGGTGTTCTGTATGGTCTGAAGTCTCTGTAGAAGGTGTGAGGCGATTCCTATTAGAGGTCATTTAAGTGTGCTACTTGCTTTGATCTGAAGACAATTCAAAGAAATCAAGATTGGTGTGATTTGACCAAATATTCTTGTTCCAGGACCAGCCTGGTGGCTATGTCCACTGCTCCTTTTAGGTGAGCAAGGTGTAGGTTTGTTATGCCAGTCATCAAGGAATTGCCACAGTCAAGTGGGTAACAGAGTATGAATTGGTCCACTTGTTAAGAATCTTCAGCAAGTAGGAGTGCTTTGATTCCACAAAGGGGTTTAATTTGGAATTCTGCTAATTTAGTAAAGGCATTATGTGAAACTGGAGACTGCGATTCTTGTCAACAATGAAGCCCAAATATTTTGCCTGCTTGATCGATGGGCAACAGTTCAAAATGTTGACTGCATCATCTATAATTGTTCTGGGTTAGAGCAGTTAGTGGGAGAGATCTGCAGGGATTTCTTCTGTCTGGGCTTTAGTTTTAGTGGAGATAGGTCATCTCCCTACTTTGCAGAGTCTCTCCTAGGTTTACAATGTCCTCAAGACAGGTTACTGTATGACACAACTGTATTTCATTAATGTAGAGGTAGTAGGAGACGTTAAAGAGTTTTGGAAGCATGCTGAGGGTTTCTAAGTATAAACTGAAGAAGGAAAAAGAGAAAATGGAGCCTGTGGGACACATTGATACAGATGCGAGGGGTTGGAGTGAGAGCTGGTGATTTGTATAGGCTATCATCATTTATCAGGAAACAGGGCCAACCAACTGAGGGTTAGCCCTTTGATTCCCACTCTCTCGTCAAGAGTCTTTAGGAGTGTGGCATCATTGACTGTGTCAAATGCGTCTGATCTGGCCAGGAGGGTAATGAGGCAAGCGTTCCCCTTGTTGATGAAAAGAAGTGCCTCATCCATAGTTTGGAGCATTGCATTTTCTGAGCAGCAGAGGCTCTAAAACGTGATTGGGTCAGCTTCTTGTTTTTTTTCTGTATGTGAGTGAATTGGGCTAGTCTGGTGTGACACCTTGTGATAAGGATGTATTAATTATGTTGACCAAACATGGCTAATTTCTTTCATGATAGCGGCCATTATGAGATTGGTAAAAATAGAGGAGGGTTGTACAGTACCAAACGTTTGCATCAGTGCTGGGTGTGCGGTTTCTTTGAGCATGTGGAAATGGATTCCTGTCCAATCTTTCCGTTTAGCACAGATATCACAGATTTCTTTCCGATGGGGTGTCATTAAGTGGGAAACTGGTCAGAGCTTTTGTTGATTTTTTTAACTACTTCAAATGGTTTCCTGGGATGATTTTAGTAAGGTCTACCTCTGAGTGAACGAATGATGCTTTGATTCAAAATACATTTTTGTATATTTCATTCCTTCTGTTTGAAGAATTTCCAGGTTTTTTAAGGGCTATAGCGGTACCATGACTGTTCTGTAAATCTGAGGCCTTTCCTCTCTTTGTTTAATTTATTTGAGAACCAGTATTGTAAGAATTTGGATTTCTGTTGTTTTAGTTTCAGTGATGCAAGCTCATTCTTAATTGTGGTATTGTTGTGTGCAGAGATGTCTATTGGCCAATTCTAAATTAGTTGGACTGTCTTGAAGGGATTCCTTAAAAAGACTCTCCATGGCCACAAAGAACATGTCAAATGTTTCTAGTTTCTTGTCTGTGTATTTTTCCATTAATGAAGATGGCTATCGCAGTGTTGGAACAGAAATACTGTGAGGAGAAAATGTGCAATTTGTGCATCTAGCTAGCGGACTTGATGCCACAGAGGGTGTTGTGGGAGAAAAAGTGCTCAGTTTTTACATTTTACATTTCTCCTGCAATGGTATTGGTTAGAAATGTGCGCATCTGGGTGTTTGAAGTTCTTATCTGCATTCTTGGAGAGACTGGGTGAATATTTTTGAAAGAGTTCCTGAACTTGAGTGTAGATGTTGATGACAGCAGCCACTGATTTGAAGAGCTGCACAAGGTGGTGAGATTCATTGTGTACACATTTGGAACAATTATCTCCAGTGTGGCACTGATTTGTTGTGTCTGATTGTACTGCAAGCCTTTGGAACCAGGCAGTGGTCCAGTGTAGCTCCAGGCGAAATTAGACGAGATGTGGGAAAATTAGTGCAATAGGGTAGTCACACGTGCATCGACCAGGGAAAGGAACATAACAGTTGTGTTAACACTAATTGAAGTTCACACAGGCAGTATGAAAAGTCATCAAACACAATCAAGGGGAGTGGGCTATCAAAATCTCTTTTTCCTTTGATTTTATATATTTGCTATCTATATGTTGTGATTTTAAGGTTTGAAGCATATTTCTAGTCAATTTGTCACGCCTTACAATGCATACTTTTGCAGTCGATAAGGTAACAAACAGCTTTACCTTATTCCGGCGAAATCTGGGGTATGATGAGGGCATATATCACAATTGGAGGTCTTAGACAACACAGTTATCCTTCTAGTGACACTGTTCCTATTACATAGCTGATTGAATATAGCATAGTTTGAGTGATTTGCTTAGTATCATGCTAAGTGTCAAAGAGGAGCTGGGATCTTATAGCTCGAAGCCCAGCTAGCTACATTTTCGCACTTCACCTTGCCCTGTCGGTTCTGTCATGGATGCTGTATCATACATTTTCTGAATTGCAAGTTCACATTGGCTTTTTCTGATCTCTTAATTTGGACCTGCGGTTCATTTTCGTCTCATTCTTTACTTCTCAGGGCTTTAAGTGGGCAGGGTCTCACCAGTTTTTTAAAGGGAGGCTCGAAACGGGTCTCTATCGGGCTCTGTTTTGTGCCCTGGCACCGGCGGTCCATTTTTTTAAGGCTTCAGTGATATTAGGCACATCAATGCGCACGTGCTCACACTGCTCACTTCTCACTAGTGGAGAAGTTACGGCATGACGTCATGCCAGGTGAGCGCTCTAGGGGAAGGGAAATCCTTTAAAGAGAGTCATTTTCTCCCTTGATTTCCCTTCTCTTTTTGAAACTCTGGAGCAGCAACATGGTCTGTCACCAGGGCTTTAAGTGGAAGCTTTTTCAACATTATATACAAACCATAGTTGCTGCTTATTTATCTCATGCAACTAACAACCACTGACCTTCTCCTTTGTAAGCACCAGTTAAAAATTAGCTTCAGTTTAAAATGGCCTGATTATCTGCATAATTATCTTACACTTGACCGGAAATTAACACCCGTTTGTTGACTACACTGCAAACAATCACCATGGCCAGAGAGAGCGCCAGTAATGAGAAGAGAAGATGGAAGGCATGATGCCAGGCTCACAGGAGCATCGGCGCGGCCTGATGGCAGACACGGGGCATTTCTATGATAGGAGTTGAAAATGTAACTAGTGGTGTGGAAGCGAGAGCTGAGAGTGATGTCACCGAGGTTGTAAAAAAACTGCAACTTAAAGAAGAATACCAAGGGGCATATCAACAAGGGGCGGCGATAATATTATCGCCGCTTTAGAGCCCGTTTTCGGCCGAAAAGCGGAGATAAAATGATCGCATTATCAACAAGGACACGCGTATCCTTGCATTAGCGCCCCTTGTCAGCACGCCTCCCATCGCATCGCTAATGAGATGCAAAGGAGGCATGCCTGACAAGACTCCCTTGGGAAAATATCGCTAACCCATCTTCGTCATATTGACAACGAGGGTTAGCGATATTTAAAATCACGTTAAGTATGCCTTAACGCTGGAATTTTACGTCTGTTAAATTCATGACTAAGGCATACCTAACATGGGGAGTGGATTGTGTGGCTAAGACCTCAGGCCCTATCACCAAGGATATCGCCGTTTTCCACGGAACATCGCTGGAAAACCAGCGATGGTCCATGGAAAACACCGCTATCACTGGAATAATTATCGCCATTGCTCTATGCGTTGTTGATACAGCGCTAGCTTGGCGATAATTTCCAGCGATAGCCGGCGATAAAAATCCTCACGCTAAGAGCGGCCAGCGATAATTATCGCTGCCGCTTGATAATATGACCCCAAATAAGTAAAAACACTTTAATGCGGTGATAGGTGGGGGGAGGGGGAGTCGTAGTAGTGGAGGTCCAATCGTGCGTCTTGAGGCAAATTTGACTAAATACGTGGCTAAAACATGATGTGAAATGGTACGTTCATTCATCACATGGAAATGCACCGGAGATCGGCGGTGTAGTGATCGGCTGATCACTGTTCTAGTGTTCTGCCTATGATGTAGCATACAGTATACACACACCCACCACAGGCGTCACCAGTCAGGTGACCCTGTCAATAAAAGGGGCCGGGTGCACATGCTCGTGGCCAGTTATCGCAATATACTACTTGTGTCTGTGTCTATCCTTTCTCATCATGTGGGCCTGAGGCCCAACACCACATTGGCGACGAGGCGGGTAGCTTACCCCGAGTGCGTGCTGCTCTGCTTCATCGTCCCTCGTGGGGAGGGAATAGGCTTGACAGGCGGCGACCCCCCAGTCGTGCCATTCTCGGCCACTGGCGCCTGCGGAGAGGAATGAGCACCTCGAGCCACCCGACTGCTGCCCCCACCCCCTAGGCCCCGGAGGATCGGCGTAGTCCGCTGGGAGGCTCGCACCGGCCTGTTTGCCAGCACGTCGGCGGAAGCTGCGCCGAGAGGGAAGGAGGAGGTCACCCAGTGCTCGACCCAGCACCTCAGATGCCCACATACTGCCACCGCTGCAGCCTGTACCAGCCAGCCTGACTGCGAGAGGTCTGAATGGTGTATGAAGTGAAAAGAGGCCGACTCCTTCCAAATGCTGTTTCTTCGCGGGAGACGCAGTGGCAGCATCGAGGCCAAGCGGACTTCGGGCCTCAGACAACTACACGACCCAGGAGACATTGGGTCTCACGGCAACCTGAGGACACGCCCCTGACACCGGGGCTGCATTTAAACTCGTCTCGCTTCCCGCTTCGCGGGAGACGCAGCGGCAGCAGCGAGGCCAAGCGGACTACGGGCCTCAGACAACTACACGACCCAGGAGACAGTGGGTCTCACGGCAACCTGAGGACACGCCCCCTGACACCGGGGCTGCATTTAAACTCCTCGCGCCTCCCGCAACGCGGGACGTGCGCGGGCAGGCGCCGGGCTAAGCCCGGGCAAAGGGCGGGCCGTCTGTGGCCGTCAGGGGCCAAAGGAGGCCAGGCCGGGCCAATCCTCTTTCCTGTACACTGCAAGATCCAAGGATGGGTAAGCGGAAACTACTTAATACTCAGGATCAGGGGGGAGCTAAAGCTAAAGTGCCCAGAAAGTCGGGAACTATTATTTCTTACTTAACCTCAGCTGTGGGGGTATTAACTTCAGAAATAGCGCAAGCTGAGAGGGAACTAGGTCTTGATCCCACCCAAGACCAACAGTCTGGCCTTCCGCAGCCGATAGGGAGAACCCCTATCCCATTGGAGCCGGTTGTTGTGATTGGTTCTCCAGTTCATGCACCGGATCATCCTGCTGTTCCCGGAGACATTATGGCCACTATCCTACCCCTGATTTCTCCCCAACCTACGCCCCAGCAGGCTGCTGTAAGAAAAAGGCCAACTAAACCTCATTTAAAGTGCGCTAAGAGACTGAGCAAAAAGCAAAATAAGCGGGACCCTGCATCTATCTGTACTGTACCAGAGGGTAGCCCTGTGACCATGGACTCCCTTTATTCTTCTATTCGGGACATGGTGGAGAACATTTTTTCTAGTCGACTTGAGGAGACTCTTACCAGCATAGCAAAAGACATCGTTGACACCTTGAACTTGTGTGTTGCTAGCCTACTAGAAAAATGTGCCAAGATTGACTCTGCCCTTTCAGCATCAAATAAGGTCCGCATTACCCCTTCTAACAGTACCTCACCTATTTTGACTGATGTTCCAATAGAAGGCCGATATGGTTCTTTAGCGAGGGGTCCCTCTAGTATTGTGACTACAGTTGTGCCCCCTTATTTGAGTAATGAACTGACAATTTTAAAAACAACAGATGCACAGGACCAGTCGAACGGGCAGGTTAGGCCTGTAAAACAAACTAGGCCTCAGGTAAAGCACGCCAGTGGCCATATTCCAATTAACTCGCCCACCTTACCCTGCATTAATCTCCCTCCCGAGGCTGGCCCGTTGGTGGTCATTTTGGTCAAGGTCCCACCTTTAGCACCTGGTAAGGTTGAATCAACCAAAGAATTATTGTCAGTCACTAGGAAATGGTGTGACCAGAATTCTTCTGGCTATGATAATATCTCTCGCCATATTCTAACAGCTAGGCGGGTTGGTTGGATTGGAGGCACCCAGAAAAAACTTAAAGGGGACTGTGTAGTTGTAAATTTTAATAGTTCCTATGCCGTACCACGTATGTTATGGGATGCCTCAGATTTGGATGGGGAGATTGGTAATATTAGGGCTGTTCCTCTAGGCTTTTTCTACCCACCGCCCCCCAGATTGCCTGGACCCTGTGGGAGTACCCGCCATCCACTATGCCCAGAGTCCACTTTGGCTTCCATGCCTTGCGCTGTATCTAGCAAAGAGGCTGCCCCTTGGTGTTTCCCTAAAGTATCAGCTAAGGTCAACCCCGGAAATAACTGGAGAGATAGGCCCTCAGAGGCTGTTGCTACATCTAATAGGTTCTCACCCTTATCCCAGCTAGATCTAAATGATTGACTAGATCTTCCAGCACCAACAACTAGTAGTACTGTAAAGGAAAGTGCTATCACAGTTGATTCAGGAGTCCTCATTAGGATTATGAGTTGGAATATAGCTGGGTTACGTTCCAAGCAAGAAGACGTAAATTGGCTAAAGTATGTTGCAGGTTTTGATATTATTGCTCTACAGGAGACATGGGCTAGGGACAACAACCTGTGGATTGATGGATTTAAATCCTATTGCCTGCCTGCTTTACCATCAGTAGCTGGCAGGGCAAAGGGAGGGCTGTTGTTCCTTTTTTCCACTAAACTTAAGGCGGAGATAAACCAGATAGTCACTGCCTCACCAAACTGTCAATTTATGGAATTCATCACTGAGTCCCAACCTAAAACATTGTTTATCAATTTTTATAATGCAGGGGATTGTGTACCTGTGAATGAGCACCTTAGTTTCTTAACATATTTTTTAGAATTGTACAATGCACGTCAAACCACATTTGTACACATTATTTTTATGGGCGATTTTAATATTCATCTCTGTGATTTTAATTGTAAGATCGTTGACCCCTTTGGCCCGCCCCACTCGGCCCCCCCACACTTTGAACATTCAACTAAGGGTGAGGCACTTGAAGAGCTCCTCCTAACGGCGGATCTCTTTGAGCCATGTTTTTTATCTAAGGTTGAACGGACAGCGACGTTTGAGGCAAGGGATAGTGAATCGATCATTGATTATATCTTCTTATCCCCTGCACTTTTAAGGTGGGTCCACAGGTATAGTGTCTTTCGCCTTCCTTTTAGCGATCACAATCCAGTGATCCTCGAACTCGACAAGGCTTTTTGCTTTAAAGTGGCCTCACTGGCGAAAGTTCCCTCTGCTACCCTGGTCACTAGCGAAAAGGGCAGGAAAGTAAAGTGGACCAGAGTAGTACCAGAGGATTTTTTGGATAGCTTGATGGCGAAGAGAAATGATGAGTTCAGGAAGTGTATGGGCCCTCCTAATATGGGTGGTGAGACAATAGTTGCTTTTGACTCAATCTGTAAACAGGTCTCCTCTGATTTAACCATACCTAGCATTCCGCGCAGTCAACAGGGAAATAAGTGGTTTGATGCTAGTTGTTCCAGGGCTCATCGAAATCTATTAACCGTCCTAAAAACACTGCCCCGCGATAAGGCCTTAATAGCCACCCTTAGGAGAGACTATAAATCTATAATCCAGCGCCGGAAAAACGTTTTAAAACAAGAGGCCTGGGACGCCTTGTCCTCGATTGAAGTCCTTAAAGATAGAGCAAAATTCTGGAACATAGTGAACAGCCCTTTTCTAACAGGGAATGAAAACGCCCCACTCGACATTAACATCCCAGAGGGGGAGTGGCTGTTTCACTTCGAAGGAATTTATGCGAGTAACCTGACCCCTGAGCCTTTTAAGGTCCTCGATTCCTTCTTTCCCCTCAACCAGTTGATTTTTAATAAAAAAGATGTGGGGAAGGCCATAAAAGACTCTGCCTCTAATAAGGCCCCGGGACCAGATGGTGTCCCATTGGATCTTTATAAAGGGAACATTGAGATCTGGAGTACCATTTTAACAAATGTTTTTAATGATAGTGTTGAGAACGGGTTCCCGGTATCCTGGTCCCAATCAATTATTGTACCGGTTTTTAAAAAGGGGGACAGGGGCGACCCGAGATGTTATCGGCCCATCTCACTAATTGACTCAGCGGTCAAAATATTGGGTAAAGTGGTTTTAAACAAAATCTCGGATTGGGTGAGGGAGAAGGGGATTCTATCAGAGATACAATATGGCTTTAGGTCAGGCAGAGGTACCATGGACCAGTGCCTCAACCTGTACCTGCTAATTAATAAATATACTAAAGCCTCTAAAGGGTCCCTATATTTAGCATTCATGGATTTATCCACAGCCTTTGATCTGGTGAACAGATCGAGGCTGTGGACGATCCTGTTGGATCTAGGGTTAGACCCCTGCCTGGTGCATTTCTTAGCGGAACTGCACCAAGATCTATATGCTGCAGTGAGGGTCTCCCACGAGGGAAAATGCACGCGTCACTTTAAATCGGGCAGAGGGGTACGCCAAGGATGTATCCTGGCCCCCCTGCTCTTTACCCTATATATCAATAGACTAGATGTAATTCTAGGTAAAGCCAGTTTGGACACTCCGCGTATAGGGAGCAATACTCTACCCGCTCTTCTATACGCGGATGATGCGTTCCTTCTGGCCCGTACCCCGCTGGGTCTACAGAGATTATTGAACTCATTTGGGGACTTTATGAGCTCATTGGACCTCGTGGTGAATAGTTCCAAATCACATGTGATGTCCCTGGGCAGCCAGAAAAATAAAGTTAAAAAATTTTACTGCAAAGGAGTGAAGGTCACTAGAGTTAAGGTATTCACCTATTTGGGGGTCATATTTGACGACAGAGGTTCGTGTGCCCCTCAGCTTACTGCTAAAAAGAATAGTGTGGGCAGAGCATCTTCAGCCATATTAAGTTTTGCTCGACGTTTGGGTCAGGAAAACCATGTGACGCAGTTCTTGCTATTTATAGGGCGAAATGTTTAGCCATAGCTGCTTATGGTGCTGCCATCTGGGGGTATAAAAAGGCGGAGGGAATTCAGATTGCAGAAAATAAATTTTTCCGTTCACTTCTCTCCGTCCCCCAATCATCTCCAACTTTCTTAATTCATCAAGAACTGGGGATGGGTTTTGTTTCTGATCATTTAAGCTTGGCCCCCCTTACATTTTGGTTGAAAACATGGTTGAATCCTGTACTTTCCCTTAATAGATTGATTTTAAAAGATTGTATGGATCTAGATAGAATGGCCGACATCCCCTGGCTCTTGTACATCAAGAAAATGTTTTATAAACTAGGACGTCCGGAGATTTACGAGAACCCAGAATCTATTATTAAGGGGGACATTGGCTGGGTCAAAGTTCAGTTTTTAAATTTAAGAACTCCAGAGCGGGAAGATGAGGAGCTAACAAAAACATCGGTAAGGGCTCATTTCTTATTGATATCCTCTCCCCAGATCGAGCCCTATCTTAATCTGTCAGGAATCACTATCATCGTTGGTTGTTGACCAGATTTCGTTTTAACCAAATTCATTTTGTTTTAGGGAGCGTTGAGGGATGGAGTAAACCTATAGATGCAGCTTTTTGTAATTGTGACGGCCACTCATTTCAAGATACTGCGCACTTTACCTTTTTTTGTAAATATTATGTTGAAAGCAGAAGGAAGTATATCATACCATTGTTGCGAGGGAGGGGTTTTTATCAAGTTAAACCTGCTTTGATGTATTTGCAATTATTAAATTCCCCTTGGATTATTTTCAACATTGCCAATTTCCTGGTTGCTGCAGCTCGGGCAAGGAAAAAACTTGATGTACAGTCTATCTTATGAACTTAGTGTTATTTGTATTTGTCGGGATGAATTTTTATAATGTTGTTATTGTATTGTACCTGTGTTTTTAACAATTTGTAATATTGTGATGTACTTTTGTGATTTTAATCAATCGATTAAAGTGGTTTTGATGATGATGATGACTGCGAGAGGTCAGTGAAAGAAACGGACATACAAGGAGGCACCACGGCTAGCGCCATGCAGGAGGCAGCCGTGCTTGTGGACCCTCGAAGTCCCCCTGCCCTGAGGTGCCCACGGGCTACCCCGCCCGCCGCTCCTACAACGGGAGATGAGAAACGCCGACCAGATATGGCGCGATAAGCCTGGTCCCTGCACCAGTACCAGCGTGCCAACAGACACTCACCTCGGTGCCCCCTAATGTGAGGGTAGAAGGTAACACGGCGCCGCAGCCTGGTGGGACGAGAGCGCTCTGAATCACGGCCTCCCTGCGGCTGCATGCATGAAGCTACCGCAGCGCCCCTGACAGTGACTCGACGCCTTGCAACCCGGGAAAAGTAAGGGATCTGCGCCCAGCTGTACCGGCCCAGCCAGAGCACCGGCAAGAGTCTGCTTTCCCTGCACATACACCCCAGATACCTGCCACACCAGTAGCGCTGCTCCAGCCAATGCTTCCTCCATACAGCACACACTGCATGAAGTGTCCTGTCACCTGTCTCCACGACGCCCAAGGAACCGCACGGCCGGCGGCATGTGAAAGACTGCTGCGCCCGCGCGAGGAGCATCTGCATTGTCTAGCAGTCAAAGACAGCACCGCACCGAGGCCTGCAAATTCCAGAAAAGACTGCCGGGCCCTGTGCACTGAAGTGCTGCACTGCCACCTAGCGGCCACAAGTGGTACTGCAGCCACCCCAGACAAGCACTTAAGGGAAGAAACAGCCTGCAGTGCAAAATCATGGCAAGAAGGTCCAGGCCCATGCATCCACATAGCTGCTGAAACAGGTGGACTCCAGGCCTAGGAACAAGGCCAAGTGGTGTGAATGCCTCAGACCCTCACACTAGCATAGGGTGCAACCCACTTCACCCTAACACCAAGTGAACCGCACAGTGCTCCCAGCTCCCACACTGTAGCCACAGACGATCCCTGCAAGAACCCCGTTCCACTAGCTACCAGCCAACACAATTGGACACGACCTCAGCGAAGAGGAAAGCGGGCATCCAGGTGGCACTACCAATCACTGAAAGGAAGAGCCAGACAGGGGAGAGCATCCTGCGTAGACTGGGGCCCACCAACATTGCACCCGGCCCCACACCGGCATCCTTATCCCAGCGTGGGCTCAAAATGACAGCAAGCCGACCCGGCACCAGGACAGATAGCCAGCCGTGCCCCCCACGACCGGCGGCCACGCAGCAAAGTAGGCCGGAAGTGGCAGGATCAGCAAGAAGGGATTGCCAAGGGATCCTGGCAGGAGGATCCACCCAGACGCAACTGAAGAGTGGTCCAGCACACTGACAGCCCACCGCGACCGACGTCAGCAAACCAGCGTCAAATGTGGCTGCACTGCACCCTACAGGCAGCAGTAGGAGAGTACAGCACAGCATCCAACTAACCAGCCAGCAACAGCTGTCAACAGACCCCAGAGAGCACACAACCACTTGGAGAGAGACTGCCTGCTCATGCCCGGTCGCTGAGACAGACTGCACCAGGCACAGCAAGACATGCCCTCAGAAGGGAGTGCTCAGAGAGTTGCCCTCTGCACCCTGTAAGCGAAAGCAGCAAGGACACCCACCAAGAATCAGCCAATGCCCTGCACAGCCAAAGGAGCCACAGCGGCACAGGAGAAATACTCAGCGGCAACGCAAATACTTCCATGTCCACCCAAAGGCCCCAAGAAGTCCAAGACACAGACCGTCCGTTCAAGCCAGACGGCGACACTCATCGCAGTAGGAGCGATACGGTGGATTCCATGCTGCCACAAGATGCAAGCAGGAGGAACAGACGGCAATGTCTCAAGGGAGCTGTACCCATCAACAGCACAAGAAAAGACTGGTGCAGAGCATGCACCACATGTGACTGCCCAACGCCACCGCCTGAGCAGAGATCGCGTCATTTGCTCCTCCCAGTGTACAGACACCACTGCGAACTACACCCCGGTTACATCACGTGCCAGAAGAAAGCATCCCAGAAGAAGAAGGAGCGCGTTATGTTAGATGTGCGCAGAAGGCAGCGCCAGTGAAACTGCCAGCACGGGCAGGCGGCCAGGAGATAGAGACATCTCCACCGAGAGAAGCACTGCTGAATGCAGTACAGAGAGCTATCACATCTCTACTGCACCAAGGTTGAAGAGGAACACACAACACCAAGCAAGTGCACAGCAGCACAGGGACAGCTGCTACAGTTTCACGAGTAAAAGACTGAAGAGAATGCGCAGCCGGCGCGTCCAGTAAAGCAAACGAAGGGCGCAGTTGGGAGCGCGCCAAAGAGAAGCGACCAGACAGAGGTTGAGGAAAGTGCTTGCGCAGACCTGCAGAAGCACGAATGCCCAGAAGCGGACCTGCCAGACGGTCGTAAGGATGAAGCCGACCTGCCAGACGGTCGCAAGGAAGAAGCTGACCTACCAGACGGTCGCAAGGAAGAAGCCGACCCACCAGAGGGTTGCAAAGCAGGTGACCTACCAGAGGTCAGAGAGCGAAATGACCAGTGAGGAGGTCAGAGAGAAGAGACCGGACAAGAGGTACGACAAGAAGAATGAAGAAGAGGTCCGTGAATGGGACCGAGGAGAAGTTTGACAATATTGACTGGACGTCATGTCGCACAGCGACATAGGAGCCCGTCACGCAAAGTGACCAGTCCGGACAGGGGCACCAAAAGAAAGGAAGAAGCAGGTGCCACGACGCCGCTGCCTCGAGGCGCAAGCACGACGCCCTCGAGCGAAGAGAAGAGGGACACCATGAAACTCCTGAGGAGGAGATGGCGCCACTGGAAGTCTCCAAGAAGTACATGCAAGTCCTACTGACAGGACAGGCCTGCAACAGGCCTGCAAAAGAGAAGGAAAGATCTTCATAAGAGCAACGCGACCAGTGAGATGTCCATGTGAAGCAAACATGAGACAGGTGGCAGAAAGTAACAAAAGTCATTCAAACAGAAGTTTGAAAAAGGCGCACTGTCCACCTGCCCTATAAGGTGCAATGTGTTAAATGTAATAAGTATGTAACGTACAACAATTGCTAGAGATAGATAAATTCTGAGCATATGTGTTCTGAAGTGTGAAAGGCAACCTATTTAGGTTGAATCATAAACATCATCCTAAACATGAAGTAAACAAGTAACGTATTCCAAAACACTTCTTTATTGCCCACTGTTTCAATATGCTACAGTCTACGTATCAAAAAATAACTGCAAGTCCAAACATAAATCTGTGAATCATCATAAATTCTGTGATTCTTCTTTATTTTCTTAGTATTTTCAGAAGAACGTCAAGGTGTCCCAATGCATTTCGGTGTGAAACACCTTCTTCAGGGGAATACTGAAAAAATATATATGTACGTATATATGTCAATTCAAATGAAAACTATACAAATGTCCAATCAAACATGTATCTATGTCAATGTATGACATTTTTGAACATTGTGCTGCCCTTAACATCCATTGTTATCCAGCCAATATTTCAGCTTGCAATACGGAAATAGGAAACAGGAAGAATTAATTAATGAATGAGTGAGGTGCTTAGAAAACCCAACGAAAATGAAAAACCAGATATAAATAAGAAACGCCAGTGAATTCGAAATGTAAAAGCAGGTGAGCAAACTTAATGTGAAAAGTGCCCGTCAGAAAAATAATGATAATAAAAGTGGCTTAAAAATGGATTTTAATAATGTGCGCTCGAGTGAGATAAATGCCTTATAGCCAACGTGATCAGACAAGGTCTGCAAACGGAGGACTCACCTCCCAACGTTCGAGTGCGACTTAACACAAGCAAGATGTCCGTATCGCAACTCGCAAGGATCCGAATGCTACAAATAAAAATAAACACTCTCGTGATTCCGAAGGGAATGAACCAGTGGTGGAAAACGGTTAAGCGTGAAGTGCCACTTACTTTGCCTACTCCATGATTCTGAAGCATCAAGAACCATTCAATAGAGACAATATGGTGAAGATCACATTAACCACGTCTACGGGAAAAATGAAGAGATAATGCCGTAAGCATAATGCGTCCAATGTCTCAACGCTCAAGATTGTCAAAAGCAGTTACGTCCTGCCGCCAGTAAAGTTACCTGCATTTGTAGCGTGTTATTCGACCTCGGAGGGGTTCTGACTTCGAACGGCAATGACTCGATAAGTACAAGTCGTGCAAGTGTGTTAATAGTTAAGCCGTCGCGGATCACGTGACAAGTAAAAGATCCATAGACAGAAAAAGTGGACTATCGAAAGCGCCATATTGAAACGGGTGCAGTCTAACCAAGAACCCAGTGAAAAACAGAAAAGACATGGAGATACGCCATAAACAATCAAAGTCTCGTAAATGGCAGAGATGCCTGTTAACCAAATACAATTAATTCGTGTGCATAATACATGTATACAATCATGTGAAACATACATAAAGCAATGCAAAGTTCACTCATTATTAATAACTCAGCAATAAAATTTCATCAAGATGTTAAATGAAATGCAACCACATTTTATCACAGGAAATGAATAAGTTCAATTTTGTCATTCAAACCCCCTGGACTCATGGTCTGTAAAAAACGTATCCAAAATGTTTCTCTTTGAGCCAAGTGCCTGTTGGGATCAGCATGTGTGGAATCAGATATCTGCTCAAGAACAGTGAATCGGAGTTGGGGTATAGTGTGCTGGTGTGTGTTCCAGTGTGATGCTAAGCAAGATTTCAGATTGGAAGTGCGAATAGCACTTTTGTGCTCAGTCACCCGTATTTTTACTTTACGGGTTGTTCTCCCCACATAAACAAAGCCACAGGGGCATTTGATGGCATATATCACCATGGCAGTGTTACAGTCAGAGGAATGTCTAAGCTTGATGGATTTGCCCGTGTGTGGATGTGTGAATGTATCACCCACCATGACATTCCCACAGTGTCCACAATTATAGCATTTACGCATGCCTACGTTTTTAAGCGTAGATTGATTGGGAATTTTTTTAGCCAGAATCTCTCTGATGTTTCTAGACCTAGAAAAGGCAAAAATGGGTTTAGCGTGGAAAACGTTTACAAAATCATTTTCTTGCTCTATGATTTCCCATCGCTTGAGAATACTCCGTTTGATCGCCATTGCTGTTGTGGAGTATTTGAGGACACAAACTTCACGTTTAGAGACTGATTTCTCAGTTTTTCGAAGTAGTTGCGTTCTTTCCATGCTGTATGCCTTAAGTTTCGCCGTTTCCAGAACTGGTGCAGGATAACCTCTATCCAAGTATTGCTGGTACATGATTTCAGTATCAATTTTCCCTTGATTGTCATCCGAGCTGATTCTGCGCACCCGGATGAACTGTGATAGAGGTAAATGGTTTTTCAGAGAGTGTGAGTGAAAGCTCTGAAAGTGAAGTGCATTATTCCTGTCAGTCGGTTTCTTAAAGATCCTGGTTGTCAATGTGGAACCTTGTTTTTCAATTAGAATGTCTAAATAATTAATGGTGGTGGAATCAATAGAGTATGTAAATTTTATGTGGGGGTGGCAGTTGTTCAAACTCAAAATCACACTCTCCAGAGATTCTTTCGTACCCCTCCATAAAACCAGAATGTCATCTATGTATCGGAGATACAATAGTGAGTGATCAGTCCATGAGCTGTTGTGCAGAATGTGTTCATCCTCGAATTTAGCCATAAAAATATTGGCATACGTAGGTGCCCCAGTAAAACCCATTGACGTGCCAGTCCTTTGCAAATAAAACTGTTGCTTCCAAGAAAAATAACTGTGGTACAAGCTGAATTGAAGTAATTCAAGCAAAAAGATGTTCATGGATTCAGCATAATCGTGTTGGAGCAGCATCCATTCAACCGCCTCAATCCCTTGTCCATGGGGGATTGAGGTGTAGAGGGCCGTAACGTCTATGGTGGCTAGAATCACCTCATCTGTGTTGGGTAGCGTAACACTCTGTAGTTTATTAAGGCAATCCGTGGTGTCCTGTACGTATGTCACCCATTTCTGAACCAACGGTTGCAGGAAATGGTCAATGAATTTACCCAGTGGTTCATGCAGTGACCCACAGCCCGCCACAATCGGGCGAAAAGGGGGGTTCACCGGGTTTTTATGCATCTTTGGAAGCATATATATATGTGGTCTTTTTGGGTAATTGGTACTCAAGAATTTAAAAGTGTTATCATTGATCCAGGTGAGGTCTTTGGCTTTTGACAAAATTGAGGATAAAGTTTTCTGGAAAGTGTCAGTGGGAAGGCTGCACCCTTGATTACTTTAAGATTACCGTAAGAACTTTTCAGCATTAGTTAAACAGTAGGTGTGCAGTTTGTCAAAACTCTTCACTACAGGTGGCAGAAAGCCACATCAATCAATCAATCAATCAGGACATTTGTAGAGCGCACTACCTACCCGTAGGGTCTCAAGGCGCTTGGGGGGGGGGGGGTGTCGCTACTGCTCGAACAGCCAGGTCTTGAGCTTCTTCCTGAAGGAGAGGTGGTCTTGGGTCAGGCGCAGGTCGGCCGGGAGGGAGTTCCAGGTCTTGGCGGCCAGGTAGGAGAAGGACCTTCCTCCTGTAGTGGCTCTGCGGATGCGTGGGACGGCGGCGAGGGCGTGGCTGGCAGATCGGAGGTGGCGTTTGGGAGCGTAGAAGTTGATGCGGTTGTTGAGGTAGCTCAGGCCTTGATCGTGGAGAGCTTTGTGTGCGTGGGTAAGGAGGCGGAAGGTGATTCTCTTGTTGACCGGGAGCCAGTGCAGGTCTCTCAGGTGTCCGGAGATGTGGCTGTGTCGTGGGATGTCGAGGATGAGTCTGGCTGAGGCGTTCTGGCTGCGCTGGAGTCTCTTCTGGATCTTGGCGGTGGTTCCGGCGTAGAGTGCGTTGCCGTAGTCCAGTCGGCTGGTGACGAGGGCCTGGGTGACGGTCTTCCTGGTCTCTGTGGGGATCCACCAGAAGATCTTCCGAAGCATGCGCAGGATGTTGAAGCACGACGAGGAGACGGCGTTGACTTGCCTGGTCATGGAGAGGGAGGAGTCCAGGATGAAACCCAGGTTGCGAGCGTGCTCCGTCGGTTTGGGTGCGGTGCCCAGGGCGGGGGGCCACCAGGAGTCGTCCCAGGCGGAGGGCGAGGAGCCCAGGATGAGGACCTCCGTCTTATCTGAGTTCAGTTTCAGGCGGCTCGTCGTCATCCACTCGGCTACCTCTCTCATCCCTTCGTGCAGGTTGGCTCTGGCGGCGGCGGGGTCGTTGGTCAGGGAGAGGATCAGCTGGGTGTCGTCGGCGTAGGAGATTATGTTGAGGTTGTGTTGGCGTGCGATGGCCGCGAGGGGACTCATGTAGACGTTGAAGAGAGTCAGGCTCAGTGAGGATCCTTGAGGGACGCCGCAGATGACTTCGGTGGCCTCTGACTTGTACGGTGGTAGGCGGACTCTTTGTGTTCTTCCGTTGAGGAAGGAGATGATCCAATCCAGTGCCTTCTCCTGGATTCCGACGTTGCTGAGGCGCTGCACTAGGGTGCGGTGGCAGACCGTGTCGAAAGCCGCGGAGAGGTCTAGGAGGATGAGGGCCGCTGTTTCTCCGTTGTCCATCAGGGCTCGGATGTCGTCAGTGGCGGCGATGAGGGCGGTCTCGGTGCTGTGGTTGGCACGGAATCCAGACTGCGATGGGTCGAGGGATCCATTCGTCTCGAGGAAGGTGGCCAGCTGTTTGTTGACGGTCTTCTCGATGACTTTGGCTGGAAACGGGAGTAGAGAGATGGGGCGGTAGTTCTTGAGTTCGGTGGGGTCTGCTGTAGGTTTCTTAAGTAGAGCGCTGAGTTCGGCGTGCTTCCAGCTCTCGGGGAAGGTGGCGGTGTCGAAGGATGTGTTGATGATGTCTCGCAGGTGGGGTGCGATGACAGTGTCGGCTTTGTTGAAGACGTGGTGAGGGCAGGGGTCGGTCGGAGATCCGGAGTGGACGGAGTTCATCATGTGGACGGTGTCTTCGGTGTTGACCGGGGTCCAGGCGCGGAGGGTGGTGGCGGGAGGCGTTGCTGCGGTCGTGGCGTGCGTCGGTTGAGTGCTGAAGCTGTTGTGTATGTCTGCGATCTTGTTGTGGAAGTAGGAGGCGAGGGAGTTGCAGAGGTCTTGCGATGGGGTGATGTCGTTGTTTCCGGCGTTGGGGTTGGAGAGCTCTTTTACGATGTTGAAGAGTTCCTTGCAGTTGTGAGCGTTGTTGTCCAGTCGGTTCTTGAAGGCCGTTTTCTTGGCGATGCGGATCAGTTGGTGGTGTTTCCGGGTGGCGAACTTGAGGGTGGTCCTGTTGTCCGGCGTGGGTTCCTTTCTCCAGGCTTTCTCGAGGGCTCGGAAGTTCTTCTTGGAGCTCTTGAGTTCGTCGGTGAACCAAGGGGCTCTCTTACTGCCGGGTCTGCTGGGCGGGATCCTCAGAGGGGCGAGTTCGTCTGCGCATTTGCTGATCCACTTCGAGAGGTTGTCGGCGGCCTGGCTGGGGTTCGCTGAGCTGGCCGGAGGGTGCTGGCTCAGGGAAGCGGCGAGCTGGTCGGCTGTGATCTTGTTCCAGCTTCTTCGAGCAACCTGTTGCTGGTGGTGGTGGATCGTCGTTCTTCTGAAGGTGAAGTGGATGCATCTGTGGTCCGTCCAGTGGAGTTCTGTGGCGTGGCTGAAGGCGATGTCTTTGCTGGATGAGAAGATGGCGTCGAGTGTGTGTCCGGCGAGGTGGGTGGGGGTGGACACCAGCTGCTTGAGTCCAAGGTTGGCGAGGTTGTCGAGCAGGGTGCTGGTGTTGCAGTCGTTGTTGTTCTCCAGGTGGAAGTTGAAGTCCCCCAGGAGGATGTAGTCAGCGGAGGGGAGGGCGTGCGGGCTGACGAAGTCGGCGATGTCCTCGCTGAATTGAGTGCGTGGTCCCGGAGGTCGGTAGATCAGGGTGCCTCTGAGGGTGGTCTTCGGGTCGGTGTGGATCTGGAAATGCAGGTGTTCGGCAGAGGGTGGGGTGTTGTCGGTGCTGGTCGTGATGCGTATGGTGTTCTTGTGGATGATGGCGATGCCTCCTTCCACCTGGTTGGCGTTGCGGTCCCTCCGGGTGATCTTGTAGCCTTCTGGGATGGCGATGGCGATGTCGGGCGCTGAGGAGGCGTTCATCCAGGTCTCCGTGATGAAGGCAACGTCAGGGGCTGTGGCGTCTAGGAGGTTCCAGAGTTCGGTGGCGTGTCTGTGGACGGAGCGGGTGTTGAGCAGGATGCACTTGAGGTGGTTGCTGCTGGTGTTCGGTATGGCGGGTGCTGGTGTGGGGCAGGTCCGGATGCAGGTGAACTTGCAGGCGTGACAACTGAAGGGTCCGTAGGTGCGTCTCGGGGTGGCTTGGTGGCAACCTGGGAATCGGCCGGTGTTGAGTGCGATGAGGGTGGCGGCGGTGTATGTCAGGCGGGTTGGCCGGGGTCCTCGTGGGCCAGGGGTCCTGGCACTGGGCGTGGTCCAGGCGCGGACGGGCATAGACGGGCTTGCCTTTGGCGCGCCTTCGGCGCACAATCGGCGCGCCCGCTGCGCGTTCGCACGGTCGCCATATATGGCGAAGTGCGCGGGTGGGCGGAGCAGCTGGGAGGCGGGAGCGGGGAGGGAACAGAATGAAGAAAGGGGCGGGGTCAGCGGTGGTGGCGGGAAGCGGGGAGCGGGGAGGGAAGACGGAGGGCGACAACAGGCGGGAAAAAACGGGCAATACGGCGGAATACAACAAATCTGACAAATACAATTACAATTCCACAAATACAATTACCATACAGTAAAACAACACCAGGGGCACAGGGGAAGGAGCGCTGAACACGGACCACGCCGCTCGAAGGAGGGGGCGTGGTCACGAGGCGGCAGTCGGGCAGCGAGGCACAATGGAGGGGGAGGCACACGCAGCAGCTGGTGGCCGTGCGGCGCAGGGGTGTCCTAGGACTAGGTCACACTCACCTGCGTCGCACGGTCGCCATATATGGCCAAGTGCGCGGGTGGGTGGAGCGGGGAGGGAACAGAATGAAGAAAGGGGCGGGGTCAGCGGTGGTGGCGGGAAGCGGGGAGCGGGGAGGGAAGACGGAGGGCGACAACAGGCGGGAAAAAACGGGCAATACGGCGGAATACAACAAATCTGACAAATACAATTACAATTCCACAAATACAATTACCATACAGTAAAACAACACCAGGGGCACAGGGAGAGGAGCGCTGAACACGGACCACGCCGCTCGAAGGAGGGGGCGTGGTCACGAGGCGGCAGTCGGGCAGCGAGGCACAATGGAGGGGGAGGCACACGCAGCAGCTGGTGGCCGTGCGGCGCAGGGGTGTCCTAGGACTAGGTCACATCCATGTAAAAGCCTGGTCGGAAGAAGGAGAAGGAACAGTGGCATGACGCCACAGGGCAGACAACCACCGCAGGCGCGCAAGATGGAATGGAGAAGAGCGACAGGACAAAGGACTCACACCAGCATGGAGGAAGGTGTTCATCAGCACGAGCCAGTCACCGGGGTGCAGAGACATCTCTGGCAACAGCTCTGCGGGAGGACCTACCGTAAGCCGCTAGCAAGCGCGACCTGCATCCTGGCCCCATGCTTCGCAGTTCAACCGTCCTCTCACCTGTCACCTGCTGCTTGGTATCGATAGCACCACGCCTCGCAGTGTACCTGCTGAAAGACAATGGAGAGGTGCCACGAAGTCCCTCAAGTCCTCCTCATTCCCTAAGGTCATCCCAGACAGAAGATCGCCACCTGGTTGCCCACTGAAGAAAACTACTGTTTTGTTATCACCATACAGGTGCATCGTCACCAAGGAGCATCGCACCACCAGAGTAAATCCACACGCTCCAGACAACTGGAGCTCAACGAGGCGAGCCACCCAGGAACCTTCTGTGTACCCCGTCAACCGACAGCCTGGCGAAGTCGAGCATACCCAGTCATTGGAACATCCACCCTTGGGATTCCACAAGACTTGGCCGTGGCCCAATTGGGAGTTCCGCAGCCACCCCTAAGTGCGGCCTACGCAAAGGCCCGCACAGCCCACACGGTCACGTGGCAATCCAGGGGCAAGGGCCTCGAAGGAGTTCCCGCGAGAGGGGAATCCGAATGGGAGAGATGCGTCGGAAGCAGCTCCACGACAAGCACGGGAAGCATGGAGGTCATAGTCGAGGACTGGTCACCCGGCGACCATCAGAGGAAGGAACAGAACCTAAACACCTGAGAGATCGTCTAGAGTGGACTCCACCACAGCTCCAGATGCACCAACACTGGAATCTTGTACATAGACTTCGACACCACGAGACCAGGCCGGTCTAAAGAACATCGCCAAGGCGGATGAGAGCATCTTGACCATGCGGGCCAAAGCTCCAGCGATGCCTGTCAGACGGCCTGAAGAGACTCCCATGGTGCTATGTGTTGTCTATTTGTTTTTCTTTCAGGTAGGACTTTTTTTGTTAATTAAATTAGGGATGTAGTGATCGGCCGATCACCGTTCTAGTGTTCTGCCTATGATGTAGCACCCACCCACCACAGGCGTGACCAGTCAGGTGACCCGTCAGGTGACCCAGTCAATAAAAGGGGCCGGGCGCACGTGCTCGTGGCCAGTAATCGCAATATACTACTTGTGTCTGTGTTCATCCTTTCTCATCATGTGGGCCTGAGGCCCAACACCACAGGCGGGTGCCGATAATCAACATGGCAAACGTATCTCTGAGGCAATGTAATTAAGATTCAGACCAGTGGGGCTAATCTTGAAACATAAGTCCAGATAACAGCTTCTAAAAAGGCTGGAGGAAATTAATAAGTTCATGGTTTAACACAGTTAGTTTCTGGCCAAATCAAAAATCAACAAATTGCAGAAAGATGTCAGGAAATGTAGCCACAAGACTACTTACCCCATATGCAGATAAGTATTACTCAACCAATGCAAGACAGTCTCAGACACTAAAACAGGGAAACAGAAGGAGACCATCCCCACAACAATGGTCCTATAGCTCAGATGACAGAAGCACCAGCAGTGAGGAAGATGGAAGCGGTAATTACCATCCATTCGCACTCTCAGTGGCCAAACCAGGCTTTCCATTTGGTTTCTGCCCTATTGCGTACCAAAATTTCCCACTCCGATTTCCATTTCCGTATGGCGACCTCCTTTTTTCAGACAAACCTAGTTATACCCCGGCACTCTAAAATTCAAATCTTTCCTCATATACTGCCTTGATAAGCTGTCTCCATAAAAAAAATTTAATCAATATATCACTGTTCAGACAACATAGATAGGTTACTATATTCTTTACTTTTGAAACAAAAACAATTAAATCAGAGCTGCAAGCAGACCCCTGTTACAGAGAACATGTGGATAGGGGAAAGTTTGCACAGAAAATTCACAGTTGTACAGTTCCGAACAAGATGCACGAGAACAGCCGACACGTGTTTCGTCACATCCAGTGACTTCCTCAAGGCTTTCAAGACAAGAAATGGTGTCTGTGACTATAACCGATCCTGCTTCTTCATATATGAAGTAGAAATGTAGCTCAAAAATGCTTAAGTAAGTCCGTCTAGAAGGTGTCCAAAAACGTATTCCCGAGTGGAAACCCAGATTCCAAATCCAATTTGTGTTTGTTCCTGTGTGTTAATGCGCATCCCAGTATTTGGTGCTTGAAAATATACAAGCCCTCTAAAGTCCTGCTTTTTCAGTAGTCGCATCCGTATTTGGGATGCCGGCTCGAGCTATGTCAGGCCCCCATTAGAGCCGATGCGCGACGTGGGCCTCCAAACTCGAGGCCAATAAAGAAAAAAAAGAAAAAGGGAGGGGGAGGGGGAGGGGGAGAGAAAGGGGCTGAGGAAAACAGAACGTAAATACACAAGTCAAGTGGTCAGACGAAACACAAATAATGACGACGAGCAAGACGAAGGACTACTTTCCTGGTCCCAGTAAAACAACTAGTCATCAATTTAAGCCCAAACATACTATCAGTTATTACAATTCAGGTCCTGAAGAAATTAATTGGGTTTGTTCTAACCCCATGTTTTAACAAATTCACTTTGAGGTTAGCTCAATTTTCCGGAAAGTGAGATTGAAGGTTTTTTCCAGAGCAGGATTCAGGATTAAGAAATAGTGTGCTTTCACGTTTCTTCCATTACTTCCTAGACGCAATGCTACACCACATACATCAACACATATACATGCACCGTGACAATCAGGAATTAGACCAGACAAAATTGGATTTCTACAGGTTAGCAAGATTCCCACAGGTAATAGGGTGCGTAGATGGGTGTCATGTGCCCATATGTCCACCATCCCGCATCGAATATATTTTCTGTAATAGAAAAAAGTACACATTCCCTCAATATCCAAGTAGTGTGTAATGCAAAGAACATCATAACAGATATTGTAGCCAAACACCCAGGAAGCACCCATGATGCATTCATTTTCCACCACAGTGGCCTACATCACAGGTTAGAAAGAGGTGACTTTTATGATGGATACCTCCTAGGTAATGCTATCACCTGTTCCCAAACTTATGTTAATGTCATAGCATGTCTGTAAGTGTTAGACCTGGCACCTTGGCGTGAGTCTCCCTTCCACTTTCTGTCGCTGTGCCTCATGTGTTTTGCTGGTGTTAGCTGCTCAGAGCACTGTGCCACTGCCAACCAGTGCCACGGTGCAAGTACTCCCTATTTAAAATGTATATGTTGGTTGGATTCCATGATTGGCTTATTTGGTTTACTGGCAGACCCCAGTAAAGTGCACCAGGAGTGCCCAGGGCTTGTAAATACAAATGCTGCTGGTAGTCTTGCAGCACTGGTTGTGCCACCCACAGAAGCAGCCTAGTAAAATGTGTCTAAGGTCTGCCATTGCAGAACCTGCGTGCAGTCTGGTACTGTCATGCTGACTGGGCAAGTGCACCCACTTCCCAATCCCTAAACCTTCCCTTAACTTCATATTAGTCACCCCTATGGTAGGCCCAAGGGCAGGGTGCATTGCAAGCATAAGGTAGGACAAGCCCTGATGTGTGTGGCATGTCCTAATAGTGAATTACAGCCATTTTCGTTTTTCACTATTGTAAGGCTACCTGTTCTCCATAGGCCAGAATGGACTGTTAGAATTGTTACATCCTATGATCCTAACAGACCCAGGGAACATGGTAGAAAATTGAGTCTAGTATGCCTGAACTCAGAATAATAAAATACATCTTTTAGTAAAGTTTATTTAATTATTCTGTGTTTGCAAAAACCACTTTTAGAAAGTTGGTATTTGCTTGCCTAACCATTTCAGCCCGCCTCTGCTATGATGTGTATCTGCCTGTCTGGTTTGTGTGAGTGACAGGGCTGGGGAAACCCAGAGGGGCAGGGCTAGGTAACCTGGTGGTGAATAGAGAGATTGACATCCAGATGGGTGGGAGGAGTGCACCTGGACTCTGAATAGGGCTGTGCTCTGCCACCACAATGCTGGCTCCACTTCCTGTGGAGCGGCTGATGTCTCTGCCCTGCACCCTGAATAGAAAGGCAGAGTCATGTCAACAAAGTGCTCAAGAACTGGTTTGGACTGGGCAAAGGCCCCTCTACCCCAGAGGAACAAAGGAATTAGGGGTAGAAGTATTGGGACCCTGCTCCCAAGAAATTAGATCCTGCTTGACAAGAAGAACCTCTGCCTGAGGAGAAGGAACTGGGAAAGCTGTAAGGAGGAGTAATGTCCCTGACCTGGACGATTGGCCTGCAGTGGTTGCCTTGCTGCTGGAAGGAGAGGAGAAAGACTACAAATACTTTACTTCAACTTGTGCTTAAAAGATCTCCAAGGGCTTGTGCTGAGCTTGCCCCCTGAACGAAGTCCCAGGACCAGTGGACTTCACCCCCCAGCTCCCCAGAGTCTTTTGGAAGTGCCCGCTGCTGTTGTTGGGCCTTCTGAGGGACTGCGTGTCGCAAGGAGCTGGAGACGCGACTCAAGAAGGAGAAGCGTGCCGCCGTCGGAGCTGTTGTCGTCGCATCTCGCAAAGGGTGTCGCCGCTGCAGCATCGCATTGAGTGGAAGCGTCTCGCATCATTCCGGAAGTGTCTCGCAACGCCGAAGAAGCGTGTCGCCATCGCAGCCATCGTAGCTGACGCATTGCACCGCATCAAGAGAAGAGTCTCGCATCGAGGAAAAAGCGTGTCGCCATCGCAGCCATCGTAGTTGTCACATTGCACCGCATGAAGAAAAGCGCCTCGCATCCACGGAGAAGCGTGCCGCCGTCGGAACTGCTGTCGTCGCATCGCGTAAAGGGGTGACGCCGCTGCAGCATCGCATCGAGCGGAAGTGTCTCGCAACATCGGAGAAGCGTAACGCATCTGGAAGATCTTCACGTCTTTATTTCTTTGCACCAAAAACTTCATCGCATCAGCATTGTTGCAACACTTTCGTTGCCCTGCGTGTCACATCTAAGGTACATTGACTTAAAGTGTCGCATTTAAGAACTTAAGAGAACTAAGCAAACTTCTACCATCTAAAGTAACAGTATTGTGTATTTTTGTCGTTTAATGTCTTGTGGTAACTCTATATAAAGAATCCTTATTTTTGATATAAAACCTGTGTGGTGTCCATCTGTAGTGTTGTCACTTGGTTATTGTATGTGTTCACAAATGCTTAACCTATAACGCTCTGAGATAAGCCTTGTCTGCTCGCGCCAAGCTACCTAGAGGGTGAGCAGGGGTTATTTTAGGAGTGTAACCCCTTACCCTGACTAGAGGAAAGGTTCCCTGCTTGTCACAAGTACCTACCTGTGCCAACCAGAGAACCCGGATTCTAACAGTGAGCATTCAACATCAACATCATATGTCTCACAACAGGTGACAGTGAGTATGCTCTGCGTCCGTGGATCCTCACACCGTACCTGTTGCCCACCAACATCTATGAAAGGAGGTACAACACTGCACACAGGCGCACCAGGACAGTGATTGAGCGTACTGTCAGAATACTGAAATCGTGCTTTAGATGTCAACATAAGAGTCGGAGAGCTCTGCAGTATGTGCCAAAGACAGTCTGTAAAATTGTGGCCACATGTGCCATGCTGCACAACATGGCCTGCAAGGGTGGACAGCCCATGGATGTGTCTAACACAGATTCTGAGGATGATGGACCGGGACCACCTGTCCAACAACTAAGGGATGGCAGCTCTGCAGCAGAGGGGAGAAGGCGCAGGGACCAGATTGCAAACAACTATTTCTGAAAGGTACTTACACACCAGCTAATCACTCAGCTGTACAAAAGACATGAGTAATTGTGAATGCCAATGGGTGTTTAATTTTCACACATCCATTTGTAAAGTAGGACTACATGTCCATCAGTAACCTTAGTATAATTACAGCTATGGGAAAATAAATGGGTTTCGTCACCAATAGAAAATAACTAAATGTACATGTAAGATGTTTGGGTAACAGTGAAATGTCCTTTCCTGACCCTGCGCGTGGCCTGGCCAGAGGTGCCTCCAGCCATCCCAAGGTTGTGGCTGCTGCTTCTGCACAACATAGGTGCATCTGTGGCTGACACGCTGCTCCTGCTTGATAACTCACTATCAGTGCCACCAAGTCCAACATCCCCAAGTAACTGGTTTGTCTGCAGTGTCTCAACTGCAGCGGTGATTTTCTCCAAACCACGCACCACATCGCTGTTGTAGTGGCCCATTTCCACTTGTAGGCCAGGTGTGCGCTGACTCTATCTATTGGTGGCATGTACCAGCCTGTTATTTGCCCTGGTGAGACTGTCCATTTTCTGGCCCTTGCTGTGCTCAATGCGCCGCTGGTTCTCTCTTCCTGCTGCAAACTCCTTGGCCAAGTCTGCCACGGTGCTGGTGAGGACATCCAGTTTTGCCTCTATTCGGGACTGGTTTTGTGCCAGTTTTGCTGTCACCATGCGGCAGCCCTGTGTCATTCTCAGATTTCTCTGTTTTTGTATCTGGTTATGCAGGCGTTGTATCTGCAGCATTTCTCTGCCAATGGGAGCTGACATTGCCACATTAAATGACCCAGATGTGGAGATGCCTTGGGACCGACGCTGGGACTGTTGGGTTCTCGGTGCACAATGCACACAGGGTGGACTGAGGGCCTGGTGGTGTGATCTCGTGCTGCGCTGCTGAGGTGTCAGTTGGTGTTGACAAGGGAGTGGTTGCAGCCGCAGTCTATGGGTTCTCAGTGGGTCTATCCCCACTCATATCCCCAGCATCCTGCCCTTCCTCAATTTCCTCAGGCTCCTAGCAACTTGATGTGTCCCTATCTGTAACCTCTGCTTCAAGTAGTGTGTCTATGTGACAAAAGAGATGACAGATGATAATAAAGATGTGTTTCACTGTATCAGTGTTATGACTATGTTAATCAGCTCAAGTCATTCCCTCACTACACTTATTTTGACACAGACTACATCTCCCATGATGCAACACTAGTGTTGTTTGTACAAAGATGTATGCTTGTGTTTGATTAGTATGCATGCACAGTACAGGCGTTATTGGGTATGCACAAGTCACATGCACAGTTTTCCCTTACCACGAGTTATGGATGGCTGGGTATCCAGGGCCCCAAAGCCTGCTACGGCTGCCCTCTCCAGGGTGGCTTCTACCATTGCTTCTGCTGATGTCAGGTCTGCTGATGTGGATGGTCCACCTCCTGTCTGTTTTGCTACTTGAAGGCGCTCTGCCACCCTCTTTTTTGCCCTGGAGCGAAGGTCATACCATCTTTTCCTAATACCATCGATGGGGCAGTGTGCTACTCCCAGGGCATTGATCCTTCTCTGCATGCTTGCCAAATAATTCCTCGTGATGATTGCAGCATTCTTCTGTTATTATCTCGAGTTTTTTTTCAGTGAATTTCAGCTTGTGCAGGCTCTGCTTGGTGCCCTTGTTGGTATCCTTGATGGTCATCTTTGCTCTCTCAGCAGTCTCTCAATATGCTGATGCATCAGTACATGTGCTTGTTTGTGATCAGGAGTTGATTTGGGCACCACTTCCTGTTTGGGGGTTCCTTCAAAACAACCAGGAAGTTTAACTTTTTTTAAATTGAATTTTAGCAGTTTTCGAGTGCTTTATTGCGATTTTCACGGACACTCGCAAATTGTGCATGCAAAAACGATGTTAATATGGGTCTCGCTATTTGCAAGATGATTGCAACTCGCTATTAGCGATTGTCCCAAATAGCGTTCATTTTGACGCTGCCCCCTATCTACAAGGGTGGCATACATAGGAGGCAGCACCAAAGAAAAGTCCAGGTAAATCCTGGCCTTAAGTTGGCAAAACGAGGAGAAATGCATTATTTCTCCTCATTTTTGCTTTTTCCTTGTGTGCTGCCAAAATACCATGGTTTGTTTTGTCACTTTCATGTGAGCTGCATGAAGCAGACTTCAAGTCCGGCAGGAGTCTCAAACATCCTGTGATTCTGGGCAAATCACTTAATCTTTCCGTGCCTAAAAATGAATGTGTCCCTCTGTAATGCAACTGGTGCTCACGTAAAGTGCTCTGTTGCCTTTGGACCGAGTTTGCGCTGCATACAACTGCAACAAAAAAAAACAATCTTTGGCGAACACCCTTCAGTCCATGGAAACCACAAACGGCTACCTTAGAAGTTAATATCCTTTCCTCAGTCACAGAACGGGAGAAATCCCTTGGACAATAGGGCCACCATAGGGTCAAAGAGAGGGGGTTTAGTAGAAAACTTTGCCATAGGCCAATATATCCATATGTTCTACAAAGAAAATCACGCAGGGGGCTTTAAGAACCCCGGCGCACCTAAGTGCAAGCACAGACGTTCATGAGATGCCAATGTGCACATTTATAAACTTCGGAGATGTTCTCCTGACATTCAACCGAGGGGAACAACCTTTACAACGCAACTTTTACAACGCACTACCTTTACAACGCATTTTTTACAACGCATAATCCATTACAACGCATGACATTACAACGCATGACACTACAACGCATTTTTAAAAACTACCTTTACAACGCATTCCATTACAACGCATACTACCATTACAACGCATACCATTACAACGCATAATATTACACTACACTATCCAACACTTACCCTACTGTTGCACCCCCTGGAGTTAGAATAGTAATTTTTACCCCTATACTATCCAACACTTACCCTACTGATGCACCCCCTGGAGTTAGAATAGTAATTTTTACCCCTATACTATCCAACACTTACCCTACTGATGCACCCCCTGGAGTTAGAATAGTAATTTTTACCCCTATACTATCCAACACTTACCCTACTGATGCACCCCCTGGAGTTAGAATAGTAATTTTTACCCCTATACTATCCAACACTTACCCTACTGATGCACCCCCTGGAGTTAGAATAGTAATTTTTATCCCTATACTATCCAACACTTACCCTACTGATGCACCCCCTGGAGTTAGAATAGTAATTTTTACCCCTATACTATCCAACACTTACCCTACTGTTGCACCCCCTGGAGTTAGAATAGTAATTTTTACCCCTATACTATCCAACACTTACCCTACTGATGCACCCCCTGGAGTTAGAATAGTAATTTTTACCCCTATACTATCCAACACTTACCCTACTGATGCACCCCCTGGAGTTAGAATAGTAATTTTTACCCCTATACTATCCAACACTTACCCTACTGATGCACCCCCTGGAGTTAGAATAGTAATTTTTAACCCTATACTATCCAACACTTACCCTACTGATGCACCCCCTGGAGTTAGAATAGTAATTTTTACCCCTATACTATCCAACACTTACCCTACTGATGCACCCCCTGGAGTTAGAATAGTAATTTTTACCCCTATACTATCCAACACTTACCCTACTGATGCACCCCCTGGAGTTAGAATAGTAATTTTTACCCCTATACTATCCAACACTTACCCTACTGATGCACCCCCTGGAGTTAGAATAGTAATTTTTACCCCTATACTATCCAACACTTACCCTACTGTTGCACCCCCTGGAGTTAGAATAGTAATTTTTACCCCTATACTATCCAACACTTACCCTACTGTTGCACCCCCTGGAGTTAGAATAGTAATTTTTACCCCTATACTATCTAATACTTACCTTAAATGTAATTTAATATAATGCGTTGTAATGGTATGCGTTGTAAAGGTAGTATGCGTTGTAATGGCAATGCGTTGTAAAGGTATTTTTTAAAAATGCGTTGTAGTGTCATGCGTTGTAATGTCATGCGTTGTAATGGATTATGCGTTGTAAAAAATGCGTTGTAAGTGCATGCGTTGTAAAAGTGTGCGTTGTAACGTCATACATCCTTCAACCGAACATTCGAACAATTATTTCAGTATTATTAAAATACTGTATTTCCAATTTTAACAAGGTTTCAAAAGTACAGTGCTTAAAATGATATGCTAACGGTAATCGATAACATGTGTACGCTATAAACGTGTATACTATGTATCTTCCAAAGTCACCAACTCACTGATTATTAAACTTACCTCACCTGTGAAAGCTCTGCTCTTTTCAATTCTGTGCCGTAATATTGTCGTAATCAACGCATTTATCTCTTTGTGCCGCATGTAAAGGGGAGAGAGAGAGACAGTAACAACAAAAAAACGTGGGAGAAGGTCCAAGGGAAAGATTTTAAAGACCAGCAGGTTGTAAATCCCCTTAACCGAATTACTGTAACACTGGACAACCTGGGTCTGGTGCTGGGTCAACAAAGATAAACAAAAGGCATAACCACTCATTCTGACATCTCTAGTTAGAGAAGAACCCTTTAGGGAACAGAACCCATCAATCACCGAGGAATCAGTGTGTTGTCATCATCTGGGTCTGTCTCTCTTGACACACCACGCCAGATCTAGATAGAACGGCCTGGTCGTGGGTCAAGGGAGGTGGCATACAAGGGTTGTGATCAGATCTCCACCAGATATGACGAAAAAGTAAGTTCTCCTTCGCGTGAAAGGGGTTCAGAAAAGTGCAGCACTAAATCAAAAAAATGTGTGAATAAAAATGGCTAGAGAAACTCAAAAGTGGGCAGAAACATGTCGACCAAATACTATGGACAATGAGCATAATGACGATGTATTTATGCTAAATTGCCATTTTGCTTTTTAATTTTGGCAGAGGTACTCTACCGATTAAAGCACTTTTGAGTTTCTCTAGCCATTTTTATTCACACATTTTTTTGATTTAGTGCTGCACTTTTCTGAACCCCTTTCACGCGAAGGAGAACTTACTTTTTCGTCATATCTGGTGGAGATCTGATCACAACCCTTGTATGCCACCTCCCTTGACCCACGACCAGGCCGTTCTATCTAGATCTGGCGTGGTGTGTCAAGAGAGACAGACCCAGATGATGACAACACACTGATTCCTCGGTGATTGATGGGTTCTGTTCCCTAAAGGGTTCTTCTCTAACTAGAGATGTCAGAATGAGTGGTTATGCCTTTTGTTTATCTTTGTTGACCCAGCACCAGACCCAGGTTGTCCGAGAGAGAGAGACAGCCTCCTCTCACCCCGTGCTGCCACACGTCATGCACACACCGCACTAGTGGCTCCTTGTAAGCACAGTGCAGCATCTCCCTAAGCCAATCCTGGCGCTGCTCCTGCTGTTACAGCAGCGCCAGGATTGGCTTGGATGGGCGACCCTACTGCTCATTGCTGAGACCGGGGGTCTGCAGCTTTTAGTCATCCCGGCTCACTAATGGAAGACTTTAAGAGGGCTCTAGTGCGCATGGCGGGCTGGCCAGACAAAGGCTGCAGTCCAAACTGACATGTGCACTTGGGCCCAGGTGCGCTAGCTGTGAGTACGTGGGTGTCTATCAATATTGTTAAGCCCTATCCCCTCAGGCCTGCACTGTCTTCCCTAGGACCCACCTCAGGCACTCAATACATGCTGCAACCGGTCTGCGGCAGCTGAAGGGCTTTACAATAAATTATTACTAGTTTACTAATACTCCCATCTAATTGGGGAATTGGGTGGCCAGGGCTGCCAAAATATGACTGGTGCAATGCCTCAATGCTCTAAGGGAGACACCGTTCTGATGAGCCTATCAGTTGGTTCCTCACCAGGAAAATTCCACGGTGGTCCAGCCATTCCCAGGCCTCATGGCACAGCATCCATAAAACCACCTGTGGTAGTGTTGTCCAAGAGCACCTGTACCAGCTTTCCTCTGATGGATGGAAGGAAACATTTCAATGCCAAGCGGATGGCTCTCAGCTCTAGAAGACTGATGTGAAGGAGGGCCTCCACCAGAGACCAGAGACCTCTGATCTCCACCTCTCCTGTAAGACCAGCCCAGAAGTGATGCATCTGTCTCCACTGCCAGCTGTAGGTGGAGAACGGAAAGGGCTGTGCTGCTGACACCCACCACTACAAATGATTTGCAGTTGCCTCTGAAATCTAAACATGGTTGGTGAGGTTCCCTTTGTTAGAAATCGTGTTACTAGTAGTCTGGGATGTGAGCCTGGTCAAGCAGCAACCACAAACCTGGTCAGGGTAAGGCACAATCACACCCCAAATGTACCTGTGCTCCACCCCCTGGTAGCTTGGCACAGAGCAGTCAGGCTTAACTTAGAAGGAAAGTGTAAGGTATTTGTCCAACGCTTCAAACAGTAAAACTGTGAAAACACCACACATGAAGATCCCATACCAGGATAGAAACATAGGATTTAATTTAATAGGTAAAACAAGACCAAAACAACAAAAATCCAAACAGAAGAACTGGAACAATGAGTTATTAAAGAATAAAGTGAAAAATAGTACTTAAAAGCATAAAGCGGTAATCAGAGATATGTGATTGTGCTGGCCTGGGTCAAAGTCAAAAGTTCAGGATGACCCCGAAGGATAGTGGATTGGATAAGAGCCCGAGATTTGTGCTGAGTCCCATTCATGTTGGAGAGGATCACAGGGAGCAAGGAGAGTGTCGCTGCTGGTGATCATTGAGGCGCATAAGAGTAGGCTGGGTCTCGTGAATGGGCGACATGGAGCTCTGCGTTGGGGTCCTCCACAGGCTTTCGATACTGCTGTGCAAAGAAACGGGCTGGTGGCGGCTCGTGCTGATTTTTGGTGTGAGCAGCGTGGTTCCAGTGTGAACGAGCCTGTTTACGGCCGTGAACAGCCCAAAAGCTTGATTTCACGAGTTTGTGAGCCACACCAAGGGTCCACAACCTGAGAGGCACCACGTAGGGGTCAGGAATTTGCTGAAGACGGGTCCAGGAGCTGTTGTGGAGACTTTTATGTCCCTGAGGGTCAGATCAAGAGGTCAGCACATTAATCCTTGGAGTCACTCTGGCGTCCTGGGTGCAACATGAAGTTGCAGGCCCCGTTCTTCTTCCCCTGGCAAGAGGGCAGCAGGTCAGCTCAACAGGGCAGCAGTTCCTTTAGAGCAGCAGGCCAGCAGAATGGCAGTCCTTGTAACAGCACAGCAGTCCTTCTTCCTGGCAAAGTATCCCCAGCTCCAGAAGTGTACTGACGAGTTGATGTCTGAGGTCCTTATTTCATACACAGTTTTACCTTTGAAGTTGAGAGAAGCTTCTAGAGGCATGCCTTTAAAGTGCACAGATACCCTGCCTTCCCTGACCTGTCTCCAGACTAACTACAGGGGGTATGCAGCCCTTTGTGTGGGGGGACAGGACAAAACCTATTCAAGTATAAGTGAGGTTGGGCCTGGCTACTCTCTCCCATCCTGCCAGTGATGACCCATCCAGTCACACCTAAGCCCCTATTGTGTGTGGCTGGCTAGGAGAAATGCACAAAGCCCAACTGCCAGCCACACCCGGTCACGAGGCCAATAAACAAAGGGGGACCCCTAGAAAAACTGATATGGGTAGAGAATCAGGGGAAAATCAAATAACAACGCAGAAAAGCTATACTCTACCCCTATTATTGAAATAAGTACAATGTATCATATATTTAAGTACGGACAAAATGACACTCTGGCTGGATCAAGCCCATAAGACATTTATATATATATATATATATAGACACCTAGAAATTTATGAAGAAACAAAGGAAGAAAAAAGAAGAGAGTGTTACATAATTTTTTTTTTTTTTTCCCTTTTATTATTGTTCCTTTTACAAAAAATTATTAGATTCTTTTCCAGGGTAATCACAATATACACATTGAGTTTTTTGTATTCAAAACACACAAAATATATCAAAAATACATACATCAAACAAGTACAAATGATTGTACAAAAGGAAATACAGATGTGATTCAAAACAAAATAAGGAGAAAGACAAAAACAGGTTCCCAATCAGGAAAGAAATTTTAATCAAACATACACTCATTCATATCCAAAAAAGCACATTCATACAACATCACATAAACATATAATTCATTCAAGAGCGAACCAAACGCACTCATAGACCCCACCCCAAAAGATAGAAACTCCAGAAAGATTCTAGTAATTGATCAAAACAAATATATGGATATTTTCTGAAATGCACAAATCCAATCAAGTGGAGAGAAAAGTGGGGTCCTGATCAACAACGCCGACGCGCGTTTCGGTGAGACAACTCCTAATAGGGAGTACCACCTTCTTCAGGGCGTAGCAGAAAGTACCAAAAAAGACGGGACCTGCGTTGATAAAGAGAGACTGTTCAACGCAAATACTTCCTAGATGGGGTTTCCACAGGTACAGAGGAATCACAAAATATCGTAGATGGCAAAATCTTCAAGGCTAATTAGCGGCAGCTGGACCTTAAAGGAAGTTTGCTTCTTTTTCGAAAAGAAATTGTTTCAACGGATACCTCCCTGGCATCAAAGTAGATTACAACGTGCCTCACAGATAGCAGTGAAAAGCTAAAAATTCGGAGAATCGAATTCGAAGCAGCAGTAGCGATAACAAGTACTTAAAGGATAGAAACAGCGTCGGAAAACGATCGACCGGCGTCTAGGCAGCAAGGTTCAGTGGAAATAATCGCAGACCAGTCACGAAACCAGAGACTGGCTGCAGGCACACAATGGATAAAGCAGGAAAACTGCAAGTTTCTAAAAGTGGCATTTTCAAAACTGTAATTTAGAATTTGACTTCACCATAAGTTAGGATTTTAAATTTGGATTCCAGAGAAAACAAACATGGTTATCTCCTCCTAGTTGGAAATTACACTTATAACATGTAATAAGGCAACTCCAATGTTATCCTATGGGAGAGATAGGCCTTGCAGTAGAAAAAAACAAATGTAAGAGCTTTTCACTACTAAGACATGTAAAAATTAAAAACACATGTCCCACCTTTTAAATGCACTGCACCCTGCCCTCTGGGCTGTCCAGGGCCTACCCTAGGGGTGACTTATATGTATAAAATGGGAAGGTTTGGGCCTGGCAAAAGGCTGATTTTGCCAGGTCGAAATGGCAGTTTAAAAATGCACACATTGGCCGGCCTGAGAATGTTTAGAGGGCTATTTAAGTGGGTGGCACAATCAGTGCTGCAGGCCCACTAGTAGCATTTCATTGACAGACCCATGACAACTATAGTATCACCTTACTAGGGACTTTCAAGTAAATGAAATATGCCAATTGGGTATAAGCCAATGTTACCATGTTTTAGGAAAAGAGCGCAAGCACTTTAGCACTGGTCAGCAGTGGTAAAGTGCACAGAGTCCTAAAGACAACTAAACAAATTCTGCAACAAGTAGGGGAAGGAAGGCAAAATGTTTGAGGATGAGCTTGCAGGAAGGGCCATGTCAAACACCCTTGATTTTGGGCCCACTGGAACTTCAGATCCAACTGCAGAGCCTGCATATGCTACCTGGAGTGCTTGACTAGAATGCAGTAGGTCATCAGTCCCAGCAGCCTCAGAGTCAATCTCACTGTAATCCAGAATGAGGTTGAAAGATCAGAATCATGGCCTGAATGCCCTGGACTTCCTTTCCCGGGGAAAAGGCACAAAACGGAGGTGCCCAGAATGGCTCAAATGAAGGGGAGCATCTGAGAAGGAGTCAGGTGTGAATTCGGCATGTTGATAGTGAACCGTAAAGATGACAGGAGGTTTGCTGTAATCTGGAGGTTATTGGCAACCGCCTGGGGTGAGCCTGCCTTCAACAGCCAGTCAGTCAAGGTAGGACAACCCAGCTGATGTTTAAGAGGTGGAAGATCTGGGGGAAGTGGTGCCTCAGGTGGATTCGGATGCAACATTGAATGAAGTTGTACTGGTGTCGACTCGGCGTCGGAAAGAAAAATTGGATTCGCCTCTTCAGGTGGCGAAGTCAGCATCAGCATTGATGTGCCTGGTAGTGGCATGGGTTGTAGGACTGGAAGCCGAGTCGAAAGAGGAGCAGGAGATAAAATGGGCTCAGAGGTTCCAGTTGGCACTGAGGGCGGAGAGCCTCTCAGCTCCTTGGGGCCCGAAGGCGTGCCAGAGGAAGTCAGTAGGGATCCAAAGAGCAGGAGCATGGCTGCGCAAAGCTCTTTGATCTAACGCAGTGTACTGGAAGGCCTCAGAAACTCCAGTAGTCTCGGACCCAGCTGCAGAATTGTCTCCACAGTCATCTGAATGTGGGAGCAAGATCGAGAAGAATGGCTCTGTCCCAGCGCCAGGCTTGGGAAATGCAACTTGTGCAAGGGAGTGGAGTCCCACTTGGACATCTTGTGTTATTTTAGGCTGACCTGAAGAGTTGGAGCATGACCTCTGGAGTGGCTCTGTCTGTGGGGCTCACCTGGTTTTCCGCAGAGGCAAAATGGATGGAACTGCTGCTAGGTCCCATCTTTCCTCACCCACCTCCTTCACCCAACAAAGTCAAAGCAAAAGAGAAATGGTGGGGAAGAGGGGAAACAAAACAAGGAAAGGGAAAAGGAGTAGAGTCCGTTGGTCTGTCCAATGTGGTGTCACAAGATTTCCTAAATGGAAAAGACACAAGTATTAGTAGGATTTTCTGAACTAAGAGACTGATGTATGATGTTTGGTTACTCTAGTATTCTACCTGTTGAAAGCTCTGCCAGGTGCATCTAGGAGGTATCGAACGAATAGGGCGTGAACTCATACAGTGTATCTAAAAAAGCAAACATGCACTTATCATTCATAAGGACTGCAGAATTTGAACATTAAACAATGATAAGGGTGAAACATGCTAACCTTAACGTAAACCATTGGTAGAATTCAACAGACTTATATGAAAAAAATATATGCCATTGCCTGAAAACTAGGGAAAAAAACAGAAAACGTGTTTTCCTAGTCAGGACAGCCAAGAAGGAAAACAAAAAGGTAGCACAAAAAGGCGCAGGGTCGAAGTGCGTAATTATTGTCAGGGATAAATGGTTAAAAATTACTCTCTCATTTATTTTGTAGCCAGGGATTTGAAGAAATCGTGACTCAAGCAAGTTCAGGGCTGAGAATATACAACACAAAAAACAAAGGAACAAAAAATCAGATAAGTATCAGGATTGCCAACAAATACTTAGAAATAGCTTGTGTCCTACCTTCAACCTAGAACTAGGATTCTTTAAATACCTCTTTTGTTTTTGCAATGCAGGTACCAGAAATATGTCAGCGTTAGGGAATGCTGCACCAACACAAAACACTGAGCACGGGGGCTCCTAGGCTGGACTATGCGTCAGGAAAAAGAGGCTGTAACCCGGAAACAGCAGTGCACAGAGGAACGCCGTAGAAGAATGCCAAACACGTCTTCTCACTCTGAAGTGGAATCAAGAATACAGGTAAGCAGGGAATGTAAGGGAGGCCTGGCGGGAGTCCGTGAAGGAACGCAAAGTGTGTTTCCCGTCCGTGTGTCTTGTTTTCGCCTGTCAGATTCCATCTGACAGTGGTGAGTTTTTGGATACCGATGCGATAGCCTCATTACTCCACATTCATTTTGAGTTTTTTTAGTCGCTGTTTAGGTTGTCTTATTGATGTGTGACGCTTTGTCACAGTTGAGGGAGGATCACAAGGTCAGCGCTGTGATAGGCCGCGGGTTGCGGTCAATTTGGGTTGCGGAAGTGTCAGCAAGTTTTGTCGCAGAGTCTTGTATTCGTCTGCCAAATGTCTTTTGACGGTGATGAGCTTTTGATGGCTGCCGCGGTGGTTGCCTTCTGACAGTGATGAGTTTTGGGTACCTGCCGGGGCGATTTGCCCTCAGGCAGTGATGGGATTTTGGATGCTGTGTTGCTGTTTCAGTTTCACAAGTTTAGCGCTTCGATGGGCCTCGGGTAGCGGTCAAATGGGTTTGTAGAAATGTCTGCAAGTTTCCTGATCAGTGGGTTTTCTTTTTGATCCAGTCCTTTGTAGAATGTCCTGTTGAGTTTGCGGAGATGGTCGTCCAACATCTCAACGCCTAGGTCTCTGTGGAGGTCTGCTGTTCTTGTGAAGATTGGAGCACCTGCTGCAATCCGTAAGGCCCTGCTCTGTAGTCTCTGCAGGTGTTTCCGAAGCTGCGGGCAGCAGCCACTCCAAACTGGTGCAGCGTACGTCATGGTTGGTCGAATTATTGCGGTGATTACTCGCACCTTGCTCTGCAAGGGCATCGACTTGGTCTTCAGGAGTGGGTATAGTGCAGACAGTTTTGTTGCTGCTTTCTGGCAGGTCTTCTCTATGTGGTGTCTCCATGTGAGTTTAGAGTCCAGAGTCACCCCCAGGTAGGAGCTGCTGTTTTCCCATTTGATCTCATCCCCATTGAGGAGGATCGCTGGGTGTTTTCTGTGAATAGTGTTGCTGTGGTTTTGCGAGTGTTCAGGGTGATCTGCCAGTCGCTGTACCATTCGGAGAGTCTGAGTGATGACTCAAGGTTCTTAGCCACTTCCTGTTCGCTGAAGGATTGGGAGATGACTGCTGCATCATCGGCGTAAAGAGCCAGATCAGTCTTCTTTAGGTCCGTGGGGATGTCGTTTGTGAATATGTTAAAGAGGAATGGTCCTAGGATTGATCCCTGAGGCACTCCAGCAAGGATTGGGCGTGGCGTTGAGCATTCGTCTCGTACCGCCACGTGAAATGTCCGTTTTGACAAGTAGCTAGACAGCAGTTTAATCAGGTAGCTTGGAAACTTGAGCTTGATAAGTTTGCAAAGCAGTCCCTCATGCCATACTCGGTCGAATGCTTTGGCTACATCCAGAAAGACTACTCCAGTGGACTTGTTGATGTTGAATCCATGGCTGATGATGTCCACAATTCTGAGGAGTTGGTGATTGGTCGAGTGGTCTTTCCGGAACCCAAACTGTTCTTTGGCGAGGAGGTTTTCGCTTGTCGCAAAGTCCACAAGACGGGCAAGGATAACTTTTTCGAAGAGCTTTGATAGGCCAGATAGCAGACTTATAGGGCGGTAATTTGCAGGATCTCGTAGTGGTTTCCCAGCCTTGGGGAATACGATGACTCTTGCTTCTTTCCAGGCATTAGGGAAATACTGGTGCTGCATACAGGCGTTGAATATCTCAGCAAGGTGATCCACTGCAGCATCTGGGAGCATCTTGATGGCTTGGTTGACTATTCTGTCCTTTCCTGGTGCCTTGCCGTTTTTTAGTGTCTTTACCAGGGCCGATAACTCGCCTGTGGAGCATTCCTCAATGTTTGCAGCTTCGGTTTCTGGTGTGTGCTCCCGGTGGTGCTTAGCGACCTCTTGCTCAACTTCTGCTGCCAGTTTGCTAGCCTGGTTAGGCCTGAGCGTGTTTCCCTCGCGGACCCCTCCCTTATGTAGTCCTCAAGCGCCGCCTTCGCCTGCTGACAGGAGTCGGCAGGAGGGGTGTGCGCAAGAGGCTGCAGGCGAACACAGAAGCGCTGCTACAGGCAGCGCAGCACAACACTGTTGACTCCAGGAATGGGGCTGAGATCAAACCTAAGACACGGACTGTGACTTGGAATGATCCCAACAAGAATTTTTCTTGACAATGTAGAATTTCACCTTACATTCCCTGATGGCCTTCGGGTTCATTGGCGCAGAGTGTCCGCAGGCCTTACGAGATATGGCTGAACCACAGGCAAACTTGATGTGGTTCCATCACTGACATTTGGTTGGGACAGTCCCTACAGGGCTTACAATCTGTCATTTTAGGGGGTAACATACTTCACACTTAGAAAACTGTAAAAAATTGAGGTAACTCTCAAATAGACGAAGAGCTCCTGATCCACTTCTGGTAGGGCAGCAATAAAAGAACTGACCTTAGCGCACTAGTGTGGTGCTAATGCCCCGCATGTCATTTCCAGAGCGGAACAACATTGGTGCAGAGCTACACAGCACCCCTATCAGCACGCCGAGGTACTGCGGAAAAGTTTACGGATCCATTCGTGACATCTCGGAAATATTCAAAAGTTGGCTACAGGTCTGTATCAGAAAAGATTGCATCGAATTCACACGCCAGTGCATTACAGATACTCCTCAATAACATTTTACGCACCCACATTGAAGGTCGCAATGATGACATACCATGGTTGCAAATAACTAGATGAGGCCAATATCTTCTCTCTAGAATCCTTTCCTGTTTAACTTAAAAAACATAGTATATCGAGGTTAAATATCTAATGAGGTTACATCTTTACCTAGAGTAGGTACACTATGATAGACGCCCTGTGTTCAACCTATACTGCGCTGACATATGGCAACGATATAGGACCCTGAATAATAAAATACAGCAATTGACATTGGCCATTCAAACCAGGGCGTCCTACTGGTATTACTGTTGTAGAATTACATTGTGTCAATAATGGTCATTTTATGAAAACCTACAAAGGGATACTACAATAGAATTTAGCATGTTTAGGCAAAGATTTATTGAGAGCATTCCCTGGTCTTTGATAGGTGCATTCTAATAGTGATCCTGTGCATAATCCATACTCTATTAATGTGAGGCAATGTTGAAGGACAATAACATATATTTAGGAAATGACATTAGCCACTCAGCATAGGACACGCTGCTGCAATGACTGTATTGGTATATTTTTTTAAACCAGTAATAGTGCTCAAGCCTCCAAGCACTCTTGTGTGAGCATCTAAAATGATTTTCTGTCACAACGTCAAGACAACAAGTTTAAATACTTCAAAAGATTTCCTGATAAATGAATAAATGAGACAATGTCAAAACAACTAGTTTAAATAGTGCTAATGATTTCCTGATCAATGAGGAAATGCAATACACTACATGCCAACTGTACTCCCGGCTGGCCAACATTACAGAAGGGCCAACAGTGGCAACGTAAATCCTGGCATAAACTAAATTTCTGAGCGAGCTCAGCACGTGACGTGTGGCGCATGATGCACCGCGTGCATGCACTAGGGCAGTGAATATGAAAACAAACTCCTGGGCAGTCTGGTAAGGCTCCCTCCTGTGAACTCGTCCATGGGGACCTCTGCAAATTAGTTTAGGGTAAGAGCCTAATGAGCGGCATGAGTATGATGCACACATTTTGAATCACATTCATGTCAAGGTTCAATTTATTTCCACAGGACGTCATGGACATGAAGAGAAAATCTTCTTCTTCCCGTAATCACCTAACAGAACCAGGCAGGGACAAAGCAAAACCTGTAAATAAAAAAAAAGGGAAAAAACTGGTAAGTATAGTAAGAGAGTAATCTGAGTTCTGTCTAGTCTCAAATGAGCTGATTCCTACCTTAATTTCCCTTCTTCTAAGTTATGCCCCTGACTGGGTTCAATGGGTGTAAATCCGGCCTGAAGGAAAGATAAGAGACTACTTTAAGGAAAAGGTGTCTAACACAGGCTTAGAGAAAGTATAAAAATACCGTGCTAATGTACCCACCTATTTGCTAGACTTCTATACATGTGAAAATTCCCAAATAAATGTTCTGTTCTGTCACAAAGTAAATATATAACCTTAACTCAGGCATAAGTTTCTTATTTTGTCTTTGTCATAGGAAAGCAGAAAATATGTCTAGCAGGCTGAAGGAGTGGAGGTCACAGAGAAGACAGCACAAGATCAGATAAGTATATATTTACAAAGACCAGAGAATTGAAAGAATATCTGGCAGCGCAAAGCGCTGTTACCGGTAATACAGTCTGTAGCTTGTCTTGTTTATTTTCTTCCTTTGTAGGTACTGGTAGGAGGGAACACAAAAGTCCACGAAGTAGGTGTAACACAAAGTGGAGATCGCCAGGCAAGGATCCGGACAGCGGAACGACGCCAGCAGTGGATAGAACAGCGGCGCAACGCCAGCAGGGGATTCACCAGCGGAGGAACGCAAGCAGAGGATTCACCAGCGGAGAAACGCAAGCAGAGG
The DNA here is from genome assembly GCF_964204655.1 of Triturus cristatus. Lineage (NCBI taxonomy): Eukaryota > Metazoa > Chordata > Amphibia > Caudata > Salamandridae > Triturus > Triturus cristatus. Next base: position 31,448,164 of record NC_140580.1, on the reverse strand, counting down.
ATTCACCAGCGGAGGGACACCAGCAGAGGATTCACCAGCGGAGGGACGTCAGCAGGGGATTGAAGCAGCGGAGACACCGGGACAAAACAGGACACGGAAGGAAGACCCGACGCCCCCAGGAAGATGCACACGGGACCGGAAGGTAAGGGCCAACTCCCACAAGCAAGAACATGAAGCGTTTGGGCTCTGGAGCAGCTGCGCTTTAGCCTCACCATGGGCTTCTGCGCATGCGCACCCCCGATAGCGGCCATCTTAGTAGTTCAGAAGGCGCCCGGGACCGGCAATCACGACAATTCACTGTCAATCACTTCAAAGCAAGGTAGTAGTGGTTCCTCCTTGGGAAATATACCGCACTTCAATTATGCTGTGTTATTGTTCATCAAATCATGTGTGAAAATACCTAATACAAATGAGGTGCTGTATTGGTTCAAAACACCCTACTACCAAAAGGTGCTATTAGCAAATTAGAAAACTAATGTGCTACAACATGTATACAATAAAGAACCTTTTTTATAGCACTCTCTCAAGTAAATATATTTTGACCATTAAGTCCTCAGTAAGTTAGCAAACAAAATATGCAATTATTCTAGATGTCCATTTTAGAGTCAAGAATCCAAGGTCAATAGTCTCTCTTCTCAAGATAGAAACAAATATCAGAGTCCATTAGTACGTTGTTTCAACTGCTGATTTATTCTTTAGTGTATCAGCAAAAAACAGCCCAGTCCATTCAGCATAAATTCAGAACTCAGCCGACATATGTTTTGTCTATTTAAAGACTTTTTCAAGGCTGGAATACAAGTATAATACATATTGTCTTGATACATTTAAACATAAACATAAAGATATTGGTGAGATTGGATAAGTAATTGGCAAGTTATCTAGAAGTCAAACAGATAACTGATAAGAGAAAGAAGCTTTAACAAGCAGTGGATGTGTATATATATAGTGCACTCATAAGATCAAGAATAGAAGTCTGATATTTAGTTGCATCACCCAAGATTTCACCAATCAAAGAAGGATTTATATGGACTCAGCACAAGAGTGTGTAATTTTAGATGAACCCAAGAGTAATCCATGCTTCACCTACGGGTGCTTTGAGAAGCCGTGATTCAACCCATAGCATATAAAGATAATAAATATATAAATATAGGAACCCACCAGTTCAGCAATATATTATCTAGACGTCCTTGGCCATCAAATTTCGCTACCACGACGTCTTAGATCATCATCCAAAAATCAAGAGTTGTTTAAAAACGAATCTGTAATCAGGAACAACGAAGCGTCAAGCTACTGATCTATTATCATTTTGAGCTATAAACAATCCAAGTAGTCTGGCCTTAACGGTCTACAAAAATTATCAGGCCAATGTATCCTATCATGATATTCCATATTGGCCCCAAAAGTCCATCAAAACATATATTCGTCAAGTTCACATACTTGTGAATTAAATGCTGAGTAAATTCCACCTCCACATACGGCGTCCACGTATTGTTGACCAAATCACGGTGTTTCGACTATAACATTAATGTTTCTATCAACTAAAAAATAAATAAATATATTGTCACTGGTAAGTACACACATTAGTTCCATTCTAGTTCTTCATTAATTCATCGACCGCTATATCCCATCACGTTACTCTGTATTGGCCAGCGCAGTCTATATGTACTTTGTTGTATCTAGTGCACAACATATTTTAATCAAGAATGATAAGTGAGTTTTACATCCCAACATAGCATCTACATTTAAATATCCAAGTATTACTACTGGTAAGAGATGCATGGCTTCGTGTACTAAATAAACCCCAAACTGCCCAGTATATAACTAAGGTCTCACAAACGTATTGATTGTTGAATCCCAAATTATGATCCAACAATTTATTTCAGATTAAACATACATAGATGTAGATATGAAGTCTCGAATGTACCATTTAATAAGATACTAGAAATTAATCTGTGTCCTCAAAACGTGGTGTCTGATTCACATTCTTACGAAAATAATTCTACAAATGGGAAGTCCTTTCACTGTCAGTTAGGGTGTTTTGTAGTGTTTCCCTACACAGGTGATGAGTGCAGTGGTACAACACCATTGTGCGTTTGTTGTTTTAGTATATGCCCTGTTATGTTGTGTACAACTATGTGGTAGTGTTTTAAACTAATTGTCTTTGTTTATCCCAGAACCATGATCATCCATGCTGAGTCCAGCAAACCTGATATATGCAAGTGGGTACTGTAAGTCTGCATGCTGTATGATTGTATTGAATGTTAACTGTAGTACAAGAAGGATCCTGGTCCTGAAGAAAGCCCAGCACCCTACTCTGGGGCCCATATAGGACAGAAACACGCTGCTATAGTAGATGCATGTGTTGCTAACACCCTAGGCATCACCAAGACATTTTAAATGAACTCTTGAACCTGCCCAGTAATAAAGGGAATAAACGTGAAGTTGCCAGAGCTTTTCAGGCACTCCCATGTTGGATCCCGCACTATTATATACAAGCATTTGTCATGCAATAGGTCTCGCATTTACAAGAGTTTGAGCTATTGGCATTGTAAATGACAATGCCTTAAATGTATGTGTTGATAAATAAAACGCATTGTCATTTACAATGTCAATAGCTTAAACTCTCGCAAATGTGAGACCTATTGCATTGCTAATGCATTCTGCGCCCCTTTATAAAGATTTCTTTTTTTAAAGCATTTGGAGAGAGCGTGTCCTGCCTTCTGTTGCAGGCAGGACAAAGCTATTTGAGAGAATAGTGCTCGAAGGATGTAATTAAAGCCTACCGAGTAACAACCCACGTAACAGGGGGTGTCCTTATGGGAGGTTACAAAATAAGACAAGGTGTTACTAAGGAGGGACTACTAAGCCTAATAACCTGGGGAGAGGAGTTGGCCTAACGGCTAGGGCGGTCGACCCCGAATCTGGGGAACTGGGTTCGCGTCTCGGCAATGACACTGAACATCCTGTGATTCTGGGCAAATCACTTAATCTCCCCGTGCCTAACAAAAATGAATGTGTGTCCTCATGTAACGTAACTGATGCTATGTAAAGCGCTCTGATAGTTCGCGCTATATAAAACTCTGCAAAAAAAAAAAAAAACTACTGAAAAACCATGGTTTACAGTGGACAATGACACAAGCCCATGAAAAATATGGGCGGAGAGTGGGCGGAACTTCAAGTCTATACCTGAATACAGCTGACGCTCAGAGCAGCACATGGGCTGCCCGGGCTCAACCTAAAAAGTGATACACTGACAAGTGTTGCTGGTCAGTGATGATACATGACTCTCAGGGAGGAGTGAGGTGATGTCATACATTGTCTGAAGAATGGCAGGTAAATACATACAGTGAAGTATACAGAATGATAACTTTCACCATTAGAGGTAGGACAAGTATCCCAGGAGGACAAACACTGATATTTTGGTCTCGTCTTTCTTGTGACGACAGGATCACCAGTGCAGCATGATAGCAAACACTGTGCATTTCTAGGATAGGGGTTGAAATGTTTAACTAGTGGTGTTGAAATAACTCTCAGAGCGAGGTGCTGCGAGGATGTGAAGAATCTGCAACTTAAAGAGGAGGAGTACCAAATAAGCAAACACACTTTGTTGAATGCCGGATGTGGGGAGCAGTGGAGGTCCAATCATACATTTTGGAGCACATTTTACTAAATGTGTGTCTCAAACATGATGTGGTATGGTACTGTCATTTATGGATAGCATGTTCCCTATAGTAAGGACTCTCCACAAGCACCCACAATCCCCACTGAAACAACACCTCTGTTTAGATGGGAAGAGTGAGCCTTAATTGCTTTTCACAATTTCCAGTGGTCTCTTTAAGCTGAGTTTGCTACCCAGCACAGCTGGACCTGGTAATTCTGGACAGCGGCGGCTGCCACATACAAAAGGTAGTGGGGCGGGGGAGGTGGGGGTTCGCTGGAGGGGGAGTGCAGGAGGCATTAAAAAAAATATATATATATCTTAAGGTGACGGCTACATTGCACCTGGTGCTTCCTCATACTTTCCCAGCAGGCACTGTGGCTGCACAGAGTCCCTGTCCAATCGGGATTGGTCTGAGCAGGTTAGAAAGATGCCCTGCTCAGACCAGGGAGTCTTTGGGGTTTCTCCAGCCTGACTGCTCAATGCAGCCGGGCTGGAGAAACCTAAGTGCGCATGTGTGATTTGGTCGGCCTGAGATGGCCAGCTGAAATACACGTGCAGTTGGAGAGTGCACATAGCACTCCTCCTTCTACCCCCTCCCATGCCCCAGCCCTTCCCCTCCTTGTACACGCTGGCTGAGCCAGCTGCGTAAAAATGAAATGATAATCAAATATCATTTTATTTTTTAGCTGCTGGCTCTGTCAGTGGGGCTATGCTCCTCTGCCATTAAGGCGGAGCCACCCCTGAATCTGGTGCTGGAAACACCCTGCGACACAGAATTGCCAGGAGCAGTACACTCCCCCACATACCCCTCCAGGTGACTCGTAAGATGGCCTTAATGGTACAGTAGTCATTAGGTTAAAACACCTGTTGAACAAATTTCATAAGTTAGAAAAGAGGATAACCTATAATACTATGGAACCACACAGATTCTCTGATGCCCCAAACTTAAAATAAACATAATTGTGATAATTTATGGGACAAAACTAAACAATTCCTGCTGGATTGTACTTTCTGGCTGAGCTGCTTCTCGGGTAATAAGCATGAGGTACGCATGTAGGACATATGAGGGGTGCAATGCTCTTTCAAATTGAATATTTTTACCTTTATGGTGACAGGACACTTCCACATAATTATATATGAGACACATGAAAGTAGTGGAATAGACCATTTGCATCATACGCAATAGAGTAGATAAGATTGTAGCACGCACTTGGAAAGTGAGTGTACTAGGTTGTGCAGAAGGCAACCAATACGATGGGTTGAGACACTAACTGTGGTACATTATTGAACCAGGCTCTACAATTGTACTTGTTTAGTATAACCTTGAGCAGAATAATTGATAATTTGGGTGCACCTTTTGTCAAAGATGGCTGTATCTTAATTTGTGAAGAAATTCGACCCCCCTTTTCTTGCCTCTATGAACCCCTAAGAGAACCCTTGAAGGGGTCTGAGTTTGGGTAGTTGTTTGAAGCCCTACTCCCTCTGATGTTAATATACATATTGCACTTTCTCCATTGTTCCTGGTTCTTGTCTGTTGTTCTTGATAAAAAGACATTCTGGATACTTAAAAGAAGGTACAACAAAATGGCAGAAGGCTGGTTTGGAGTTTAACTCAGTGGTAGCTCCTCCGCTATGGCAGAGAAGCGACGTCCCATTGCTTTTAATCAGTGCGTACATAGTAGAAACGCAAAATGATAACAACTTTGCTTTATTATCATTTTATGCTTCGTGTTGCTTTGCGGGTGGTCAGGTGGGCAGGGCTGCTCTGCTCTTGGAGCAGGGCAGAGGGGGAGTTGTTTGCCCACTCCCATGTGCGCAATGACTGTTTGGTAGGCCCTCTCGGGCCACCCAAACCAGTCATGCGCACTTTATCCGTACTCATGCAGGTTGCATTACAGACTACGAGGAGAACATGCCCAAGCTCCCATTCTCTGGTTGACCGTCGAACCAGGACACTCAAAACCAATCACAATGCTGCATTGCAGCATTGTGATTGGTCAGTGGGTGCTGCTGTGCTTTCTGTTCCTCGAGGAGAACAGGAGCATAGACGCGGGACCCGACGGCAAGGTAAGTAATTTTTTTATATTCACCCCCCCGTGTGACTCCCGCCTCCCCCCGCGCCCACCCCACCACCTGCAAGCCATGCCGGCCGTCATTGGTTTGACTAGGGCAGGATCCCCCATATAGAACTCCTGAAATGAGGTAGATGTATTCAGTGTTTCGTATTTATTGAAGAGGAGGTCAAACCCCTAACACAATAAGTATTCAACTTGCTTCTTTTTAATTGAAACAATATTATGAGATGTAGCATCTCATTTACTATATCCCTTTGCACACTTTTGTCTGTGAATTTACTATGGGCATTTTTGGAGAGCTTTTGTGAGTTGGTTTAGATTTTTTCGTTGTAGCCGACTCAGTAAAATTCCATTATAAAATCTGTTTTATGGAGCACTTCATGTGAACGTGTGGGCTGGTATCTACATTTTGCCTGATGGTCAACAAGGGGGTCTAAAGGTAGGTTAAAGTCACCGCCTACTATGATGAGGTCCTCTTGAGGAAAGCTCCCTATTGTAGTTGAGACTCTTTCCCAGAATTCAGGCTCATCGGAGTTAGGGCCATATACGTTGAGGACATGTATTGAGTCATCTCCTTTTATCAACTGTGTTATTAACATCCTCCCTTCGTTATCATGTGTGTGTGAGACACTGGTAATGTTGGATGTTCTGCCTATAAGGGTAATAACACCCCTTTTCTTGTGGTCTGCAGGCGAGCAAGAGATATGGGATATCCAGTTGTGTTTAATGAAACCTGTATCTTCCTCTGATAGTTTTGTTTCCTGAAGGAGTATAATGTCTTTGGTTTTTGCCAAGTAATCAAATATTTTCCTACGTTTAACAGGATGGTTAAGTCCTTTCACATTAAGGGAGACAATATTCAGGTCTTCTGCAATTAATTTAGCTTGCGACATCAGACAAACTCATTATCGTTAAATGAAACAATCAGTCTGAGTAGTCTAGTGAGTGGATGTATAGAACCGCCCTCGAAGCCTGCATAATGGTTCCTTAGGATACTGTTGAGGTTTAACTGGTAAGACTGTTTAAGTTTATTATTCATAATGGCCCTGTCACTGAACACGTATCGGAAGTAGAGCAAATATGCTGCAGCAACATAATGTAAAGAATATGTAAAACTAATATGCAACAAAAAGAGAACAACCACAAATATTGTAACCCTCTGTCCGTCCTCCCCCCACCCCTCCCTCCCCTCTCCCCCTGAAAAAATTCGAAACAGGAGCTGCGACGGCAGATCCGTCTACCGACACCTAGGAGGGTATTGAGCTAGGTGTTGAGCTGGGGTTTTCAGCTTGGTCTAGTTTCATCTAAGAAATTAGATTGAAGAGGCACCAAGTCCGTACCTGTTTAGTAATGGAGCATATGACTAAGTTTGAACCCCCTGAGTAGTACAAACGCACATGGTAAATATAGTCAAATTATCTATCTTACTATCTTGTTATCCTACAAAACTACCTGTGAAATAGCATGTCATATCACGATAATGGACTACGCTACTGTCCACCTGATTCAAGTGACTGTTACCCAAGAGATTGTGTTATAACATTTAAATTTACATGTAACCTTGTGTAAAACCTGTTATATAACTCTGCAACTGAGAATACATCAGATTAGTAGTATTCCGCATATAGGTACTGGATTTTAAGGATTTGTACAGTACAAGTACAAAGACATTGAGGAGAGAGATGGAACGGTCTCATACAGACAAAGGATATCAAGGCTTCCGTTTGTTTGAGATCCCTGTGGATAGGTCCATTTCCTGTGTTGGAGCTGCTTCTAGATGCTTCATTAGGTCTTTGGGGTTAGTAAAAAAGTGTGATTTGCCGTTTTCAAAGATCTTGAATTTGGATGGGCCTGCAAATGAGACTTGAATGTTCTTGTCTCTCAGTTTGTCTCTCAGCATAAGGAATCCCTTTCTTGTGTCTGCGGTTTCCTTGGAGAAGTCTTGTGTAAAGTTGATTCGATGGCCTTCCCAAGATACTTGGTGGTTTTTCCTGGCAAAGGTTAGGATAGCTTCTGTGTGTTGGTAGCGTAACGGTTTACATATTATTGGGCAATTTCCTTTTCTGTTTGAGGCATTGAATGTTGGGATCCTATGCGCCCTGTCCATTTCTAAGCCATGTTGGAATTTTATTCCAGTGACCATGGGTATCCAGTTTTCCAAAAATACCACACATGGTCCCACCGCATCCTCTGAGCCCTCCGGAATAACGAAGATACGTATATTCCCCCTTCTGTTTCGGTTTTCCAACTCAGCTGCGTGTCTTTTAAGGTCGCTTGCGACTTCTCGAAGGTGTTTTACTTCTTTGCTTGTTTGGGTTGACACATCCTCAACATCGCTTATTCTTTGTTCTGCGTCGGTAATCTTGGAGTTCATTACATTTGTGTCCGCCCAGATGGCGGTGAGTTCTAGCTGCATAGCATCAGTATTTTGTTTCGTCGATTTCGCAAGGTTGTGTACTTCGGCTAATTTCTTTAGGATCATGTCCATTGTGCTATTTAGATCTGGCTTGGCTTTGATTGGAGAGTCCGAGATGATGGGTTCAGCTTTTGACTTTTTAAACGAAGCTCTGGATTCTTTGTCAGCCATCTTGCCGAAGTCACTTGTTAGACTGATTCGAGGGGTTGAAATATGCTAAGGCGCAAGTATTAGACAGACCGGTAATGTATCTGGTGTTATTGGCACTGCTGGCTGTGTAGGAGCATGTCGTAGGTTGGTTCCCTCTGCTCTGGTCTGGTTTGTGTTCCGATATACCACCGATATCCCACGGTTCCGAAGAGGGAGCCAGCGTTCAGGGACTGTTGGCGAGGTTCCACATTGGATTCACACAGTAGGGCAGTTTAATCAATGGTCCATTTATAGAGGTCTGATGCACTCTTCCTCTTTCCTTTGCTGCCAGTGATGCAGGTGCGAGGGCTCACAGAGGTTCTGAGAGTGTGCTTGTGATGCGCAAGCGTTTGGCGCGTGTAAATCCAGTAGATCTAGTGACCCGTGGGAAGACCTCCAGGAACTGACTGATGTGCGCCCTACTTACCGCACCATCGCAAATGGTACTTGAAGGGATACAGGGATACAGTGGAGGCAATGCAGAGGCTGTTGTGCCCGTATCCTTTATTCTTTATACAGCCCTCAGCAGGTACAGTCAGTGAGTGGTCAATGGGTGGGTAAGGGGCCTCAAAGACCTTCAGGAGGCAGTTCTGTTTTGTGGTTAGAAGACTAACAGCCCTCAGGGCACCATTGCCGAGATAGCAGGCAGCATGGTGTGCAGATTGTAGGTACGCGCTACTTCTCTCAGGCACTCGATTATGCGGCTGCCATTTTGGATCAGGCTCTGATGGTATCCCTCATGTCAGGAGATGTTGGGTATCGGTGAATGCCAGAAAAAGATTAATATTTGTCCAGAAATGCGCAGGGTAACACTGGGATTTACTGGAAACACACAATTACTTAACAGCGCTATGGGCAGTGGCGGCTGGTGACATTTGAAAGTGGTGGGGCGTCAAACGTGTGGTGGAACGCACCGCAGCGAGCGAGCGCGCCCGATCAGCATAAGGAGGGTTCGGGGGGGTCCCCCCCCGAGAAAATGTGGAAAAAGAGTGGGCAAATGGTGCATTTTCAAGCAAATTTGAGAAAGCAAGATGGTTAAAAAAGCAATTGTGAAAGTACAGTTATTACATTAATAAAGAGATGTCAATGTCATATTAATAACATAGGTAGTTCTTTATTCAGTATAATCACAGAACTGCATAGCAGACTTCGAGATAACAATGCTGAGTACCATTCATACATAGCACATTTGCCATCAAAATGTTCTTTTTTTGAAGCATTCACCTTAACTGTTTGAGCTCGTAAAATAAGTAAAGCAGTGGCAGCTGGTGATTTTTCAAAGTGTAAAAAAGTTAGAACCAACTGAGCCCAACTGATATAAGTCAAGATCAGGGGGAGGGGGTTCTTCATCTAAGAAGTTTTTGAAAGAAAAAAAGGGCAAATAGTGCATTTTAAGCTAATTTAGACAAAAAAATGAAAAAGCAATAAGAATCTAGACCACACATAGGGTGCACGACAACTGAGCTGCCTCTTTGTTAATGGCATTATTGTAAGGAGGGAGGCTGAACACTTCTAGTAAAGTACACCTGCACCTCAGTAAGCAGTCTAGGGACATAGTGTTGGACTAAACCTGACTTGTATTTTTATTTGTCACAAATCTAACAAAAAATAAAAACATAAGTTGGCAGTGTAAGGCACAAGACCCACCATGAAAGCTTTAATGTGAAAACACACTTCCTTCTGTAATTACTAAAACATACACAGCGACAGTCCTATTCTGCCTCAGCATTGTGGCTTTTATTGAAAAAAGGACACTAGATGGAATACATAATCTCCCAAATACATTCTGTAACTATTTCTCACAGCGAAACATCGATCACATGCATCAGTGTACACTGTTGTTGCTCTATAAAATATAAAAGCCAACAGTTGAAAAACTGCTGAAAAAAATATTTAAAAATCATAACAAAGCACAACAGTGCATTACTGCTGCATAATCAGTAGTTTTGCCTGTAAATTGGACAGTCACCCGAGGTCAGCTCTGTACCCCCAGAAACATCAAAGTCCAAGTTCATATAGGTGTTTTGCAAGGTATAGGCGATTGCATGCACTTTACTTGCTGCAGACAATGTTTGTGGTAGTACCAGAGAAATAAACAGTAAAAGCAGCCTTCCAGACCATAAAACAGGAGCACAAACATAACAAAAAAAACTGCCTACTCTTTCCCATTATTAAACGTTACCTCACTGTGTTAGTGATGACTTCACTCGGCCTCAGGAGTCTGCTGAGAGAAGGGTTCCCACTTCACCTCTACTCTCGCCTTCTGTCAGCAGAATCTGTTGCGCAAATTGCACTGCATTTTACGCTACTAAGTTAAAGGCATCAAATGGCGTGCCAGCCACCTAGCTTAGGCGGCAAGGAGCCTTTGATGTGGTTTCTAACACTTGCAACAATGTGAAACTCTATGTAGGTATTCTGGGTTTGCAGACCTCTTTACAGCACTAAAGTGAAATAACATGCGCTCTCTGACATACTTTGGGTGCTCTCATACACCAATCTATAAATAGAAGCAGATCGGCTTAGTTTGGCACACATGTATCCATGTCAAAAAGTTGTGGCGGAACCTGCCATTGAGCAGCACTGATACTTGGACCTGAATCCAAAAGTGGACCCAGCTTTAATTTTAAGAACCCTGAGTGAAAGTGCACCCTGCTTTAATTTGAAGAACCCTGAGTGCTTTCTGCCCTCTTACTCTCCCTGCTCTGCCAGTGGCTCTCTAATTACCCATCTGCCTCCTTCTACCCCTCTCTGACTCTGCCCTGCTCCGTGCTCTCTCTCGCCGCTCTGACTGCCCCTCTGTCTCTGCCCTCTTACAGTCAGAGCTCTCTCTCTGGCCCAACTGCCTCTCTCCTACCTCCTGCCACTCTCTGTCTCTGCCCCACTGCTCTCTCTGCCTCCCAGGCTCTCCCCCCTCTCACTCTCCCATCTCTGACTGCGATTCTTGAACTGCCTCTCTTTCTCTGCCCTCCTACTCTCCCCGCTCTGCCTGTCCTCTAACTGCCCCTCTGTCTCTGCCTTGCTCCTCTGTCCCTGCCCTGCTCCACACTCTTTCTCTCGCCGCTCTGACTGCCCCTCTGTCTCTGCCCTTCTCTGCCCTCTTACACTCAGAGCTCTGTCTCTGGCCCAACTGCCCCTCTCCCGCCTCCTGCCACTCTCTGCCTCCGAGGCTCTCCCCCCTCTTACTCTCCCCTCTCTGCCTGCGGTTCTCTCACTGCCTCTCTTTCTCTGCCCTTCTCTGCCCTCCTACTCTCCCCGCTCTGCCTGTCCTTTGACTGCCCCTTTGTCTCTTCCCTGCTCCTCTGTCCCTGCCCTGCTCCACACTCTTTCTCTCGCCGCTCTGACTGCCCCTCTGTCTCTGCCCTTCTCTGCCCTCTTACACTCAGAGCTCTGTCTCTGGCCCAACTGCCCCTCTCCCGCCTCCTGCCACTCTCTGCCTCCGAGGCTCTCCCCCCTCTTACTCTCCCCTCTCTGCCTGCGGTTCTCTCACTGCCTCTCTTTCTCTGCCCTTCTCTGCCCTCCTACTCTCCCCGCTCTGCCTGTCCTTTGACTGCCCCTTTGTCTCTTCCCTGCTCCTCTGTCCCTGCCCTGCTCCACGCTCTATCTCACGCCACTCTGATTGCCCCAAAAAACCACAAACATACTTTAATTTTATTCTAAACCAAAGGAATGTTACCACTTTTCTGTGATATACAAGCTGATGAATATACTATAACAGAATTGTCGGTATATGTATTCAGTATTTCTTATATATAAATATATCACACTCGTGTAAAATCCAATATTTACAGTCATAAACATGTAGTGATTAAATACATTCTTTAGTTGTTTCTAAGTATAACTATAATAAAGAAACTTTGAACATAACCTAAGGGAAATCCCATCCTACAGCCAGTCAGATGGAGCCATAAAATACAAATCACTCACCTCGTGAGACAGGGTTGAGAGTCTGCAGAGCACCATCTGGACTCTGCAAGCAGTGACGCAGCCACGAGTCCCAGACAACTGAAGTGGGCACCTAAGCAACCTTCCCTTCATGCTGCCATCGTGTCCAGGGGTCTTCTGCTGGCTGCCAGACAGTCCATCACTGTGTAGTGCTGTAGACGTGTGATGCACCTACAATTCAACACCGGAAACAGAAAACTCGAGCCTGCGCAGTGTGTCTTCAGGAATCATGTGGATACACTGCACAGAATCAATTTCTACGCTTCCTGTCTGCCTGGAGCCTCTACCCCACCCCTTGCCAACTCCTCACAGGGTGGGACCAACCCACCGTGACGAGTTGGAAATGGGTGGGGTAGCCATGCTCTTCACTCCCTGATTGACGTGAAGCCCCTGCACTACAGGGCTTAAGCCTGAAGCGCCCGGGGCTAACTTTACCCCCACGTCATCAGGGGGTGGAGACTGATCCTTTGAGCTATGTGTTTGCCGAGCTGATGACCTCACAGACCTCAGGTCGGTGAGCTCTTCAGCCCGGCAAATAGTTTGCCCAACGTCACTCAGCGTCAGTGACTCAGGCTGGCATTGTGCATTACTTATGGCCCCATTCACAGAAAACAAGGATGGCATGTATACTATTTACCGACCGAATTTAGGTGAGTGCAGCAGCCTGCATTTTTAATAACATAAACTGCAAACTGTTTTTATTGTGGAGATGGACGGTGATGATGGGGACAAAAGTAAAGGGGGCGGAGCCCCGACGCCCGGTACGAGAAACCGCCACTGGCTATGGGGATGAGACAGAGGTGGTTGCGCTGAATGGGGTCTTCAGGGAAGCCATTACAAGGTCAGGCTGGACGTATGGCAGCCGGTTATTGTGTAGCTCCGCGCCTCATAGGGGTTGTGAATTTAGCAAACATCACCCACCTTCATGGGTTAGGAGATCCACGGGCAAGGTAAAGTGCCACTTCTATTTCATATTTCCCAGTCGTCTTGTTCCGATTGCCATTTTGTGGAGCTCAGGTCGGGCATGACACGCTCACCACATCACTGGTTTGCTGTTCCATCGAGCGTTTAATGTGAGGTCCTCACATCACAACATGTGCCGCTTGTATTTAGAGGCAGGAAACTGGCATCCTCTCAAAATATCCGCTTGTATTTCCCCAGAAAGGCGCCCAAATCGCTCCTCCCGATGCCGAGCAACGAAGTTAGGCAGCCATTACCGCTGCTGTCCAAGCCACTACATTTTAATTTCCAGTGCATTTACACACCTCCCTAAACTAGTTTCAGACCATTCCTGCATTAACACCAAACTAGCAGGTACCCATTCCATAATCCCTCTGAAACTGTGGCGGTTTAATGACGAGGTTCTCTCTAACCCAGCAGACAAAGAAGCGATTGTTAAAGCAATTCAGGACTACATAAACACAACGATCTGCCAGACACAGACATCTTCACATTGTGGGACGCACTAAAGGCGACTATCAGGGGGATACTCATTGGTATCAAGGCGAAAATAAATAAAAACCTAAATTTAGAACTAGATGCACTCAAAAAAGAAATTAAACTCCTAGAGTCCTCACATGCCGAGGCGATTGATAGCAAAGATATCTTAGATCAACTGGTTAAGAAAAAATATCAATACAACAAAATAGTAAGCAAGAGAGCGGGAGTGTGGATCAACAAATTCAAAGCACTCAAACTTTGTGAGGGAAACAGAGCGGGCAAGTTACTAGCCTCTTACCTCAAATATAAACAGAGACAGTTCACTATCTCCTTGATAAAGGATTCCTATAATAATATCCAAACTAAACAAAAAGAGATCCTGCGAGCCTTCCAATCCTTCTATGAGAATCTGTATAAAAGTAATAAGTCATTAAATTCAGAAGAATGCACCACATACTTAATATCGCTGAACCTACCGAGATTATCAGAAACAGACAATGCAACGCTAGGGAAACCCATCTCTGACAAAGAACTAACTAACTCCATCAAAGCCCTTAAAAGTAATAAAGCCCCGGGCCCAGACGGCTTCTCCGCTTCCTTTTATAAGGCATTCGATGGTTCCCTTCAACCTATATTATTAAAAGTATTCAATGCCATAGCCAGAGGGACGTACTGCAAAATCAATGAGGGAAGCCAACATTATAGTCATACCGAAGGAAGGAAAAGACCCGCTCTTGCCCAAAAATTACAGGCCAATTTCATTGATCAACATTGACTGCAAATTATATGCTAAGATACTAGCCACAAAGCTGAACGAGGTGCTCCCTAAACTAATTAGTAATTCCCAGGTTGGCTTCCTCAAATATCGAATGTCTAATGACAATACGCGGCTGCTATGCCACATACTTGAGCAAGCAAAGTTAAAACCTGACCCAACCATAGCCATCACCCTGGATGCAGAAAAAGCATTTGACAGGGTATCATGGTCATTCATGAGACACTGCATGGAGTCCTTCAATCTAGGTAATGCATATATTACCATGGTACTGGCTATGTACACAGACCCTACAGCCCGCATAGCGATCAACGGAACCCAATCAGATGCCTTCACACTGGAGCAAGGAACAAGACAGGGTTGCCCTCTCTCCCCCGCCCTGTTTCTCCTGGCACTGGAGCCACTAATAAAAGATATTACGCGTAACAAAGACATTAAGGGAATAAAATTCGGTGAGTCTCTGGTAAAATTAGCCGCATATGCGGATGATATCCTCATAGTCACGGAGGATCCGTGCTCTTCTATTAAGGCCCTAATGAATACAATAGAAATGTATTCATCCCACTCAGGTTACAAGTTAAACCGAGACATATCTGAAGTTAAGCCCTTGAACATCCACTGCACCCGAGAGGTATTAGGTGACTCAGGCCTGACATGGCAACTGGGATTTATCAAATATCTCGGAATGGAATTCGGTAGCGATATTTTAGAGTCACTACAACAGAATGAATCTAGTACCCTCGGGAAAATAAAAGGCCTCCTTGAAGCATGGTCCCCAAGGTTCATCACATGGTGGGGCAGAATTGAGTCCATCATGATGATGATCATGCCATTAGTAAACTACCTAATCACCATGCTCCCCTTAATATTATCTGAGGCTTCCCACCGGAAGTTAGACACCCTAATATCAAACTTCTTATGGCAAGCTAAAAGAGCTAGAATAGGCCTGAAAAAACTCAGATTGGCTAAATCTATGGGGGGGGGGGGGGGGGGGCAACCTAGCAGACTTCAAACTTTATCAAACAGCATTCCTAGCTAAACAAGGATCATATTGGCTCGTGCCTCCAGAGGAGTACACCCCAGTCTGGCACAATTGAAAAAATACTACTAAATAACCTTGCCCCAGCAGTCCTCCTCACCTCAAACTTTACCATAGTCACATGTTCGAAACCCATTTTTTAAAACACAAAGTCTGCACTATTAAAAGTGGATAAAAAACTGGTAACCAGCATCCGCCGATCCAATCTCGAATCCCTTTGGGATAACCATAATATTGTATATAAAGGGAATTCTTTACATTTTAAGTCCTGGATCGATAGGGGTTTTTGTTTCCCATACCAATTGTTTGACACAGCATACCCATTAACTTTTAAAGAAATACAGACTAAACACAAATTGGACCCCTTGGAGTTTTACAACTTCTTACAAATAAAGACTGCACTAACAAAAGCCAAGATACAGTCCTTACCTCCCTCCCTACCACAATACATTGCAAGGATTAATAAGGTAGGACACCAGGTCTCTTGTATCTACAAACTAAGCAGCCCTAAACAAACTGCCCTCAATAAGAATCTCATATCATTTTGGGAATCACACTCCTCTTCCCTATTAACAGAAGACGACTGGTCCAAAACATGGTGCTCTGTCTCGAGGGACAACATTTCTCCAGCCCTTCACAGACGAAATTTTGGCTCCTAAATAAAGCTTACTGGACACCAGCCCGATTACAAACACACAAGAGTCGGGATGACCCTAATTGCTGGAATTGCAAGGAAGAGAAAGGTGACCTAGCCCATCTTTTACTATTTTGCAAATATGTAAAACCGTTTTGGGACAGTGTTTTCAATTTTATCTCTGAATTATTCTCATGCACCCTCAAAAGGGAACTTTCTACACTGACATTTGGTTTCCTCAAGGTAGACTCACTAAACGACAAGGACAGGGCACTCCTAGACCTACTCCGAACAGCAGCGGTCAAGATCGTACTGCTTAACTGGAAAGACACGCGAAAGGCATCCTACAAGGGCTGGTTAAACTGGATCTCAAACCTAAGGGGCGCTGACAACACTGCTCTCCAGAGCTCACCGTGGAAGCCTCCCATCAGACACATGTGGAACAGCCTTGACTTGTACTTTAATTCACACAAACCGCCATAAAAGGTTGTCTTTCACACTAATTCAATACACTACACTAGTTAGCAATAACGTCACTTTACACTATAGCCCAATAGATGCATATCTGTAATTGCACTTCTGATGTCACGGTATTTGTATCTTTCTCCTTTTCAGGATATTTGCTGTAGTTGCTGTATTAGGTACTTTTGTATTTTTGTACTGTACCCTACTTATTTTACTTTTTTTTTACCTCCTTTATCTCACTTTACTTTATTGCACAACAAAGGCGAACCTATGGTGGCTCCTGTGGCCCTACAATCAAGATTTCATAGTATACAACTTGTAACACGATCTACAATGTATAGATTTTCATTTTGCCACCTGGAAGTGTATTACGTCCTTACTGTATGTTTCATATATGTGCATTGATTTCTAGAAACAACTAATAAAATCTTTTTAAATCAAAAATCTGTTTTATGCTTACAATAGGCGCAAACTGTAAGATGTGCAGAAATCGAGCTTTTCAATACCAATATGTGAGATTTAAGGTAAATGACACTGTATGTTAGTTATAAACTGCATTTGCCTACTTTATCATGAGAGATACAGTTATTTGGCAGTTCGAAATTCTGCCAATCTAAATGAAAATGCATGCATCAAGCAAACTGAAATTAGATCAATGTGTTACCACTAATGTATGTTTACATCACACTTCTGGATTAACAGACAATTACAAAACTTTGATGGTCCTTTAGGCTTTGGAGAAGCGGAAGAACCCCTGTAAATCGGTGGCTCTCCCACCCTGGCACCCCTGCAGTTCCCCTGCCCCCATTCAGAGGTGGGGAACCCACCAGGTTTGCACTGGCCGCGCCTCAGCTGGATCCGCAAGTGCAAACCTTAGGCTTGGCGTAATGTCTGCTGCAGGACCACCAGGGCCCTTATCAGACAGGGTGCATTGCCGTAGTCTGTACCATGGTACTCCTTCAACTGAGTGCATCAGGAGGTGATCCGTTCAGTGTGTCCTAATATAATGGAAGCAGTGCCTCAGCACAGCCATGAACCTCCAGGGGCACTGCATTGAAGCAGCCGGTCCCCCTTTCACAGAGCAAGTGGCAATGAGTCCATTATCAGCTTTTCCTTTTACGTGCTGTACCCCCAGAAGGGATGTCTTTAGTTTCAAGGTAAATGATGCCCTCAATTTGAGTTAAGAGAAAGTACAAGTATAAAAAATGTATTAGTGGTTGGCCAGAAGGTCAAGTCTGAAATTTTAGACTGTCTTTGAACAGCAATAGATTTTTATGCAAGATAACTTCTAGGACCTCTTTCTTGCTCATTTAGGAACAAAACTCCTTAAAGGTCATTAGAAGGACAGCAGCTCTGCCAGCGGAAAGAAAAATGAAACAGATAATGTAAGATAATTTAGCGCCAGAACACTCTTTGGAGTACCAGCTGCGCTCTAGAAATCACATACATACATAATGTAAGAGAAATTAAACTGAGTTAACACAGGAAGGCAGAATTATTCTTTGCTGGAGCCCGCAACATGATATTTTTGTAGTGAGAAGTCTGGCCAGGAACTGGCATTATTAGGTGAGGGTGTGTTCAGGGGAAGTTCTTAATTGCAGGCCAAAAGAGTTAATATGGGGTAAAGAATATGTCCTTGTGGTAGCAGTAGAGCCTAATACAAAAGATGCATGACCTATCAATACTAAGTTTGATGACAAGTAATGACATTCTATATTCACTGCTATGAAGAACTGCAGATTTCAGTATTTCAGTAGGAAGTGATTTTTCACAATGTGGGTCTTTCGCAATTGCAATAAAGTCCCAAACAGGTTAAAGGTTCTAACTCAGGAAATTAAGGCATGGAAGGATGAGATCAACAGTTGTTATGTCCTCATCTGTAATATATTTAATTAAAATATTCATATGTATAGCCCATAATTCAGTTTTCCAGATACAGGGGCATATGTTCAAGGAAGTGACGGAGAGCGGCATTAGCCTTCTTGGCTTAACGCATGCTCCCCCACTTCTGAAATGCAAGGCTGCACAATACGTGCAGACCTGCGTTTTCCCCTGTGCTGGTGCTGGTGCTGGATTTGGTGCGTTGCGTTTATGCGCAAGAAGGTGTCCCTTCCTGCACATAACCAATCTTAAATGGCGATATGTAACTTTTTTATGTGCTGCTTCTTGCAGCACACATCAAAGTTGCAACTCGTCTATTTTAAAATAATTTTTTATGTGCAGGAAGGGACACCTTCCTGCACATAAAACCTTCCTGCACATAAACAATCATGCATGGCGTTTTGCTGTTTTTATTTGTGCTGCACAATGCAGTACACATAAAAACAGCAAAAACGAGGAGAAATAATGCATTTCTTCTCTTTGTGCCCTGTTAAGACCAGGTTTTCCCTGGTCTTAATTTTGGCGCTGCCCCATATTTACGCTACACCTGTAAATATCGGGCAGCGTCAAAATGAACTGGTGTTGCGTAGGCAACGGCCACCGCAACACCCATTGCCCACCCCTTTCACGTTAAGTATAGCATGGCCTAATTTCTAAGAAAGCGTTAAACCACGTTATGTGGCTTTACACTGCCCTATGACAAACTAGGGAAAAAATAAAATCATAAGTGTCATATTTCTAACCTTATTCTGATTGACATAACCTTTAAATAATGATAGGGCAGTGGTCCTCTTCACATACCTTTTATTTGTGGTAGTGATCCCACAGGAGATAAAATTGTACTATGGTCATTTACACAAAACAAAAAATTCTCCAACATATATCCTGGTTACCCGGTTAATGCCTCGGTTTATTCGCCTCTGTAAAGGTAAATATATAACTTTCATATTTTTATATTTTGCGTAACTAGCCCATTTATTGTTCCTTGAGCATAAATTATACACATGTTTTCTGTTTCAAAAAGGTAAAATAAATATATATTATGCAGTTTCTTAAAATGACAAAGAGACCGGGGAGAGAGACTGTAAGTTTTTAAGTTTAAAAAAAGGAAAAACGGGGTCGCGCTATAATGTAAAAATTCCCGTTGTTCGCCAGCTATTTGGTTAAAAGTTGCCTAATCCTTACCTCTGGGAAAGATATTCTTTAGCGTGGACACCAGAACACTCCTCTCCACAATAGGAAGAGGGAGAGGCTGGTTGCCAGCCGTCTTCAAATACCTGACTTTGACGCCAAACACCTGGTGTTGCCCAGCAACGTCATCAAGCTGTGCTTCACACCGAATACATCGGCACTTATAATATAAAGGGAAAGGGCTCCGTGGGCGATTTAGATGTATGCATGTGCCCGTGTCTGGAGCTTGTCTAGTCATGCTAAAAGAAATACTCTGACCACAAAATAGATACCGGGGACATATATCCCAAAATAGGAGTGATATTATTTATACATGTAGCGAGATATTTCCCCCTACGTGAATTGTAATAATAAAAAATAAAGATAAGAAATGGAAAAAAGACTCTCCTTTATATAATAGTCTGATTGTGTAAGGTTTTTAGATGACTTTCTAATCTCAATCCCCAGATAAGTAGTAAATAATCTAGAAGGTGGATTTATCCAATACCATACCTATAACTGTTTCTTAGGTTTTATTAAGCACATTAAATGGGAAGTCCAACAACGCGAGTGGGAGGCCCTGGCCGGTACAGGATCTAACCACTCAACCCGAGGGACTCGCCACTAACAAAGCTCCAGGGCTGAGTTATTATTACAATAGAATGCACCAGACATTTCTTGAAGGACACAGGGATAAGAATCTGACATCCCCATATTCTATTCTAAGATTTTCTTAAACCTAGTGTGATGTCAGTTCATATATTAGTGCATTGGTGGATTTACCAATTATTCTCATCCAATCCTCCTTAGAGTTAGACCCGTTCTAACTGTGTCTAGAATGGAAATGTGATTTCAGCACATCCTTGGTGTGTCCCCCTGGGCACGACTCGTGTCCTGATGATAGACTCCTCAGGTTATAATTTACGAAATGATCAAAAGAAGGTTCAATCCATATTTTTGTTTTTTATTTAGATCCTTGTGATAATTCTCACATGTTCAATTCAAGTAGCAAACCTTTAATCATAATGACTGGATTATGGTATCCAATGCATTTCGGGTATTTACCCTTCGTCAGGGCATTATCCTGTAATAAACATATAATACTATGAGGGACTAGAACTGTGTTCATTTTATAATTTTGTTTCATAGTGTTATGCTGATGCATAAAAGGGCATGCAATCACACAGGTGAAAATCTGATGCAAATGCGTCTCTAAATCGCTTCACTGGAATTAAAGCATTGAATTACATGCTGTCACACAAGTGAATCCAAAACGAAAGGCTTCTCAGAAATTGCCTCGCTGGGCTGTGTGATGTTAAAATTCGTCAAGCGCTGTAGCCTTACTTCTGGACATGTGTCCCTATGATCGTACGCTGTCCAGTTTCAGAGGCATCTCTATAAGTATGCACCAGTTCTTTCCTCAAATTGTTGTTGCGTTTAAAGGCTAACAACGGCTTATCTAAATTGCTCTGTTCATTATCATTGAAGATACTGCAATGGGAGTTGATAATGTTTTATAATCTGTTACTAATGTACGAGAACTGGCTCACGAACACTATTTTTTGCATTTCTTTTCTCTTTTGTCGTTCTTGGTTCCTGTTTGTTAACATGCTATCGATGTCATAAAATTAAGCGTGTTTAAATGAATGCTTTTTTAATCTCAGGAAAACGAAAAGCTGTAATTTGAAGTCAAATTGCAAATAACAGTCGTACATCTGGCCCCTGAACCTCAACTGATCCAATTTGTTTCAAATATCGCTAGGGGGAGACAGACTCCCTCTCTTCATTTGCTTGGTCAATGCAGTTCGAGATAACTATTTAACCCTTTGCTAGCTAAGTTTTCTAGGCTAACACTGATGGCTAATGAGTTACTCCTACCTCTCAACTGGAAATGCAAATTATGACAACCAGAGAACTCAACACAGCATAAAGAAATGTGAGCTTGCTACTAAGTAACTGAGAATACAAAATGTGAACTTGCTTCCATTCTACCAAAACATAACCAGACAGCATTAAGATGTTAATATGACAGCCCCTGTCTTTCAATTTTATTTTAAGATCTTCCGAGTGTTTATAAAAATCATCCAATGATGAGCAGTTCCTTCGAAGTCGAAGGAACTGCCCGGAGGGGATATTGTCCTTTTGGGCTTTCGGATGGTAGCTGGCATAGTGCAGTAAGGTATTTTTGTCAGTGGGTTTAGTAAAAAGCTCTACTCTTAATTTACCACCGACGTCCTTAATGCTGAGATCTAAAAAACGAACAATTACTATGCTGGGATGTTAACTTAAGGTTCACATCTCCTAGGTTTAACAATGCCAGAAATTCACCTGTTCCCTCCCAGATGAATAGAATATCATCCATAAATCTGTACCATTTTGTCACGTTTTCACAAAATGGTCAGATTCATTGAATATGTGTCTTTCCTCGAATTGTCCCACATAAAGGCAAGCCAGACTAGTGTAACCACCCTACATTTTTATATTACGTTTAGTTGAAGGCCCTTAACTGACTTGCAAATATTTTTAGGTTTAACCAGATAAATCTGCTTAGCTCTTGAAAGGCTTGTTGGTCAGGATGGGGTCCTGAATCGCACTTGAAGGCTGCGGTGGCATTCAATAAACTGCCCATGTTTTGCCTTTTTTTAAAACAAAATGTCCAGGGAAAGGGCAAGTCCATGCAGAGCGATGCTAGAAATATATACCTAGACAATGGGTTCATCAGGCTTTTGAGGATTTTGATTAAACTCTCATCCTAATTATAGGTTTTTGATGTATGAAGTGGAAAATTGATAAGTCACTCAGCTCTCATCCCACATTGCGTTCTTCAACATCTACATTGAATTGGTTCTCCTTTGGAGATCCCAATGAAGCAAGGGCTACCAGAAGGCATGATGTCCTCCGAGGGTCAGAACCTCAGTGTACCTAATGTTAAGGTCCTCCACAACATGAATATACCTGTTGCCAAAGTTGTTGAAGTGTCTAGGGGAACCAAAAATGTCCATTGTTAGCTCCTCAGATGGGAGACCAAATACTGGCAGTGATTCTAGGGATACAGATGTCTTACCTCCAGAGTTCCCATTTTAGGGATGAACAAGGCAGAGGTTCTGCGACTACAGAGAGTCCATAATGCGGCTGCCAGAACCTTGCTTGGTCTTCCCAGAAGCTGCTCTACAGCCAAGGCCATCCATCAGTTGCATTGGTTGCCGATGGCCAAGCGGATAGAGTTTAAGGCTCTCTACATGGCCTTCAGAATTCTGAATTTTTCCTCCCCTGGAATTTTGGCCAACATACTCGTGCCTTATGTACCTACACGCCAACTTCGCTCTATGGGGCAGCACCTGGTGGTTGTTCCCCGGGCGAGGAGGATGCATGCTGGGGGCCGTTCTTTTCGCACCCCAGCAGCAAAACTCTGGAACTCCCTTCCTTTACAGATACGCAGCCTGAATAATTACCTGGCCTTCCTGAAGGCAATCAAAACACATCTCTTCCCTCTGTTATAGGCCCTAGCTCCATCTGTGGTCCTTCTACTCTGCTGTCAGCACCAGGACGCCTCTTTGCTGGGCAGCTGCGCGCTATACAAGGCTATATAACATAAGATAACATAACCTCCAGAGTTCCCATTTTTCTGTCAAGTTGGACATTTCAACATTTACTCCAGTGCTAGACGCCTACAAATCTGTATAAATCCTTTGTTGCACCTTCTAAATCTGAGCTTCTCTGCAAGATAGAACTTGTGTGCCAGTACCATCAGGAAATCACTGTGACACTCCACCACCAGTAGCATCTCACTGGCTCAGGGGTAGAGTTTAGAAGTGACTGGTTTGCTGCAGAACAACTCATTATTCCAAAATACTCTGAACCACTTCTCCATCAGTCTGCCCGTACTTGCATTCACAACCCATATAGCCTATTGCACTCGTACTGTGCCTGTACAAGCTCCCCGCTATTACTGTCTTCCTCCTTCAGCATCTACTTTCATTCACAGAGGCTGTCCAGCGCATTGGCTGATTAGGCATCTTTTTGGGGGTTTAAATATGCTTTATTGAAAGATTAAACCAGAATGAGGATACATTCTCCAAAATAAGATATAATATTGACATTGAATAATAGCAGTATGTGTAATAAATCTCGCAGAGAAATATTAAGCAAAATGTATATTGAGAAATGGTAACTGAAGAAGTGAACTACATTCCTATTTATGCTAAAAAGGAAAGTATTCAATAAAGTATAATAAACAAAAAATATAACTATAACAAAGAAAGACAAGAAAGTGAAGTATATACTGTGAAATAGCATGCATAATAACTAAGATATAGAAATTCTTAGGAAATATCAATTAGAGCATCATTCTGAAAAGAAAAA
Source organism: Triturus cristatus (assembly GCF_964204655.1). Classification (NCBI taxonomy): domain Eukaryota; kingdom Metazoa; phylum Chordata; class Amphibia; order Caudata; family Salamandridae; genus Triturus; species Triturus cristatus. Next base: position 31,424,115 of record NC_140580.1, on the reverse strand, counting down.
CGAAAAGAATTGGCAAAATATAATATAGTCATAAATTATTTATAGATATTCTATTGAGGAATTATTGGGGGAGTGGGGTTTGTAAAGTTTTCAACAGATAATTCCATAAGTCTGCTAATAGCACTAGGATTGTTATGAGAGTTGTTAAAAGTAACCACATTTGTTCCCGCATAAGGCCAATGAAAAAGGGTTAATATAAACCCTGTCCAATCTGCGATAAAAATGTGTTGCATACCATCAACTTTTAAAAGAACATTATTATCATTTTTTCCAGTTAGGAGTGATTTGATTAAATGCCACAGCTATGAAAAGATCTACTAGTGGAACCTTAAGAGGCAAAATGTCCCACACAGGAGAGGCACTACCCATAAAAATAGAAGGTAAAAAGAATGTGAACTTTAAAGGTCATGTTAATCTGATTCCAAACCTTTTCCAGAAATTGTAGATTGGTGGACAGGTGAATAACATCTGTAGGATATCATTATGTCGTGCATTGCCGGACCAACAGTTATTGGGGTCACACGATTCATTTTAGTAATGTTTCAGGTGTGAATAATAATCTGCTGTAAACAAAGTAAGGTCTTTGCGTAGTATTGGCTGTTCTGGAGGATTTATGAATTCCATTCCATATTTTATTCTGGAAAAGTATAGACTACACAAATTGTAAATCCTCTTCCCACTGCAATTCAGTATTGTCAGGGAACTGGCAGGGTGATAAGTCAGAGGACTAGCTGGGTGAGGCTGGGATAAGACTGCATACAGGGTTTGTTTGTGGGCTCTGAAGGGAATACAAACTAGAGAGTACCTGGGGCCGTATTACAGAAGGTGCCCCGGGGGCGCAAAGGGCGTTTGCGCCCACTTTGAGTGCCCCCGGGGCACTTTGGTATTATAGAAGGGGGCGTAGACGCATGTGCATCCCCTTCTATAATACCTGTAGCGCTGGTGCACTTAAAGCGCCAGCGCTACCTTCAGAGGGTGTTCCCTCATTTGCATAGGGGCGTGCCCTATGTAAATGAGGGAATTCCTTTGACTCTGCACCCGCGCCATATTACAGACGCAGGCGTAGAGTCAAAAGAGCCCTCAGGAGGCACACTGACAGTGCGCCATTTAAAATGTGGCGCGCTGTCAGTGCGCCTTCTGAGAGCAGCCCTCTAAAGAGGTTAAAGGGGGGAACAACCTTTACAACGCAACTTTTACAACGCACTACACTTACAACGCATTTTTTACAACGCACAATCCATTACAGCGCATGACTTTACAACGCATGACATTACAACGCATTTTTAAAAACTACCTTTACAACGCATTCCATTACAACGCATACTACCATTACAACGCATAACATTACAACGCATAATATTACACTACACTATCCAACACTTACCCTACTGTTGCACCCCCTGGAGTTAGAATAGTAATTTTTACCCCTATACTATCCAACACTTACCCTACTGTTGCACCCCCTGGAGTTAGAATAGTAATTTTAACCCCTATACTATCCAACACTTACCCTCCTGTTGCACCCCCTGGAGTTAGAATAGTAATTTTAACCCCTATACTATACAACACTTTCCCTACTGTTGCACCCCCTGGAGTTAGAATAGTAATTTTTACCCCTATACTATCCAACACTTTCCCTACTGTTGCACCCCCTGGAGTTAGAATAGTAATTTTTACCCCTATACTATCCAACACTTTCCCTACTGTTGCACCCCCTGGAGTTAGAATAGTAATTTTTACCCCTATACTATCCAACACTTTCCCTACTGTTGCACCCCCTGGAGTTAGAATAGTAATTTTTACCCCTATACTATCCAACACTTTCCCTACTGTTGCAGCCCCTGGAGTTAGAATAGTAATTTTTACCCCTATACTATCCAACACTTTCCCTACTGTTGCACCCCCTGGAGTTAGAATAGTAATTTTTACCCCTATACTATCCAACACTTACCCTACTGTTGCACCCCCTGGAGTTAGAAAAGTAATTTTTACCCCTATACTATCTAATACTTACCTTAAATGCAATTTAATATTATGCGTTGTAATGGTATGCGTTGTAATGGTAGTATGCGTTGTAATGGAATGCGTTGTAAAGGTAGTTTTTAAAAATGCGTTGTAATGTCATGCGTTGTAAAGTAATGCGTTGTAATGGATTGTGCGTTGTAAAAAATGCGTTGTAAGTGCATGCGTTGTAAAAGTGTGCGTTGTAACGACATACATCCGGTTAAAGGGGGTCCCATGGACCCCCAGGCATCCCCTTGTAGGTGGGTGCAGTCACTGACTGCACCCGCCTGCAAGAGGATCTCTAATCCCCTCTGAAAGTGCAGGCGGGGTCCGCCTGCACTGTGAAAACACGGAGCAGCTGCTCCTTGTTTTCACATGAATGCGTTGCCCCACGCAGCACGAGTTTGCGGCTGCCGTGAGGGCAGCGCATTCACCATAATAGGGCATAAACAATGCCAATGCGTAATACTGCCCCTGAAAGATAGAAAAGATGCAGGTAAGAAGCAGAGAACTGAAGCAAGTTGGAACAGGCATTGAATAGGGAACTGGAAGTCTACAGGGAAAGCACAAGTACTAACAAGAGGAAGGTAAAGAAGGGAAACGATGGACCAACTGTCATAAGTTATAGTCTGTCTGCTCCTCAGAAATCATCTCTTTGTGAGGTGAAAGGCTCTTATACGAAAACAAGGAGCAGATTAATCTAACAGAGTTCTTGGAGACACCCAGAAGCTTCTACAGAGAAGGAGCCCTGGGTGATTCTCTGTGCCAAAGACACAAGCCTTGGAATCTAACTAGCATCATTGCTAACAATGAAAATCAGTATAATAATACAAGACAGACCACCAGGTAACAGAACAAGGAACATCAAAACATAAAAAGAGCTCAAGTAAAAGCAGGATTGGAATCAGGGTCAGGAACAGGACTGACATTCTGAGAACAAATGCTAGGAATGATCTCACCTCAAACAAGGCAAGACAGAAATATGCAGACAAACAGGAACACAGACTACAAGACAAGTAGTCTGCATATAAAAGGGCAGATCAAGAACAATGCAGACAGGAGACTATGAACTATTGCTAACACAAACAGAGATGCAGGAAAACAAGGAACAGAAACATAAACTACAAATAGCCAAAAACAGGAAAAGGAATACAGGGAAAAAAAGGAAACAGAATCAAAAGACAAGCCTATAAGACCAGTGACGGCTGATTACATTTTAAAGTGGTGTGGCGTAAAATAATTGTCATGCACACTGCGGCGAACGAGCGTAGCGAGCGAGCCTGAACAACCTACCAGGGGATCGGGGGGGGGGGGGGGGTTCTCCCCACGAGAAAAGTTTGAAAAAAGAGTGGACAAATGGTTAATTTTCATACTTTAAATCAGAGTACCAACACTTCTCACAAGGGCTGCTCTACTTTAAATAAGACAGTACCAACCGTTCTCACCAGGGCTGCTATACTTTAAATCAGAGAGTACCAACACTTCTCACCAGGACAGCTATACTTTCAATCAGAGACTACCAACAGTTCTCACCAGGGCTGCTATACCTTAAAGCAGACAGTACCAACTCTTTTTACCAGGGCTGATTTACCTTAAATCAGAGAGTGCCAATACTTCTCTGTGAGGTGCTGCACATTAAATCAGAGAATAGCAGTACTTCACAGCAAGGTTGATATAATTCAGGGCAACTATACTTTAAACCAGAGAGTACCAACAGTTCTCACCAGTGCTGCAATACTTTAAATAAGACAGTACTAATCCTTCTCAGCCAGGATGCCATACTTTAAATCAGAGAGTGCCAACAGTTCTCATCAGGGCTGCTAAACTGTAATTAAGAGAGTACCAACAGTTCTCAGCAGGGCTGCAATACTTTAAATTAGGCAGTACCAGCACTTATCAGCGTGCTGCTATACTTTAAATAAGAGAGTACCAGCACTTCTCACCAGGACTGCTATACTTTAAATCAGAGAGTACCAATACTTCTCACCAGGACAGCTATAATTTAAATCAGAGAGTATCAACACTGCTCAGCAGGGCTGCTATACTTTAAAGCACACAGTCCCAACTCTTGTCACCAGGGTTTATATACCTTAAATCAGAGAGTGCCAGCACTTCTCTGTGGGGTTGCTGCACTTTAAATCAGAGTAGCAACACTTCACAGCAAGCTTGCAATACTTTTAATCAGTGAGTGCCAAAACCTCTCTGTGGGGTTGCTGCAATTTAACTCAGAAAGTATCAACACTTCATAGCGGGGTTGCTACACTTCAAATCAGAGAGTGCCAATGTTTTCAGTGGGGTTACCACACTTCAAATCAGAGAGTAGCAACACTTCAGAGGGTGGATGGTACGCTTTAAATCAGATAGTGCCAACATTTCGCAGTGGGGCTGCTAGACTTAAATGCAGACTGTATCAAGAATTTTAAGCAGGGAATTTGTTTTCTTTTACAGCACTAATGAAACTCAGGCTTCACTACAACTTCAGAAATAAACTAAGCTGTGGGTAAGTATTCCTGTGAGCCTGTAACGTTAACTATCGAACTTGCTAATATACTGCTGGCATAATTAAACCTCTAAATATACATGTTCAGTCAAAGGGAAGCAAAAGCAACTGCTGGTAACTCGATACCACTCTTCTGATGCAAACACAGAATTTTTACCTTGTAAAACTAAATAATAAACCCTGGGCTTTTAACTTCACTCAGAAGCTCACATAACGCACTACATTTCAGAAACGGCGAAGCCTCGACGCCTCTAACCTGACTAACTTTCACGCCGCTTCAAGATATGCTGCCTAATCCTCTGGAATCTCAGGTGACGTGTGAGATTCCAGAGGCAACGTTCTGAGACATTCTGATGGATGCACCTGGGGGCAGGGAGATGCACTGAACTGCTGATCTTTCCTGAGTGCAGCCATCTTGAAATTTCTCCTTGCACTACCTAGCCCCATTTGTCTTACACTGCGAGGGATTTTATGAATAAATACATTCACTGACTTATTGTTCATGACTGAATGACAGCGGGTTCTGACAGTACCCCCTCGCAAAGCAGATTCTTCGGGCCGGGGTTTGCAAGGATACTTTTTATGAAATGCTCTGACTAACCGAGGAGCATGCACTTCAGAAGACAATTCCCATGACCTCTCTTCAGGACCGAAACCCAACCAATCTATTAAATAGGAGACCTGCCCTTTCTTTTCTTTTGAGTCTAGGATCTGTTTTACTTCAAACTCTGTTCCTTGTTCAGGTTGTACAGGGGAGGGAGGTGCATGCGTCCTGAGACCCTTGACTGCCTTCTTTAGCAAAGAGACATGTAAAACTGTATGTATCTGCAAACTATCTGGTAGCTTCAATTTGTAAGATACTGTTTTTATCCTTTTCTCTATTTCATATGGCCCTACGAATCTTGGTTGAAACTTTATGCTTCCCTTCATTCTCATGTTTTTTGTACTTAGCCAAACCTTGTCTCCATTACTGAATTCTAATTCCTGCCTCCTCTTTTTTATCGGCATAGTACTTATAACTTTCTTTTGCCTTAGTTGAATTAGTAATTGCTGAATTATGTATTTGTGTCATGTGCTGTACTAAGTCTTTAACTGCAGGGACATCTGCTTCATGGAAACTTAACGATAGATTGGGATGTCTACCCATATTCAAGAAGAAAGGAGAAAACCCTGTGGAAGTATTCTTGGCATTGTTAAATGCAGGGTGGAAATGGGGAACATGGCGGCTGCCAGCTAGAGCGGGCGTGGACTATCTCCACTCTTGACGGAAAAAGCATGCTTACGCTGTTTTGGATGTAGCCGCATTGTTACAGAGGCCAGCACTGTGCGATGATTTGATAAAGAGTCACTCTTCAGTTCCCGTTTTGTCATTTTTCCCGTTCTCCCTCGCGGCCCACTTTCTGCCGGAGCAGGACCTCGAACGGCGACCCGCGGTGGCAGCAGAAGCAGTCAGCCCGCCGCGAGGCGGAAACTGGGTGGAGGCTTGATGAAGCAGATAGTGCAAAATTTTGTATACCTCCTCTATTCTTGCATGAAAATACTAATTATATAATCTATTAACTATAATATTATTAAACGAGTGTTGCATGTATACTAATCAGCATTATTAAAACTTAAACTACACATGGGATTTGCTATTTGCATGGCTAAATAACTCTTATAACTAAAATCTGTACGCATATTAATGAGTAGTATATGTGGTAATAGAATATTGCATGATATATGTTGCTTTGTGACGTTGCATCATTGAGGAGGACCGAAAAAGGTGAATATAATGGCTTTGAATGTCGCTATATGGATATGCTAGATAAATACAAGCACATACAGGGATTAGTAACATTAGAATAACCATTTCTATGTATTAATTATTCTTTTGTGTTTGTTTCGCTTAAGTTGACATCTGGGCCTAATCCAATATGGCCACTGACATCGAACGCAGAAGTGGCCACTGTCTCGTGAGGCGCGGAGTGAACTGCGCAAGTGCGAACAGTATCCTGAACCTCTTAGCGACCTTTGCTCATCATGTTCCCGGTCAAGGATATGAATTTGGTGGTTCGCCAAGATAGGGGAACAATCAACCTTACAGTAAACCGCAACAAGCCGACACTTTGGCTGACAAGTGACCTCACCACTCGAACTGTACTGAGAAACTGGGTATAAGAATCGGACGATCCCAACCAGCCAATCATGACTGTCCTAAGCCTAAAAATGAGTCTCCTTTAACCTGATATTATTGTAAAAAGGGTAGTAGAATAGAGAGAAAAACTCACACACACACACCTTTGTTAGTTCGTGACGTCTTTCCTGATGGTCCAGATGCTGCCCGACCGCTTGATGACTGCAAACTTTTTCCAAATCCACGGGCTATAATAGAGGCTTGAACGATTTCTGATCCTTTGATAAGATTGGGGACTGTAACATGCTGAGCAGAGGACTTTGAGCTTTGGCTTGCTTTATTCAGACAATTTGCAACAGACTCGGTTATGCAGAGCCAATGAATTAGAGGCTCCCAAATAGCCAGATTAGGTCAATATGATGTTCTGTGATTTACTTGAATTGATCTAGAAATTCTAAACTTTGACGAGACAAATGCAAATATAAATCATTATGAAAATTTACATAAACAAATATTAACAAGAAGTATGAGTTTGTGGTTTTTCATTAAGGGAAATAAGGATTCTGAGTCTTAAATGTGTTTTAGCTGGTTCTAAATCACCATCAACCAATCCAACTAATTGGTCCGTCGACCAAGTGGGTGGAGTGCCTTGATGTTTAGGATTAGGTATCTATAGGCAACGGATGTTAATGTATATTTTGTAAAATAACTTTTCTCTCCCTATAGGTTATAAGGTGTTTCCCCCACATGTCCAGCGCTTGAATTACTCATCCCTCCTGTGTGTGTAGATTCGTGAATGGTGACATGTGTGAGTTGGTGTTATGGGCCCCAACAATTAATGTGTGTATGAATGAGTGTGTGTGACGACGGGTCTGCGACGCAGGGAGGATATCGGTATATGTTGTTCCCCATTTTCCCAGTCTTGCGCTGGATCAGTTTTTCTGGCAGCAGAGTTATGGTTTTATTGTTTTGGTTTGGTGATTATTGCTTGTAAATTGCTTATTGATTATGGATAAGTATTGGTTTATGTATTAACACTCTATGTTGAGTTGCATCGAGTTCTATGTTGTTTGACGGCTTCTGGGATGTAGGAAGTCGGAAGTTTGTAACGGTTCCGTAGTAGAGCAGAGGTAAGCGCTGTTCTCGGGAAAGACGGAATTGTTGTTGCCCTGTAGGTACACGGGGAAAACGTGTAACAATTGAAGTTGCACAAGGCATTTTCTGGGTTTGATTTGGTAACATCGTTGTGTGTTGCCGCTAGGGACATTTTCTGTATGAGAGAAATGTATGGTAGCAAAGGTCATCTGTGAAATTTTGGTCTTAGGTACCAGGAGTCCAAAAGGCACTCTGATTACGCTTATCACTGGAAAGGTAATAGGTGTTCCCTAAGCTTGTTAGAAGGATAAAGTAGAGGGAAGTGCTACTTTATTAACGAATGAAATAATTCTGTAGTAGGGCAGAGGTAAGCGCTGCTCTCGGGAAAGACAGAATTCTGTGTGAATTAACTACATTTTCCGATTGAAAGTGAGTGAATGAAATAGCATTTAGGTTAATTGTGAATCTCTGGTTTTATTTCTCAGGAGCAGAGCGTCTCCAACTAGCTGTCTTATTTCTAGAGAAACAGTTAGCTATTGCTTGTTAGAAGGGTAAGGTAGACGGATGTGCTACTTTATCAACGGAAGTAACGATTCTGTAGTAGGGCAGAGGTAAGCGCTGCTCTCGGGAAAGACGGAATTCTTGTAAGAAAGGTCATTAACTATTCTTTTGTTAGCGAAACAGATAATAGTGGCGTTTTTATTTCATGACTAACAGATTGTGAGTCAGAAAGAACGTAAAAAAGTTTGCCGATAAATTTAGTAAAGGAGGGGTCAGCAGAAGCAGGAGTAGCGAGAAAAGCTGACGTCAGAAAGACCGCGCTGGGATTGGACAGTCAGTAAGAGACGTAGACACTCCTGATTGGTGCGTTAGTGTATGCCGCACTGAGATTGGAGAATTACGGAAGTGACGTAGACGCTACTGATTGGTGCATTAGTGTGAGTCACGCTACGATTGGTTAAAACAACAGAATAGTCGTAGGGAAAATCTAGCTATACACAGAAGACAAAATGATGTATTACGATCCACCAGAAAAAGAGAAAAAGTCCTGGTTCGGAAAAATGAAGAGCTTATTTAAAAAGGACAAACCGATTGTGACTAGAGAGGGACAGTTGCTTCCCCCACCAAAATCGCCTGCATCCTATATGGTTGCCAAATATGGATATTATACTTGTATTTGGTTGGACAATTGGGTAAAGTATACAAAAGATGATGGAGGTTTAGCTTTTCCAGAACATGGTTCGTTCAATTTAGCAGTTTTGAGAAATTTGAGAGAGAGAATGATGAATCTAGAACCGAGACCTAGACCAACACAGTTTGAAGCATTGACAGAATGGGAAGGTGAGATGCATGACAGAGACCGACAGAGGAGTGGCAGAAGGTACTAATATATGTTTGGTAGATCGTATGGACAGGAGAATCATGATGATAGAATGAGGAGGTGGCGAAGCGCAAATATGACTGATGGTTGTTTCCTGTGAGAAGTGCTGAAGAGATTAGCAATAGAAAATGTATGGAAAAGAGAAATAATATCGAGTCAGGAGGGTATGGTGTGCATGAATCGGAGGATGATGTTCTTGACCACATGTTTTATAAAAATCCACCCCCATATCAATCAGATTCCACATTATTGACACTAAGTGCCCCAATAAGAGAGACTCCACGAAATATAATATTTTAATCAGTACCACAAGAAGTAGGAAGAAACAATCCTTTTAGAGAAATAGAGAAAACACAACATGGTAAAACGGGTAATGAAAATTCAGCTGAACTAGCGAAAACCACTTTAGAATTAACTGAAAAGATTAGGGAATTAACCAAAAATTTGGAAGCTGTAACCGTTCCTGTAACTATAGGACCTGTAATGCCTATTTTTGTTAAACAGAAGGAAAGTGAGCATTGTCTGACGATTCCTTATAACAGTAATAAACAGACCGAGAGGCCAGAAAAAATTGCAGATGAGAACCCATGGAGACAAACAGCAGGTATTTCAGAACAAAGTACGCCTAAAAATTTGACAGTAAATCAAAGTTTAGTGGATAGAATAATAATAACGATAGAATCAGTCCCAGGATCACCGAAGAGTTTAGTACAACAAAATAATGAGAAAAATAGTGTAGGGCCTACTTCAGAAGAATTAAGTGAATGGCTGAGGAGTTTACAGCAGAAAGATACGGAATCCCAATCTATAGATGTGGCCAAACTGAAGATTGTTTTGGAGGAATTAATAGTAGGGACTATCCCCACGGAGAAGTTAAAAGCCTATCATGATGAAGAATTATTATTTGTATGTAAAAGTATAACCTGGAGAGCAAGGAATCTACACGAAAGACTAGAAGAAGTGGCAAATGAAATGGGTATAGACTTTGAAAGAGTAAAGGCTTTACAAAAACCATACCGTAGATTTTTCTGAAAAGGATATTGAAAATCTGAACACAGCAGGAAGAACAACACAGATTAAAGACATAATCATTTTGTTAAGAAAATGGGAAGATGTAGATAAATGGAAGAGTAGGTGGTTTTGAAAATGAGATGATGTCTCAAACAAAATGTTTGCAGCGTTCCCCGTAAGAAAAAAGGAAAAGGTAGTAACAGACTGCCCCATGAGAGAAATTCCAGGAGGAGGATATGTACATGTCCCTTGGACTAGACAAGATATTTTCTCATTTACCAATGATTTTCCTCGACTACACGAAAAGCCAGTTGAGTGGTATAGGCAAGTAGATAGATTCGTAAAGTTATCAAAAGTTTTATGGCTTGATAGTCTTTTTGACATAATAGTACCAGCAGATTTATGGACAGAATGCAAAATTATGATTAGCTGGCCTACACAAGAGTACCCTAGAGACCCAAAAACAGGTGCCCCTGATCCTGAAGTGATGAAAAAGTATGAACAGGTGATTGCCTACCTGAAAAACAAAGTACCTCCCAAGGAGACTGATTGGGTAAAAATTGACCGAACTCATCAGGAAGCTAAGGAATCGGTACATGCTTATTATGAGAGGTTAATTCTCGCCTTTAAGCAGTTTAGCGGTGATGAAAATTTGAGTGAAAAGGATCTAAGTCACTTTGTATACCGATTTGTATATGGGCTGCGTCCAGAAATAAGTGCAATGATTAAACAGCATACAGTGGATTGGCAAAATAAGAAAATAGATGAGGTACTGAGACATGCAAAATATTTTAGTGATAAAATTGAAGCCAAACAGTGTAAATTAAAAGAAAAGGCTATGTGGGCACAGGTAAAAGTGGCGGAAAGACAGGAATCTCAATTGATTGAACAGGCAAATGGTGCAGGTATGATACCAAAATTTCATGTTGGAAAAGGAAAGGGACAATTTAATATAGAAGAAGCCAAAAAGAAGTGGCCATGTCATAATTGCGGAAGAATAGGGCACTGGAAATCCGAGTGTAAATTTCCCCCAAGTACTAATGGTGATAATACATAATTGAATTCGCATGTGCAGAAAGAGGTGAGTTGTCAACCACAGCGACAGCAGCAGGTTGTTGCCCAACATAATCAGGTGCCAAAACCGCCTTTTCCACGGAGCGTAAATCCTCAGAAATACAGTAATGAGACAGGATTCTACAACGAAGAACAGGTAACTAATCTGCCGCGCGCTAGTGCTGTTTCGCAGTATTGGCTACAACGCGATGAGTGTGAGTCAGAAGAAAGCTATTGACGGTGCCGAGGGGAGGAAGAAGAGTGCGTACTTGCCGCAACTCTAGAAGTAGACCAGACAAATCCTTTTGTGGATGGAAAGGTAAATGATGAAAATATTACTTTCCTAGTAGATACTGGTGCTACTCGTTCAACTGTCAGGTCAGCTGATGTTAAAAACCTTCCTCTCTCGGACGAAACAATCCAAGTAGTTGGAGTATCCAACTGACAAATTAAAACGTATCTCACTGAACCAGTAAAAGTTAACATAGGGAAATTTTCTGAAATGCACCGTTTTGTTGTGTGCAATTCAAGCCCTGTAAATTTGTTAGGAAGAGATTTACTGTGCAAAATGAATTGCACCATATTTTGCACTCCCGATGGTATAGCATTTGAGACCACTGATGAAGATGTACTGTATAAAATGACTATGGCTAATATGGAACCTGAGATTACTGAGTCATTTGCTGTATTTAACCCTGAAGACCTACCAAAAGAACTGAAAAAGACAGTAAAAGCAGAAGTCTGGGATTTCACAGGAGAAGATGTGGGATTAATGAAAAATGTAGATCCTGTAAAAGTGACTGTAAAGGAAGGAATACGTTACCCAAATATTCCTCAGTACAAATTGACACCCGAAATAATTGAAGGAGTTACTCCTATAATAGAGAAAATGATTAAACAAGGTATTTTGAGAGAAATAATGAAAAGTCCATGTAATTCACCAATTATGGGCCTGAAAAAGCCTAATGGAACATTTAGAATAGTGCAAGACTTGAGAAAAATAAACAAAATCATTGTGTCATGTTGTCCTATTGTACCAAATCCATCTGTGATTTTGTACCAGATTCCACATGATGCAGAATGGTACACAGTAATTGACCTGTGTCATGCTTTCTTTTCCATCCCATTGCATCAAGACAGTCAGCAGATTTTTGCGTTCCGGTTTGGCGAACGTATTTTGGCATGGTGCCGAATCCCACAGGGGTATACAGAGAGCCCCTCAATATTTAACCAGATATTGAAAAAGTCCTTAGAAGATCTAGTGATGTCCAAGAGCTCAGTACTGGTACAGTACATTGACGACCTGCTTGTGGCGTCAAAAACACGAGAAGTTTGTGTAGTGGATACCATAGCATTGCTAAATCATGTAGCAGATGGAGGACTTAAAGTATCCCCATCGAAATTACAATTCTGTCAGAAAGAAGTACAATATTTAGGCCACAAAATTGAAAAAGGACTGAGAAAAGTAACTGCAGAGAGAATCAAAATAATAAAAGGAATGAGAGCCCCAATGATGCAAAGAGAAGTGAGAATGTTTCTTGGAATGGTTGTATATTGTCGTCAGTGGATAAGTAACTTTTCCCTGATTGCAAAACCTTTGGTATGCCTGACGAGAAGTGATGTAAAAGACCCCATTGAATTAAATAGGGAAGAATTAACAGCCTTTAAACAATTGAGAGACAGTTTGTGTTAGGCACCAGCACTTGGCATGTCTAACTATGAGAAGGAGTTTTACCTATACTGCAGCGAAAGGAATGGATGTGCACTTTCTGTATTAATACAGAAACATGGAAAACTGAGAAGACCAATTGCATATTTTTCAGCTATACTCGACCCTGTAGCTGTAGCATTGCTATGCTGTTTGAAAGCTGTAGCAGCCACCTGTAAGCGCCTAGAACAGAGCGAAGGAATTGTGATGGGATATCCTGTGCGAGTGCTTGTACCTCATGATGTGGCAATCCTTTTAACAAGGAGCTGCACTCAGTTCATGACGCATAGTCGGCTGACTAAATATGAGAAAGTCATATTAGGTGCAACAAATGTGAGTCTTGTAAGATGTCTGAATGTGAATCCTTCAACGTTATTGCCAGATGCTGAGAATGTGGAAGTCAGAGACGATGTGGATCATGACTGTTTGGATGTCCTTGATTTCTGTACCAAACCACGACCTGATATAAAAGATGTATCTTTGACAGAAAGTGACTATGTGATGTTTGTGGATGGATCATGCTTGAGAACAGACGAAGGAATTCTGAGTGAAGCATATGCAGTATGCACAGTAGCAGCGGTAATGGAAGCATCTTACCTAAAGGGAGTAAAATCAGCCCAGGTTGCTGAACTTTTTGGGTTAACCAGAGCATGTAAGTTGGGAAAGAATGTAAGAGTGACTGTGATAACTGATAGTCAATATCGCTTCGGTGTAGTGCATGATTTTGGCCAAATCTGGTCACAAAGAGGGTTTTTGACTTCAAGTGGAACCCCTATAAGGAATGCTGAAGTGGTTGGGAAATTGCTTGAGGCGATACAGCTGCCTAAGCAATTGGCTGTTGTGAAGTGTGCTGCGCATTCGAAGACTGGAGATTACATCGCAGCAGGGAACCAGTATGCAAACGATATGGCTCAATATTGTGCGCGAAATCAGAATTCTGTGAATCGGGCAAAAGAAAAGGAAATGAATTCATGTCCCTTGTTGTTTACTAACATTGTGAATACATGGGAAGAAGTGAGGCAGGAGATGAGGAAATGAGGCAGTGGGTAAAGGCAGAATGTGCACCAAGGGAAACAGATCATGTGTGGGTTTATCGGGATGGAAGACCAGTTATGCCTGATAGCATAGTGTCCGCCATGGCACGGATGTATCATGGACAAGCACACATAGGGAGAGATGCAATGCTTAGATTGTTTAAGCAAACATGGTACAATGCAAAATTCAGACTTGTAGCTGAGAGCCTTTGTCAAAGATGCCTTATATGTCAACAGTTCAATCCTGGAAGGAAAACAGTGGTAAGTCTAGGAACGATAGGTTGAGAAGGAGGGCCTTTCACCAGAATGCAAATCGACTTCATTGAGATGCCCCCCTGTAACAGGTTGAGGTATGTTTTAGTGATGGTTTGCCTGTTTTCTAGATGGGTAGAAGCATATCCCACAAGAAGAAGTGATGGAATTACAGTAGCAAAACTGCTTTTGAGGGAGTTCATCCCTAGATTTGGGTTTCCAGTCACAATCGTGTCAGATAGAGGAAAACATTTCCATAATGAAATCATGAAGCTAATTTGTGAGGCATTGAATGTACAACAAAAACTGCATTGTGCCCCTCGCCCAGAGGCTTCTGGTGTGGTGGAACAAGTAAATGGCACTATTAAAAACAGATTAGGAAAGATGTTTTTAGCCACAGGATTGAAATGGCCTGATGTCTTGCCTCTGGCACTCATGACTATTAGATCAATTCCAGATAGGAACACAGGTTTGAGACCCCACGAGATTGGGATGGGGAGAGCAATGAGGCATGTATTCATACCAGTCAACAAGTTATTGCCTATCTCTGATGACTTGGTGTTGGATTACTGTAAAGGGTTGGCTGACTCCGTTCAGTCTGTGTTTCATCAGGTTGGATCGGATGCCACCAGCCTTGAAAAGAAGCCAGCTCATGATCAAAGCCCAGGTGACTGGGTGAGAATTAAAGTGCACAGAAGAAGGAACTGTTTGGTCCCACGGTGGGGAAAACCACGACAAGTGATTTTAACTACGACAACAGCTGTGAAGTGTGCAGGAGTAAAGAACTGGATTCATGCTAGTCATACCTTGCGAATTCCAAACCCAGTGGATAACAAGGAAGGAGAGTACTTTGAAGATTCAGAAACTAGTTCTGAATCTGATACTGAGGACACCAGAACAGGACAAAATCCTGAAAGGGGGAGTCAGAACCAAATTTGATCTTTGCCCCAGAGAACATTCCCTTGAGGAGGAAGTTGCAGATTTCTGACACCAGCTCCGACTCAGAGACTGAACAAACACAGGTGCATACTGAAAAAGAGAGAAGCAGTGAAGAGACCATTAAATAAATTTTCGATAAGGAAGTTCCTGATGAAAAATTGAGAGAAATTCCACCTGAAGAAACAAAAGCAGATGGTCAGGTGGCAGATACAGAAAGTGAGGGAAAGATTTTTGCGGAAGACCCCCGAGGAGTTGTAGGGAATTCAAACATCCAGTTAGAGGAAGGGACGGTTAGTCAGCAGGAAGATTGTGTGGAAGAAACATGAGGAGGGACAGAAGTAGGGAAAATAAAAGAAGTGGTGGAAAGAAAAACAGTTGACAGTAAAAGTCAAGTTGAAACAGAATCAGAGGACAGTGATGAAGAACTACCAGAAGGTCGAGTCATGAGAAAGAGAGCATGGAGAGCTGAGAAAAATGATAAAGGAAATAAATTGAAAAGGTAAGCAAGAGATGAAATTTGGCCAAACAAAATAAAATAAAGAGATTGAGATACCGATTGACACGAGTGAATTCATCTAGAGCTGAACAGGTGAATGAAGTATCTAGTCAAGAAAAATTGAAAGACGAGGGAAAAACAACAGCAGAGGAAAATAAGAGAAGAGAAAACCTAACCAGAAGTATAAGTCGCCAGAATGGTCATATGTGGCGCTGCCTGAAATAAAAGAAGAGGCGCATAGCCAAGAAAATCCAGAGGTGACTGTACCAGAAGTGGTTGAGGAAGACTAAGAATCGGAAATCCTGAGAGTTATCTTGTCCGACATTGGAGAAGAAACGGATGTTCAGGAAGTTTTGTATCAAGATTATGAAAGAAAAGTGAAAGACGATCAAATGCCAAACTGAAAAGACCAAAAGTGATTCCAATGGGAAGACAATAAATTAATGGAAAAGACATAACTGATGGAACCAAGCAGTTGCTTAGAGCCTTGGTTTAGACAATACTAGTTGCGTAGTAGAAGATGCTAAGTCAAAAGACAATGATCATTTTTCGAAATGGGAAACACAGAAAGTAGAAAAACTTAATGTGTATTTCTTAGAAGATGGTTTAAAATGTGTTGTTGTTGTACAGGATTACTAATGCTTCTATGGAGTGCATTGGATTTAATGATTTCATTTAAAGTTCCACTAGAAACAATAGAAGGACATAGTGAGAATAAAACTAATGTAGAAAAGCTTCAGAAAGTATATCCAACTAATATAGATAGAAATTATTTACATAAAGACAGGTCTATAAATGATTTCTCTAACACTGTATTTCCAAAATTACTGTATGAATATGTAAAGACGGTGGACGTGAGGGACTGCTATGTCTGCATGCAGTTACCTGCATCTGTGTCTGCGGGAGTGACATATCATCACCTCCCAGTAACATATGGAATAACATGTAGTGTAATAGCAAGTTTGTTTTACAAAATAGGGAAATTAGAATATTATTTTTCAGATGTAGATAACATATTTTCACAAGTACCTGTAGTTAATAAATTGAATAAAGTGAAGCCTGCAAAGGTGAATTTTTCTTAAAAACCAAAGAACTAACATTAGAGTCCATATCTAGAAATAATCTAACTTGTAGCTTAAAGAAGGAGGGAAGGATTTTCTTAGATATGGTTGAAGAAAGTAGATTAAAAATGCAAAGGAAAATACCTGGAGGAAAAGAAGAAAAGACAGTTTGGGATGTTGAAAGAGAAAAACATTTGAAAGGAGAAGCTAGTCCAACAATGGCTTTAGATTGGCCCCAGAAAGGAAAGTTGTGCATTAGAAGGAATCAAACTGTATATGATAATTATTTTGTGGGCCCAAGTGATTGCCATGATACATATCGAATCATGGGTGGATGGGGATTTAAATGAGAAAATGATCCAGTTTTTCCTGGATTATATTTTATCTGCGGGAACAAAGCATATTATCGGTTACCAGACCATTGGTTTGGCACATGTTATGTAGGCCTGGTTTTCCCAAAGATATTCCATGTGGGAAGAGGAAGAGATGATGTACATGAGTTAGGTAGTCAACTAACACGTAGAAAAAGAGAATCTTGGTCAGAAATTGTGGGAGACATTTTTGGAGCATTGATACCAGCAGTGGGAATATCTCTGAATGCACAAAAAATGAGAAAATTATCAACAGTAGTGGATCGCTTGTCAACAAGCACCGCTGGAGGATTTTTATTGGTAACTACAGAGATGGTTGCCATGCGTGCCATGGTAATGCAAAATCGACTTGCCCTTGATATAATTGGCAAAAGAGAGTGGAGTCTGTGAAATGCTGAAAGTTCAACATTGTTGTACTTATATTCCTGACAAAAGTCAAGATCTAAAGACATACATTAAAAATATAACTGATTTGCATGAGGAAATTGCACCACTGGAGGTTGAAGGTGTTTGGGAAAAGAATGGAAAGAAATTATCCTCTATTAAAGATTTCCTATTAAAATTAGGTAGTACATTTATAGGTAAGATCCTATTTCCTTTAACCTGTGTGATTTTTCTAGTATTAATTTTAAGACTAGGATGTTTATGTTGTAAAAGAAAGAAAATACAGAAAAATTTAAAAAGAGAAACTTTGAAAAAGAGGGAAAATAAAAGACGAGAAAGAGAATTTGAAGAAGTAGAATTAGAAGAAATGAAAGATAGTATGTATAGAAAAGCAAGAAGAGAAGAAATTGGTGAAACAGAAATGTGAACTAATAATATGTGAATTAATTTCTTTTTATAATAAATTTACAAAACTTTAGGTATTGTGGTGATATAATCACCAAAGGGGGGATTGATGGAGCAGGTAGTGTATACCTCCTCTATTCTTGCATGAAAATACTAATTATATAATCTATTAACTATAATATTATTAAACGAGTGTTGCATGTATACTAATCAACATTATTAAAACTTAAACTACACATGGGATTTGCTATTTGCATGGCAAATCTGTACGCATATTAATGAGTAGTATATGTGATAATAGAATATTTGCATGATATATGTTGCTTTGTGACGTTGCATCATCGAGGAGGACCGAAAAAGGTGAATATAATGGCTTTGAATGTCGCTATATGCTAGATAAATACAAGCACATAGAGGGATTAGTAAGGGGTTAACATTAGAATCACCATTTCTATGTATTAATTATTCTTTTGTGTTTGTTTCGCTTAAATTGACATCTGGGCCTAATCCAATATGGCCGCTGAAATGACACGCAGAAGTGGCCACTGTCTCGTGAGGTGCGGAGTGAACTGCGCAAGTGCGAACAGTATCCTGAACCTCTTAGCGACCTTTGCTCATCATGTTCCCGGTCAAGGATATGAATTTGGTGGTTCGCCAAGATAGGGAAACAATCGACCTTACAGTAAACCGGAACAAGCCGACACTTTGGCTGACAAGTGACCTCACCCCTCGAACTGTACTGAGAAACTGGGAATAAGAATCGGACGATCCCAACCAGCCAATCATGACTGTCCTAAGCCTAAAAATGTATCTTCTTTAACCTGATATTATTATAAAAAGGGTTGTAGAATAGAGAGAAAAACTCACACACACACACCTTCGTTAGTTCGTGACGGCTTTCCTGATGGTCCAGATGCTGCCCGACCGCTTGATGACTGCAAACTTTTTCCAAATCCACGGGCTATGATAGATGCTTGCACGATTTCGGATCCTTTGATAAGATTGGGGACTGTAACGTGCTGAGCAGAGGACTTTGAGCTTTGGCTTGCTTTATTCGGACAATTTGCGACAGACTCGGTTATGTAGAGCCAATGAATTAGAGAATCCCAAATAGCCAGATTAGGTAAATATGATGTTCTGCGATTTACTTGAATTGATCTAGAAATTCTAAACTTTGACGAGACAAATGCAAATATAAATCATTATGAAAATTTAGATAAACAAATATTGATTAACAAGAAATATGAGTTTGTGTTTTTTCATTAAGGGAAATAAGCATTCTGAGTCTTAAATGTGTTTTAGCTGGTTCTAAATCACCATCAACCAATCCAACTAAGTGGTCCCTCGACCAAGTGGGTGGAGTATCTTGATGTTTAGGATAAGGGATCTATAGGCGACGGATGTTAATGTATATTTTGTAAAATAACTTTTCTCTCCCTATAGGTTATAAGGTGTTTCCCCCACATGTCCAGCGCTTGAATTACTCATCCCTCCTGTGTGTGTAGATTCGTGAATGGTGACGTGTGTGAGTTGGTGTTATGGGCCCCACCAATGAATGCGTGTATGAATGAGTGTGCGTGACGACGGGTCTGCGACACAGGGAGGATATCGGTATATGTTGTTCCCCATTTTCCCAGTATTGCGCTGGATCAGCTGCGCTACGGATCGCCAGAGGCCGGCGAGTAGCAGCGAGGCAGGAGCTCTTTCCTCATTTCGACAGTCTACGACCGGGAGGAGGAGTGGGGAGATAGCAGTGGCAGTGGCAGTGCTCTAGGTGATGCATGGTCCCTCTCAATGACCCCGGTAAGGAGTAGAAGGAAGGGGGCACGGGGACAACCTCCAAAGGGGGGGGAGGGCGACCGTAGAGTACCGCAGACCCCAAGGGGGACAGGAGAGTTGGGAGAGCTGGGAGAGTCAGGGGAACCAGGAAAAAACACAAATCAGAACAAAAAACTGAACAGATATACATTAAGGAGCAGAGGTCTATGGGAGCAGGACCTGTCTCCTACTGAGGTTCCACCTGAAGCGCCTATCCTGTCAGCTCTGCAGCCCCACCTAAAATCTGGTCTTACATCGCAAAAGGAAAAGCTGCAAGCAGACAAACTGCCACTTACAGATGGGAAAAAAGTTATCAAAAGCAAACAAAAGAAACAAAATAATCTGGCCAGTTCTCGGATTACCCCTTCTTTGCATACATATTTTAAGGTGTAAGCACAGGTACACGCTCAAGTTTCCACTGATTCCATTGCCTATACTCTTAAAAATAGCACTAGCTGTATCCATAAGATTCCAGACAGTGCTGGTGACCCTACAAAAATAAAAGTCGTTGCAAGGGTAATGGAGGTAAGAAGTGATACCATCTCTCTGGAAAATAGATTTTCTCCAATAGCAGAAATCGAACCTACGCCAATTTGGGCGCAAATTACAAATGTCCCACAACAAGGCTAATGCCCACAAGTTCCAGCTACCCTCAGCCCTGATCTCTGCCCTGGCCCTAAGCGAACTCATAGCCTGGACACCCCATGGAGTGAATCGCCATAGCAGGGAGAGGGTCTGAGAGAGCAAGGTTTAGGTTCCAGCTCTTCGATGCACCCCTCCACCAAGACTTTGCTATCTACTCTGATATCAGAGATGAGAGAGAAATTCGCTGTATCGGAGAATAACCAGCAAAAGATCCAAGGGGTTTGCGAAACACTAGAACTAAAAATTAATGGAATAATGGGAAGAGTAGAAGTAGTGGAAGCAGCGGTATAAGGCCTCTCTAAGTAGAGAAAAACGCATCGAGATCTCGAGATTAAAGCAGAAGGATAGAGTACTGACAGACAAGCTCGAAAGTTTAGAGAATAATGCCAGAAGGAACAATATCAGGATTTTAAATATCCCAGAAGATCTTGAGGGAGGAGACATAAGGTCCTTTGTTATCAATCTTTTAAACGAGCTTCACCCAGAGATCGAGAAACAGTCCCTGGAAAACGACATCCAAAGAGTCCATCGAGATCCCTTCACTAAAAAGCCTGGAAGAAAAAATCCCAGAAAAATTCTAGTAAACTTCAAAACTTACTTAATCAAAGAAAAAATTCTAGCAGGGGGTCTCAGTAAGGGAGTATACAACAAGGGGGACTGGTCTTTCTGCATTAGGTCAGACATTTCACATACCCACAGGACAGGCAGTGGGAGCTGGGAAGATATATACATGAACTGAAGAGCCTGGGTGCCACTGCAAAACTACAGTTCCCTGCCTCCCTGAAGGTCATGTGGAAAAATAAAATGTATCATTTCAGGGACCCAGACGAAGTTAGGTCCTGGATCGGTCAGATAAAGAGCACATCCAATTAAGAAATTGAGAAATCATTAAACTCCTTTGTCCGTCTTGAGAGGGAGAGAGTCCGAAGCGGAGGTACCCCAGTATGCCTCCAGAGTTGAGGGAGGGTTCCCCAGGGTGGGAAAGGGTGGGGGGGCACAGAAATAAAAATAAGAAACAAAAAAGCACAGGGGTGGGTTTTAAACACAGGGTGGGGGAGCATATAGGAAAAAAAAACTAAATGTCCTCATTCATAAACAAAACTTACAAAATTTTTACTTACTTATAGGAAACACACCTAAACAAAATACTTTTCCATGACAGATTCAGGCAGATCACAAAACCTAAAAATCTTATCCTGGAATGTGATCGGGCTCAGATTTCCCCCTAGAAGAAGAAAACATTTAGAATATCTGCGCCTTGTGAATTATGATGTTTTGATCATTCAGGAATCCCACCTATGCAAAGAAGATTGGGTAGAGATAATTAAAAATTAAAAATGGATTGAGCACTGCATCTAGACAACACAGACTCCCCCCACTAAAGGAGTTGCTAAAAATAACTCATGCAATCCTTGGGAATGTCACCGTAGACGCAAATGGAGGTGGGCAATTGACAGGGCAAAAATCAACAGCTCTTGGTTTACCTTTGTGGGCTATTATGGTCCTAACATGCACGACCCGACCCACATACAATCTTTATTTCTTCATCTAGTAGACGTAAACGATCCCATTATAATGGGAGGGGTTTCTAATGTAGTCGTGGATCCCAATCACGACTCTACGTCTAATAGAGCTGCAGGGGCTACACAATACAAACGAAAAGTTTTGAAATAATTAATGTCAGACATAGGACTCCTGGATATATGGGGAGCAAAGAGACACAACTTTGGGACATCAGGGGAAAATTTTACCTTCCACAACAAAAAATGTGGTCATCGATCTAGGATTGACTTCTTCCTAGTAGATCGTACCACTAGGAAGGTCACGGTCAATGTTACTCATCTCCCAGAACATTTATCCGATCATTCGGCTGTCCTCTTGGAAATTGTTTTACCTAAGAGTCCCTCTCCGCGTAGATGGAAACTAAATCGCACAATACTTCTTGAACTACTAGTTATTGATAGGTTAAAAAAAGATACAAATTAATTATTTTTAATTAATATAAATTCCGCAGCTCCTCACATAGTTTGGGACACATATAAAGCCTTTTTGAGAGGCTTATTAACCTCTCTCTCAAAAGCTCAAAACAAAAAAACGAGGGAGGAAATTAAAGCATTAGAAGCAACAATACTTTTAAAGCAGGCGGCACTAGAGCATGCGCCAAATGACCCAAACAATATACAAAAACTATCCATAGCTAAAAATGAGTTAGCGGGTTATTTAGAAGCAATAACTAAAAGAAAGTGGGAAACAAGGAGGTTGACTCACCATGAGTATGGAGAGGGATGTGGCAAATTCCTCGCGTGGAAAGCCAAAGCGGACCACGTTAGGAATATGGTGAAGAGTCTTAAGTGCCCAATCACTGGTAGAACCACCTCAGAGGATACAGAGATTGAGGAGGCTTTTGCTCATTTTTTTCTAAATCTATATTCGGAAGACCAATCTCGAGCGAAGAGCATATGGAAGCTTTTCTTTCAGGCTTACAACTCCCCACATTACCAGACTCAGACAGAGATAATCTGAGCAACCCAATTACACTAGAAGAAGTTCTACAGATCAGTAAAACCCTAAAGAAAGGAAAAGCTGCGGGCCCTGATTCCATTCTAAATGAAATATATAATATTCTCAAAGAGGAATTAGCACCATTTATGCGCCAATTATTTAATTCAGCTTTTACATCTGCTTTGGAGCTCCCCTCGTCCTGGAACGAAGCAACTATCACCATCATTTTGAAACCAAATAAAGATCCACGGGTTTGTGAATCGTACAGACCTATTTCCCTTCTGAACTGCGACCATAAAATATATACTCAGATTCTAACTACAAGGTTGGACAAAGTAGCAGGGTCTATAATACATCCAGATCAGAAGGGTTACATGAATTAACCCATTACCTTATTGGAGCAATTGACCAGGCAAATTTATGTGAGATCCCACTAGCAATCATGACTTTTGACGCTGCAAAAGCTTTCGATAGGGCTAGCTGGCCCTTTCTAATTAAAGTGATCCAATGTTTTAACCTAGGAGAATCTTATGTAGCAGCAGTGAAGGCCCTCTATAAAAATCCATCTGCCAGGGTACTCGTTAATGGTAACTTAACAGAACAAATTAAAATCTCCCGAGGGACCAGACAGGGCTGTCCTCTTTCGCCCCTTTTGTTCAATATGTATATTGAACCGCTAGCATGCAAATTAAGATCGTGCCAGGCCATCTCCCCCTTTAGGTGTAAAGGTTGGGAAAAGAAAATAGGTCTATATGCCGATGACCTCATGATCTTGACGGGGAAACTAGAGCATTCACTCCCCGAGATATGGGAGCATCTGGAGAACTTCGGGAAGGTGTCAGGTTACCTAATTAACCAGCAGAAAACAGAGCTAATGGGGGAGGAGCCTAGCGCGCATCCAAGATGGTCGCGTGAGCACAGGGCTCCCCGGACCCTCGCTGCTCCTCGGAATTTATCCTGACTCTATCCTGACTTGGTTGATGGAATCTGGGAGACGAATGCTGGCTGAACACTAAACTCCTTTCGGAAATCAAATCGGACCTGGCAATCCGGAGTTATGGCGGTTTGAACTTTTGAGGCCCACCCGACGGCTGTGCCCGATGCGAGGGTGATCTGTGGAGCCGGGGCGTAGTTCAACAACAACGGCAGCAGGGCTGTGCCAGTGGCCATCACATCACTTTCGGTTTCACTTTTGGTCTTTGAGGGGCTGGACTGTGGACTTGCTTGGTGCGACTGGGCTTCCTTTTGCCTTCGCTTGATGCCGGTGGCTTCGTCTGCTGCCAGTGTGCCCATTGACGGTGGTCCCTTCGCTCCGCCATATTGCGGCCTGTGGTGCGACACGCGTCTGCCTGGCCTGTGCCACCTCGACGCTTCCTCGGTGGTCCCCTTCGGCGATCGAGGTTCTCATGGGAGGCAAGGGAGACCCCGAGAGGCGTAAGACCAAAACATCCCTACGTGGGGGACCGGTCCAGACGAACAACATGGACCGCTACACTCAGGGTAAAGGATCCCCCGGGACGGCCAATGTCCCCCCGGAGGACACCAGTGGTGGCCCGTCCGTTACTCCGGATCTGTCCCTGCAGGACATCATGGGCGCCATTAAGGGTATCAGAGAGACCATCGCTACGCAGTACGAGGCCTTGGCCCGTAAAATCGACACGGTGGCCATTGACATTACGCTAATCCGGGCGGATCTCTCTAAGACCAACGAGAGGGTTCAATCGCTGGATGTGCGGACGTCCTCCCTTGGTACGGACGTGTCGGACCTGCAGGCCACTCTCGGCGATCTCAAGTCGGCCAATGATCTGATGGCCCGGCGGCTGGAAGACTTCGAGGGACGGGCCCGCCGCAATAACATCCGCGTCATAGGCGTTCCGGAGACCTCCGATAACCGCCCGGTTGATCTCCTGGTCGAGGAGCTCATCCTCGAACATCTTGCTCCCGCTGGCCTGAGTAAGTTTTTCGCTGTGGAGCGGGCCCATCGAGTCCCAGGTGGCCGGCCGCGACCGGGTGCCCCCCCGAGGCCTATCGTTGCGAGACTTTTCCATTACAGAGACCGAGACGCGATTCTGCAGGCCTCACGGGTCCATGGCCCGGTCCGACATGAGAACTCGTCCATTAACTTTTTCCCGGACTTCACCCAACTTGTCCAGAAACAGCGGATGGGCTTCCAGGGGGTGAAGCGGCGTCTCCGGGACCTCGGTCTCAAGTACTCTATGCTTTATCCTGCAAGGCTCCGAGTGGAACATGAAGATCGGACTACCTTTTTTGACTCTCCTGCGACTGTGAGTGACTGGCTGGATTCGCTGCCGGACCGGGGTGACCGGACTGGGCCCTCTGCCGGTACCGAGGGTGGCGGGTCTCCTTTGGAGTGACTTATGGTCCCGGACTCTGCCATGTTGTACTGTTCGGCTGGGTTCTACTTCTTTTGTGCATTTTGTTTCACTATGTTGTGTGTGGGGAGCGGGCGGGGACGGGTCCCTTCCCTCCTCCAGGGTCTTTTCGTAGAATGGAGTTTGTAGGGCGACAGGCACACTGCAAGTTGGGGTGGTTTTTTGGACCGCAGGGGTGCAGGGTGGGGGGTGTTGGAGTTGGGGGGGGGTTGGTGGGTGGGTGGGGTTGTTTGCATTTGTGTTTTTTGTTTTCAAGGCGAAGTATTGGCTATGGTTCATCCTTGGGTGTTGAGCTCTTTGCTAGGGGGCCCTTGATCTACTGGAGGGGATGGGGGGGGACGGGTTGAGATTGATGTCTTGGAACGTCAATGGATTGGGGGACCGTATCAAACGGGGTGTTGTGCTGCAATATCTGCGTCGTCTGACTCCTGATGTGGTGTTCTTACAGGAGACGCATCTGGTTGGCAATGTTTGTCGGGCTATGAACAGGGGGGGATATCGACTTGTGGCCCACTCTGGTTTCACCACTGGTTCGAGAGGGGTGGGCATTCTCTTGCGAGCTTCACTTCCGTTGGAGATCACCAGGGTGGTCCCAGACGATAGAGGGCGCTATGTGGCTCTGACTGGGAGGTGGGAGGGGCAGTCCCTTTCCTTGATCTCGGTCTATGTTCCCCCGGGCCTCCAGAACTCCACCTTCTCAGACTTGGGTCGTATATTGCTTGGGCTTCCTGACAGTCTTTTGCTTATGGGTGGGGACTTTAATTCGGTTGTCTCGGGTGACCTGGACCGTCATCCGCCCAGGGCCCTCCCTGCTGCCCAGGCGTGGCTGGGCGGGCTCCTGGAGACCTTCGGTCTGGTGGACTGTTGGAGGTTAATGCATCCGACACAGTGTCAGTACACCTTTCACTCTGGGGCCCATGGGAGTCTCTCCAGACTGGATTATTTCCTTATGCCCGCGGCCCAGGCTACTCAGATTCGAGAGATCAAACACCTGGCCAGGGGTATTTCTGATCATTCCCCACTGTGGTTGCTTTTTGACACCGGGTCGCGGTCCGCGGGGCGGATCGCTCCTATTAACCCTTGGTACCTGCGAGACCCCAAGATCCGTGATAGCCTGATTAAGTCGATTGATCAATATTTTTCTGAGAATGAGGGGTCGGTGTTGTCCTCGGTGTCCCTGTGGGAAGCTTTCAAAGCAGTGCTCCGCGGGCATGCCCTGTCCCAGATAGTGGAGGCCAAGAGGGTTAAGAGAGAGGCGGTTGTGACGCTGGAGACTGAAATATCGGGGCTGGAGGCAGCCTTGGAGGCGGGTGTCACCCCGGATGGGCTGCATGCCCTCAGCCTGAAGCAGTTTGAATATAAGTCTCTCGTCACTGATGCTGCCAAGATTATGTATAGGGAGCAGCAGGGTAGGTTGTATGACGCCGGAGACAAGGCGGGTAAGCTGATTGCCTGGTTGGACAAGAAGGAGAGAGTGAATCGTGTGGTCCCGGAGCTTCGGGTGTCGGATGGAGTGTGTGTGACTGAGCCTGGTGAGATTGTTGAGTGTTTTGCTGACCACCTCCGTGCAGTGTACACCCCGGTGTCTGATAGAGATGAGGACGACTCTCGACTTCTGCTTCGGGATATTGCCCTGCCCGGCTTATCCGTCGAGGACCGCGAGCTGATGGATGCCCCTTTGTCTGTCGAAGAGATAGCTACTGCGATTCGCTCCCTCCGCTCGGGCAAGGCTATGGGCCCCAACGGTCTGCCGATTGAACTATATAAGTTGCGCCCGGATAAAATCGCGCCTGTCCTCCGTCATCTGTTTCAGGAATCGCTCGAGAGGGGTTCGCTTCCTGATGACCAGCGTCTGGCTACTATAGTGGTGATTCCCAAGGAGGGTAAGCCACGGGACCGCTGTGCCTCCTATAGGCCTATTTCCCTGCTGAATGCCGAACCCAAAATCCTTGCTAAGGTCCTCGCCAATCGCTTGCTGAGCGTTATATGTGACTTGATACATCCGGATCAATGTGGCTTCATCCCACATCGTAATACCGCTCTCAACTTACGGCGTCTGCACGGCGTCCTCGCTAGGGCTGAGTACTTCGCTGAACCGGCCATATTGGTTTCCCTAGACGCCACGATGGCCTTTGATACCATTGAATGGCCATTTCTTTGGGCCGTCTTGGCGAAGTTTGGTTTTGGGGAGGGGTTCCTTAGCTGGGTGAAGCTCCTTTAGGCTGGACCAATGGCTCAGGTGGTTGTCAATGGGCGGGTTTCTCGGCCTTTCGCTCTCGGGAGGGGAACTAGGCAGGGGTGCCCGTTGTCCCCGCTGCTCTTTGCTCTCGCCCTGGAACCGCTCGCTGCCTGGCTCCGTTGGGAGCCCTCGATTAGAGGGCTCCGGTGGGCCCCGGGCTTTGAGGATCGGGTTTCATTGTACGCGGATGATATTCTCTTGTATCTCACCTCACCGCGGAAGTCGCTCAATGTTCTCTTTGATGTCCTTACTTCCTTCGGGAAAAACTCGGGTCTGATAATCAACTGGTCCAAATCTTGTGTGTATCCTATCTCTGGTGGTCTTCCTCTCTTGCCGCCCCGGCTTCCGCTCCAAATATCTCAGTCCGGCTTTAAATACCTGGGGGTGTACGTTTCGTTGGATCCGGCGGTCCGCTATGAGCAGAATTTCCTGTCTCCACTCCGGCGTTTGAGAGCAGATAAGGCTCGGTGGTGTAAGCTGCCCTTGTCTCCGCTTGGTCGCGCGGCGCTGTTTAAAATGATGTCCCTTCCCAGATTCCTTTATGCACTCCAGAACTCCTTCGATGTCATTCCTGCGGCCTACTTTAGGGAGATGGAGAGTTTGCAGAGGAGACTGGTTTGGGACGGGCGATCGCGTATCGCTTTGGCCAAGCTGACTCTTTCCTGGTACGACGGGGGCATCGCGCTTCCTGATATTAGACGGTACTATTGGGCCTCCCAGCTGTCTGCCATTAATCATGCTACGTACGCTCCTGGTTCGAACCCGGCATATGAGATGGATAAATTCCTGCTCCCCGGCGGTAACTATAACAGAGCGCTTTACTCGCGGTCTGCTGGTAGGGCCCTTACGGGCCCTACCAGGATTGCAGTCCGTGTATGGAAGGCGGCTAACGTTGCGATGGGCTGGAGTGAGCGTTTAACGTGCGCCACTCCTCTATTCGACTCAGACCGCTTGGGAAGCCTCTGGACAACGAAAGGCTTCGAGCGCTGGGATACGATCGGCATCAGCAGAGTGGGGGACCTGTGGGTTAAAGGTGCGGTTAAATCCTTCGCGGCGCTTCAGCGCGAGTATGAGCTTAGTGACAGAGAGTTCTTCCGTTATGCACAGGTTCGGCACGCCCTGCTTTCGGTCTTTGGGGAGGGGACCACGGTCCCTTCTTCTTTGCCTCTCGAGGACCGCATACTCGATGGTCACGTCCCCGACAGTACTATCTCCCTGATTTACAAAAAACTGATAAACAATCGGGCTGACCTCTTGGTGCGTCTTCGGCAGGCATGGACGGGAGATGGGGTGGAGCTGGACGATGAGGACTGGCAGACTGCACTGTCATCCCCTAAGGAGGTGGCCATCCCGGCCCGTCTCCGCCTGGTCCAGCTTAAGATTCTCCATCGTGTATATGTGACGGGCCCCCGCCTGGTCTCGATGGGGTTTTCAGACGACGGACTCTGTAAGCGTGGCTGCGGGCTCAGTGCTACCTTTCTCCATATCCTATGGGAATGCCGCGAGGTGGCGGAATACTGGCGCCGGGTGCATGATATTATGAGACGAGTCACCGGGGTCGCTCTGCTGCCGGAGGTGCGTCGTTGTGTGCTGAATGTATGGGAGCCCAATGACTGCAATGCGGCTCAGGCTCGGCGGGCGGCCTTGGGGAACATGATTGCAAAGAGAGATATTGCGCAGCTTTGGGGTTCCCAGCGGCCTCCCACCGTGTCCGTCTGGAAGGAGAACATGGACTGGTGCATGTTCAGGGAGAAAACGGTGTATGTGGCTCGTGGTAAACCGGGGGCTTGGGGTAAAATTTGGGGGCAGTGGAACGCGTATCGTGGGTCTATCTGTGCTCCCCCTTTGGTGGATACGTCCGGGGTTGCCTCGTCCCCCTGATCCTTGAGGGTTCCTTGTGCATCTGGTACTTTGGAGTACAGAGTTGGTTCACTCGTGGCCCCCCCCTCCCTCTCAGGTCTTCTTTTATTGACCGCCCTCGGGTGGTTGGTGTGTTGACTCCCCCGGCTGGTGTTCGCCGCCCTTCATAAGTCGTTTCGCCTTGTTTGTTGTATTTTTTTTTTTTTTTTGTTATTTATACTAAAAGTGTGTATTCTGATTTCCCTTATGTGCAGTCTGATCTACTGTGATAGTGCGGAGCCCCTGTGGGCCAGTCATTGTTTTCTGATATGCTGGAACACTTCGACTACTAGCGGCCGGCCCTGGTGGTTGTAGGCCCGTGTTTGTAACCCTTTTTATGCACA
This sequence comes from Triturus cristatus, assembly GCF_964204655.1. Lineage (NCBI taxonomy): Eukaryota > Metazoa > Chordata > Amphibia > Caudata > Salamandridae > Triturus > Triturus cristatus. Next base: position 31,394,465 of record NC_140580.1, on the reverse strand, counting down.
ATAAAATCTTTCAAAAAAAAAAAAAAAAAGAAAACAGAGCTAATGACATGGAACACCTCTTACAAGAGTGATCTCTTTAAAACATCTAATAAGATATCTTGGGGTCCGAATAGTTGAAAATATAGACAGATAGCTCAGGTGAATTTTGATAAAACTATTATCAGCGTGAAACAACAGTTACAGGTATGGGAGACCCTTCCACTTTCTATCCTGGGTAGGTCTAATCTGTTAAAAATGTCAATTTTACCTAAATTCACCTTTTTATTTGACTCTATTTCATTAGAATTCTCCAAAGTTTGGTTTAAAAAAGTACAGGGGCTATTCTCCTCTTTTATATGGGGCAAGAATCTCTCAGAAGAAGCTTAGGAGGAAAAAAGCCCAAGGCTTTAACAGCTACCTATAGGACTCAAACTGACTTCTTTCTTTTGAAGTTTGGCCACCCCAAATTCTTTAAGAAGGTCAGGTTGAAGATCCTCCTAGCCGCAATCAGAGTTTGGTCTCAGGTGAGGGCATTGCTGCGCATACCTTACTATAATGATGAAGCACCTATATAGGACTCTCCAGGTACCCCAGCATGCCTACTGGATACACTTGCACTTCCCCTAGTAAATCCAGGATACTTAAGTGGGGGCAGTTAATTGTGGACAATGATCTGATCCCATGGCAGTGCCTCTCCGAACTATCAAACAACTTGGTTTCAAAATTCAAATACTATCAGATCTCGAGCTGGATAAAATCGATAGGGAAGGAGACAGTAGGGAACCGTGATCTAGTGAATGGGATCTGTACAAGATCTACTAAGCGGAAAGAGGTGGCTGAATGGTACTGGCTGATGATTGAGACCGGGGAAGAAAGGATGAATCCATTCTCAGAGAGCTGGAAGAAGGACCTGCCGGGTGAAGACATTGAAATGTTAGGGCAAGTATCGATGTCTATCCTGTGGTCATATGTGAAAGCTGCACCTTTAAAGACAAACCATTTTTTCACTGTCCATAAGGCATACTGGACGCCACAGAAACTGTCAAACATGGAGAACGGAGTGACAAAGAAGTGCCTGAAGTGTGATGAGAATAACGTGAACGAGGTCCACATGTTCTGGCAGTGTTCCTCAATCCAGCTCTTCTGGAATCATATGAGTAAGATCATCTCCGATATTATGGGCAGAGAGGTTGGGTTGACTGGAACCTCAGTTATCTTTGGGGTGATCGCAAGTGGGAGGGAAAATTTAATATTTTCTAGAAATCAGAAGGTGCTCTTTTTTGTTTTGATACTTTTAGCACAAAGGGAGATATGTGTAAAATGGATTCTCACTTCTCCCCCCACAAAAACTGAATGGATTGGTTCAGTACAGCGAATTTCACAACTTGATCGAGTAAATAAACGTGTCAAAAAAACAAAGATTTGGGGATCTGTGGGACATTTGGTTTATAACATACGTTTCTAATCTTTCTTAAATATCATAATGTGCATAACTTCCTTTACAATTCTTTTTTGAGGGTCATAATACTATGATTTTTACTGGTCCAATGATTACGAACTTGCTCTGCAGGCCGTTATGATGGGAGCCCAGCTAAGCTGATCTATACTGGTCTGTAGAAGAACTGGGTCAATGGTCAACCAATGCAGGTTACTCTGACTTTTGACCCCGGGGGTAAAATTTACCCATCCTTCGGTATGGAGTGTCTGGGTGTCAGTTTTGAAAGGCCCCATCTTCTTGAATTCAGAGCACCCTTTTGATGAATGAGGACTAAAAAAATAAAAAATTAAAAATAAAAACCAAAATTGTTAAATGCAAATTCTGCAGTCCATAAATGCTCTGGCCAATCTCCCTCTTGATCTAACAAATATAATCTTAGATACTGTTCTAACTCTTGATTAACCCTCCCTGTTTGCTCGTCTGTCTCAGGGTGAAAACTGGTGGAGTATCTAGTTTCAATTCCCAACTTCTTGGCAAAGGCCCTCCAAAAATGAGAAAGAAATTGCGTATCACGATCAGAAATCAATACCTTGGGAATGCCATGTGCTCTCACTTTGTATTGACTCAAAACCTGTGCTAGTCTTTTTGCCGTTGGAACCCCCTTTGAAGGAATAAATCTAGCCATCTTACTGTAAGCATTCACACAAACTAAAATGGTATCAAAACCCTGACTGGGTGGTAAATTTACAATTAAATCTAAGGTCACTGTGTGCCAGGGGTGTGGGGGATTGGGTAAGGGCTGTAAGAGGCCTTCTGGTAAATGTCTACTCGGTTTTCCTCTTGCAAACTGCTCACAAGTAGACACATACTGTTGAATACCTTTGTTCATTTTAGGCCACCAAAAACGTTGTTTGATCAGTTCTATAGTCTTTTGTATGCCTTTATGTCGAGATAGTTGATGATCATGACACTCCTTCAAAGCCTTGACCTGTAATTCTTGAATTGGCAAATACAGGGCCTCATCATGATTGGGCAAGTGGTATCTAATTTCTCTTCGAGAATTTTGTGCCACCCACTCTTCCATGTCACTTGGAGTGATTTCCTGATGAATTGGATTCTCTTCAGTCTCACGCAGGGTTGCACTAATGACTCGTTCTGTAGGTATCCTCAATTTTTTCAGTTACATCTTCAGTGTCTAACCTTGATAAAACATCAGCCTTACCATTTTGTGAGCCAGGATGATAAGTTATGACAAAATCATATTCTGAGAAAAAGAGTGACCAACAAAGCTGTTGGGGAGTTAGTGTCTTAGCTGACTTCAAAAACGTCAAATTGCGATGTTCTGCAAAAACTGTAACTGTGTGCCTGGCTCCCATAAGATAATGCCTCCAATCTTTAAAGGCATCCTTGATCGCCAGCAATTCTTTTTCTGTGATTGTATAATTTAACTCTGCCGAAGATAGTTTTCTGGAACGAAAAGCCACTGGATGCAGCTGACCTGTTTTCTTATGCCTCTGCGATAACACTCCTCCCAATGCCAAATTTGAAGCATCAGTTTTTACATAGAATGGTTCCATATGGTCGGCATGAAGCAACACTGGTGCAGTTGTGAAATCCTGCTTTAAGGCCTTAAAGGCCTCCTCGGCACTCTCCGACCATTCGAAAGGAGTGCCCTTTCCGAGGAGTCGTGTAAGTGGAATCAATTTCTGTGAAAAGTTCTGAATGAATCGCCAATAGAAGTTGGCAAACCCAATGAAACTTTGAACTTCTTTTACAGATTTAGGGGATTTCCATTCAGACACAGCTTTTACCTTCTGCTGATCCATTGTTATGCCTGTTCTCCCTTAACTTTTGTAATACTCCTTTCACTTGTTGTTCATGTTGTACTTCGGATCTTGATTAAATCAGGATGTCATCTATATAAACGATGGCACATTGGTCAATAAAGTCTTTTAGAACATCGTTTATAAAATACGGAAAAGCCGCTGGAGCATTGCACAATCCGTAAGGCATGACCTGATATTCAAAAAGCCCATACTTGGTCCTGAAATCTGTCTTCCATTCATCACCCTCACGGATTCGCACTAGATGGTAGGCTCCTCTCAGGTCTAGCTTGGTATAAACCTTCGCCTCCTTAACCTGATCTAACAGCACAGAAATCAAAGACAATGAATATCTATTATTGATTGTAATCCTGTTAATCGCTCTGTAGTCTATAGTTCTTAACTCGCCTTCCTTCGTTGGTATAAAGAAAAGCCAAGATGAGACAGGAGACTGGGAGGGGCGAATGAAACCATTTTCTAGGTACTTGTGTATGTATTCCTTCAAATGCACTTTCTCCTGCTATGTTAACGCGTAAATCCTACTACAAGGCAAATTTGCACCAGGCTCTAATTCAATCTTACAATCAAAGGGTCAGTGAGGTGGTAATCTTTCCGCCTCCACTTCATTGAAGACATCTTCATATTCTGCATATTGGCAAGGGATTTCAGTGGTGTGAATCACACAAATGGTTGAACCTCCTTCACATAAACGCAGGGATGGAAAATTAGCTGCTCAAAATTTTTCTTGTTGGTAACAGTTGTCTTTACAAAATTTAGAGTCCAAAACGATGGTGCGAGCACTCCAGTTAATTGTAGGGTTATCGTCCGTGAGCCAGGGTAATCCCAGAATCAACTGAAATTGGGGAGCATCAATCATGTTAAACTGCAAATCTTCAGCCTTCCCTTCTGTAGTTGTCATTTCAACAGACTCAGTATGGCAGGTTATAGGTCCTGATGATAAATTAGTGCCATCTACTGCCCGAACTGCTTCACTCCTTTCTTTCTTCAAAGAGAGTAACCCAACCTTGCTAGCGAACTTCAAATCGCTGAAATTCCCCGTTGCTCCCGAGTCTACCATTACTGTAATGTTCCTTAGATGTTGGTTTCGAAACCTGAGAGTCATGGAGATTATCAGATGAGGAGACGACACTTGCAAGGTGTTAGCCAAAAGGTGATTTTTTGGAGTTGGATTAATACTTGCACTCACCAGTTCAACACCGCCCACTGGTGGAGCTGAGAGTTTTCCTTTAACGATTGTTTTGGTTTTCGCGGGCAATTCCTCACAAAATGCCCACTATTTCCACAATACAAATACAATTTATTCTGACTGCTCTTTTCCTTCTCTTCCTTGGATAACGGCCCACGAATAGTTCCAATCTGAATCGGCTCTATACCTTGCTGTGCTTCACTAGTTCTCGAACCTTCTGATTTAATTCAATCAAAACAGGGAACAGTTGAACGGTAATCTCGTCTTCTTTCTCCTTTCCGTTCATTTTGTCAAAAATCAAGGTCCAATACCAGATCAATCAAAGCGGACACTTCTGTAGGCCTGTTGGGCACCTGAGCAAGGGCATCCTTCAATTCATCCTTTAATCCCCTATAGAACACTGCAGCTCTCTTGCATTCTGGCCAGTCTGTCTCGACAATCAATTTATTGAACTGAGCTAAATAAGCGATTAGTTCTCGATTTCCCTGTCGTAATTCTAAGAGTTCATTGTCGGTTGCTTGGGATGCTTGTCTACGATCAAAAATTCAGAGGAACTCCTTCTTGAACTCTTCTAAGTCATATAGGATGGGGTCATTCCTAGACACTGACGGCATTGACCAAGAAGCTGCATTTCCACTAAGATAGGACAGGACAAAGGCTACTCCTGACTGGGCATCTGGGAAAACTGCTGGCCTACAGATAAAATGTAGTGTGCACTGAGTCAAGAATATTTGGGCTTTCTGTGGATCACCTGCAAAACGTTCTGGGGGAGCTAATGGAAACGTTGGTGACAAGGAATGTATGACCTGAGTGGCTAACTTAGGTTGTGAACTGGAACCAGGGACATCACTAAAAACTCCTTCCTGAGCAGTAGGGAATTTATAACTTGGACCTGGTACAGCCTCTTTTAATTTCACTGCTAAATCTGCTGTTTCTCTTCTGGCCATTAAAAGGTCCTGCCTTAAATCTCTATTCTCTTCTCTTACTGCCACCACCTCCTTCTGAATTCCTTCTAAAATTTCACCCAATCTCATTAAGTCTAGACCTTCAGTCATTCCACCCAGATGCAAGTAAAACTTGGGCACTTTACTCTGTCATAGCGCCTTTAGGCCACTTGAAAGGGAGTAGAATGACATCTGATCCCAATGCCTCTCCAAGACTTTCCCGCTGCTAAATTTTATACTTGCTCGGCAAGAAACCATCAGGGGGGAAAGGGGTATGGGACAGAGAAGAGACTGCCAGGCCTTCAACAGGTTTTTCTCCCTCTTTGGACTCTCGTCCTGCTCTCTCAGTCTTCTTTTTGATTCTTTGGGTGAAGCTGTAATACAGGTCTTAAATATACATTACTCTTCCCATTCCTAATCATTAAGCTCTAGTTCTCTGTATTAGTATTACCCACTTCCCTTTCACTTGGCTACCGCTTCTAAAAGGAGTTTGCTTTTCTTCTATTAAAACTGCTACGTATTTTAATTTTCTCTGCAATTAGAAAAATGAGCCCATTATTATCTCTGTTAATCCATTGTTTCCAATTATTTTAACTTTTTTGGCTCCTATTCTTACCTCAAGCAACTCTCCTTTTTTCCTTGTATTTATATAAACCACTAATTGTAATTCATTTCTCTGATGTTTGAATTTGTTTTCTTTTACCGCACTAATGAAACTCGGGCTTCACTACAACTTCAGAAATAAACTAAGCTGTGGTTTACAGCACTCATGAAACTCGGGCTACACTACAACTTCAGAAATAAACTAAGCTGTGGGTAAGTATTCCTGTGAGCCTGTAACGTTAACTAATAATTCAAGCAATAACCTTTGGCCTCTTGTCTGTCGAACTTGCTAATATTGCATAATTAAACCTCTAAATATACATGTTCAGTCAAAGCAAAGCAAAAACAACTGCTGGTAACTCGATACCGCTCTTCTGATGCAAACACAGAATATTCACCTTGTAAAACTAACTAATAAACCCTGGGCTTTTAACTTCACTCAGAAGCTCCGTAAAATAACATGCGCTTTTAAACAAAATGTGCCAATTCTCTCGTGCTCACAATATAAGGTTCCTCACAAGACTCCCCTTGTGCGTAATTAAACCTCTAAACTTGCAAGCGCCACACAAAACTGAAGGACAGTCTTACTTTAGTCAGAAGATTCTCAGGAACTTGAATTCAGGAATTTCACAAGACGCACTACATTTCCGAAATGACAAAGCCTCAACGCCTCTACCCTGGCTAACTTTCACACCGCTTCAAGATATGCTGCCTAATCCTCTGGAATCTCAGGTGAAGTGCTAGATTCCAGAGGCAACGTTCTGGGACATTTCGATGGATGCACCTGGGGACAGGGAGATGCACTAGACTGCTGACCTTTCCTGAGTGCAGCCATCTTGGAATTTCTCCTTGCGCTACCTAGCCCCATTTGTCGTACACTGCGAGGGATTTTATGAATAAATACATTCACTGACTTCTTGTTCATGAGTGAATGACAGCAGGTTCTGACAACTGTGCACTCCCACCAAGACAAAAATAATGGATTCCATTTAGAACATAATTGCTCCAGTTTCTTCAGTACTTCTTTAAAGTTTAGCTATACTGTTTCTTTTACAGAATTTGTGGGCCAAATTCCCAGGTACCTTAATTTCAGGGGGATCAAAGTAAGTCCCAAAGTTTAATGTATAGCCTGAAAGATTTGAAAAAGCATGAACTTCAGCATGCCAAGTTGGAATAGATGAATTTGGGTTAGGAGGGTATAAAATATATCATTCGCATAACTGATCATTTTAATTGGGAATCATTGTAGAAAAATCCTGTAATTTTGTCATTATATTGAAGTCTGGTAATAAAGGGTTGCAAAGTTAGGATAAATAAAAGTAGGGACAAGGTACAACCCTGTTGAACACCTCTATGCAATGAAAAATATTCAGTCAAAAATCCATTTACAAAAATGGCAGCTTTAGATTATGTATTTAAATGAAAGGATTGGTATTTTAGGTATAAATCCAAACCACTTTAAAGATCCAATTAAAGATCCAATTCAAAGATCTAAAATTCTTGGGAAATGTTTTATAATCTACATTTACCAAGGAGATCAAAGGATCATTTTTACTAGGCGCGGGCGAAGATCTCCGCTCTGCCAGCAAAGTGTGCGGAGATTTCTCTACTCCGCTGAGAATGCGGTGAAGGGAAAAAAACTCCGACTCCGCAGTGGGGCGGAGTTAGCCAGCCCCAACCTCCTAAATACGGCCCCCGCCTCAACCCCCTAATAAAATATTAGTGATACTTAATTAAAAAAAATAAAAGTCAGTTACCTGTATTGCGGCGTCCCCGGGCTGCCCTCATCCTTCTTGCCGGACATCTTGCACGAACTGCGCATGCAAGCGTGCGCATTTCTTTGTGAGTAATGTGCATACGCGCGCATGTGCAGGTCATGCAAGATGTCCGGCGAGAAGGAGAAGGGCAGCCCAGGGATGCAGCAATACAGGTAAGTGACTTTATTTTTTTTTATTAAGTTATCACTAATATTTTATTTGTGGGGGTGGAGGAGGGTGGCGGAGCAGAGTGGAGTTCCACTGAGTTTTCCCCCAACTCCGTGGACCTTCACGTAGTTGCGCTCCACCCAGGGTTAATTTGTACACAATTGTAGATCTCAATTTTCTTTTGTAGTTAAACAAATAATTACTGAAATATACCTAAACGTAGCAAAAAAGTGATACAGTTTAAGGAGCTTTGGGTACAAATGGGTAAAAAAAGAGGGAATAAAATTCAGAGGTAAATTCATCTGGTACAGGTGCTTTATCATGTTCTAATTTCTTAACTGCCTCCAAAATTTCTTTGGGAGTAACTGTGGCCTCCAGTTGGGAAAAATCAACCTTATCTAAGATAAATTTTGGAATTGTGTTTAAATATTCAATCATTGATAAATGTGATTGAAGATGTTCGGAGGAATATAAATATTTGTAAAAATTGGCAAATTCCACCAAAACATCTTTATCAACAATTTAATCATCCAGTGTTTTGATGGAATCAATGTTGCTTTGCTCTTTCATAGTTTTTAAACTATTTGCCAATACTTTCCCAGTCTTATTTTGTCCACTGTAATATCTACCATTTTGCAGTAGTTAAAAACATTAAGCTAGTTGAGGATATCTTATCGAAATTCAATTTTGCTTTAGTTAAATCTTGCTACTATTGTTGGAATTTAGAGTGATAATAGCAATATTTTAGATTTTTTATATTTTTCAATAAAAGATATAACTGTTTGTCAAATTGCTGCTTCTTGTCTTTCACATAATCTATATTAGAACATTGGAATGTGGAGCACTCCATTGTAGACAATGGAGTGTGCCATGCTTCTATGGGCCGGTAAAGGCCCGCAGAGCAACATTTCAATGTTTTACAAAAGCCTCTCGGATTTAAATCCCCTCGAGCTTCGAGAAGCCTTTGTTTAATTTGTTAGAACATTCTGCCCTCTAGTGGCAGAATGTTCTAATAGCCTTATAGCCCTTCGTAGCAGGGCTATACCGCTATTAAAGTCCTGCTGCTTTTGTTAAAGTCCCTCGCCTTCGGCTCGGGCCTTTAACGCTGCAGCGGGCCTTTAATAGCCGGTATAGCCCGCTACGACGGGCTATAAGGCTATAATAAATACTATTTCTGATGCTTTAAAAACATCCAATATATATGTGACAAAGATGTATCTTGAGATATAATATTTATTTTAAAAATTCAGTCCTAAATGCTTCAAATTTGGTGGAAAGATGGGGTCTAAAAGGAGCAAATTATTAAATCTGCATCCTCTAGGATGTGATTGGACGAGAACTAGATCAATGTCAGTAAGAATGGGTGCATGATCAGAAATAAGAATAGAGCCTATTTCTGCATGCATCAGATTTTGCACCAGGGATTTACTCATGGCAACACCTCTTCCTCAAACATTGCCTGAAGCGTTGCCCCAATCAACTTTACCTGCTCAGACTTTTTTTTCAAATTTCTTTAAAGTCTGAAGTTAAGCATCAATTGGCTCAATCCACTAATTTTATCCAACCCACACTCCATCGCGGTCAGCCGTATTTTTTTACTTTGACCCGGTCTCGTGTGACTAGATGTCTGCAGTTCGAGAATTGATCTTTTAGGCACTAGTTTTTGCCCCTAAACTTTAAAAATGTATAACTCCAGTTTTTTTCAATTGGATTTTTGTCATGTTAGTTCCAAACAATTTATTCAAATGTACTCTATTTTTATAAACTGGTATGGGGTTTTTCTTGTGTTTTGTTTTCATTTTATTATTGTTTGTGTGCTGTATAAATACTTTACACATTGCTTCTAAGTTAAGCCTGACTACTTGTGTGCCAAACTATCAGAGGGTTAAGCACAGATTAATTTAGTGGCTTTTTTGGTTCACTCTGACAGGAATTGTGGCTGTTATTTGAGCAGGGTTAACACCCCACTGAACCAACAACCTAATTTCTCACATCAGGTCAGGCTTTTGTATCCCCGGCCTTACATTAAAAAAATGGTACAATTATTCTTATTGACAAACATTTACAAATACAGGCTTTTATCACAATCACATGATACTGAAGGTAGATGGATTGTAATAGAACTGTTGATTAATATAATTCCTTTTATGATTTTCAATGTATATGGGCCTACAGTACTCCTTCTGGAATGATATTACTCAGCCACTTTTAACTTTGAGTGGTGAATATTTTAGACAGGAATTCCACTGTTAAATACATACGTAACAAAATGTATAAATATGTTTGTTCTGCGATTGCTCAGCAGTCCTTGGTTGACTGATGGCGTCTCTGCAATCCCACCTTACGAGAATATACATTCTTTTTTGATTTCAAAGTATTTTTATTATTTTTTACAAACTCATCATACAAAATCCAGAATTTAATTTTTATGAGTAAATTTGTCTACGCATGTTTAGGCGACATAGCTCCTTCATCAGGAAAGCTACTGCCAACTCTAAGTCCTGTAGGTATCCTGCAATCACATTATATTATATATAATGAAATAGAAAGATTAAGAACATAAGCCACAGGGATAAAGCACCCATGAGTAACAACTGAAACTCAGTCGATTGTATAGACACGGAAAATAAATATTGTGCTACTGAAACTCGTGTTACTAAATACTGAATGAGAATGTACAACTAATGTCATTGGTATTTAAAAGACCTAACCTTATCTATACTCTGTTAGGTATCACAAGATTCTGTGTGAAGAATGAGTATGTATAACTGAATATAATGATATGACTGATGGTGTGATTGATGTATGTTGTATGCTCATTTAATCTTTATAATAATGTCCAATATTGATCAGTGAGGCATTGTTTTCCTATTTGAGAATATTTGTACATCTATTCCATTGTTAATAATGATTTTGATAAAAAGTAGATTCACCTGCTCTGAGCCATGAAATGATGCTATTATTAACGAATGTGTGAGGTTGCCGCGGTTCTTTGTACAATATAACCAAGCACACCGAAGCCCAGAATTAGTTATAGCAGTATGAGAGGTCTTTCATATCCATTCTCCACTACAACCCCAAGAGTGTAACTTGGCATGTGCAGAGAGCCCCTTCACTGTCCCAGGATTCTCTTTGCAACGTTCTCTCCTTTCAACACCCGTCTTCTCCTCCTTTGCTCCCAGCGGCATGGCCACCCTGCTTACCAATCGGTTTTTCGAGACCATGAAACAGATATGTATGAATATCTGTGGATTTCCCTATGTCTTCTCAACTACATGCAACAGTAAGCATGTATTAGCAGCCTGAATTTTTATGTCCTGCCATGATAGTCTCAACCTATTGTCTACTGACTTGAGCCAACTCTCTCTCCCTTTCTTAATTATGCCCTATGAAGGCACAAAGTCTACCTGGACCAACATGTAAGCTTATACTAGCACATGTGGTAATGTTGGCATCTCCAACACATAGCAGATAAACAGGAGCTGGGCAACCTTGCCTGAGAATGTAATCCCATTGGGTTAGGAGAGCACTGCCCTAGGAAGTGAAGTGAGGGAAGAGATTCCACGTTTATATGTACACTGGAGTTGGAGTTCAAGGGAAGGTTGCAGCATCGTCAGGCACAGAGTTTCAGGGCTGCAGTGCCGCAGTCCAATATCAGATGCCCCAGTGGAGTGGACATTGTTTCTACTCTGAGAGGAGCGACAGGCCTCTTCTCTTTTGTGTATGGTAGGAGGATGGGGCAGCAGGCACTGAAGGTGATCACACTGTTCTCCTCCACTCACCGTTTAGGGACTCTAACCATCCTGTCTGCACCAATAGAATTGATTACTGCATCCAATGCCTACTATACAATTACTGCAGCTAAAGAGCCTAACCTTCCTTCTGAGATTATCTTCCGTCGCTCAGCGATCAGCCGTGCTTCGTCACTCATCCTGGTTCAGCTGTTTCACAGATAACACTCCTTGTGCACCCCTATAGTGAGCACCGTATCACTATTCCTTTTCTCGGAATATAAGCATCTTGCTACATACACTAAAAGTATTATGAACCTGCAGGTATGATACGAGAAATAAAATCATGGGACTTTATCGTCATCGGAAAGATCACCAGCGTGGCCTCTGAGTTCCACACCACGCATAATATCTACGGAAGCCCGTGGGTCTAGCTGGGTTCAGGCACTATTTGGAAGAAGTCACGTGGCTTTTATGGTGCTCTGTGGTTGCATTTGTATGATTCCCCAAACATTCCTACAGACTTCGGAAATAACCCTGTGTTTGTTTACTATTCAGCTTCCAGGATAGTATTGTTTGCATTTCATTCGGTGATTTATTGCAAGAACCATCTGCTTGTCGTCTGTGTGCAGGTGTCCAGCGCGCCCTGTTCCGGCCGCCACTATTGTACACGGTCACACGTCAGAGACGACATCCCTTCATAGCCCCCCTGGAGTCACATTCGTGTCAAACAGAAGTCATATTCGTGTTCTCAGTCGAGCTCAGAACACCAGCTGAAGCCAGGGGGGGGCTCCCCTTCTCATCCGGGCCGCACCATGCAGCCTGGAAAATGGCGGCCGCCTGCTGCAAACACTGAAAGGCGAAAAGGCCTGTTAAGGGGGAAAAGACAAATTAATCTGAACTCTGTAATATTACGTATGTTCGGCATCCATGTTGAAAGGGATATTAAAGTAAGAAAAGGAAATGAAAGAACTCGATTGCGATCTCTTCTATCTCTATATAAGCAGCACAGCCACTTTAAACTTGAATTAAGGGAGTCTGTCTTTCCTTTAGTCCATTTGAATCGATATTCCCTTAAAACAGGGTTCGGTTCTGTAAAGTAAACTGAATTTCGTCTGTGTTTTCAGCCCTCATGTGGCGTGCCATATGTCCAAGTGTTAGAGCATAATGTCTGTGGCAATCCGAAAGCAGCGACAGTGGCCCCCTCCCAGAGCTGACAAACAAATACCCAGAGACTGATAAGCAAACTACATGCACGCACGCACTCACAATCAGCACTCGTAAATCAACGTGACGACATGCAGAAAATGCGCGGGAAACGCCTATTATCTAATCAGATTCTTTCTTCGCGTCAACAGTCACTGCACGAGACGTGTGCACAGCTCTGGCTACATAAGACCACATACTGTGGAGGCTTGCCTCTTGCCTGTACTATTAATGGAAGAGATGGCCTCTTTGGGTCTGATTCACAAAGTAAACTTACACTTTAGTGCAAGGTTTCCATTTTTTGCAATTCACAAAACAAGATAGGTAGTTGTAAAAATGGCACTCGTAAAATTGCTTTCTGAATTACAAAAAAGAAAAGTGTAAGTTTACCTTTGGGAATCAGGCCCTTCAACTTTCCAGATTCCTAAAAAGAACAAGAATTGGCAAATACCATGCAAATGGAAGTGGTTAGGACAGTGACGGCCTGTGTAGGGCGTTTTACCGGGGCGGTAAAACGCCCTACACGGGCCGTCACTGGGTTAGGACGCTAACTGGGGTAAAAAAAGGGGAAGTCTCTAAAAGGGGAATGGCCAAAGAAGCGTAACTATGAATACTTACTAGAAGGCGTGGTCTGTATAATTAAAGGGCATTGCTTGATATGAGTAAACTAAAATCCTGTGCTTCATACAGGGAACCACCCAACCAATATCTTGGTGCCTCTCTGCGAGTTTTCCTCAAAGACATAACAGTAACAGATATGCACCTAAAACCAGTGGCGGTCCGTCCATTGGGGGCGTTGGGGCGTCGCCCCCCCGCCCGCGCCTCGCGCCCACAGCTTCCTCGGTGACGACGGTGAGGGAGAACTGTCAGTCAGTATGACGTTGGACCGCCCACCCCCTTCAGAGTCTGAAGGGGGTGGGCGGTCTGGCGTCATGTTGACTGACAGGCAGCCAGCAGCACACAAGTGCGCATGAGTGGGGACGGTGGGCGATTTTTGCACCGTGCCCAGTCATGCGCACTAGTGTTTCCCGAGTTTGGCGCATGCCCATTAGGAGAGCGAGGTTGAGCCAAGGCTCAAACCTCGGTCTCGTAATGGGTAGGCTGGCGGAGCGTAAGCCTGCTCTAAGCCAATCCTGGTGCTGCTCCAGCACCAGGATTGGCTGAGAGGGGTCAGATGGGCTGCGCCTGTTCCAGTGAGTGAGTGTGTAGGCGGCGGCGCCAGAAGTAACGGACGGACCTGAGGCGAGGCAGCGAGGACCCGGACCTGCTCAGGACAGGTAGGATTTTATTTTTTTTAAAAACACCCCCGCGTGACACCCCCCCCTTCCCCCCCCACACACGACACGAGCCGCGACTGCACTACAAAGCTATAAAGACACCAACAACCGTTACCCGCTCCCCCGTACGACCTCTCCTGCCCCAAAGCAAACACCACAGATAAAGAAACGAAATATTGTACTTTGTAATACAAGGGGGTTTTGAGATTATATTCACACTTTTTATTATATAAAATGAAAGCAAAACAAATAAATCTACAGTTTATAAAGATACAAAGTTTACGAACAAAATAAAACAAGAAAATGGTACAACAAACCACCTCCGTTTATTTAAGGATTCAGCAACATAAGCAGGCCAGCCTCAATCAGGCGCTATTAAAAAACATTTTTTGTACCTTGTAAATGTCGGCCTCGGACCTACACACGGAGCTGGGGTCCCACGCTGCAGTTCTGCTATGACATTATTGTGTACATATTTTCAGTAATATAACCACACCAATCGCCATACGGTAGTAGGCTAAAAACGTAAACATAAGCCTAGGACGTTTACACAAAGGGTGGGATCCAACCTTTCTGTCTGGGAAGTCATTTAAATATAAATAATCTAAGCACACCGATATCCAGAAGGCGCTAGAAAAATACATGTTTTGTGGCTCTCATAAACACAAGGCACACACACATACACTACCCTCGCACTGCATTTTCTCTCTGCCCATTCTTTGCACTATTGTATTCTATTCCCTCTATACTACTCGTCTACTCTGATCACTGCAACTTTTCTCACCTCATTCTGTGAAGCCCCTTCTACATCACTACATTCACTGCAGCTTTCAGCTGCTTCTATGCGCTGCATCTGCATTCTGTGTACTCCATCTCTGCTCTCTGTGGCTAGAGGTCGTTCTGTGCACTGTGCTCTCAACAAAGAGCCCCTGCTCTGGCTGCTGCATCTCACTGAATGTCTCTGCATTTTGTTTGTTCACTGGGCACTGAATCCCTCTGTTCTGCAATACATCTATTATGTGTGCACTGTAGTGCACACCACACACTGCACGTTGCGTCACCATGTTGAAATCTCCCCTGTACTCTGTGCACTTCCTCTCTTTTCTCTCTGCTCTGCATCCACATGCCATATGCACACTACGCCATCACGTTGTGCACTGCATCGCTGCCTCAGCGCACTGCACGGCCACTCTGAGTGCAGTGCATCCTAACTCTATTTGCACTGCAGTTCTGCTGTCTGAAATTCGTCCCCACTTTGCACAGCATTACACTGTGCTCTGCATCTTCATTCTCTACACTGCACCCACACTTTGTGCAGTGCATTCTCTGCATGAGCTCTACGTCCACTTTCTGAACACCTTGTACCCCGTGTCCCTTATAAGACCACACTGCATCCTCCTCCGAGGCACTGCTTATCCACACTGTGTGCACTGCATTCTTGCGAACACACTCTCTGTGCAGTTCCCTACCGTCTAGTTTACCATGTAATATAATGTATCTTCCTTCTGGGTCTATGTTGTGGTGTAAATGTTGGAATGGGATCCCAGGGGCCACCCAAATAAGAACCTCATCTAGCGAAATGAGAATACAAGGTGGAGTATAACTGATCCCTCCAGTATTTCTGCAGACATGGAAATGAGTCCTCCCATATGTGTATCTCCTCAGGCAGGACACAGCCATGTCATACCACTTCAGCATAAGAGAACACTCTCCCACATTTTTCAAAGGCTGCAATACCAAGAGCGTTCAATGTAATCGTTTTAGTCATGGTGGCTGACATGACATTCCATCATTTGTACCAGTCCTTGGCCTCATTTTCTCATACAACTCAGACACTGTTAAACCCTCTAGCTTCATTTCAATCAATGTACCATGACACAAGTGTCGAGGTGCCCTGCCTACCCTTCCCCCAACATGAACCAACTCCCCCCTCCCTCTAGGCAATAACTACCCCACCTACCCCTTAAAAGAGCCAAGGAGAGGGAATGTCGACCTCACCCCATTTACCGATGAGTCCCATTACACAGAAGAACAAAAAAACAGAAACATATGTCTCAGCGTACAGCTACTCCATTGGCCGGCCGGCCAATGGGATGCGAGGACGTGCCTTCCCGTCCGGGTACTCGACTCTAGGGGCGCTGAACCCTGTCAACTAATTATCTTTAATGTAAAAGTATCCCCCCTTTTATCAAGCATGTACCACATGCTCCCAGTAGGGTGCTCCGGTTTAATTCTGAATCAATAGTGGTTTGACACTTCAAGACCATTCCAAAACCCACATACTCATTCGGGCACCGATTTAACTTAAACATTAGTGTCTTTGTTCAGAACACTACTTCTAAGTTGTGTCACGGACGACTCTCGTGAGTCCGGGATGCCATCTGGGATCTGTAGTGTTCCGTCCAGGCATACTCTGACCCGGCCTGTGCTGCGGTCCCTGCAATTGGCGATCCAGGAGTCCTGTTTCTTTTGCACTCTGGGCGGTCTTGCCAAGCCTGTTGACTTGGATGAATCATGCCCCCGGCTGTCCTCGGGAGTCCAGCCAGTCAATTGCCTCACCAGGGGAAAAAGAACAGCATTTTCCCATTGCTCTCTAACAGCAGTTTGGCCAGGAAAAGGACAATGTATTTGAAATTTAAGTCTCGTAGATGTCGCTTTACCACCACAAAGGTTTTCTGCTGTTCCTGTACCCGTTGCGTGTAGTCAGGATAGATTGATATGTGACAGACCCTCACGGGTACAATAGGGGTACCGGCTGGTTCGAGGTCTGTGCAGTAAAAGTAATAGAGAAATCTCAAAATGTGAAATGTACCATGTGGTGAACGTCTATTGTGTGGAAAGTTAGTTGGTAAAATTGCTGCAGAGCCGTGTCCACGACATTGTGAGGAAAACAATCCTGTGTGGTGTAAGGTGGCAGTAGGGGTATCTTATTACACGCAAACAAACACAAACGATATCATCTGTGTTAACTAGATTTTTATTAAAATTGCTTGTTCTAGTCTTTTAGTAAAAGCTTGCAAGTGGTGAAAGTCTTTGGATCCTAGTAAAGATATCTCTCACGGACGGTAATGCAGTGACTGGAACATTCTGTGACCAAGTATTTAAAAATCACGTGGTTCTCACTTTATGTGGATATATTTGGATGCCAGAAATGTATGCTCTAGATATCAAATAAAGACATGTTTACAGTTAGTTAAGATTGGAGCTTAACTAAATATTTGTAAAAAAAATAACGTATAAGCGAGAGGCCAGCAGAGTACTTGGTTCACGTTATGTTGCCCTTTTTGGTGACAAAGCTGTCCATTCCAACAATGCGTACTCAATGCTCCCAGTAAGAAGTGACGTGTTCCAACATTTCCAGTGAGCAGGATGGTATTTATTTTTAATATGGCAAAAGCATTTCCAAGTCCACTTGGTGGCATCCTAGCTCTCACACTGAAGCACTGTATATTATGGCTCTCATTTGTGGTCCTGTGTCCTGTGCTCATACTACAGCAGCATGGTATGTCCTAGCTCTCAAACTGCAGCACTGTATATCGTGGCTCTTATATTGTAGTCCTGTGCCATATCCTCAATCTCTGGTGGCATGTGCTAGCTGAGCTCTCATACTGCAGCTCTGTATATTATGGCTCTAATATTGTGTTTCTATGTCTTGCACTCATACTATGGTGGCACGATTTGTCCGAGCTGTCATACTGCAGCACTGTATATTATGGCTCTCATATTGTAGCCCTGTGTCATGTACTCATATTACAGCGGCATGATATGTCCGAGCTCTCACACTGAAGCACTGTATATCGTGGCTCTTATATCATAGTTCTGTGCCTTATGCTCAATCTCTTGTGGCACAGTATGTCCTAGCTGAGCTCTCATAATGTTGCTCTGTATATTATGGCTGTTATATGTTAGTCCTGTGTCTTGTGGCCATACTGCGGTGGCATGGTATGTCCGAGCTCTCATACTGCAGAACTGTATATTATGGCTTTCATATTGTGGTCCTGTGTCTTGTACTGATACTATTGTGGCACAATATGTCCTGGCTCTCATGCTGCAGGACTTAATGTTATGGTTCCCATATTGTGGTCCTGTGTCTTGTGCTCATACTACAGCGGTATGGTATGCCCTAGCTCTCATACTGCAGCACTGTATATCATGGCTCTTAGAGGGGGCAACATTTACAATGATTGACCCGCTGTCAAATCCAAGGTCACAGCTTTTGACCCGTAGGTTGGGCACAGATTCCTGGCATGATGTGAGTACAGTAACTCTCCATCAGCACAAAACATTTTTGCTCCCTCTGTCTCTTTGTCATGTTCTTCATTATGTTGAGTCTCAAGATGTGCCTGTGTATGTCTGTATGTGTGTGTTATGGTATGTATGTCTGTATGTGCGACTGTGTGTGTGTATTTGTGCTTTATTGTACGTGATTCTTTTTTTTGTTTTTACAATGTGCTTAATGCATGTGTGGATGGTCTATGAATGTTCCTAATTTTGTCTGAAAATGTAATGAAGAAACAGGATGGGGAACTCATTTTCTGGGGATGACTCTCTTTGTTAAGTGGGGAAACTGAGATTATAATGTTAATGCATTTTAGTTTCAGCAGGACTTCACCTAAGAACATACCCTCTGCAGTGGGCTCTATGTGTGTTTGCAGCTCTAGTCTCTGTGCTTCTCAAATTTGCTTGAAAATGCACCCTTTACCCACTTTTTTTTCAAAATTTTCTCGGGGGGAAAAAAAACACCCCCGAACCCCCTCCAAGGTGGTCGAGCTCGCTCGCTGCGCTCGCTCGCCACGGTGCACTCCGACAGTAAGTTTACGCTACCACTTTCAAATGTCACCATCCGCCACTGCCTAAAACAAGTCAAACCTATCAGCTTTGCCCATACTTGTTACCAGTTTCAGATAAATTAGTAAAAAAATTATTTTGTTGTGAATAACTGCAATTGAAAAATGCTTCAATTTTGAAAGTGAGTGGGAATTAAACATTACACACTTCTGCAAAATCACATTTGCAATTGGCACAATGACCAATGCTCTGTGCTATCTGCAAATAGGCCATGTATTGAATGATCATATATCCTGAAATCTTTAAGACCCACTATTGGCACAGTGAGAAACTAGCACTGACTTTAGCCTAATTTCCGAGCTCTCAATTGTTGCCTGTTAAAAATGGCTAGTGTTGACTCTGTTTACGTTAAGCACTTTTTACGAATAATAAGTTTCCCAAAAAAAGACAGAAATGCAACATAGTGGAAAAAGTTGAACACTTTTAGAGTGCAAGATTAAATCTCAAATTTTAAATGTAAAGTGGAAATACATCCTTAACATGGATTACCTTAACGGTTTACACAGCCATTGTTCAGAAATCAATCAGTGATTTTGCCTGTAAAGTTAAGGACATAATTATAAGTTCAAATAGGGACCTGTTTTGATGTCTTTTTAGGTTGAGTCTGAGTCAGAGCGCATGCGCTGCTCTGGCGAGCTGCTGTAGTGGAGTATGGAAGAGAAGCTCCACCCATATTTGTCATTGGCTTCTGTCTTTGTCCTTCGTAAACGCAGGCTTCTCATTCAGTAATCGTTTTTTAGTCCCTCCTTAGTACTGCCTTTTCTTCATTTGTAACCTCCCATGGCTGCTGGCCCATTTACTTCTGTTGTTACATGGTACTTGTTTATTAGTCTGTAAGCACTATTTTTTTTTTCCTACTACAGGCAGGACGACATGCGCAGCCGGGACAATGGCTAACTATTTTACTTTTAGGAGCCTCAGTCTTGAGGCCGAGGGCTGTGAGGGTTCGCCCTCCCTGGAGTGGCATCCAGTCCAGTCCAGAAGTCTGGTGCGATGGGTGGGGGGTGAAGGATGGATGGCATAGGCACACCAAGAGAGAACTCAGGGATGAGCGGCAACTCGTGAGTGCGTTTTTTTGCTGAACTTCTCACTCCAAGAGTGCAGAGTGGCAAAACTCCACAAACTCCATCAGCGGAGTGGAGTTTACCGCCCATCCCTACTTAGGATGTAGTCAGCTGGCATTCCGTATCCAGATGCAGCACTTCTGGAAAAAGATGAAGGACAATTTCGAGGCGAGTCAAGAAGCAATGAAGCTCTGATATGATACAAACACACCATTGTTACTCAAGCCCTAATTCTGGACTCAAACACCCTATCACGTAGGAATTCCCTCATAAAGGGTGTACATTGACTAACTTGCAACACCACTCACCCAGTTCTATGGACGTTTAAAAAGAAAAATATATGAAAATGAATTAGGATGGCCTCACCCACCCCAGTCTCCCCTCCCCCCGGGTGTCATGCTTCATCATTGCCATCCCGTGTTCACCAAAGCATCCTCTAATGGCGCGCAAGCCACTCATTCAGGGCTGCGCGTAAGTCTTTTAAAGGGAACCAAGGGAAAGGCGCGTCTAATAAAAATTCCTATCACATACAACCCATACCTTTCTAGTCTTTATTATGAGGGGCTCGCTCGTAATTCACCAGACCACACCGAACCACAAGTCAGTAGCTGCTTGCTTTTACACTAGAACATCAGGAGTAGACCAAGGACTACGAGATCTCACATTGACTCTGAGGTCCAACATTTTAGCAACTTTCACCTTAATGCATTCCTGAACCCGGTCAGTCATTCTGCACATTTTGCCCTTCACTGGCAGACTGTCACCCCTGCCTATGTCATGCACATAGACAGGTGTCAACCCTGGAGTCAGTAAGAAAAGGTTGACAAACTGTCCCAACACCTCTCTACCCTCTTTATGCTGCTCAGGCGTTAACTTGGGGGAGAACTGAACTCCATCCAAAGTGCCATCTTTCATGTCACTATGCAGCAAGTAAGGAAGAGTATTACTGTCTTCCTCAAGCTACTCTGCCATAGACACGGCATTCACTGTGTAGTCTCCCTGGCGGTAAGGCTTTGGCCTGTTCACATGGAACACCCTCTTCGATTCCCTTGTGGCACCTGTGTCCACAAAGTAGTTTACCTCAGACACTTTCTGAACCTCTTTGTGTGGCCAGGCCTGTGTGTGGCCCACATCATTTGTCCTCCAAGGTGGTAAGGATGAGTGAGGAGTTGGGTTGGAGCAAAGGGGCACAATATGGGAAAGAGGAAGAGACAGGAAAGGGCAACAAGAAAAAGAGGTATATGTGATTCCATACCAGAGCCTCACCTCACCTGATTGGGGGACTTTGCTGCTGTCTTGCTCTGTCCACGTTGCTGCCGTTGTCCCTGGGCTCCTTACGCTGTGTGTCTCCCCCGCCACCGCCATTACACCTTTCGGCCGAGAGCGGGGGGAGACCACAGCTCCCAGGCTCCTTCGCGGCTGGTGACGCCACACACACGCCCGGAGGCGCTCAAAAGAACGCGGCTACCTCCGCGTCGCGGGACGCGCGAGGGCGGTGCCGGGCTAAGCCCGGGCAAAGGGCGGGCCCGTTTAAGCCCGTTAAAGACCAGGTAAGACTGGACTGGGCTTCCCCTCTTATATTTGCTCTTTGGACTGCCGTGTTTTTCGTCTGCTGTACACTGTACCATTGTTGCCTATTTGATACAATTGCATTTTATTGTGTGGTAGATTGATCACATTAGTATTGGTATGATGACTAGAGGCTGCTGGAGTAAATCTGCTCAAGGGGTAGTGCATGCAATTGGCCCAATTGATCAATACATCACCAGGGCTAATGAGGCAATTAATCATGGTATATCTCTTCTGGAACGCAGGGTGTCCCAGGACCTAGCCTTAGCTAGACGATCCTCCATAGGCCCCTTGGCACTAGCTAAAACACCTACCAATCATGGGGAGATCAGGCCCCTAATTGAAGTCCCAGTGGAAACACACGGTGTCCCAAATTTGGTCGACCTCTCAGTATCACTGGCACTCTCGGATACGCAATTAAGCGAGGTGCCCGAGAGGACGTCGCAACTCGCTGTGAGCCCGAGACAGGAGGTCTCTACTACTGAGCACTCAAGAGGGAAGAGGGAGGGTGCTGTCCCCAAACGGAAGAAGTCCAAGGTAGCAAATAAATGTAAACCTAATAAAAATCCTCCCACTATCCACAAGCCAACTAAGAGTGCACTCTTTCAGAGCACCTCTACTAATTCTGTAGTCGACACGATTCCTCTTTCCTGGATCCTAATTAACCCTAGTGGGTCTGACAGTCTTGGTGAGGGTTGTAAAGTTTGTGAGGTAAATAACCAATTACTATATAGACTGGGTGAACTTATTAAGATTCATTTGCAGCCCTTACAACTTTCTCTCTCTATCATTGCAAAGCTGATAGCCTCCTTGAATGCATCCCTTAAGACCCAGTCGGGTGTTGGGTTGGCCAAACCAGGACAGCCAAAAACAAACAACGCTAATCCAACGGTGGGGCTGAAAGTGACTAATACAGCTCCTAATGGCCCTAATATAAGTTTAAAGCCACCCTCTGCTGCATTGAAGAAGGGTATAGAGCTATCTGAATCCCCTGTCCCCCCTAATAATATGGAAACTGCACTACTTAAACAAGTAGGCCCTTTGCTTCCTAATGACAAGAGTATAGGTGCTAGTGGGCACCCTATCCATCTACCTCCTGAAGCAGACCCATATGTTGCAGTCATGACTGGGGTTCCAGAGTTAAACCCAAATACAGAGGAACCAACATTGTCCCTAAAAAACAAGGTACTACATTGGCTCACCACCAATAGACCGCTCCCAGTCCATTGTGGTAGTAAGATCCTAATGGTGCGTAGGGTGCCCTGGCTAGGTAACGAGATGAAATAGATTCAGGGGGATTGCGTTATAGTAAATTTTGATGACCCCCGTACTGCTGACTACATTTGTCGCAGGGGCATGTGGGATAAGATCGATGGAATAGAAATAAAAAGGCTCTCTTTTTTCTATCCCCCTATAAATAGGTACATTGATAACCCGGCTAGAAATTGGTCCCAAATAAGAACTTGTGACAGAAGAAGGGAGTGGGATGATTGGACTGCACAGGAAGCCAGAAATATAGCTTCTTCTGTAGGCTGGAGAGGTGTACCAGTTAACAACAGGTTCAGCTGCCTGGAAGCAGTGGATTGACCACCATTGCGATCAGGTTATGGTCCTGAGGGCATCGTACATTATAGCTCCAAATCCTCACAAACTCTTGCCAGACCTACGACCAATAAAAATTCTGTCAGTTGCTATATATCTCCGGTTTTGCAGACTAATAATCAAGAAACTCTGCAATCTATAGTTCTACGCCCCTCCCTCACTTCGCAATCAGGGCCTATTGACGCCCAGTCTCCTTCCCCTATTGCACCTACCCCAACAGTTGCATTTCTGCCCTCTGCTGATCACTTGGGCTCTCATACTAGTACCGGTTATGAACCTATGAGCACCCTGAAGATCCTTAGTTGGAATCTAGCAGGCATTCATAGGAAACTGAGCATACCTGAGTGGAATGCTTTAGTGGGGATGCATGAGATTTGCCTGTTCCAAGAGACTTGGAGCCTGGAACCCCTACACCGAGTTGGTTACGCTACGTATTTCGTTCCAGCAGTACCCCCCTAGAAATGGGAAGGGTCGCCCCTCGGGAGGCCTTCTCATTTGGGTAAGCATCGATCTAAAATGCAATATAAAACATAAGCAAATCAATAGCCCTGACATCTTAGGAATATCCTTAAGAGGCCCTTGTAGAGGTTTAACCCTCGACTTGTACAATATATACGTTAGAGGCACTAAATATGGGTCTATGTCTCCGATAGTGACAATCCTCGAAACGGAGCTTAGAGAAAATATAGCTGGTGCCCAAGTCCTGGTTGCAGGTGATTTTAATTGTACCTATGAGCCGTTACAGACTGGTGATACCCTTGACCTGGGCGAGGAAGACGCCAGATGGGGGATCCCAGCCCTAACTATCCCCCGATCAAAAAATGGTCCCAATGTGCGATCCAGCTCAATGCTCTTTCGCTGGAGTTTGGCCTACGAGCCACAAACGGCCGTACAAGCTCAGATACCATGGGTGCCGCTACATTTAACAACAACCACACCTCAAGGATTGACTATATCTTGTTAGATTTTATACTTTGGGGCCTGGTACAGGATATGGTAGTTTTACCTACTGTTGAAAGCGACCATAACTCGCTTTTTTTATCCCTCACAAATCCTTGGACCAACAATTTAAGAAAAACTTCTTCTAAGCTAACCCAGAACATTTCCGTCGCCGCATGAGGGAGACGGTTGAAGTGGAATATAGTTTCAGTTGATGAAACTAAACTTAATATCATTAATGCTGTCCTCATAGCCTCACAGACGGAGCTGGACAATATTGACTCGGCTTTGCCAAACCTTGGAAAAGCTACATCTATTTTTGAAGGAACACTTACGGCAATCAGGAATGTATTCTTGAAAAAGGAGTGCACGGGCAAAAATATGGTAACTCGTAAACCAAGAGGCATAAATGAATGGTATACATCGGCTTGTAGGCATGCAAAAACCCTCTTGATCGGGGCTATAAAAAGTAAATCCCAAGTAGCTATACAGCGAGCCAGGAATAATTATAAACAAGTATTGGCAAGCGCAAGGAAGGAATGGGAAGAAGACTTTTGGTGCTCCCTAAAAGAGGCAAGCCACAGGAAAGACTCAAGGCGTTTCTGGGACACAATTAGAGCTAAAAAAAGACCAGATTCTGACCTTATAACATGCAACATCTCTAGTCAAGTCTGGGTTAACCACTTTGCCAAATTGTACACTTGCCCTTTTGGTAATACCATTACTGACACCCCTAAGGATGACCAGGAAAGGGAGGTGGTCTCAGCAAACTGTGACCTCTTAATGAGAAGAGTAGAGCATGTTACTGACACAATTGGCACTACTACGTCACAAAAGGATTGGGAGGTTGACCTAGCAGATCCCGATCCCAATTTCTCTATAAAAGAAATAGAGCTTGCCATCAGTACTATTATGCCCCAAAAGGCGGCCGGGCCAGATGGTATTCCTAGGGACCTGCTACGTTCCGATGTCTCTAAATGGGCTAAACTTATCCACTGCTTGCTCATTGCAATTTGTAAGGGTGCTCCGATTCCTTCATCTTGGAAAGGGGCGGAGGTCGTACCCATTTTCAAAAAAGGGGCTAGGGGCGACCCAGCAAACTATAGACATACAAGCCTGCTGGACATAACACAAAAGGTGGTCGGCAAGGTGTTGTTGGTCAGAATATCACAATGGATTAGCGATAACAACACCCTCTCCGACTACCAGGCAGGCTTCAGAGTGCGCACTGGCACAATAGAGCAAGCATTTAGATTACTGCTAGTATACTGGAAGGTGGTGGTCATAGGCAAAGGCAGTCTTTATCTTGCGTTTATTGATTTAAAGACTGCCTTTGACCTTGTCCCCAGGGAGACTCTTTGGAGAGTTCTTGATGATATGGGGCTACCCCATGACATTTTATCGTTAATTGTAAGACTCCACGAAAACACTTTTGCTCAGATCAGATGGGGATCAGATGGCGAGAAGACTAGTAGAATCCCGGTTAGAGAGAGGGGTTCGCCAGGGATGTGTTCTTGCTCCCACCCTTTTCTCATTTTATGTCAATGGTGTGGTCGAGCATCTGCTGAAAGATCCTGCAGACGAACCATCCCTGGCAGGGGAGCGTATTCCCACCCTTCTCTTTGCGGATGACACGCTCTTATTGTCTAAATCCCCGATGGGCCTCCAAAAACTACTTAACAACTTCCAGCATTTTTGTGTAGAAAGGGGCTTGGTAATTAATACCGAGAAAACTAAGTTCCTTGTGATGAACCCCCCCAAAAAATCTGTGCGCTCCCCAAAGTTGAATGATATACCCCTGGGGAGGGTGGACGTATTCGACTACTTGGGTATCCGTTTGTCACATAAAATGCAGTGGGCTCCCCATCTATGTAAAATGCTGTTAGCTCACAAGAGGGTAACAGGGGCACTTTTGAAGGAGCAGCGCTCCTGTGTATTTAGACCTATTGCCCCTGTTATTGAAATCTATGCTGCTAGGGGAGTTAGTTCTGCTCTTTACGGGGCCGAACTGTGGGGCTCATACAATATTAGCGAGTTAACAAGATCTGAGAGGAAGTTTTACAGAGCGATTATGTCACTCCCCCAGGGCACTCCAATGACCCCTCTAATGCTGGACTTGGGCTGTCGACCCATCAGCGATCTAGCAAACCTTCGCCCCCTACTTTTATGGGCTAGGTTGTGGAGAGTCCCGGAGTTAGCAAAATATGCAAAGGGCCTTTCTGAAGTAATGTCATTTCCCGAGTGGCATAAGATAAAATGGCTGAGAGACATGAAAGCCCTCTTATGCAATCTGGGTCTAAGCGAAGCCTGGGACAATAGGTCTTCCCCTTCGAAACAACACTCAAGAAGCTATTCTGGAATTGGATCGCGACCCAATGGAATACTAACAGCGCTTTGGGCAGTCTCACAGAGGATTTTCTGAAATTTAAGGACATGCCAATCCGGGAACCATATTTAGACATTATTGAAAGACCCTTCGACAGGACCCTCTATTTTAAATTCAGAACCGGCTCTCTTCCACTTCGTGCTTTTACATCTCGGTGGAAAACTAAAGCACAGACCACAGAATTTTGCCCCTTCTGCACGCTTAGAGAAGAGTCTGTGGCACACTTTTTGTTTGAATGCAAGGAGTATGCTTACCCAAGAAGTAGATGGCTAAAGCAATTGTGTCGCTCGCTGGGAACCAGGCACCATGCTGAAGCGCTCCGTATTTTAATGTCCGATTCCCGCCCTTTTTATGCTTGTGTTCTTTCAAAATTTTTATCATGGGCTTGGTCTATTAGAAGCAAAAGGCTAAAAGCAATTGTTTAATCTGTTTCTTAAATATTTATGATGTATCCATTTTTTTTTACTGAAAAGATATGTTTTTAGGCAAAGTTGTAATCAAATTATTTTTTAATTGTGAAGCTTTTATGATAAATTTTATCGAAATAAAGCCTTTGACTGACTGACTGACTGACTGGTATATGTGAGCAAAAAAAAGTTGACATACAGGAGAAGGAAGGAGCGGTGGGAGGAAACAAAGAGAAACAAACACACAGGGAGAAAGGATAGCAGGGATGGAACAGAAAACCAAAACACATGGTCAGTGGTCAATGGTCCATATGTATTTAACACACATTTCGAATTGAGAGAGTACCAACCAAGTCCAATTCTCTCCATGTGAGAGCATGAGATTGGAAAAAAGTTGCATTTTACTGTGTAATTTTCCAAACATATTACTTTAAAAGCAATAGGTTTGTGCAAGCAGTTTTCAAGTGTTACAAACTGCAGTTTATGTTTTGCAGAGTGTACCTAGTGTTTCTCTGGTCATGTAGGTCCCTATAGATTATGTGTGTGATGCAGTGCAATGAAATACAGGGGCAGATTTCTGTGCCACATCAGAAACTAATGTATCTGGTGCAGTGTGAGCCACTGAAAATGGTGACCATCGAATATCAATGAGCAGTAACACTGTCAAACAGTGTGCCAGACAATATTGCCCTTCATTTGTTACAGTCCCAATTAGAGGCACAACATTTTTTACAGTATATTACCAAAATCAAAATGCCATCGAAATCAAGGCTATCATATGCCGCACCATTGCCATCATGTGCTTAGGTACCTCTAATATATATCTGAGTGCTGTCGGACCGAGGTGCAGAGGGCACTAGGACCCTGCACAAGGAAGCAGGGAGAGGCCAGCCACCGGGTACCACTTCTGGTCACGGAAGGGGGAAGGGGCAGTATTGGGGAGACCAGGGAAGAGCAAGGTGGTGCTTATGAGCACGAGACAATGATTGCGAATAAAGAAAGCGACGATCCATACCTGTGTCCTAATGTGTTCCTTGGGATCAGGGGCAGACACAGGACACAATATCTGGCAACACGGAGGTGGGATTAGGAATCAAGAATCGCCACCAGGTGT
Organism: Triturus cristatus; assembly: GCF_964204655.1. NCBI lineage: Eukaryota > Metazoa > Chordata > Amphibia > Caudata > Salamandridae > Triturus > Triturus cristatus. The sequence goes on along the minus strand of NC_140580.1, from coordinate 31,366,403 downwards.
GTGTGCCCATGTCTCCCCTGACTGAAGAACGAAAGGGAGCTAGGAACCCATCCTGGTACGCCTGCCGCAAAAAAGAAAACAGCGACCGGAAGGAAGAATCACAGAGCCAGGAGCCCACCCTGGTCCGCATGCCACGAAAAAGAAAAAGGAAGAAAAATAATACGTCAGGAGCCCACACCGGTCGCATCACGTGAAGAAGGCGGGTAGGGATTTCCCCCGACTGCCTCTCAACAAGCGGTGCATACTACTGTGACTGCAGCCGCCTGCCAAATAAAGAGAAAGCCCTGAGCCTCCAGCGTAGATTTCAAGCCGGAATCTTGCGAGAACTCGTTGGCCTTTTTTAAGTTAGGCATGCCAGCAAATAGCGAGAGCAAAAGCACCGGTGGCCATCTTGAAGTCAGGCAATACAGCAAACAGTGACTCTCGCGAGACCACGCCAGCTATTTTGAGGTCAGGCAGAAGAGCCAATAGGCACCAAGGAAGGCCCGGCGGCCATTTTTAGGTCAGACAATATAGTGGAAAGCACAAAGAAGGGGCAAAATACAAGGAAAAAGAGAAATAAAAATAAAATAAATAGGAAATTGAACAACTAAAGAAAAGGCAAGCATAATAAGGAGGAGCAGGCCTGCTCAACCACCATCATGACGGAGGAAGGAAATGACAGCACCACCGCAAATGCAATCTTCCGCAGACCACTACCTTTTAGTTGGTCAGACTCCCAGACAAAAGGCATTCGGTGGGAGAGATGGATTAGACAATTTGAACGCTACATGTGTGCTCAATGCAAAGACAACACTCACCAACAAAACATAGACTTGTTTTTAAACTTTGTGGTCGATGAGGTTGAAGACCTGTTGGTAACATTCCCTCCAGAACAAATATCAACATATAAAGGCCTGATGAATTGGCTCACTGACAAATCTGACCTTCAAAGAAAGGTGGACTTCGAGAGATACACTTTCAACACAACATGCCAACTGGCAGAGGAGTCCCTTGATGATTTTGTGACTAGACTGCACAAACTGGTCGCATGCTGCGAATTTAATACATTTGACAACGAGCAGGCAATACGACTGCGCAGCAACGAAAGCTGTCAGTCAGTGGACTTTTGCGCCTGAATACTAAAAGAACCTTACACATTGGAGAAAATACTGGCACTGGCTCCTGCAGAGGCAAGAGCAACAGCACATGCCAGACAAATGGAAAACGGGAGAGCATGGACGGTGGAACAAGCTAATCGCATGGCTGGGAATGCCAGAAGATGTGACACAACACTGTTGACCAGGAAGCAGAAACAAGAAAGAACATGCAATCGTTGTGGACTCTAATTACCACAGGTTGACGCCTGCCCGGCCATGGAACACAAGTTCAGAAAATGCAACAAGGAAAATCACTTTGCAAGTGCCTGCATGAGTAGACAATTCAAAACAGAGTGAGAGAGACCAGAAAAACAACGAACAACCACAAGCAGATTCGCATGGCACATGGACACACAAAACCGCAGTCCGTAAGTTGATTTGGATGGAGAACATCCGCACGAGGCCTCAGAACAACTGTATCTGATGTCAGGCATACCAACACAAGGTCGCACACCCGAACACATCCAACTAATGGACAAACAACAGATAAAGAAAACAGCGACAGTGAACATTGAGGTAGGCAACCACAGCACAAGCTTTGTACTAGACAGTGGTGCAACATCATGTGCATGTCAGAATATGAAAAGATGAGACAGAAGCCGCCACTATCACTGTCCACTGTTGATGTCTTCACATGGGGCTCAAGGAAACCAGTGGTAAACATGGCGAAGGTCGTAGAGACACTAACATACAAAGAAAGGTCAATAAAAGAAGAAGTGCATGTCCTTCGCGGAGACATCCCAGCATGGTGTCTACTAAGCAACGTCACCGCACAGGTGATGGGTCTCCTAGTTATAACATATCACATGTCAGAACGACACAACATTCTGAGAGGACACCCAGCGATACTACAAGGACTAGGGAAACTGAAAGACACACAAATAACACTGCACATCAACGAAGCAATCAAGCCAGTGGCTCAGCATCACAGAAGAGTGCCCATACACCTTAAACCACAAGTGGAAAAGGAGATAAAGAACCTACGGGCGCAAGACATCATAGAGCCGGCAGATGGACCAACTCCATGGGTATCTCCGATAGTCTCAGTACCTAAAAAGAACACATCAAAAATGTGCATCTGCTTTGACAGGAGAATCCCAAACACAGCAACTGAGAAGGAAATACACCCAGGACCTCACTTAAACGACATGATCAGCTGTCTCACTGGAGCATGAAGATTTTCAAAGCTAGATCTGAGCAAAGGGTACCATCAACTGGAGCTTGAGCCACAATCACGATACATCACAACATTCTCCAATCATATGGGTCTTTTTTTGCTATTAGCAACTCAGCTTCGGAATATCATCTGTGGCGGAAATATTTCAAGAGACAGTGAGACAGGTTATACGGCCCATAAAAGACAGCCTAAATTATAGCGATGATATCCTGCTATTTGGACGCCCAGATGAGGAGCACAACAAGGCCCAACGAGACTTCTGCAGCCATTTGGAACAAGCCGGCTTGGCCCTAAACCAGGACAAATGTGAGCCGAGGAAGGTAGAATTAGTGTTCTTTGGACACATATTTTTAAAAAAAGGAATGAGGCCAGATCCTAGCAAAGTGGAAGCACAGCAAAAAGCATGACCTCCAGCAGATGCTGCAGAAGTGAGGTTATTTCTTGGGCTGGCGAGTTATTGCACTCGATACATCAAGGACTTCGCCACAGTGAGCACCGCACTTCGGGAACAAACAAAGAAGGGCCAGCAAATTCTCTGGACCATTGAATGTGATAGAACGTTTGAAGCCATCAGACATGCAGTCACAGCAGTGGACCACCTCGCCTTCTTCAACCCTAAGCTGTGTACCAAGCTCACTATTGATGCCAGCCCAGTGTGGCTAGGAGCCATTCTAGCACAACACATGCCAGGAGGAGACTCGCCCAGGCAAATTGTTGCATATGCAAATAAGAGCCTATCAGACATAGAAAGGGCAAATTCCCAACCAGAGAACGAAAGCTTAGCAGTAGTATGGGCGTGTGAGCACTACAACATGTTAATTTATGGGAAACCATTCACCATTGTGAGTGACTACCAGGCACTACTAACAATATATGGAAAACCCATTGCAAAATTTCCACCACGCATTGAGAGGTGGGGGATGCGCCTCAAGGACTATGATTTCAAGATAGTGCATAAGCCTGGAAAGGAGCCCAACCCCGCTGATTACATGTCACGGCATGTATTGTCTGGAGTTTGCGGAGCAGGGATTTGTTGATGCCGGCGTAGAGAGCGTTCCCATAGTCTAGTTTGCTGGTGATGAGTGCGTGGGTGACTGTCTTTCTTGACTCCGGGGGATCTCTTTGAAGGTCTTTCGAATGATGCAGAGGGTGTTGAAACAGCTGGAGGTGACGTGTTGACCTGTCGGTTCATTGTGAGTGATGAATCGAGTACGATGCTGAGGTTTTTGGAGTGGTCTGAGGGGGTAGGTGGGCTTCCAAGGGCGGTGGGCCACCAAGTGTTGTCCCATACTGAAGGGGTGGTTCCGAGGAGGAGGACTTCTGTCTTTTCAGCGTTGAGTTTTAGGCAGCTGTTGGTCATCCAGACTGCGACGTCCTGCATTCCTCTCTGGAAGTTGAGTTTTGCGGTGGTGGGATCTCTGGTGAGGGAGTGGATGAGCTGGGTGTCGTCGGTGTAGGATACGATGTTGAGGCCATGCTGTTGGACGATGACTGCGGGGGGGCCATGTAGATGTAAAAGGGTTGGGTTCAGTGATGACCACTGTGGGACTCCGCAGGTGATTTCCGTGGGGAGGAGAGGAAGGGTGGTAGGCCGATCCTTTGGCGGAATGATCAGATCCAGTCCAGGGCAGTTCCTAGTATGCCGGCATTGTGTAGTCTGTCGACTAGTGTGCGGTGAGAGACTGTGTCGAAGGCTGCAGGCAGGTTGAGGAGGATGAGAGCCGCGGAGTGGCCTTGGTCCAGGAGGGTGTGGATGTCATCTGTGGGGGCGAGTAGGGCAGTCTGAAAGCTGTGGTTGCTTCAGAATCCTGATTAGGATAGTGTTCTTTTCGATGAATCGTGTCAGTTCCCTATTGACTGCTTTCTCAGCCACCTTGGCTGCGAAGGGGAGGAGCGAGATGGGCCGGTAGTTTTTGAGGTCGGAGGGATCGTCAGTGGGCTTCTTGAGCAGGGTCCTGACTTCCGCGTGCTTCCAGTCACCTTGGAAAATGCCTGTTGTGAAGATGGTGTTGATGGTCCGTCGTAGTTTGGGTGTGAAGGTGTCCTTGGCCCTGTGGTAGATGTGCGAGGGGCAGGGGTTGGTGGGGGCCCCCAAGTGGATGCCTTTCATGATCATGGCGGTGTCCTCGTCATGATTGGTGTCCACTTTGAGATGGTGGGCTGGCTGGTGTTTCTGGCGGGCGGAGGGGCTGCTGTGGCGTCTAGTGGGTGGTCGATGAAGTTGTTGTAAAGTGTCCTGATCTTGAGGTGGAAGTAGGTTCCAGGCTTGTCGCAGAGGTCTTGGGAAGGGGTGATGTTTATGGCTTCGCTGCGTGGTTTGGTGAAATCCTGGATGACACTGAAGAGTTCCTTGGAGTTGGCGAGGATTTTGTTGTGGCTGAAGTTTCTTTTGGTTGTTCTGATTTGGCTGTGGTAGTCCATCATGGTGGCCTTGTAGGTGGAGTAGTTATCGGGCGTCTTGGTGTTCCTCCAGATCTTCTCCAGACGTCTGCAGGTCTGTCTGGTGTTTTGGAGATTGGTGGTGACCCAGGCAGCTTTCCTGGGGGGCTGTTTGCCGGGGTTGCGTAGTGGGGCGAGCTCGTCTGCGCAGTTGGCGATCCAAGTGTGGAGTCCTGTGGCTGCAATGTTTGCATCAGATGTCCAGGTGGGTTTGTCTCGGGTGAGGGTGGAGTTCAATTGCTCATCGGTAACCTTGCTCCAGTTCCTTCCTGGTGGGCGGGGAGTGGTTTTGGTGCCTTGGGTTTGTCGACGGTGAAGTGGACACAGTGGTGGTCAGTCCAGGGTGGTTGCGTTGTGTGGCTGAAGGGAACGCTGTTGCCTGCAGCGAAGATAGGGTCGAGGGTGTGTCCCGCTCTGAGTGTAGGTGTGGTGATGAGTTGGTTGAGTCCGATGTTGGCAAAGTTGTCCAGGAGAATGGTGGAATTGGGGTCGCTGGGGTAGTCGAGGTGGAAATTGAGGTCTCCAACAGGTGATGCCATACTATCAGCACTCAAAACAACAACACAACAACAAAGGTGGAGACATGTAAACAACAGCAGTCCCATGGGCGAAGGGAGGAAATGTTAGCAAGAGGAGCTGCCGGAAACAGAAAGAGGAGTTCTACTTTGAGGAACAAGGATAATAATACCAAAAACTCTACATCGGCATACAGTGACTCTAGTGCACGAATCTCACAGAGCCATAGTGGCAACAAAAAAGATGCTAAGGGGAAAAGTATGGTTCCCGGGTCTGGATAGACACAATAATCAACTATCCCCTATGCCAAATAACGGGAAGGCCAGCAAAGCCAGAACAACTACAAATGTCTGACCTCCGTGTGTGGACGACATTGGCAGCTAATTTCTGTAGGCCCCTGGAAGCTGGCAACTACTTGCTAGTAGTAATTGATGAATGATGACTATTCCAGGTTCCCAATAGTATGACAAGTGTCATTAATGTTAGCCACAGTGACTTTGCCAATAATTGATGACATATTTGCAGCGTGGGGATCCCCACAAATGATGAAGACAGATAATGGGCAACCATTCTCGGGGGAAAAGTTTAACAGATTCATGGCGTACCTGGGCATACATTACAGGAAAAAAATGCCTTTGTGGCCACAAGCAAACAACATGGTGGAAAGATTAATGGGAAACATCAAGAAATCTGTTCAAGGTGCCAAACTTGCAGACATTTCAGTGGGCCAGACACTGTGCTAAATATTGAGAGACTACCAAAACACCCCACACAGTTCCACGGGACGATGCCCAGCAGAGCTGGAGTTGGGAAGAACAAGCAGGGCGATATTTCCCCAGATGGAGGCAAAACTGCCACCCAAACACAGCAGCATCGCTGAAAGAAATCAGGAGGCAAAGGGGAAAATGAAACAGAATGCAGATGCCCAGCGATATGCCACACCATCCAAGCTGAAGCAAGGAGATTTAGTGCTGGTGCGTCAATGGCAAGCAAGGAAGTCGGAAGGCCCCTTCTCAATTGAACTGCTACCAATAATAAATGTCATGGGGCCCTTGATAACTGCTGCAGCAGGCCCCTACCGGATCACCAGAAAGAGCTCACACTTCAGGGTACTAAAGACATCAGATGAGGAAGATGGAGAGGCAGCGCCTAAGAGCAACTTAACATCCATCAAAGAGGAAGCCACAGAGGGCATGGAAGGGATACCACACAGAAGTGAGAGATGAGACCACGTTGAAGAGATACCGAAAGAGGGAACCAAAATATCTTGCCTAAAGAGAGTGAGCCGAAAGCCAAAGAGACTTATCGAGGAATTATAGTGATGGAGGCAGCAAGCAATCACCACTAGCAGCAAAGCAAATAAGGAGGATCAGAGTGTAGCAGGACAATGATGACAGTGTTTTCTTCTGTCCCGTGTCCTGCCTGTGTTTACCTTTATTTTCTCTCTTATGCTCTCTCTCTTCTTTTCGTCTTCCTTCTTTTCTTTCCCACAAAAAAGTGGAGATGTCAGACCGAGGTACAGAGGAACCTGCACCAGACACCACTTCCGGTCAGGGAAGGGGGACGGGGCAGTATTGGGGAGACCAGGGAAGAGCGAGGACGTCCCTACCTGTGTCCTGGTAGATGCAGGACACAACAAGTGCCACTTTAATATTCAAGGGTATCGTTAATTTTATTGAGTTACAAACAAGTATTCCATAATTCCACCTGATATGTAGTCCTATAAATGGTGATTACTGGTGCTTAAAAATATAATTCATACTCATGTGCTAATAAGCATCTTCTTCTTTTCTGAGTTTTTTTTTAACATGGCAACATGGCAAGGCTGCTGATATGGGTATAATCCGTCAACTATTGACCTCAGGTCATATATCGTAAAGATCTGGGTGGTGGTGTACATATTCTCGATGCTGTATTTATCCTAAAAAAAACGCTGCACTGTAAGTCGTGTATGCGCTCTATAAAACTCTCATTAAGGAAATAGATGAATAGATAGTGCCATGATTTCAGTCTCCACATTATACTCAGATACAAATCAAAATCACTATCCCAGTTTACACAGTCTTCCAGCAGATCGCTCATGCCAATTTCACCAGTGAGGTGTAAGTCTGTATTGACATGGCCCTTTATGTAGCGCAAGACAATAATCAAGGCGATTACCTCTCCACCCACTATTTAAAGCTCCAATGCTAAGACATGGCCCAAAATGTAAAGCTCAGTAGCTAGGCACAAATTACTTCAGCATTTGAAGCACCTTGGTAAAGTCAGGTTCCCAATGGTTCAGTACGTAAATCACCAATGCAATACCAATTTTCAATAGTCAAGCACCACTATGTAAAGAAGCACTTTTATCAGGCCCTAGTGAGCACACCCCTGAGTTTACTCTGAGACTAGTTGCATTTGGTGGATTAGTATCCAAGGTTGTGATTGTGGCAGACAGTGTGTAAGGTAATGGAAAGGTTTTGTTCAAGAGGTAGGCCATCCAGCCCTTGCCATGTGCCACCGTATAGGTGATCTGCTTTCACTCGGGCCTGCTGTATAGCCACAACTTGCTGGCATCACAGCCACATAGAGGCCCAAGGGCTTGTCTTTCCCTTTCATGTCTAATTGCTATCACTTTTGTTCCCTTGCAGTGCTTAGAAGCTGTTTTGACAAATTAAGTGCTATACAAGCAAGCAACATCACAAGAAACTGAGTAATACAAGTGCCAATGTTATTCATTCGGAGGATTAACTAGTATTGCGACTTGAAATAGGACGATCTTGTGCGCTATTGAGGGTGATACAAGGGTTGGGATTTTTTTGTTTACAGTGTGCAAAGAAAAATTGTGTTGATGTATCTGGACCTATACAGCGTGGACAATAGAAAATTAAAGTCAAACAGAACCAAACAGTCCCATTAAACGAAATATAACCAAACAACCCTATTGATACTTGCAGAGTAACACATTTGCCCATAATCATTTACAAATATTTTGCCATCAAAATCTCTTATGTCTTGTTATGCTATCATCACAAAATATTGTGACCTTTATGATTGCTTCCCTTTGATAAGCATATTTATCCCCTTTTGTGGCTCAGGATGGACATTACAGATACAGGGAAGTCATTCTGAAACACTGGGGCAAACAAAGATCATCAGTTATATCTCGGCTGCCAAGGTCCTTGTCTGCCCTGATAACATGTGCCACAGGAGCCAAGCTACACCTTGCTGATGAGCCCTACCTATGGTGAAAATGGTCCTGGGTTGCTTGTGTTCCGGTTCAGGGAGGACGTGACCTGGAAGTTCAGACTCAACTGCTCCCACTGGAGCAGGGTCAAGACTGATTTTAATATGGCTGGGTCCAAACTGAGGTGACACAATTTGTGTGTGCACCGAGCCTAAGAAAACATCAAAACCCATCCAGAACCCGATGTGAGACACTCAGGGAAGGGGTGGATGCTCTTCTAAGCACAGCAGGGGACATTTTAGGTCCCAACAGTAGCTGTGACTTGCATAGTGGTTTTGACTGGGGAAGCCCTAATAAACTGAGGTTAAGTGTTCAGTGGAGGGATGCCAAATTTAGTTATTTTAAGTGTTCTTTAAGAAGAAGGGGAGAGGTGCAAAGGGGGTGGATACTAATTTACTGAAAATTCTGACCTTGCCGCAAAAGAGAACATCTGACCCTGCCCACAGATATAGTAATAACGATGTCCATTGTAAGGTAACGGCTTATTCAAATGTTGTTTAGCTCATGACAATGAGATTTTTTGGCAGGTACAATTTATGTTAATTCTTTAGTGCTTGTTTCTGTAATTAAGTACCTTATACCCTCAAATCTTCATTAGGGTAAGGCGTTCTGTGATTTTTTTCACTTCCAAAGTTCTGGAGTTTAAACTTTGTTTTTGGGCAATAAATAATTGTATGCTCTGATCTGCTTTTTGACTTGAAGATAAATGAAGGATCATGTAAACACAGGTTCTGCAAGGATCAGATATCGAACAAGCAAAATGTGCAAACACCGCCTTCTACACCTGCATGATTTCCATAAACAAATAGGAAACTGAAATCATAAGCAAAAGGGCTCTGAGCCATAAAAAAGAGAGAAGGGGCACTTTCAATGGCTTTGCAAGGTGGCCCTGTGCTAGGACAGAGCATGTCCCGCCTCAGAAATGGGTAGTCAAATATAACCAAATCTGGAATAAAAGTTCTTGGGGTACAGGGTGCACCTCAGAATCATGGGTGCCACTGTGCACTCTGCACTATTGATCGCTATGCCCCCATTTTAAACTCAACAAAAGCAAAAAGAACAGATCATGGATGGAATACTGAACAAATCAAACATTCACTCCCCAAACACGGATCTGGTTTTAATCCATCATTTTTTGCTCACCATGCCATCCTAGTTTGAAACCAGCCATATGCAAATCAGTCTTGACCCTGCTCCCCATGGGAACAGTCCAGCCTGAACAGGTCCTCCTGGGAATGGTTTCAAAGCATCACTTTCATCAGCTTGAATCCAGTGGCACAGTGACCATGGGCTCCATGTTTGGGCATACCCCTCCCACCAAGGGCGACAAAAGCAGACCGAACAGATGATGGACAGAATGCAGAATAAATCAAACATTAACCCCAATCAGAGATCTGAGTTCAACCCATTGTTTTGTTGCCCACACCACACCACCCCAGTTTGGACCCAGACATATGCAAATCAGTCTTGACCCTGCTCCCCATGGGAACAGTCCAGCACAAACTGCCAGGCCAAGTACTCCCTAGACTGGAAACAAACAGCCTGGGACCGGTTTTGAGACATCACACCTCATCAGTCAGGCCAGCTTGCTTCCATTGGCACAGTGAGCACAGAAGCTCACGTCACTAAGGGCAACAAAAGCAAAAAGAACAGATGATGGATGGAATACTGAACAAATCAAACATTTATCCCCAGTCACAGATCTGGGTTTAATCCACCATTGTTTTGCTCACCAAGCCTCCCCAGTTTGGACCCAGGCTGAACTGCCTGGCCAGGTCCTTCTTGGACTGGAAACAAGCATCATGGGAGGTGTTTTGTGACATCACCCCTAATAAGCCAGGCTAGCTTGAATGCAGTGGCACAATGAGCACGGGAACCACGTCGCGGCATACCCTTCACACTAAGGGCGACAAAAGCAAAGAGAACAGATGATGGACAGAATGTTGAACACATCAAATATTCACCTACAGTCGTAGATCTGGGTTTAATCCATTGTTTTGCTGCTCACCATGCCACACCACCCCATTTTGGAACAAGCCATATGCAAATCAGTTTCGACACTGCTCCCCATGGGAACAGACCTTCCCAAACTGCTAGTCCGGGTCATCCTTCGACTGGAAACAAGCGGCTAGCTTGAATCCAGTGGCATAGTGAGCATGAGACTCACGTCTGGGCATACTCTTTCCACTAAGGGTGAAAAAAGTAAAAAGTACACATGATGGACGGATTGCTGAACAAATCAGATCTGGGTTTAATCCATTGTTTATTTTCTCACGACGCCACACCTGATCAATTGATTTAACCTAGGTGTCTTGACTTGGGGTGAATGTTTGATTTGTTCAGGATTCCGTCCATCATTTGTTTGTGCAGCATTTTTCATGCTAAGTGGGATGTGTATACCCAGACAAGGGTCACTTGCTCGCTGTGCCACTGGATTCAAGCTAGCTTGGAGGATGAGGGGTGATGCCCCAATTATGCTCCCGGGATGCTTATTTTCGGTCTAGGGAAGGCATGGCTTGGCAGTTCCGTTTGGACTGTTCCCATGAAGAGCAGGGTCAAGACTGATTTGCATATGGCTGTATACAAACTGGGGTGTCATGGTGAGCAACATGACAACAGATTTAACCCAGATCTCTTGACTGGGGATGAATGTTTCATTTGTTCAGCATTCCATCCATCATTTGTTTGTGCAGCATTTATTGTCGCCCTGGGAGGCATGTTTCTGGTCCAGGGAGGACCTGGCTTAGCGAGCCGGGCTGAACTGCTCTCATGACGAGCAGGTTCAAGGCTGATTTACATATGGCTGGGTCCAAACTGGGGTGACATGGTGAGCAAAAGAGCGATGGATTTGACCCAGATCTCTTGACTGGGGTGAATGTTTCATTTGTTAATCATTTCGCCCATCATTTATTTGCACAGCATTTTTCACCGTAAGTGGGATGGGTATGCCCAGACTTAGGACCCTTGCTCGCTGTGCCACTGGATTCAAGCTAGCCTGGCTGTTGAGTGGTGATACACAGAAACCGGTCCTGGGATGCTTGTTTCTGGTTTAGGGAGGACCTGGCTTGGCATTTTGGGCTGGACTGTTCTCATGTGGAACAGGGTCTAGACTGGTTTGCATATGGCTAGGTACAAAATGCTGCTGCATGGTGAGCAAAAGAATGATGGATTTAACACAGTTCTCTTGTCTGGGATGAATGTTTGACTTGTTCAGCTTTCCGCCCATCATTTGTTTGCGCAGCCTTTTTCACCCTAAATTGGATGATTATGCAAAGACGTTGATCCCTTGCTCACTGTGCCACTGGATTCAAACTAGCCTGGCTGATGAGGGGTGATATCCCGAAACCGGTCCCTGGATGCTTGTTTCCAGTGCAGGGAGGAGCTGGCTTGGCAGTTCGGGCTGGACTATTCTCATGAAGAGCAGGGTCAAGACTGATTTGCATACGGCTGGATGATGATGATGATAGAAAATGTATATTGCGCAAGACAATAACCCGCAGGTATCAAGGCGCCTAACAGAAACAGAAATGGAAATGTACATGTACAGCCTTACACATAGGCTCGCAGGAAGAGGCGAGTTTTAAGGACACTTCGGAATCTCTGTAGGGAAGGTAGTGACCTGAGATCCAAAGGAAGATCATTCCACCACTTAGGAGCCAAAGTGGAGAAAGCCCTGCCACCCCACCTAGCTCTTCGTATACGGGGGACTGTCAGGAGCAGTTTCCTGGAGGAACGCAAGTCCCTTCCAGGAATATAGTGGGAGATGATAGAGCCAACTCCCATGTTGCTATTCCTTGCAATGGCTCTATAGGTCATACATAAGACTTTAAACCGTACTCGATACTCTACCGGTAGCCAATGCAGCGCTTTCCTGGCCAAAGTGGCCGAGGAGCGTCTGGGAACATCCAGAACAAATCTGGCTGCGGCATTCTGGACTACCTGCAAGCGCTGTAGTAGGCTCCTATTTAGCCCCGCATACAGCGCATTACAGTAGTCCAGTCGTGAGCCGATAAGAGCGACAACTATATGCTTTCTGGACTGCAGAGAAAGATATTTCCTGATTCTTCGCAGGGTGTAAATTAAGCCCCAACAGGTAGAGATGGTTCTACTAACCTGTCCGCCCATGTCCAGGGCAGGGTCTATCATCACCCCAAGATTTCTGGCAGATATCGTGGGGGAAGGGCATACTCCTAGCGAGTCAGGCCACCAGCTGGCTGACCAGATGTTCTCCTTCCCTCCAAACACCATCACCTCAGTCTTCTCCCCATTCAGTTTGAGTGAATTCTGAACCATCCACTGACCAACTGCCTCCATACAAGATCTGAAATTGGAGGCAGTTGGTACATCTGAATGGGAAAGAGAGACGAGGATTTGGGTGTCATCTGCATAAGAGACTACCTCCATCCCGAAAGTTCTAATTAATCTGGCCAGTGGGGTCATGTAGATGTTGAATAGGGTCGGACTGAGGGCCGACCCCTGCGGGACCCCACATAGCACCGGTCTGGATGGAGATAGGAACTCCCCCAGCTTGACTCTTTGTTCCCTTCCTTCAAGGAAGGAGGTCAGTAGATCTAGAGCTGCGTCCCTCACCCCCACTTCCCTCAGACGATATATAAGTACTGAGGGGGAGAGGGTGTCAAAGGCCGCAGTTAGATCTAACAGGACCAGGAGGGTGGTCTGGCCCCCATCCACTCTAGTGCGGATCTTATCAAGCACGATAGTGAGGGCCGACTCAGTACTGTATTCCCTCCTAAATCCATGCTGGGAAAAGTCCAAGCAGCCCGAGCCTTCCACAAAGGCAGCGAGATGCTTGTTTAGATGTGCCTCAAGCATCTTCGCAGGGGCTGGAAGCAGTGAGATTGGACGGAAGTTTTTTAAGACCTCCGGATCAAGGGAGGCTTTCTTTAGCATGGGTTTAACTACTGCACTCTTCCACTCCAAGGGGAAGACACCATCCCTTATACCTAGATTCATGATTTCTAGTAGAGGCGGTAAGAGGGATTCCCTACACTACTTAATGATCTTCAAAGGGCAGATATCTAGGGGGAGCCAGATTTGGTTTTGTTAAGCAAGATCTCCAGATCTTGTAGGACCAGCGGGGGAAAAGAGTCCAGAGTGCTCAATGGGGAGATGTCTGACGTGGTCCTATTCATCTCAACCAAGGCAGAGGGCCCACTGATCGAGGCTCTTTGTATCTCAAGAGCCAGGTAGATATCCTGTATTTTGGTGTGAAAAAAGGAAGCAATTTTATCACATAGATCTTGCGAGGGTACAACAGGATCAGGCGTTTGTAGGTTGACTAAGGAGTCAACGATTCTAAAAAGCTCCTTCGGCGAGGAGAGCAAAGTTGTCGTGGCCACAAAGTAGTCTTGTTTGGCATGCACAATCTCAGCCTTGTATTTCCTGACCAGGAGTTTATGAGCTTCCTTATTCTTGAGGTCCCAGCCAGAATGCCAAAGCCTCTCCATCCTCCTCACTTCTTGCCTGAGGAGTCTAAGGGATTCCGAATACCATGGGGCAGAGGGTCTCTTCCTAGCTCGACGCCGGGTCTGTAATGGAGCCAATTCATTCAGGGCCTCAGTGATAACCTGTTCAAAATGGCCAACCGCGGTCTGAACGCTATCCAAACCCGTGATAGAAAGGCTGTCAGCCCATGGCGCAAGGGAATCATTACTAATATTTCTAAAATTTCTGCCAGTTCCCATTGTGTGTTTCCCTGTTTTACTTCCATCCATCTGAGGACATTCCAAAAGGAATGGGACCGCAAGGTGATCGGACCAAGACAGATGTACCGGATCCTTAACGGTCAGACGATGGTCATTAGAAAAAAATACCATCTAGAATATGGCCTGCACGATGGGTAGCCCCGCGGACTCGCTGCGTGAGTCCACAGGACGCCAGAGCATCAATAAGACACAAAGTATCTGATAGGTCAAGCCGTTCTAAATGGTAATTAAAATCCCCTAGAATGGAGAAGTTTTCTCGACCAAAGTAGGGTTCCAAATACTGGAGGAGATTATGCATGAAGTCGGTCCTCGGGCCAGGAGGTCGATACAGCAGCATTCCATTAAAAAGAGGGCATTGCCCTTCCTTTACCGCAAAGTAGAGAGCCTGAACGCTATCCAGAGGATCAGGTATAGGCACTGTGTGGCATTGCAGGTGATCTCTATAGAGAATGGCTATCCCCCCTCCCACTCGTCCCTGTCTGTCCAATCTGGCCAGGCAGTATCCTTCCGGGACCGCTTCAATCAGATCAGGGCCAGATGAGTCTTTAGCCAAAGTTTCAGTGATGAACACTAGAGCAGGCTTTCTATCCAAAACCATCTCCCTAAACATTATCTTATTTTTAACCAGGGAGCGGGCATTGATCAGGATGCCTTCTACTCCCATTATCTTGGGTCTAATGACGGCAGGGTGATCGAATGAGGGGTGAAGGGGAAGGGGAACAGAATTACCAGACAGACATGTATGGTGGCAGCCACATCGTAGGGGGCAAAGAAAGTCGTCTGGTTCAAAGATATGCGAGCACCTCAAATGACGAGGTTTCAGGCGTAGCATCTCCTGATGCGTATATCTCCATGAGTCTGAGTCCGGAGTCCAGCCGCCCAGCGCGTCCCCAGCGCGGACGGGCGCAGACGGGCGCAGACGGGCTGGACTCTGGCGTGACTCCAGCGTCACTGTGGCGTCCCCGATGCGCGTACACGCTGCGCGTCATGTCCAACCAATTAAGTAGGGCTCAAGCCAGTTCCCGTGACGGCTCCAGCAAATGGCTGAGGAGTGCTTCTAAGACCCACCCAAGATGGCGCCCCAGGTCAACAGAGCGCGGGGACCGGGCCGCCCAAATGGCGGTGAAAGCAGCAAAATTTTACAGTGCAGAGATGCGGTCCGGGTCTAGGAACACAGGTAGGGGCGACTATAAGATGTCTAGGCAATTCTAATCTAATTATTAAAACCGGGGTGAAAGTGAGTAAAATTAAAGAAAAGAAAAAACGACAAAACGGGGAATTAAAAAAAATTACAGCAGGCATCTACCAAGTAGCGCTATGTGCAAGGCGATATCCAAACAGGAATGAAGCTCTCTCCTACCCACCTTAAGTACGCACTCCAAGTACAGCCTCTAGCCAGTTCCCGTGACGGCTCCAGCAAATGGCTGAGGAGTGCTTCTAAGACCCACCCAAGATGGCGCCCCAGGTCAACAGAGCGCGGGGACCGGGCCGCCCAAATGGCGGTGAAAGCAGCAAAATTTTACAGTGCAGAGATGCGGTCCGGGTCTAGGAACACAGGTAGGGGCGACTATAAGATGTCTAGGCAATTCTAATCTAATTAGTAAAACCGGGGTGAAAGTGAGTAAAATTAAAGAAAAGAAAAAACGACAAAACGGGGAATCCAAACTGGGGTGCATAGTGAGCAAATTAATAATGGATTTAACGCAGATCTCTTGCCTAGGGTGAATGCTTGATTTGTCCAGCATTTCGTCTATCATTTTTTGCACAGCATTTTTCACCCTAAGTGGGAGGAGGATGCCCAGACGTGGGTCTCTTGCTCGCTGTGCCACTGGATTCAAGCTAGCCTGGCTGATGAGGGTTTGCACCCTGAAACTGGTCCCGGAATGCTTGTTTCGGGTCAAGGGAGGTGCTGGCTTGGCAGTTAGGGCAGGACCGTTCCCATGAGGGGCAGTGTCAAGACTGATTTGCAAACGGCTGGGTCCAAATTGGGGTGACATGGTGAGCAAAAGAGCGATGGATTTGACCCAGATCTCTTGACTGGGGTGAATGTTTGATTTGTTAATCATTTCGCCCATCATTTATTTGCACAGCATTTTTCACTGTAAGTGGGATGGGTATGCCCAGACTTAGGACCCTTGCTCGCTGTGCCACTGGATTCAAGCTAGCCTGGCTGTTGAGTGGTGATACACCGAAACCGGTCCTGGGATGCATGTTTCTGGTTTAGGGAGGACCTGGCTTGGCATTTTGGGCTGGACTGTTCTCATGTGGAACAGGGTCTAGACTGGTTTGCATATGGCTAGGTACAAAATGCTGCTGCATGGTGAGCAAAAGAATGATGGATTTAACACAGTTCTCTTGCCTGGGATGAATGTTTGACTTGTTCAGCTTTCCGCCCATCATTTGTTTGCGCAGCCTTTTTCACCCTAAATTGGATGATTACGCAAAGACGTTGGTCCCTTGCCCACTGTGCCACTGGATTCAAACTAGCCTGGCTGATGAGGGGTGATATCCCGAAACCGGTCCCTGGATGCTTGTTTCCAGTCCAGGGAGGAGCTGGCTTGGCAGTTCGGGCTGGACTATTCTCATGAAGAGCAGGGTCAAGACTGATTTGCATATGGCTGGATCCAAACTGGGGGGCATAGTGAGCAAATTAATAATGGATTTAACGCATATCTCTTGCCTAGGGTGAATGTTTGATTTGTCCAGCATTTCGTCTATCATTTTTTGCACAGCATTTTTCACCCTAAGTGGGAGGAGGATGCCCAGATGTGGGTCTCTTGCTCGCTGTGCCACTGGATTCAAGCTAGCCTGGCTGATGAGGGTTTATACCCCGAAACTGGTCCCGGAATGCTTGATTCGGGTCAAGGGAGGTGCTGGCTTGGCAGTTAGGGCAGGACCGTTCCCATGAGGGGCAGTGTCAAGACTGATTTGCAGAGGGCCAGGGCTTTAAATGGGCCAGTACTGTCCGGTACTGAGTACCAGCACTTTATAATTTTGAGAGGGACAGTACCTGCACTTCTCAAGAAAAATGTAATACTTTAAATTGGAGATTACTGGCACTTCTCGGAAACAAGAATGTGTTTTGTTTCAGAGTACCTGCAGTTCTATTTTGCCATTTCAAGCACTGCATATGGCTGGGTTCACACTGGGGTGGCATGGTGAGCAAAAGAACAATTGATTTAACCTAGGTGTCTTGACTTGGGGTGAATGTTTGATTTGTTCAGGATTCTGTCCATCATTTGTTTGTGCAGCAATTTTCATGCTAAGTGGGATGTGTATGCCCAGACAAGGGTCACTTGCTCGCTGTGCCATTGGATTCAAGCTAGCTTGGCTGATGAGGGGTGATGCCCCAATTATGCTCCCGGGATGCTTATTTTTGGTCTAGGGAAGGCATGGCTTGGCAGTTCGGGCTGGACTGTTCCCATGAAGAGCAGGGTCAAGACTGATTTGCATATGGCTGGATCCAAACTGGGGTGTCATGGTGAGCAACATGATAACAGATTTAACCCAGATCTCTTGACTGGGGTTGAATGTTTCATTTGTTCAGCATTTCATCCATCATTTGTTTGCGCAGCATTTTTTGTCGCCCTGGGATGCATGTTTCTGGTCCAGGGAAGACCTGGCTTAGTGAGACGGGCTGAACTGCTCCAATGAGGAGCAGGGTCAAGGCTGATTTACATATGGCTGGGTCCAAACTGGGGTGACATGGTGAGCAAAAGAGCGATGGATTTGACCCAGATCTCTTGACTGGGGTGAATGTTTGATTTGTTAATCATTTCGCCCATCATTTATTTGCACAGCATTTTTCACCGTAAGTGGGATGGGTATGCCCAGACTTAGGACCCTTGCTCGCTGTGCCACTGGATTCAAGCTAGCCTGGCTTTTGAGTGGTGATACACCAAAACCGGTCCTGGGATGCTTGTTTCTGGTTTAGGGAGGACCTGGCTTGGCATTTTGGGCTGGACTGTTCTCATGTGGAACAGGGTCTAGATTGGTTTGCATATGGCTAGGTACAAAATGCTGCGGCATGGTGAGCAAAAGAATGATGGATTTAACACAGTTCTCTTGCCTGGGATGAATGTTTGACTTGTTCAGCTTTCCGCCCATCATTTGTTTGCGCAGCCTTTTTCACCCTAAATTGGATGATTATGCCAAGACGTTGGTCCCTTGCTCACTGTGCCACTGGATTCAAACTAGCCTGGCTGATGAGGGGTGATATCCCGAAACCGGTCCCTGGATGCTTGTTTCCAGTCCAGGGAGGAGCTGGCTTGGCAGTTCGGGCTGGACTATTCTCATGAAGAGCAGGGTCAAGACTGATTTGCATATGGCTGGATCCAAACTGGGGGGCATAGTGAGCAAATTAATAATGGATTTAACGCAGATATCTTGCCTAGGGTGAATGTTTGATTTGTCCACCATTTCGTCTATCATTTTTAGCACAGCAATTTTCACCCTAAGTGGGAGGAGGATGCCCAGACGTGGGTCTCTTACTCGCTGTGCCACTGGATTCAAGCTAGCCTGGCTGATGAGGGTTTATACCCCGAAACTGGTCCCGGAATGCTTGATTCGGGTCAAGGGAGGTGCTGACTTGGCAGTTAGGGCAGGACCGTTCCCATGAGGGGCAGTGTCAAGACTGATTTGCAGAGGGCCAGGGCTTTAAATGGGCCAGTACTGTCCGGTACTGAGTACCAGCACTTTATAATTTTGAGAGGGACAGTACCTGCACTTCTCAAGAAAAATGTAATACTTTAAATTGGAGTTTACTGGCACTTCTCGGAAACAAGAATGTGTTCTGTTTCAGAGTACCTGCAGTTCTATTTTGCCATTTTAAGCACTGCATATGGCTGGGTCCAAACTGGGGTGGCATGGTGAGGAAAAGAACGATGATTAACCCAGATCTCTTGACTGGGAGTGAATGTTTGATTTGTTTAGCATTCTGTCCACCATCTGTTTACAAAGCATTTTTTGCCCTAAGCGGGAAGGGTATGCCCAGACATGGGTCCCTTGATCACTGTGCCACTGGATTCTAGCTAGTCAAGCTGATGAGGGGTGATGCCCCGAAACCAGCTTGTTTCCCCCTGGACCCGGCTTGTCAGTTCAGGATGGACTGTTACCATGAGGAGCAGGGTCAAGACTGATTTGCATATGGAGGGGTCCTAACCACTGTTCCCTAGAACGTGCGCGGGTGTGCGCGCGAGCAATAAAGTATCTCCGAGTGCGCAGTGTCCCAATTGTGGTGCGCGCACACACACACAGCCCGTTCGCAGCCGCCAATTTTACCAGCTGGGCAGTTTGTGGGCCTTTGTGAAAGTATTCTTGTTAATTGCAGCGCCATCATGCGCTGCAATTAACATGAATACTTTCACAAAGACCCACAAACTGCCCCGCTGGCTTGCACTATTAGGAAAAGGAATGTGGTAATCTAAACCGCGACGTGTTTTTGATTCTGAAAGAACACGTCGCACTTTAGATTACCACATTCCTTTGCTAATAGTTGGCATCTGTGGGGCTGAATGTGGGCCTTTGAAATAGTTTTCATGCTAATTGCAGTGCACACGGGCGCTGCAATTAACAAGAATGCTATCTCAAAGGCCCACATTCAGCCCCGCACTATCAGCAAAAGGAATGCAGAGTCATACACAACGTGTGCTTTCAGAATCGTCTGAAAGCACATGTCGTATTTGACCCTGCAGTTCTTTAGCTAATAGTGGGCAGCTGCGGGGCTGAATGTGGGCCTCTCAGATAGTATTCTTGTTAATTGCAGCGCAGGTGTGCACTGCAATTAACAAGAATACTATCTCAAAACAGGCACCGGTTCTAGCGGGTGGGCCAGGCTCACCCAAACAGGAGCCTTGGCCCACCCAAACAGGAGCCTTGGCCCTCGCAGTGAGGGCTTGAAGGCAGGCGCGCAACGCCATGGGGCTCAAAGTGCTTCAAAGCCTCCCACCCCCGTTCGTGTGTGTGCGCCTGGGCTGAGACAGCTTCCCGGGCACGCACACACACAGACAGTTTTTGAGATTATCGCCGCCGCACCAGAGTACTTCACAGGTCTTTAAAAGACCATTTACATGTTAACGAGGCTTTGTTTATTTTTTCACCCCTTCATCTCCACATGGCAAAGACAACAATGTTCAGCTCCACATGGCAAAGGCGACAATGTTCTGCTGCATTGATATTTCTTTTTCTATGCAGCGCCTGGAGAAAATAAGTTTGTTTATTCCTGTTCACCTTTCCTGACCCCTGCAGCTGCTTATCACATCAGGATGTGACACTAAGTTTGACTAATGGAGAAGGTAAGAGAATGTGTTACTATTTGTTTTTCTTTTTAAAATATGCACAGGCCCAGCAGCACACATACTTCGTGTGTGCTTCATTTAAACAGTTTTTATCATTATCATGGCCACTGCAGGACAACAATAAGACAATACAAAATGCCCAGATAACGCTGGTGATTAATGATCCAGCTTGAGCAATCATTTGTCTGTTAGTAGTTTTTAAATGCAGATGAACTGTATTTTATGTGGAAGCTCAGTGGGTTACTGCCTTTGTCACAGAGATCCTTGTGCAACTTTCAGTTCAGAAGTTACAATCCTAACATAGGACAGTGACCAATGAACTGTCATCAAAGAGCTGCATACAAACATGAATGTTATAGTTAGAACTTCGCTTTCATTTTTTTGTGCTGTAGTTAGAACTTCCCCAGTCTTTCATTATTCTAATTTTGCTAAAATGAGTATGTTTGGGCAGATATACATTTTTATCAGTAACGCTGACCCCCATGGAATACTCTTTAAATCCTGAGGTTGTGTTTCGCCAGACCAAACCCTCTTAAAATATGCGGCCCACCAGTATGGATGACATGTGATTCCTACTCCTTGTAATCCTCATTGGTTTATGTGACATTCCCTGTAGACTGATTTACACACTTGTATGATTCATTGTCTCTATAATGTGTGCGTGGTGTAAAGTACTGACACACACTACACTGATATGAGTAGCGCTGTACAACAAATGAAATGCATATGAGAGAGGGGCTACGTAAAGATGAGGGGCACTGTTGGAGGGTGGCAGTGAGGGAATCCGAGGAAGAGGTCATGGGGTGGAGTGGGGAGCTAGGGAGAGATGAGGGCACTGCTGGAGGGTGGCAGTGAGGGAGTCTGAGGAGGAGGTCATGAGGGGGGTGGGCTACAGAGATGAGGGGCACAGGTGGAGGGTGGCAGTGAGGGAATCCGAGGAGGAGGTCAATAGGGGGGTCATAGAGGGATGATGGGCACTGTTGGAAGGTGGTAGTAAAGGTTATTTACGGAAAAAGAGGTTATTGGTGCGGCACCAAAAAAGACTTTCGCATCAGCGCTGAAGTCGGCCCTGTCATGGCCTTTCTGTTTTTGTTTATTTGATTAGCAGTCGGGTCATAAGGGCTACTGTGCAACATACTTTAAAGTGCATGCTAATTATATTTACCGCTATATTCAATGTTTTAAGTTTGAAGGTGATTTTACTAATGTTTTTACCGGGAAAAAATGAAAGTGGAGCCTGATGGTGCCTGATATGGGGCTGGGGCCCAAGGTCAGCTGTGAGATAAGGTGCACTGGACAGGAGTAGTGGATAATCAAGCCTATAAGGGAGTGCGTTACAGAGTACCACTGTTGGAGTCCTATGCTTTTCTAAACCCGAAGTGTACTTTCCTGTGTAACCAATTCATGTCATGGCGTGTGTATCTAAATTGAACACCTGCCTTTAGACCCTTCATGTGGTGCTGCAGGTGTGGAAATGCACCGTCCATTCACTTTTTTAAGCAAAAATTTGGAGTGATATTTGGCGCTGCACCCACACACGCGGTCTAATTCCCGGCGCACATAGCCTGGGCTGCAGTGCACAGAGACCTTACACTGCCGCACACAGAGGGAAAAAAAAATTAGAGGGAACATTGGTCCTAACTGGGGTGGCATGGTAAGCAAAAGAACAAAAGATTTAACCCAGATCTCAAATGTGGGGGTGAATGTTTAATTTGTTTCGCATTCAGTCTTTTTCTCCCGTTTTAAACTCGCCAATGAGGAAGCTAATCAGTGTTATTGAATTACAAATGAAAAAGATATTTTAAAAAGTGGCCAAAACAAAGTTTACTTAGCTGAGGCGGATGCGGATACATTATTTCAGTTCCAAGACCTCAAAGCACCTTCTGTTTCTCCCATTGACAGCGCTCATAACTTGCAGGATTGTGATAAGCATGCAATAAAACAATAAAAGATGTGTAAACACTTCAGCATTCCTTAAAAGAAGTCTTTAGTTTCTTCGCAGGTTGGTAAATAGGAAAGCAGTCACGCTGATCCTTTTGCAGTTCTCGGACTCTGGAGATGTTCAGGTTCTATGCGTGGAGGGCTCGGGAAGGGGGCTAGTTGGCTACAAAGCAGAGCATTAAGGACAAAGCATAATGAAACGGGCTCTCTCTCTGGAATGGGGAAAGCCAAGGTTGCACTTGTCGCTTTTCCGAGTACAGTGATGGATAAAAAACAGAAACACTGACAGTCGCTGCACCCCACACTCTGTGGATCGTAGTGCTTTCAAGCATTCCTCACATGTACCCCAAATTCACAGTCATCAGAGGGGTGCACTCGACTCCAGCTTCATGGCCTGTTCACCTACGACATCCTCGGCAGTGACGCCTGCCTGAACCCGAGAGGAGTGCTTCTCCGGCCCTGGTGACCGATGATTGGTCTTTGGGAGAAGGGCCACCCATGACGCTGTTGGGAAAGGCAGCATTATTGGAAGCAATCATAACCAACATTTACTGACAATCCTTCGGTTTAGCTGCACACACTGAGGCCCACATTAAATGTATTCTCATGCAGCGCAGCAGCCAAAAATGCTGCTGCGCGAGAAGAGAGCAGGAGAGCGCAAGATATGGCAGTCTCCTCTCCCTCACCAGAGCAGAAATTTGCTGCCGAGCGCCACGCACACCCCTTTGCGCCATAATACAAGGGTGTGTGCGTGAGTTTAGCATAGATTTTGTTCTGAAAGGATAGAATTCCAGTATAAAATACTATGCTTAGAATAATTTAAAAAATGTTCCTACTTAGTATGTGTGCTGTACAGCGCAGCACACATGCAAAGTCAGAAAGAAAGGAGAAATAAAAGCATTTCTCCTTGATGGCGACTATTTGAAATGGGAGTTATGTTTTTTTTTAATTCAAAACCCTGACTACTTTTTTTTTAGTAGATAGAGAGTTGGGGCAAGAACCATGGGGGATAACATGGAATGCCCCCTTGGCGATTAATGATCCAGAGCAGAACTATGTGCTGCTTTGCATTACTTTCAAGGGAATTTCCAGTGTGAAACCAGTTTGCACTGGAAAGTAAAATGGAAAAATGATTTTGTGTTGATTTGTGTCTCTCTTGTGATGCAAATACGATGCAAAAGCTTAGTAAATACACACCTATATGGCCCTAAACAGTGGGTTAACAAACAATTGTAACCCATTACCATCCTAAATGTTACCCAGCCCATAAGTTTTTAATGAGCCCTCTCTCCCTTTCACGCACAAGAGTTTCACACTGTCCTTCTGTTAACTTCTTAACCCTTTGCGTGCGTTCATCGGCCAACGGCCATCGCAAGCACTACCTCCATAGTGCTGCGCACGTCCGTTGGCCGACGCAGCCCCACCCACTCCGCTAAACGGCTGCACCTCGCGGTAAAAGGGTTAAATCCTCTTCCTTACTGTAGAATCTTAATTACTTCCTCTCCAGCCTGCGTGCACTAAATGCCAGATGTATTAAGCCTATTTGCATTCACAAATGGCCTGATTCATGGAGTAAGGCCATTTGTGGATGCAAAAAGGCATTTTGGTAAGTATTAATCTCAAGTTGCGGTTCAGTAACATGTTATTGAATCGCTATTGGGATTGAGAATGCATACCAATTCAGTATTTGGAAGAGGTGTGTTTGGGGCATCCCTTCCAAATCCCAAATTGGAATGGTATGTATTAGTGTTTTGCGACCCAATTACGGTTGCAAAACAGGAATAATTTACCACCACTTCCAAACTGATATAAACCCATTTGCAAATGGGAAGGTGTCCCCATAGGACCACTTCCCTTTTTAAGAAAAACAGACTGCATTTCAAAAGAAAAGCAAATTGCTTCATTTAAAAGGAATCTGAACCCAGCTAGCCACCATTTCTGTGACAGCTGCGATTCCTAATTGGTCTCAAATTGCAACTTAGCCCATTAATATTCATGAGGTAGGTCGATTGTGACCTATCAGGAATCACTATTTAAAAATAAAAAGGTTCATACATTAGGAATAATGATTTCTTAATTGCAAGTTGGAGATAATCACAATTAGGAAATCGGAATTCATCTGGTCATTCGCCTCACAGACTGCCTCCTATTCACTCCTTGATTATATCTTTCCCCGTACTTCTCCAATCCTAACCTTCCCAGCTCTCCGTATGCCCTCCGTTGAGCTCTTGAATTCTGCTTACGTCCAGCGACAACTAATACAAACATATCACATACCCAGGCCTCCTTTCTTTCAAAATATAACCATGTAACCAGTGCCAAGGTGGACAGTATGCTTTTTGCCCCAGGACTGAGAAATCCATCAGGCACATCCGTATTATCAGAATGACGTGGCAGCTGAATGGCCACCAATATCATAGAGTTGGGCATTATTTGTGGCCTCCCCAATGTCCCCACACAGAGTGGGCAGTGTCCGCTCTTCCGTTCAGGGCCCACTTTGGGAGAAGGATCACTCTTAATGCTTTTGTGAAAAAGGTTGCTTTATTGGAAGTAAGCAGAGCTCACGATGACTGACCATCCTTTGTTTTAGCTGCACACGCTAAATATCCTTAAACAATCTTCTAACAATCATTTCCAAGCCATCCTCACCTGTACACATTAACCACCCCTTTAATCTCTGGCACCCCGTTCCCCTCTTTAACATCCAACACTTGCCACTTGTTCATCTGTTAACTTCTTTAATCCTCTTCCTTATCCTGGATCTCTAATGTCTTCTTTTCCAGCCTGTCTGTGCTTCGTCCAGGCTGCCTCTTATTTATTCCTTCATTCCTTGATCACATTTTCCTCAAACTTCTTCTCTCCTAACCTTCTGAACTTTCCCACTGCTTTTCCTTGAGCTCTCTCTTTCTGTCACCAGAGAAATGTTTCACTTATTTTTTCTGTTCCCCCCAATACTTCACCAAAGCTCTCTGTCACCACAACAGTCACCCCACCCGCCGCAGCAGGACCTTCACCCCCATGTTACCAGTGCTCTCACCTTTACGCCCAGGCCCTTTGTGCTCTATACCTTCCCCATATCCTAAACCTTCCCTAATATTTCATTGAACAGTCCTAATAGTTTGGATATTTTGGCATTCACATGAATGTGCGAACCCAGCGCAAGCTTCCTAATAATAAATGTAATTCATTTTCTTCAAGGCAATCCCCCCAGCCAGTATTCTTCCTTGCCAGCCAAAATTCAACGCAGCTGCACCTGGTTCATTGTCCAAGACAGACCACCTTCGGTGTGGCATGCTGATGCCCTTCTGGGGCTACCTAGGCACAAACCACTGTGCCCTGCTCCTGTTACCTCACACCCGATAACCCTATCCTTGGCAAGGTTATCCCATCCTCATTCCCAGCAAACTGCTTTATAGATGGCAAATATGGCCCATATCATCCACCTCACCTGAAGAGCAGGTTGTCCACAGCCCTTGCAGCCCCACTACTCATTACAGCTCATGCTCCCATCTGCAGTAAGCCTAAAATATATGTAGTAACTCTAATTACAAATCTAATGCTCTATTACTTCTTTCATGCCCACACATGGAAGCTATAGCATGTGCCATCCCACTTGTTCACTCTGGAGCTAGTCGCACCACTACCTCTGAGGCCAGTTGCTCTCCCTCCTCCACTCCAACACAATTTATGCCCTCAAGGTTCCCCCCAGCTCTCTCATGTACATCTCCAATCACTTTTTTCCAGCCACGGCACACTAGTCAAGTGCCACCAAGGGACTCCCAAGGGGAAGCTCTTACCAACCCTATGTTTGTTTGCCCCAATTCCAGTATCCCCTGCTAACCATCGCAATTTTGTGTCTTCTACCAACTCCTGGCTCCACCTGGAGCCAACTTCATCCTCACTTAATTCACTGGTCTCGCCTTCCCAGAAACCAATTTAGCATTGTTTTGCCCATCAGCCCCTATGCCGGCCACTGTCAGGCATCCACACTGCATGAAGGAAACATGCACTCAACCTCCAATCTGCCCTCTTGTCTCTCTAGCATGGCATCGTACCTTCCGTTCGGCTATCCAACTCCCTTCCAAGATCTCCCACTCATCACCTCTTCTACCCGAACTCCTCCTTGTTCGTCCATGAAACTGTTGGTACAGTGGTAACATAGTTGTACTTTAACCTGAAGCATATGCTGTTGTCAGCACTCCCTATCTGACCCTGCACAACCGCTTTTTATGTGCAGCCTGATCCCTGCCTAGAAAAGGCACATCCAAAGTGGCCTAATAGGAAGGGGAATCACTCCCCACCTATAGTGCCACTTATGGTCTTTGTATGAGTTCTCATACCCGAAAGTATCATGGAGCCAACGTTATTTATCACCCCACTCCCAAACAATCAGCTGAAACAGTACTCTAAACCTCAAAGCCACTCTAGAGACTTCCGGTTTCTTAAAATGAGGTACGCCAACTGTGTGCCAGTATTCTCAGACACTCTTGTCAATGGAGGCCCATAGCATTCTCTATAAATAAATCAATCATTCAGTCAATCAATCAGGGGTTTGTAATGCGTGGCTACTCACCCGTGAGGGTCTCAAGGCGCTGGGGGGGGAGGGCTGCAGATTTTTCTGAGCTCTGGGTTAATTCAAAGAGCCAGGTCTTGAAGCCCTTCCTGAATTGGTACAGCGATGGGGACTACCTGAGGCGGAGGGGAAGGGTGTTCCAGGTCTTGGGGCTAACAATGTAAAAAGGATCTTCCTCCGGTTCTGGTCCTGCGGATCCGTGGGATGGTGGCCAGTGAGAGTTGTGTGGAGTGGAGGGTTCTGTTGGGTGTGTGGAATGAGAGGGGGTGGTTCAAGTATGCTGGTCTGGCATTTTGGAGGGCCTTGCATGCGTGGGTGAGGAGCTTGAAGGTTATTCTTTTGTCGACTGGGAGCCAGTGGAGTTCATGCAGGTGTTGTGTGATGTGGCTGCGGCGGGGGTTGCTAAGGACTAGTCTGGCTGTAACATTTTGAACGTTCTGGAGCTTCCGGAGGAGTTTCTGGGTGATGCCAACATAGAGTTGGTTGCCGTCCAGTGTTCTGCTGATGAGGGTTTGGGTGACCACCTTCCTGGATTCTGTGGGGATCCATCTGAAGTTCTTTCGAAGTAGGTGGTACGTGTTGAAACATGACAAGGAGACAGCGTTGATCTGGTGGTTCATAGTGACCGAGGAGTCCAGTATGATGCCGAGGTAGCATGCATGGTCAATGGGTGTGGGGGTGTTCCCAATGCAGCAGACCACCAGGAGTCGTTCCAAGCAGAGGTGGTAGATCTCAGGATGAGGACTTCTGTCTTGTCTGAGTTAAGCTTGAGGCAGCTGTCTCTCATCCAGGTTGCAACGACTTTCAACCCTTTGTGGAAGTTGTTCTTGAGGACTGAAGGGTTAATTGGTCAGGGTGAGGATAAGCTGGGAGTCGTTGGAATAGGAGACGATGTTGAGTCCCTGTCTTCTGACGGTGGTTGCAAGTGGGGATATGTAGATGTTGAAGAGGGTGGGGCTCAGGGAGGAGCCCTGAGGCTCTCCACATCTGATCTCTATAGGTTCTGAGAGGTACAGTGGTAGTCTTACCCGCTGTGTCCGGATGGTGAAGAAGGAGCGGACCCACTTCAGGGCTTTTTCATGGATGCCAACGTCATGGAGTCTTGTGCTTAGGGTGCAGTGGAAGACGGTGGCTGCGGTTTTGTCATCGGTGGCGGCAAGGAGGGCTGTCTCTGTGCTGTGGTTGCTTCGGAAACTGGATTGGGAGATGTCCAGGTCCTGGTTGGCTTTGGTGAACTCGGCAAGCTGGGTGTAGATGGCTTTTTCGATGACCTTGGCTGGGAAGAGAAGCAGTGAGATGGGCCTGAAATTCTTGAGGTCGGTCAGGTCCACGGACGGCTTCTTCAGCAGTGGGTTTATCTCGGCGTGTTTCCAGTCATTGGGGAAGGTAGCGGTTTTAAAGGAGCAGTTGATGGTGCGGCGTAGCTTGGGTGTGATGGCGGTGGCGGCTCTGTGGAAGATGTGGTGTGGACAGGGATCTAATGGGGCTCCGGAGTGAATGCTCTTCATGGTCTAGAGAGTGTCGTCCTTAGAGAGCAGGGTCCAGTAGAGCAGGATCTGCTGGAGAGAGCTGCAATGGTTGCAGTGGCGGCATTGGCGGTCGGATGGTGTTGGGAATCGAAGTTGTCGTAAATCTGCTTGCTCTTGTGGTGGAAGAAGGTGCTGAGCTTGTTGCAGAGGTCTTGGGAGGGTGGGATGTCTGTAGTCTCGCTGTTGGGCTTGGCAAACTCTTCAATGATGGCAAAGAGTTCTTTGCTGTTGTGTGCACTGCCATTGATTCTGTCTGGGAAGGCCGTTTTGATGAGATGGTGGTGTGAGGTGGAGACTGCTTTGAAAGTGACGTGACTTCGGGGGTTTTGTTGTTCTCTTCTCAAACTGTCTACAGGTGCTTCTGGAGTCTTGGAGAGCGGGGGTGAACCAGCTTGCTTTCTTGATGTGCTGTTTGAAGGGGTTTCTTGAGTGCAGCCATGGTATTGGAGAAGTTGGTGATCCAGTGATGGAGGTTGCATGCTGTGCTGTTGGTATCTGTAGAAGCCGGTGGCGGGGTTTTGATGAGGAAGGTGGTGAGATGTTCTTCAGTAACTTTGCTTCAGCTTCTGTGGGGGAAGCGGTGGGCGTGGTGGTGTATGATAGTTTTGGTGAAGGAGAAATGATTGCAGTGGTGGTCGGTCCAGAGGAGTTCAGTGTTGTGGCTGAAAGTGATGCTGTCGCTGGAGGTGAAGACGGGGTTCACACTGCAGCACGAATGCCAAATCGAAAAAGAAAGGAGAAATAAAAATATTTCTCCTCTTAATGCCTCATTTCAAATGGCATTAACTTTTGGCAGTAAATCCTGTCTAATATTGTTTGTAGATAGGGTTTTGCACCAAGAGGCATGGGTGGTGCATGGGAACGCCCATGCAGTACCCATGTAATGCTCCCTTGGCGCTAAGTAACACAAAGCAGTGCTTTGCACTCCTTTGCGTTACTTTCAGGGTTATTTTCATCGCAAAACAAGTTTGAGTCACTTCCGTGACGCTAATACAGTGCAAAACGTTTGTAAATCTACCCAGAAGTGTAATTTTAATCACCGTACAGCTCCAGCAACACATTTGCTTCTTAAAATGGAATTTGGGAGTAGTAGCCCTTTCTGGACTTAGGTCAAATCCAGACCATGGTTTGCGATGATTAACTTGGTTGGGTAGAGCTTTTGAAAGCAATGGTGGACTTTATAATTTGTTGCAAATATGAAGTGGAAGAAACATAGAAGGACCCTTTAAAGAATTTTTTGCGAAATTGAAAAGGACATCTTTCTTAAATATTTATCAAAAACAGTGTCTGAATTGTCTTAAAATCTTGAAATCATTTAAAGAATCCAGTCATTTGTTCTTAACTAAAATAATACAACTATAGAAAAATTGTCAAGATCTTAGCTCTATTTGCTTTCAGCGCTGCCTACATGGGTGAATGGCAAAGGTTATTTGCATATGGGAAAAGCAGGAGGGAGAAGGGACACTGCAGTAGAGGGTGGCGAGCCTATTTAAGTTCGAGCCAAGCTCGAGCCTAAAAGCATCGCTCTGGCTCAACTCGAGGTCCTATTCGAAACTCGAGCCCATAATGAGCCGAGCTTTCATGTTTCTTCTGCCTGCCACCCTCGCTCTACCCTCATGCACAGAGGTAAAACAACAAAGCATTAACGTTTCAAATAAAACGGAGAAGCAAACAAATTCCCATTTAGTGGCTGATTTATACAACAGAAACCGGCAAATATTTGATTTTACCAAACCTCCATTTTCTTCACTATTTCATATAAAAGCGTTTTCGAATACGTTTTTGTTTTTTAAAGAGTTTTTATATAGCGCAAACTTGACCCGAGGCATCAGGTATCAGAGTGCTTTAGATGAGCACCCTGATACCCGATGTCTCGTGGCCGGCAGCATCCATTTTGCGATGCCCAGGTCGAGAAAGCTGGTACCGAGTAGACAGGTGACCCACAGTAGTGGTTCTCTAAGGGAGGAATCATACCTCCCACACCAGTTACTGGTGTGGAGGTATGATTCTAAGGTGTTTGACACCAAACACAACATGTTTCTAATCAGCAGTTTAAAAGTTAGCATTTACCGTGAGATTATAATGCACTTAAATATATATGGTCGGCTGCATCACAAACAACCCCGGAAAATAGGTTCCGAAGGCTGCAGAGGGGCTCTGCTCATGCATGGGCACCCTCTCACATAAAACCCAGCACCCTGCCTTCAGGACGTTAAGGTCTGATAGGTTTATATGTGCAGTGATTTAGAATAGATATAGTGAACCTATAGCCAAGTAAGGGGTGCATGCACCATCTTACACAGGCTGCAGGATCAGACCTGTGGTGTCATTTTGAATGGTCTCTCAGGGGTGGCATAATACATGCTGCAGCCCCTGGGAGGTCTCTGGAGTACCTATGCCCTGGGTACAAGGTGTACCATATACTACGGACTGATAAGGGTACTCCAGAATACAATCTGGAGTGTACCTAAAGTACATGCACAACCAATTTATGGAGAAAGATAAACTGGGGTCCTGATTAGCAGGATCCCAGTCAGAATAGTCAAAAACCAGCAAAACACCTGGAAAAAAGTGGGGGTAACCATGCAGTCATCAGCTGTACAAAAAACTTTTCTGTTTAACCTATACAGTTTAATTTAATACACTATAATGTTGTTCTACCTATTACAATCTAGGCCACCTACAGAATTAATTAGACAACAGTCTTGCCTTGTAGTTCATCAATGGCACTCTTGCCAGGATGGAAATGGTTCTAAATTTATGTTGAAAAATTATCACTTTAATAATGACTGTTCAGTGCAGTGCTATAATATTATTTATTAATGTCAACGCTTCCACATGTTAGAAAAATATCGGGTTCTTTTATTTTGAAGAGACTTCATCATGTTTTATGTGTTTCTGTTGTATGATTTACATAGGACACATTTACATGGCTGGGCTCATAGATAGACTGTTTGCTCGGTACTGGCTTGGCTCACCCTGTTAATTTGTTGGCTCACCTATCTCTACACTGCAGCTGCCAGTCCTTTCACTTTGCAAAATGCCTCTCTAAAACATGGTTGTCCAGGGAGCGGGCAGGTTGTCTGAATGTGCTCTGAGGGAAGTGATGCTGTGAAGGGAGTGGGAATCTGCTTGTTTTTTAGGAGGGCATTTGCTGCTGCAAGCAACAAGTATTGGCAAAGCCAAAAGGCCTCACTTATGCAAGAGCTATTGGCTTTGCCAATGTGCTTTAGCCATGTTGTACACCAGCGTGGCTGCTGTTCAGCATGGCTAAAAGTTAGTAGTGTAGAGGAGACTGACGGGGTGTGTCGTAAAGTGGAATGACAAAGAGTTGAGTAGAGTGTCGTGTATTGGAGTGACAAAGAGTGGAGTCTCGTATTGCGGCATACACTGGAGAGGCGTAAAGTAAAATGGACTGGTTTACCACCCTATTTCTTTGCTACCCTACCTGAGTAAACTCCTGGAGAAACATGTGAATAAACATCTCTCAGACTTTATGGGAGCAATAGGAGGCTTTGATCCTTCCCAGTCTGGTTTCCGTCTCAGATTCAGTACGGAGACAGCATTAATTGCAGTCACAGATAACCTTAGACATTTCCTAGATAATGGACAGGCAGTACTATCAGTGCTGCTCGAACTGTCAGCAGCGTTTGACACGATATCCCATCCCATTCTACTATCTAGATTAAGAAATGTTGGAATCCAAAATCGAGCTTACCAGTGGCTGTCAAACTTTCTAAAAAAATCGCACTCAAACTGTTAATCTGGGCACTTTCCAATCTCTCACATCAGAGTTGACCAAAGGTGTACCCCAGGGATCTTGCTTGAGTCCCACACTGTTTAATATCTATGTGGCCCCTCTTGCAGATCTCCTTAGGAACCTGGGGTTCATCCCTATTTCTTATGCAGATGACACCCAGCTCCTAATGGCATTTGACAGAAACTCTATCAATACTCAGTCGGCGTTCTCTGAAGGTATGACTGCAATTTCAGACTGGATGAGAACCAACTTTCTCCAGCTAAATGCCAGTAAAATGGAAATTATGCTCTTCGGAGAGGCGTCCTTACTCTGGTCTCCAGATTGGTGGCCTATTCCAAAAGCAGTGGTGAAAAATCTAGGTGTACATTTAGACCAGAAACTCTCTATGAAAGAGCAAGTTACAGCCATCGTGAGCTCTTGTTTCTATATATTAAGTCTCCTGAGGAAGGTTTTCCTTTCCTCCCCTTGACAGTCAGGAAAACCTCACTACAGGCTCTTGTAGTTACCCGCCTTGACTACTGCAATGCCCTCCTAATCTCAGCCAATGAAGACTCACTCAACAGACTCCAGGTGGTTCAAAATACCGCTGCACAATTGGTCTCCAATTCTCCAGCTAGGACTGCTTCCTTGCCCCTACTCCAGGGACTACATTGGTTACCTGTTCGCAAGCGGATTCGTTTGAAAATATGCTGTATAGTACACAAGGCGCTTCATGGCAATGCTCCCAGCTACCTTAGTGAAAGACTTATACGGTATCAGCCTTCAAGAACACTCCGATCCGGATCTAAATCACTTCTCGGATAAAGAAATCACGTTCGGAGGGAAAGCCTTTTACCACTTGGCCCCCTCATATTGGAATCAACTTCCTCTTCACCTTCACGAATGCACTAACTATTTGCAATTCCGTCGGTCTCTCAAAACCCTACTCTTCCAGATCTCCTCGTCAACTTGGTAACTCTTCCTCAGAATCCCTATGCTGACCTGGTAGCACTTCCATAGTGCAGAGATACCCCTTGGGAGTGATTCGGGTGCTCTACAAGACAAGTAAATAAATAAAAATAAAATAAATAGAGTGGATTGGCGTAGAGTGTTACAGAGTAAAGTAGCATAGAGTGCAGTGGCATAAAATTCAGCGGTGTACAATGCAGAGTCTGAGACTGCAGTGGTGTAGGTTAGAGTGCTGCATAATAGAATACAGTGGTGTAGAGTGCAGTGGTGCAGACTATAGAAGAGTGGCGTAGATTACAGTGGCATAGAGGGCAGTAGTGCAGAGTAGAGTGGCATAGAGTGAAGTGACGTAGTGTGGTGCAGAGTAGAGTGCCATAAAGTGGTGCAGTGTAGAGTGGCATAGAGTGGTGCAGAAATGAATATAGTGCTGTAGAAAGCAGTGGCATACAGTGCAGTGGTGTAGTGTAGAGTGCTGCAGAGTGAAGTTGCGTAGAGTGGAGTAATGCAGCGTAGCGTGGCGTAGAGAGCAGTGGCATAGAGTGCATTGGCAAAGAATGTAGTAGAGTAGAGTGGCACAGAGTTCAGTGGAGTAGAGTACAGTGTTGCAGAGTATAGTGTTGTAGAGTGCAGTGCTGTAGAGTGAAGTACAGTGCATTGACGTAAAGTTCAGTAGTGTAGAGTAGAGTAGTGCAGATTAGAGTGCAGTGGTATAGAGTGGCACAGAGTAGAGTGGCAGAGAGTTGAGTGACATAGAGTAGGGTAGTGCAGGGTAGAGTAGAGTAGAGTGTAATAGCATAGAGTGGGTTACAGTCGAGTGGTGTAGAGTGGTGTTACGTTAGGTAGAGTGGACTGGTGTAGAGTGCATTGACGTAGAGTGTTGCAGAGTATAGTGGCATAAAGTGCAGCAGCAAAGAGATCAGCATCTTACAATGCATTGTTGTAGAAGCCAGTGGTTCAGTGGCATAGAGTGCAACGGTGCAGAGTGGAGTGGTGCAGAACAGAGCGACATAGAGTGGAGTGGCGTAGAGTGGTGCAGAGTAGAGTGGCATTGTGTGCAGTGGCATAGAGTGGTCCAGAGTAGAGTGATGTAGAGTGCAGTTGCGTAGAGTGGTGCAGAGTCGAGTATAGTGGCATAGATTGCAGTAGCGTAGAGTGCATTGGCAAAGAATGCAGTAGTGCAGAGTAGAGTGGTTTAGTGTTAAGTGGCCTAGAGTGCAATGTTGCAGAGTAGAGTGTCGTAGAGTGCGGTGGTGTAAAGTGGCGTAGAGTGCATTGGCATAGAGTGCATTGACATAGAGTGCAGTGGCGAAGACAGGAGTGGCGTAGAGTATAGTGGTGTAAAGTAGAATGGTGCAGAGTAGAGCACAGTGGTTCAGAGTGGCATAGAGTAGAGTGGCATGGAGTAGACTGGTGCAGAGCACAGTAGTGTGCAATGACATAGAGTAGTTTACAGTGGAGTGGAGTGGCATAGAGTAGGATAAAATGGAGTGGTGTAGAGTGCATTGGCTTAGAATGTTGATGAGTATAGTGGCATAGACTTCAGAGGCATACAATGCAGTGTTGTAGAAGGCAACAGTGTAGATTAGAGTGGTGCATAGAAAAGTGCAGTTGCATAGAGTGCAGTGATGCAGAGTGGAAGGGTGCAGAGTAGAGTGGCAAAGAGTGCAGTGGCATAGAGTGGCATAGAACAGAGTGGCCCAGAGTGCAATGGCGTAGAGTGGTGCAGAGTAGAGTACAGTGGCGTAAAGTGTGGTGTTGCAGAGTAGAGGGTCGTAGAGTGCTGTGGAGTAGAGTGGCATAGAGTGCAGTGGCATAGACTACAGTGGTGGAGAGTAGAGTGCATTGACATAGAGTGCCATGACGTAGAATGCATTGGCATAGGCTGCAGTGGAGTAGAGTTCAGTGGTGTAGAGTGCAGTGGCATAGGGTAGAGTGGCCTAGAATAATGGCATAAAGTTGTCTAGAGTGCAGTGGCATAGAGCGCAGTTGTACAGAGTAGATTAGGGTGGTATACAGTGGATTGGCATAGAGTGCAGGGGCGAGTGACATAGAGTGGAGTTGTGCAAAGTAGAGAGAAGTGGCCTAGACTGGAGTGGTGTAGAGTGCAGTGGCGAAGAGTGCAGTAGTGGAGAATAGAGTGGCATAGAGTGTAGAGGCATAGAGTGAAGGGACGTAGAGTGCAGAGGTGTAGAATGGAGTAGTGCAGAGTGGAGTAGAGTGCAGTGGTGCAGAGTGCATTGGAATGTTGTAAAGTGGAATGGTGTAGAGTATTGTGATGTTTTGCGGAGTGGTGCAGAGTAGAGCAGAGTGGCACACAGTGGAATATGCATGGTGTGGTAGCACACTTCCATTACATACAACACATCTTCAATTAAAATCACCATTACATTTGCACAGACATACAGTTTCACTGATAAAAGTATACAGTGCACAAACGATAATGTGTGGAAATGTCATCACCTAGTATATTGTTTTGTTTTGATCATTTTAAAATTTTTGTTTCCACCACACTTCAGAATTACCAAAAATGTGCTTTATTTGGGCTGTTCTAATTCTGAAATATCTGCACAGCTCATTTAGAGACGTTTAAATTTTTTGTGTGCTAAAAGCAAAATAACATTGTGCAGCTTTCCTCAAGCACTCCCCGGAGCCAACATGATCGTCACATTAATCCTCTTACTTTGAAGTCATAGAAAGAAAAGTAAAAACCAAGCTCCCTGAAACCACCACTGCACATTTGGCCTTTGTCTTTGAATGCACAGCAAAGGTGGCAAGATAAGAACAAGAATTAAAGGCCTGTTAACAGAAAGAGCACTGACAAACAAATACAGAAAATAGTGTTTAGGTGGGGGAAGGGACAAACTCTAGCTTGACTGCCTAAAACGAATAGAGCCAGCAAATGGAAAGCAAGCAAATAAGAGTTACAAACCATAGAGCCAATGGTAAACAACGGGTCCAATTAATTCCCAGGGATGCTTTCCGAATGTTCCTAAGATGTCGCTAGCAAACCAGACAGCTGTGCTGTCTGGTAGGCTTCAACCTATAAATGAAAACAATGTGACTCCAACAGTTTATTTAATGTCCAGTTTTATCGAATAAACCAGCACCAATGTAGGGTGCATTAGAGGTCATTCAAATTGATATATTTATATCATAGATAACCTGAGAGTATTTTTAACAACAAAGCATACAACAGAAGTACAAATCTAACATGGGACGAATATGGAACATTATGGGTTGGAATGCCATTTCAGTAGATATGTAAAGAGTTGTACTATGGGATGGAGTATTAGCTTAGGAAAAGGCAGAAATGTTCTGCTTTTAAGAGCTTTCTGAAAGTCAGTGTGGGCTATGCATGAATGTAAAGAAGGAGACACTTCACTGGCATGGTTACTGCTTCAGCGAAAGAGTGATTCTGGGCAAAATAAATAATGAATCTGATTACTTACTGCTGTATGGCATTTCAGTTTCTAATATCTGTTATGGGGAGCAGGTCAGATATGTAAGAAGAATTGTTCAGGTTAACATGTTTATAGGCCAAGCAGCATATTTTGAAATGTAACTTGATCCGTGCTTCTTTGGAAACCAGTGGAGGCCACAAAATATAGAAGTGGTGTAGCTGTGATCAGTCCTGTAGCCCAGTGGTTCCCAAACTGTGCGCCGTGGTTCCATGGGGCGACGTCAAATCTAGCTATTGGAGCCACACATCAAGCACTTTATTGCATTTAATGTTGAAGGATTTGGTGGCTTCAATTAAACTAATTAGACGCATGATGTTGATGATTAGTAAGTGACAAGCCTAAAGCTGTAAACATAGTGCTTAATTGATGGCATGTCGACTGAGATGACCTCCATATTTCACTGGATCCCCACGTTCCAACACTCCAAAGTAAGTGAAAGACACCCGATTCATTTTGTTAGACTCGTTGATAGTTTAGGTTTTTTCCAAATGCATTTTACACCAATGCAAGTTATCAGGAAAGTAAAGTTATCCTGTCTCTCAAATACACTAAGTGCTATTAAGTTTCGACATGTGTTCCTGAACCTTAGGTACTTCCAGTACACATTTCTTTCAGTGCACACATTTCCAGACAGGCCTGCTCTCTCCATGAGCACAGGGAAGTAAAACATCATATACTGCATAAAGCAAACATTTTGGAAGCAAGAAAGAGGGACATTAAAAATAATAATAATACAAATCAAAAAAAAAAAATCAGAGGAATTTATTAGGCTTACACTGAACAGGAGGCAATTTCAGGAAAGAGACAGCTAAAATAAAGCAATATGTGGTTTAAAAAAATGTAAGTCACCCTGCTGAGACAGGTGTGTTGGCACGTATGACAAGGGTAGAAATGGAAGTGCATGCAAATATTCTTCAAGCGCAGAAACACTTTGGCAATGGGGCCGACATGCATAGGGGTGCGATCTAGCACTGTAAGTGGGATAAAACAAGTTTGAGAGGGTGCTCTAGAAAAGGCATGGCCAAAGAAGTTTAACTAGGAATATTTTATTGTGCCGACTTAGTAATACAAAACACCCTACATATGATTATAATACCTTCATCAGCTTCATCCCAATTATTTTCAGGGAGAAAAATGCAACTATTCCTGAGGCCAGGCTTACAAGCCCCCAAACTTCAAAAAATAGTAGGGAGCCGTAGCCAAAGGCCAATGGGTCAAGGGAGCTGAGAGTCGAAAAAGTTTCGGAATCAAAATGTATATTAGTTTCAGAGGAATAAGGACTGTGGGACCCAGTCAGGTTTTTAAAAGTTCAGTTTAGAGACAAGAGCTTCACCTGTTTTCAACTTAGCTGAAGAGCTTCAGTGATACATTTTCTATAGTGAGTGAAGATACAAATTCACATACTTACCCGGCTTTTTGTGGGTTGGTGTGTGGGTAATAGAAGAATCCACAGAAAAAGTGAGTGAGTTTACAGTATGTGTGAGACAGCAAGGGAGAGAGCGAGAGAGAGGTCATTCATTTTCAATTTGAACACTAGTAACGGGTTGTAAATATTGCTATAGGTGTGTGTGAAAAGGGGAAAATCATTTTTTGTTGACTAAGCCTGACAGAATCCTCCAACATTAATGTATGCAGGGTGTCAAGTAAATTGGGACTCACTAAACAAGGTTTTAGCTAGATTTGTGTTCTGTCTACAAATTGGTGTATGGTGACAGTCGAAGGCAAGCCTTCTCTGATTACAGTCCCAGGATATGGTAAAACATCCCCCTTCAATATAAGAACTGTCCAACTGTTGTGCAATTCAGATTGGATCTGAAGATTCACACCGTAAGTGAACACTTACTAGCTACAAAACAGGAAGCACCACAAATAAATATTCTGCTTCAATCCTGAATTGTAACTCTAGGCATCCATCCAGACACAGAACCCAGCTGCTCCTCCCCAAAGTTTGCTCTCTACAGATACTCAAACATAATGTTGCAATATGGGTCCAGAGGTGACTCAGGAAGAGGCCACAGAGGCACTCAAACAACAGAAGATCTGCCGGTCCTTGGCATAAAAAACATTATTGCAAATTCACCTGCCAATTCCATCACAGAATCCAGGGGTTTATGCAGGGAAGGGACTGGAAACTCTGGAACATCGTGCAATGGCATCTGGGAACCAGAAGACCGCTAACCATTGAAGGAGTGGGAAGTTGCTATCTAAGGATTCTACTTCTGGATCAAAAGTGACACAGATAAAATACACTGTTCTCAGGGCTCCTTGCCTGACAACGATTTGTAGTTATATTAGATCTACACTCCTGTTTATTTCGTCCACAAGCAAAAGAGGGAAGGACGCCACCCTAGAGGGAAGTGCCCCAGGGAAGCATGTGGTTCATGGAAGGAGTTGGGAGGAAAGTATATGGAACAGATAAATAACAATAGCATGACATTTAACCATACATTTAATCACTGGACATGTGAAATGATTCAAATATTGATGGCAAACATTTGTATAGAAAACCACCCACCATACTAAGTTATTCAATTAATTATAAATGTATTAATTATCTTTGCAGAGCACTCATGCAAACAGTACACGCCTCAACACGCTCCTGGAAAAGGAAAAGAAGGAAATATGCTCTGCAAATAGAATATTATTATCAGAAGAGGTATGTATTCAGATGTAATCAAAAGGTGTTGACTAACACCAGGCATAAAAACATATAAGGAAAACAGAGAGAAAGCAGAGATTGGCTCACCAGCAGTGGCACAAAATGGATACTTTTTAGGTGGACATACACATGCGGAATGGACTTACCCAATACCATATGCTGTGGTGGGCAGATGCAAAGGACCAAAAGAAAGGGATGGCACTCTCCGAGGATCAATTCATTGGATTTCATTATTGAATAAACTTGTATTACATTGAACTCACTACAGTGGCAAACACGGTTTGCCTTTCAGCAGCAATAGCCTTCTTCGGGGCACACAGTAAAGTAGCCCATCACCCTTTAAAATAATCTTTCTTTGATTGCAGTTATAAACAACTAAAGCAGCATACTTCAAAATGATCCCAGAATGTTTACCTCTATCTTAATATTCGTCAATCATGTGTTAACTCAGCAAAACCGTCACATTAAACCACATACAGATTCCATGATGCTTATTTGTAGAGCTTGGACATCGCTCAGTAATGGCAGTTCATTGGTGCAATAAAAGTAGGAAATGAGACTCATTAGTTTGAAGTGAATTACCTTATTTCCAGTCCCAAATGTTGGGAGCGCAAACAATAACATACCCTTGAAATTATTTTTTTAGAATTTCGCCCATCTGTGCCTGTCTGCTACGGTTACTTTAGTCATACGACTTATGTTTATTCAAATTGTTGCATCGAGATATTGTTCCATGAAAGCCCACTGGGTTAAAGCTGGCGGTGTGGTCAACAGTCACACAGCACGACTGACATGTATTTATTTAAGGTAATATTAATTTGTGAATATTGATACTGAAATTTACTGTCGGCATGTGTTTATCTAAACAATTTTTTTTTGTTTTGTTTCTCAACCAAAATCAATTCAAAACTGTGTACTTTTACATGTTTCTAGGAGCACTTGTTAAATATAAACACAACATTTTCTTGCCTGTAGTAAAATGTTTTAAAATGGCCGCCATGAATTGTGCACTATGCCTTAGTTGAATTGAGCCGTCTTTTATGTTAATGTTTTTATACTCAAGCCACAATCTGACACTTCCATAAGGGTGTTTCTAACTTGCTGTCATCGACATTGAAGAATGCAGATTGCCGAAATGCGTCTGTCAGTACAGGGGGGCTACAGCACATTAAAAATCATTTGAATAAAAATTCCTGCGAGTGCCGTCCTTCATATGCCAGCGTAATGGCTTGGTAAAAGTGGAGAAGTATATATATATATATGTGTGTGTGTGTATATATATATATATGTATATATATGTTTTTATATACATGTGTGTGTGTATATATATATATATATATACAATCCGCAAGAGTTACCCCAAAAGAAGAGCTCTCAATCAGGTTTCTTTTCGAAGCATCATTTTAATGAAGGCTGCATCGGTGAAAGTGATACATCCTCAGCAAATGGTAACAGCCTGACGCGTTTCGTGACTCTTCACTTCTTCAAAGGCATGGAAGCGGGATTTGCGAACCTTGGGCAGTCCTACAATTTATTCGATCTCCAGCCCCCAGTGGGCGTGGCCATCCGCACGGCCTGCTGGAATCTGTAGTTTGCCGATATGATAAAACTTCTGTGAGCTGGCTCGCAGTCCTGAAATTGATTGCAATAAAATCCACAGTGGGTTGTTGAGTCATGTAAACTAAAACCGCTGCATCTTTTCGCCTTCATTGCCAAATACCTGTCCCAAAGCGCAAACGCCGCTTGTGGCGTTGCGAGGGTCCGTATGAACACGGCGGAGCTCTTCTACGGCTGGGTCAGCCGTTATAATACAATCCGCAAGAGTTACCCCAAAAGAAGAGCTCTCAATCAGGTTTCTTTTCGAAGCATCATTTTAATGAAGGCTGCATCGGTGAAAGTGATACATCCTCAGCAAATGGTAACAGCCTGACGCGTTTCGTGACTCTTCACTTCTTCAAAGGCTTGGAAGCGGGATTTGCGAACCTTGGGCAGTCCTACAATTTATTCGATCTCCAGCCCCCAGTGGGCGTGGCCATCCGCACGGCCTGCTGGAATCTGTAGTTTGCCGATATGATAAAACTTCTGTGAGCTGGCTCGCAGTCCTGAAATTGATTGCAATAAAATCCACAGTGGGTTGTTGAGTCATGTAAACTAAAACCGTTGCATCTTTTCGCCTTCATTGCCAAATACCTGTCCCAAAGCGCAAACGCCGCTTGTGGCGTTGCGAGGGTCCGTATGAACACGGCGGAGCTCTTCTACGGCTGGGTCAGCCGTTATAATACAATCCGCAAGAGTTACCCCAAAAGAAGAGCTCTCAATCAGGTTTCTTTTCGAAGCATCATTTTAATGAAGGCTGCATCGGTGAAAGTGATACATCCTCAGCAAATGGTAACAGCCTGACGCGTTTCGTGACTCTTCACTTCTTCAAAGGCTTGGAAGCGGGATTTGCGAACCTTGGGCAGTCCTACAATTTATTCAATCTCCAGCCCCCAGTGCACTCCACTACAGATTCCAGCAGGCCGTGCGGATGGCCACGCCAACTGGGGGCTGGAGATCGAATAAATTGTAGGACTGCCCAAGGTTCGCAAATCCCGCTTCCAAGCCTTTGAAGAAGTGAAGAGTGACGAAACGCGTCAGGCTGTTACTATTTGCTGAGGATGTATCACTTTCACCGATGCAGCCTTCATTAAAATGATGCTTCGAAAAGAAACCTGATTGAGAGCTCTTCTTTTGGGGTAACTCTTGCGGATTGTATTATAACGGCTGACCCAGCCGTAGAAGAGCTCCGCCGTGTTCATACGGACCCTCGCAACGCCACAAGCGGCGTTTGCGCTTTGGGACAGGTATTTGGCAATGAAGGCGAAAAGATGCAGCGGTTTTAGTTTACATGACTCAACAACCCACTGTGGATTTTATTGCAATTAATCTCAGGACTGCGAGCCAGCTCACAGAAGTTTTATCATATCGGCAAACTACAGATTCCAGCAGGCTGTGCGGATGGCCACGCCCACTGGGGGCTGGAGATCGAATAAATTGTAGGACTGCCCAAGGTTCGCAAATCCCGCTTCCAAGCCTTTGAAGAAGTGAAGAGTCACGAAACGCGTCAGGCTGTTACTATTTGCTGAGGATGTATCACTTTCACCGATGCAGCCTTCATTAAAATGATGCTTCGAAAAGAAACCTGATTGAGAGCTCTTCTTTTGGGGTAACTCTTGCGGATTGTATTATAACGGCTGACCCAGCCGTAGAAGAGCTCCGCCGTGTTCATACGGACCCTCGCAACGCCACAAGCGGCGTTTGCGCTTTGGGACAGGTATTTGGCAATGAAGGCGAAAAGATGCAGCGGTTTTAGTTTACATGACTCAACAACCCACTGTGGATTTTATTGCAATTAATCTCAGGACTGCGAGCCAGCTCACAGAAGTTTTATCATATCGGCAAACTACAGATTCCAGCAGGCCGTGCGGATGGCCACGCCCACTGGGGGCTGGAGATCGAATAAATTGTAGGACTGCCCAAGGTTCGCAAATCCCGCTTCCAAGCCTTTGAAGAAGTGAAGAGTCACGAAACGCGTCAGGCTGTTACTATTTGCTGAGGATGTATCACTTTCACCGATGCAGCCTTCATTAAAATGATGCTTCGAAAAGAAACCTGATTGAGAGCTCTTCTTTTGGGGTAACTCTTGCGGATTGTATTATAACGGCTGACCCAGCCGTAGAAGAGCTCCGCCGTGTTCATACGGACCCTCGCAACGCCACAAGCGGCGTTTGCGCTTTGGGACAGGTATTTGGCAATGAAGGCGAAAAGATGCAGCGGTTTTAGTTTATATGACTCAACAACCCACTGTGGATTTTATTGCAATTAATCTCAGGACTGCGAGCCAGCTCACAGAAGTTTTATCATATCGGCAAACTACAGATTCCAGCAGGCCGTGCGGATGGCCACGCCCACTGGGGGCTGGAGATCGAATAAATTGTAGGACTGCCCAAGGTTCGCAAATCCCGCTTCCAAGCCTTTGAAGAAGTGAAGAGTCACGAAACGCGTCAGGCTGTTACTATTTGCTGAGGATGTATCACTTTCACCGATGCAGCCTTCATTAAAATGATGCTTCGAAAAGAAACCTGATTGAGAGCTCTTCTTTTGGGGTAACTCTTGCGGATTGTATTCTAACGGCTGACCCAGCCGTAGAAGAGCTCCGCCGTGTTCATACGGACCCTCGCAACGCCACAAGCGGCGTTTGCGCTTTGGGACAGGTATTTGGCAATGAAGGCGAA
Source organism: Triturus cristatus (assembly GCF_964204655.1). Taxonomy (NCBI): domain Eukaryota; kingdom Metazoa; phylum Chordata; class Amphibia; order Caudata; family Salamandridae; genus Triturus; species Triturus cristatus. The sequence goes on along the minus strand of NC_140580.1, from coordinate 31,322,736 downwards.
AAGATGCAGCGGTTTTAGTTTATATGACTCAACAACCCACTGTGGATTTTATTGCAATTAATCTCAGGACTGCGAGCCAGCTCACAGAAGTTTTATCATATCGGCAAACTACAGATTCCAGCAGGCCGTGCGGATGGCCACGCCCACTGGGGGCTGGAGATCGAATAAATTGTAGGACTGCCCAAGGTTCGCAAATCCCGCTTCCAAGCCTTTGAAGAAGTGAAGAGTCACGAAACGCGTCAGGCTGTTACTATTTGCTGAGGATGTATCACTTTCACCGATGCAGCCTTCATTAAAATGATGCTTCGAAAAGAAACCTGATTGAGAGCTCTTCTTTTGGGGTAACTCTTGCGGATTGTATTATAACGGCTGACCCAGCCGTAGAAGAGCTCCGCCGTGTTCATGCGGACCCTCGCAACGCCACAAGCGGCGTTTGCGCTTTGGGACAGGTATTTGGCAATGAAGGCGAAAAGATGCAGCGGTTTTAGTTTACATGACTCAACAACCCACTGTGGATTTTATTGCAATTAATCTCAGGACTGCGAGCCAGCTCACAGAAGTTTTATCATATCGGCAAACTACAGATTCCAGCAGGCCGTGCGGATGGCCACGCCCACTGGGGGCTGGAGATCGAATAAATTGTAGGACTGCCCAAGGTTCGCAAATCCCGCTTCCAAGCCTTTGAAGAAGTGAAGAGTCACGAAACGCGTCAGGCTGTTACTATTTGCTGAGGATGTATCACTTTCACCGATGCAGCCTTCATTAAAATGATGCTTCGAAAAGAAACCTGATTGAGAGCTCTTCTTTTGGGGTAACTCTTGCGGATTGTATTATAACGGCTGACCCAGCCGTAGAAGAGCTCCGCCGTGTTCATACGGACCCTCGCAACGCCACAAGCGGCGTTTGCGCTTTGGGACAGGTATTTGGCAATGAAGGCGAAAAGATGCAGCGGTTTTAGTTTACATGACTCAACAACCCACTGTGGATTTTATTGCAATTAATCTCAGGACTACGAGCCAGCTCACAGAAGTTTTATCATATCGGCAAACTACAGATTCCAGCAGGCCGTGCGGATGGCCACGCCCACTGGGGGCTGGAGATCGAATAAATTGTAGGACTGCCCAAGGTTCGCAAATCCCGCTTCCAAGCCTTTGAAGAAGTGAAGAGTCACGAAACGCGTCAGGCTGTTACTATTTGCTGAGGATGTATCACTTTCACCGATGCAGCCTTCATTAAAATGATGCTTCGAAAAGAAACCTGATTGAGAGCTCTTCTTTTGGGGTAACTCTTGCGGATTATATATATATATATATATATATATACACATACATATATATATATATATATCGTCGCTTCAACTGCACCTCTAGACAGCGCACTCTCTGGACGGGTGCTTCCAACGCGAAGGTGCATTCGCGTTTACACATACGCGCTCACTCCTCCTCTTTTACAGATTCAGAAAAGCACTCAACGGGAACTTCTGCAGTCTTTCAAATCCTTTAATTCATACCAACCACGGAAAGCATGAAAAACATGACGCGTTTCGGCTATGCTTTAGTCGAATGTTTTTATTAAACGCACCAGGAAGCAGCATACTTTAAATTGTGTTACGTGAATCACATGACATACTGAAGCATAAAAATCAACAAAGGACTATTCCATTTCATTATACGGTGCCATATTGGAGTATAGTTTTAAAATACTCAAATCCTCATCGGTAATATCAATGTAGGATATGTGAAAAGCATTACATATTTAATGCCTTCACGATGTATTTTAAATTTAATTTCCTCATATTGAGAAAAATAAATAAAACATCTTGAACCATTCCGCCGTGTATCGGCCTTACTGGTGCCTCAACTGAATGTCTGTGATTACGCCGTAAATCGGCTAAAGCTTCTGCATGATTGCATATCTTTTCAACATTCCACTGATTCACAAAATGCACACAAAAAACTATTTGAGAAAAGAAAATAATTAAAGTAAAGCATATTACTGACATCACAAGTTACCAAGGGCAACAGCACTAAAAAAGCTCCAATACATGTTTAGTCCCCAAGATGAACTGCCAATTCCTCCCCTATATTCATACCATAGGGGTTCTTAGTTCCCAGGTCAATAATGTATCTTGATTCTAACCTGCGGAGTTGTCTGATTCTATCACCACCCCTTATGTTCATTGGGACATGATCCAACCCATAATAACGTAACAGCTCCCTGTTACTATTACGTTTCTCAGAAAAATGTCTCGCAACGGGATAGGTGACATCACCCTTTGCTATAGCCCGCATGTGCTCCAAAATTCGTATTTTAACTGAATGAATAGTGCTACCAATGTAGCGTAAGCCACAGGGGTATTCCAAACAATATACCACATAGCTGGTATTACATGTGAGAAACTTATTAATGAGTCTAGGTTTCTTTAAACCAGTTACCAAAAAAGTGAGTGTCCTCTTGCTTCCCACACAGGCCTTGCATTTTCCACAAGGGAAGAGACCCCTAAGGTCCCTTAGGGTTCCAGCTGTTTTAGGTTTGGTAAATAGATGACTCTGTACCAGACTATCCCTTAATGATCTGGCTTTTCTAAAAGTATCAGGGGGACAGATGGAATATCTGAGCCTATAATGTTGTCCGTTTTTAAAATGTGCCAATTCTTTCTCAAGATCTTAATTAATTCATTGGCATCACTTGAGAAAGTTGTCACCATCCTGAATTTATTTTCTCCTGTCTCATTCCTTTTTGTTCTCTTTTTCTCGTTATTTAACAAGGTATCTCTTGGCATGTTCCTAACCCTATGAAGGTTTATATCTAAGAATTCCTTGTTATATCCTCTGACAATGAATCTACTAGCACTTTCTTGAGCAGCTATTTCAAAATCCTCCTCCCTAGTGCTGTTACGTTTTAATCGCAGAAATTCCCCATAGGGGATAGTTCTGACCAATCCAGGGAGGTGATTACTCGCGGCATGCAATGTAGAATTGCCGGCCGTAGGTTTATGGTACAGGGACACAAACAATTGATTATTGTTCACTCTGATTTTAAGATCTAAAAAATGTGCTGTTTCAGAGCTAACTTCCCCACTGAATTCCAAATTCACAACATTTCTGTTCAGGTTGTTAATAAAATTGGCAGCTGATTCAAAAGACCCATCCCAAATTATACATAGGTCGTCAATATATCGATACCATGAAATAACCTTGGTCATATCTATGTCTCCGGGCACTTTGGACACCTGCTCCTCCCACCAGCCCACGAACAAGTTTGCGTAACTGGGGGCGAAGCAGGTGCCCATCGCAGTGCCTGATCTCTGGTGATAAAAATCCTCACCAAAAACAAAAATGTTGTTATTAAGACAGAACTCCGTGAAATGGAGAATCATTTTGTTATGTTCCGTAAATTTCAATGGCTTTTATTTCAAGAAATGTGCCACAGCTTCCAAACCATGTTCGTGCCTTATGCTGGTATACAGGCTGGTGATGTCCAATACAATAAGTTTGTACCCAGGATCCCATTGCTGTTTCTCAGTGTGCATCAAAAAATCCTGTGAGTCTTTAATATACGCAGGTAAGGTCTTCACTAAAGGAAAAAGGAATGAGTCAATGAAGATCGATAAATGTTCTGTTAACCCACCCTGAGAGGAAACAATAGGTCTTCCCGGAGGGTTATCACTATTCTTGTGAATCTTAGGGATATGATAAAATGTAGGCACTACTGGATTAAGACATCGAAGAAATAAATATTCTTCCATATTCAACATGGATTTATCAAGCCATGATTTGATCATATCATGATATCTTTTTATGCTGTCCATGTAAACATCTTTGGAGATTTTCTGATAACTATCCTCAACTGACAGTTGTCTGAGAGCTTCTGCCCTGTAGTTCTCCCTGGTTTGTAAGACCATGTTACCTCCTTTGTCCGAGGGTTTGCAAATTACCGTATAGTCCTTTCCCAGACTTACGATGGCCTCTCGTTCTTCTTTGGTTATATTTTGTTTCTTTTTGGAACGTGTTAGTCTTTCTCTCAGGGCTAAGAGATCCTTATTCACAGCCTCCACAAACACATCAATAGCATCCGTGGGTAGCTGTGGTAGGAACTGTGAGGTCGGTTTAAACTGGCTCTCGTCCTTCTCTTGGTCAAATCCCAGTCGCGTTATTTTCTGCACTTGATCACACTCCTGGATACTCTCATCCTGATCATCCATTTGATTATCTATCTGGAGTTATTCCATTGTTTCTAGGGCGGCCAAATCCTCCCCTGTCAAAGTGTCAGTTGCTCTGATTTTGCTTGACTGTCTCTTCGGTTTTAGAAAGTTAGGTTTCATCTTGAAATACTTGTGAAGTTTGAATTTCCAAATTAATTTGAAAAGATCGATATGGGTCTGTGTGTATTCCATTTGAATGACGTCACATATTACATTATTCATGACATGGTCAGTGACATTACTGATGACATCACTGATGACATCTCAAATGATATCACTGATGACATCATCCCGTCTATATGTTTCTGTAAAGTTTAAATATGTTTTATATATATATATATATATATATATATATATATATATATATATATATATATATATATATATATATATATATATATATATATATATATATATATGCCACGGTGTATTGAAGAATGAGTGGGTGTATAAGTGTCTGAATGGATGATTTAGTAGGTGCGAGACTGACTGTATAAGTGAGTGATTAAACGTGTCTTACTGAATGCATGGGTTAGTGACTAAACTGTGTGAATGTCTGTGTTAGTCTGTCAGTTGGTGTGTAAGCGGCTGCGTGGGTTGGTGTGTAGCTACATGAGTGTCTAAATGGGTTATTGTTTGGTTGTCTGAGAATCTGTATGGGTGCCTGAGTGTCTCTGTGGGTGGGTGGGGGTGTGTGACTCTGTGCATAGATGTGTGAGTAGGTGATTCACTGGGTGTATGGGTTCAAGAGGGATTCTGTAAATGGCTGTATGGGTGGGTTAGTGTGTATATGGGTGTGTTGGTAAGTGAATGGATGTATCAGTGGTACATGTGTGAGTAACTACAAAGTTGAAAGGCAGTATATGTGAGTGTTGGAGTATATAAATGACTATATGTGAGAGTGAGTTATTGTGAGAGTGGCTGTATGGATGAGTGTGTGCTTGTGTCAGTGATTGTAGAAGAGAGTAAGTATGTGTTAGTAGCTGTATGAATAAGGGAAGTGGTGTGTGTATAACGGTATAGGTGAGTAAATGGGAGTGTGATTGATTCTTTGCATGACTGACTAGGTGTGTGAGTAACTCTATGGGTGAGTGTGTCTGTATAGGTGTATGAGTGCATATGATAGTGCTGTATTGATGAGTGACTGCATGTATGAGTAACTGTATGGATGAATGAGTGGACATGTGTAGGAATCAGTGAGTGGGTATGTAGTAACTGGTATTGGTGTGTCTATGGTTTTGAAAATGGTAGTCTGCATTTTAGAGTGGGTGTTTCAAAGGTTATATTAGGGTGTGAGGAGGTGCATCAGATTATCACATGGATGATGTCATCAGTGATGTCATTTGAGATGTCATCAGTGATGTCGTCAGTGATGTCATTGACCATGTCATGAATGATGTAAAATGTGATGTCATCAGCAGTGCATTGCAGGGGACAAATTTCTCTGGTGTTTTATGAGTGAAATGTCCAACTAACTATAACGTCCCTGAAACCTGTGGTTTTTTTCAATGAATTTCTAAGGTTTTTTAAATGCTAATTTCTAACTAAACGTCCCTGAAACCTGTGTTTTTTTCAGTGAATTGCTATAGGTTTTTAAATGCTAATTTCTAACTATGCCTACAGAGGTAGGACATGTGCAGAAAGAGGAAGAAAGGTGCAGAAAGAAGCAAGAGAAATGCAGAAAGAGGCAACAGAAGTCCAGAAAGACAAAGAAAGGTGCAGAAAGAAGCAAGAGAAGTGCACAAAGAACCAACAGAGGAGCAGAAAGAGGCCTTGTTGCAAAGTCAGCCTGCGCCCCCAACTTGTTGCTGACGGGTACTGTTGGTAACTGACTCTGACTAACCAGGCCCGGAGCCAGTGCTATGCTGAAAGACACTTAGAACACAGTGAAAACACCTACATACACTAGGGTACACTATGGGTTGGGGTACCCCTGTGATTGGCATGACCTCCCCTGTAAGGCCCTAGTACATAATAGGGCAGGGGGATTAAAACTACATCTAACTAGGAGGTGTAGAAGGAGGCAAGAGAAGTGCAGAAAGAAGCAACAGAGGTGCCGAAAGAGGCAAGAGAGTTGCAAAAAAAAGGAAGTGAAGTGCAGAAAGAGGCAAAAGAGGTACATGAAGAGACAACAGGGGTGCAGAAAGAAGCAAGACAGGTGCAGAAAGAAGCATGGAAAGAGCAAACTGAAGCAACAGGGGTGCAGAAGGAGGCAAGAGAAATGTAGAAAGGAGCAAGTGAGGTGCAGAAAAAGCCAACAGAGGTGTAAAAAGAGGCAAGAGAGGTGCAGAAAGAGGCAAGAGAAGTACACAAAGAGGCAAGAGAATTGCTGAAAGAAGCAATAGAAGTGTAGAAAGAAGCAACAAAAGTGCAGAAAGAGGGAAGAGGGGTACAGAAAAAGGCAAGAAAAGTGCAGAAAGAGGCAAAAGAGGTACATAAAGAGACAACAGGGGTGCAGAAAGAAGCAAGACAGGTGCAGAAAGAAGCATGGAAAGAGCAAACTGAAGCAACAGGGGTGCAGAGGGAGGCAAGAGAAATGTAGAAAGGAGCAAGTGAGGTGCAGAAAATGCCAACAGAGGTGTAAAAAGAGGCAAGAGAGGTACAGAAAGAGGCAAGAGAAGTACACAAAGAGGCAAGAGAATTGCTGAAAGAAGCAATAGAAGTGTAGAAAGAAGCAACAAAAGTGCAGAAAGAGGGAAGAGGGGTACAGAAAAAGGCAAAAAAAGTGCAGAAAGAGGCAAAAGAGGTACATAAAGAGACAACCGGGGTGCAGAAAGAAGCAAGACAGGTGCAGAAAGAAGCATGGAAAGTGCAGAATGAAGCAACAGGGATGCAGAAAGAGGCAAGAGAGGTGCACAAAGAGGCGACAGAGTTACAGAAAGAGGCAAGTGAAGTACATAAGGAGGCAAGAGAACTGCAGAAAGAGGCAATAGATATGCAGAAAGAGGCAAGTGAGATGCAGAAATAGGCAGGAAAGGTATAGAAAGAGGGAAGACGAGAGCAGGAAGAGACAACAGAGGTGCAGAAAGAAACAAATGAGGTGCAGAAAGAGGCAACAGACATGCCGAAAGAGGGAAGAGAGGTGCAGAAAAAGACAAGAAAAGTGCAGAAAGAAGCAAAAGAGGAACATAAAGAAACAACAGGGGTGCAGAAAGAAGCAAGACAGGTGCTGAAAGAAGCATGGAAAGTGCAGAATGAAGCAACAGGGGTGCAGAAAGAGGCAAGAGAAGTGTAGAAATGAACAAAAGAGGTACATAAAGAGACAACAGGGGTGCAGAAAGAAGCAAGACAGGTGCAGAAAGAAGCATGGAAAGTGCAGAATGAAGCAACAGGGGTGTAGTAAGAGGCAAGAGAGGTGCACAAAGAGGCGAGGGAGTTACAGAAAGAGGAAAGTGAAATACAGAAGGAGGTAAGAGAACTGCAGAAATATGCAACAGAGGTGCAGAAAGAGGCAAGTGAGATGTAAAAGCAGGCAGGAAAGGTACAGAAAAAGGGAAGACGAGTGCAGAAATAGACAACAAGGGTGCAGAAAGAAGCAAATGAGGTGTAGGAAGAGGCAACAGACGTGCAGAAAGAGGGAAGAGAACTGCAGAAAAAGGCAAGAAAAGTGCAGAAAGAAGCAAGACAGGTGCAGAAAGAAGCATGGAAAGTGCAGAATGAAGCAACAGGGGTGCAGAAAGAAAGAGACAAGAGAAGTGTAGAAAGGAGCAAGTGAGGTGCAGAAAGAGCAAACAGAGGTGCAAAAAGAGGCAAGAGAGGTGCAGAAACAGGCAAGACAAGTACACAAAGAGGCAAGAGAATTGCTGAAAGAAGAAACAGAGGTGTAGAAAGAAGCAAGAAAAGTGCAGAAAGAGTCAAGTGAGATGCAAAGAACAGGCAGGATAGGTACAGAAAGAGGGAAGGCGATTTCAGAAAGAGGCAACAGATGTGCAGAAAGAGGGAAGAGACTGCAGAAAAAGGTAAGAAAAGTACATAAAGAGGCAAAAGAGGTACATAAAGAGACATCAGGGGTGCAGAAAGAAGCAAGACAGGTGCAGAAAGAAGCATGGAAAGTGCAGAATGACGCAACAGGGGTGCAGAAAGAGGCAAGAGAAGTGTACAAAGGAGCAAGTGAGGTGCAGAAAGAGCCAACGGAGGTGCAAAAAGAGGCAAGAAAGGTGCAGAAACAGGCAAGAGAAGTGCACAAAGACACAAGAGAATTTCTGAAAGAAGCAACAGAGGTGTAGAAAGAAGCAAGAAAAGTGCAGAAAGAGGCAAGTGAGATACAAAAACAGGCAGGAAAGGTACAGAAAGAGGGAGGATGAGTGCAGAAAGAGACAACAGGGGTGCAGAAATAAGCAAATGAGGTACAGAAAGAGGCAACAGACGTGCAGCAAGATGGAAGAGAACTGCAGAAAAAGGCAAGAAAAGTGCAGAAAGAGGCAAAAGAGGTACATAAAGAGACAACAGGGTGCAGAAAGAAGCAGGACAGGTGCAGAAAGATGCATAGAAAGTGCAGAATGAAGCGACAGGGGTGCAGAAAGAGGCAAGAGAAGTGTAGAAATGAACAAAAGAGGTACATAAAGAGACAACAGGGGTGCAGAAAGAAGCAAGACAGGTGCAGAAAGAAGCATGGAAAATGCAGAATGAAGCAACAGGGGTGTAGTAAGAGGCAAGAGAGGTGCACAAAGAGGCGAGGGAGTTACAAGAGAGGAAAGTGCAATACAGAAGGAGGTAAGAGAACTGCAGAAATATGCAACAGAGGTGCAGAAAGAGGCAAGTGAGATGTAAAAGCAGGCAGGAAAGGTACAGAAAAAGGGAAGATGAGTGCAGAAATAGACAACAAGGGTGCAGAAAGAAGCAAATGAGGTGTAGGAAGAGGCAACAGACGTGCAGAAAGAGGGAAGAGAACTGCAGAAAAAGGCAAGAAAAGTGCAGAAAGAAGCAAGACAGGTGCAGAAAGAAGCATGGACAGTGCAGAATGAAGCAACAGGGGTGCAGAAAGAAAGAGACAAGAGAAGTGTAGAAAGGAGCAAGTGAGGTGCAGAAAGAGCAAACAGAGGTGCAAAAAGAGGCAAGAGAGGTGCAGAAACAGGCAAGACAAGTACACAAAGAGGCAAGAGAATTGCTGAAAGAAGAAACAGAGGTGTAGAAAGAAGCAAGAAAAGTGCAGAAAGAGTCAAGTGAGATGCAAAGAACAGGCAGGATAGGTACAGAAAGAGGGAAGGCGATTTCAGAAAGAGACAACAGGGGTGCAGAAAAAAGCAATGAGGTGCAGAAAGAGGCAACAGATGTGCAGAAAGAGGGAAGAGACTGCAGAAAAAGGTAAGAAAAGTACATAAAGAGGCAAAAGAGGTACATAAAGAGACATCAGAGGTGCAGAAAGAAGCAAGACAGGTGCAGAAAGAAGCATGGAAAGTGCAGAATGACGCAACAGGGGTGCAGAAAGAGGCAAGAGAAGTGTACAAAGGAGCAAGTGAGGTGCAGAAAGAGCCAACGGAGGTGCAAAAAGAGGCAAGAGAGGTGCAGAAACAGGCAAGAGAAGTGCACAAAGACACAAGAGAATTTCTGAAAGAAGCAACAGAGGTGTAGAAAGAAGCAAGAAAAGTGCAGAAAGAGGCAAGTGAGATACAAAAACAGGCAGGAAAGGTACAGAAAGAGGGAGGATGAGTGCAGAAAGAGACAACAGGGGTGCAGAAATAAGCAAATGAGGTACAGAAAGAGGCAACAGACGTGCAGAAAGATGGAAGAGAACTGCAGAAAAAGGCAAGAAAAGTGCAGAAAGAGGCAAAAGAGGTACATAAAGAGACAACAGGGGTGTAGAAAGAAGCAGGACAGGTGCAGAAAGATGCATAGAAAGAGCAGAATGAAGCAACAGGGGTGCAGAAAGAGGCAAGAGAAGTGCAGAAAGGAGCAAGTGAGGTGCAGAAAGAGCCAATAGAGGTACAAAAAGAGGCGAGAGGTGTAGAAACAGGCAGGAAAGGTACAGAAAGAGATAACAGGGGTGCAGAAAGAAGCAATGAGGTGCAGAAAGAGGCAACAGACGTGCAGAAAGAGGGAAGAGAACCACAGGAAACGGCAAGTAAGGTGCAGAAAGAGGCAAAACAGGTACATAAAGAGACAACAGGGGTGCAGAAAGAAGCAAAACAGGTGCGGAAAGAGGTATGGAAAGTGCAGAATGAAGCAACAGGGATGCAGAAAGAGGCAAGAGAGGTGCACAAAGAGGCCAGAGAGTTACAGAAAGAGGCAAGAGAAGTGCAAAAGGAGGCAAGCGAACTGCAGAAAGAGGCATTAGAGGTGCAGGAAGAGGTAAGTGAGATGCAAAAACAGGCAGGAAAGATACAGAAAGAGGGAAGACGAGTGCAGAAAGAGACAACAAGGGTTCAGAAAGAAGCAAATGAGGTGCAGAAAGAGGCAACAGACGTGCAGAAAGATGGAAGAGAACTGCAGAGAAAGGCAAGAAAAGTGCAGAAAGAGGCAAAAGAGGTACATAAAGAGACAACAGGGGTGCAGAAAGAAGCAAGACAGGTGCAGAAAGAAGCATGGAAAGTGCAGAATGAAGCAACAGGGGTGCAGAAAGAGGCAAGAGAAGTGTAGAAAGGAGCAAGTGTGGTGCAGAAAGAGCCAACAGAGGTGTAAAAAGAGGAAAGAGAGGTGCAGAAACAGGCAAGACAAGTGCACACAGAGGCAAGAGGATTGCTGAAATAAGCAACAGAGGTGTAGAAAGAAGCAAGAAAAGTGCAGAAAGAGGCAAGTGGGATGCAAAAACAGGCAGGTAAGGTACAGAAAGAGGGAAGACGAGTGTAGAAAGAGACAATTGAGAGGTAAAAACAGGCAGGAAAGGTACAGAAAAAGGAACACTTGTTATATCAGGCCCGCCCCCTCCCTGCACCACTGTGCGAACACGCCCCCTGGCGCATTGTAAGTTGGGGGATTAAGCCCCCTTGAACCCTGAGGGTCCCTGGGGGCCTACTAGTCCACCAGGTACCTCCAGTATGCACCACAGAGCTGCGTTGCAGAGAGGTGTTCTGAGGCCATGCGCCGTTATACACCACGCTGCAAATGCAGCTTCTGGCGCACTGCTGTTCGGAGGATGAAGTCCACTTGTGTCCTGAGGTCCTCAGGACACAAGAGGACCTCATCGCCCCACCAGCAGTGCGCCAAGAGGCGTGTTTGGCACGTTTTAAGTTGGGGGATTAAGTCCCTTTGAATCCTGAGGGTCCCTGCGGTCCAACTAGCCTACCGGGTACCTCCAGTAAGCACCACAGAGTTGTGTTACAGACAGGTGTAAAAAGGGGCGTGGCCTCGGACCACCTCTCTGCAACACAGCCCTTTGGCACTTACTGCAGGTACCTGGTGGGCTAGTTGGCCCCCAGGGACCCCCAGTGACCCTCAGGATCAAAGGGGAATTATTTCCCCAACTTAAAACAAGCAACGGGGCGCGTTTGCACAGTGGTGTGGGGAGGGTAAGGGGCCTCCGGCAAGTTACCGATTCTTTTTTTATTTTTTGGGGGGAGGGGGGCTGCGTGGACCCCCTTCCCTGGCCACTTTTGGCCCCTGAGACTCCATCTCCCGGGCCCTGGCAGCCTTGTTTTGTTTTAAATTATGCGGAGTGGGACTGTGTAGCCCCCCTCCAAAGGCCAATTATGGCCCCGGGGTCCCCATCCCCCGGGGCCAGCCTGTCCGTTTTCTTGTTGTTGTTTTTTTTCTATCAAGACAGGCAGGAAAGGTACAGAAAGAGGGAGGATGAGTGCAGAAAGAGACAACAGGGGTGCAGAAATAAGCAAATGAGGTACAGAAAGAGGCAACAGACGTGCAGAAAGATGGAAGAGAACTGCAGAAAAAGGCAAGAAAAGTGCAGAAAGAGGCAAAAGAGGTACATAAAGAGACAACAGGGGTGCAGAAAGAAGCAGGACAGGTGCAGAAAGATGCATAGAAAGAGCAGAATGAAGCAACAGGGGTGCAGAAAGAGGCAAGAGAAGTGCAGAAAGGAGCAAGTGAGGTGCAGAAAGAGCCAATAGAGGTACAAAAAGAGGCGAGAGGTGTAGAAACAGGCAGGAAAGGTACAGAAAGAGATAACAGGGGTGCAGAAAGAAGCAATGAGGTGCAGAAAGAGGCAACAGACGTGCAGAAAGAGGGAAGAGAACCACAGGAAACGGCAAGTAAGGTGCAGAAAGAGGCAAAACAGGTACATAAAGAGACAACAGGGGTGCAGAAAGAAGCAAAACAGGTGCGGAAAGAGGTATGGAAAGTGCAGAATGAAGCAACAGGGATGCAGAAAGAGGCAAGAGAGGTGCACAAAGAGGCCAGAGAGTTACAGAAAGAGGCAAGTGAAGTGCAAAAGGAGGCAAGAGAACTGCAGAAAGAGGCATTAGAGGTGCAGGAAGAGGTAAGTGAGATGCAAAAACAGGCAGGAAAGATACAGAAAGAGGGAAGACGAGTGCAGAAAGAGACAACAAGGGTTCAGAAAGAAGCAAATGAGGTGCAGAAAGAGGCAACAGACGTGCAGAAAGATGGAAGAGAACTGCAGAGAAAGGCAAGAAAAGTGCAGAAAGAGGCAAAAGAGGTACATAAAGAGACAACAGGGGTGCAGAAAGAAGCAAGACAGGTGCAGAAAGAAGCATGGAAAGTGCAGAATGAAGCAACAGGGGTGCAGAAAGAGGCAAGAGAAGTGTAGAAAGGAGCAAGTGTGGTGCAGAAAGAGCCAACAGAGGTGTAAAAAGAGGAAAGAGAGGTGCAGAAACAGGCAAGACAAGTGCACACAGAGGCAAGAGGATTGCTGAAATAAGCAACAGAGGTGTAGAAAGAAGCAAGAAAAGTGCAGAAAGAGGCAAGTGGGATGCAAAAACAGGCAGGTAAGGTACAGAAAGAGGGAAGACGAGTGTAGAAAGAGACAATTGAGAGGTAAAAACAGGCAGGAAAGGTACAGAAAAAGGAACACTTGTTATATCAGGCCCGCCCCCTCCCTGCACCACTGTGCGAACACGCCCCCTGGCGCATTGTAAGTTGGGGGATTAAGCCCCCTTGAACCCTGAGGGTCCCTGGGGGCCTACTAGTCCACCAGGTACCTCCAGTATGCACCACAGAGCTGCGTTGCAGAGAGGTGTTCTGAGGCCATGCGCCGTTATACACCACGCTGCAAATGCAGCTTCTGGCGCACTGCTGTTCGGAGGATGAAGTCCACTTGTGTCCTGAGGTCCTCAGGACACAAGAGGACCTCATCGCCCCACCAGCAGTGCGCCAAGAGGCGTGTTTGGCACGTTTTAAGTTGGGGGATTAAGTCCCTTTGAATCCTGAGGGTCCCTGCGGTCCAACTAGCCTACCGGGTACCTCCAGTAAGCACCACAGAGTTGTGTTACAGACAGGTGTAAAAAGGGGCGTGGCCTCGGACCACCTCTCTGCAACACAGCCCTTTGGCACTTACTGCAGGTACCTGGTGGGCTAGTTGGCCCCCAGGGACCCCCAGTGACCCTCAGGATCAAAGGGGAATTATTTCCCCAACTTAAAACAAGCAACGGGGCGCGTTTGCACAGTGGTGTGGGGAGGGTAAGGGGCCTCCGGCAAGTTACCGATTCTTTTTTTATTTTTTGGGGGGAGGGGGGCTGCGTGGACCCCCTTCCCTGGCCACTTTTGGCCCCTGAGACTCCATCTCCCGGGCCCTGGCAGCCTTGTTTTGTTTTAAATTATGCGGAGTGGGACTGTGTAGCCCCCCTCCAAAGGCCAATTATGGCCCCGGGGTCCCCATCCCCCGGGGCCAGCCTGTCCGTTTTCTTGTTGTTGTTTTTTTTCTATCAAGACAGGCAGGAAAGGTACAGAAAGAGGGAGGATGAGTGCAGAAAGAGACAACAGGGGTGCAGAAATAAGCAAATGAGGTACAGAAAGAGGCAACAGACGTGCAGAAAGATGGAAGAGAACTGCAGAAAAAGGCAAGAAAAGTGCAGAAAGAGGCAAAAGAGGTACATAAAGAGACAACAGGGGTGCAGAAAGAAGCAGGACAGGTGCAGAAAGATGCATAGAAAGAGCAGAATGAAGCAACAGGGGTGCAGAAAGAGGCAAGAGAAGTGTAGAAAGGAGCAAGTGTGGTGCAGAAAGAGCCAACAGAGGTGTAAAAAGAGGAAAGAGAGGTGCAGAAACAGGCAAGACAAGTGCACACAGAGGCAAGAGGATTGCTGAAATAAGCAACAGAGGTGTAGAAAGAAGCAAGAAAAGTGCAGAAAGAGGCAAGTGGGATGCAAAAACAGGCAGGTAAGGTACAGAAAGAGGGAAGACGAGTGTAGAAAGAGACAATTGAGAGGTAAAAACAGGCAGGAAAGGTACAGAAAAAGGAACACTTGTTATATCAGGCCCGCCCCCTCCCTGCACCACTGTGCGAACACGCCCCCTGGCGCATTGTAAGTTGGGGGATTAAGCCCCCTTGAACCCTGAGGGTCCCTGGGGGCCTACTAGTCCACCAGGTACCTCCAGTATGCACCACAGAGCTGCGTTGCAGAGAGGTGTTCTGAGGCCATGCGCCGTTATACACCACGCTGCAAATGCAGCTTCTGGCGCACTGCTGTTCGGAGGATGAAGTCCACTTGTGTCCTGAGGTCCTCAGGACACAAGAGGACCTCATCGCCCCACCAGCAGTGCGCCAAGAGGCGTGTTTGGCACGTTTTAAGTTGGGGGATTAAGTCCCTTTGAATCCTGAGGGTCCCTGCGGTCCAACTAGCCTACCGGGTACCTCCAGTAAGCACCACAGAGTTGTGTTACAGACAGGTGTAAAAAGGGGCGTGGCCTCGGACCACCTCTCTGCAACACAGCCCTTTGGCACTTACTGCAGGTACCTGGTGGGCTAGTTGGCCCCCAGGGACCCCCAGTGACCCTCAGGATCAAAGGGGAATTATTTCCCCAACTTAAAACAAGCAACGGGGCGCGTTTGCACAGTGGTGTGGGGAGGGTAAGGGGCCTCCGGCAAGTTACCGATTCTTTTTTTATTTTTTGGGGGGAGGGGGGCTGCGTGGACCCCCTTCCCTGGCCACTTTTGGCCCCTGAGACTCCATCTCCCGGGCCCTGGCAGCCTTGTTTTGTTTTAAATTATGCGGAGTGGGACTGTGTAGCCCCCCTCCAAAGGCCAATTATGGCCCCGGGGTCCCCATCCCCCGGGGCCAGCCTGTCCGTTTTCTTGTTGTTGCTTTTTTTCTATCAAGGGGGGGGGCGCGTGGCCCCCCTCACAGGCCACTTCTGGCTCTGGGGACCCCATCCCCAGGGGCATGGCCACTCCGTTGGGGACCGTGGGGGGAGGCCCAATGCCCCCATGGTCCCGCCGGCTCCCCGCCTCCTGTGGGAGCCGGCATTGCTTTTGGGTAAGGGGAGCTACTGACATGCAGCTCCCCTTGCCCTAAAGCAATTTTGCTTTGCTTCATTGAAGCGAGAGCAGGCCTAGGGGGTCAGGGTGTTTCTACCCTGCCCCCTTTTCTTGTTTTTTAACCTCTTTTTCACTATTTTCTTGTGACTCGGTTCTACCGAGTCACAAGATGGCTGCCAACACTTCCTGGTTTGGAGTGTTGGCAGCCAATCAGAGTGAAGCTCATGCCTTGGACGGTTCGCGAACCCTCCTCGGTGCTCAGATATATAAATGTTTTCTTTCTTTAATTTCTCAGCAACTACACTTTATGGCTAAGCATTTTATGGAAAATGGAATTATATTATAATTGTGTATTGAAGGAGTTTGGAAATAAGCATATGAATTTAAGAATATGTTGATGCATTTGCACTTTACTAAAATGAAGTACTGTGATAAGTATTTGAGTACAATATACTGAAGCACTAGCACTTTATTAAGCACTTGCACCTTGTCAATTAATCAATCAATCGGCGAATTTGTATAGCGCGCTATTCACCTGCAAGGGTCTCAAGGTGCTGGGGGGGGGGGGTCGCTACTGCTTGAACAGCCAGGTCTTGAGCTGTTTCCTGAAGGAGAGATGGTTCTGGGTCAGCCGTAGGTGGGTTGGGAGGGAGTTCCACGTTTTGGCCGCCAGGTAGGAGAAGGACCTTCCCCCGGCGGTGGTCTTGCGAATGCGTGGAACGGAGGCGAGGGCGAGGCTGGCGGAGCGGAGCTGGCGGGTGGGTGTGTGGAACGTGAGGCGGCTGTTGAGGTACTTCGGGCCCATGTCGTGGAGGGCCTTGTGTGCGTGGATGAGGAGTCTGAACGTGATCCTCTTGTTGTCGGGGAGCCAGTGCTGGTCTCTCAGATGGGCGGAGATGTGGCTGTGGCGGGGGATGTCCAGGATGAGACGTGCTGACGCGTTCTGTATGCGTTGGAGTCTTTTCTGAAGTTTGGCAGTGGTTCCGGCATAGAGAGTGTTCCCGTAGTCCAGGCGGCTGGTGACGAGGGCCTGGGTGACTGTCTTCCTGGTTTCGGTGGGGATCCATCGGAAGATCTTACGGAGCATGCGCAGGGTGTAGAAGCAAGTTGATGAGACGGCATTGACTTGCTTGGTCATCGTGAGGGAGGAGTCCAGGATGACACCCAGGTTGCGTGCGTGGTCCGTAGGCTTGGGTGCGGTGCCCAGTGCCGGGGGCCACCAGGAGTCGTCCCAGGCGGAGGGGGATGGTCCCAGGGTGAGGACTTCCGTCTTGTCTGAGTTCAGTTTCAGACGGCTGAGCTTCATCCATTCCGCTTGTGAGGAAGAAGAAACAAATCTTTACACATGATGTATCTTAGTACTGTATATATATGAATTTTAATATATAGAAGCACAAGCACTTTATTAATCTGAGTACTGTTGAATCATGAAAAGATGAAGAAAATGAGTTAAAATGCTAAGCACGTGCACTTTTTGGAGAATGATCTCTGCTATGAATTGTTGGCTATTACTACAACAGGCAGATTTAAAATTAAGCAAGGCATTCACATAATTTTAGTAGATTTGCGGAGCGAATCACTGAGAAATGTGACAATAATTACGAATTAAGTTGTCCATATTTGCACTTGCAAAAGAGAATGATAAAACTTGCAAAAAAAGTAAAAATATATACCTAAGGTTGGTGTAAAAAACGTGCTAAAAGATGGCACCTGAATAATGTAATGAACTGACAAGAGTTGATTGTGCCAGTTTTTGTCCTTTGTTGCTGTTAATGACAGACTATTTTAAAAATGTATGGAAAATGGCGCTCCGCATCGTGAACAAGACAGTAGGCAGCTGTCGAAACGCGTAGATGATGCGATTACATTAAATAAAAGTCGAGTAAAATTAGCCTCACGGAGTGCTGGATTCTTGCTGCGCGAGCGGTGTTTTTTTCTACATATATATGTATGTGCATATATATATACACACACACACACATGTATATATATATATTGTCAGTAGGAAGTTATAGGTAGGATCAATGTTTCCATAGGAAAAGCATTTTTTGTTTTCCAATAACTTTAGCTCCGCTTGATGAATCTTCACAAAAGTTTCACAAAACTTCCCCTTTGTGGTTCAGCTGCTGTGTTGAAAGTTACGGGGTGATCTGTCAAGCGGGGGCTGAGACAAAATAGGGGTCCCAAAACACGTTTTCCCTATGTTTTGTCTATGGGGATTTTTCATTTTTGAACAGGACTACAGCCGGAACCGCTGAACAGAATTACACCAAATTTGGCAGAAAGCTAGATGTTGGTCAAGAAAGCATGTTTTTTGTTACATAGTATAAATCCATTCAGTAGTTTTAAGTAAACAAAATATAGATATCTGAGAGTCGAACAGCCTACTGAAATTTAATTGGCTGCCAACACTTAAAGTGTTGGCAGCCATCTTGGGACTCGGTTGAACCGGGTCCCACAAACGTTTTTAAAAAAGAAAGAAAAGGGGAGTAGAAATACCCTGCCCCCCCTAGGCTTCTTGGGGGGTAATCCCGCAGGCCCAAACAAAAGCATTATTTTTCGGTGGGATGCGTGGACCCTGCCAAAAATGTTTTTAAAAATGAAGTGAGAACTCCCGCGCTTCGTTCATTATTGGACGCCAGGTGGGCCAGGTCCCAGGAGCAACATAGGAGAGGGGCACACAGGGCCCCCCTCTTAAGGCTATTCTAAGCCCCGGGGACCACACCCTCCCTGGGGCAATATATGTAAATTACTGGTGGGGGAGCTGCGTGGCTCTCCAGCTACCCTGGGGACCGCCACCTCCTCGGGGCTAAATACTTGAAATAGGGGGGCCACACAGCCCACCTCCATAATCCATACATGTCCCTAGTGTTGGCCACTGCCCTGGGCCGACTCCAGCAAAGTCCTGGGGTGCCCACCCCCGGGACATTGCAGTTTGCCATGGGCTGGAGCACCGCTCGCTCCCACCAAGCCATAGCAAATATTGCTCTGTTTCTAATAAGCAAGAGCAGAAAAAATGCTCTTGTTTACTAGAAGTGGAGCAGAATTGCTTTTGGACACAGGGAGCTGCATGTTCAGCAGCTCCCTCTGTTTAAAAGCAATGCCAGCTCACGCAGGATGCGGGGAACCGGCAGAGACCGTGTGGGCCCCCAGGCTCCCCCCACGGTCCCCAATGTGAGAAACCGGGTGCCTTGGGATCGGCATGGGAGGGGGGCCATGTGAGGAAATTGGCCTGGGAGGGGGGCAATGTGGCCAGGCTCCAAAGTTTGTGTAAAAAATAGTTTTTTTAAAAGGGCAGGCCCCCTTTAAGGGATCCCTGGGTCCAAAATCAGCCCAGGGAAGGGGGGCCATGCTGCCCCCTTCCTTTATTACAATGCAAAAAAGAAAAGAAACGGGCCCGGGCTGTAATCGGCCCGCGGAGAGGTGCCACAAGGCTTCCCTCCCCATCCTAAAAATACCTGGCCCAGGAGGATAGAGTCCCAGGGGCCAAAATTGTCCCAGCGAATGGGGTCCACATGGTCCCCCTTCCTTTATAATAAAAAAAAAGAAAAAGCGACTGGCAGATGCTAGAGGCCCCACTCCCTTTCTACACCACTCTGCAATCGCGTCTCCTGGAGCGCTGTTGGTTGGGGATGAAGTCCTCCAGGCTGCTGAGGGTCCTTGGGGGCCACCAAGACCTCCTGTTACCTCCAATAAGTCCCACACAGCGGGATTGCTGAGAGGTGGTCGTAGGCCATGCTCCCTTTTCCCACCACTTTTCAAACGTGCCTCTTGGTGCACTGCGGGAGGGGGGAGGATGTCCACTTGCCTCCTGAGGGCCTCAGGACTAAAGTGGACTTCTTCCCCCAACCAGTAGTACACCAGGAGGCGCGTTTGTAGAGTGGTGGAGAAAGGTGGTGTGGCCTCCAACAACAGCTTAGCAATGCATCTGTGTGGGACTTACTAGACATAACAGGAGGGGCAGTTGGCCCCCAAGGACCCTCAAGAGACAAGGGGACTTCATCCCCCAACCAGTAGTGCACCAGGAGGTGCGTTTGCAGAGTGGTGGAGAAAGGGGCCATGGCCACTGAAAACTTCTCAGCAGTCCCACTGTGTGAGACTTCCTAGAGGTTGCAGGAGGAATAGTTGGCCCCCAAGGATATCCTTGGGGGCCAACTACCCCTCCTGTTACCTTCCTGAAGCCTCACACAGTGGGATTGATAAGAGGTCTCCGGAGGTCACGCCTCCTCTCTCCACCACTCTGCAAACATGGCTCCTGGCGCACTACTGGTTGGGAGAGGAAGTCCACTTTACTCCTGAGGTATACACTGCATCTAAGAAACAGATATTTAAATTGTGATGATTGAGAGTACTTTTGTGTTTTATAAAAGTCTCTCACACATTGCTATGGAAATCCTGCCAAAGAGGCTGAATGATACAACAAACAGCCAATATCAAGGCACAAGAGAAATACTCCTCTGCTGTACATACATAGGTCATGTAGCAAAAGATCTTGCAGACAGCTGTACTGTCAAGCCAGACCTAAAAATGGAGTACTTCAAATATCGGCACTACTGCCTAAACTTTTCAATATTTACATGGCTCTGCTCTAAGGAACTCTCCAGATGCCCAAAACTGTTTACTAAGTGTATGATAATGATTGTCAGATCCACCTAAATCTTGATGATGACTCTGGAGATCTCCCTAAGGTGACATTAAATCCCTCACAGGGTCAGCACTGGATGCAGAAAAAATGCCTTCGCTTGAAAAGGGTAAGATGAAGTCCTACTGGTTGGTCCAGGCAAACCCTCTCTTTTACGTGACCTGAAATGAATCACTTGGATCTCTTCCACTACCCACACAACAAGCCCAAAACTTGGGACCATGCCGTAATCATGCCTCTGCTTGAATGCTAAAATGGCAGCTAAACAAAATCATTCTTTAAAATAAAAATGGGTCAGGACCATTCTGTTCAACTGCAATTCAACCTCAAACAACAAGATTGCATCAAGTCTGCTCTTAAGTCACTTCTTTGGCAACAGTTAAAAAGGAGATAACAATTCAAAACCCCTGCATCACTTAAAGGTCTACTTAGTCTCTGCTCAAGCTATCACGACAAGCTATCGATCCTCATCAACCACCCAGAATCCTGAATTGGGAAATCTTAATCTATTTACCACTAGGCAGGTCAGGTATTTGGTGACATGTCTTGCCATGTTGAACACTCCCACTAAAATACTCTCCCAACTTATCTGAGAATAAGCAAACATTGGCAAAGCCAATAGGTTTCAACTCTAAAATCTATTGGTTTTGTCAATGGTTTTTAGACATGCTACACAGCAGTACTAGCTGCTGTGAAGCATGTCTTAAGTAACCAAAAAAGCACTAAGACATGCTCAATGCAGGAAGAACACTGAGGAGGAGAGGAGATGGCCTGCAGAAGCACTCGTATGGAGTGCTAGTATCTTCCGAAGTGCATAGCCAGTGGAAGCACACTGGCAAGTAGTCAGTCACCAGTGACTGGAAGTTGTACTTGGGCCAAACTTCAAGCCACCGCATGGACAGGCAAAGCAGAGCAGGATGATGTGCAAAGCGAAAGCAGACAACGCGCTGACCAATCAGATGCATGAAAATTGGAGCGACTTTGTAATCAACGAATGGTAAGTTCAGGTAAGTATTGGGTTGGTTCTAAGCCACTTTTAAGATTTCTAGTACTCAGCTCTTTGAGACAAGTTGTTTACACACTATGGGCTTACAGCCCGCCCACAGCTTTTCATTTGCTTGCTGCAGTGTCACTCTTATTTCCTTCATTCCAGTTTGTGAAAGCATGCCTATGTTATGTCCCCTCCTTGTGCTTCGCCCTATGCTGGAGCATGGACCAAATACTTGTGCCCATCCGCTACTCCCATTTTTGGAGCTACTTTTCTCTTTGTGTTCCAGCACTTCACATGCGTGCTTTCTGCATTTGCCTCTGCTTCAGTCCGTTTTTTGATGATCCAGCACTCCGCATGAATACTTGTGTTTTTCCCCTGTGCCTTAGTTCATTTATTCTCCAATCCCACCCACCCACTCCTTCTGTCATAAACTCCCCCACTCCTGTTTCAAGCCACCCATTCACCACCACCCTCTCGTTTGTGTTGTGTTTGTGAAACTAGAAGCAGTTTCAAGTGGAATAATGTGCTCCTGCAGCCGTCTTGCCGGGAGCTGTTTGTTGCATGATTTTCATTTTATTTCTTTTACTTTAGGTATATTTGGCATGTTTTGCAAGCATCCTCTCTCAAGCAGGGAGAAGTGTGGAGGGGGAGTCCTGGTCATGTAGTGGCTCCTTTGTGTACAGCAGTGAACAGCAGCTCCTGAATTGCTTTTAATTTGTGTGTTTCTTTGCTCCCTTACTGCTGTGTTTCCCTCCCGAAGCTGGCCTCTACTTCAGCTGTGAATGCAAACAGATGGTCCTGGAGGTCTTTGGAGGGCACTTAAAATGTATTGCTCTCCCTGTGTAATGTCTTCCTTTGCAAAAATATGATCTGCTTTGTGCCCCTCACCAACCCTCTTGGAGTCTGTTCAACATCCTATGATTGAAACATTGCTTGTGAGCTTGAGTAATGTATCTAGTGTTCATGTAAAGCACACAGCTTCCAAAGCCTCAAAATAAGGAAAGACAAATAGATACCTATTTCCTTACTGAGTTGTACATAGTGAAACTAGAAAACCTGGATACATTGCAGCTTCGTCAATTAAAATGTGTGCTCTTGGCCAAATATTTTATTTCACTAAAACATTTTTTCTTCATTAGTGCACATGAAAGCGATTTCAAATGTGTGAGTTCAGAAAACCAGCTAGACAAAACTATCACTTTTAATAAGTACTTATCAGTGCAGTGCTATAATGTACCTTATTAATGTCACAGCTCATCTACAGTCCGGCCTGCTCTGCCCTCTCATCTGAGTTTAGGTGATCGAGTTGGGTTCCAAGGCATGGATGTTGTACGCAAACTGCCAGCAACAGGTTGCAACACAAGCACTGTGGAAAGTGGGAAAAACTATCAGCCTGGCACGGCTCAGTGGCTAGGCTTGCTTTAGCTATGGACTGGGCTGGTAACTGCAAACAGCAGTCTGCTGGTCACAGAGCAGCACTGCCTCTTTTTATTCCTGTGTACTGCTGAGCTGTTTGCCCTTAGTGTTTATAGCAAATCAGTGGCACGCTTAGAAAAGAAATGCCTCTTTTTTATTTCCAAGCTCCATTTTAATTGCAATGGCTTTTAGCAATGGTAGTATTAATGTGTGCAGCATTTGAAGTTCATGCAACCCTATTTTATCAGAGTATCTAAATTAAATCACTGCATTATTTCATGTCTGCCACATTTTTATACTTCCTGTTAGTGTTGCACATATCCAGGCATGTAAATGTTATGTTCCTCAATGTAAAAACAACTATGCTTTTTTAACAAAGGTAAAATCCCAACAGTCCTCCATCCCTTCCCGTGTTGTTTATTTGACCCCCGTTACTTTGCTTATTTCCCTTCTCCCCAACCTCCCGACGCCTCATACCATATTGTGTGGCTTGCTCACCCCCGTTGTGTTACTTGACATGCCCCTGTTGTTGTGTTGCTTCACTTGCTGCTATTCCACATGGCTAAAAGACATTGACAACGCAAATAGCTCTCGGATTGCAATCCGCTATTGGCTTTGCCAATGCTTGGTTTTTTATGGATGACATTTCTCAAGCACAGCCTAAAAATGCCTTCTTCAAAATCAGTAAGCCCCTGAAAATGTACCCTTTGAGCTATGCCTATGATCAGCTTCCTCTCTATCAGACCTTATTTGTTTATGTAATGGCTTACAATCTAGCATTGGTAGTGCACCTCTGGTGGTAAGATGCCTTGGTATAGCTAGCGGCTTGCAAGCCAAAAGCAGTTATGTGACTTTTTGACCAGCATATTAGAGACTTTGTACTGTTAAAACACTTACATTGAGGCAAGCTCCTACAGTGAGTCTCAGCTGGACAATTGATTTTTTGTCTGGGGCATTGATACTCAAAGTACCGCCCGGGGCCGCATGCTGCCCTCTTGAGCTTTATATGTGGCCCCATGGTCAACAGCAGACCGGTTTTACTTGACTCAGCACTAATAAAACAATGTTAAATAAACAGCAAACATGTAATTAAAGGTTCATTGATGTTAAAGAAGGGAAGTAACTAGGGAGTCCTGCACTGTTTAACTTTTGGAACTCCTTCATTTTCAAAGACGTCTTGCAGCAATAGTGTAAAAATATGATAAAGTCTCTTCAAAATTCAAAAAGTGTATTTAATTAACAAGCAGAACATTTTCACCTTAGTACATTAGATTATATCAAAGCACTGGAAAGTACTATTTTAAAAGTGATAGTTTTCAAACATGTATTTAGAAACATTCATCCCCCCCACCTAGTCAACAATGGCAATAGTGAACTAAAGAGGCAAGTCAGTTGTTAAGTGCACTCTTTGGGGGTCTCAGTTCCTTGTATACATGAACAACATTATAATTTGATAAATTAAGCACAGGAAAAGGTTTTGTTCAGTGCATATCCTGAAGTCATGTATTTCAATGCCCTTTTATAAGTAGGGAAAGGGAAAAACACAATTGCCTAGGACCACACGATTTGGTCAAGTGGGGACGCCAGGATTAATACCAGGTTTTCTAGTTTCATACTGTGCACTTCAGCCACTAGATTTGTATGCTTCACTTCCCCAACACACCTATCTTACCATCAATCCTTGCACCGCCTATTCACCGCCTTGCTGGCTTCAATGCAACCCTCGGTCACATCACAGACCATACTTTTTGGCCCCTGGGAAAATATTTGTGAATACCTATGCTTTGGGGTTTTACACCTTCTTACTTTTTGTATCTCCTGCCTGAGTGATCTAAGGCTGCCAGAGGCGTTTTGCAATGCTTTTCAAAGACAACACATAAATAATAAAACATTGAATTACTAACAAGATGCAATGAAAAACAATTGCTGTCTCCCAATGATTTAATCAATGAACAATGCTTGAGTTTTGTATTAAAACAACTAATCTACAATCAGCAAGGGACAAAGTTCGCGTATGTTGTGCAAATGCTCCATATATCTATCATGTCCCAGATGAAACTCGTTTTTTTTTATGGGTGAGAGTGCAGCTAATGCGTTGTGGGATGGGATTAAAAACAGGAAGTGCAGGGAATATGCGCAAAGCTGCCTTTGCATGTTAAATTAAAATATAAAACTCTCAAGAACAAAGCATATCTCTCTGGTGCATGAAGGGAAACAGAAGGTGGCCGTATAAACACGAGAAGAGATCTAGGAGATAGCGGGGTATCGGCGGATCAGTGGAGGGGTCATTTATTTAAGGATAATCCTACTAACGAGCACACGGATCCACAGCATGCAATCCCAAATAGAAGCCGCTGCCCTCGATGGTCTCTTGGTCTGAGATGTAATGGGGTGAAGATTTTTTTAATGTTATGATGCCTGAGATTCAAGACATTTCTTGTTGGATAACACCTCAGTAACCCTCCTCGTTGGATTTTGCAGACCCGAATCTATGTGGAAGACCACCTCAGGGTGCTTTTTATGCTTCCACGGGACCAGCAAAGCTTTTGCACATGACAGCACCTCCTGTCGGAAGCGGGCTTGGGTGCAGGCGTACAGGTACATGTTCACAGCAGCATTGCTGAGGTCAAGCATGGTGCCTATATCGGCTGCCACATTGATGGCCTTCCCGTAGTCATTTCTATTAATGCCATAAAATGAGGTTCGCAAAATGATCTGTGTGATAAAACGGGTGGTGCACAGGTAGGCGAAGGTCATGGACACTGTAACCAGAAGCACCGCAGACCTCCTTTTCTGAGCCCGAAAGTGGGTGGTGGCTCGATATCTCTGGGAGGACTCAATCATGCCATTGTAGACCTTGTTGCTGCGGTAAATCTGCCTTAAAGTTAATCCATTCAAGGTGAATATGATGATGTATGGGATGATATAAGCCAAAGTAGTCTGGAACCAAACCAGCCCTTTCACATAGAAGTGTGGTACAGCGGTACTGTAGAAACACTCTATTTTCCCAGTCTTGTTGTTTGCTTTGGACTCATTGGCCCAGAAGTAAGGAATGGCACATATGTGGCTGCATACAAAGACAGCTGTTATCACACAAAGAGCACCTCTTGGTGTGCAGATGCGAGCCTTGAGCTTCAATGTGTTGATGGAGATGAAACGCTCAACTGTGAAAGCCACCACCAGCCACACCGAAGTGTTGTAGGCACCATAATTGAAGAAGTCACGGATCGTGCACCAGGGGTTCTTGAACCAGAAGGGCTCGGGGATGTGGTATTTGACAATCAACTCAAGGATAACAATCAAAATGAGCACCATCGTGTCCGCCACAGACATGGCCATCAGGTAGTAGCGGCTGGATGCCGACAGCATGCAGTTTCTCCTCCAGAAGACCAAAACGGTCACAATGTTGGCTTGAAAAAATAAATGAATGTGTTAGTCTCACATAAAAATATGTTTTACATAAAGCAAGCAGACACTGAAGAACTGAAGACACATCACCAAACAAGCTGCAGAATTATAGCCACACTAAATAACCTAAATGTTGTTTTCCTCTGTTGCGAGATATGACACTGGGAATTGTAAGGACACCATAAGGGGACATAAGGACATTTTCTGGCTGTCTTATTTTTGACTCTACATTCTCCTTTTGCAACAAAAGCCACTTTGGGTTTACTCTGCATAACGCGCTCATGTGGATACCCTCGCTTTATCACTGAGGCTGCACTTAACTGCACTCTGGGCCCGATGTTTCAATGGGGTTTTCCTATTCTGGGTCTAAGGAAAGGGTTGATACCTAAGGGCCTCTATGCCAATATTTATGCAACCGTTTATGCACTCCTCAAGTGTTTTCCATTTTTTGATGCCATATTGGATAATTAAAATCACCATATCAGCAAGTTTACAACAGGCAGGTTTAAAACCTACATATAAAACCTCTACTGGGTTCCAAAGTCCCATGATATATGCATATCTGTCTTGTCCAAACTTTGGGCCTGATTTATAATCTCCACCAGTAATTTACTCCCTCGTCCTGGTAGAGATACGAACTGCCATATTATGAAATGTTCGTTACCCGGCAGACATTTCAAGTATTCACAGCAACTGCTATCAAGCCGGTTCCTGTGAATGCAGTTGAACTTTGCCGTATGCCTCAGTCAAACATGACAGAGCCGTACAGCAAAGTTTCCAAATCTTTTTAATTTTTAAAAATTAAAAAATTGTTTTTTGTTTTTGAAAATAAAAAAACAAAAGCATTGCCCCTCTTTGCCATGAGTCATCTCACATGGAGATGGGGTAATTTTTGGTTTTTTAATTGCCCTTACTGCTAGGATTTTCGTGGCTGTGATGGACAGTAAAAACGGCTATAAATTTGGTGGGTGAACATATATAACCGAAACTCTGATGGCCCTGACTCCATTGGGCAGTTGGAGAAGTTTCGTCATGGCAGAGACTCAGTAGTCTCCGCTGTGGCCTAACTATGGTCTGATCGCTTCTAAATTCAGTGGACAGACCATTATGTTGGCAGTAAGCATACTCCTTCATTGCAACAGTGTATGCTTGCCGCTAACATAAAAATCGTCCCCTATATCACTTACTCTGGAGATTTACATGTGAGAATGTATGCCATCACAGTACTGACATCAGAGCTTGGATATGGGTCCTATATTGAGAAAGTGCATGCTTATAAGGAATATGGCTGTATAGCAAAATTAGCAGAACTACTGAGTAGTTTTCATTTATCTAGAACAACAGATCATCTTTTAACTTAATCATAGTCAATGATTTCCTAGACTGCCCAAAGGAATCTGTCTAACACAACAGTTTTATTGTTGCAAATGGGTACGTGTTCATATTGTGAACCATTGTTGTTTATTATCAACTAAGAATCAGATGTCAAAGATGTGGACAAAAAGAAATTATTTTTAAAATTTGATAAAACACAATTAATATGTACATTTATATATTTTTTACAGCACTAGCCTCACAAAGATTTCTGGTTAAACTACTTTCAGATTCTGGAGAAGTGTTGAGATGCTATCTCAGTTTTGCAAAGAATCAGTTTTCACATTAGTTTAGAGATGGGCAAGTTATATATAACTTTACTTTTGACACTACAAAGAACACTTTGTATAGTTAATAATTGGTTCTTGACAGCACATCTGTCGACAGACAATTATGTGAGAATACCAGGAGAGCGATCAATTTGTTTATTTATCAAGCTGCCTGAGGTTGAACTTTCAAGGGCCACACATGCTATTTAATTGTCTTGGATAATGAGATAATTTATGGTGTTTTTCCCTGGTAGCAGCACAGACGGAGTTGGAAGTCATTAACCTAGGATCTCTAGGTCTCCTCTTCGGGACATGCTGTATCTCCTCTGTAGGCTTTGAGCACACCCCTCACTTGCCACTTGTTCCTGTGTGTGATTTTTGAAATTCCTTTTCTTTCTGTGGCTAATTATTCACAATTGTCCCTCCTGTTCATGGGTGGTTCCCGGCCCTGGCGACTGGCCCCCTTACATGTATTATTCCTCTTTTATCTATTTCTTTTTGTTTCATTGCACTCTTTTTTTAGATAATGATCTTCTAGGTGTGCAGTTTTCAGCTGCTGAAATTTAAAAAAGCCTTCTGATGTCAAGTCATTTGTTACCTTAAAGTCTCTATGAAGCAAACACAACATGGACTCTAATGCCCGGCGCTCAGTTTTTTCCGGTTTACAGCCTTTATTATGTGCCACTATGCCTCATCATTCTGTTGAAGTTCCACATATACAGCATGTCATGGTTTTTTAATCATTTGCGACAACAAGAAAGGTAAGTCTTCCAGGATACTCTGTGTTCACACCACGCTCTGTCTTTAGTGAGCTTTGATTGTGGCATCCCACCTGCACCTGGGTTCAAAACTTTACAGTCCGGGCTGTGAGGGTGCTGCATACAGGTTCTATCCTAGAAACTAACTAGCCTGAACAAACACATCAGAGGGAGAAATCCATGCTTGCTTGATGAAAGAGAGCACCCGGCTTTTGTATAACAAAGATTCAGCCTCTTTCCACTGTGAGTGTTGGTGTTTCTGGTGTGTAGCTTCTATAATGCTTACCTATCAGGCGTTCAGGCGCCTGACTGTGCTTTATCCAGTGTGTCATATTTAAGTTGTGCTGATTGTGGGACTGCTAGCCTGCATTTATTTTCGTGCTTTCTTGTGTGTGTAAATATTTAAGGTATGCCGATTGTGGGACTGGCCTGTATTTATTTTCGTGCTTTCTTAAGTCTGTAAATGTTTAAGACATGGTGATTGTGGGACTGGCCTGGGTTTATTTTTGAATTGTCTTACATGTGTAACTGTTTAGAATGTGCTGATTATGGAGCTCCTTGGCGCTTATTTTTATTAGAGTTTCTTGTAATCTCGCGAAGCTATGCATTTGTGGTCCATGGCTTTAAAACCTGTGACTCTTGAGGAACACGTGTGTTACGTACCCTGTGCAGGACCACCGTGTAGTTCTCTGTATCACTGTAACTTTAGTATATACAGACATTCAGCTTCACGCTTCAAATGGCTGCTGGACTGAACAAAGACTTCAATTTGCTTTTCGACCTCCTGTGGCAGACATTTCTCTTCGATCACCTATAATCTTTCTTTGTTTGGTTTTCTTTTCTCCCTCTTTTTCTTTGCTGTATTTCAAAACAGCCTCTTCTGCCAAGGTTTTCTGATGTCCTCAGCTCTGCTCCTCAACATCTGGCGACCATTAAGTGTGAATGGAAGCTTAACTGGCTTGTATAATATGTTTGACGTCTGTCTCTCCTCAAGATCCACTGAATGGAAAATATTTGTTCTTTACAACTACTGCAGCTGAGAAGAACAAATGTTCAGTTTTGAAACATGCTGCTTTCAGTTTAGGAAACCTGGACTCTGGTAACACAAGCGAGGGAATAATGCATTCCATGGGGGATGTGTACAGGGGCAGAAGATGGCACTGGACACCTAAAGATCAAACCCCAAGTGACTGCATATGATGATGATCATCATGATCGCGATTTCTAGAGTGCTACAAATGCCCATGGGTATCAAGGCGCTGTAGTCCTGCTGGGCTGCTTGGCAAGAACTGAAAAAAAGAAAAGAGCATGGTAATATTTCCCAGATCTCCTATGCCTTGCTAAAGTGTAAAGAGCCAGGTTTTTAATGCCTTTCTAAAAGGAAGATGTGGTTTTTTGGAGGCGAGATAGAGGGTTAGACTGTTCCACAGCCTTGCTACTACAATCGAAAAGGCTCTGCCTCCCCACTTTTTGCTACGGACTCTGGGAACAATTACATGCTTACGAGCTGCAGGTAGGTGGAAAACACGTTTATTTGGACAACTGTCCATAAAACATTCAAGCTGCAGAGTGGAGGTGTTTTGGCTGGTACATACAATTGGAAAATATTTCAATGTCCGCAGGACTTACTGAGTAGAGGGCTTTATGAACAATGCAGAGTGCCTTAAACACTATACGCTTCTCTGCCGAAAGCCAATGCAGATCACCTAGACCTATTGATGCCGACTGCTGTTTAAGGATGTCCAGTGTAGGTCTAGCTAATGCATTCTGCACCAGTTACAGCTTTGCCATGGTCGTCTGGCATAAACATGCCAGCTCAATTTTGCTCCACTCTTTCTGGGTTACATGGACAGCCTTAGGATGGGTGCCATTTTACACCAATATTTATCAATTACGTGCTGAAGATAAATTACTTAATTTCTTTTAGTTGCTCTGATTCAAGCTCCGTTGCGGTATGTTGGTTTTGCCCCAGCATGGCATTGTCTGTAAGCTGAGGTTGTTTTAAAATGCGTTGTAAGCAGACATCCACTGCAGTATGTTGTTTTAGTTTTTTCTACTGTTTGAGTTCGACCAGTTCTTCCATCAAGTAAGATCCTAGACCGAGGAAGGTTAGGGGCCATGCTTATCAGTTTTGGGTGAGTTTGTTTGTTTACTTTACTGGCTATTCTTCCAGAGTTGTTGAGTCCGGCAAAAGGGGTTGTAGCAGTTTGCTTAAGCTTATCTTTGTTTTTGGGCGTCTTGCTGTTACTTTCTGGTGTCTGCGTCCAACAAAGGCTACAAGCTGGAGGGGGTCTTTGCCTGGTACATGTTCTTGTTCTGGGTAGGAACAGTCTGGGAAGTGAGGCAAGGCAGCTGGCAGCTAGAGTTACCGGAACGGAGGGGCTGGGGCAAGGATCTGTGTACTAGGATCAGGAAATCCTTCAATACTTTGCCTTTTATACTGGATGTTTTTGGCTGGATTTGAATCATTCTGGCATGTGTGTTTATCAGTAATCATTGGGCTCCCGTGGAACCTTGCAGATAATGGTGTCTTGTCTCCTCTAGTTCTGGTAGCATTGTTGTCTGCTGTCTACCCTGTTGCAAAGCTGGCTGCTTTCAGCGGAGTAAACACAAGGAGTTGATGGACGGAGCACTGACACTTTTCAGACACTCACCCCCAGTCAAAGTTCTGGGTTGAATCCATCATCGTTCTTTAGCTCACTTCGCCACCCCAGTTCAGACCCAGCTATATGCAAATCAGTCTTGATCCTGTGCCTCATAAGAACAGTCCAGCCCGAACTGCCAAGCCAGGTCCTCTCTGGACTGGAAACAAGCATCCTAGGACCGGTTTCGGGGTAACACCCCTCATCAGCCAGGCTAGCTTGAATCCAGTGGCAAATTGAGCAAGGGACCCGTGTCTGGGAATACCCTGCCAACTTAGGGCAAACAAAACAAACACAAGGAGATGATGGAAGGTGCGCTGAAACTTTTCAGACACTCACCCCCAGTCACAGATCTGGGTTGAATCCATCATCATTCTTTAGCTCACTTCGCCACCCAAGTTCAGACCCAGCTATATGCAAATATGCGAATGTGAGATGTGTTGGTCACTCTAGTATTTACACAAATAACAATTCAAACACAACTATTTCATTTTATTTCTTTTATAGCGCTTTAGCACTACAGTAGTGCTAAAACACTATAAAAGAAATCAAACAAAATAGTGGAATTTACTAATTCAGAAGCAAGATATGAAACCATGTACTTCGGATCCCCACCAACAACTTCTTTGTGGCTTCTGTCTAGTTATCAGGCTCAAGGAATTCAATCCATTCAAGCTGTTTTAAGCTCCTTGGTGATTCACCAAGTTACAGAAACAAATGGTGGAATTTCTAAGAACTCATTGGATTTGTCTAATCATTTATTTAGCCAACATCTTGATCATGTCCCAAGGTCCACTCACCCTGAAATACCAGCAAAACATGACAAGGATCTCCTTTCTAACCTTGGATTTGTAATCAAGCAAGACACATCAGATGTTCAATACTCAGGACTGATAACCTTCTTGGGTTTTGTCATAAACTCCATTTCAGCTTCTTTGTCCTTACTAAGTCAAACGATTTGTGACATACAGAACGAAATTTGCTGGGTCCTTGCAAAAGACAATATTACTATAATCTGGATAGTCAGTTTAGTAGGCCTTCTAACCTCCTCCAAGCAGGCGGTCGTTCCAGGACCTATGCACTACCTCGCCCTTCAGAGATTAAAGATCCTTTACTGAGGAGGGGATCTCTCATACTTTGATCAATTCTACTTTTCGACATACATGCAACAAGATCTGCAGTGTAACTCGATCACATAAAAGCATGGAATGGAAGGCTCATTTTCGGTCTCATTGCAGATATAGTGATCGTATCGGCTAGGGTGCAAACTGTGGAGAACTAGCAACGGGCGGAATATGATCTCAGAAGGAACGGTCTTAACACATTAACTGTCTGGAACTTTTAGTCAAATCTTTTGTGGATTGCACCCAGAAATATCACTGCTGTATTATCTGGAAATAAACAATGTTTCAGCAGTGCAGCATCTCACCCATTTGCGGGGAAGGCCAAAGATTCTTTGCCTTACTACCTGATCCACAACATATCTGTCATAGCAATCCACCTCCCAGGCAGGGAGAACAGTATAGAAGACTGGAATTTCCTACACCGCAGGGATTCAAGCAACTGAAAATTGAACTCATCTTTGTTTGCTCAGATAATGTAGAAATGGGGTCCATGCCAAACAGATCTCTTTGCCTTTCATCTGAACTTTCACTTGCCACTGTTCTACATTTGGATGCAAGACACTTTAGCTCTGGCGACGCATGTGTTTATGCACGACTAGAAGGGTTTGAACTATGTCTTCCAACCTTTCTATGTGTTTAGGGTAGCTCTTCAAAAAAGGAAACAGAAAGCAGAGGTGATTTGAATTTTTTATGTGTGGAGGACTACAATTTGGTCTCCAGTCCTCCTAGCACTATCTTGCCAACATCCCTTGAGTTTCCCGATCCTTCCAACTCTACTTATGGACCCAGTAAGTCAACCTCATCTGTTCATCATCCAAAATCAACTGCATATGGTTGCTTGGAGAGTTTATGGGAATGCTGGCCACTGCCAAAATTTTCAGAGCAAGCTGTCAATCTTATCTATAAGGCCTGGTCCGATTCTACTCACAAAAGATACTGATTAGCTTAGGGCAGATAGTCATGCTAGTACACGAACCAGGGTGTGGACCCTGTGGCAACAGACATAAATTTCTCAGGCATCTGAAGGTCTATCCTACAACATTTTGAACTCGTATAGCCCACCTATTTCTCCAGGTCGTACCGGTTGCAGAGCACCCCATTGGTGAGCATCCTTTGGTATCTAAATTGGTGCAGGAATTAGATTTTCTTCACTGTGTCATCCTGGATATTTTGTTTTATGAGAGGTCCCTATGGTTCTAAAATTTCTCCAGGCATGGTCCGATAATAAGTATTTAACCAGAATACAAATTCTGTCAACCTGGCCATGCGCCTTTGCTTAACCTCGTGTAAAACAGTTGGATGTTGAAGCATTGGATCTTGCAGGTAAGTACTTTACTCCAGAAGGTGTACCTTTCTCATGTTTAGGAGGACACAATTATTTCCTAGCTTTTTAGGTGAAAGCAAATTGGCTATGGTACACTACATAAGAGTTTACAAAACGGTCACTGCAGAATTCAGATTGTCCCCTACAGGTCAACTACTTATTTCCATTGTTTGACCGTATGGCCTGGTCTCCTGTTTCACCTTGGCTTAATGGATCAGATGGATTTTATTTAAAGCAGGCATTGATATTTCATTTTTTTGGAGCTCACTTAGAGGTGCAGCAGTCTCCAAATCCATTAATGCTGGTGCACGTCTATAAAATATCCTTCACATGGCAGACTGGTTATTGGATACTATGTTTAAGGAATTTGATTGCAAACCATTAAGAAATGATTGTTCTTTGTTTGTCGATCAGCTTTGGACTTGCATAATCTGTAGCCTCCAATCTTGTCATAGAATCAAACATTTTATAGCATACTTGTTGGCCTTTGCTCTTTCCACAGGGTCAACTCCAACCTTTTTGCCTTCACCCCTCCACTTTTTGCTGCATTCCTTTTGGTGGACCTTAGAACTTTACCACTGCTAACCAATGCTAATGTGCTTGTGCTCTGTTCTTTAAAACATGGTAAAATTGGTTTAAACCTTTTTGGCATATTTAATTTGCCTATAAGTCCATTGTAGAATACCCAGTACCTGTACATTAAATGCTACTAGTGGCCTGCAGCACTTATTGTGCCACGCACCTAAGTAGCACCCCCCCCCATAACCTTTGCCAGGTCTGCCATAGGAGCCTGCAAGTAGTTTTAAACAGCCAATTTGACTTGCCAATTTAACCCCCTTGCCAACTGTTAACCTCCCCTTTTACTGCATTTGTCACCCCTAAGGTTAGCCCTAGGTGGCCCATAGGGCAGGGTGCATTGTAATTAAATGGTTGGATATGTATTAGTATATTTTACATGTCCTGGTAGTGAATAACTCCTAAATTTGTTTTTCGCTGTGTGGGGCCTACCTCCTCCATAGGATAACATTGGTTTGTCTTATTACATTTAATAAGTGCTAGCTTTTGATTGGGAACAGGTAAGCATTTCATGTTTGGTGTCTGAGAAGTTGTAATTAAAATCCTTTTTAATGGCAAACTCAGATTTTAAGTTGTTAAAATGCCACTTTTAGAAAGTTGGCATTTTCCTGCTCTAAATTATTTGGTGCCTGCAGCCTGTCCTGGGTCGTGTGATTGGGTGTAGTTGGCAGTTGGACTTTGTAGATTCCTCCCAGACAGCCACACAATAGAGAGATTACGTTTGCCTGGATGGGCCATCATCTAGCAGGATGGGGGCAGAGCTGGGCACAGCCCCACTTGCAACGGAGAGGGATATCCTCTGTCTTCACACAAAGGACCTGCCAGGTCAGCATTGTTCATGCAGGCAGTCAGGGACAGGGCAGGGGAAGCAGGAAACTTCAAGCACTTCAAAGGGAATTCTCTAGAAATGTTTCCTACTTCAAAAGAAGCAGCATGTATAGAAAGAGGACCCTCATACCCACTCTTCAGTTCACTTCTAGACCTGAGGAAGGACTCTCGGAGGACTGCCTGCTGCTGTAGCCTGGTGTGTACTCCACAAGACTGCTTTGATGCACATGGAAGGGCTGTTTTGAAGCCTGGAGGCTGCCTTGAACTCTCAGAGGCCTGGCCTACTGCTTGAGCCCTGTTGTATCACTTGAACCCAGAACTACCAAAGTGAGTCTAAGAGCTAATTGGCAGGCCTCCTGATCAGAGCCTCAGCGGCAGACCAGGCTACCACCATCTTGAACCTACACTAGACCCTGCCTGAGTGAGTCCTGAACCCCCAGATGGAACCCTTCCAGTCCTGGGCTTTTGGCTGTGGTGTTAAGGGTGCCCAGATAGCCAACATACAAAACTTGGACTCTTAAAACATTGTTGGGTAAAAAGTGCTCTGTGAACTGAGTTCTATCCGCCAAAGCTGTATCACTGGTCGGCTTGACTTCAGCTGCAGCTCCCCCCTACATACTTCTCCACAGCAGCATATCCTGTTCAGCGGTCCTTTGCCAAAGGGGTAACCAGCCTTGCGGAACTATAGACGGCTACAGCCTCCTGTCTCATCTTGCTGGAGATTTTCAACTTCCAAAAGAGAGACTACGTCTGAATATAGAAATCTTCACTGCAACTGTGTCCAGTGGCTCCCCAACGACGACATTCCCTCCTTGACTCCATCCTGCAGCCTTGCCCTGCTTAACTTCTACCTAGACTTTTTTTCAGAATTTTTTCTAAGTCTGAAAGTAAGCGCATATCAGGCCCAATCCACTCCCTGTATCCGACCTGCGCTCCATCGATGTTGGATATATTTGTTTGTACTTTGACCCGGTCTTTCGAGACTAGATTTACACAGTTGGCGCTTTGATCTTTTAGGCCCTAGTTTTTACCTTGAACCTTAAAAATTCATAACTCCGGTTCTACTGATTAGATTTTTGTCATTTTGGTGTCAAATAATTTATTATATGTACTCTACATTTCTGAACTGGTGTGAGATTTTTTGTGTGTTATATTTTCATTTTATTTCTGTGTGTGTGGTGCACAAATACTTTTACATTGCGTCTAAGTTAAGCCTGACTGCTTTTGTGGCAAGCTACCAGAGGGTTAAGCACAGGTTAATTTTGGACTTTTTATGGTTCACCCTGATGGGGATTATGGCTATTGCTTGAATTGGGGCACACCCCTTTCAACCAAAACCCAACTTCTCACATTGATGTTGAGCAGAAACAAAAATATCCATATAAATAATTTTACACCAGAGTTGACCTTTTTTAAACTTTT
Source organism: Triturus cristatus (assembly GCF_964204655.1). Classification (NCBI taxonomy): domain Eukaryota; kingdom Metazoa; phylum Chordata; class Amphibia; order Caudata; family Salamandridae; genus Triturus; species Triturus cristatus. The sequence continues at coordinate 31,286,435 of NC_140580.1, read as the reverse complement.
CTTTGTTTTCTATTTTCTCTTTTTTCTAAATTTAAGTGCCCTGCCTTCCATTTTGTACCATTATGTGCTGCAAGGAGAGCACATTCACCCCCAGAAGAGGCCCAGGTTGCCCAGGTTGGGGCAGGGAGCAGTGTATCTGCCTACATCTGCTCCCAGAAGCGCTGGAGGACAGGAAGGTGGAGAGGGAGCTCAAACTGCAACTTCCCAAGCTAAAGATGGAATCAGGGGAGATAATGGCAAGGGAAAGACTGGCCATGGAGGAGAGGAAGATGGCCATGAGCTCAGTCTCAAGGAGCTGGACATCAGAGACAAGCAGGCAGAGTCCAGCTGTATTGGTAGTAATGTTACCCCATTGCCCATTGGAGAAAGGGGAGTCCCCATCCCTAAGGATGTGGTGCCTAACTTGTTGTGGGGATAGCATAGACAACTGTTTGCTTTGGAGATGAATAAGGTCCCTAGAGAGGTTTGGGGGAAGCCTCTGCGGGCATGCTCCCAATGAAGGGAGGGAGGAAAGTTAGCCCCAGGCAAAGTGGGCAGGATGAAGTATTCTCTCATGAAAGAGGTCCTGACCAGAAAACATGGGTTCACCCCAGAATGGTATAGGCAAAGTTTTAGGGAGAGTCAAAAAAGCTACCCTAACAGTCCTGGCTTGATTGTAAGGATCATTTTTCCAAGGCACCGGATGGTTGGATGAAGGGCTGTGAAGTGATTGATTACAAAGTGCTGTATAACTTGATTGCTAGAGAGCACATGTTCAGTCTTTGTTTTACAGAGCTGCACTAACACCTTGTAGCTAGTAAGGTCTCTGATCCCAGGGAGCCTGCTAAAGAGGTGGACTGCTGGATCAGCACCAGGGTCCACAAGAAGGTACATGGAAGTGACCCCAAGAAGGGTGGTTCAGATTCCGCTGAGCAGAGTGAGGGGAAGGCCAAAAGAGACACAGACAGGTCAAAGAGCCAGGTAGGGGGAAAGGGTTCTGGTGGGTGGTTACCCATGTCAGCTGATTACCAATCCCACTGCTCCAATTGTTCTCAGCTAGGATATAAGCAGGGAGACTCTGTCTGTCCTTCGGAACCACCCACTGGTGGGACCTCTACAGGTGGGGCCAATATGGCCAGCAGGGTAAGTAGTCCCCAGGGGCAGGAGGTAACCATGCCCCAATCTCCCTTAGTTGGGAGGTGAAATTAGAGAGTAGATTTATGATCCCTGAGTATGAGAGTAGTCAATTCCACCAGGTCAAGGCGAATGAGGGACACCAGGCCAGTCAGACCATTGTAGTATAAGCGCTGTTTTCGTCAGAGTAGTACACCAGTCAGGTGTAGGGTAACTCAGGCACATGGGCAGAGTGTATTCTGCCCCTTGGCCCTGGTATCCCTGGAGTGGGGTGGGAGTGACCTCGAGGAAGGTTATAGTTAGTCCACAGATGCCCATTGACTGTATTCTGGGGAACAAGTTGCCATCAGTGATGGAAGAGCTAGGAGAGGCAGCCACCCAGGGAACCCTGGAAGCTCAGAAATCCGGGTGTATCACTCCGAAAAGGAGGGTACAGAGGCCATGTGAATTTTTGTTGTTCACCCTGACGGGGATTGTGGCTGTTCCTTAAACAGGGGTCATTCTCCCTTCAACCTAATTACTCACAATAAGTTATCAGGAAGTTTCAAGTCTATTAAGGACATGGAGGCAATGAGTAGCTTACCCAAATTGTTCTTACTGGAGTTTATGAAATGAACATTTTATATGTGAAATGTTTCTTTTTATTGATATCCACCATATATTTGTTATTTACAGAAATTTGGGAATTTTCTACTTAGCACTGTGTTTACTTCAGTTTCAGATCTAATGCAAGAAAAATCAAAAAAGTTACTTTACGGGTGGCATTGGTACATCGCAGGAAGAAGAGGCGGATCTTCGCTAGTCATGGTTGTTTATATGTACATCTGTGAGCTGAATGTCTACTGAAGGAAAATAAAAAACTAAGAAGAGACTGCATAATCGTGGCCTGTGTGTCCTTAACAGAACTGAAAATTCCTGATCCTGTGTACTATAAAATGTAGTAACCTGAACGTACTGGGGCCATTTGGCAGAGATCCTTCCACAGCAAGTGTATGTTACCTCACAGCGCATCAGCGTAGTGTGTCTGAGGCACAGTGCACTGGTAATGAAGTGGTTGAAGACAGCTTCACCTTTCAGCCAGGTTGTTGTAGGCTGATCCAGAGCCACACAAGTGCATATGCTCAGTGGCGGTTTCTTCGTTGGAGTGTGGGGGCATTGCCCCCCTGTTTCTATTGGTGCTAGGCCTCCAGTTTACTTAAGCGATATATGCATTTGTTTTATTAATGGCTTTTTGTTAAGACGCGTGAGCGTGGAATGGCTCTAGCGTTTTTACAGCAGCTGTAGAGGGCGAACGTGGGGGGTGGACCGTGACCGGGAGCTTGAGGATTGACAGGCTCCTCCAGGTGAAGTGCGCATGTCGGGTTGGACGTGTGCCTTGCTCTTTCCAGCCCAACATGCGCACTTAAACCCTCAACTACCAGTGTGCAGTGTAGGAGCTTGGGGACTGCTGCTAGAGCCCCCGAATCCCATGAGGAGCGTTCGCAGCGCCTTTCCAAGTCAATTATTGCTTTACTCTGCAGCATCTTGATTGGCTCAGGCCAGGCGTCACAGGGTGGGACAGAAGGCCGAGCTGCCGTTGCACGCTTTCAAACAGCATGCAATGCATCGGGTCACATGCATACTGTAAGCAGATACTCTGGGCGTGCTTTAGTAGAGTATCTGTTTAAAGCATACCTCGTATCATCTCACTCAGGGTCTAGCGAATTCCATGAGCACTGAGGGGGCAGCAACAAACCTTGGGACTTTACTGGCAGCCTCTAAAACCGCCCATGCATGCCTTTTCAGGAGCAGTAGGGTCTGCCAGGTGAGCCAGGGACCAGACTGGAGCCGTTGCCTCGTGCGTGCCAGCCTGGGTGTTTGATGTGTCTTGTGCTTGTCAGAGGTATCAGTACAGTGTACTGCTTCGACGCTGTAGAAACTTTACTTCAACTCTTGAGTCTAAACAAGTCCCGAAAGCATATGGTCACAGGTCGATTTTGTAGCTCTTGGCATGAGATTTCCAACTCTTGTTCCGTTAGAATGGGTTCTAATGCATTCTGGGTTTTCAAGTCTCGGCTTTTCGTTTGAATTCTCTTCTCAGACATGCATGAAGTGATTAGTGTCTCTCACCTTCCAAAATGGAGTCACGTGGCACTCCAGTTTTTTCTCTTTTTTCTCTGAAGGTGTGTGGGAATGCACTCACCTTTAGAAAATGAAAATGTTGCACGTCAAGCACGCTTATATCATTGGTGGATTTGGTACATGTTCTGCAGTGGATTTCTTGGGTGAGTGGTGCATGCGGTGCCCTTCTGTGAGGCTACATGCTGCTTGTATCCCTTTGCCTCAAGTGATGGCTAGTGGGGCATGAGATGGTGGTCCTGTCCTCTCTGCTCCCACTCAGCAGGCCCTACTCTGTACTACCACCTCACAGTAGGTGCCCATGCTTCAGAGTGACTCAAAAGCCCTGCCCTCCCCACAGCCCCTTGGCAAACCCCACTCTTCTTGTGTTATTGCTCCCCTCAGCAGGGCCCGTGCTACCTCGCAGGAGCTGCTGCCCCCAACTCTCCCCAGACATACCCCGTACCTCCCCCGGTTCATTTTCTAATTAAGTGATTCTGGATTTCTGCAGTGCACGTTTGCAGATGGTATATGTGTGTGGTGGTGGGGGTGGGGGGGAGGCTACAACTTGTAAGCGTATTGTAGAGCCTAGTGGAGGGTTCGGCTGTATAATCACACCCACCTAGGCATGCTATTATCCAGTTTGAGCACCCATCAAGACCCTTTAGGTATGGGTCATTAGGGGATGAGGGGAAATGGGGAATGGGGGGTGAGTGCACAATGATCTTTGGATAAGATATTACAATACTCTTCCCTTGGCATTTTATCGAGCTTGGTCAACATTTTTAACACCTGACACATGGGTGAAACAGATCTAGTCAACATGCTCACTAGGCCAACATGTCAACATTTGGTCTGCAAGTTAAACAGATTTGTGCAACATGCACATTGAAATACTTGTAGAAAAAAATAGATTAGCAAACCCATTATTTCTAGCAAAGTTTGACACGCTTTCCACCAGTGGCGGCTCGCATAGGGCGTGCTTGGGAGATAGTGGGGGGGGGGGGGGGGGGGCGAGCCGACACAAGACCAGTTTATTGTGTGTGAAAAAAGAAAGCTTTATTGAAACAGGTGCATATCACAATTTCATCCCTTGGCCACTGCCTTACAAAACTAAACACCTTACTATACAAGAATTTCCTGACCCCTTGTCCCTCCCCCCACCCCTACAATCCCCACATCAGGTCCCCCATCCCACGAAATACAACATAACATTCCATAACCATAATATAACCCAATCCTATACAATCTAGCCTTTCCAAATCCTAATCTCCCCTGACCGTAATCCCTACCTGCCTTTGTGCTACTGTAACTAACAAACCTCTAATCAAAATTTATACTACCTGGTTACCCTTTTCCTGCTCCTGCTCACAAACTACCAACATATAACAACAAACTCCAGCCAATCCCGGCCAACTGTCAACCACCCCGCCTGCACCTGTTCCAAGCGACAATACAACAAATTACCCCTTATGTACCTGTTCCAACAAATGCCGCCCACCAAAACAAAAACCCCAACGTCAAAATGGCTAACCCAGCGAAAAAGACCCCCCTAAACCCCTGAAACTAGGGAGGGCGGGAGGGGACAAAAAACCTGCCCTACAAAGCGCTCCCAGCCACCAGGTCACCAAACCTAAAATGGTGGCTGGGGAAGCGCGAAAATACGTTAAATAGCCCTTGGGTAATATTCTACAAAATTGGGCTACATTTGGGCTATTCCCAATGTAGCCCAAATCATGCAAAATGGCCGCGAGCCGGCCACTCCCACCCCCCTCCCAATCTGCCCGGGGGGCAGACCTCGCTGCGCTTGGCTGCCCCCCAAGCTCCCATTTGGGGCGGTGAGGCGGGGCGGGGGAGGGGAAGGGCGAGGGAGTAGTAAACTCGGACATACAACGGAATGGAGGAAAGTAATGATATTTTCCTTCGTTCCGTCGTATGTCCGAGTTTACTACCGCCCCCACCCTACCCCTCCCCGCCTCACCACCCCGCAGCACGCCCTATGCGAGTCGCCACTGGCTTTCACAAAATGCAAAAGTTACTTTGCAGGTGAAATGTACCTTTTAGCCACTACTACAACCATAAATTTCAGATAGCACACAGCTTTCCAGTGGATGTTATCTCCCCCAAGCTATCTCACCAACTCGGGCATCAGTTTCTGTGAGGTGAAACAGACAGTGCTTCAGGCATTTTGTGTCTGCGTGGATAACTTTGTCCTTCAATCAATCAATCAATCATGGGTTTGTTGAGCGTGACTACTCACCCGTGAGGGTCTCAAGGCGCTGGGGAGGAGGGGAGGTGCGGGTTCCAGTCCATCAAGGAGGAGGTCTGTTGATGAGCCATGTTTTGAGGTTTTTCATGAAGATGGGGAGTGATGTTATCTGTCTGAGGTGGAGCGGCAGGGTGTTCCAGGCTCTGGCTGCGAAGAAGGAGAAGGAGCGGCCTCCCGATCTGGACCTCCTGGTGCAGGGAACTACGGCGTAGGAGAGCTGAGCTGATCGTAGGGTCCTTTGGGGTGCGTGGAATTTGAGTCGGCTGTTCAGGTATGCAGATCCGGTGCTGTGGAGGGCTTTGTGTGCGTTGGTGAAAATCTTGAAGGTGATTCTAGCCTCGATGGCGAGCCAATGGAGTGTGCGCAGGTGCTGGGAGATGTGGCAGTGTCTTGGCAGGTTGATGGCCAGTCTTGCGGCGTTCTGGATGTTTTGTAGCTTGCGGGTGAGTTTTTTGTTTATTCCAGCATAGAGTGCGTTGCCGTATTCATGTCTGCTGGTGATGAGGGCGTGAGTGACGGTCTTTCTATGCTCGAGGGGGATCCATTTGAAAGTCTTGCGTAGGCGGCGGAGGGTGTGGAAGCAGGAGGATGCAACGGAGTTGATCTGGCAGTCCATTTTGAGTTCAGAGTCCAGGATGATTCCGAGGTTGCGTGCGTGGTCTGTGGGGGTGGGCTGGTTTCCGAGGGCGGGGGGCCACCAGGTGTCGTTCCAGGCATCGGGGTGTGGGCCCATGATGAGTACTTCTGTTTTGCCAGTGTTGCGTTGTAGGCAGCTGCGTTTCATCCATTTGGCGACTGCTTTCATGCCTTCTTGAAAGTTGTGCTTGGCTGCGTTGAGTTCGTTGGATAGGGAGGGGATGAGTTGAATGTCGTCTGCGTATGAGACAATGTTGAGCCTGTGTGTTCCGATGATGGGGGCGAGTGGAGCAATGTAAACATGGAGCCATGTAGACGTTGAACAGAGTGGGGCTGGGAGAGGATCCCTGGGGGATTCCACAGGTGGTTGGTGTAGGGTCCGAGATGAAAGGAGGGAGTCTGACTCGCTGCGTTCTGCCGCAGAGGAAAGAGTGGATCCAGTTGAGGGAATTGCCCCGGATACCTGCATCGTGAAGTCTGCGTGTTAGGGTGCGGTGAGAGACAGTGTCGAAGGCCGCTGAGAGGTCGAGGAGGATGAGGGCTACTGTCTCTCCTCTGTCTAGGAGGGAGCGGATGTCGTCTGTAGCGGCGAGGAGGGTGGTTTCTGTGCTGTGGTTTTTTCTGAAGCCAGATTGGGAGGGGTCGAGGATGTTGTGCTCTTCGACGAAGGTAGCTAGTTGGCTGTTGATGGCTTTCTCGATTACTTTTGCTGGGAACGGGAGCAGGGAGATGGGTCTTTAGGTTTTGAGGTCGGTGGGGTCTGCTGAGGGTTTCTTCAGAAGGAGGTTGATCTCGGCGTGCTTCCAGTCATCAGGGAAGGAGGCGTTCGCGAGGGAGCGGTTGATGGTGTGGCGAAGCATTGGTGCAATGGTGTTGGTGGCTCTGTTGAAGATGTGGTGGGGGCAGGGGTCCGTGGGGTCCTTGGGGGCCCCAGAGTGGATTGACTTCGTTGTCTTTAGCGTGTCTTCGGTGGTGAGGGCTGTCCAGCTGTCAATCGTTGGCTTCAGGGTGTCGGGGGTGGATGGTGAGGGTTCAGTGTGTTGGCTGTCTTTGTCGAAGTTGTCGTAAATGTTCTTGATCTTGTGGTGGAAGAAGGTGCTGAGTTTGTCGCAGAGGTTTTGAGAGGGAGGGATGTCTGTAGACTCGCTGGTGGGTTGGGCGAACTCCTTGATGATGCTGAAGAGCTCTTTGCTGTTGTGCGCGTGTGTGGAGATTCTGTCTTTGATCGCTGTTGTTCTCGCATTTCTGATGAGTTGGTGGTGATGTGGGTGGCAGCTCTGAAGTTGTTGTAGGCTTCTGTGGATTTGGAGTTCCTCCAGGTCTTTTCGAGGTGGCGGCATGTGCGTCTGGACTCTCGAAGTTCGGTAGTAAACCATTCTTGCTTTCTTGGCACGGGTGTTGTTGTTCTTCTTGAGGGGCGGCTATGGTGTTGGCGCTGTCGGAGATCCATCTGTGCAGAGTTCGGGCTGTGGTGTTGGGGTCGTCGTCTTCCGCGATGGTTGGTGTGGAGTTGCCGAGTGAGGCGGTGAGCTGGTCGTCGGTGATTTTGGCAGTTTCTTTGTGGGAGCAGGTGCTGGGGTCCTTGGTCCTTCTTTTTATTCTTCACATTAAAACTTTTGTAATTGTATACAATGGGAAAAGAGAACTCCCATAATGCTAAGTAATACTGATCTGGGAGCCTGGATATCTTAGAGGTCAACTAGGAAACGAGCTGCCAGTATACCTATCAATAGGTCACGTTTTAAGAAGCACCTCACTTCTCTCAAAACAAGTCCACTTGAGGTATGACTGCTCTCTCCGCTGCTAGAGAACATCACACTGGATGCTTCATGGTAGGACTGGGGCTCAAGGGTGGCTTCAGGACAGGGAAGGGGCACAGTGTGGCTCGGGAAGGGTTAGACTGGGGTGCAGGGGGGGTTGAGGGCAGGACTGGGGCACAGACCTTCTCAGGCAAGGCAGGACTAGGAGCACAAGGTTTCCGTAGCAGGGCAATTTTCCTTTATAAATGCTTTCAAGAACTGCATTTTTGGTCCAATGAAATATTCAATGATTTTTTTAATTTACAAATGCATATAAGAACTTCATTCTGATCCATTTATCACAGAAATAGTGCTGGAAATTGCTCCAATATACACCATTTTAAAAAGGTGTTCTTGGGTGAAGAACCCCCCGTACGCCACTGATAAACTTCAAGCTCGCTCACTTCATTCACCTGCATGACTAAATTAATTTTTTATCACACGCCTAACCAATTTCAAATTCCACCAGCCGCCACTGCATATGTTCCTATGACAGGCGGCGTCCACAGTCATGGCGCTTAGCTGCTCCAAGCCACACAAAAAGCCCTTTTGGCTTAAGCAGGCATTATTACAGGTTTTCAATGAGTTTTGGGATTATGTATCTGTCTAATACTAAAATAAATGTGGCCAAGAGAAATATAGGTGTTTCTACTTCAAGGAAAGTTATAATATTCTTTGCTGCCGTCTCAAAGCCTGTTACCGTCTAACATTTGGTAGGTGTAAAATGTCATTAGGTTAAAAGAATATGATTATCCCAGTAAAGAGTATGTCCATCAGCGTCAGTCAATTGATCCTATCCAGTATTCACAAACATTGATTCACCAAAGCCCCATGGGAACCAAAAGTGACATTGCACACTTTTTGACCATGACCTTACAGGATTGACTTTAGTCCCTACCAAGCATGCTATTTGGAGCTCAGGGGCTGAGAAGGGCAAGAAGTGTAAAACACAGAAGCTAAACTTCAGGGCCTTGTTTCATGTCTGCACCTGTCATTGTCTTTATGTGCCCCCCAGGAAAGGGGTATGAAGGTCAGTGCCAGGGATACTAAGGGCAAGCCATGGATAGCAGCTACTACCGGTGGCTTCCAAATATCAACATTCATGTTTGTACCGAGACCGGTTGCTACAGCCAAGCACTGAGAACGAGCAGAAAAGGTTTTCATGCCCCACAGAAGACTTAGTTTCCCTAATGCCTCATAGTGCACATTAAACTTGAATCAGGGCAATGCACGTTTCCTGTGAGCAGAGGAAATGCTTTGAACTCCAGCTGCAGAATCGTGTCCTGTTCATAGTTGAGGCAGAGGGCGTGCACCCGGGTCCAGGCTGAGGCAGAACAGGTTTCCTTCCTGGATGCTACTTGGTCTGCTTTCACTGGAGACCTAGTTTAGGTTCACGATTTAGATAAACATGCTCAGCTTGAATCAACCCACAGTATTGAGACTTAAGAGGGGGCATTTGAGGAGTTCTTGGGGCTTGGAGGGGACCATATGGTTACTTGACTCAGAACAGTCTTGCTTTAGCAAATACAATTTGGATTTATGCTAAGAAAGAGTATATTCTACTAATATGTACGGAATTTACAGTTTGCCCTGTCAGTAACTGGCATTTTATGAAATGTAATTGGGAACATTGGACCCAACTCCACAGCATGCATTTTTTAAATGTCTACACCACTGCTGGAAACGCCTTTAGAAACGTGCATGCATTTTGTGTAATCGAAATCTTGTGTGCAATACCGAACACTTCCCTCGGCATGTTCACGAGTTAATTTACATTTGTGAGCACCTCATCATGAACGTTTGTGGCAGGGATGAATAACTGCATTATTGTTGCCAGGGAATGGATGTAAATTCTCTGAAATAGTCTCTGGTTCCTCGGGCATTCACAGTTTCAGTTATTGTCACAGGCTGCCTGCTGTATTGACATTTGAGCACCACCTCCTTAACCTGCAAGGCCTGAGAGACTGTGACACTTCTGTTGACATCATTTCAGTGGAACAGCTGGCACCTCTGGAAAAGGCGCGTAACAGCCAAGGTGAGACGTCACTGCTGTGCTGGTCCTGCTCCCTGACTGATGTGTGCTCCTCGGGTGATTTCAAACATGGCTGGGAGGAGTGCCTGTGGCGCGTGTCTGAGAAAAAGACTGCAGCATCTGAGGGGTCCTGAACATGTTCCCGAGGGGGTGAAATTGTGACAGTAGGAAGGAAGAAGAAAGACTGTACTGAGAAGTCTCTTTTCTTTAGAAAGGCGAATGGCCAGGACACTGGCAAGGATCCAAGCAACAGGTGACCTGGGGGGAGTGAATTTCCACCTCTTACCCACTAGCAAGTTGGCCCTCCTCCATTGTATAAGGAGTGACCAACAAAGACATCACACTCTTGCCAAGAGGAGTCTCCTGAGTCTGAAACTTTACTGGAGGCAAAGGGATACTTGTCTCAGTGTGCCAAAGATACATACTGGAGACTGGGCGTTGGTTCTCCCCCCTCACTAATGAAAGCCCTGCAAAGTTTTCACTTTAGAGGTTCCTTTGTTAAAGGAAAGTTCAGAAGTGGGACTGCCAGGCAAACAATCTGTTCATCTCGCATTGTTGCTACGAAGACCAGCGTAAACCTGGATCTGGCTACTTACTGGTTCAAAGAGCGTCTTCTACCAGTCGAAGAGCGTGTGCTTTGTGACCGCTCTCTGTTGGTTTAGTGATGAGGCATTGGAAAGGACATAGGAAGGTGGTGAAGGAAGTGTATGAAAACAGTAACTGGCATTCCCAGTTAGGATTCATCATGACCCCATGAGCAGGTGGGGGGTTAAAAAAGACACAATACACTAAATAGGTGAAGTCTAAGGCACTGCAGCATGTTTGAGAATTCCTTAAGCTCGAAATAAAGTTTGGTTTACACCGTTCACCGGTATGAACTTCAGTGTTATGGTCTGGCTGGCTTCCATGGCACAAATAGCTCTAACGGTGGGGGACAGCAAGGTCAAGGCACAGCCAAGAGAAGACCTTAGCTCATGCCAAAGCACAAAGGATGTTAGGGAATGAATCTCACTATTTACCAACATTACAGCAACTTCAAGCTACTCAAGGGTTCAAGTAGTCTACCCCACAAGAAGTTTAGGTACACCAATTCCTGTTCGAGATTTGGTGCCAGACTCCTGGCCTGGGCGAGTTTACCATTCCCTAGAGGTAGGCTATATATAGATCTTCGAAACGTTACCAACAGGCCCGGTTCTAGCGGGTGGGCCAGGCCCACCCAAATATGACCTTTGCCCCTCCCAGTCGGCAGAAGAGGCCATGAGGACGGCCAAACATTGTGATGCTTTTTCACTTTGCTTACATTAATTATCAATCTGGGGTAGCAATGTCACCTTTCCGAAAGAAAAACTAATTGTAGTAGTTTTAAGAGTGTGAACAGGCATGAACATGATACTAAATAAAACTATAAATACAACTGTATGTATAAATTTGTACCATGACTTTTCCGTCTCTTTTTACTATATTTAATAGTCAGGAATCTTTTCAGCTTTAGAATCCATTTAAAAGTGTTTTCCATGTTTATTTGCTGTTTGAAATAGGTACAGATAAGGACAAAAAATTCTTGCTTTAGGTGGTTTTGCAAGTGTTTGTACCAGCTGGGACAGTAAAATACCAGTGGTGCCAGTAAAAAATCAGCCAGGTGGCAATCCTAGTCAGGTGTAATTAAGGAACCTCTAGAAGACACTTTAAAGTGCATTTTTTAAAATAAATACTGTTCTACGTATGCACTGTAAAAGGGAAAAATGCTGACTTTGGGTGATTTTCTCTATTTTAACACTGGCTCAGATATTCAAATATTCATGTCGGAAGAAAACAGCAATGTGGCAACCTTACCTAGTGTCGGAGGCAAGGTGCAGTTACGGTGTGTGTATGGTGGAGTGGGGACAGGGCGTTACTTGCCAATGATGCAGCAGGTGCAGCGTCACCGGAGCCCAGAGCTGTGAGCGTCTTTTTGCACCTCAACTATCTAACATAACATGCGCATTTGTAAAATTCACGTTCACCCAAGGGTATCTTGGCACTGAATAACCGATGCTTATGGTTACCCAACTCAATGGTACACATTTTATTGACTTCAGAAGGATGAAAGGCTAAGTGGCCCCACTAGGATTTGAACCTGTGACCATGAGGTTGAACACAGGCCCCTCCCGTGGATGCATTAGTTCACCAGACCCAGCTGTTTCTGTGGGTGGATTCTGAAGGTGTTTGTGTATTTTAATCTGTGTATGATGCACACAGTAATATACTGTAGGATGTGGCATACATTATAATATTCCCATGATGGCAGTGCAAGCCTCACTGCATAAGCAGCCATAAGGGAATCATAAATGTCCGACAATTATCTAAGAATAAATGTGAAATTATCCTCTTCAGATCAACACATAATTTTTCATGTATGACGTCAGCACCCTAATACAAGCGGTATCTAAAACAGACATTTTTCAACGTTCTGTTATTGTATCTGGGGCGTAACACAGGCCCCCGCATCCCCCGCGATGCAGGGGGGCCAAAACTGCAGGGACCATCCTCAGCCCAGTACTCAGGTCTTAAAGCTCTGGATTAAATCCGGAGTGGGGGCCCCTCCGTGTACCGTGCAGGGGGGCCCCCTCAGCTTTCGTGACGCCACTGTATTGTATTAGTTATGTTTAATTATGGCTTTTATTATAACTTCAGTGATGTCAATTATTGTGATGTTATAAGTGTTAAGGTCATGTGACATCACTTCGTAGGAAGATTGAGGGCCAAAGGTCATATGGTTTCGCTTCTTGTAATGTCATTAAGGTTAAGGATGTGTGATGTCATTTCCGCTACCCCAGGCATTTTGGTGACTCGATGTCCATGTGTAACTCTAGGGCTTGTAGTCTACATTCAGAATTGTTATAAATTGGGCTGCATTGGGCCACCCAAACGCACCCTTGGCCCACCCAGATAAAAATTCCTGGAACCGGGCCTGGTTACCAATATACATTTGAGTTAGTCTGCCCAGAAATACAGAGGTTGAGTTATGCCTCTTCCTTTTGGAGATTACTTGCCTACCTCTGAACCCTTCTACCAAGCTGTAGATGCAGACAGTGCATGCCACCTACAAGCCTTACTATCATACACATGACAATACAATACAATATACAGCTTGGAGAGTGAAATGCTCTACACAATTATTTTTAGACTTATGGGGGCAACATAAGGAGCAGAGCGTGGACTCTGGATAGCATTTAGTGCTGTGGAGGATCAGAAACACACCTATTTCAAGAGGAAGTGCTGAAAGCAGAGGGATTCATTTGGAGAGATTTCTACCTCCACGTGGATAGTATGACGGAAGACATTCCTCAGATGCATTCTTCTCCAGGTCAGCAGAAGTAGGATTTTCCTCACGCATCTAACTGTAAATCAGAACCTCTGTGTTCGAGGGGGTGGGGGGGGGGGGGGGTTGTTATATTGTTATTGTTTGGCTACAGTTTCGCTCCAGAAGTTATAGGCAACTGCATTGAAACCAACCGACACATGCAGCATGCATTCTGAAGCATATGCATGTACAGAAAAGGCTTTTGTGCCACACAAGGGGCAGTGTCTGCCAAAACCTCACTAGGAAGAAGCCCAAATAACCTTGAGCGATCTATGGAACTTTATGCCCCGCAGAAGTCCTTGCGCTGCCACAGTATGCATGACGTAGCGAACCTAAAAGGCTCAAACATCAAGGATGCTAAAATGCCAGGTCCCATCAGCAAGAGAGAGCACTTAACAGTTTTCATTCATTAAAATTATCTATTGACCACTATAGCCTGGTAATCAACAGGGTGATATGCGAAGCCTGCCCACACTAGCTGCCTTTGCAACTGGATTGAACAAATACACATACAGCAAACTGCACAGCGGCGGAGCCTGGGGTCATACATTGATATTAAAGATAGCTGCCAGGTGTAATAGACTACTAACTGGAGTGCATGACAGAAGTTGCTTAATGGGGTCAAAAGCTGTAAGCCAGGACAGAGCTCTGGACAGTACAAAGTTCCATCAATGCACAGGTCTCTGTTTTAGAACATATACCGATGACCTTCACCTGCAGGGCTTATTTTTAACTAATGGTTGCAAGTGATGGGCATCAGAACTCATTTTTGGGGAGCATGATTTATTTTTCACCATCAGACTTTGATACAAAGCAAGCGAAGAAAGAGAGAAAAAAGGGAGACAAAAGGAGGAACAAAAAGATGATAAATCAATGGCAAGGTTGGAAAGAAGGGATGAAAAAGAACCTGCAAGTGCGAGATAAATAAAAAAAGGAAAGGCAGGGTGGTGGACGCAGAAGGCACGAGGGGGAATATTTGTTCTACTTACACGGAATCCCAACGATAGCAAGAAGTGGATAGAATATCTGCTGCAGATACACCATCCAGTGAGTGTCATCCATTGCTATCCTCTTTTCACAGATTCGCACCAACAGCTGCCGTGTGTGCTCTCTCAGTAGTTCAAATCTTGGGTGCCTTCGGCGTCACCAGACAGGGCCTTGTCATGGCGGCCCATTCCCTACGGCCCCTGCCGGCGCTGCCTGCCACAGAGGTGAGCTGCCAAGTGAAACAGGGAAAGAAGGGAACCTCGCAGGGCGCTCAAGGCGGGAGGTGGGCAGGGCCGCGCTCTTGAGGTCTCTTTGCCCAATCTACGTCAGTCGACAAACCCTGAGAGGCACTGTTATTTTCCTTGGGAGTGCAATGTGTCACGTTATCTCCGTCATGAATCTGCCGGCCCAGATGTAATTTGCCTTCGCACAGATGCATGAATATCGCTTTAACGACATATGCAATATGCAGGCAGTTTATGGCCCACATTTAGTGTTCCCGGATAACATGCTGATTGCAGAGTTAAAGCCCAGCTCGGCTATCGCTGGCAGAATGAAGTGCTCCGTGATAAATAACGCTGAAAGAGGAAGAGCACTGACAGGCACGCATTGTGACCGGCACATACCTAGGGCTCAGATTGTTCTGTTCATTACTTCACACGTTACAGCTCTATCAACAATCTAAACTATGACGGCGATTGGCATGCTTTGGAATCAACATGTGCTGAAGGTTGCCCTGGTCTTGTGAAAATCTGGCTCATGTCTAGATTCGGAAACATCGCACCGCTGAGGAGCAGATTTGTACCAACGTTTAGACAATCGGAAAAAAGCAAAAAACATAGTTACACTCACCCAACAATGCAAACAAAAAAACACATTTGCACCAGTTGGATGATAGTTGCTTCTGCATCCAGGGCATATGCCTGTTTTGCACTGATCGATCTGTGGAAATGCCGGGACAAGATTGGAATTCACTGACGTAAAGTATATGTATTATTGGTCTTTTATGTAAAATGTCAGTAAATAAAACTCTTTTCAGTTAAGTTTTAGACATAACCTACTGTTGTAATCTCCCTCTTTCCCCCCCTGGTACTTTCCTCTTTGTTGTTTTCCTCTTCTCTTTCCCTGTTGGTACCTCCCTCTCTTCCCCCCGCCACCTCCACCCTCTTGGAACGTTCCTCCAGAGTTCACCATGGAATGTTGGACAGGCTGTCAGTTACGGAGAGTGGATGACAGAATAAAGACGCTTGAACTTACCTTGCCTCAGAGTTCATCTTTATTATAACACCTACCCTTCCTTATGCTCACTCTAAGTGAGTTAATAAAAAGTCGTTGCACGGGGGCCTGCTAAAGCCGTTGGTTTTGACAAGAAAAACTTCAGGCAGGAAAAGTTCACATTTTGCAACCAGGGTAGTGTTCTTGTCAGTCGGATACTTTTAGTGCCTTTGCCATGTGAGATTTCTAAGTTTAGTGTTAGTCTCGATTTTGGAGCTCAGAATTCTCCACCAAGCTAAGGCTTCAGGCTGTATGTGGGAAGGTCACATCGAAGTTAGATAGAATTGCTGCAAGGGTCCACTGAACAGGATTTTCGAGCTGCAAAAAGCTCAGAGCGGGACCAACTTAATTTTCTTGCCCAGCAAGGTTGCCCCTTTGGCAGATTGACATGCATGGTTGATCCTGTCACCAGTGCTAAGCCATTGTTCTGCTTTGGCAGCACTTTTTACAATTCAGTAAGGTCAGGCACTGACAGTAAAGCTGCTGGTAGGCTAATGCAAATTAGCCTACAGGAGCATCAGACAAAAAAGGCAACATTCTAAAAGTTCCCTTTCCTAAATATTTAGTAAAAATCTAACTTCACTATTTAATTGGATCTTTAATAAATAAAATCAAAATATTGGTTGAACTATTTTGTTCACTTGTAATTTAATCTACATAGGGATGATTTATTAATAGTTAAAAGTAAGTCCCCCCCCCCCTGTCAAGAAGGTTATTTTGACAGGCCAGTCTGCAGGTTTAAACTGCAGCAGCAGGCTGCAATGGCAGGCTTCAAGCCCTTATTTCCTTGTCAAACTAGTGGATGGCACAATAAATCCTGCAGTCCACGGGTGATATTTAACTTTCCATGCCATGAGAGTAGTTTCTAAACGATACAGTATGACCTTACAAGAGAGTTAAATATGAAAATTAGGAAATAGCCAATTTTTACATGTTTTAAGGGGCAGAGCACATACACTGGGCACTGTCCGGCAGCAGAGTTGATGGCTAGAGAACTGGATTATGCTCTCTCCTTCGGCATAACTGCCTCAGTGGCTCACTGCATGTCTTTATTCGACAGAACAAAAGCATGTTTCATTATAGTCAAAGTAAAAGTAAATATTGAAGGGAAAATCACTGTGCAAAATAATTAGATATCTCACCAAGTTTTTGTAAGTAGTTTTATGCTTCTTAGCAAAGTCCCAGGGCTGGACCACACAGTAAGATCTTTGTCAACAACAGGAAAGAATGAATTAGGCTTGTATAATGCATCAGCTACCACAGCTTCTGTGGATGAATTGCCCTGCTATAGATTTTCATGGATAACAATGATTATAGCAATAGCTACAATTAAAAACACTTTACAGGAAGGCCTATCTACCCCTCAAACTATTTTGCATGGATTTAAAGCAAAAGGTACAAACATGACAGCCATTTATTAAGACTCAAAGGGAACATAAGAAAGCATAGAGAAACGGAATTTCATATTTTCTATTTGGCATTATGTTCAGCAGATCCACCGGATGGAAATTTCATTGCACTATTTAGAAAGAATGACCTTGCACCAAAATCTCCTAATCACAAAGAGTTTAGCGAACCCTGTCTGAAAAGGAGGGTATGATCACTATCCAAGTCTTTCTTCATTTAGAAAAGGTACATTAAGTGGGTGGGCTCATGCCTGTTTTGTGAGAGATACCTGGAGATCTTCTTGTTTCTCCCACTGTTAAGTATGTTGCGGCAGATGCTATGGTATTGTTCCACAATAAGCGAGGCAACCATGTCCAAAATGTTTAATTTAATTTTAAAGCAGGCAAAAAATGTAACGCTTTGCACATTATGAAAGTCCATTTCCTGGATATATACAAAACGAAGCTGTCCCAAGGCATGTAGTTATGACCTTAGGACCACACATCAAAAAGGCTTTCAGGATGGGTGATTTAAATTGCACCAAGTATGAGAAGTTCTTCGCATTCTCTTAGGTGACTTGCTCTTGGTGGTGTTCTGACCTAACAAATACCAGGTAGACTCTGGGAAAGCTCTCCCTGGGGAGGATTCCTGATTATCAACTGCCACTGCTTGTATGTGTTCATTGTGCTGTTGCTTGGCTAATTTGTCATGCAGACAAAGAGACAAGTAGGGCCATCTATTTACTGATGGTTGGTCCCAGCAGAGCACCACAGTAAGAGATGCCTGCCCTGCTGGCAGGATCTGTCTGCTGCCAGTTCAACCGCTGAGGGTTCCTAAAACACACTTCCAAAGCGGGAGTTTGATTTTCGAAAACAGAAATCAATTGCTCTTTGTAAGCATTTCCTGCACAGGCCCACCCTGCAGAGTCTGTATAACCGTTTATACATTACATATATATAAATACACACGCAGCGTTAAGACATCACAGTAACCAAGATGCACCTGCAGCAATTAAGTTCTGCTGAGTATATTTTATAAATAAGCAGTTGAAGTCGAAAAATGTGTAAAACATTCGTCATGTGTATTAAACGCGTAGATCACCAAATTGGTTGACAAAAAAAATGTTCTTATAGCATTTAAAATAGACCACATGCTGTGCTGAAATTATCAAGATGCCAGAATATGGGAGTGGTTCACGCCCTTTGGCTTTTACCTTTCCTTGACTCTCTCCTAGATTCTTCCTAAGGTTTTTCAGAAGAATCTGGAAATCTAGGATGCCTAGCTTCTGCCTCTCTCACTGTCTGATTTCACTGGTTTGCCTTACAACTAAGTCACTTAGGCAGCCTCCGGAATCTCGCCTAACTTTTGCATGCCCTGTAGTTTTAAATTGCACATCTTATAATGTGTCTTTCGGTTATTTCTTATACCTGTTCTGCGTATCAATTGTTTATTTTTGTAGCACCTAAGTCTTTAATTTCTGTAAAGCACTCCAACACCAGTAAGGTCTGAAGGAGCGTCAGGCCAACCTGCTCCATCCAATGCTGGTGCTTCTCTCCTGCTGGTTAATAGTCAATACAGTGCAATGCCTCCCAGACCATGAATTACTGTAAGTTCTGAGTAGGGATCTACATGAGTCTCCCTGCTCCAGTTCAAAGAATAAATGTTTCCTATTCTACTGTTATTTTTTCACAAAAGGTAGGGTTCCCTGTATTCTGATTTACAAGTATATCCCAACTTTTTTTAAATCAAATAAATACTTGTATGCTGGGCCTTTGACTGATTTGATGTTTATCTTTTTTATGTTTTTGAAGATTTTGTATCATACTTTCACATTTATATATATAGAAGACTTACATACTTCACTGTGACAAAATACAGCAGTAACAAAATACAAACAATTGGTGTATGATGAAGGTTAGAACATTGAGTGACAATGTATGACAATACAACTTACAAAGAAACAATCCATACACAAAGAGACGTCTTTCTACATTGCACATACACTAAATATATTTACAAATACCTTGCTCCTCCAACCTGTTGCAAATTAAACTAGATATCTTGTTGGTGTGTCCTGTGTCCTACTGTTATTTGGTGTTGCGTCCTCGTATATTTTTTTGTACTGTCGCTATTCTGAGGGCCCTATGGAAGTCAAAGCTTTAATTGATAAATTGTTTGGTTATGCTTTCCTTGTGGTGACTCATGTGCACCAGCTAATTGTTCATGTTGGCTCTTGACCTCTGTTTGGATTATGCCAAAGTGTTTCGACCTTCAGGGGTGGACTTGGGTGGTGGTTGGGTTGAAGGTCTTTTTCAGGGTAAATAATGTTCTTGAGGGACATGTATAATTTCTTGTGGAAATCTTTAGGTTTCCTAGGGTGTGTTCTTGTCTTTGCATGGAAGACTGTCTTCCATGGTGGGCGTGGTAGGCTTGGCACCTTTTTTTCTGGTTCTTTCACTGGGAATAAATCCTATGTGACTCCTGAAGCGGTGCCTTACTCGCTTCCGGTTTCCTCCGCCGCACTGCTTGAATGCGCGTCTGGATTGGTTAGGGGAGCTTCACAGCAGACTGCAGATTCAGAACACCGAGGGTGACATGCAGCAGTGGGTTAGTACCATTTATTTTTATTTAATTTATTTTAAATGTTAGTGTAGTTGTTTTATTTAGGGCTTTTGGAGGGAGGGGTTGCTTTATTATGGGTTTTTGGAGGGAGGATGTGTTTTATTTTGACATTTTGGAGTCAGGGGGTGCTTTATTTTCGGGTTTTAAAAGAGGGGCGTTTTATTTTGTTTTTGGAAAGCAGTGGGGCACTTCACTTGCCCAACTACTTTCAAATGTTACTAGCTGCCTCTGGCAGTGATGCTGGTGAGCGGTGGGCACCTCTCTGCCTCTCTGATTTCCCTGATCCACGGTCTCAGAGAAGACAGGTAGTGAATAAAGGATGGTGAGTCCATCTATGAGGTTAGCCTAGCTGCTCCAGACTTCTGACAGCGGTCTGATCCTCACCTTTATCTCTCTGTTGATTTCGGTTGATGGTGGCAGGGTGTGCTGTGGCTGGGTCTGAGGCTGCGGTAGACCTGGGGTTGCCCTTTGAGGGAGGGGCAAGAAAATCCTCCAGTGCCACGCTTCACTATAAATGCACTAGTGAGGTACGACACAGAGCATTACATAATTGGAGCATTAGCAAATGTGCCACAGATTCTATCTTTCTTTAAAAAAAGAATGCCATGCAATCCTCCATTTTTTCTTATGTTTCAAAAACAGTGGTAGATAATTCCAGGTTTCAAATCCCTGTTGAGGGCAATATCATCCTGAGTTCATCAGCTTTGGTGGATACTCTTCAATGTGAAAACCCCACGAAGATTATTCTCACAAGGGAGATACTGCCTCTTGGTTGCAAGGGCAGGTGAAGGACAACACCTTACCAGACGTGGACATTGACTCTTTAAGGTATCTACTACAGACATGGAGGTAAATGCAGAGTACTCATGATACTCCCCCTCCTGGAAAGACATTTTCTGTATCCGAAAGTAGTAATCTTCCACTTGATGACCTCTCGCATACACCTGAGCTCCCATTAAACTCTATTGTTTAACAACCGGGAAACTAAGGTCATAAATGAAGCCATTCTTATCCTCATGGCATATTGAACTCTTTATTAAAACTCTTGGAGAAAACAATCATATACTCTATCATATTTTAGAAACCCTGTCTGCTATACTCTTACCACTAACCCAGAAAAAGGAAAGGGTGTCTCTTCCAAAATTGTCTTTGCAGAAATTATTATCTTAAGTTGACTACTCTTCACGCCTAAAAACAAAAAGTGTCAAAACAAAGACAAAAGATACATTAGTTCACATGAGGATTCCACTAAGGAGGTAAGAAGTCAAAAAGGCACAAAAACAATGCTATCTATTCTCTATGGGGCTTCTTCAAATAAAGCCAAAGAGAGCAATCTGAAGTTTTTGGAAACGACCAAAGTTTGTTGAGTTTCCTAAATGAGAATGTGCCCTCTACAGTATATGTGTGAAAAAAGGGACAACATTTACAAAGATTGTACTTCCTCAGGCAGATAATTCAACTACAATAACAATAATATAAAATGAGGTTTCTGCTGTCACTACTAAGGAAAAAGTGAAAAACCAGGAAAGAAATAAAAGGCAAAAACCAAACAGGAGAATACCAAAAAGAGGCAGGAGAAAAGGTGAGGTTCAGTGTTTAGGCTTCAAATACAATCTTGAAGAGGGCTGCAGAGACTCCCCAAAGGATACAACCTCAAGCCAACATATTCCTTTCAACCAGCACAATGCGAGTAGTAAATTTAGAAGCAGGTCGATTTCAAGAGGACACTACTATAATAGGATTTGAAGATGATCCCATTCAGAGTCCCTGCTTCCTTATAAAAGAATTATTTATTAAGATGTACATGCAATTGGAGGATGGGACTAGATCCTCCATGGAAAATAAATTCAAGCACGTTTAGTCAGTGTTTATCAAGCCCATTTCTTCTCTCAAGAAATCTCTGTGTGGAATTCTAATTCAGGAAAACCCGAAAATGGCAAAAGTTCTTCTCTTAATCCTTTGGCCACCAATTTCCAGCTACTTGGGTTTCCATTAACAGATGTCCAAGTTAAAAAAGAAGCAAGTAATTCTAGGTCATTTAAAATCCTACCAGCAAGCAAGATAACATCCTAAAAGTATACATACACATTGTCTACTACTACCACAATATAATTCAGCTCTTTATTCATGGAAGAAGAAGCACGGCTAAACAGTGCTAAGATTCTAAGTTTATTATATCTGTTATACCCCTGGAAATCGATTTCCTTAACTGAAATAAAAAGAGAATCATTTCCCAAAAAGAACAATTTGAATTGTGCAAGAGTAATATTTTAGTCTAGTTTGGCTACATATATTATCCTTCTTAATGAAGAACGGATATGATATATGTTCAGCAATAAACTTACAAATTGTCCACAGAGGGGACTGTGATAGCAAGAATCGCTCTATTCTCAAAAGTTTCTATCATACAAACCATCATCTCTCAGACCAACTTTCCGATCCGCACAATCTTGCATAGTCAGTTAGAGTGGAAGAGAGGGCTGCTGGAAGATTTGTGATAACACAAGAGCAGCAGCAGTTTAGACATCTTATACAGAAAGATGCATTATGGGAATGGCTCCTAGAAGAGTTGCATAGTAACAAAACTGTTGCGCTGAAGTCTCGGATTTGTTTGGCAAGAATATCATTATTCTCTCATGGAACTTGTCTGGGACTTCTGAAAGAAATATAAATTATCTTCGATCTCAAAAGTCTGCATTAATTTGTCTCCAAGAAACTTTACCACAGATGATAAAACAGTTGATTCTTATTATGTGTTTATTTGCACTGCCATGCCAACAAATAGAGGTCATGCTAAAGGAGGCTTGGCAATATTACTCGCAATCGAGTTTGATTGGAAAACTCAACAAATCCGCTAGGAAATCATTTTCTCCAATGTCTCAAAATCATACTTTCAAATGTGTATAAATCATATGGTCATTCTCTCATCGTTTTTAATGTATAATGTATACATGCCTCAAGGTACTCGGAATAAGTAAATTCTCAAAGAAATATTTGTGTCAACAAATAAAATAAGAGAGGACAAAACCCTTGGATATCAATCACAGGCAACTTTAATGTAAACATCTCTAGCACACTTATGGATCTCTAAAGGTGCTCAGAGCTTGAGGACAGCTGGAATATTCCTGAGGCTTCATCTCTAAAAATAGCACAAGTGACAGATGAGGCACTCTTCTTCTAGAAGAATGAAAGTTATTGGGAACAATTCCTTTAAATGGTCAAAAAGATCCCGACATCTCAGCTGAAGCCACTAGGCTTGGTCCCTTTTGTTCGTCGATAACAGATTACACAATCATGTTTTATGCAATTTTCAATCTGATATCATAGTTCTCTGAAATAGATACACTATACAGCGACCATACTCTTCTACTATTCATCTTGTATTTATCTCCAGAAAAAACAGGATCTAGTCATTGGAAACTGGTTCTGGGATTGTGGATATTCAATAACAAAAATAGAAAATTATCTTGGACTCCCCATAACATTCTTATGTTTAACTAAATGATTGCTTCATTCCTAATTGTCCAAAGTGAGATAGTGATGGATGATTCCATTACCACTTTTGAACTGCTCATGGCTGACGTGGTTAAACTGTTAAAAAAAAAAATCTGGATAAAAGAGACATTGAAATGGAAGGTCAACAAAGTAAAAAGTGGAAAGACCGCTATCAACAGAAATAAATAATCTAATTTGCAAACAATACAAATTCAAAGGCTCTCAAAAAGAGAATAAAATCTCTGAAGGAAGAAAAATAAAGCCCATTAAGGTCAGTAATGCGTAAACAGAAAAACCTACTTCTTTGGTCCTGCTTACATCAAGCGGCATCAGAGAAAAGCTCACCGTCTTTTGGCCTATAGTAGCCCTTAATACTGGTCTGAGAAAGGGCCTGGCAGCTAATGAGGTATCGGAGGAACTGACTATATTAAGGATCTTTATAAGTCAAACAAAGATGTTTTGAGGCATCTTTAGTGCCTGAGTCTATTTATCCTACTTTATGCGACCAGATAATTGGGTATATCAGAAAAGGCTGAGTTTCTGTTGAAATGGGGCCAGATGAAATTCTGATTTTGATGTTTAAAAACCATTCTGAAGTGTGGACCAAATTGATGGGCACCTTATTTATAATCTATTGTTCTGCTGACCATCTTCCAAATTCTTGAAAAGGAAGTGTTGTAGTCCCTCTTCATAATAAAGGAGGTAGGCAAGTTCCGGGGAATTATGGTCAAACTGCATTATTAGATGCAGTTAGAAATTGTTTGGCCCTGAACATACTGTACTACGTGGAGGATTGGGTCCAGGAAGCAAATATTATTAAACTAGACAATCTGGTGTTACAGGAAAACGGTCCATTACAGATAACACTGCAGTGTTGCAGTGTTTATGAGACAAATATGTAGTAAGGTATAAGTTAATTTTCTACGCTGCTTTTATTACATTTTCGACTGCATTCAATAATGTGGACAGACCAACATTATGGTTGAAACTGTCATCACTGGGTATTCCAAGCAGTTTAGTGACTTGTTTCTCTTCACTCCTTAGCATGGTGTAAATGTTATTGGGGGGATAGTAAAGGTCTCTCTAGCCCTCATTCTACTTTAAATGGTTTAAAACAGGATTGTGTGCTAGCACCTTGTTATTTTCACTTTACCTCACATATTTTTTACGGCAATTCCTCGATGGAAAAAACTATCCCCCGAACCTAGGAGCCAAGCATGAGGAATACCCTCATGTATGCATACAATATAATAATGTTCAAACAGACTCCTATAGTCCTTCTAATATACCTGATGGTGCCACATAAGTATGCTATAAAGCACTTTTTGAAGATTAACATAACAAAGAAAAAATCTTAGGTGCTGATTACGACTTTGGAGGTGCTGCACCGGCTTTCCGCCGACACAGCACCACCAAAGTCGCACAAGGACTGCCTGCCTTTTTACGAGTTAAACTCATGTAAGGCGGATGGTCCTTTGCCTTTTCCATAACAAACCTGGAAAACAGGCACCGCAATCGGAATGGCAAAAAAGTTTCAGCACAGCATGGACGGTGATGTCCATGCTGTGCTGGAACTTTGGGGGAATAAAGACAGGGAGGCACATGTTGTGCCCCCCTGAATGTATCCCCATGGCAGGGGCAATGGGGGCCCTATAGGGCCCCTTTTGACCCTGCATCACCATCCATTTCATGGCGGGGCTCCTGCCATGAAATGGCTGGCAGCACAGTAACTCATAAAATGCTCAGCGGGACTGTGCCAGTCTTACATTGTGGTGCAGCTCTGCCACCACCAGGGAACGACTTTTCCCTGGCGCAGCCGGTGGTCCTCCGCCGCTATGACTACTTGTAGTCATAATACAGTGGACGGACCACTGCCACCACAAGTGTGTCAGTCCTACAACCATCGGACTCGTAATCAGGCCCTTAGTTTTTAGTGGAGAGAAAAGAGCACTAAAATACAACTGGTATCTGGGTAGTGAAAGGATGGAAATAGTATACACATATTTCTACTTAGGTAGGACCTTCTCCAGCAATTTAAAGGACAAATCACACTTTATAAATTTAAGTAATAAAGTTTTAGCCCATGCAAGCTCATTGCAGCCATTTAATAAGGATATGGGGAGAAGGGGGGGCACTAGAGAGCTCACAGCAAGATGGCCGCACACTAGTTCTCCTCTGCCCGCCGGTACCTCAACCCGCCAAATATCCGGACAAAAAGCAACATCCTTGGCTAGGAGCAGAGAGGGGGAACCCCACATGTACACTCAACACCCCCGTGTGAGTCTGGACTGTTGGGTGTTCCAATAAGTGACAGCAAGCACAGTTGCGGGTGAACGACGAGGCTGCTCACGATGGTGCTTTGTGGACAACGCCCTCAGTGAAGCAGGCTGGAGAACTGAATCCAGTGGACTGAGCTGCAGAGCCGGCTTGTGGTGGTGGCCCGGGCTCACCTGAACCTGTGCTCGTGGAGAGACCGTGAAGGAGATGGAGAGACCGCTGCGCGAAGTGTGGCGGGTGCCCCGTGGGCTTCCGACCAGAGGCTGTGGCCATGTGGGACCGCAACCGGGGTGCAGCCCTGGACCAGTGGTGAGGTGAGGGGCGTTCTGCTGGTCGCTCTCCTCGGTTCTTCAGCCACTGAAGCCACGATGCCAGATTGGGGCGCCAGGCGCAGTCACAGCCGGAATGACTCGTGAGTGGGAGGGCAGGGTGTTGTAAGGGGAGGGGGTCACTTACCGGGCCCAGTCCTGCGTCGTCTCTGCTCCTCTCCTGAACAGGAAGCAGACATCCTCCCTCCCCTCCCTTAAGCCAATCACAAAGCTGCAATGGTAGCATTGTGATTGGTCGGGACACCGATCAGCCAGGCTTCTATGCGGAGGCCATTTTCTTCATGTAGGCTGAATGCAGCCTACATGGAAAAAAGGCAGAGTGCGCATGACTGGTTTGGTCAGCCCCAGAGGGCTGACCAAACAGTCAGCGCCCTCAGCAATGGGCAAGCCAGTCCTCCCCTGCCCTAGAGCAGACCTGCCCACCCACCCACCCCCAACCAAACTCTTCTGCTTTCTCGCAGTGCGAGAAGCAGAAACATAAAATGGTATTTATTTATTCATTTCTATGACTTATAAAGTGCCCGAATCACCCCCAGAGGGATATCTCTGCGCTACAGAGGTGCAACAGTTAGGGAGAAAAAAGATTTTCAAAAAAGCTCAGTTTTAAGGAGCTTACAGAATAGGAGATAGTCTGGACATTTCCAGAGGCGGCTGGAAAGTTGGTTCCAATAGGAGGGGGCTAGATAGTAGAAGAATTTCCCGCCTGTCGGGATTTCTTACCACGAGGTACCAGAAGAAGCGACTTAGAGCCTGAACGGAGTGTTCTGGAAGGCTGATAGTGGGAGAGTCTATTTGCTAAGTAGCTAGGGCTATTACCATTTAGTGCCTTGTGCACAGTGCAGCAGATCCTAAATCTGATCCGCTTGCGGATTGGTAACCAGTGTAATTCTTGAAGTAGCGGAAAAGAGGTGGTCCTGGACGGGGAGTTGGAGACAAGGTGTTTTGGACCACCTGCAGTCTATCGAGGGACGACTCCTTAGCAGAAATCAGAAGAGTGTTTCAGTAGTCTAGGCCACGTATTGCCAATGCTTGAAGGAGTGATTTACATACTGTCAGAGGGACGAAAGGAAAAACCCTCCGTAAAATGCTTAGAGTATGGAAGCATGAGCCTAAGGTGGTTATGACGTGCTCCTTCATTGTGAATTTTTGATCCAGATGTAAACCTATGTTTTTTTACCACGGCTTTCGGGACTGGGGCAGCACCCAGTTCAGTAGGCCACCATTCTGGGGACCAGAGCAGAGGAGCTTCTCTGAATAACATGATCTCCATTTTCCGTGCATTTAGCTGCAAGACGTTGTTCCGCATCCAGGCAGCAATGGCTGTCATGCCTTCGGAGAAGGTCAACTGGTTGTTCGGAGAGTTTCTTTTATCAAAAACCATTAAAAGTTGGGTGTCATTGGCATATGAGATTGGAATGATGCCCCGTTCCCTGAGTAAATCCGCTAGAGAAGCCACATCAATGTTAAACAGAGTGGGACTGAGACAGGATCTCTGTGGCACTCCTTTGGTCAACTCCAAAGTTTGAGAACGGAAGCTGCCGAGGTTGATAGTTTGAGTACGGTGAGTTAGAAAACATGAGAGCCGCTGAAAGACTAGACCGTGAATTCCAATATGTCTCAGTCTGTTAAGTAGGATGGAATGGGCTATTGTGTCAAATGCCGCTGACAAAACCAGCAGCACCAATAGTGCTGCTTGTCCGTTGTCCAGGGATTGTCTTAGGTTGTCAGTGACGACAATCAGTGCTGACTCTGTACTAAACCTAGGCCGAAACACAGACTGAGAGGAGTCGAGGCATCCTGTTGCTTGTATGTATACGGAAAGATGTTTATTAATGTGTTTTCCCAAGAGTTTACACAGAAACAGTAGCAGAGAGATAGTGAGATAGATAAATCTTCCCGCGGGGCATTGGATTTCTTCCGGATGGAGATTATTTGGGCAGCCTTCCATTCAGGAGGTAAATGGCTCTTGCTGAAGGAAAGATTGAGAGTTGAGTAAATGGCAGGTGACAGCTGTTTATGCAGTAATGAAGATATTTTAGCAGGAAGAATATCCTGAGGAGAGCCTGACGACAGTTTCAGCAGAATCTTCACAGTATCAGATGTAAGAGGGGGGAAGCTTCCCAGAGAATGCGCATTGGGTAAGAGTGAGGGATGGAAGGTTGAAGTGCCCTTCAGCAGGTCCCTGTCTTTAATGATTTTATCATAAAGAATCTCTATTGTCTAAGTAAAGTGGTTGGCTAACTTATCACAGAGTTCTTATGATGGAGTTACTTCATTGAGACAGGCCTTGGGATTCGTGAAGGAATTGAGGATGGGGTAGAGTTCTTTAGAGGATTTCCCTGACTAAGTTGTGATTCAATATAGGGTCTACATGCATTCTTTAAGTTCTTATGATAATGGGCTAGAGAGATCTTATACCCATTTGTATCATTAGCGTAATGGGAAAGACCCCAGCGTCTTTCTAACTTTTTGCAGAGGCTATTTTCCTTCCTTATATCTGGCGAGAACCATACAACATGCATGCGTCTGGTCAGATTGGAGTATGATTTTAATGGAGCCAATTGATCTAAAAATGTTTCTACTATAGTGCTGTCACTTGCCAAACAATCTGTGGTGTTTCCTAATGACATGTTGGCATTGGCCGGGAATGTGTCCGCGAAGCAATCTGGCGTGATTTTATGGCATTGTCTTTGAAGACTGCAGGAGGCTTTGGTGGGAGCTGGAATGGCCCCAAGCCTCTTTATTTGAAAGTTAAGTAGAGAATGAGCAGACCAAATGAGTGGGCAGGGGGCCTCACAGCCAATTTTAGAGGAGTCGGTCAGGGTTAGACCTAAGGTGTGAACCGCAAGGTGTGTGGGACCTACATTGATCTTCTCTAGTCCTAAGGCAGCTAGGTCCGTCAGAAGCATCGAGGTGTCTACATTGGTGGTGATCTCGCTATGTAGATTGTAATCTCCTAATAATAAAAAATGTTTAGAGGAGATAATATGGGGGGCAATTAGTTCCATGAGTTGTAGCGAGAAATCCTGGAGGATGCCAGGAGGCCGGTATATATATGTGCACCTTTCCAACAATAGTAAGATTGGATATCAATTCTATAAATAAGGATTTCTATTTTATTACTGCTACACTGTTCAAGTATAGATACAGTCCTTATAAACAATGGCTAGACCACCGCCGAGCTTGGACTGCCCAGCAAGCTTTTGGATACAGCAGCCATCAGGGAATGCCACAACGAGTGCGGGGGTGGAACTAGGTTGAGACCGGTTTCCGTCAGAAAACCAATGTCGGTATGTCCTGAGGAAAGCAAATCCCAGATTTCAAGATTTCAATAGCATGTTTGGGCAATTATCTGACATTAGCAAGGAAGCAGTGCCAGTCCAGGCTAGAATTACTGATAGAAGGATTAGGGGAAAGAGGAGGATTATTTGATCCCAAATTTGAGTCACTCTTCCCAGAAGCGGGTAGCAGAGAGCCTGAGTGTTCTTGCCTCAATTCTAAGCTGTGGAATTGGCAGTCCCTCCATGCAAAAGGTCCTCCCATCTCTGGGAGGGTCTTGGAGGTACATTTAGATGTGCTTACCCATCTTAGCGTGAAAAGCTCCGTGCTCGTGTAAGAATGTCTCTGTCGGTGGCTAATCCCTGGTTTGAAAGGAGCAGGGTTCCTGGCGACGGCTGAGCGCAGACGGGCTTGCCTTTGGAGCTCCTTCAGTGCACCAGCGGTGCGCATGCTGAGTGTGTCCGCTGTGCGTCAGGGCAGGCATGGGTTTATGTAGACATGGGTAGCAGCTAGACTGCTGACCCTGTGGCTCCACCCCTACCCGAAAGTGAGGAAAGATGTTGCTGCTGACTCCCTCTACACAAACGGTAACACCCGTGGTGGACCGGGAAGAAGTGTGGTGATTACCCTGAGGGCGGAAAAGAATATGCCGAGTAAAAGAGCAGCCGGTATGAGACCTTAAAAGAACCCAATTCAACTGCGCCTTATTGCCTTAATTTAATAAACACATGCTGACTGGCTACAAGACCTAACATATTGCA
This sequence comes from Triturus cristatus, assembly GCF_964204655.1. Classification (NCBI taxonomy): domain Eukaryota; kingdom Metazoa; phylum Chordata; class Amphibia; order Caudata; family Salamandridae; genus Triturus; species Triturus cristatus. The sequence goes on along the minus strand of NC_140580.1, from coordinate 31,256,735 downwards.
AAGCACAACTGGAAAGATACGTCAAAGAGCTACCTCTAGCGTCCAGGCCAAGAGTCTCTTGGGCCCCATATTTAGCCTACATGCTATTTTCCATCAGGGACTAACTGCTGCACCGAGCTGCGCTCAGTGAGCGTGAGGGGGGGTGGGTGGGGTCGGTAGGGAGGGCAACAAACCAATGTGTATGATTTCTCTATAGGGCAGGCAGGGTGGGGTGATTTCAGAGCCTCTATTCTGTTACCTCTTGTTGTACAGGCTTGCAAGTGATATATATAACCACAATAAAAATACAATACAAAGATAATAAAAAAACACTTAGTCCATAGGCAAACAAAAGGATATGTAGAGAAGATATTCAAATAATTTAATTCAAATTATCTAAACAAAAATTCCTCCTGTATAAATTCATACCCTTGAGTATAGCCCAATTGAATCTTGGTCATTTGTAGATGTTTGTAATGGAAATATTGTATGAAAAGTTAGCACTTTTAAGCTTTGAGTGGAGTTTTCGTTCAGGCCCTTGCCAATGTAATTTGTTAGTGGCACAAATTGCTACATGCTTTTAGTTCCTCTTTGAGGTCACTCCTTAAGGAAGAGCTTGCTCAAGATTCTAGCAATCATATGATCTTTTAGAGAAATTTTTAACAAAGCGTTGGAGTATTTTGAGTGTATTATGGGTATGCTCAGGGCATGGTCGCCTGGATACCTCTGACTATTTGTTAGATCCCAGTCTGGGTGATTTAGCCACTCGCTGGATATTGGGCACACCATCGCTGAATTTGTATAACTCAATATGTTCTGATATTTTCTTTTTTCCTGATGAACCTTAGATTTTTTTTCTAATTTCGCACAGTGTCAGATGACTTAATTACCTACATATAGGGAATATCCCAGACAGAGCAACAACACACAAATATCTCCACTCTGTAATCTTTGTAAAAAAGGCTGCCAAATTATGCTTCATGAGCTGCATTTTTGACAAGTATTAAGAGAGGCTAGATTAAGATAATTCCAATAATAAATAGATGTAACACAGATACACATCACGACCTGTTGCACTTGCTTAGGAACCCTCCTAATGAACACATTAACAAGTATATCATTAAAAAACTTGTAACATATTTCCAAGGAAAATGGATTAGAAATTAAATAGAGGCTTCTTAATTATGAATCGCTTTCACCTATTACTGTTGTGATGGTTTTATTCTGTTTTGTCGTTGAGGATTGTAGACCTTAGATGAGGCCAACATCAATTTTTAATTAAACTTTAAACTAGGGCTCCCTGCAAGCACTACAGTGGGGACAATCAGCGCTGGTCTTTTTTTTATCACTACAGGGACAGGCTTAAAACATCCAAGCATTTAAAGTGATGTTGTGTAAAAAGCATAGGCTGACATGAAATGCACCCAACTAGCAGCGTAGACATCACAATGTGAATGACGCTGTAAATGTAATATTCTCTTATCACCCACCCTACATCTTTTGATGCATGACAGAGACACCGTGACTATCCAGAATATATGAATTCCATTGTAGTTACATTGTATTTCGCGACATAAACAGGACCCGAAATACCCTTTAAGATGGTACAAATACAAAACTAAACATGGAAATCATTACGCTAGGCAAGATACCACCATAATGGCATTTTTCTAATGAGCTGTATGAAATTGGGTTTATAGGTATTGGGTAAATGCTTTAAAGCCTCTAAATTATGCTGAGATCAACCCCCTGGCAGCTATGGGAAAGATTAGACAGGTTTAACTTAGGGACACTGTATAAAGTATTTATGAAGCACTTTAATAGAAATAATTTCGAAATGCAAAACAATAAAAATCTCCAAATTGTGAAAAACAGAGTAAAATGTAAAATACAAAATGACACCAGAATGACAAAAATCGAGTGAGGGGAGCAGGAGATATGAGTGTTTAAAGTTTTAAGTATAAATAGTGCCAAGAAGCACAAAGTGCTGATGATAATCAATGGTCGTAGTAGAACATGACCTATACACAATTTGATGCTGACCACGATGGAGCGCACGTCAGATACACTAACTAGGTTCACCCTGGTCAAAGATTTAATTTTCTGATTTTAGTCCTTTAAGACCCAATCCACCCCAGGAGTATACTTCTAAAGCTCCCCTAGAGCTCACAGGAGTCACTTAGAGACTCACAGGATGACAGGCAGAGGTGAGTAGGAGAGTCCAGTCGAGCTACCACTTGTCAGCTGGGCAGTTGCAGGAAAATACCTCTTGAAGATTGTGGTGGCTCTGTATCTTTAACAGGAGGTAATACGTATGACCCTTGTGGTTCACTTCTGTGTCCTATGTACAAGAAAAAGTGCAGGTCCAGTCCTCCAGGGTTCTTCTTAGGTTGCAAACAGCAGGTTCCGTCCTCTTCTGATTTTCCTCAGGTCCAAGAGAGTTCTGAAGTGGGTGCCTGGAGGTGCCACATTTATGCCTGACATGAACTAGAAGTGGGATTGCCTCCTGGCGATGCTCTAGCCAATGAGGTAAAGATTCCTGGTGCTAACTTTCCCGTTTTGTGCATTTTAAAGATGGCTGAAGGTTCAGCCACACTGAACTTGGGCTCTGAGGGCTATGTGTGCATTTGTTGGGGGGAGTGTACTATGGAAATCTTGGAGGTTTCCCAAAATCTACCACTAAAATCCAGTTTTAGGCAGTCCCTGTTCCCTGAAACAAACAAACTCAGACACAAAAGTCTGGTAAATTCAAAATATGAGCTTTCAGCAACCAGACAGTTGATACTCACAAAGTGTTTTTCTGTTTCCCTACTATGGAGTAAACCCCAAATTGTATATATATAAATCCAGCAGACTTGTCAAACAGGCTGTAACACTGTAATGTCAAAGAGAGTCCCACAGTGATTGAAGCCTGACTGGCTGGCAGGACAAATGAAGAGCCCTGCCCAAGTGTCAGCTAACAAGTGTTTGTGACAGGGAAGACATCTTTGAATTATGCCCCAAGTGTCATATGAAAAACCCCAGCAGATCCATTAGGCAGGATGTGACATTCAAACATGAATTGACACTTTAATGTCAAAGAGGATTCTTCCCTCAAAATTATATCAATTTCATATGGGTTATCCCTGCCCATTCAGGTCAGCCTATTGTCTGATTCTACGAGCAGTTCATATCTCACCACAGGGCAACCATCATCTGTCAGGTGACAGTTGGAAGGCACTGAAAGGCCTTGGAAGCATTAAGCAAACAAAAATTAACTTTTCCGAACACATTTTTCTGTAATATCTAAAGAAAATTCAACTTTACCATTACATTCAATTTTGTTTAACTATTAAAAAGAGTTCTTGAATATTTCTCTAGCTGTTTTATAGCCGGAAATAACATTAATTAAACTTAACATTATATGCCAATGCTTCACTGTGGAACAGCTTGCCCTGTTAAAGTGAAAATAGCATTTTGGACTTTTTCACTTTAAGGACATGTTTAACATTAAAATTGTTCATGTCCTACCCTTAAATACCATGCACCCTGTGTTAATGGCCACAAGGCCTGCCAAAGATGATCATTATAAAAGGTCAAATTAGAGTTGAAACCTGCACCACCCTGCTGCACATGGCAGACCTCTAGTCATGTGTGTCCTGCCACTGCATTGAGTGGCACAGTATGTGCTGCAGTCCACTGGTGATATTTAACTTAGAGGCCCTGGGCACACCTTAAGTACTCTTTACTACGGACTTATAGGAATGGTAAATATGCCAATTGGGGTATACCAATTCTATTCTGTTGAAAGGGGAGCAAATGCACTTTGTCACTGATTAACAGGGGTAAAGGGCACTGAGTCCAACAGCATCCAAAAAGGGTCACGGTGAAAATTCTTGGAGAATACCATGCAAACAATGGTCATTTGCAACAAGGTCACAGAGCAGTCATGTTTCAGGTGTGAGTAGCTCTTCCAATCCAGATGATTACTTTGCATGTTCGTACCTTTAGTACAGAAGTTATAAGGAGCAAAAGGAAACCATAAGCTCTAGAACGCAAATTAAACCACAAGACTGGAAATGATACTTACACATGAGAAGTTGGGTTAAAAGCATGATATACCTAATAAACAAACATTTTTGGCCCCCACTGAAAGTAGACGACAGAAACACCTATTTTGCCATCTACTACAGTGGCAAGAAAAACATGGCCTGTCTAGTTTGAAAGCAGCAGCTTGAACCCTGCTGCTCAGACCTGTCAAAAACACTCTTTTTTTTTTTTGAAACCTTTATTACAGAAGTCAAAAGAGTTACAAAAATGGGCCTACAACCTTCGGGCCGGCCGCTAGCAAACGATAAGAGCATAGAATACAAGTAGGAAACACACGCTGCAGCGTGAGAGAGATCACAGGAGTTGGAAAGAAAAAACATTGGCGGCCACACCGTCCGGACCCCCCAGATGGCGGTTCCATTTTTATGTAAGAAATAACAAACAAATCCACAAGGCAGCAAAAATTCGAAGCAGCAGTATGCGCTCCCCCGGGGAGGACCCTACCGATACACAGGAAAAGCGGGGGGGGACAGGCCAGAGCGGAGACAAAGTGGACTCCGTACCCAGAACCAAGGAGACAAGGAGACTAGGGAGACGGGGCTAGTGCCAGTTCAGGCGTCAGCGGCGGGGTACAAATTCCGCCACGGTAGGAGTTCCAGGGGCCCCACACTTTCACCCATTTCCCAGGCTTACCTCTCGCGACATACACCACTTTTTCCCGAAACATACACCAATCCATGTTGTCCTTCCATGCCGAGATCGTTGGCGACCTCTGGGAGCCCCACAGTTGCGCTATGTCACGCTTTGCCACCATATAGCCCAGAGTCACCCACCACGTCTGCGGCACTGAGTAATCAGTCGGCTCCCACACATTCAGCAGACACCTCCTCGCCTCAGGAAGCAGCGGCACATGTGTGACCGCCCGCAACACCGCATGCACACCACGCCAGAATCGCGCCACCTCCGGACATTCCCACAAAATATGGACGAAGGTCCCCAATGAACCACACCCACGCTTACACAACCCATCCACGGAATATCCCATACGCAGCAAACCCGGCCCCGTAACATAGACCCTATGGAGTATTTTGAGCTGGACGAAGCGAAGGCGGGCCGGTATGGCCACCTCTTTCGGGGAGGCCACTGCAGACACCCAGTCCTCGTCGTCCAGCTCCAATCCATCAGCGACCCACGCCTCACGAAGGCTAGTCAACAGTCCCGAGCGATCATTGATGAGCTTTTTGGAAATCGTGCCATCCGGCACATGCCCATCCAGCACTCTGTCTTCCAGAGGGGAGTACTCCGGGATGGAGGCTACATCCGGGAATACGGAGACCAGCGCGTGACGGACCTGTAGATATCGAAAGTACTCCCTGTCATGCAACTGAAATTCCGTCTGCAGCACATCGAATGTTTTGAATCCCCCCCTCGTCCAGAGATCGCCCACCCTGCTGATGCCTATCATGTCCCACTTCTCAAAGCCCTTCGAGGTCCACAGGGAGCCCAGCCGCTCAGAGGCATACAGTGGCGTCGCCCGGGTCAATCGATCCTTCCACCCCATCGCCAAGTTTGCCGCGTGCCACACCCGTACCATGACCCGCGTAGGGCCCGTCAGACGCGCGTCGAGCGATCGAGAATAAAGCGCCCGATTGTAGTCACCACCCGGCAGTAATAGTTTATCCATCTCAAAGGCCGGGTTTAAAGCAGGCCCGTAAAGGCCGTGGTTTATCGCGGCCAGCTGGGAGGCCCAGTAGTACCGTTTGATGTCTGGGAGGGCAACCCCCCCGTCATACCACGGGAGTGTCAGCTTCGCAAGGGCGATACGCGGCCTCCCATCCCAGAATAATTGGCGCTGCAAACTCTCTACCTCACGAAAGTAGCGCGCCGGGACAACATCCATCGTGTTCTGTAAAGCATATAGGAAACGTGGGAGCGACATCATCTTAAACAATGCCGCACGGCCAAGCGACGAGAGCGGCAGGCGCCTCCAACGCGCCACGTCCTCCTTCAGGCGCTGGAGGGGGGGGGGCAAATTTTGTTTATATCGGGCCTCAGCATCCAGGGTAATAAAGATACCCAGGTATTTAAATCCCTGCGAGGCGACCTGGATAGGGCAGCCCCGCGGTAGGATAGGAGTCTCCCCGGAGAGGACATACACACAGGATTTAGCCCAGTTGATGACTAGGCCAGAATTACGGCCAAAGGAGTGCAAAACATCCACTAATACAATCAGCGATTTATGCGGGGAAGCAAGGTATAAAAGGATATCATCTGCGTAAAGAGATACGCGATCCTCATACTCAGGGGTCCAACGGAGACCACGAATGGAAGGCTCCCACCGCAGCCACTCCGCCAGGGGCTCCAAGGCAAGCGCGAAGAGGAGCGGCGACAGCGGGCAGCCCTGCCGCGTACCCCTGCCCAGCTCAAACGGAGCCGACACTCTACCGTTCACCACCACCTGCGCCAGAGGTCCGGAGTATAACAGTTTCACCCAGCCAATGAATCCCGGGCCAAAACCAAACCTCGCCAGCATCGCCCAAATATATGGCCATTCAAGCGTGTCGAACGCCATAGTGGCGTCCAAGGACGCCAAAATGGCTGGCTCTCACATGAACGGGACCCGCGCGAGCACCCCGTGCAGACGCCGCAGATTAAGCGCGGTGTTGCGATGAGGGATAAAGCCGGACTGGTCCTGGTGAATCAGATCGCACACCACGCTAACCAGCCGATTAGCCAGCACCTTGGCGAGAATTTTGGGCTCCGCATTCAACAGAGAAATGGGCCTGTAGGATGTGACCCGATCCCGCGGCCTCCCCTCCTTATGAATAACCACGATAGTGGCCAGACGCTGGTCCAGCGGGAGGGAGCCCGCCGAACGGGCCGCGAGGAACATAGCGCGGAGATGTGGCGCCAGCGTATCCGGTCGCAGCTTGTACAATTCGATGGGAAGGCCATTAGGACCCAGGGCCTTGCCGGAAGCGACCGAACGTATGGCGAGGGCAATCTCCTCAGATGTAGGGGCGGCATCCAACGACACTTTATCCTCTTCCGAAAGGGAAGGCAGCGCAATGTCTTTAAGCAGGTCATGGGAATCCTCTTCCGAACGGGAAGATACCGGGGAATACACCCCACGGAAATACTCAGCGAAACATTCAACAATTTCCTCCGGCTCAGTGACACACACACCATCCAGTCTCTCAATCGACGGGACAACTCGACTCGCTCTCTCCTTTTTATCCAGCCACGCAATCAATTTACCAGCCTTATCACCCACATCATACAGTCGCCCTTGTTGCTCTCTACTCAGGCCCCTGGCTGCCTCCGTGACTAGGGCCTTGTAGTCCGCCTGTTTGAGTCGGAGAGCATGCAGTTTATCATCCGTTACCCCACATTCCAGATCACCCTCCAATTCAGTTATCTCAGTTTCAATACGGGTCACCTCCTCCCGCCCGCGCCTCCGGGAATGGGAAATGAGGGACAGGGCCTCCCCCCGGATTACCGTCTTAAACGCCTCCCACAGAGAGACCGCAGACAATACAGACCCCACGTTATCTTCAAAATACCGCTCCAGAGATTTAACCAAATCTGCGCGAATTGTGGGGTCACGCAGATACCAGGGATTGACCGGGACCACCCTCCCCTCCCCCCTCGGGACAATGTCGAAATGCAGTAGGAGCGGGGAGTGGTCCGAAATACCCCGCGCCAAATGTCGTACCTCCCCAACCCTCCCCGCCTGTGCCGCTGGCATCAGAACATAATCAAGCCTTGAAAGACTGCCATGAGCCCCGGAATGAAAGGTGTACTGTATCTGCGTAGGGTGTTTCAGCCGCCAACAATCCACCAGCCCCAATGTATCCAAGAGGCCGGACAGCCACGCTTGGGCACGGGGGAGATCCCTAGGAGGGTGATGGTCCTCAGTACCGGAAACTACAGCGTTAAAATCTCCCCCAACCACTAGAATCCCCTCCGGAAGGCCAAGGAGGAGGCGTCCCAGATCAGCGAAAGTAGTCGTTTGCAACCCTGGCGGTACATAAACAGAAACTAAAACAATCACTCTACCCTCCAATCTACCCACCAGAGCCGTGTATCGTCCCCTGTCATCGTGGAACACCTCATCCATCTCAAACGGGAGCAAAGTTTTAACCATAATTCCCACGCCCCTCGAACCAGAGGTGAAGCCCGAGTGGGCTATAAGGCGATAGCCCCGTCTATTCATAGCACGAAAGGAGTTTCCAATGAGGTGCGTTTCCTGCAGAAATACTATATCGGGAGAAATACGTTTTAAAAACTGCAGGACCACACCCCGTTTTATCCTGTCCCCAGTCCATTGACATTCCAGGACAAAAGACTCAGTCCCCTACCCCCCATCATAGCCGAAATCGAGCCAACTCCCCCCAGGGAGCACTGTAGAAGTAGCACAACAATACATCTGCCTTGTGGTACAAATAGACAATACCCAACCCCAACCCAACAGCCCCAACAAAACTCCCCCCTCCCTGCACCCCTGCATGAGCCCAAACAGCCCCCCCAACTTGCAGTGTGCCTGTCGCCCCTATGTAAATGGACCTACTAAGACCCCCTAGAGGAGGAGGGAGAACCCCCTCGAGACCCAGCACAACCTCCCATGGAGGGGAAACAAGGCACAATAGGCAAAAGACCCTAAGCATGGCCAAAAGTGGCATCACCCGGGTTGAGCCACGATGTCAGTACTTCAGACCCGGTCCGGTGAGCGCTCACCTCCCGTCGCCCCCCCCCCCCCCATCCCGACCATGTCCCCCAGTCAAAGTGTCCAGCCAGTCCCCGGCCATGTCAGGACGGTCAAAAAAGTGAGTGCGACCATCCGCCTCCACCCGCAACCTGGCCGGGAAGAGCATGGCATATTTTAGGTTCCTGTCCCGAAGCCGCCGCTTGACACCCAGGAAACTCAATCTCTGCTTCTGGACCGCCTGCGTGAAGTCAGGATAAAAGTTCACCTCCATGTTTTCCAGCTTAATCGGCCCTTGCAGTCTGGAAGCTTGCAGAATCGCATCCCTGTCCCGAAAGTTAAAAATACGGGCAATAAGAGGCCGCGGAGGGGCTCCGACCTTCGGCCTGCCTCCGGGAACTCTATGGGCCCTCTCCACCGCAAAGAATTTACTCAGCCCCTTAGGCTGGAGATGGGTAGAGATCAGGTCCTCCACAAAGAGATCCGCCGCCGACTCCTCCCGTCCCTCGGGCACTCCAATAATGCGGATATTATTCCTCCGGGCCCTGCTCTCGGAGTCCTCCAGGCGCCGATCCAGGAGCGCGCTTGCCTGACGGAGCCGATGCACCTCTGTCTGAAGGGCCGCTACCTCAGTCGTGAGGCCCGACGCGGTGCGGGCCAAAGAGTCGACCCGGTCATTTGTCTTAGAAAGATCGGCTCTAACAAGGTTGACATCGATGAGGACCGCGTCGAGTTTATGTGCCAAGGTGTCGAATTGCTGGCCCACTGAGGTCTTCATCTCAGCAATGGCGCCCATAACATCCTGCAAAGTCAGATCCGCAGGCAAATCCGGGGCATCCGAGGGGCACTCGGAGGACTTGTGCGATCCGCCGGGAGACCCCTTCGGGAGGGTGTAGCGGTCCATAATGTTGGCCTGATGCGCGGTGCCACGCCGGGTAGACTTGGCCTTCAACCGATCCCCTTCCTGCTTCGTGGCCATCGTCGTGTGGCTCGCGACCTCACCAGGTACGCAGTGGAGAGCAAGCAATCAATCAAGGCCGAGAGCCCCGGGGGTCACCCCAGGACGGCAAAGCAGGCCACCGCAGGCAGGCAGGCAGGGTCTCCCAGCGAGGCCACCCCAACACAAAGAAACGCCGTAATCCCACCTGCGATGACGGCAAGGGGAGTCAAAAGCGAAAGTGAAAGTGCGGGGTGCGCGACTCGCCAGGCCCAGCCCGCCGTTGTTGTTCACTTCGCCACTGGGTTACCCCCAAACTCGAATCCGGGGTCAGGAGGGAAGTAGGCCGCAAACTTCAGTCGGTGCTCACCCCGGCACCCGGGGTCCGATTCAAAAACGGAAAACGGGTACCACCTCAGCTCAGGCTCACCGACACAGTCCCCTCAACCAATGCAGGATGAAGACAGGATAAACGTAGGAGGTTGCGGAGGTCCTCGGGAGCCTCGCACCTACGCGGCCATCTTGGTTGCGCGCTAGGCTCCTCCCCCAAAAACACTCTTTTGATAGGAACGAAAACTTGATTTTAATTATTAAATGAGTCGCTCCTAAACACACTTTGCTGCCCACAAGGTAGGGTGCATAATATTTAAGAATGAAACATGTGACAGTAGAATGAACGTTCCCCAAGTGACTAGGCCCACAACAACATTGTCACTAATCATGTTTTAGCTGGCCCATAGGAAACATCGAAGTATAGATCATTTTCTTGATTCAAAAACATTTGACCTGTACCAGCTACAGACTCCATTTAAAGAATCATTTTTATATTTAATAAAAATTCAGTCTAATGATGAAGTCAGAGTTTTTAATAAATATAATGGAAATGTAACTTTTAGAAAGTTACCTTTAGTATTCCTGAAGCTGCTGGAGGCTACATTTCATTAGCTCTTCAGCCAGTGCCCAGCCTGTGCTTCACCTGAATGAGGTGTGAAAGAGGTGTGGAAACTGCTCCCAGAGCTTTTTCTGTGCAGTAACACCAGCTATGGTGGACCCAGAAATTTCATTAACTTCAATGGGGCCTGCCATGTGGCAAGAAAATGTTAAGTGATACTTGGAAAGGCCGAGCCTTTGCCACAATAGTTAGGCTGGAACCACACCAAGTGGGAGGAAAGATACCACACGAACTGTGTTTAGTGACCACAAAGGAGGAGACTGCTCATTAACCTGGCCACATATCTGAGGCTATGAAAAAGGGAAGAAGGGTTCGCCCGTCTTGGATATTGAGGGTGAGAGGCACTGTGGGATTGTTTCCAGTAGGGCAAACAGGAACTGCTGTAATAGTGGGTTGGGCTTCCCTCCAAAAACCTTCACCCCACTATTTGGGAAGTGCCTAGGAGTCACCCCCACCATATAGCTGGTGCCAGGCATAAATATGGCAACCCAAGCACCTCATCAGAACACTTACTGGACCTGCAGAACATAGAAGAGTTCTGGGCCTGCTCTCTGTGACCTCAGAGGAGCCATGAAGGACAGGACTAGTCCTCCTCTCTCTTGTACACAGGACAAAGAAGTAGTCTCCAAGCGGAGGTTGGCTGACCTCCTTTGTGGCTAAAGAGACAAAAAAAAAGCTGCAAGAGTGCTTTTGCCTGAAGTGCCGACCTGATTAGTAGCAACTGGACCTGGACTGGAATTTTCTGTTGGCCTCTGCCTGACACCTTGAAAGTCTCTAAGTGCCTTCCCCTGAGGTCCCAAGAGCCTTAGACATGTACTCCGGTGGATGTTTGGGCACCAGAAGAAAGTTTGAAAAAGTTTCAAACCTTTTCCTCCAGAGCTCAAGGAACCTGCAGGAAAAAGTATCTGATAAACATTTTCATAGCTTTGGATTGAATTGCAGATTCATCCCGCTCAAAGGTACCCCCAACTCTGAAAAAACATCTAAGTTTCATTCTGTATGTTCACAAGAAATCTCCAAAGCTCCTGCGGGACCAAAGTGCTTCAAGTATCCAGACTTCAGCTCCATGGTGGCAGCTACAATTTCAGCAGCAGCCCACCCACGGAGGATTGGAACTTAGAAACATATAAACATTTTTTCACTTCAAGACATTTAACCCAGACCAATCCACTTTTACTGTATTCAATCAGAGCTCCATTGCAGTTAGCCTCAATTTGCGCCAAGATCCAGTCTACCACTTCCATAGACCATCATTGGCTGTTTGTGCTTTTTGGCATTATTTCTACTTAAAACTTTAAATATTCAGAGCTCCAGTTTCACTTATAGGATTTTTGTTGTTTTAGTGTCATGTTTCTTTTTATATTTTACTCAATTTTTCTAATTTGGTTTGGGATTTTATTGCTTGGTGTTTTGACTTCATTACTGTTTGGATCTGCATAAATACTTTACACATTTCCCTAAGCTAAGCCTGTCTGCTCTGTACCATACCAATAGGGGATTGAGCTCAGGGTAATTTAGTGACTTTGAGGGTTCAGCCTGAAAAGAGGTATTATTCCTTGAAATGGGCGATCACCCACCCCAAATAATAAACCACCTTCTTATAGTTAGGGTGTGTTTGAATTGTAGAAAGCAACATCATACGATTAATACATATATAAAACCTAACCATTGCATAATTAATCATGGAGGGCAAACTGCTCATCACCTTATAGCTTCCAAGTGGACCTATGTCATATTTCACACCTTCAGTCACCCCCGGCTCTTTTTCCAGCAACACTTTGAATACTGGTATTTTGAAGCCCCTACTAATAGAAGCATAAAAAAATAACTACCTGTGCCAAAATGGAAAGTACTGTTGGCCTCGAGAACAGTAATTACTGATCTTGTCAAAAGTAACATTGAACCACTTGACAACACTGTGGGACTCAGAATGCAGATTTCAGATGGTGTTGAGTTGCAGTGTTGTAATTTCAGCAATGGTGCTTTCTACATTCATTGCTCCACTGGCTTCTTTAAATTTACAGGAGCTGCACGGAGGCATGGAGATAAGTCCCATAGCAACAGCACTTTCGTGTCTCTTTGCAATAGTGTGAGGAAATCTTTCACTGCAGATGGGTTACAAATATCCTAGTTACATACACTGAAACTATGTGCCTGAACTGCACCACATTAAAATGTATGCTATTAGTAGGCTGGGAAAAGACAGATATGTGGGATGAAGCCTGATTGTGTTTGTGGTGAACTCAGAAAGAACATGCCAATATGTATGCCTATTATAAATCAATTGTGTGGGTAACTGTATGTGCCTCTGTGTTAGTATGCTTTTATGTGTGTTATGGTTGTGCATAGCATACAGCATAAAGCCATCACAACAGAAATATACACGTAAAATAAGTTGCACTGATTTGCTCTGCCAGTGCTTGTTCGAGTCCTTTGAGGGGGCTTGAATATCTGGCTAAGGACTTTCCCATACAGACTTTTATGCAGGATATTCAGTTTGTACGATTATTCCGATGGAGTACTACAAAATTATTCAGAGACCTTATTTTTACTCTAAGTATACTTGTCGGGACTGGTCTATCCCCTGCATTGTAAGGGGGCATATGCCCTTGCCCCAAGGGCCTGACTGCATGTGAAACTGGTATTCTGGCTTTTTGTTTAGCGCTGCCAACAACACACTTATCTAGCAAGTGTGCAGAGGCTAAGGCCTGTCACTGTTCTGTGATCTGAAGGAACACACAACTTGTACCCTCATAGGACTACTGCCTATACCTTGTAATTGGATGGGAAGGTGTGCCAGTCTCTCCTCTTGCATGGCCAGGCCCCCCCTCTCCCGTCTAAGCTGGTAGGCAGCCTTCTAATCTCCAGGAAGACTATCAGTTCCTCGTGCAGCAAGTCTAGACTTCATGGCCAAGGGTATATGCCCATTTGCAATGAAGGATGGTCCCATCCCAACAAGTAACCTTAGAGTAAAAAATAAGGTCTCCGAAGAATTTTGTAGTACTCCATCGGAATAACCCATCCAATTCCATTTGCACCCAGCCCATAAGACCTCTCCTGCGGTGTGAGCCTATGTGCTGAACTCGCCCAGTAAGGTCATTGCATTGCCCCCAATGCAAGAACTGCCACTGCAGGAGCAGGGCAGCTGCATTAGCCCGCCCCCTACTGCTAGAGCAGCATCTACAGTCCCCCAGGTAACCGCAGGGCCAAACTGTAAATGGAATGAGAGACTGAGGGAGCGGGAGAACTCCTCAGAACACATTTAAACGTTTACAAGATGACATTGAATGGGTAAAAGTGAACTCAACTCTTTGTACATCTAAACACTGGGATAGCTTTGAGTAAACTCTAATTCCAGTAGCGGCTCCTGGTTGTTGGGAGTGCGGCGGGCGGGGGAGGGGCAGGGTGAGGGCTAGTAAACCACGGAATACAGCTGAATGGAGGTAAGTATATAAATAAATAAATAAATAAAGATTAATTACATTGGGCACGTTGCATCGCCATTTGGCGTTGCAGTGTGCGCAATGTAATTCGTTTTATTTATTTATGTACTTACCTCAGTTTGGTCGTATTCCGTGGTTTACTAGCCCCCCATCCTGACCCTCCCCCCCGCCTCACCGCCCCGCAGCACTCCCACCAGGAGCTGCTACTGCCTAATTCAAGCCTAGACCAATGATATACAGCAGAGGTTTTAGACACTAGGAAACTCTGAGAGTGGGGGAGTGTACCGAAGGACTGTAGCACGTCACTAAAGATCGCAGAGCAGTGTAACTGAGAACCCTAATTGTTTGGTCTGGCATTTCATTTTGCTGTGAGATTAAAGTAATTTCTTTTAACTTGACAATATGTTATTGTGTCTGTTGGTTGATTTCTGAGGTCATGCCGCCTACACTACTTCCTTAAGAAGCTTTTGGCTGCTTACCTTCACTACCATGATAGTCAAACGCGCAAAGGGTGTACTTTGACCAGTTTGTGAAGCCATAGTAGGATGGGCACCAGTGGCAAACCACCTCAACTACCCTGGTTGGAGTGCAGTAGCCCCTGCCTCCCTTTTGGTCCCCTGAACGGGGATCAGACAGCATCTTCTTCTGTCATAAAAACACAGTCATACCAAAGCATTACTCCTCTTATATTACTCTTTACCCTCTTGCTAACAGCTGCTCTGGTATCAGGCACTGCAATCTCTTTATTTACACACCCAAGAATATCATGATTTATATTGATAGCATGTCTCTCTATCTCTAGGCTATAAATCACTAACATTAATTGTGGGCAGATTCCTCTCAGTAGAGAAGGGTAAGGTAATAAAAACAGATAAACAAAGCTGACATATCAGTGGTACAAAGCTGTCCTGTGGTAAACGTAGATATTAATTTTACAATGCAAAATACATGAGAAAAATGATCCAGCTCTTTGTCTTGTTTTACCCGGTCACGAAGTACAGGAGTAACATTAGCATGCATCAACAAACCTCACAGCAACAGTTGAAAAAGACAGTGGTACAACCAGAACCGGCTGGATGGTATTACATTTTGCAGATATCGTAGATTTTGGCTATACCAGGGCGGCTCCTGCATTAGGGCGGAGGAGCGTCGCTCCACTAACCAAATTGCCTCCACATAAGTAAAAATAAAATGGTAATAAAGTTAATTATTACCATTTTATTTTTCAAATCCCCGTCGCGAGCCGGATGTCAGGACAGGTAGGCGGGGCTTTCTGGTTTCTGCTGCTGCCACTCAGGCAGCAGTAGAAAGCAGTGATGGGCATTGCACTTTCAGTTTAAAGTGTGCATGTCTCTTTGGCTGGCCGTCTTGCGGTTTAAACCTCTCTAACCCAGCTGTCTAAGACAGCATAGGGCTCCAGTGGCCACGGGAGCGCTGAAGGAGGCCACTCCCTCCAATCCTGGTGCTTCTTTCATGCTGCATGAAAGCAGCACCAAGATTGGTTACTGCAGTTTCCTGGTTCTGCATTGGAGCCTGCCTCCCTGGTGAAGACCCAAGCGAAGAGGACGTTGCACTAGGATTAAAGGTAAGTGTATTTTTTTTATTATTTATTGATAATTTTTATCTTTTTCCCTCCCACCCTACCACCCTCCTTATATGCCAGCCGCCACTGAGGTATACAAGCTACTGAAATCTCCAGGTGAAATGGGGAATACCCAGGGGAATAAGGACGAGAGGTACTGATTCATGTGGTAGTTGACGATTACTAAAGCGACTTTCATGGTCCTACTTTCTCACCCCAGCTCACTTCACTACTCCTTCCGCCCCGTGGAGTTACTGGTGCGTGCAAGATCAGTAACCTCGCCGATGTCAGTTTTCTTCAGGGAACTTTTCCGCGCCACAACGCGGAGCCATCACCAACAAAACTGTGAGAGTATGGGAACAGTGTGCGAAAAAAATCAGTGAAACAGAAAGGGAAAAAGCGAATGGTGAAGAACAGCACCATTAGGGACAGTGCCAGGCACTGTGTTACTGAAAGCCATGTAGGGGAAAGAGCAGAGCACCCCTCTGAGAAGCAACCCTGCAAAACGAAGGCGATATCCTCCTTGGAGGCAGAAAAAACTGTGAAAAAAGTCATGGCAGACGATAGAAAGTCTGCAACCCCAATCTATAACAGTGAAGGGCAACAAGTCCGGAACAGGGGAGTAACGACAAATTACCCCAAGACAACACCATCAAGGAGTTTCGCATCCCCTGTAAAGAGCTGAAACCCCAAGCAATGAAAAAGGGGGGAAGATTATGAGTAGGCCCCACACTGGAATAACCAGGGTGTAGGGATGCAGACGTACACATGAACCTACCATCCAATCATTAGAAAGGAAGGAGTGGAACAAATAAACAGAACGAAACATCCCGCCAGGGAGGTAGTGAAAGAGGGCACTCGCAGAAGACAAAGCCACCCAGAGGGAGGCGAGTACAGAAGACCGAGCTGAAGGTCCTCGCAGAACGGGGAGGAAGGGCAGGCCATGAAGGAATCTGTGGCTAGAACCGTCTCTACCAGATACATCGTTACCGAAGGTAAGTAACTTGTACATCTGATAGAGACTACTAGCCGCAGATTCCTTAACGTAGAATAGATACCCTAGCCATACCCAGAGGGGAGTAGAGTCTGCGAGAGAACCTCACCAGTTTGGAAGAACACAGGGCCCCAACAGGGGATGTGTCAGGGGGACAGGAAGGATGGCCCAGTGCCACCAAGCAGAAGTAATCAAGAACAAGGAGAAGGGAAGGCCAGGATGCCAAAGCCTACCCGAGGGGCAAAGGGTGTCCGCCAGAAAACCCGGAGGGACAGACAGGACCACGAGAGTACCAAAGGAAGAAAAGAACCACCCGCAAAATCCAAGGAGAAGAGGTGGAAAAGGAGGCAGAGCCCACCTCAGGAGAACACACACAGCGAAGAGGACAGCTGAACGGCATCAGCCCTGAGGCAAAGGACAAGGCAGGATCGGCCCCACAGCCGAGAAGCGCATACGTGAGAAGGAAGACAGAGCAAGGGACAGGAGCACACAGGTACACGCCGAGGCCCACAGAGGTGGACCAGAACAACCAGAGGTGCACAGCAGGCAGCTGGTAAATACTATGAAGTAGTGTGCAAAGAACAACCCTAGCGCAAGACGAAGACAGAGGCAAGGGAACCCCAGAACAAGCCCCATAGAAATACCGTCCCAGTGGCATAACCTGTCCCATGAAGAGAAGTGGTAGCAGCCAGAAGATAAGAGAAAAATATGCAGTACAGACCTAAAGCCATCAACCAGAACACAGGGGAACACCAGGAATAACCTAGCCCCCCTGAAACACAAGGCATAGGACTAGGCCGAAACGTCGGATAATAAGGTGGGAACACCACGACTCGATGCCGAAGACGGCATGACAAAAGACGGTCTGGCGATCCAGAGGCTGAAGAGGGCAGAAAAGCCCTGCTGAAGAAGGATAGAAACACCAGCGGATACTGAGCAGGACAGAACCTGGAGCAGCGCAAGTTGCACTAAGGCGGAAGACAAAAAGACCGCACCAAGCGGTATACAGTGATGCCAGGAAACGCGAGGAACCCGAGAAGGTATCTACACCCGCCCAGCTCAGGACAGAGCTATTGTTCTGCTCGATTTTCCCGGCCTTCTTGTGAGGAACAATGATGGAATGTGACTTCAGTCTCTTATCATTCAAGTCTAAGGGTTAGAGTAGTGAATGGAGCCTATTTACTAGGCACTTCGACATGATTCTGTGCTCTTCCCCATAGATCAGGGCTTGCACACATAGCCTAGGGGATAGATTCGTTAGTATTAGGGATAACCTGTCCTGTAGTGAGGGTATTTCATGGAGCCGTGCTGAATTCAGGCCTGGTAGGCCTCAAACGGGAGAGACTCCATCTTTCTTTCTGCTCCGGCAGCTTGGGATGCTTCTAGGTCAAATGTAATGTTTTAGTTCTGAGGTGTTATTCGCTTGGAGAGAACCGGTTCAGGCCGGCCCTTATCGAAGGATTGTATTTTTCTTCATGCCGAAGACACTACATCAGGCCGGCCGGCTGGGAACGTGTCCTTGGTACGGGGAGGTACAAGAATTTGGTGGGCGGCAGGTTACAGGCCGGAATTTTCCATGAGGAAACGCACCTCTATATTAGTGAAAGTCTGAGGCAGTTACATGTTCAGTCCGTAGGCGGCATCTAGCCGTTAGCAGTAAAGCTACTACTTATTCCAGGGAAGACAGACGCCATCCTGAAGGCGGAGAAGAACCGAGGGACAGATGCTCTCCTAGCAGAATAGCCAGAGAGGAGAGAGTAGCCGATAAGGAAGAGGTCCCAGTGACTCGGAGAAGGGTGATTCCAGGCGAGCCGAGGCACAGACGAGAAGGGAACCTAGATGACCACTGAGTGCAGGCTACATACTACTAAGGTGATGTCGACCCTTTCTTATTAGAGTGTACAACTTAATCTTTCACTTTTCTTTGCAGGTTATGTGTTATATTGTAATGTTATGTGATTGCGTATGTAATGAGTAATAAAGTACCCAGTTTGTAGTGAACCAACATGTGCTGCGTGTTCTTGTATGAGAGGGTAGCCTATTCTTCTAGTCAGCTGCGGCTACATGAACAGATGTTAACCCTGATCAGGTAAGTGGTAGCTGAATAAGGGAAAGAGGAGCCCCTCGAACCTGAGAACAGGCTATGCTCGAACTGGCAATCCTTGTGTGATCTGATGAATAGTGAGACTGATTCCCTTTTTGTATGTTATGGTGATCATAGGATGAACTGTCGTATGAGACTGCCGTCTAGGTAGAGAGGTCTGGATTCGTATAGGATCTCGAGGCCGCCACTTGTGATACTGTCGTATGGGCAGAGAGGTCTGGATCCGTATGGGATCGCGAGGCCGCCGATTGTGCTGAGACTGCCGTCTGGGTAGAGAGGTCTGGATTCGTATGGGAACGCGAGGCCGCCACTTGTGATACTGTCGTATGGGCAGAGAGGTCTGGATCCGTATGGGATCGCGAGGCCGCCGATTGTGCTGAGACTGCCGTCTGGGTAGAGAGGTCTGGATTCGTGTGGGATCGCGAGGCCGCCACTTGTGATACTGTCGTATGGGCAGAGAGGTCTGGATCCGTATGGGATTGCGAGGCCGCCGATTGTGCTGAGACTGCCGTCTGGGTAGAGAGGTCTAGATTCGTATGGGATCACGAGGCCGCCACTTGTGATACTGTCATATGGGCAGAGAGGTCTGGATCCGTATGGGATCGCGAGGCCGCCGATTGTGCTGAGACTGCCGTCTGGGTAGAGAGGTCTGGATTCGTGTGGGATCGCGAGGCCGCCACTTGTGATACTGTCGTATGGGCAGAGAGGTCTGGATCCGTATGGGATCGCGAGGCCGCCGATTGTGCTGAGACTGCCGTCTGGGTAGAGAGGTCTGGATTCGTATGGGATCGCGAGGCCGCCACTTGTGATACTGTCGTATGGGCAGAGAGGTCTGGATCCGTATGGGATCGCGAGGCCGCCGATTGTGCTGAGACTGCCGTCTGGGTAGAGAGGTCTGGATTCGTGTGGGATCGCGAGGCCGCCACTTGTGATACTGTCGTATGGGCAGAGAGGTCTGGATCCGTATGGGATCGCGAGGCTGCCGATTGTGCTGAGACTGCCGTCTGGGTAGAGAGGTCTGGATTCGTATGGGATCGCGAGGCCGCCACTTGTGATACTGTCGTATGGGCAGAGAGGTCTGGATTCGTATGGGATCGCGAGGCCGCCACTTGTGATACTGTCGTATGGGCAGAGAGGTCTGGATCCGTATGGGATCGCGAGGCCGCCGATTATAAGAGGTCTTGGTATGTATAGTAGGAATCCCCTGTCCTTAGGTGGTAGATATATGTGGTTGCACTATTGTAAATAGGTTCTAGGGAGGGGGTAACGTTCTGGCTGGGTTAGTGAGGCTCTGATGAGCGGGTTCTATCTGATCCGAAAACCCAAGCAGAACATTTGGCGTCACAAACCGTTTACGAAACCTGTGTGCGTTGTGGTTGTATCGTGTTTGCTTTCGGCGCGTGCGTGGTTTCGTTTGTATATTATTTGTATATAATTGTGTGTATTTTTGTTTTCTCTTTCTTCTTTCTCTTTTTCTCTTTTTCTTTCTTTTCCGAGATGTTTTCTAGAAAGTCGAAATCTACTTTTAAGTTGCCCGTTGATATTCCCGGCTGGGATTCAACGCCTTATGAAGCCTTAGCCCGTGAGTGGGCTGATTCTACTGGTTTGAGTGAGAATTGGAATTCTTTTTTGGAGCTGGCGGAGCCGGCTAATGTGATTACTTGTTTACAGAAGGCGCCGGTATCTAAGGGTGATGAGCTTCCCGTTTTGGGGCGCAGAGGTTGGATTGTTCTGTCTGCGTACAGGATTCTGCATGAGAGGTTGTTGAAGTTACAGAACTTGCATACGGATTTGGAAGCGAACTTTGTTGAGATTCAGAATGCTCATACTTTGTTGCGATGTCAAAATAAGTTGCTTGCTGATAAACTTGAGACGTACCAAACTATTGCCGAGAGGGCGGCTGTGCGAATTGCTCGTTATAAATACAAGAATCGACGTGGTCGGGTTTCGACGCGAAAGGTGCGTCTGGTCGTGGCGAAGGCCGGACTGGATTGGAATCCTGATGAATGGGATGGTAATATCTGGAACTCGAGTGATTCTCCTTCCTCGGGTGAGGAGTCTGCCAAGCGCGAGTCCTCTCGCTCCGGCCGTGATTGTAAGTCTGCTTCTTGCGCCTCTGATGGTGCACCCCGTGATTGCGCTCGTCCTTCGAGCGGGGTCGATGCTTCTTACACTGATTGTTCCTCTACGTGTACTGGTCGAGCTCCTTGTGATGCTCGTCCCGCGGTCTCGGTGCATCCAGTTTTTCGGCGGAAGTTGCAGCAGGCTCCCGGTGATCCGAATGGTATTGCTTTAGACTCTTTGGAGGATTTTACTCAACAAGAAATTAGTGATATTTTGCAGCGATTTCGGCAGCGAGCTGGTGAGACCTTACTCACATGGATGGTGCGCCTTTATGAACTGGGCGCTGCTGGCATTATGTTGGATGCTGGCGATTGTTTGAAGTTTTGTTCCTTGAGTTCGGATTCTACTGTACAGGATCATTTTCGTAACTTTAATGTTGGTGGTCAAATTTCTTTGCTTCAATTGGCGACTGAGGGTTGTAATCAAAAATATCCTACTGAGTCTGACTGGCCTGTGAATGACAAACCGTGGTATACTTTGCGCGATGCTGCGCAACGTCTCAAAGAGGAGGTGATGAAAACGGCAATTTTTCTAAATACTGCTGACAGGTTGCTTGATGGTTTCTTGACATCTTCTGTGCGGAATCGTATTATTCGTTCTTCCCCTGTTGCTTATAAGCAGGTCATGATGACTTTATTGATTAATCAGACTGGTAACATGTTATCTGTGGTGCTGGAATCGGTACGCCAACTCGGTGAGTTGGGTGAGTGGTTTAAACCTGAACGGCAGTCCCGGCCTGACACTCGTACTCCTGGTGACAATAAACTTACTAGACGTGATATGTTTTTTGGTCTTATGGCCGATGGTGTGCGGAAGGAGGACATTGATGGTGAGACTACTTCTCGTTTGTGGGAAATGTTTCGCAAACGTGGCTTGGATCGAAAGGAGGGTGCCCGGCGTGTTCGGACACCTGAGTGTGATCGTGGTTTTTCTGACGGTAGCGGTGATGACGACCGCCGTGGGCGCTCTGATCGTCGTGATGATCGACGTTATGTACGTGATTTGTCCCCCCCGTCGTGAGAGAGACAGGGTGAGAGAGGGGGAAAGAGAGAGGGGGAGAGATGATTATGTTAACAGCAGACTTAGAGATGATAGGGATCAATCCCCTGAGTTGAGAAGGAGAGAGGATCGACACATATTGGCCGATCGAAACCCGCAGTACAATGCAGAGAACAGGAATCCATTTCGTAATGGAGATGGATATGAACAGGAGGTATCGATACCTGGGAAACGTGAGAGTCTTTATCCTGATTTATCCTGGTACACAGAACGCAGTAAAGATGACTAGGAAATAGGTCAAGCTCCAGTACACAGATGGGCTCACAGAGATAATAGACCCTATGTAGATATTGATATTTATTGGAGACATCGTAATATCCAAAGGGCCCGAGCATTGGTAGATACAGGAGCGGAGGCCACTCTTATTCATGGAAAATCAAAGAAGTTTAAAGGTCAGCCTTTTACAATTACCGGATTAGGTGGAAAGGAAACTCCCGCAGTTCAAACTTTACTTGAAATGAGAATAGGTAGAATTCCTAGAAAAGAATACTCTGTATTAGTGGTGCCACTCTTAGAATTCATAATTGGAATTGATATTTTGAAAGGAATGACTTTGCACTTAGATGATGGATGTTACCAATTTGGAACTAAACATTATGTATCGTCCAGGCCCGTACGGGTTGGTCGTTTAAGAATGCCCCCCATAAAAGTTCCCCAGGCGACAAAAGTGGTTCGTCAGAAGCAGTATCGTATTCCAGGTGGTCATGAAGAGATTAGTACCACTATTCAGGAGTTGGTGGATGCAGGAGTTATAACCCCAGTTACTTCTGCTTGGAATAATCCTGTTTGGCCTGTACGTAAGAGTGATAATTCTTGGCGCATGACTGTTGATTATCGAGAATTGAATAGACACACACCCTCTTTGACTGTTGCAGTACCGGATGTTATTACCCTAATTGAAAGAATCCAAAAACATCCAGGTACATGGTATGCGTCCATTGATATTACTAATGCTTTCTTTTCGATTCCGATTGCCCCTGAGTGTCAGGAACAATTCAGTTTTACGTGGAACGGGCGTCAGATGACGTTTAGAAGTCTTCCCCAGGGCTATGTGCATAGTCCTACGATATGTCACCGGCTGGTGGCAGAGCATTTGGCTGAGGTACCGGTTCATCCGCGAATTCAGATATGTCACTATATTGATGATATTTTGATTCAAGGTGAAACACAAGAGGAAGTTCAGACCCAATTGGACAGAGTCATTGAGTGCCTGCGTGAGAAAGGTTGGGAAATCAACCCGGATAAATTACAAGGTCCGTCCCAGGCTGTGAAATTTTTGGGCATTAATTGGCATGAGGGGCACCGAGAAGTGATCCCTCAGGTTAAACAGAAAATTCTTGATTTTGCAGTTCCGAGGAATAGGAAAGAAGCCCAAAGCTTCATTGGCTTGTTTGGTTTTTGGCGCCAGCATATTCCTCATTTAAGTCAAATATTGGCCCCTTTGTACCAGGTCACTCGTAAAAAGAATGCATTTGAATGGGATAAACCACAGCAAGATGCGTTCAGTCTGGCAAAAGAAGCAATTCAGCATGCTCTGGATTTATGGCCTGTATGTGATGGTGATGTGGATTTGAATGTGTCTGTACAAGGCCTTTATGCGAATTGGAGTTTGTGGCAGAAACAAGGCAGGAGTAGAGTACCGTTAGGTTTCTGGACCAAAAAGTTACCTGATGCTGGTGAGCGTTATACA
This sequence comes from Triturus cristatus, assembly GCF_964204655.1. Classification (NCBI taxonomy): domain Eukaryota; kingdom Metazoa; phylum Chordata; class Amphibia; order Caudata; family Salamandridae; genus Triturus; species Triturus cristatus. The sequence goes on along the minus strand of NC_140580.1, from coordinate 31,233,137 downwards.
CCTTTTGAGAAACAGTTACTTGCATGTTATTGGGCTCTGGTGGATACCGAGCAATTGACTTTGGGACATGATATAGTTTTGCGACCTGAAATTCCTATCATGCAGTGGGTTATGAGTTCGCCGAAAACTCACCGAATTGGACACGCTCAAGAGGCGAGTGTGATTAAATGGAAATGGTATATACAAGACAGGGCACGTGTGGGACAAAAAGGAGTTGCATCTTTGCATGAGCAGGTGGCACGGGCGCCATCAACTGAGACTGAGAGTGAATGTTCCGTACCTTTAGTACAGGAGTCTCCTGTTAAGTGGGGTAGACCTTTTGATGATTTGTCCGCAGAGGACAGAAACCATGTCTGGTTTACGGATGGTTCAGCAAGGTTCATAGGGACGAAACGGCATTGGAAGGCGGTGTCCTATAATCCGATCACACAAAAATTGCTGAGTACAACTGGTGAGGGTAAGAGCAGTCAATTTGCTGAACTCTATGCTGTTTATCAAGTTCTGAAACAAGAGTTACCTGGCACATGTCATATTTTCACCGATTCTTGGTCTACTGCCAATGGGTTGGCAGTTTGGTTACCGACTTGGCATTCCCATAGTTGGAGAATCCATTCAAAAGAACTGTGGGGAAAAGAATTATGGCAGGAGATTTGGGAAATGCTCCCACAGAGTACTGTTACAATCTTCCATGTGGATGCTCATACCCCGATAGACTCTCTTGACAAATTCTTTCATAACATTGCAGATGAGAAATCTAAAATTGCTGAGGCAGTGGTGGACAGGCAAGATTCTGATATTGCGGGATTGGCGAAATGGGCCCACCAGAAAGCAGGACACTTTGGAGAGAAAGCCACTAGCAGGTGGGCTGCTGATCGAGGAATTTATATTCCCCTAGATTTAATCAAAAATGTTATTCTACATTGTCCCATTTGTCAGCATATCAGGCAGCGCAAAGTGCCCCAAATTGTTAAAGGTCATTTACATCGCGGGAAATTGCCCGCTCAAATTTGGCAGATTGATTACATTGGTCCACTTCCTATGAGTAGGAATTGTCAATATGTTTGCACCATTGTTGATACATACAGTGGCCTGTTGGTGGCCCTTCCCTGTAAGAAAGCTACCCAATTGAATACTATTAAAACATTGGAATTGATTATGATGTATTATGGTGTGCCATTCCAAATTCAATCTGATAATGCATCCCATTTTCGTGGAAGATTGGTACAGGAATTCTGTGTGGAAAACAATATTGAATGGGTGTTTCATATACCATATTATCCACAGGCCTCGGGTCTTGTGGAGAGGTTGAATGGCCTGCTGAAAGATCAATTGCGTAAATTAACAGATGACAAGTATAAGAATTGGCGAGACTTTTTGCCTCAAGCGCTATTGATTTTGAATAACCGTCCTTTTCTAAATGCTGAATCCCCACTTATGCGTTTGTTTCCTCCGAATGTTGATGCTAAGCCCAATGAAATCAGAGAGACCGTGATGTACTGGGAGATTACTCCCGGAGCTTTGGCTCCATGTAGAGCGACCCCAGGGTCGGCAGGTTTAGACCTGCATGCCATGGATGACACCGTTATAAAAAGTAAGGATCGAGTCATCATTGAAACTGGTGTTGGTGTTCATATACCAACTGGAAATTTCGGATTAATCGCCCCTAGATCGGGGCTGGCTGTAAAAGGCATTCAGGTGCTTGGAGGAATCATTGATAGTGATTATCAGGGAGAGATGAAGGTGCTCCTGCTGAATAGCAGTGAGGTTGACTTACTGATACATCAAACTGACCGAGTGGCTCAATTGCTAATAATGCCTGTTTTCAGTGGTGAGATCACAAAAGGCACTGCCCCAACGTTGCTAACTGTACGAGGCCAGAAAGGTTTTGGCTCCACAGATAATCCTGGGGCCAGAGTTTGGGTGCAGTCGCCTAAGAATCCCCCTGAACAAGCAGAAGTCATTGCAACCGGTCAAGACAACACCATTTTAGTTATGAGACCAGGGAAAGATAGCTGGGAAGCAGTCCCGGCTGACAAATGTTACTTACGAGAATGAATAATGCCTGTATTTGATTCTCTTTCAGATCATTCTTTGGACTGTTGCTGCAGGATGTGTCGGCGTTGGACTCCTTTTGGGCTGGTACGACGAGAGAGGAGGGATCCCATCAACCCGGGCTGAGTTGAGAACCCGAGTGTCGCGTTCCTTCGCTGCGTGGGATTCGTCGTTGAACTTTTGGATTACATTAGCCAAACAAGTGACTAAAGCCCCTCATTTCTGCTTGACACCGATGAGATCGGTGACGGACATTCTAGCGACTTGTTTAGTTGCTGTCCCTGCTTCATTGGAGACTTTGACTCATATTTTTAATATATCAAATGCTCGCCCCAATGTTCTTCTGGGCGATTTCGCTGCCCATGAGTATTGCCCCTTGTGTACTGTACTGTCAGACCCGATACCCCCCATCCCGTCCCGAATAGTTACCTATAATATCACACAAGGTGATTTGTGTTTTTTCCTTACTTGTGATCCTAGTGCGATTTCTGAATGTATGCGTTTAAGATTGAAAGGTGCCACTTCATTCACCGCTCATGAACGAACTTTGTGCCTTCAAAGGACACCGAAAACATGTACTTCTGTTCAGAATAACATGACTTGCAAGAGTTTGGTAGTTACCCCCAGTCATTATCGCACGATGTTACTACCTGCCGAATGGCTTTTCTCATGTGGTAATACTTCCTGGCCATATATTCCCGCAAATATTTCTGGAGGCCCTTGTGCCATTACTAGACTGAGCTTGTTAATGTTTTCTCCACATCCGAATGCCAACTCTCGTGTGATTCGAGATACAGTGAGGTTACAGGAGGATTGTGACTCATCTTTGCATTTATATTCCAAGTCTGAATACCTTAGCCTGGCTATTTCAATTGTTGGTGTTCCTGCTTTGGCAGTTTATAATGCCAAATCTATTGGGAAAATGGCCTGCTGGATGGTAAAATCCATCAATCATACTTCTACAGTCCTGTCTGACATGCTATTAGACGCCCAGGGTGAACGTAGGGCTATCTTGCAAAATCGAGCGGCCATTGATTATCTTTTGCTTAAACATGGACACGATTGTTCTGATTTTGAGGGTCTTTGTTGTTTTAACTTGTCGGATCATACGAAATCCATTCAAGCTCACATTGATAAACTACATGACTTAACAGAGGAAGTTAGAAAACACATTGACCAGGGCTGGTTTGACTGGCTCTTTAATTGGTTACCTGATTTGCATATGTTACGTCAGATATTAGGAGGTATTCTGATTACTATCGGCATTTTGATTTCTATCTGTTGCTTTATTCAGTGTATTCCTTCACTATTTCAATTCTGCACACCTGGTACTAGACATAGATCAGTTAGTCTTGTTTCATATTATTCTTCCACAGATATTAGTTCTGTTTAATGAATGTATAATAGACTGAAGTCAAGGGTGAAATGTTCTGCTCGATTTTCCCGGCCTTCTTGTGAGGAACAATGATGGAATGTGACTTCAGTCTCTTATCATTCAAGTCTAAGGGTTAGAGTAGTGAATGGAGCCTATTTACTAGGCACTTCGACATGATTCTGTGCTCTTCCCCATAGATCAGGGCTTGCACACATAGCCTAGGGGATAGATTCGTTAGTATTAGGGATAACCTGTCCTGTAGTGAGGGTATTTCATGGAGCCGTGCTGAATTCAGGCCTGGTAGGCCTCAAACGGGAGAGACTCCATCTTTCTTTCTGCTCCGGCAGCTTGGGATGCTTCTAGGTCAAATGTAATGTTTTAGTTATGAGGTGTTATTCGCTTGGAGAGAACCGGTTCAGGCCGGCCCTTATCGAAGGATTGTATTTTTCTTCATGCCGAAGACACTACATCAGGCCGGCCGGCTGGGAACGTGTCCTTGGTACGGGGAGGTACAAGAATTTGGTGGGCGGCAGGTTACAGGCCGGAATTTTCCATGAGGAAACGCACCTCTATATTAGTGAAAGTCTGAGGCAGTTACATGTTCAGTCCGTAGGCGGCATCTAGCCGTTAGCAGTAAAGCTACTACTTATTCCAGGGAAGACAGACGCCATCCTGAAGGCGGAGAAGAACCGAGGGACAGATGCTCTCCTAGCAGAATAGCCAGAGAGGAGAGAGTAGCCGATAAGGAAGAGGTCCCAGTGACTCGGAGAAGGGTGATTCCAGGCGAGCCGAGGCACAGACGAGAAGGGAACCTAGATGACCACTGAGTGCAGGCTACATACTACTAAGGTGATGTCGACCCTTTCTTATTAGAGTGTACAACTTAATCTTTCACTTTTCTTTGCAGGTTATGTGTTATATTGTAATGTTATGTGATTGCGTATGTAATGAGTAATAAAGTACCCAGTTTGTAGTGAACCAACATGTGCTGCGTGTTCTTGTATGAGAGGGTAGCCTATTCTTCTAGTCAGCTGCGGCTACATGAACAGATGTTAACCCTGATCAGGTAAGTGGTAGCTGAATAAGGGAAAAAGGAGCCCCTCGAACCTGAGAACAGGCTATGCTCGAACTGGCAATCCTTGTGTGATCTGATGAATAGTGAGACTGATTCCCTTTTTGTATGTTATGGTGATCATAGGATGAACTGTCGTATGAGACTGCCGTCTAGGTAGAGAGGTCTGGATTCGTATAGGATCGCGAGGCCGCTACTTGTGATACTGTCGTATGGGCAGAGAGGTCTGGATCCGTATGGGATCGCGAGGCCGCCGATTGTGCTGAGACTTCCGTCTGGGTAGAGAGGTCTGGATTCGTATGGGATCGCGAGGCCGCCACTTGTGATACTGTCGTATGGGCAGAAAGGTCTGGATCCGTATGGGATCGCGAGGCCGCCGATTGTGCTGAGACTGCCGTCTGGGTAGAGAGGTCTGGATTCGTGTGGGATCGCGAGGCCGCCACTTGTGATACTGTCGTATGGGCAGAAAGGTCTGGATCCGTATGGGATCGCGAGGCCGCCGATTGTGCTGAGACTGCCGTCTGGGTAGAGAGGTCTGGATTCGTATGGGATCGCGAGGCCGCCACTTGTGATACTGTCGTATGGGCAGAGAGGTCTGGATCCGTATGGGATCGCGAGGCCGCCGATTGTGCTGAGACTGCCGTCTGGGTAGAGAGGTCTGGATTCGTGTGGGATCGCGAGGCCGCCACTTGTGATACTGTCGTATGGGCAGAGAGGTCTGGATCCGTATGGGATCGCGAGGCCGCCGATTGTGCTGAGACTGCCGTCTGGGTAGAGAGGTCTGGATTCGTATGGGATCGCGAGGCCGCCACTTGTGATACTGTCGTATGGGCAGAGAGGTCTGGATCCGTATGGGATCGCGAGGCCGCCGATTGTGCTGAGACTGCCGTCTGGGTAGAGAGGTCTGGATTCGTGTGGGATCGCGAGGCCGCCACTTGTGATACTGTCGTATGGGCAGAGAGGTCTGGATCCGTATGGGATCGCGAGGCCGCCGATTGTGCTGAGACTGCCGTCTGGGTAGAGAGGTCTGGATTCGTATGGGATCGCGAGGCCGCCACTTGTGATACTGTCGTATGGGCAGAGAGGTCTGGATTCGTATGGGATCGCGAGGCCGCCACTTGTGATACTGTCGTATGGGCAGAGAGGTCTGGATCTGTATGGGATCGCGAGGCCGCCGATTATAAGAGGTCTTGGTATGTATAGTAGGAATCCCCTGTCCTTAGATGGTAGATATATGTGGTTGCACTATTGTAAATAGGTTCTAGGGAGGGGGTAACGTTCTGGCTGGGTTAGTGAGGCTCTGATGAGCGGGTTCTATCTGATCCGAAAACCCAAGCAGAACAGCTATACAATAGCCTACAAGTACCCCACCTAGGGTATGACACATCCGCAAAAAAAAAGGGGAACACCTCTTAGGGAAACCCGCAGCAGAGGTCAAGAACATAAAGACCTGTGGGTATCACCACAGGCGGCTTACCAATCAGCCAAAAAATACACAGATGGTCCAAACCGAGGACCAATACGGCTTCACTAACAGCCAAAAACACACACCACAAAAGCTGAAGGGCTGAACCAGTAGCCAAAAGTACAGAGGGGCCAACTTAAGGACCCTGAAGGCATTCCAAGCCAGATACAGCACACAGACCGCCAACCGAAACGCCAGGCCCAAAGAGGAAGGTGGGATAAACGCCTCCCATAAGGCACCTAAGGGCCGACAAGCCGAAGCTTACGGAGGGGGAGGAGGACGGAGCCCCGCAAGGAGTCGCTGAATGGCGAAGTCCGCGTGGGTGTTAAATAAAAGAACCCCATCAAAAGGCAGGTCAACAAGACGCTCCCAAATATTCTCCGGAAAGATGCTATCCCGCAACCAAGCATGGCGGCGGAGGGCCACAGAACTCGCCATAGTGCGGGTGAGAGAATCAGAAACATCCAAGGCCGAACGGAGAATAAATGCAGCTAACTCCCGACCATCCAGCACATGGTGCCTCAGATCAGCGCAGACACCGTCATGGGAGGTACGAGACAGAAGGGACTCTGCGGAATCCCATAGGTTGGAGGTAGCCCTGGCCAACACACAATGTGTGTTGAGCGCGCGCAGAGCAGCATTAGTGGAAGCAAAAATGTTACGCCCCCAGGAGTCCAAACACCGGGCCTCACGTGAAGGAGGGAGCAACACTGAAGGCAAGGAAGGAAAAGCAGTCTGCAGGACAGGGTCCTGGGCAGATGGGTGGGAAGAAAGACAGACTGGATCGTGCAGGGCAGGACGGTGGCGGTGGAGGAGCGGCTGAGGCACCGGATCCCCCGTAGCAGGACGCCCCCAGGCCCCCGGAAGAGAGTTGTGGAGCGAAGCTTCAAATTGAAGAAGCAGCTCCCCTCCACCAGAGCCCTGGTGGAGATCCTCCAACAAATGGTCCGTAGGGAGTGGAGTGACCGGGTTGCCCATTCGCAAAATGCCAGCGGCTGTGGAAATGGCCCGGACAAAGGCTACACTCGCCTCCGTAGGGCGTCGTTTGGGAGAGAGCAACTCTTCCATGGGCGAAGGCTGCAAACTAAGCCGCCCGTCCCCGAGCCCAGCTGGAGGAAGAAACTGCCAGCCCCTGTAGGATGGAAGACCCATGGATGAGTGAGGGGTCTGAGGGGTCTCCGAAGAAGGCAGGGAAGCCTGCGGGGCAATCAACAGTGAGGTGCGGAAGAGTGGGTCCGGGGGCTGTGGACGCAGAGACAGCGTAGAACCCGCCCTGGAAGTCGCCAGAGAAAAGGCAACGATGCGGCATCCAGTCTCCGGTGAAGAGGAGACAAGGAGATGACAAACCTCCAGAGAAGAAGGGACCTCCGGAGACGATTCGACGACCCGACGTTGGGACGGCGCCATGGGCACCGGTGTGTCCTCGATCGGCGCCGAAGTGTCCACCAGGGGTGCCGAGTCGACCTCCACCACCACGTGCCTCATAGGAGAAAGGGCCAGGGTCGGAGCCAAAGCGGCTAATGAATGGCACCGAAAAGGCACCGGGCCGACCTCCGACGAGGCAGCCACCTGCGCAAAAGACCAAGAGGGACTAAGGGAGGTGCCCCGGGTCACGGCCTCCACCCACAGTGCCACCAGGGCCGGGGAGGAAAGCCGTCGGCGCCGGAAAAGCATCTGCTTGGCCTCCGGTAAGACAGCCGCCTGCCCAGAGGACTGAGGGGGACTCGGGGACGAACCGTGAGTCTCGGTGACCTCCTGCGACACAACAGAGAACCCCGCTGGGGTTTGTGGTGAGGCAGGGATGCCATGGGTCGAAGAGGGGAACCCTGTAGGGCCGCACCCCGATGACACCACACCTCCAAAACCTGAAGTTGAACCCGTCAGCGCCGGGGGCGATGCCGCCGGCGCGCGGACGTCGGACGTCTCAGGAAGAGGAGGGGGCCCAAAGAAGCCTGCAGAGCCGTAGCTTAGACCTTCATTTGGGCCCTTGTCGCCCCAATGCCAGGAAACGGCGGATAGGGTGGCGATGGGCGAGGGCGCACGTCCCGAGAGGAACCCGCGCCCTCTGCAGAACGAGGACAGGGCCTCGATGACAAGCTGCAGGACTTACTGACGGGTGAGCGACGCCCGTGGGGCCTCGGTGAAGGATGATGCCGCAGCCGGAATCGGCGGCTTCTGGACCCTTCCGAGGTAGGGGACGGACACTGTGATGAGACCGATCTGGACAAGCAGGCCAAAAGTAATTTCATCCGGCGCTCCCGCCGGGACTTCGGCTTGAGATGCTGACAAGCATCGCAGTCTGTAGAATCATGGTGGTCGCCCAAACACCACATACAAATAGCGTGAGGGTCCGTCGCCGACATCCGATGCGTACAAGAAGCACACGTCTTAAAACCCGAAGGCATTGCACACTGTTCCCAACACAAAGGCGTTAAAAGAAGGCCTGATAACAGGTCAAGGAAACTCGCTCCGGATCCGCATTGCACGCGGAAAAGAAGGAAACTGACATCGGCGCGCCGGGGTGGGACTTATGTGACCTCGCTGACGTCACGTCCGGGGACAACGTCAGGGCGGAGTCACATGGTGCCGCCCCCCCGGCGTGCAGAGATGCTGTGGCAAAAGAAATTCCGGATCCAGTCTCACGCCTGGGGATAATTCTACGTTAAGGAATCTGCGGCTAGTAGTCTCTATCAGATTGTGCTTGTAGTGGTTTTTACGGTTAGGCTGCTCGTGCTGATCTGTAGGTAAGCAATCACTTTGTTTAGCTTACACTGAATTAATATTAGTTATGCCTACAGTGCAGACACAATGAATGCCGGTGTGAGTCAGTTTTGTGCTTATGCTTTGATCTTTGTGGGAGAACTAGTATTCTATATGTTGAAGTATGTGCTAATGCTGTAAAGTTTACTTTTGGAGCGGTACCCTTTATGGGTGGCAGAGTAGGTGTGTTGTGCGGCCCGGAGAGGGTAGTAGCAGACGGTGTATGTATTGTCTTGCTAATGTCATGTTGTTTGGTTGCTGTGGGTGAAGGTGTTCAATCAATAAATCAATCGGGGTTTTATAAAGTGCAGCAAATCACCTGCGATGGTCTCAAGGCGCTGGAGTTACTAACTGCTTCCAGTAGGGTGACCAACTGGCATCGATGCAAATTCACGACAGTGAGTGTAAAAATGCAGGACAAAGGGTCAAAATTCAGGACAAAAATTCAGGACAGAAGGTCAAAATTCAGGACAGAAGGTCAAAATTCAGGACAAAACTTTGGTACAAAAGGTAAGTTTTACAGACACATCAGAGGTGGTCGCACAATAGTATATAAGTAAGCCCATCCATTATCCAAACATATTCCACCATTTACAAACCTATCCATAATGTATCCTTCCATCCATCATTTCACTCTTCCATCCCTCCATCCACCCTTTCACTCATCCATCCATCCACCCTTTCATCCTATCCATCGGTACACTCCTCCATCCACTCTTTCAGCCATCCATCCATCCAGCCATTTACCCTTTCACTCATCCATCCACCCAGTCACTCATCCTTCCACCCATTCACCCTCTCATTCATCCATCCATTCATCCTCCCTTTCTCTCATATACCCTTTCACTTAGCCATCCTTCCTTCGATCCAACAACCCACCCATCCATCTACTCATCCACACATGAATCCATCCATTGACCCTATCACTCATCCATCCTTTCTCTCATCCATCCACCCTTTCCCACCTTCACTCATCTGTCCATCCTTTTGTCCATCTACCCTCCATTTCACTCACTCTCCATCCTTACATCCACCCTTTCACTCATCTGTCCATCCATCCATCCTTTCACTTATCAATTCATCAATCCATTCATCATTTCATTCATTCATCCACCCATTCACTCACCCATCATCCAACCTTTCACTCATCCATCCATCCACCCTTTCACTCATCCTTCCTTACTTTTAACCATCCATTTATTTATCTTTTCTCTCATCCAACCTCCCACTCATTCATCCATCCCTTCTCTCATGATCCATCCAATCACCCTTTCATTTATCCATTCATGCTTTCACTAATCCATCCAGCCATCCAGCCATCCACCCATCCCTTCACTTACTCACTAGCCCACCTTTTCATATTAATTATGATCGGAGCCTTTGTCTGCAGAGTTGCAGACAGAAGAGGCCCATCAAGAATTTCGCTCTTGCTGTAGTTCCTAAAGCAAGGGGTGGGGGAAGGGGTTGGGGGGGCGGGGGGGGGGGGGGGGGTTGGGGAGGGTTCACTATGCCCCTGCACATAGGCAATCTGAAAAAGTGGAAGTCATGAGTCATGCATGATGCACAGTGCCAGGCCGTGAGGTGACTGTGACATGGTGTTGTTTCCAGGGCTTTAAGTGGGATGAAAAAACTGGGGGTCTCTCAAAAGGGGGTGTTCGATGTAATTAAGGGGGTGGCTTAAAACACCTAAGCTAAAAATCTATGCTTAGTATAGTGTACCGCCCCACTGGTATTTTACCTGTTCTGTAATTGTATCCAGATATATAACACAGCAAGTAACGTTACAAGTCAGAACCTTTGGCTTTGTATTTTATGCAACTAACAACCATTGACAATCAGCCGGCATACAGAATGACAAAGGGCAGGGTGGGGCTGCTCTTGTGCTCCGAGGAGGAGTGCAATGTGGCCCCATCAGGGGCTTGAGGCTACACGCAGGGGAACAGTGCTGTAACCTGCAATGCCCAATATTACTGACAAAAGGCATCCGTAAAAGGGATCATTACGGACAACAGACGTGAGATCCAAATTACGAACGGTCCCTGAAATTTACGGCCGGTTGGTCACCCTAGCTTCCAGGTGATCTTCTTCATTCGAACAGCCATATTGGTATGTTGACATAAGTGAGTGGTAGAATACTGCGATTGAGTACATGGTAGGTGGTGAAAATGAGTTGAATCTTGTGCCCTTACTATTTTGTTGTTTGATTCATGTGCCTTGTCATGTTAGGTGAAACCAACAGTGCCCACTTGAGTCTAATGTTTGTACTTGCCGATGGCATTGGGACTTGTTCATACAGGCTTCAAAGGTTGATTTTTGTGTTTGTCTTGTATTTTTGTTGTTGTATGGTTAGTCAGTGGGGTTTGCCATGATTGGTACCTTTTGTTTATGCCTGCCTTTAAGGTTGAGGCTATATTGTATATAGAAGCTATGTGCCTAGTGTCCAACAGCTCGAGTGTCCTATGTCTAAACGTTCTGTATAAAAGCCCTTGAGAGCTTCAGTCTACTCCTCAGAATGAGTACAAGAACATCACTGCTCGTTTTTTTGGCCACGTAGAGCACCAGCCATACTTCATGATTGAGGCTGTTTCTGGCTTCCAAGATGGTGGGTGGGTAATGCACCACTCCTTGCTGCACTTCATTCCGGGTTGAGGAACCTGGATTTTCCTGACATTGTAACCAGCATCCATTTGCTTGATTCCCCTCTACTTTTGTACCCCTAGCCCAGGGGCTGTTCCTCCATTAGGTCGGAGGAGCGTTGCTCCACTGTTTTCTCGAAGTGCGAGAAGCAGAAACATAAAATGGTATTATGCATACCATTTTGTGTTTCTGTTTCCTGCGCTGCGAGAAAACAGAGGGCAGGGTATGCCTGGTTGGTTATACCTGGTTGGGGGCGGACGGGTCAGGGAGGAGTGGCTTGCACCACTGCCATTGCAATGTTGTGATTGGCTTAGGGGAGGGGAGGGAGGATTGTGCTTCCTGCAGCAGGAAAACGTGTGCGCGGGACCGGCCAGGAGCAGAGGCGGCGCAGGACCAGGTAAAGTATGTTTTTTTTTTTAACACCCCCTTGTGTGATCCTCCCACCCACCCCTCCAACCCGCGAGTCATGAGAGCCGCGACTGCCCTAGCCTCGTTTAACTGCAAGGATTGCTGATACCGGGGGGAGCAAAGCACACGCAAGAAGAGGACTGACAACGTTTTTCCTTTCCACTGAGCAACTGTCAAGACCGCGGAGCAGAGGGAGGATCCTTGAGATGGCTACACAGTGTTTCGGCTCCTGCTCAACTCCCCAGCCTCAGATTAGTTAATATACTGAGCGCTGAAGTGGGAGCAGCTCCTTTGGGGGAAACGATTATGTGCTAATAGAATGAAAATATTTCCCCCCTAAATGCCTGCATATTTTTTTTTTAAATACTTGCAGCCTGACCTGCTGTGTCACGCGATTATAGTGTAGCACCCATGGGGGCGGGGTGGGCGTGGGTGGGGGCGAAAGGAAATAATGTGCATGATGAATGTGAGAGCAGTGCAACAAGGGGGAGTTCCACAATGGAATGTGAAGCTCTTTAAAAGCACTTCCAGGCAGTGTTATCAAGCTACAGAGAAGCACGTATCAGCAGCTCATCTGTGGCAGTGATTGGAGTTTCACTGCTGACCAGCCCTTTAAGTAAGTAGTCTCAACGTGTCCCCCAGAGGGGGAAATAGGCTCCCCCCTGGGAGGACGTATACCTGTGGACAGTAGCAGAGGCGGCCTGGGTAGTCTAGTTCGGCTTCAAGAGATTTGACAGCTAAGAATCTTGTGGCTGCAAATCCTGCATGCAGCGCAAAATATCACAGCCAAACCTCCTCTGTTAAGGAAGTTGGACTTAAATTCTCCAACATAGAATTCAAGAGAATTTACCCCGATCGAGTATCTGGGCAGGAGATCGATCTAGATAAGGACAGAGCAGCTCTCGAATCCATGAAATAATATGTGTGTAATAAGGAAGCCCAGGCACCCATGGAACCTGAGACCAGCAGCTTTGCATCTCCAGGTGCACTTTGCATGGATTCGACAAAGACTAAAGAGTCTAGCATAACTCCATTGTGGAGGGCTCAGGGTGGTCTGGATACAGGAATTCGGGGGGGCCAAGCCAACTGCCTAACAACCCTCCTGGGATTAAGAAATTACAAGCATACCCTTTGGTTTTTCAGTACTAGTGCGAAGGAGCAGTGTAAGGAAGAAGGACACTTGTTATCGAATGACAGCTCAATCCCTGAAATTCAGGAGAATGCAATAGGTTTGAATTTAGTGACTATTGCCCCTTCGTCACCCATGGTATAGGAATGCACACAGGCCAGCTATGCAGGCATCGCTGGAACATGAGCTATAACACCCGAGATCCGGCAGATTCAACCAGAAGAACAAAGCTTTGCAGTAGGCAAATCCCAAGCTGCTTTGATAAATTTGCTTCTTCACCAGATTTTAGGGGAACTGAAACAAATTAAACGCTTTCAAGAAGAGGCCAACAAAAGAAAATGCACAACTCAGTTAAATCCATAACAATATGCAACAGCTTAAAGCACAAAACCTATGTGTAGAGCAACGAGTCTCTGACTTAGAAGATGCAGAGCCACACCAAGAAACCCAGGCAGATAAACTACAGGCCGAACTAACAGAACTTCAGATGAAGGTGGATGATGCAGAGAACAGGTTGCGTCATTCCAATTTAAGATTTGCAAGGATACCTGAGGGGCACGAGAATGGCCAGTCTGTTGCCAACTTAGTTTTGGACCTTATCCTGAGGTCCCTGCACAAAAGATAGATTTAACAATTATGAGTGCCCACTGCATCCCCGCGGTTCATCCTCCTAATGCAAAGTATCCTCAGAAAATAGAGGTGAATTTTGGGGACTTCAGGATCAAAGAACATATATCCTGGCCAACATCAGAGATAAAACATCAGACCTCTGAGAACTTTTCTTTTAAGATATTTTCTGACATGCCTGTATTTTCAGCACATCGTCGCAAAGACTTTAAAGGCATGATCAACTGTTTTCAGAATCTTGGTTCCCCACCAGGCATTATCCAACAGTTGAAGTTGAAAGTTCTATACCAGGAGCGGGCACATGTTGTTCAGTCTGTTGAGCAATCGCAAGACTTTCTACATTCTATTCAACAGACGGGTGGGGGCTGGGGGGAGCCAAATCCTCTCAATAAGCGTTTGAAACTTGAGATTGCTGGAAATGTGTAAATCCTTTTCTCACCATGTCAAGGGACCACATCACGAGGAAGGGAGGGAGGAGGGGTGAGGGGATTGATGGGAGGAGGGGTTACACCAAGGGGGCAAGGGGGATACTCTCTAAGGAGGCCTAGGCGGCATGGTTTGAGGGAAGGAAGGGGGTACTCGGGGGAGGGGGAAGAGCACAGGAGGCACTAAAAAAAGATAATCAGGATTACAATCACTACACAAACATAACACATTGAATTAATAAACATGTACCTAGTTCTATGAAGTATATAGTATAATTTTATTGGGTTAATATTGCTACAGTGAGTGACCCAGGTACGAAGGTACCCAATTTGGAGACGCCAGTATGACTACTCCAAGATCTAAAACAGAAATCATTACAATTACTTAACAACCATAGCAAATTTAGATCTATTTTATCACAGCTTAAATCAAAAGATGCCCAAATAATTATGCTCCGATAGATGCACTTGAAAGCATCAGTTAGCCACCCTAGTAGGGCCTTGTCTAGCAAACAAAGAAATATCCCCTAAGTTGGGTGTTGAGAGAGACTCTCCAGAGTCTTTTGTTTTGGAAAAAAATGGAAGAAATGTTTAAAAAGACGATTCATCCATTTTATGGAAGACTGGACCGCATTGAGTCTAGACTCTCATGTCTTGAACTTTCGCTAGTATCAGTCCAGCAGACCTTGGGTAACCGGACTAGCGAGCAACCAAGCAAACAGATGTCATCCCATTGCCAAAATGCTGTGGGTAAAACTCGTAATGGATTGCCAAATAGTGGTAGCACTCCTGCTGTAAATAAGCCTGTGTTTTCTTGTGCTGTAATTCCTCCAGACAAAGTTGCTGAGGCCAGTCAAACTGAGCAGGGAGCTAAGGGCAAAAATGTGGGGCTAAGTAAATTGGCATCTAATGTGGGTACTACACCAACTAAACCCGCAGAGTTTGCGATACCTAACCTACCTACTGTAGATCTCCCCTCTGAATCTGTCCCCTATGTGGTTATATTGGCAGGTGTGCCATCATTGGGACCGGGCAAGAGGGAGACACATACAGAGCTCAAAATTAAGTGTTCATTTTGGCTAAATGCAAATAAGCCGTTGCCCGTGTATAACAGGGCCGAGATTTTGTCCGTGAGAAGAGTAAATTGGGTAGGTAAAAGTATAAAAACAGTTGGGGGGGACTGTGTGATTGTTAAGTTTAGAGATAGGAGATGTATTGAACACATCTGTAACTGGCCACAAACTGATTCCAGATCTCGGATTCAATCACTCCCCTTAACTTATTTTTATGCTTCTGTGCAAGATATATGTAGTAAAATGTCCTTATGGGACGATCGTTTTAGCCACCCGGTTGTACGGAATCTAAGCTTATTTAATCGGTTCTCGGCCTTGTCCGGATTGGAGGATTGTGACTGACAGCAAAAGGAGGCAGGGGGTGAGTTTACTAGTTTTAGTAGTTTAAATAGATCCCCTGAGTTATATCCAATGTTAGGTGAGGAACAAATGACTGTTGGTATAGCTATAGCTGAGGGAGGGCTAAGTCCTGGGGCAAGTGGTCGCAATAGTACAATTATATGTTCAGGTATTGATCCTTCCTTAGACTTTGGCCCACACGGGGTAGTTAATTCATCGTTTACGGTTAAGAATATGAAGCCTGACTCTAGTACCATCATTACTAGGGATGTACTATCTGAGGAACTCCAAACCATAGGTGAGTGTCTAACGACACACCCTTGTTTCACCTTAGGCCGAAATGCCCCTAGTAAGGAACCACTCACCATAGCTGCATATTTGTCGACATTCCCGTGTTCCACTGTGGATAGGATTTTAATTAATGAAGGTAAACAGATTACACCTGGATAGATTTCAATGTTATCGTGGAATCTTGCTGGTATTGGGTCTAAGGTTGCTTCTCCGTGCTGGCTTGAATTTATAAATGATTTTGATATCTGTCTTTCAAGAGACCTGGTCTGTTGAACCAGTTTATAACCCTAGTTATCTGAATTTTTATGTCCCTGCTGTGAGAGGACCCAGGGGACGCCCCATGGGAGGATTGATAATTTGGATCAAACAGCATTTAAGCTGTGGCATTCAATTAATCTCATCTGGGCATCGTGACATTATGGCTGTTAGGCTTGATGTGTTGGGTGACGTAAAAATTGTTATTAATAATGTGTATGCCCGAGGAGTTCCAGGAGGGGAAAAATCTGAAGTATTTTTGGCCTTAGAATCCCTGATTGAATCTCAGCCAGATGGGGTGTTACCATTAATTGCGGGTGATTTTAACTCAACTTTTGAACCGCTAGGTCTGGGAAGTACTAACATACTGGAAAAGGAGGACAGTAGATGGGGTGTCCTCGAATTGGAGGCAGGGCCATCAGTTAAATAGACTGAGGCGGCGCTGTTTTTGAACGGACTTTGTTTAGGTAACCAACTAAGAGCCGCAAATGGTCGGACTCTGTCTGATAAGAAGCGAGTAAAAACCTACGACAATGGAATAAGGTCTAGTAATATCGACTATTTACTCGTCCATTTGAAGCTCTGGCATACCCTGGTGGACATGGAAGTTAGGACTCGTGATGAAAGTGACCATAACCCTCTTGCTGCATTATTTAGGCTAGGGCTTGAGGGCAGAGCTTCCCCCAGCGAAGATTTACCTATCCCCCAGACTATCTTATCAAATGATGAGCGGCACCTTAAATGGTCCATAGTGAGTAAACAAGCTGATACACTTATCGCCATTAATGTTCAGCTTGACAAGGTATTAGATAAGATGGGTGATGGTGCGTATTCTGGACTGAAGTTCTGCCGATTTGAGCATGATCATAACGAATTGTTTATTAATCTCAAAGCTAAGTTTTGTAAAATTGGTACTACTAAGCCCATGGTGAGCAAAAAGCCCGAGAGGTGGTACAATAAGTCCTGCAGGGACGCTCGGGCTGGCTTGAGTCTAGCACTAAAAACAAGGAATTTAGAGACAATTAGAGCAGCCCGTTGTAACTACAGGAAAATAACCTGTAGGGCAAAAAGAGAGTGGGATGACCAAGTGTGGCTGAATCTTAAAGATGCATGCTTAACAAAGAACCAGGCACTTTTTTGGGATATTTACAAATGGGAAGGTGGTGAGCTTGTGGATAGCCCACAAAATAACGTACCCCAAAATTCCTGGGTCGAATATTTTAAGCCGCAGTATGCTAATACTGAAGGTAACTGTTGCGGGACGACTTTCGCCCCTAAATTTTATGAAGGTAATGTTTTTAGCCTAGGGGATGTGGATAGGGCATTGAATGTTGTAATTGCAGGGCGAGCTCCAGGGATGGATTGTATACCTGTGGACTTATTCCTTAGTGATAAAGTGAGATGGAGAGTATATATTAGTTATTTAGCTAATGCTATTGCCCAGGGGATGGCTGTCCCTCATACCTGGAAAGGAGCAGAAATTGTGCCCATCTACAAAAAAGGTGATAAGTCTCTAGCGAGCAATTATAGGCCTATTAGCTTGATTGACTCTTCACAAAAATTAATGGGGCGTCTGGTCCTGGGTAAGATACAGGACTGGATGGAAGAGGGGGATATCCTCAGCCCGTTGCAAGCTGGGTTCCGCTCAAGGACTAGTACGATTGATCAGGTCTTTAGATTTATTCTTTTGTACTGGCGCGTTGTGGTATTGGGCAAAGGTACATTATATGCTGTTTTCGTGGATTTAAAGGCAGCATTCGATCTTGTCCCACGAGGGAAGCTTTGGCAGGTATTGGAGGAATTAGAAATGCCACGGGAATTGTTATCTTTGATTGTTCGGCTTCATGAGGACACCTATGCAAGAGTTAGATGGGGTAGGCAGGGGAGACTACAGATGCTTTTCCGGTAGAGAGGGGAGTGAGACAAGGTTGCGTCATGGCGCCTACCCTGTTCTCACTTTTTATAAATGGAGTGGCTAAATACCTCTCCCTGGTCCCAACTGATGCCCCTGTGTTGGCAGGTGAGTGTGTCCCGGTCCTTATGTTCGCGGACGACACTCTAATACTTTCCAAAACTCCAAGTGGTCTTCAGAAGGCACTTCAGCGCTTTATGGATTTTTGCGATTTGCGAGGGCTCGAAATTAATAGTGCTAAAACAAAATTTATGGTACTCACTGAACCTAGTTGCCCAAAACAAATAAAACGGTTCAAAGGAAGTATATATATGGGCAATTGCCGACTAGAGCGGGTTAATGCCTTCACCTATTTAGGGGTTAACCTCCAGTGTGATATGAGCTGGAATATGCAGTTAGACACAAGTATATTGAGGTTTAAGCAACAAGAAGGCGCTTTACTCAAAAGATTTAAGTCTTCTTTCACTAAACCAATCAGATCAATTTTAGAGATCTATGGGATGAAAGTTTTGGGTTCAGTTCTTTATGGCGCCGAGTTGTGGGGGTTCTCCAATTTAAAGCAATTGGCTACCCTAGAAAATGAGTTTTTTAGGAAAGTTACTTGTGTCCCCCAAAGTACCCCCTTAGTCCCCCTGTATTGTGATCTTGGCAAGAAGTCTGTGTAGGACCTTGCCATGCTGCGACCAGTATTATATTGGCGTAGGTTGTGGACTACGGAGGAACTGTATCATTACGCAAGGGGTCTTAAGGATGTAATTGAGAAGGACAGCTTTCACAAAATTAAGGGGTTGAAATCAATTGGTTCTCTTTTAGGGAAAATGGGGTTGAGGGATCTGTGGGATGATCCAACTAACACTGTGTTTCCCTCTGTGAGAACTTGGCCTGATATGTAGTGCTCACTATTCTAGTGATCACTGTGTATCATTCCAAACGACCCTTATTGATGATTGGTTGTAAGTCAACCTTATAGACCAGCTATCCCAGTAGCGTGGATACGAGCAGTCTTTAGGCTAAACTCTAGAGGGCGTGTTAAGCCAGCTGTTTACCATCACATATACCCCTTGAACACCAAGTGAAAGGACACCACACAAGTTGTTACGAAAATAAAGGATATTTATTTATAACAAGACTACCCTGGCTCTCTATGAGTCAGGGAGCTAAGCACACTACAAAACTCTTATGAAAATACTTCTGGTTGCACAATTTACACAAATGCCCGTAGGGCACGAAACCATATACACTGCAAGTGGAATGGGAAAGGTTAGATAGTTTAAAGTTGCTGATTCCGGAAGAATCCGATCAGTGGGACTAAACGAAAAAGGAATTGGACACTTGTAGAGTGAACCTACGATGGAGCACCGAGATGCTCGAGTTACCTAGCCCAGAGGCTGCGGCTGCGTGGGGTTCAGCAAGATGTCGGGAGTCCTCGTTGTAGTCTCAGGAGCCTGAAAGAAGAAGTTGCTGGCAGGCGACCAGTGTCGATGTTAAGAGAGATCCAAGCCTGGATCGGTGATGAAGGAAACCTGAAAGCAGAGGGGACTCAGTTCTCAACCGCTAGCCAGCGATCGTGTGGGTACCAGGAAGGTACCGGCTGAAGTCACCTCGACCAGGTGAGTGGATGACGTCGGACTCGGCTGTTCCTCGGACCAGGAGGCGCGGCGGCGACCAGGATGGAGGGCGAGCTGTCCCACGAAGGTGTCTGCTGTCGATGATGCTGGGCCCAGGAATGGGGCAGCAGGTCTTGGCAGTGGCAAACCCACGCGGTGGAGTCAAGATGGCGTCGGGAGTGGACCAGGAGGGTCCGAGGTACTCCTCTGTTGAAGGGGAGCACGAGCCAGTCTGGAGCAACCAGACCAGTGATGGAAGTCTGTCGTGGTGCGTCGTGAAGAGGGCCACCAGCCGGTCGGCGAGTGGTCGGACAACGCGGTGAGCAGCAAGGAGCAGAAGGGCCCCCACACAGATCTCGTGGATGCTGGGGAGGCAGACTTCGGTGCTGGCGCCGCTCAGGGTTAGGGCTTCTCAAACCCTAGGTGCACTCACTCGAGGGTCCCTCGGTGGGCGTGCTAGATAAGCGTCGTGCAGGTTCTGAAGATGGCCGGCCCCGCAGGTCTCGTCACACCTACGAATCTCAGCTGAGCTGATGATGTAGGTAGAGGTCAGAGATGGCAGGGAACCCGGGTCTCGTCGAGCTGGGCAGTCTTGATCCGTGGGAGAGACGTGCAGCAAACCGCAAGCGCTTAGGTGGTGCCTGCTGGTGCAGGGTGGCTACTCCTTAGCCACAAGGGAGAGTCTTCAGAAATAGTCAAGAGTTCCTTTCGTGGAAAGTAGTTCAAGATTCAGAATTATCCAATTTGGGAAGGGGACCCGCTCCCACCTTTATTCTAGGAAAAAGGAGCTGGCCCGTGACTAGGTCCTACCTATGGGTGGGACCAGGAGGGGGGTGGTTACACCCCTATCCTTTGTCCGGCTTCACCCCAGCTCAGGGGCTGGTGTGCCCCCGAAACTGGTTTGAGCCGGGCTATGCACAGTGAGCACCGGGGTGCCACTTGCAATCACCTTCCTTTCAGCCCTGCCTACCTGGGATACACAAACCCTGTCTGGGATGGTGCTAACACCGCCCTCGACAGGAAACCCTTTGTCCAAGCTCCCCTCGCTGGAAGGTCTCCCAGCAGCAGGAGGTCAGACTTGTGTCTGGTGGCAGCATCCATTTTGTGATGCTGAGGCTTGAGTCAACTTTAACCGGGGTTCAAGGTTACTTCCATGTCGTGTCCCTCTAGAAGGGTGGAATGCTAACCCCGTCGCCAGAACTGTCGAGGGGTTCGCATTCCAATTCGTATGACACCTTACTCGACATGTTTGGGTGATGCGATGCCAAAGTTAGCAAATAACCGCGAGGATTATAATGCACTTTAAGGTAGTTGGCCCGCGTCACCATGGAACGGCTATTAGGATTTGGTTCCGCAAGCCGTCGACGGGCTCAGGTCGCGCCAGAGCACCATCTCACATGATTCCCAGCACTCTGCCTTCTGGATTGATAAGGCCTGCCATAGGAGTGACTGACAGGAATCCATGCGTCCATTTTAGGGTTAGGTATAGGAATACTACACCTACAGCAACGGGTGATTACACCACCTTGCCCCAGCTGTCGTGCAGCCAGTTGTGTCAGATTTGGGCGGCCATCCAGGGGTGGCACAATACATGCTGCAGCCCCTGGTAGGCCCTGGGTACACCGATGCCCTGGATACCTGTGGTATGCTGATACAGGGACTGATAAGGCGGCCCAGTTCCAATTAGTGGATGCACCTAATGTACATGTGTGTTAATTTCGAGAGAGAACAGCTAGGCTGTGGGTCTGATTGGCAGGCCCGCAGCCGGGGAAAGTCGTAAACCAATGAAGCAAAAGCAAAAAATCTGGGTGATCATAGGATTGCAGACCCTACTCTCCTACACCCTCCAAGGCAGAAATGAAGAAGATTTATTGGGAGATGATTACCGAAAAGTGTTATGTAAATGCTTCTGCCCATCTCACAGAAAGTTTTCTCGAATTTAAATCTTACCCATTATTGGAACCCTACTGGGACTCAATAGAGAAACCATTAGATCGAAAGCTTTACTTCCAATTCAGGATTGGATCCCTCCCTATAAGGGCATTTACGTCTAGCTGGGCGGGGACTGATGGTGAGAAATGCCGTAAATGTAAGGACAAGATAGAGACGATGAGCCATTTCCTGTTTTTTTGTCCATTGTATGTAGCCCCAAGAAATAAATGGGTCAAACCAATATGCCGTCTCATTAGGGTTCGGAAACATGAAGAGGCATTAAGAATATTACGTTCTGATCCTAGCCTCCCAATTGCATTGGCTATGGCAAAATTCCTGAAATGGGCATGGTTAATTAGAGCCAAGGAAGATCGCTAGGTATATGAAATCCAAACAATTTTAAGTTGGAGGTTTGCACCAGTTACAAATTATTGAACTATGGTTACTTTTTGTGCATCCCCTTTTTAAGAAACCTACTCGACACTAAATATATGAAATTTAATTGCTTTTTACAAATTTTAATTATTTATAACTGTTTTTATGACTTGTATCATGTTTTATGTATATTGCGATACTTTTATGACTTACTGTCGAATAAAGTTTACAAATGGTTAATGATTAACTTAGAAGTTTATTGGCAAACTGTTGCAGGTGATGTGCAACCCCAATGACAGGTGGATTTTTGTTACATTGAAGGCATAAAACCAAGTAATTAATCTAGTTAGCTTCTGCGGGCCGATTGTGGATGAGGTGACTCCACTAGAAGAGGTTTACAATCTTCTAGCCCCCCTTACGGGACTAGCATTAATTGGGGGAGACTTCAACCTCATCCAGAAGGTAAGAAGTAATTGCTTTTGTCAAAATAAACATCAGAATAGGGATAAGCCAGAATCAGCACTTTCTTTGGCCAATCTGGGTCGGGATCTCGCTTTAATCGATCTGGAGACCAGACCACCCAATGGAGTGGGAGTTTACTTGCTTCTCTAAACGCTTCAGCTCTGCGTCTCTTATTGACTATTTTTAATGTCACATAGTTGGAGAAGAGCTGGATCAGGCATACTTTTGAACCCATTCTCTGATCATTCTCTTCCATATATAGATCTTAGAATGAATGGCCCACTGAAGGAAACGCCACAATGGTCCTTAGACAAATCTCGACTAATGCAAGAGGGCTGGGTCACAACTATGAGTGCTGCATTAACAGAGTTTATACAGAGCCTCTAGCTATTCAGTTTGGGGGGCATGTTTATCCGTGATTTGGGGAGAAACTATCTCCAATACAGGCCAAATAAATATAGCAAGACGTAAGGATATCACGAGTTGGAACAAGCCAAAAGAGCAGATGTTAATTTATACACCACTGACTCAAATATTAATTTGGCCACGGCAAATCAGAATCTCAAAGACTACTTTACTTCTAAAGATAATCAATCAGATGTCCTGCTTTAAGAAATTTTACGAGGAGAGTGAGCATGCAAGACACTTCTTAGTGCGGTCGGTTAAAAAGAGTGGGCAATCGAAGTGATCTTAGATGTAAAGCAGAATTGTATCATGACGAATATAGATCAGATAGGCAGGGTGTTTTTAGATCATTATGCTGAGCTCTACACCTCCAGTAATAATCCTGCTTTGTTTGCACCCAATCAAACTTCCCCTATTGGAAAACATATTTCTGGAAAGGATAGAAGCTCCCATTATGCAGGCGGTAATCAAAGATGCTATTAAACCCCCCACCCCGCCCATTTGCCGCACGGTTAGTGGATTTCTTAGCAGTCTTATTTAATGAATTCCTGGACGGAAGTGAAATTTCAAAGGAATTCACAGAGGAAGTCATCGTCAGTTTCTCCAAGAAAGACAAACCTCCTGAACAGCCCAGCTCTTATCACCCTATAAGCCTTTTCAACTCAGAATATAAACTCATTGCCAAAATCATGACATCAAGGCTTGCCTCGCTGCATCGTCAGTGGTGCATGGTGACCAAAATGTTTTTTTTTTTCGGGGAAGATCTATATCATTAAATACAAACTTCCTTGTACAAGCAATAGATTATTATTCAACCAATAACATAGAAGCAGCAATAATTATGCTCATTGCTGCGAAGGCGTTGAACCGCGTACAGTGGGTGGTCTTGTTCGTGATCCTTAAGTGTTTTGGATTTCCCTCCAAACTTATAGGGATGCTGCTCAATTTATATGGCATGGCAGAGGCCAAAAATCATGATTATCTCCCAAGCACCAAGACCCATCTCAATACGCAGAGGGATGCGTCAGGGCTGTGCAATGTCACCAGTATTGTTTGCTCTTTTTGTAGTGCCTTTGGCAAAGGCACTCAGGCAAGACCTTGAGGTTCGGCCACTGCTCTCCGGAGCCTTGAAATTAAAACTTTGCCGATTACATAATTCTTTTTTTTAGCAGGTGCAACTAGCAATGTTCATAACACTTTTACCAAAATACAATCCTTTTCAGATATTGGAGTTATAAGATCAATCAGACCAAAACAGAAGGGCTTCTATACCACTTCCTACCTTCGATTCTACCCATAGACATGCAACAGCAATTTTCAGCTACCCGCAAAATAAGGTATTTGGGCATCTTCGTTTCTCATGATTTCCTAAAAATTGAACTATGCCACCATTCTTAGTAAGGCAAATGCAATTTTAACTAGCTGGCACAACTTACCGTTATCTATCATCGGACAGGTAGAGATAATTAAACTGTTGATTCTTACATTATTTATTTTTGTTTTCTCAAATATTTTGTTCACATTTAGGAAATCGTTTTTATGGAGGTGGATCAAACGTTGCATTACTTATGGCAAGGGAAGGAACCCCGCATCAAGTTTACTACGACACAGCTCTCGATTGATGATGGTGGTGGTCTGGCACTCCCCTATATGAGGAAATATTACCAAGCCACTTTTCTTGATTGGTTAAATTGTGCAACCACAGAAAATACCTCTTTGAGCTGCTTTTATTTGCAGAAAATGTTTAACAAGTCCGGGACTCAGCTACTAGCCTTTTTAAAAATTCCAAAGCTGCCCAAGCGCTCCCGATATAAGTTTCCTCAATTAATAGTGAAAAGGTTTATATGACTTTAAGAAGAATACTATTTCCCTCTGCTACATCTTCCGATGCCTTTGAGGGAATGTGGGTGAATAGGCTTACCCCTACAACATAGCACTGTTAAAAAGTGGGTGAAGGCAGGGAATCATACTCTTGGCAAATTTTTTTCTTAGCTGGGCAAATAAAACCTAGGGACAGGTGGCAGCAGATAATGCTAATATTGCAACTGATCTTGTATTCCCTATCTCCAGATGAATGATCATCTTCGGGCTTATATTCAAGCATCTGGTAAAGCAAAGAAACATATCAGTAAAGCCCATTTCTTAAATAAACTGAAGGGGCTAAGAAACCGGTATCAACTATTGCATTTGTACTTGCACGAGTCGACCCCTCTCACGGCATTTACATCAATTTTGCAATATATAGAGCGTAAAATTGACCGCTAATTGGGGTTGATTCAATCGCATGGCCCAGAAGGACAAATGAGGAGCACATTTTAAGCATATGGCTTTTTACTCTACATGGGTTCTCCTCTATATCTCATATAATCTCCAGAAAATGTTTCCAACCTCGTCTGCTAAATGTTTTGGATGTGGGTATCCACTAGGAGACTGGGCACATGTGTGATTTTTATGTCCCAAGCTATTCACATTTTGGAACATTATTATTGCCTTCTTGGACAAAAAGTTACAAGTTCATATTGAACCAGACTTACAGGGGGAGTTATTTGAGATCCTGCACTCGAATTGTCAATAAAGCTTCGACAGCAGCCATACTTTTTTCTTGGGTCTCTGATTGCGAAGTCACAAATTCCTCAAAAGTGAAAAGCCCCTATCCCTCCCATATTCGAAAGCTAGGTAACGAAAATGGATCATATTAGAACACTAGAGAAGCTGTATGCTCAAAGGGTGAGTGCACTGAGGAAAGTCAAGTGAATCTGTAATTCTCCCAGGGAAGCAGTATTTCTGGTCATACAAAACACTATACTGGATTCTTTTGGCAATTTGGTATCTGTCTATAATTGAAATCCTTGATGAAGAAGAATGTTTTTGCAGATCTTTGCAACAGCTTTTCTGTAACTTCAGTAAGATGAATTTAAATGTAATGGTATATTTTAAATGCTTTTTTAGGTCTCGCTGAGCCACGCAGGCGCTGCTTTGCGAGACATTTAGTTAGTGGCTTTTCAAAGTGCTACCACAATCTTTTCCTGGCCTCAAGCTTGCGTTCACAAGCGCGAGCACGCGCGCAGCCGCCATGTGGCTTTCATGGCTCATTAAGCCTTGCTCTCCCAAGCGCCTCGCTCTGCCCCTTCCCCACCGAAATGAAAACATTGATTACAGGTACCCACATTGCTTCAAAAAGACCGATAACCTTCCGAAGTAAAGGAATGCATATTTATATTGTCTCTCTACGTGTGTTACCAAGATTTTCTTAGAGCTAACACTGACCTCCAGTGTTCATTCTGTGAATTGCTTTTCTGCTATTGTAAAATTAATTGCCAGCCACGGGAAGTCCGAGAATTCTAGTCCACACACAGTTTACGAAGTGAATGAAAGTGTCAGAAAACCGTCCCCGCCTAGCAAGAAATGAACACAGGTGGCTTATTTCTGCATACCTTTTTTATTAGAATGCCCTTCCTGGACGAGATCTAAATAGTCAATGTACTGGTGAATAGCTAGCTTGTAAATAAAATACTTAGATTTCTGCATTGTTTTTTTCTCTTTTTAATGTCATTTATATTAGGGATTCCTTTACAATCCGTATTTGAGGCGCATGTCCACCAGTTACCCTTTTAAAGAAAGGATTTGTGTACATAACTATGTTGTACGGTCTTCGCATACCTGAAACAAGCATACACGAACACCTAGCTTTGGTTTTCTCGTTACACACGATTTCTGATATTACGAATCAACTGCAATAAGAAAATGTGGCATTCCATTTCGCTGCATTCTGCTATTCCTTGCTGCGCCATTTAGGATGACGTATGCTTGTTTAAACAGAGGAGTCGTTGACAAATGTCTACACTTGGCATTGTCTTCCTTGTACGCAAGTTCCCAGATAGGTTGAGCCATATATGAAGCTCTGGGCCCAGAGACTGCTCTTTATTCGCATAGACGTTGCAGCGCTCGGGTGGTCAGCTCAGCAGGTGCTGCTCACTCAGGTGGAAGGACCTGCCAAGGAGCTTTCACGTCGGCTGTTCCCTGAATAGCATGAGTTCTCGGCGATCTAAGACGCGTTATGAGTCAGCGTGAAAATATTAAACTTAAATTTGTTTTTGTTTAGGTAGCTAGTGCAAAATCCAAATGTTGGCTATGCTGGCTGGATATGTGCCTTGAGGTTTAGATGGGAGCGTCTCTCTTGTGTCTTTTTTATGCAGCTGCTGCAATTTCTTGGTGATTTTTGGCACCTCAGTGTACTGCGGACTTGAATTATTTATGTGGACAGCATCACTGTGGGATTCCGTTCAGCTTGTTGTATTTGATTAAACATTGTGCATTTCTAACACTGGTGCCGGAAGTCTGTGAAATGCTTTCAATTTGAGATTCCTGTATTCATATTAACCATTATCAAGGGAGTAATAACACCACACTCATTCGAATATTTCATTTTCTTTTATTTTCTCAACGTAAAGAACAAGTTACTTACGTTCGGTAACGCTTTTTCTGGTGGATACAGTATCTGCCTGTGGATTCCTCACCTTGTGAATATCCCCTGCGCCAGCATTCCACTGAACCTTTTTCCCCAGCTCTCTACGCCGACGTGGACGACATCATAATGCATCGGCTCCGCTCGCGACTCCGTATGACGTCACCGGAGCCATAAGAGAGCCACGTCGGCGTGATGACGTCAGTTCCACCCATTTTTTCCGTGCCTCCGAGGCGAACAGGTGGACCGACAACAGATTCAAAGTATACACAGTATACAACATACAATCAAATATACATAGTAGATAAACAAAAGGAAAGCTAAATAAAACAAGCATTTCCTACCAATGTACCAGAAAGCATTACAACATCTCAAACAAGACAACTTTTAAGGTACACAAAGGTGGACAACGGGGAGGCGGGTGGGCCAGTGAGGAATCCACAGGCAGATACTGTATCCACCAGAAAAAGCGTTACCGAAGGTAAGTAACTTGTTCTTATGATGGATACATCTGCCAGTGGATTCCTCACCTTGTGAATAGATTCCCACAGCAGTCCCCACTCCCGGAGGAGGGTGTCCACCTTTCCTATACCAGAAAGTCTTGCAAGACAGAGCGCGCAAAGTGGCCCTCCCTCCTCATCTCGGAGTCCAAGCAATAATGCTTTGCTAAAGTATGGAGGGAGGCCCAAGTCGCGGCTTTACAAATATCTGCCACAGGAACACCCCTGGCCAAAGCAGATGTAGATGATTTAGCTCTAGTTGAATGAGCCCTAATACCCTCAGGAGGAACCTTACCAGCCAGGGCATAGCAGATCTTGATGGCAAGGATGATCCATCTCGATAAAGTGCGCTT
This sequence comes from Triturus cristatus, assembly GCF_964204655.1. Classification (NCBI taxonomy): domain Eukaryota; kingdom Metazoa; phylum Chordata; class Amphibia; order Caudata; family Salamandridae; genus Triturus; species Triturus cristatus. Next base: position 31,205,218 of record NC_140580.1, on the reverse strand, counting down.
GTGCACCGCTCTTCCTTTAGAATGACCAACATAGCCCACGAAGAGCTGATCGTCCAGACGAAAGTCCTTCGTTCTGTCCAAGTAAAAGCTCACAGCTCTCTTTGGGTCCAGGCGATGAAGTCTTTCCTCCTCTTTGGAGGGATGAGGAGGTGGATAAAAAACAGGGAGAGTAATAGACTGCCCCAAATGAAATGGAGTAACTAGTCCTAATTACAAGGGGGGTTTAGAACTAAGAGCTTGAAGCTCACTCACCCTCCTTGCCGAGGTTGTGGCTACAAGAAAGACCGTCTTAAAGGACAAAATCCTCAGAGGACAGCTATGAAGAGGCTCAAACGGGGACCCCATCAGAAAAGTTAAGACAAGATTAAGGTCCCACTGTGGCATTACAAAAGGAGTAGGTGGAAACTTGTTTGTAAGGCCCTTGATAAACCTTAGTACAATCGGAGATTTAAACAATGACGGTTGATCAGGAAGACATAGAAAAGCCAATAAGGCCGAAAGATAGCCCTTGACCGTGGCCACAGCACAGCCCTGCTGAGCCAAGGAAAGAGCAAACTGAAGCACATCAGAAAGATGGGCTTTTAAAGGGTCAATGGATCTCTCCCCACACCATTTAACAAACTTAGACCACCTATATGAGAAAATGGACTTGGTGGAGTGTCGCCTGGCCGATAAAATAACATCCACCACATCTGGTGGGAGAGAGAAGGAATTCAGGTTGCCCCGTTCAATCTCCAGGCATAAAGGTGTAAGCTCTGGAGGTGGGGGTGTAGAACCTGCCCCTCCGACTGCGAGAGGAGGTCTGCCCTCAGAGGGAGACAGAGTGGAGGGCACGAGGTGAGGTGGAGAAGATCTGTATACCACACCCTTCTTGGCCAATCCGGGGGGACCAAAATAACTTGGGCCCGGTCTTGGCGAATCTTCCTCAGTACCCGAGGAATCAAGGGTATGGGAGGAAACGCGCGAAGGAGTTGTGAGCCCCAACTCAACTGAAACGCGTCCCCCAACGCCCCCTGCATCGGATACTGGAGACTGCAAAATGACAGGCAGTGCGCGTTCTCGCAGGTGGCGAACAGGTCCACCCGAGGGGTTCCCCACGTCCGAAAGACGTAACGAGCCACCTCCGGATGGAGCCTCCACTCGTGGCCGGCGGAGAACTGCCGACTGAGACTGTCCGCACGTACGTTCAGCACCCCGGCCAGATGATTTGCCATCAGACAAATCTGATGGTCCTGAGCCCAGGACCATAGACGCAGAGCCTCTCTGCAGAGACAATGCGACCCCACTCCTCCCTGCTTGTTGACATACCACATCGGGGTAGTGTTGTCCGTCAGGACTTGAACCGACTGACCGTGAAGGGAAGGGAGGAAGGCCTTGAGCGCCAAACGAATCGCCCGCAATTCCAGAAGGTTGATGTGAAGCAACCTTTCCTCTGGAGACCAAAGTCCTTTGATCTCCAGATCCCCCAGATGCGCACCCCACCCTAAAGTGGATGCATCCGTTATCACTGTGGCCACCGATGGAGGTAGATGGAAGTGCTTTCCTTGGGACAGATTGCCCTGCACGCTCCACCAAGATAGATCCGCTGCAGCTTCTCTGGAGATCCTGATCGACTCCCTGAGATCTCCGTTGTGCTGATATCACTGCCTGCGGAGGCACCACTGGAGCGCCCTCATGTGCCAGCGTGCATGGTTGACCAACAAAATGCAGGAGGCGAACAGACCGAGCAGGCGAAGGACCTTCAGAACTGGAACAACCGCTCCATTGTGGAATAAAGGGACCATCTCCTGAATGTTGGGAAATCTTTGAGGTGGAGGAAATGCTCGACACACACTAGTGTCCATTACTGCCCCTATGAACAGGTTGCGTTGAGAGGGCACCAGGTGAGATTTGGGCACATTGATCGAAAAACCCAAGTCGTATAACAGTTGAGATGTTACCTGCAGATGATGTTGCACCATCTCTGGGGACTCTGCCTTCAGAAGCCAGTCGTCCAGGTAGGGGAAAACCGGAATCTCCGACCTCCTGAGATGGGCTGCCACCACTGCCATCACCTTCGTGAAGACTCGAGGTGCGCTAGTAAGAACAAACGGGAGGACCGCAAACTATTAATGTTGCGACCCAACGGTAAAACGGAGGTACTTCCTGTGCGACTTCAGGATTGGGACATGGAAGTACGCGTCCTGCAAGTCGAGCGACACCATCCAGTCTCCTTGCTGCAACGCTTGAAGAACCTGCGCAAGGGTCAGCATCTTGAATTTCTCCTGTTTTAGGTAAAAGTTCAAGACTCTGAGGTCCAGTATTGGACGCAATCTGCCGTCCTTCTTGGGAATCAGGAAATACCGGGAGTAGCATCCCTGACCCCTTTCCTGCTCTGGAACCACCTCTATCGCACCCTTTTGAAGCAAAGCTAGCACCTCCTTCTGCAGAAGAAGTAGATAGTCCTCTGAGCAGAAACCCTGGCAAGGAGGGTAAGGGGGAGGAAACTCCCGAAAGGGAAGGGCGTACCCAGTCTCCACGAGGTTTAAAACCCAAAGGTCGGTTGTAACAGATCTCCAACCTCGCAGAAAGTGGGACACCCGACCCCCCACAGGTCTTACATGTTCCAGGATGGGGGATCTAGGGCTGCTTCTCTGAAGCTTCATTGGGAGCAGAGGAGGTAGAAGATGAAGAGGGGTTGCGGCCAGAACCTCTCCGACCTCTTTGTCTCCCTCTATAGGACCTATAGAGGGGATTCTGCTGCTGCTGAGGCTGCCGGAAGGAGCAAAATGAAGACCTCCCAAAACCTCTGAACTTCTTAAGCCCAAATCCTTTAGCAGGAGCCTGCAGACCTAAAGATTTTGCCGTCACCCTGCTCTCTTTAAACCTCTGCAAGGCAGAATCAGCCTTTTCACCAAAAAGCCTCTGTCCGTCAAATGGCAAATCCACCAATGTGGCCTGAACGTCCGTAGAGAAGCTAGATGAACGAAGCCACGCTTGCCTCCTAGTGGCTATAGATGACCCCATTATCCTTGCCACCGAATCAGCCATATCAAGCCCCGACTGAATCACCTGCCTTGCAGCAGCCTGAGTGTCCGTGACCACTTCCATAAAGGACGCCTTATCACCTTCTGGCAACTTAGGGGCTAAAGATTTCATTGAGTCCATAAGAGCATGAACATAGCGCCATAGCAAGCAGGTGGCATTAGTGGACTTAAGCGCCATGCTCCCAGAAGAAAAGGTCTTTTTATCCGCCAGATCCGCCTTCTTAAACTCCCTATCTGCAGGAGTCTGAGGAAAAGCCCCTGAAGCATGCATCGAGCATGACGCCTGTACCACCAGTCTTTCTGGAGAAGGGTGTGAAGATAGAAAACCTGGATCCCCAGGTGCCACCCTATATCTTTTCGCCACCTGCCTGGAGACTGCCGGCGAAGAGTGGCTTACACCAGACGTCCATAACTGGCTCCAAAATAGCCTCATTAAAAGGCAGCAAAGGCTCACTGGTCGAGGTAGGCGAATGTAACACCTCCGTCAGAAGGTTAGGTTTATACTCCGCAGAGGGCAACTGCAAGTCCAGCAACTTTGCGGCCTTCTTTATCACAAGATGGTAAGGAGCCAGTTCCTGCGGTGGAGAGGACCTAGAGGAAGAATGTTCCCACTCCGGAGTCGTATCCAGGCCACTAGCCTCTTGAATCCCTTCAAATTCGTCGGAAGATGTATCCACCTCACCTTCTTCCACCTCCACTCTATAACGCTCCTCTTCCAAGACCCTCTGGGCCTCTCTCCTTGAACAGATCCGAGGAGCCGTACGTGGAGTCGGTGGAACCGAACGTGGAGCCGGAGGTGTCGGGGTCGGTGGCGCCGGACGGAGTCGGCAACGGCGTCGAGGAAGGCTCCGAAGAAGGTCGATCCAATCGGAGTCGAGATGGATCCCCAGACGGCGCCGGAAACTGCCACGAAGGCGCCATCGGCAGAAAGGGCATAAACGGGGCCTGAGCATAATGCTGAGGCAGTCCCAGAGTATATGCCATAGGACCCACGGGACCAGTAGGTGCGCCGGATGGGAAGGCAGCCCGTTGGAAAATCCCATACATCGCATTTAAAAAATGCGTCAAATCCGCACCCGGAGTCGGGAACTGCGGATCAGGGAATAATCCCGGATCCGGAGTACCTGGTACCGGAGCCGCAGTGTCCTCAACAGGCGCCGCAGGATCATCCGGCTCTGGAGAAGGCTCTTTTTCCTGCTCTTGCTCGGCCTTCAAAGCCGAAGACTCCACTGGAACCGGTGACTGCGCCGGTGACTGCGCCGGTGACTGTGCCGGGGACCGCGCCGGAGTCCGCTTCGGCAAAGGAGATCCCTCTGGAGACTTAGATGGAGAAGGAGACACATCCTTACTTCGACGTCGAGGCGAAGTCGATCTCGACGCCTTGCTCTTCGAAGACCGGCGCCGAGAGGAATGCTTCCTCTTCTTATGATGTTTCTTCGACTTTGAAGAATGCGAAGTCGACGACTCCGGTCTCGATCTTTCCTTCTTCCTACCTCTCTTCTCCTTCTTAGCCTTGGCCATGAAGAGCTTCGCCTCCCTTTCTTTCAAGGCCTTGGGATTCATCCTTCTGCAGCTGGAACAATCTTTCACGTCGTGGTCAGATGAAAGGCACCACAAACAATCTTCATGGGGGTCTGTCATTGACATGTGGCCCCCACATTCCCTACAGCGTTTAAAACCCGACTTCCTAGTCGAAGACATGACAATTTTCTCCAATAGTAACACACTACACGACTACAAAGTAGCAGGAGAGTGCTGGGAAAACCGTTGCGTGTCGACGGCGTGGAAAAAAGGAAACTGACGTCATCACGCTGACGTGGCTCTCTTATGGCTCCGGTGACGTCATACAGAGTCGCGAGCGGAGCCGATGCATTATGACGTCGTCCACGTCGGAGAAGAGAGCTGGGGGAAAAAGTTCCGTGGAATGCTGGCGCAGGGGATATTCACAAGGTGAGGAATCCACTGGCAGATGTATCCATCAGAAAAAACTCTTATTATATAATCATAATGCATAATGTGCTTATAGAGTAATTTAAAGATTGGCACCGTGCTGGCTCCTTTGTCCATAGTGGCATTAGCTACGGGAGAAACAAGCATTGGCATAGCCAATCGGTCTCGCCTTTGGGACCGTGTACGTGTTTAGCCATACTACACTTGATGTTGTTGCACCAAGGATATTGTGCTGCATAACTCAAAACTTATAAGGTCCCAAAGGCGAGACCTATTGGCTATGCCAATGCTTGTTTGTCTATTTATACGTCACAGAAATTATACCTGATTGTCAATAAAAAACAATTACAAAAAAAGTACATCACTGCCCCTGGTGGATTCTATCATACATAAATGCTTGTATATGTATCTTGTACTGATTAACTTGTGCACCTGAAGAATAAACTGTGTGTCTAGTGTAAACCTGTACGCAGCTAGACTATGCTGCTCATTTTCAGTCAGTAAACATTTCTATGTACAGTTTCTCGTATTGTAAATATTGCTCAAAGATTTGGAAACAGATGGGTTGTTCAAAATATTCAAATAACTGCCAAAGAGGACTGTATACGTTTTGCTCCAATCTGGCAGGACAAACAATGCAGTGTTGACAAGCCCTTTGTGAAGGGGGGGGGGCACAGCCTATTCAGTTGCAAGTGGGGCTGTGCCCAGCCACACCCCCATCCTGCCAGTGATGGCACACCTAATCTGCCTATTGTGTTGCTATCTGGGAGGACTAAACAAAGTACAACTGTCAACTACACACAGTCATGTGACCCAGGAACAGGGTGCAAGCACCAAATAGGACAGAACAATGTCAACTTTCTAACATTGGTATTTTCAAAGTTGTAACTTAAAATCCGACTTTACTTTTAAAGATGGTTTTAAATTACAGTTTCTCAGACATCAAACATGAAATGTCAACCTGCTCCCAATCAAAAGTTAGCACTTATTAAATGTAATAAGGCAACCTAATGTTATCCTAAGGGAGAAGTAGGCCTCACGTAGTGAAAAATGAATTTAGGAGTTGTTCACTACCAGGACATGTACAACTTGAAAGTACATGACCAACCTTTAAATTACAAAGCACTGTGCCTTATGGACTACCTAAGTCCTACCTTAGGGGTGACATGTATGCAATAAAAGTGGAGTTTAAGGTTTAGCAAGCGGGTTTTATTGCCAAGTTGCATTGGCAGTTTAAAACTGCATTCAAGCTACAATGGCAGGGTTGGGGCATGTTTTAAAGGGCTACTTAAGTGGGTGGCACAATAAGTGATGCAGGCACACTAGTAACAATTAATTTACAGGCTTTGGGTATATGGTATACCACTTTACAAGGGACTTTTAAGTTAAGAAAATATGCCTGACTTTGCTTGATGCTCTCCAAACTGAACCCACATGGTCACAGGAAATGGAAGGGTGAAGATGGCTGGCCAGCTATTCAGGATGGAAAGCTTTACTCAGTTTCAGGTCTTAAAGAAATAGAAGTATCAGACTGATCGTTATTCTCCTTCTATAGCATAAAAAGAGAACTGAAGGTTAAAGTGGTAAGAAAAAAACTGAAAAGAAACCTTAGCTCATTGGAAAGGACCTGGGCAGTCACACCGCAGTTCTAGGCTGTATGATTTCAATTAAGGCTCCCTGTATTCCTTTATTACGAATTTCTACAGATAAATACAGACAGAAAACCATTTATTTTCTGGTCTGTATTTATTTTTAAATGTGGATTAAAACGGAAATATGGGTTATGTTTGAGTGATCTAAATGCTGTCAGTCATGACTGCCAGGCCAATAGCTGTGCGGATTGACAAGCAAAGGGATCAAAAGAAAATAGGGATTTTAGTAAAGAGCCTTAAACAGCAGTAGATTAGCACAACCTTGATACTAAAATGTACATTTTTTTTTACAAGTGCATATTTTACCATCTGACTGTGTATATATCATTGAAACTTGCCAGCCATTGAGGCATACGTGCACATTAACTGGTTAAATAAATGCAGAAATATACACATTTCAGCTTTATTTTTTCACAAAACCTAAAATAAATATGGATACATACAGGTAAAACTAGCAAACAATAAATGTGGATAAATATAGGCGTATAGGAGAAAAATATGAATACCATAAAACCGGGACCCCTAATTTCAATGCAGAGATAAAGGACCCAAAATATATAGATTGGAATTTGAACATGACATAAGCAGAACTGTAAGCAAATAAATTTGGCTACATAAAATCTACCACACTCGCGGCACTAGGATACAGACTATTCCTTTAATGGTATTAAATTCCAGACAGGTTACCTTAAATTTCAGTCAAATGTTCAAATCTACGCTAGAAGTATCATAGCAAACAAGGCCCAGCTATTCACATTTGTTGACAATGTCCTACCATACAAACACACGGGTCCAAGGTCCTAGGATGTTTTAAAAAGTTTAAAACGTTCCTGCTCCAGATGTGCTTAGTTCTGTTTAGTGTACTGTTGGACTTGGCCCTTTTTTGCAGGGTCATCCCAGGACTTTTTGCCTTCCGCCTGTATTTTTCTGACCTGTTGTTGGTGGTTTTATGAATCAGGGCACTTTGCCACTGCTGATCAGTGCTAAAGTGCATATGCTCTTCCTGTAAATTGTTATTATGAATTGGTATTTCCATGATTGGCATATTTGATTTACTAGTCAGTACCTAGTAGAGTGCACTGTGTGTGCCCAGGGCCTGTAAATCAAATGCTGCTAGTGGGCTGCAGCACTGATTGTGCCACCCACAGAAGCAGCCTGTAAAAGATAACTCTGGCCTGCCATTGCAGAGCCTGTGTGCAGTCTGGGACTGTCATGTCGACTTGGCAAGTGCACACACTTGCCAGTCCCTAAACCTTCCCCTTTCTACATATTAGTCAACCCTAAGATAGGCCCAAGGTACCCCTGTGGGCAGGGTGCATTTTATGTGAAAGGTAGGACATGCCCTGATGTGTGTGGAATGTCCTGATAGTGAAATACTGCCAATTTCGTTTTTCACTATTGCAAGGCTACCTGTTCCCATAGGACAGAATTGGGAGTTTGCTTATAACATTTTAGGCGTGAAATCATCTTGCAAGCCGTGAGGGGAACGGCTTTGGCAGCAAGGACTTCGTTGCCCAGCAGCACCTGGGGCCACGAGTGACACCTCTTTCCACGCCCGGAGGCGCGTTAAAGCCGGCGGCGGGCTCCCGCAGCACGGGAAGCCCGTGAAATCGTCTTGCAAGCCGTGAGGGGAACGGTTTTGGCAGAAAGTACTTCGTTGCCCAGCAGCACCTGGGGCCGCCAGTGACACCTCTTTCCGCGCCCGGAGGCGCGTTAAAGCCGTTGGCGGGTTCCCGCAGCGCGGGAAGCCCATTAAATCATCTCGCAAGCCGTGAGGGGAACGGCTTTGGCAGCAAGGACTTCGTTGGCCAGCAGCACCTGGGGCCACTAGTAACACCTCTTTCCGTGCCCGGAGATGCGTTAATGCCGGCGGCGGGCACCCGCAGTGCAGGATGCGCGCAGGCGTGCGCGGGTCAAGGGCATGCCCATCAGCGCCTGTCCGCGACCGAACGAGGCCGGGCCACAGATCTTGACCCTTCATTGCGAAGTTCCAACAAACGGTAAGGCTTGTTTCATATTTACATGGTAAAAGTATTTGGAGAATCCCGGATCAAGATGGGTAAAAGGAAACTGGCCCCAAGCAAAGCGAAGCCTGGGGGGAAAACGAACCAATTACCAAGTACTTAAAAAGTGCCATGGGAGTTATCAATAATGAAATTGTTCAAGTGGAGGAGCAACTTGCGACCACTAAATCAGCACTAAATGCCGCCCAAAGGGAGGTGAATTTAGCCGGAGGAGACCAGGGTTGCTGGAAGGATACAGCCATAGAGCCTGTCACACTTGAGTTAAACAAAAGCAAGAATGGTAGTATTTCTAATATTACAAATACGGCCTGTCTCACCTCACTGGGGCCGTGTGTTTCAATACAACCGCTCGAGATATCTACGACTTCAGACAACTCCGATTTGATATCACCCCCCCAAAAAAAGCGCAAACAACAGACTTTGGGCACGAAAATGAGCTCTCAAACGACAAGCTGTCCAGCTAAACAAAAAAAGGTAAAAATACCAAATCAGATGGAAAAGGAACGGGGTCTGGAGATTCCTCATATCATATGCAAGGCATAGACACTATGTTCAAAAAATTGCACTGGAAAATTGACAATATTAAAAGACGTGTCACGAATGAAATTAAACAAGTGCAAAAGGACCTTGCCCATCTAACGGGACTGGTTACAACACTATTGTCATCACATGTGTGACAGAAACCTCAGCCTAGTAGTAACCCAGTTACGAAAGTACAAACTGTCCAAAAGACTGCCAATGGAGCAACAAGAGACACAAGCAACCCAACAATGAGGAATTGCTCAGAGGAAGCATCTAGTGTTAGAGCCCCAAAAGATAGGGCCAATAATACACAAGACCCTAAAAATAAGACCAACCCATCAATGGTAGATGGAACACGGTCTAAGAGGCATCATGAGGCCTCCCTTAATTTACCTCCCCAAGCTACCCCTTATGTTATCGTTTTTAAAAATATTCCTAAACTGTCGGACAACACTACAGAATCCTGGGGGGCTCTGAAGAATCGTGTTGTACATGAGTTCTCAGTAAATACCAGCTGTAGCATAAGAGTCCCCTCCCAGGAAATAATTATGTTGAGAAGAGTGTGCTGGGTGGGCAAAATGGAAAACACCTGTAAAGGCGATTGAATTGTCATAAATTTCCGTACCCTTGAAGTGGTAGCTTCCATTCTAGAAGAAAGATTAGTAAAAGATACATGGCCACCGGATTGCTCGGATGAGAGTGTTATCGCAGTCCACCTTGGCTATTTTTATAGACCAAGATTGGAGCCTCCCAATTCAAGTGGTAGATTTAATTATAGTACTGCGACACACATGTTGCCTACCACTCTGATCAGGTTTGCCCCCCTGGGTAGATGTAGTGAGGTCGATTGACTGGATGAGGAAGTGGTGCAACCAATTGAAAGCAATAATGTTATTCCCCCAAAGAATACTCCTGGTACTAACCCTACTAGTTGTCTAACATACATTTCCCTAAAGCTTATGTCCTGGAATAGTGCAGGGGTCAGAAATAAGTTACATGAATCAGATTGGCTTAATAGTATTCAAGATTGTACAGTGATTTTATTGCAAGAAACTTGGCAAACTGAATGTTTTTTATAAATGGTTTTAAGACAATTTTTACAGAAGCAACTCCATCGAAGGCGGGGAGAGCTAGAGGAGGGCTAGCAACTTTAACTGCGGTGACCTCCCCCCGATTCTAAAAAAGTCCTATACGAAATCACAGTTTTTCCAATTTCTACTCTTTTCTGTCAAAGGTATGCAGCACTCAGTTTTGGTGATTAACTTTTACAACAACATTTTTGATAAAACGAAATATGGGGTAATTATCACAATGGAAGAGGAGTTGGATGTTTTCCTCAAGGGGGTGGGGGGGATTACATATAAATTTGTGGGGAATTTCAACAGTGAAGTATGTTACACAACAAAAGCGGATAGTTGTGGACATGGAGACACCTATGGTGATTGTATTCTCCACTTCCCACATAACCCTTACTGTGAGGCAATAAACCATGTTATGTATAAACATAACCTGAAAATTGCGGAGCCTGGAGAATATGGCGCTGAATATGTAAACAATTCCTATGAAGGGGCCAGATCATTGTCATGTATTGACCATATTTTGACATCAAGGAATTGTAGGCCCTTTGTGGAAAAGTGTTACATACAGGCTAGCATGTACAGTGATCATCATCCCCTACTCTTAATCCTGACCCCGAGATTATATCATACAGAGAAGGTGTTTGTCTCTACCTGAGAAATTAAAACACCAGGCGAAAATGGGATCTCCATCAAGTGGTCAGGTGTTTATTCCAACAGCCTTCATGGAAAATATAGTTCAAAATAATAACCATCTTATTAATAAATGCCTGGACAAATTATCCACCAATACAAAGATAGAAGGTGCTTTCCAAAACATTGTTGCAGAAATTTCAAATAATTTGAAATATAGGACAAAGAAACATAAGGACCACCATCCTAGATGGTTCAATAAGCAATGCTCTAATCTAAATAAGGCCCTGAAGGAGGCATTAAAAGTTAAACCCAGAAATAGCAAAAGCATCTGCACCCTTAGGAAAAGTTACAAGCAAGCATTAAAACTAAGGAAAACCGAAATTAGGGAGACCGCCTGGGATAGCTTGATCCAAGTGGCAGAGACTAAGGTCTCCGCCCTATTTTGGAAAACAATAGATCAGCCGCTATTTAAGGATATTTCATCTGCTAAAGTTGAAATGCTAGTAAGTCACGAAGATTGGCTTTCTCATTTCGAGCACATTTTCAATCCCACACATGAGAACATTGAGACAGACGAAAACAGTAAGATTATACTCCTAAGAGTTGCCAAGATAGAACCTATTATTATAGAGATTAAAATCGCCTTAAAGAATAGCGTTAGTGGTAAAGCCGCAGGCCCAGATGGGGTCCCTATTGATATTTTTTAAGTCTAACGCTGATTTTTGGTCCCCGATTTTAGTTAACTTTTTTAATGCCATTATTAGTGTGATGCTGCTTATAACTTGGGCGGAAAGTACGATCGTCCCTATTTTAAAAAAAGGCGACATAGGATGCGCAAATTGCTACCCACCAATATCCCTTCTTGATTCCACGTCCAAATTAATGGGTAGAATAATTCTGAAGAGATTAGAATGTTGGGTTGAGGAGAAAAAACATCTTAACAGCAGCCCAATTTGGTTTTAGAAGATATATTGGAACGGTTAAGCAATGTTTAAACCTTGAACTTTTAATAGGGAAATACACAATAGCTAAGGAGAGTCAGCTCCATTTAAGCTTCGTTGACCTTACCAGCGCTTATGATTTAGTGAAATCACATAAAACATTGGCAAACGCTGGAGGGAATGGATGCGAAATAATAAGCCTCCTATCACAGCTATATGCCCATTTAACATCAAGGATACGCTATGGCCCCAAGGGGGAATGTACCACACAATTTAGAGTGACCCGTGGAATCAGACAGGGTTGCATTCAAGCGCCCCTCTTATTTTCATTATACATTAATGGTATCGACTTTATTACAGAATGTAAGGGCAGACGCTCCAGTACTAGTATATGCAGACGATGCAGTCCTAATATCTAGGACTGCAAACGGCCTACAAAGTCTAATAGACAACTTTACAAACTTCATGACAGAAAAAGACCTTAAAATCACTTTGAGTAAAACACTAGTCATGACTTGCGGGAAAAGTAGCGTTAAGAATAGAAGACATTACGTCGACGGAGTACCCATCGAAAGAACATCTACTTTTTCTTACTGGGGGCTTCTTTTTAATGGTAATGGATCATAGAGCGCACATATTAATCTATGTAAATTAAAATTCATCAGATCAAGTGAGGCTATTTTTAGATTTTCTCATAAAATAGGCAACAAACCAGTAGGTGAAATCCATAAAATATATGGTAGCAAATGTATAACGGGGGCTTGTTACGGCGGAGCTTTATGTGGTAGGACAGATGTTACTGCATTACAAACTGTTGAAAATACATTTTTAAGAAGGGTGCTATCGGTACCTAACTCAACAGCCACCTATATCGTCCATAAGGAATGAAACGTACCTTACATTAGTGACATGATTAGTATGGCTGCGCTTACACTGTGGTTTAGAATATGGTCCAAAGATGAGACACACTTTACCAAAAATATAATAATGGACTGCCATACACTTGATCGTGGTATGAAGATACCATGGTTAAAATATATTTATAGTCTTTTATCTGAGTGCAAATTGGTAATCCATTTATGTGACCCCAAAACTATTTTGAATTACTCTAAAGGGGAGCTAAGGAAGAGATTATTGGAAACCATCTTATTGTGAAGGCCCGATTTCAGTAGGCATTCCACCATATCTTATTGCCATAGAAATCTACAACAAAGATTTTACTTAACTAGATTAAAGCGGAGCACATTGCACTTTCAAATTGCTTTTCCCGAGATGGGCAAGTGGAGTTCTAATTTACCCAAATGCCAGTGTGATGGTAAAACTTCTCAGTCCACTCTGCACTTTTTACTTTTTTGTAACTTTTATAGGGACATCAGAAACGCAATTTTACGACCTATATATATTAATAACTGACTGTTTTTGTACAAATCAGACTTTTACCACATATGTAATCTGGAAAACGTTACAACATGCAAAACGTTTATCCTCTTTGTTCAACTGGCCATAAAGAGAAGAAAGGACCTCTCATATCTGGAACTGTTGAGCTATGAAACTGAATAGATACTTATCTTGATGATACTGCAACGCTTCTTCCAATTACCTTATCTTTGACAGTTTTCTTCTTTTTTGTGATAAATGCTTTGTGTAAGGGACATTTGATTTTAAATCTTATTCATGCAATCAATTTTATGAACTTTTTTATGATGATTTGCTTTTATGTAGAATGCTTATATGGATATATTTGTATAATCCGAATAAAGCTGATCTGATTTGAACATTTTATAATCATAACTAGGGCTCCCGGTTTTATGGTATTTATCTTTTTAACATTTCCTTCTGTATTTATCCATCTTTATTTTTTGGCCAACTTATTGGCTTTTATCCATAATGTTTTTGTATTTTGAGTAGAAATTGAGCTGTAAAAAGGTATATTTCCACGTTTATTTCACTTTTGAAAGTGCACTCATACCTGGATGCATGTCACGATTAATAAATTAAGGAGCCATGTTTAACAAAACACTACACTCACAGGTACATATTCGCATTATACTACAAATATATGTTAACATATGCCTGTATTTAAGGATATCACATTCTGTTTTTTAACTCTCCATGCTGTCTTTCTACTTATCTGTTGCCTGGAATTCATGAAAGACAGCATGGAAAGTCTCTCACAACAAGCACCATTTTCAGAAATTTTCTACTTAAAAAAATGAATACAGACAGGAAACAAATTTTTTTCTGTCTGTATTTATCTGTAAAAATCAGTAAAAACAGAAAGCCGGATGCCTTTATCATAACTACTCCTGGGAACAAGGTAGGAAAATAGAGTTTAGTATGCCTGAACTCAGAATGTTAACATACATCTTTTAGTGAGGGTGATTTTTACATTCCGAGTTTGAAAATACCACTTTAAAAAGTAAGTACTTTCTTGCTTAACCATCCAGTGTGCCTCTACTGGGTTTGTGTATTGCATGTCTGGCTTTTGGATGACAGGGGCTGGAGAGGGGCAGTAGCTCCGGAGAGCCTGATGAGTCAGGGCTGGGCTGAATAGACATGGGCTGCATTTAGAGTAGGAGGAGGTGAATTCCTTTCACCTGAATGGGCCTAGTCTGCCTTCAACAATGCCGTCTCCACCTCCGGCCAGGAAGCTGCACCAGTGAGGACAGAACTGGTTTTGGCTGGGTACAGACACTCTGTGCCTACTGAGAACAAAGGATTTTTGTGTATAAAAAGAGGGGCCCAGACTTTTAGATCACTTCTGGGAATCAAGAGGAACCTTTGCCAAGGATTAGAGCTGGAGAAGCTGAGGAGGAATACTGCCCCTGTGCTGTTTGCTGTTTGGGGTTGGCCTGCAGTGGCTACTTGCTGCCAAGGAAAGGAGAAAAGGACTTTGCTGTTTGCTTTGTCACCTGTTTGAGGAAAAGATCTCCAAGGGCTAGAAATTGAGCATGCCTCCTGTTCTGAGGTCTCAGGGACACAAAGACTTAATTTCGTCTGTCTCTCTGCATCTGGAACTGCTGTTTCAGCTGCCACAGAAGGAAATTGCAACAGCGACGCCGGCGAGCGACGCCGTAACCTGCACCAAAGCCGTGGGCACCGCTCTGGAAGAGCACAACGCACTGCCCGACTTGCACCATAGGCCCGACGCCTGCCCTGCCCCATCGACTCCAAAGCCATCACCGAGGCCGCTGCCTGCACCGGAACCGAGGACACCACTTGTGACGTCCACGACTCATTGTCCCGACTCGCATTGCAGCCCCGACTTCACAGACGCCGGTGCTTCATCAAGAGGGAGCCGATACTTGACGTGGGTGAATCCTGAATCCACCCACACCGCACCGTCATAAGGAAGCGACGCCTCACAGCCACTGTGACGTCACCTCGCTGACACAGTAAGGAAACGACGTCTCGCCTCCCCTGCACCGCAGTAAGGAACCGTGCTTCACCTCCCCTTGGGTCTTAAGGAACCAACGTTGCTTGACGCCAACGAAGCATCACCTCCCTGATGCCGTGCACGGCCTTTGCCTTCATCATTTCCAAGGTACTGTTCTTTGTCGGTCTGCTTGACTCCGTGCCCGACGCCGCGCATCTCGCGGTCGGCGCTGTACGTTGGGATTTTTATCTGTTATGACGTTGTAATAACTCCAGGTGGATTTGTTGCTACAAACTTTAATTGAGTGAATAACCTATTTTTGAGGATATCTTGATAACTATATTGTGGATTTTTGTTGTTTGGTCTTGTTTTGGTTTAGATAAAGATTACTTTTTTTCTTTTTAAACTGGTGTGGCGTCCATTTGTAGTGTTTTCACTGTATTACTGTATGTGTTCAGAAATGCTTTACACACTGCCTCTGAGATGAGCCTGTCTGCTCGTGCTTAGCTACCAAGGGGGTGAGCAGGGGTTATTTTAGAAGTGTATCTCCGTTACCCTGATTAGAAGCAAGGGCCCCTATTTGGACAAAGGTACCTACTTCTGCCAACTAGAGACTCCCATTTCGAACATGTACCAACAAAGGTTATGCAGTTATAGCATTTGGAAAATATGCTGCATGGACTTTTTGTAGCAGCTGGACTAACTCTGGCTAATGGAGAGTGCATTGAATGAGAAAGGAAAGGATAAACAAGGTATAGGATCTTCCTACTGCCAAGAAGTTAACAACAACCATAAATGATAGGGACACTAAGTGGAAAGCACACTGGGCCCCATTTCTGAGTGATTGTACTATATCTGCTACCTTATGACCCACAACAGAAACTGGGAGGCTGGGAGGCTTTCAGAATGCTACAGCAAGGAGAATCGCTGTTGGCTGCTGGAATCGGTGTAGAAAGGTACTTTCCAGATGGGATAATAAAGAGGTTCCTAGGATGGAAGCCTCTGTGTTGAAGGGCATTGTTCTTATCGGATGGTTTGCGCTATAGCGTTGTCAATAGAGTGTCCTTGGACTGCCTCACTTCAACATCCAAGAATGTCAGACAGGATTTATTTATCCTTTGTCATTCAGATTTTGAATATCTGAGCTCCTAGTGTTAAGCCAGTTGCAGCCGGTCAGATGGTCATCGTCCCCTTCCCATAGGCACCAGATGTCGTAAATATATCGCACAACTCACAAAAAGTACATTCGGTTATGTGTACAGAACAACATATTTTGCCTCATGTATCAAAATTTGGTCTTGTTTGTTGTGCCTGTAATCAAGTGTAATACTGCTGCCAGCGGAGGGGGGGGGGGGCTTTTTAGGACAAGAACCCTCACTCACCCGAAGGTGACATGCTTCATCATTGGGCTCCCTCCTCACACCCGGACTGCAATGTCAATGGTGTGGGTTACAACTCCCCTAGGGGGAGGAGCTGAGGTGTTTTGCAAGGATGAGCGCTGGTGTACGGGTGGTGAGGGGCAGAGTGCAAAGAATACTCACATTTATCAAAACCTAATGATCTACATATAGGCATGATGTGAACACATATCGAGTGGTGCAAACTGCTAACAGCGTAGAAACAAACTTCTTTGTAGTGTGACATGATAGAGATCTAGACACTGGGGTAATATCCACGTATGCATCGAACCGTACTGGAGAGTTACCGTTCAAGGGTTAGGGTACTGTAAGAACAGACCACAATCATTTGTGATCCAGCTCGATCTCGAACAAGTTATTGGAGCTTACCTAAGCCACCAGTGCAGATTCCCAACAGACGTCCTGGCGAGTTGGAAAACGACTGCAGTCCGTGTTCTGTTAAGGGATTCTGGCATCTGACATGCGCGATGTGCGTTGCGTGAGTCACACATGTCACATACTTACCATTCCCAGTTGGGATTATGGACATAAATCCAAATAGTCTGTATTATGATATATGCCATGTAGCAAACTCGTTACTCTGGGAGGGTCTATAGGAAAACTCATGTCTATGTCTATAGCTTTATGGCGCCCAAAGTGCATTCTAAGCTATAGATTGCCAGTAGTAAGTGCGACGGCCATATGAAACTGTGTTACTTTCTTACGTACTGAATATATACTTATCATTACAGTATTACTATAACAGTGTCACAGAGGACTAATGGATAAACAATGATGATACCTACGAAAATCATGTGAAAATCGCTAGTGCAAAGAGTCAAAAGTGCATAGACTGAGAATGGGTGTATCATTATGAACAATGACATCTCTCTTGGTGAAGCTATCATGTTAGTGGATTATTCATTCCGTTTATTTGTGTAGGCTGGTCCAGTGCTTAATTTGAAAAATATCAACTGCAGGTGCTTAAATCTTTAAGGAGGCCACACCCCCTTGCTCCACCCACTCACTGCATTGGCTCCACCCACTTCCTCGATTGGTTCCACCCACCCAAATCCAGTACTAGTATTGCTGAACGTGCCATAACAAGGGTTAGCACCAACATCTCCAGGTTGAAACATCAGGAAATAAGCCATGTGCATGGCCATAAGGATGCACAAAAGGACAGTCTATACCCTGTACTGTGCACCTGTGGCTGAGGGTCAGTAACTAGTCGCATGTCATTAAAGCAAAGATGGGCCAAGCTGTGGCACAGCAAGATCCTGAGGAGGTGCCTGTCACTCAAAGGAGTGTAAATCTGAAAACACCACACATCCACCCAGAGAGGTGGAAGACTGAGCACCACACACCCATGACATCTCACCTCCACATCCCTGGTCCACAGGAAGCCCATCAAGGCCCCATTAGCTCCTGTATACACAGGCTGTAAGGATCTGACTTGCAGAACCCCTGCAGGTGCCCGGCAGTGGGTAGAGCCTTGCGAAAGACAGAGCACCTTTCTGGAGTCCAGTGCTGGCAGTGAGCAAACCTGGGTAGACTCTGAAATGAAAGCCCTGCTGTCCCTTTCTGATGATGCCTATTCTGCAATGTCACTTACACACACATTACTGCCCAACCCCTTCTCCCTTGATGCAACCGGGTGGGTCTCTCCAAAAAAGAAGCATCAATCAATGCAATGTACTCACAGGAACGCAGGCTCGCCATCGCAATATCCAATTATAATGTGATGTCTCGCAACCCCTGCTCCCTAAATACAGCAGCAGCCTCGGCCAGACCACAGAAAACAAGACGTGATTCTTTGTGATATTATATATAATATTTATACAATCTATGATTTTTCGGAGAGCCACACCAATA
This sequence comes from Triturus cristatus, assembly GCF_964204655.1. Taxonomy (NCBI): domain Eukaryota; kingdom Metazoa; phylum Chordata; class Amphibia; order Caudata; family Salamandridae; genus Triturus; species Triturus cristatus. Next base: position 31,186,743 of record NC_140580.1, on the reverse strand, counting down.
CTCCATAGACAAAAGTTGCAGTTGAGCTCTATTTGCAATTGTTCATATTTAATTTCCTGCTTAATAAGGTCCTCTAAGGTGTTCATCGCCACGCAGTGTCTGGTTTAGTTTAGCATTACTCCATATGGACATCAACAAAACATTCCAGTCTCCTCTAACCATCCCAAGCTTCAAATCGGGTAAACTGTGAGAAAAAGCAGTCATGAATGTTCAAGGCAACAGCAAATCAACCCTCTCCCTTCCAGCCTCCTGAGAAATTCCCAAGATAAGCAGCTAGAAATTACTTCAAACAGAAACAGCGCTAATTCATCCCTTTGCTGAAAGATGAAGTGGCCAGTCAGCCAGAAGATAGCTGTGGGTGTGCTATTGTGAATTACTCGAAAGGGGCACAACGTGCATGCGAAAAATGTGCGTGCGAGAGTGATAGTGGTATTTGTTTATTGGGCCAAAACACAAATAATATAGCGTGCATTGTTTACATGCTGCTGTTTAAATTAGTTTCAAGCTCAGAGGAACAATTTTTCAATGTGAAACTACCCCTTGTTTTGGGAAAAAGTCATTCTCATTTTAACTCAATCAGTCGCCATGAGCCCTAGAGTCTGGTGGTTCTCCAAGAAGCTTGCCTGAAGAGTGTAGTATTCATTTGATGGTGCCTAGTGTTGGTGGGGAAGCAGTGCAGATGGAAAATGCCACATGAAACATGGCACAGTCCTGGCCTTTGAGATGAATGCGCAAATTTTACATATCTGTGAGTGTTCACGCACAAGGCCTGTCTGATAATCATTCAACTGCGTGATGTGCATCTAAGGTTACTACAAGAATGGAGATGCTAGAGCCAGGGGTCCTACAGTCGACCAATTTGCACTAGAAACACAAACATATATAACCTGAAGGAACTTCTGTCCATACTTGTGTCACTGCGTTCTGCCTAAAACTTGTACTGCAGCTGCAGACAAGTGCTGTAACCTGCCCTTTTTCATTTGCAGACTATGCAAAAAGAAAAACATGCCGGTTTACATATGCAGAAAAGCACTGGCAATTTACTCTGGGAACCCATAAATCGGGAGGTCAGGTGTGACAGAGGAAAGGGGTCGTGGTGTCAAGAGGCACTGAGCTTGAAAAAGCAGAGTTGACAGTTAACATACAGTTATTTGCTGAAAAGAAATTGGTAAAGAGGACACACATAGTAAATTTGTTCAAGATTACTTACAGCGATTGACCTCCAGTCGCCGTGGCACTGGCTCCATTAGATCACTGGCAAATAATATGTTTTGGTGGACCCCCGGCCCAGGCCAAGAGCATCAGCATGCAATGCAAAGGACAAGTCAAAAGGAATAATTTATGGCCTTCTTCTGCTGGGTTTTCATTTCAGTGTGTGCCAGTTGTAATTAAAAAGTGCATAGCTGCTTTCTGTTAACATCAACGATGTTGCATTTAGTTTACTGCCGAGACTGGAACTTTCCAGGACCCAGCCTGCTTTGCCCGCAGCTCACCCATCAGCCCGCCCTCAATCGTAATAATTGACCAAAGCTAAAGAAAATGCTCCTTGAAAGGCAGGTGTGAACTACTGCCATCATTAAGGTGATGCAATCATGATACCTGGTTGAGCCATCCTTTGAAGACATATCAGACAAGACCAGAACAGAAGGAAGAGGAGACAGGACAGGTAGGTAAATTTCGTTTTAATAGTTGTTGGGCTCATCTCACTGGGGAGAAAAATGTAATAGCCCCAGCACTTTAACAGGGCAGGGGCCATTGAATTTTTCTTCCCAGTGAGATGAGCGCAATAATTATTAAAAAGAAATGTACCTACCTGTCCTGTGTCCTTCTCCTCCCGTTCGGATTTGTGTCTTGTCTAGTTGATGAGGGAAGGGTCGTTGTTTGAAGGATTTAGTTTAGACAGAGCCACCTTAAGGTTCAAGAAATCTTAAAAATCTATATTTTGCAGGTTGAATCGCTTTTTCACTTCTTTAAAGGATAGCGGGTTTTGGCAGGGCTCTAGGTCTTTCAGGAAATGAATGCCCTTAGGAGCCCAGTGAGACCAGCAGGCTGGGAGCCTTGGATGCTGATTTTAGAGTTGTTCCATAGGGAGGTCATATTCGAATAGGAGATCGTGATTTCTAGGATTTTATCGATTTTCAAGAGGGCCCTTTTGGTGTTGTAGAAGATGTATTTGCACGAGGACGGGGGTTTGGGGTTGCTGGAAAGAAGAAAGAAAGGGTGGAACTCACCTCGAATCTCCCTTTCTAACGCTAGCCATGTGGGAGTATAGTCCGGAGATTGGGTGAACCAAAGTGAGCCCTGTCTGGCCAGGAAGGCGCTTTGATAGTTCTTGAAGTCCGCAAGATTACTACCGCCAAGGTGGAGTGGGAGGCGAAGTTTTTTAAATGAAATGTGTTTTGCCAAAGAAATCTATTTATTAGTTTGTTAATCTTTTGTAGAAATTCCTCTGATAGGGTTAAAGGAAGCATGTTTGCAAGGTAATTGACTATGGGAGTCAGTTTTTCTTAAATGCCTTATTCTCCAGAAATAATCTCTGGGCATTTGTCACCATCAGTCCTTGTGGTGCTAAAATATCACTGAGGTATGTATGGTGTGGTGTCTAAACGTGTTGATTTATTTTCCAATTTTCTCGAGTAATATCTTTGCTTCCGCCACCGTTTCATTGTCTCAGATTGCTTGTTCAAAAATGGCGATCTCATCCGATTGTTTCTTCCAGATCCTCTGTGCAGTTTCAATAGAGTGGACCATGAGGTCCCTGCTGCATTTGGTGCTTATGTAACTGAAACCTTTTTTGTATTCAGTCTTCAGTGAATATGACTGGTGTATTCCTAACCTGTAAGCCCCAAGGGATAGTGCCTGCTCTCAAATGGTCCAGTAGGAAATGGCCACGTAATTCGGTATGGATCAACGTCTTCTTTCATCGTGTGTTTTTCTGTTTCATATTGTTATTAGGCTGTTGTACTTAGCATATTAGATGGAAAGAGGGAGGGAGTTAAAATTAAACTTTGAATTTGGTCTTCCGAAAAGGAGCGGGTGTCCTTTTCAGACATCTTGTACCAAGGCGGGTATGTTGTATACCCTGTGAGGTGAATGCTCAATTGTTTCAACAGCCTTTAATTCTATTGGCGGATTCCCCCGCAAGAAAGTGGCAATTTTTCTGAGCTTATAACTCTAGTGCTTTGCAGCCTGCCTCCAATCCATGTCTAGGGCAGAATGACAGTTACAGTTTGTGTATACTTTCCAGACAGGCACAACACAGGAAAGGCTGAATGTGAGAGGTATCTGCATCCAGAGTCTTCCTAGCCTGAGAATGAGGGAAGCAGGCCACATGTACATTTGCATAGTCTGTGTCCCGTCCTCACAAAACAGGCTGATTTACCCCCTACTGATGTCTGGAGCCAGGGCTGGGGTTGAAAGGGGTGTTGTGCACTTCTAAGGTCTCTTTGGAAGACACCTCTTGATCAAAGATATTTTGGAGCTCTGACCCAATTTTTTCGGGACTGCTTGGACTTCAAGTCAGACGCTGCAGGCTCTACATTCTACACCAGAGGACTGCTGTGTGTCAGGAGGAACCTCCATTTTGTACTACTCAATTTTGCTGGGCTAACCTGCTGCCTGCTGGGTTGCTGAAGGGACAGCCACTTTGCCAAGTGAGTCCGTGTGCTAGCCTGCCTGCCTACTGCCCCAAGTGCTCTCCAGGCAGTGGGAGGCTTGCTCCCTCTCCCCGTTCTTGTTGCCTTGAAGGTGCCTCCAGCATGTGGAACGATTGTTTGAAAACAGGGTGCACCTTTTCGTCTCTCCACAACCAGCCCGTGGTTAGCGCAGCAATTTGCATTCCATCCTATGTCAGGAATTAGCGTGCGGTTAGCTCTGTGGCGAGCACTGCTTATGGTTTTTTTGTTATACAATTTTCAATGCCCTTCTCAGGGGAAGAGCTCTTGGTGGGAAGAACGATCGCACGGAACACAGAGCGTCATGTGTGTTTTGTGAGAATACTCTGGGGCAGCTCTCCGTGTTCAGAGCTGTCCTTTCCCTGTGCAAATTGAAGCTGCCACTTGCAGAGTCCTCAACGCCAGCTAATGCTTTCATTCCGCTCCCTAAATGACACGCTCTTGCAACATAGGCGTGAAGGCCGTCTTTGCAGAGATGACTTGTAGTGATCGCTAGGGATCACCTGGGAATAAGCGCCAGCCGAGGCCGCACCCACCCCTCACCTCAGGAGTCCTTGACTTTGCTGACAGCTGCGCAGCCTTTACCTCAGGCGTTTTAAAATTCCAGGGTTGCCCTGCAGCTGTGGAAATGGCACCTGCCCTGCACTTTTAAAATACAATGCCTCTCAGGCATCCGCTCAGCCGTTGGAGCCATTTCTTACATACCTGGCAAGCTTTGGGGGCATTGCTCTTTGAAGTTTGAGAGTCATAGTGATCCCCAAATGGGACAAGGGGTTGCCTCCACTGGGTGACACAAATTCCCGTATATCATGGCGTAAGTGAGCAGGGGTTCCTGTGCCCTACGTGTTGGCAATCCCTCATTACTATATTACCCCTAATAGGAGTGCAGTAGGGCTGCACACTATGTTCTGGAGGGGAATATTTTGTGATCCATGCCTGTATTGCAACCGGTGCGGATTCATGAATCTTACTGCTACATCTCAAGCCCTGCTATAATAGTGCAGAATGTTTTTGTTGCTTATATGATCAGGATAGTGAGTAACCATTCAGTAATTGCATCATGTGTACCGTACTGCCGACTTATGTTTTTTTGTGTGTTTTATAACCTGTTGCATTTCATGCCGAGAGTATGTTAGTTATTGTTTTGCCACTTTTATTACCAGGACATCAAGTACTATTTCAGTAATTCCATAATATGTACAGAATTTATGATTCATGTCATTTTAGTCTATGTTTTAAGTTCAATATACACTATTTAGTTTTATAATCCTGTGTGGAGTCTCTTTCGTGTTTTTATTGTGTTACTGGAGAGTGAGTGTTGCACACACCCTTTACACATTGCCTCTGGGGATCAGCCGGATAGCTCTGTGCCAAGCAACCGGGGGTAAGCACAGATTATCTTTGGTGTGTAACTTACTTGCTCTGACAAAAGTAGTAGGTTCTGCCTGGCTTAGGTGCATACCCTAGCCAACCAGAAATCCCATTTCCAACAGGAATGTCAGGTTACAATCCATGCTTTTTAGGGTACTAGACCTCTGGAACAGGACACTGGCAAGACTTCTGAAGGATGAGCTTCCTATTCTTCCAGGTGTTGGAGATGAAAATTAAATTTTGATACAGTGCATATCTGGAAGTGCACATCCCTGGTTAGTTATTGGACGAACTATGGTGTAGAGTAGTTGCCTTTAGCAGAGTAGTATGCCAAAACTTACACTAATCTCGCATATGGGGTTATCACTTCACGAACACCATCAAAAGACACAGAAAGATCCCTACTTTTATCTTTTATGGAGACAGTGTATTCTGCGATTATAGGAACACACAACACTGGAGAATAAAAGTTTGGCAATGATAAGTCTCTGGAGACAGGATTGCATGATCCAAAAATACAAGTATGAAAATATCTGGGACCCACTTATTACAGTTAACATCACAGCATAATTTGTCAAGTACCTCAAACACCCACCATATTTTCTAAGAATTAAGTATCTTCAGGGTACTAAAACCACTGAGAAATCTTGTGTTTTTCAGGCATACGTTTTTTCTTGAGTACTATTCTTTCTTCATTTTTAGGTCTGGTTTGATAGTCACCTATCTCCAGATCTTATGTGATCAACAGAAAAAGAGCTTTAAGAAGAACTACTGAGAGGGTATTTGGCTCCGTCCACATGTTTATTTCATGGAGTACAGCATTTTAGTGGGCAGAAAAGGTGTGCTTCCTATGGAGAAAAGTACTTTTAGTATTGAAAGGTTTTGCTCAGTACAGTATGACTGAGATGGTAAGGTACCAAATCAATGGTCAAATTATACGCTGGAATGATTCACAGGGGAAAGTTATGTTAGATGCCATTGGTCTGATCTGTTTATTAGAAGCACTGAAAACAAAGGCAGCAAGTCTGGCATATTTTGAAGTCTTACTGCATTTCAGGTTGGATTATAATGATTGCACTGGTTTAATGACTCAGACAGAAATATTTTGTTAAATGGAATCTCACAGATTACCATGCGAGTCAAGATGTTCGGCATTTGCCACCCACTCTAATAAAGCGTTTCGAGTTCATGATTTGCAATGCGATAATCCATATAATGCTTTTCGAAAGTGGCTGCATATATTTTTTCCAACAGTAATTTTGAACCTATTTGTAACTTTTTAACTGTATGCCTGATGGCTCGGGACATTAAGGAGAAAAGTACCTCTTTAGCATTCTTTTTCACTTTTTAAATACGAGAACAATAGTTTTTCTATTGCCCCATAAGAGTTTGCTTCATCAAACATATTGCACAGTTCAATATGGTACATTTTAGGCTCAAGAATTACTCCTGGATGAAATAACAACATAATCACATTACATATAATTCTCAATTTGTATTCACAAGAAGCTGTAAAGTTGAGGACCATCAGCAGTGAAAAAAGTAATAACCAGTCATTTTGAAAACGTTGTCAACATAATATGTGAACATTTTAGAGCAAGGAAAACATTTTGAGGAATTTTTTTCTCTGTCGAGTGAAGTTCACAACAAGACATATAGCGATACATTCCATGCATGGTGCCAGGTTACAACAATCAGTTCTTAAACAGTGCCACACTGATTAACTCCAGCCCTGGCTTACGGTGCTGATGCCTTTCAACACTATAAAGTTGGAGTCTCCTCAGAAAGTGGATCTGGTATAGGCTGTGTTTGCAAACACAGGATACAACTATTTCCTCAGACCTAATACCCAGTAAAGATATAGGCTCTGGTGTCCAACAAGGTTTTTGTGAAAGTAATACTTTACACCTTGACATGAACTTTTTCTCCCTACATTATACATTTATTATCAATGATTAGGTTTAACATTTCTTTAAGGTGCACTTAACAAACATTATATCAGATTGTACAGGAAAAGGAAAATGCTACTTACCCAGTATGCATCTGTTCTTGGCATATAAAGCTGTAGATTCATATGCTTTAGCATAGATCACCATCTGGTGTTGGGTCCGGATGTTTGCACTTTGTTTTTCTTCGAAGAAGTCTTTGTAGTCACGAGGTAGGTGACTTCTCCTTTCGGTGATAGTGCGCATGGGCATCGACTCCATCCCAAGATTGTTTTGCCGTGAGGATGGAGTTAGAGTAGAAAGAGATGTCCATGTATAGTGTATCTAAGTAAGATAATACTGCAACAAATAAAGGTACCCGGGGAGGCGGGTGGGTGCATATGAATCTACAGCTTTATATCCCAAGAACAGATGCATATATGGGTAGGTAGCATTTTCCGTTCGAGGCATATGAGCTGTAGATCATGTGCTTTAGAATAGACTATATAGCAGTTATTTTCCTAGCGGTGGCTAACCTGTATTTGTTGCAGTGGTTTGAAATAGTGTTCTTAAAACTGCCTAGCCCACACTAGCTAGTTGTTTTGCTAATACATCTACACAATAGTGCTTTGTGAATGTGTGTGGTGTAGACCATGTTGCAGCCTTGCATATGTCATCTAAGGGTATGTTCACTAAGAGTGCCATAGAAGCCACTAGCTTGCGTGTAGCGTGCGCCCTAGGAGTAACTGTTAAGGTGCGTTTAGCTTTAATGTAGCAGATTTGGATTCACTTGAGTATCCACCGTGCAACATCTTGTTTTGATATAGGATTGCCTTTATGCTGTGGTAAAAAGGCAACAAAGTTGTTTGGTTTTCCTAAAAGATTTAGTTCTTTCAATGTAATAAAGTAATGCTCCTTTAACATCTAATGTGTGGAGAGCACGTTCTACCACTGAGTCTGGTTGAGCTGAAAGGCAGAAACGACTTTGGGTAAAAATTTGGGGTGATTCCTAAGAACCACCTTATTTTGAGGAATTTGTAAGAATGGTTCTTGTGTGGTTAATGCCTGGAGCTCACCAACTCTCCTAAGAGATGTGATGGCTATGAGGAAGGGTACCTTCCACGGTAGAAATTGTAGTTCACATTTGTGTAACGGCTCAAATGGTGAGCCCATGAGTCTTGTAAGGACTATATTAAGATTCCACACAGGAGAAGGTGGAAGTCAAGGAGGAATGATTCTGTTGAGTCCTTCCATAAAGGCTTTGATAGCGGGTACACAAAACAAGGACAAGTGCTGTCAGTTTTGTAGGCAAGCCGCTATTGCAGCAAGATGCCGTCTTATTGCTGTATATGCTAAGTTAGCCCGCTGTAGGTGTAACAGATAGCAAATGATGTTTTGAATTGAAGCATCAAGCGGATTGATTTGATTGTTATTACAATAAATTACAAATGGTTTCCGTTTCGCAGCATAGCATGCTCTTGTGGTAGGGCATCTAGCCTCTTTAATGACGTTCATGCAGTATGACGGGAGATTGAGGTAGCCAAACTCTAAGATTTCAGATGCCAGATCACAAGGTTGAGTTGACTGGGATCTGGATGCCGTATCTCTCCATGGTTCTGAGTGAGAAGCTTGGGGGAAGAGGTGTAACTTTTGAAGAGGAACTACTGAAAGTTCCAACAGGGTTGTGAACTATGGTTGTCGAGCCCATGTGGGAGCAAATCGGATCATTGTGAGGAAATGTTGTTTGAGCTTCCGAACCACTAATCGAATTAGCAGGAGAGGTGGAAAAGCGTAAGCAAATTTCCCTGACCAATTCATCCATAGCACATTGCCTTTGGACAATGGGTGTGGGTACCTGGACGCGAAGTTTGGGCATTTTGCGTTGAGGTGTGTGGCGAACAGATCTATTTCTGGGTAGATCCACATCTGGAAGAATGGGAGTAGTACTTGAGTATGTAGTTCCCATTAGTGGATCTGTTGTCTTTGACGAGTGAGCAGATCGGCAATTTTGTTGTTTCCTCCTGGGAGATGTTCTGCAAGGAGATATATTTTTGAGGTATGGCCCATCTCCATATGCTTTGAGCTAGGTGTGAAAGCTGTAGAGTGTGTTCCCCCTTTTTTTTGTATGTAATACGTTGCTGTCATGTCTGTACGAACTAGGACAACTTGCCTACTGGATGTATCTGAAAAGCTTTTAATGCTAGAAAAATTGCTAGGAGCTCCAGATGGCTTATGTGGAGTTGTTTCTGTTGTAGACTCCATAAGCCTTGAATGGTATGTTTTTGAAGGTGAGCTCCCTAACCAGTGAGTGATGCGTCTGCTGTGAGCACTATCTGTGGAACCGGGTCGATGAATGGCCACCCTCTGGAAAGGTTTTGTGTATTCCACCACTGCAGAGAGCGATGAGTGCGGCCGTCCACCAACACCTAATCGGTTAACTGACCTTGAGCCTGGTTCCACTGACGTGCTAAGCATTCCTGTAGGGGACACATTTAGAGTCTTGCGAAAGGCACAATTAGAATGCAAGATGCCATCATTCTAATCAACTGCATAAACACTCGGGCTGGTAGTGAGTGGTGCGGTTGAAATTGTGATATTAGGGTTTGCATGTTGCGTATTCTGAATGGGTTGGGGTACGCTAGAGCTTTGCGAGTGTTTATTGTGGCTCCTAGGTACGCTTGCGTCTTGGAGGGTTGAAGATGAGACTTGGTGAGATTGTCAGTGAATCCCAAGTGGTGAAGCAGCTGAGTTGTTTTGTGAGTGTGGTGTATGCAGCTGTGTTGCGAGTTGGCTTTTATTAGCCAGTCATCCAAGTAAAGGAAGACGTGAATGTGTTTTCTTCTGAAATGAGCTGCGACTACTGCTAGACACTTGGTGAAGACTCTTGGTGCTGTGGTTAACCCGAATGGGAGGACTTTGAATTGGTAATGTTGTCCATCCACCACAAACCTGAGATATTTCCTGTGAGCTGGGTGAATGGGAATATGGAAGTAGGCGTCTTAAATCTAGAGTGGAAAGAAAGTCGCCTTGTTGGAGCAATGGGAGAACTTATTGAAGGGTGATCATATGGAAGTGGTCTGATTGAATGTAGAGGTTTAGTTGTCTGAGGTCCAGTATGGGCCTGAGGGAGGCGTCGTTTTTTGGAATCAAAAAGTATAGGGAGTACACTCCCGTTCCTTGATGACCCAATGAAACCGGATCTATTGCATGTTTGTCTAAGAGTGAGAGAACCTCTTGTTTTAACAGGGTGAGATTTTCTGGCGACGTTGCACGCTGTCTCGGAAGGATTGTTGGTGGAGTGCCGGTAAGTTCCAGGCAATAACCATGTTGGATAATTTGTAATACCCACTTGTCTGAGGTGATGGACTCCCAGCCAGGTAGGAACTGTGAGAGAAGTCTCCCGACAGGAGTGGAATGATCAGGGGGTAGTGGATGGAAGCCACTGTTTATTGGCATGGGAAGTGCGGGTGGAGTTACCTTTGCCTCTTCGCTTCTTAATATATCCTCTGTAACCTCCTCGAAAATAGCCCCTGGAGGAGTTGGATTGGTTGTTTCCTTTTTAGGAGGAGGGAGGGATTTTCTGACAACAGTGTTTTTGAGCCACCCCTGTAAAAGGAGCGACAAAAAGAACCCCTGCTAGAAGGTAATTGTAGGGCTTCCATGGATTTAGCAGTTTTGGTGTCTTTCTTCCTTTTTTCTAACGAAGCATCTACTGTTGGCCCAAAAAGATGCTCTTTATCAAAAGGTTGTTTAAGTATGAAGGATTGTACCTCTTGATTGAATCCAGAGATATTCGATGCCAAGCGTGTCTCCGCACCAGTATGCTAGTATTGATAGCACGAGAAGCTGTGTCCGCTGCATCTAGGGAGTATTTTATGGAAGTGTTGGTGATGAGCTTCTCTTCCTGAATGAGGTTAGATTTAGTTTTATACTCCTCTAGCAAATGTTGCATGAGTTTTTCCAACTCATCATAGTGGACTCTGTCATAGTGTGCTAACAGAGCCTGAGCATTGGCAATACGCCAACAATTAGCGGCCTGTGAGGCTACTCTTTTGCCAGAGGCATAAGTAAGTTTAGACTCCTTGTCAGGAGGAGGGATGTCGCCTGTAGTTTGAGAGTTTGCTCTCTTGCGGGCGTTAGATACAACAAGAGTCTGTAGGAGCAGGCTTGTATTTTTTATCCACCCTTGGTGTTAGTACCCTTGCTCTAACTGGGTCTTTGAATACCTCGTCGGTATGTTTTAACATACCCTTTAACATGGATAAAATGTTAGTCGACCTTTGTGAGTGTGTGAATGTTTCTACAAGGAAATCCTCTTCTAGAGGGTCTGAATGTAGCTCCACCCCATGATACTGGGCAGCCCTGTTGGTAAGTTGTGCAAATCCAATATTGTCATCAGGTGGTGAAGGTCTGGAGGGATACAGGCCAGGGTATTTAAGTTGATCTGGATCCTTATCATAATCATCCCAGGGATCAGTGTCCTGTGGTATGCCCGGATCTTGTAAGATATGATGATTGTCATCCCCATTCCCATCCTCATCCCCAAAGTCGCCATCCTGCAAGTCAGGTGACATTGGAGGTGGTGAATTTGATGGTGTAATGTGTATAGGAGGAGGAGAGGGAGGTATGTAAGGGGGAGAAGATATAAGGCTCCGGTATCACCCTCGCCCTTGGTCTCCGATGGACACCGAGAAAAAGTTTCTGATGCCCCGTCCTCCAGCCCGGCTATAAAACATAAACACAAGCCGTCCGGCTCGGGCTCGAGACGGCCCCATACCGTTGCCAAACCAACACCTTCAGCACCGAAACATAAGGAGAAACATGTGCCACTTCCGGTGTCGAAGGTGTCTTCAGTGCCGATGACGTGGGTGAGTGGGTACATGGGAATCTGTACTCACGGTACGTTGACCTGTGGGGACGTTCAGGTCTTCCTCCATGTCGGAGTTTGCTTCAGACATGGAGACCTGTTCTTCCTCTTGTTCCTTGGCTTTTGCGGCAGGAAGGTGGTCGTCTTCTTCGCCGAAGATGTCCAGTACGGAGCCGCTGCCGCGTTGCATCTTGTGACGTCGAGCCAGACGATCACAAATGGTCTTCTTGGATCCGAATGATCGAAATGCTTTGCAGGATTTTTCTTCGTGTCCCGGGGATAAGCACAGGCTGCAGACCTCGTGCAAGTCAGTGCGTTGGAACTTATCACGACACCCGGAACATAGCTTGAACGGAGTCCGTTCCATCGACTACTGGTGTGGTCGGCAAGGGTAGGGCCGACGGCCCGCCTCGAAATTCCCGATCGAAGGTTTTACAGGGTATACGATACGCATCGAATGGAAAACCGTGATTGAAAGACAATACCGTTGAGGGTAGAGGATTGCGCATCGAAGGGGTTCAAAAACTATACCGAACCGGAGCCCAGCAATACACATCCGAACCCAATGACAGAAAAAAACAATCTGAGGATGGAGTCGATGCCCATGCGCACTATCACCGAAAGGAGGACACCTACCTCATGACTACAAAGACTTCTTCGAAGAAAAGCAAAGTGCAAACATCCGGGCCCAACACCAGATGGCGATCTATGCTAAAGCAAATGATCTACAGCTTATATGCCTTGAACATTTTGTTATCAGTGGTTTTCTTGTGTCTTTCTTTTACCCAAGACAAAATGAAAAATCCAATCATTTTTGGTTTGACAGTGGTTATACATTTGCTGACTGAGAATAATAATATGGTACAGAAGACTATTGATCTAGCATATAAATGTACACAATTACATTAGAAAAAGAACTGTGGTTGAACTACAGTATGGCTCTGTCAATCTGACAAATTTAGCTAGAAATAAATAGGCACACCACTAAACTGCTAAAATCAGTTACTTGAGACTAAGTAACGAAGAAAACAGACCCCACGATGTAGATATTTCCCATTAAAGTAATGCCAGTTCTTGCCACTCAAAAGCAAAGCTCACTTTTATTCCTCGCTTAACAGCCGTGAGAAGATGGTTTATTTACATGGTAAAAGAGCTTATTGGAAGTAAAAATTATTAGACTAATGTAGTGCGCTCCAAAATAATCACCTTAACATTATATACCAGTTTTCATTTCTTCAGCATAAATAGTATTCCCATTCAAGTGACTTTTAATAACTATATATTATTAAACACATGGAAAATAAACTATGTTCTTAAAAATATAATCCACTTTATCTCACAAGGATATGTACATATTTTTCATCATCAAATGTTTCTAAAATTGAAACATCAGATACAACACATATGTTCACAAAAACTGCAAACAGAAATGTCAATTGTTACCCCTGAAGATTGTAAGAGACTGAAAGTTGTACAAAAATATAAATATGCAGTGTGCACAGTTTAAATTGCTGTACTTATAGACCAAGACTTTAAAACTGGTAAGTTATCCAAATAACCGAGAAAAATATTCTTCACAATATTAAAAGTAAAAAATAAAGAATTAGTATTCATTGTGTAAACTCTAAAAACAAAGGAGAAAAACCATTGGAGATTACAAAATCAGTTAAAAAAACAAATCTCTGTTTTGGTGAACGACATAGCAAAAAAAAAAAAAGTAAAACTGGCTTAAACATTAACCACTGTATAGTAGAACATGCAACAATGCTACAACTTTTTGTATCAGAATTCAAGAAAACTTATCACCTTATGTGGACATTATAGCATTATAAAATTATTCATGCTATTACAGAGTGGCATCATACATATGTAATTTGTGAGATATAGTTCTGGTGCCTTTTTCTGATTTTAAGAACGTTATTAAAGACCACAATGGTAAGATTAAGTTTCTTACTTACAAATCCATTGGTCTGAATGAATGAGCAATATGCCTGCTCGGTCTTGAGGAAATGTGCTTAATTTCCTAGGATTCCTATGTTGTGTTTAACTTCACAAAATACTTAGCATAGTCTATGTTGTTCATTGAGTTCACAAATGTCCAACATACTTGATGCACCGCTGTTGTGAAGTACTGTTCAAGAAGTACGGATTCCATCTGATAATGCACACAATCCATTTACCATTTATGGCCAGTAAGTGCCCTATTACAGAACAGGCCATGCAGAAAATAATAATTTATAAAAAAAAAAAAAAAAACGTAGTAAACAAAGTGAAACACTTTGGACAGATCACTATGTTTTCAAATATATTTCTTATTTGTATTTAATCCAGTTGTCTTACATGATTTACAATATTTGAAGTTTTAACTTTTATAGCCCAAGGGATTGCTCTAAATACTTTCAATATTTCATATCAAATTATGAATCATAGAGTTCTCATTTACAACCTACAATTACACAAACATTTTAACACAGATGTAATGAGCAACACTACCTTTCAGTAATTTGTAAACCTGTGCAGAGGTTAAAGGGATTTCAAAATAAAATGGACTATGCTCCCCCTTTTAAACAGTGCCATGTCTTTTTATACACTGCTGACTTTTTAAAGTTTCTCCACATTGCTGTAAAACGTCTGGAGTATGACAAAGTTTTCAGATGTCAAACGAAAGCTCCTAAGCCATTTGAGAAAAGGGATACTGAGGATGCCACCAGTCTAGCAGACGGACACTGTGCACAGGATCCAAAACTACTTGAACCCCTTGTTCGCCACGAGGTTTCTTTCCATTGTGTACCGGACAATCTTGTAACAACAGCCTGACGCGGTGATGCCTCATGTCTGTGCTGACATTTATAGTAAACTGGGGGGAAAAAGTAGACATGATTATTGTGGAGTTAAAAAGAGTGCTGAGGTTTGTGGAGTCAATTTTTGATAAGGGTACACTGCAAACACTTCTCATGTATGCCACATTTTATGGTATATTAATCTATCTGCTCCAAATCTAATGTTCTTATCCAAGTTCTGTCTTTCAGATATGATTTCAAAGTTGAAAGCAATGCTGTCAGGTAGCCCTCTGTAGGGTTCAGCATCTTCAACCACTGAGGGGTTTTTAATAGGCTGCACTCTGCCTTTTCTGACTTGTAGTTTTGCTCTTCAGTATGCATGTGGAGTCCCATGTCTCTGTATATGAAGTGGATAGGCATGGATGTGAATCAGGGAAGATGGTTCACTGAGATGAAAGTATGCTGCTGACAAACGATGTGTTCTGGAAGTCATGACTTTCAATCCATGCAAGGTAGACTCAGCCTATATTCACCTGAGGTGGGTAAACTGAACACCATGAATTGGGTTAACAACATCATCGGTTATACTATTATTGTTAAGGGATCTTTGCTATTAAACCAGAACTGGCAGCATGCATCACATCTGATTCTTTTAGACTATTCCCTAGCCAAATGCAACTAAATGTAAATGATGTTATTCGCAATACAAGTCAGACAGGTATTTATTTTCTTAAGTACTCCAATTAGCCAAATCATTAAAATACTATTCACATTAGAATGTAAACACCAGTTTACAGAAATTTGTTAACCAAGAGACAACTGAGACTTGAACGAGGCTAAAAACTGACACATTAAAAATTAGAGAGAGAGGAGCTAAACCGCCATGGACAGGCAGAGTTTGAAACAGTTAGTTTCAGAAATTCAAATTGAGAAGGGGACCTGAGGAAGACAAACTTACAGAAGAGATTGCACAGTTTACCACTGTCACTCTCGTTGGACGAGGCAACCTCTTTAAAATGTATACCTCAAAGTTGTTTGTATATTTATTACGAGTATTACGAGCTACTATGTTTCATTCCCCACTCTTTAACAAGCTCTAAGCAATTCTTACCTCTTTTGTGGCAATTAAAACAACCTGGATAGGCTCATTAACAGCATATAACCATTTAAGACAGCAGTCGAAGTCTTACAGATTTTAAATGGTGTTATTGGGCTGCTAAGGGAAGCACAATAGAAGTGTCCCATGAGCTCTGAATTACAGTAACAGATATACGATTCTGCAACTTCTTTCCAACTGATATGCCAGGATTCACTTATTTAATTAAATGTCATAATTCTAAATAGATCAAATTAAAGACTCTTGCTATTTGTGCGCATTTGAACTAATATATGAAAGGTTTATGGGATGTCCCAAATTGGTCTGTGACCGTTGTTTTTAACCTTTTACCTTCTGTGGAACCCCACTTAAAATTACTGGAATACAGGGACCCCAACACTGAATCATTATTGGAATTTGTGAACCAGGTACCCAGTCATGAGCAATTTTGATGATCTGTACTGAAGATCAATACACAAAAATACAGACACAAGCATTTATCAATCAAATGCACAAATTATTAAATATTTTATTGAATTACCAAACCAAAATAAAAAGCTAAATGTTAATTCCAATGGGAAGTTTGGAGATTTTCTAAATTCACTTGAGCCCATCTATCATCCATATTGCATTCTGTTTGGTGCACTAATCAATCCCATTATGCCAACTTAATTATTTTCCCTCCAATTTCAAATTCCTTCACATTTACAGAACTTTTTATATTGCAAAATTTTACTTTTTTATTTACATATACTTTACCTGTGAATGTTATTTAATTTTCTAAGCATTTGCGCACCCCATGAGAAAGTATGGGAAAACTCGAGGGATCCTCGAACCACAGATTAAGAAATGCTGGTCTATCACACAGGACAAGCTACTTTGTTTCTATTGGACAATCTACTTGTGAACCTCCAGCATCGGTCGTACATTTCCTTGATGTTCCAAAAACAAAGCATTAACACTCTGTTGTACAGCTTGTAGTGTCCAGGGGGAATATTCAGCTCTTCAGAGCTTCAACATACACATGGTCTAAAAAATAAATACTGCTTTAATATGTAAAGTATTGATCATTAAAAGAATAGCCACAGCTCCATATCACTGGTACCGAATCCAGTTGTGTTAGCTTTTGAGGTTGGCCTATTATGCTCTGCTGTGAGAGCATGCACAAAGCCAAGTGACAACGGCTAATAACTGGTCAGAGGAACTCTGTCAACAAGTCTGACAAAGTGCAGGAAATCTTTGAAAATAATGTGCGGTGTCTCAAACCGCGTAAACTGAGCATGCCATGCTACCTAAAACATACTAAAATACATTATATTCCACTGTGATTATTTCATCTAGGCTTAAAGAACATCTAGCTACCCTAAATATACTAGATTACTGATGCTAACTTAATAAAAACGCTTACGGACTTCCCCATAATCAATATGTTACACTACTAAATTAAGGTCCAAGATCTGCATTATATTTGGATCAGATCCAAATGGTGGCCAAGTACTTTTGTAATAGACATGATTATTGGCTGTTCTGCTCAGGTCTCAGCTCAATGCAGAATCACCATCATTGGTTAATTGATTTCAAGAGCTCACTCTCTTATTTCTAGGAGCAGGCAATTTCTTGGACCAGGAAGGTATATTCACCGTCTAAACTAAATTGACAAGAGAAGGAGGACTATTTTAGGCTGTGAAATAATGCACTATGTGAGTTTGGATTAGGTTTAGCTCTGACAGAAATATACACACAGTGTAGTTCCATCAAGTACGAAATACTGGAAAACTTTTAAAACGCAGAGGAAAATCAATTAAAAAATGCCTATGAAAATGTAACATTTGTTGTACATTTTTTCATCGTAATGGCATAATGTAAAATTGTCGATGTAAAAAACAAACAAAAATAGGTCTAAAAAAATAGCAGCCTTCCTGTCCAAAACGATTCTCAAAGCTGTGTATCCTAGTATAGACAAAAAGCTTTATCATCAACTTGGGCTATCCACAGACCTTGCAACTGAAGTACAAATCACAGTAATAGTTAATCAGTTCATTTCGACATGTTGAAGGAAAACGGGTTTACAGGTACATGCCAGGTTCCATTTCATTTCCAGCAACATGGAAGAGGGGGGTTTGTTTATGAATGTATTGACCATGCCCTTAATAGAAAATCAGATATTACAAGTAAGTAGCTATTTCTTCTTAATCATGTGGTCTTTATTAGTATTCATAAACACTGAACAGAATAGCAAGCTCATCCCTTCCTAAAAGCAGTGGAATAGCCATAAAGAATTAAATGAAATTAAGCCTATTTAAAATAAATGTAGATTTAGAGAGCTTAGCATTTTGGAGACAGTTTTATAGTGCCTATATAATAAGGATAATAGTCCTGTTGGCCATGAACTGAAGCTACCATCTATCCTTTCTTCACTTTGAGACTAGTGAGTATTCTTAATCGATTTTACATAAATTGCGTCTACTAACATTCGCATACTTTTTTTTTAAACATGTTTTTATTATCATTTTTACAACAAACAATAATCACAGTTCATCTCCTTACATTTATGTTATCGACAGTAGTTGTGCTGTCCAGTTGTGGGATGTGTATCCTGCACTCAGAAGGGTTATCTGTCGCTACGGTCCATATATCTTCTTTGTACTGTGATGCCTGGGGGAACCAGGGACAATAAAACTGGGGATACATTGAAGGGTCAGTGCAGCAGTTGTGTGCAGATGTCAGGACTTCATTCGTAGGCAGGCGCCAGGACATCCAGGCTAGTGGCCGCAGGTCGTGTAGTGCACCAAGGGGTTATTGTGCCTCACTCATTGGTTGGGGAGGTGGGGGCTGTGTTAGGTGTGCTCACATTTGGGTTACATGCTTTCAGTTCCGTAGTGGTACGTTGCGATGCCCTAGAAGCGGTACGCGACTGTAAGTGTTGGAACTGGTGGGACAATATGGCCCATTCCATAGATATGGGATGCTTCCGCAGGCCTTTCACCTCCTCCTCCCGAAGTGTTTCCTCTTCTGCTGCCGCCCATTTTTTTACCGCTCCCATCCATGCCTCCAACAAAGGTCCCGATGGGGCTCGCCAGTTCATGGCGATGCTTCTTTTCGCTAGTAGCGTCGCTAGGGTTGCGAAGCGCATAGGCACCTTCAGTGATTTTGATCTACGGAATATACCGAGAGCGACCGTCTCCTAGGCGTGAATGTCTGGAAGGCCTGTAAGCTCTTTAAGTGTCTCGGGAACTGACCAGAACTGCTGCAGGGTGGGACAGCTCCAGAACATGTGGTGAAAGTGTGCATCTGCCGAGCGACATCTGGGGCAGAGAAATCGGGTGTCCGGGTAGAACCGCTGCAGGCGCGCTGGCGTTAGAGACGCTCTATGTAAGACATAGAACTGTATATTTTTAAAACGTGCGTTCTGCAATACTTTTTTAGGGAACTCTAGGGCCCTCTCCCACTCCTGGTCGTGCAACTGACGTTCAAGTTCGTCCTCCCATGTGGCTCAGAGGGCGAGCAGTGGTTCATTCATAAGCTCTCTGATGGATTTATAGATCCAAGTAACTAAGTGCCGACCTGTACCCATATGTAAGATGGTGTGAATGACCGGGTGGGTCTTGGGCTCGCCTGTGGAAAGGTCCGCGTGCGGCCGAAAGTGTTCAAGGAGCTGTCGGTGGGTTAAAAACTGTCCCGCGGATAAACCATGATCCTCCGCGATCTGAACATAAGGTCTGAACTGCCCCTCCGCGAACAGTGCCTCTGCTTCTGTTATATCACAGTCCGACCACGCACGGAGCTTGGCTGCCGTAAAGTACATCTCCCTCTTGGGCCAGCCGACCAGCGGCAGCCGTGGGGAGTAATGTGGGGTCCCCGCCAACATGCGATGGATTCTGTGCATACATTGGCGGGCCACCGACACCTGTAATGGATATGTCCGTCGAGGTTTGGTACCTGGGAGCAGTAGGCGGCAGAGATCCGGGGTAGGGACCCGGCCCTGGGACGTATGTGTTTCTCCTGTATTCCTACCCGCCGTCCAGTACGACAGCCATTGTAACTGCGCCGAAAAAAAGTACGATTCGAAGGAGGGGGGCGCCTAGGCCCCCTTGTGTGGTGGGTAATTGCAGCTTGGTGAGGGCTATCCGGTGTCTGTGCGTGCCCCAGATGAGTGAGCGGAGGAGCGAGTCCAGGTCTCGAAAAAAGGCCCTGGGTGCGATCACCGGCAAATTCGTGAAGTGGTACAGTAGACGGGGGACAGCGATCATCTTTGCTATGGCCACCCGACCTATTGGGGCCAACGGGAGATTCTTCCAAAATCCCACCGGCGATCGAATGCCAGCCAGTGCTTTGCGATGGTTGCCCTAATATATGTCCGTGGCGGAGTGGTATAGGCGGATGCCGAGATATCGGGCGTGTGTGCTCCATGAGAGGTGCTGCGTACCTATTCGCACCTCCAGCGGCCCGAGGTTTGTGTGTAATGGGTACAGGGTAGATTTGTCCCAGTTTACTTTAAGCCCGGACGCCTCCGCGAACTCCGTTAGGGTTGTCCATAGGGGTGTGAGGTCCGTGGTGATATCACGGATATATATTAGGAGGTCGTACGCGTACATGGAGACGCTATGGACGGTGTCCGCTATGGGGATGCCCCAATCGGTTCCCTCCTCACGCAGTCTGATTGCCAGCGGTTCTACCGCTAGGGCGAAGAGCAGGGGCGATAGTGGGCACCCTTGTCTCGTCCCCGTCTCCACCTTGATTGATGAGAAGATGTAGCGGCCCAGTCGAATGCGGGATGTGAGCCCGGTGTAGAGAAGCCTTGTATAAGCGAGGAGGGTTGGGCCTATCCCCACTCGCTGCAACACAGCGAACAGGTATGGTCAAGTAAGAGTATTAAAGGCCTTTTCGAGGTCTAAGATTAAGCAGACCGCGTTAGGGTGTGTATTTTCCACTTGATCCTGAATATGGAACAAGTGCCGTATGTTTTGTGACGTATTTCTGCCGGGCACAAATCCGCATTGATCCGGATGGATTAAGGGTCGCAGAATTTGTTCGTACCTCTCCGCTAGAATTTTTCCCAGTATTTTGCAGTCAGCCAAGAGGAGCGTGATTGGACGGTTAGAGGATAACTGCTGCGGGTCTCGGTGCGGTTTAAGGAGCGTCACTATGACCGACTCACTGAGGGAGCTGGGCAGTTCCCCCCTCTCTAGAGCAACCGCCAGCATCTCAGTTAGGCGAGGAACTAGCAGGGGGGAGAAGGTGCTGTAATACTCGAGAGGTAGACTGTCAAGGCCCGGCGCCTTATTGCGTGCCAGCGCAACAATCGCGTGGGTGACGTCATTCGGTGTTATTGTGGCGTCTAGGGTGTTTTTCTCTGTATATGAGATGTGCGGGATAGATAGGGGGCCCAGAAAGCAGTCGATCGCCTCCTGCCCAAGCCGTGAAGGGGTGCAGTAAATTATAGTATAATGCTGCTGGAATGCAGTTAGGATGTCCATTTGGGACCGCACTAGATTACCGGAATGGTCTATTATTTCGGTGATGGGTTTTATTTCCGTGTCCTGCCTTGCTAGCCAAGCTAGGAGTGTACCCGTTTTATCTCTTTCTTTATGCATTCGCAAGGCATAGGCTCTAAAGTTTTATTTGCGTAGGTCTGCCATGGCCGCAGCGTGTTGTGTTTTGGCTGCCGCTACTTGTGCTGCAGTTGCAGCATTGGCATCTTCCTGTCGAGTGAGGGTGGCTAACTTCAGTTCCGTGGTGGTGAGTGTGCGTTCGAGTGTGCGTCACGCTCCTATTATTTGCTTAATGCATGCTCCCCGAGCTACTATCTTAAATGCGTCCCATTCAACCAATTTGGAGGATGCCGTCCGTGAGTTATTGGAAAAGTAGTCCTGTATGTCTTGCTCGTGGTCGTGTTTGAACACTTGGTCCGCCAGACAGTCACGCGGGAGGCGCCAAGTGGGCACCGGAGGGTGTGGGGGCCTCCATTGGATACGTAGGATATGCGCACCGTGATCCGAAATCACGTGGCCTAGGCCTATGTGTTGTATTTGAGGAATCAGTGATGGGGAGCACAAAAATCTGTCCAGACAGACCCGTAGGTTATGTGGTATGGAATGAAATGAGTAGAGACGTGTCTGAGGGTGTTGTGCTCTCCAAGCGTCTATTAGCGCCCAGTGTGTGACCCACCTTAGAAAGTGCTCAGTCTGTTTCGGTGCAGGTGAATGTGGCGGTGGTGGATGGGATCTGTCCAGTGTGATGTTGAGCGCGCAGTTGTAGTCTCCCCCTAAGATCCATGGGATAGTCGTGAATTGAGCTAACACCCCAGTAAGGGATTCCCAAAACTTGTCTTGGTCGATATTTGGGGCATAGATGCTACCCAAGAGAATGGGCTAACCCATTCAATAGTCCCTCTAACAGTGCAAATCGTCCCTCTTTGTCCACCACTCTTCGGAGCTCTTGGAATGGGGTGCCCGGTCGGACCCAGACTAGCGCGCCTCGTGCGTAAGCGGAGTATGAAGTGGCGTATAAGGTGCCTCGCCATCTGGCCCGTAGTTTGTTAATCTCTGGTGTTATGAGATGGGTCTCTTGGAGGAACGCTATTTGTGAGTGGTGAAGCTTGAGGTAGGAGTAGACCACGTACCGATTGCATGGCGTGTGGAGGCCCCTTGTGTTCAAAGTCAGTACGCTAATGTCAGTGTTCTGCATTTGGGTATGTGGTGAGTGGCACCTGCGTCCTTAGGTGCGGTGAGGAGAGGCTGTGCTATAAGTTCTGGCTGTGTCCTGGCCCTGCACCCGTCAGATATGGAGGTTGGTGGCATCCGCCCAAGGATGGCGGCTAGCTTGTCTCTGGCATTCCCTGAGGGGTAAAGCGTGAGAATTAACCGGGTCGGTGGAACCAGAAACTGGGGTGGGAAACTGTCCAGATACCTGGGACCTATCGGCGAGGCTGATACGTCCAAACTGACTCTCATAAAACTAGAGAGTGAACAATCGATGTATGGGGGTGGCAGCGCGTGCCTGCGGGGCAGAGTCTTGATAGGGCATTAGTAGGATCAATGTTCGTCGTCCGGTTAATGAACCCACAAAAGTGTGGCGATGCAGTTCGTGGGTGTGGTGTTTCGGGGTGCGGGAGTGCGTGTCAGCCAATCTTACCAAATGCTTCTGCTCGTCAGCTCGTGTATCCTCAGTGCAGGGTGTCGGCAGTTTGTGGGGTGACCCGGGGCATGGTGACGGAGTCGGTTTTAGATTGCGTCTCGTCACTATCATCTTCTCTTTCGGACGAGAAAAGATGGGGGGCACCGTCTAAGTCTTCTTCCTGCGAGACAGTCTCGAGGTCCGTCACCGCCTGGACGGCCTTACGTCGCTCCTGTATGATTTGCTCCAGGTCCGGGGAGTCCAGGACACGACGTTCTCTCCTGCCCTGCAGTCTCCGGGTTTGTGATGGCTGCTGGCCGCGCCGCCTGTCGCGTGTAACTCTGTTCGTCCGCTCCAGAGTGGCCTCTGCTGTGGAGCTCTGTGCGCAGTGGTGGTCTGCCCAGTCACACGCGTCTTCGGCCGTGGAGAAGAAGTGGGTGGTGCCATCATGGATAACTTTCAGACAGGCCGGGAATAATAAGGAGTATTGTATGTTGCTAGCTCGCAGTCGGCGTTTCACCTCCAGGAACGATGATCTTTGTTTCTGCACCGCCCGTGCATAGTCGGGGAAGACCAGGATATGCTTGTTTTCCACCTGCAAGGGGCCCGCATTTCTGGCGGCCCTGAGCACCGCGTCGCGGTCTTGGAAGTGCAGGAATTTGGCTAGCAGCGGCCAAGGCGGGGCGCCGGGTGGCGGTCTGCGGGCTGGAACTCGGTGGGCTTGTTCTATGGAGAAGAAAGCCGTGCGTTCCGCGGGTGGGGTGAAAGATTTGACCCAGGCCTCCATGTACGTGATTGGATGCGTCCTTTCGATTCCCTCCGTTAGGCCTAGGACGCGGATGTTGCAGCATCGCGAGCGCCCCTCCAAATCGTACATGCGCTCCTCTATGGCCGCGAGGCGGACCAGCGCAGACCGCGTCGCCTTTTGTTGTTCGATGACGGTGGGTTGTAGGTCTGCCAGTGACTTCTCGCCATCCTTTAACCCTTCGGCCAGCTTTCTGTGATCATCTCGGATGAGACTAATGTCCGCGGTGAGAGCGCCGAGACGCTCCTCCATGGAGACCCTTGACAGTTCGATGGCCGCTAACACTTGATCCAGTTTGTTCGAGATGGTCGGGTCTGGCTGGGTGGTGGGGCACCTGGCCAGCGTATGAGAACGCGGCAGGTTCTCCGGTGCGGTTTCCGGGACCGTCGCCTGCTGTGAGGCTCTGGGCTTACCCATGTCGGCGTTTGAGAGGAGGTGTGTCGTGCTCAGGGCAGTTGGCGGATGGAGCGCAGTCGGCCCGTTGTCGTCGTGTGGCCAGGTTATCTTTCTGGCCGCCTGTTTGGTGTAAGGGGCGTAGTGTGTCCGCAGGTCTTCACCGCTCTGGTGGGGCGTTCTCCGGCGGGCCGCCAGTCACGCGTGCGGCGAGCCCCCATGACAACTCTCACGCTCCGTTTCCGTGCGCACCATCACATGTGGGGTGTGGTATTGGGCTCACCGGGTGTCCCACCTTCAGTCTCTCCCGATTAGTGTCTCGTAGCCCTCGCTGGAGACACCGCCCTGCGCCTGCAGAGCCGCCCTGCTGGGTTCTAGTTAGTGGGTAGTGCCGAGAGCCTGTGTCAAGGGTGTGTCAGATCCGAGTCTGCTGCAACCGTGGGACCAGCTTCAGTGCGCCCACCAATCACCCTGCATCCTTATAGTCTCTGGGTATGGCCATCACGTGGGTGTTGCAGGGAGCTGGGGGGCAACCACGCTATCAGCGCCAGCAGGAATGGAGCCAGTGTCCGCCTCTCACCTGTCACCATGCCCTTGGAGATCTCACAGGGATCTTTTCTCTGTGCACTGGCTCTGTCCTCCTCGCGGGCACCATTTTGGGGTCAGGCGGACCCGACTCGACAATGCTCCATGTGATATTCTGGGGCGACTGGCCCCGGCGATCCGGTTCGCGGCAGCCGGATACCGGCGAGGATGGAGATCGGCTTGGCCGCCACTCCGGATGCGTGCCCTGGGGTCCTGCTGCCTAGGTAAGGTCCGTCGTCCCTGGTCCCGGGTCGCTGCTGGACGTCCCCCTCTGCAGCCTGTTGTGGAGGTGACAGCCGGCGGGAGGCTATCCCATGCAGGGGTGCACCGTCTTGCTCCGCCGCTGTCGGGGCCAACCACCGGGTGCTCCTCCCCACCGGCGCCGCGCTGTTCGGCGGCCGGGTCCGGCCGCACCGTAGTTACGAGTAGGAGTAGATGGGCGCCATCTTGCCGTCGGGTCCCGGAGCGAGCCAGCTCCGAAAATCACCGCAGATGCCGCATTTTTCAAGAGTCTGCGGGCGTCATCAGGCGCAGCTCCTGTTCAGACACCCGTGGATACGGCTGGAGGTCGGATCCGACGATGTGATGCAGCCTGCTCGTCTGCCCGACCGCGGAGCCTCAGCAGAGCGCGTCCGCCATCGTAGCCTGCTTGGCCACGCCCCCCTACTGACATTTGCATACTTGAAAGGAATACTTCCATAACAAAGTACTGCCTTAACTCAAATTACAGATCGATAAACACTACAAGCATTCCTATGTGATGCAACAATTGTTAACCTCAAAGACAATGGCTATTACACAGTGGCTACTTTACCTCTAGCAAAATGAGCCTGGGGCTTACCCCGAGTAGCCTATTTGCTTTATAACAACGTGCAATAATTCCAGGGATTATCCATAAAGATATGGTCTGCTTCTAGGAAGCTGATGATACAGGAAGGATCTCAGGCCTGCCCCCATTTCAAATCTTAAAATCTTTCCTTTGGTCAATGTATTACAATCCTATCATTTTGCACAGGATTTGTGCTGATGATAGAAATCCTTCTCAATATTCAAGGGAAGGATCTGGGCTAGTTTAGTCCATCAGACTTGCTTCCTGATGCTTCAGAGTCGGTTCAAAAACAGATGTCCCCCCCCCCCCCCCCAAATCTTTACGCTCAAACCAGCAAATAATGAAATTAGTCTGAAACCATTGTGTTGCACTGCTTTGCCACCAGTCATGTTATTCAGATCATAAATACAGAATACAGAAACAATTATTGCTTCTAAACCTATTGCTCAAATGATTGCTGCCATTACCAAAGTCTGCTTTTATCCGCTTAAGAGTCTTTTTTTTCTGGCCGTTTCTCAGCGGGTGACATCATGTAATGGGCCTACCACTCAAAAATGGTGGCCCTGGGGTTTCTGGGTCCCATTGTCCACCTTGTGAATAGAATTATCAATGGCCTGAGGTTGACTCGGCCTCATTCGCAAATGACTCAACCTCCTTGTAATGATCCCCACCTGCCAGAATATGTTTCATATTTCAGCCAATATAAGTGGACAAAAATAATCATAACACAATGAAGAACCTTAAAGAGTCCCCGGCATCACATCCCTTTTAATTACTCAGGGTCAAGTGCTCCTGGGTGTCCAACTACACTAAATACATAGAGCGGCAAAGTATTGAGCAGATGGGGGTTAGTTTGAACCCAAAGAAGAACACTGCCACACAGATGTCCCTATGAGTATTAAAGTTCTGAAAAGTTCAAGTTGTCTGTTGATGGCTATTAAATGTATTAAAGGAGAAAAGAAATGCATAATCCTTGCATCTCTGTCGTTAAAACAATTGAAACTTTTCTTCTAATCAGCTAGGAAATTTTCTATTCTGGGCAATCTAGAATCTGTCATAAAACTCTTCCAACATGGACTCGTCCCTGTGCCTCGGCCTTGCAGAAGTTGGAAGGTGGATGAACTGGAACTGCCTTAAGCTCAATGCTGGAAAGACCGAGGTACTGACTCTGGGCATGCAATCAAACATCTGGCGGCCTGTCGAGCTGGGTCAGCTACCTGAACCTAAAGCTAAGGTAAAAGAACCTGGGCATCTGGCTGGTCAGTAAGCTGTCTTTTGACAGCCAAATCACTGCAGCGGCAGGGAAATGCTATGGAATTTTTCAGATGTTAAGAAAGATTCTCTGCCTCCTGCCAGAGCCAGCTAGAAAAACAGTAGTCCAGGCTCAGATTGTGTCAAGGCTTGATTACTGTAACATGCTGAACTTGGAGGTCACACAGGGTCGGATCAAGAGACTCCAAAGAACGCAGAAAGCTGGTGCTTGTCTTCTTTTGAACCTTCTTAGGTGTGCGTTGATGGGGGAGCGCACTTAAAAGCTGCAGTGGCTGCTGGATAGGCATAGATCCTCTTTTAAAGCCTTGTGCTATTGTCACAAGGCATTTACAAAACAGGGACCACAGCACTTTCAATCTCTGTTCAGACCATACAAACCAACTAGAAACCCAAGATCAGCTGGGGAAAGGCTGGTTCCTAACATGTGCTGGTACACCCAAGAAAAGGTCTGGGTCTCATGCCGACTGGAACATGGAAGTATGCATCCTATAAATCTGGCCTTTGGGCAGCCGGATAAAGACCAGCATCTTGAACAGCTCCCATTCGAAATGTTTGTGGTTTTCAAATAAAATGTCAAAACAGGTTTGTGGCCTACTTTTTTCCCTGTCAGGGTGGTTGCATCTTCTTCTAAACAGTCTGAGAGGAAAAGCTTTGAAATCGTATTTAGTGATGATGAAAGCAGAAAACTTTATTTCAGATTCAATGTATATAATATTTAGCACTGGTTTGTCCTTGGTTATTCCTTGCTATTCATGGAGGTGGTTGGTGATGGTCCATCTCAGTGAATTGCAGAATAGGGGGCCTCCATAGAGTTATGCTTTGTGTTCAAAAGGACATCACTGCTACACCCACTGCCTTCTATTTTTGATGCTGCATATGCCACTTTCACTGAGGAGTATGAACCTGCTGTTGCTGGCCCATGCTTAATCATTTAAATTAGATCTTTGTTTGACACTAAAGAAGTCATCTTGAACACCACATGTTCTCCATCAAAGGACAGGTTGAGTAGATGATGATGGACCTCTGGCTTGAAGCCTGACATGCAGAGCCAGGAGCACTGTCTAATGAGACGTTGGTGTTGGCCCAGCCCCGCGTGATGCAGTCTCTATGGAGTGGAGGATGCAGAGAATGGTGGCACTCAAGATAGTTATCCTCATTGCAACTATCTCCTTCCCTATCTTTCTTAATTCCTCTGGAAAATGCTTGATTTTGCTCTTGCATTTTGTTCCATAGAGTCTTCTCGTACTGGGAAGGGAGGCCAATGGAGTTGGCTATATTCCAGTGTGTAGTAGCCTCCATCACTACCCTCTTTACCAGCAGCCTCGACAGAAAGTCGCATCGTAATCTGGACGGTGGGAATTTGGGCTGGAGCCGCCAGCTAATTCAGCCTATACCACCGTTGATGCAGTAGAGAATTCCCGACGGCGGCTTTTCGTCTATGGAATCGCCAACATCTAAATAGAAAGGGCGGACTGCAAAGCCAGCCTGTGGAAAGACCGTTGAAAGAGCAACGCAGGCCCTCAATCTCTAATAAGACTACATGTAGTCCATGTAAGATAGCGGAGTGTTCAATGTTTTTCAGAAAACTTGGGAGTAATTAAATCATACATGGTCTTCATGTGCATAGCATAGTTTAGCAAGTAAGCCTGAGCAAAGTTAAGAAACTCCATCAGGGCTTGAAACTTTTTCAATGCATTTGGAGGTTGTAAAGTAGTGTGTGGTAAGTCCCGTGCCAAAGTTTACCTGCACTAGATAATTAAATACGTGATTTTAGATGTTGTAAAGAATTTTACAATCTTATCAGGATAACAAAGTCACTCTCTCCTGTCAACCCTATACATGTGTTCAGTCAAGTCATCGTCTGTAATGTATGTATCAGCAATATAGAATAGCACCTCAGGATCTTCTTGTAAGATCTCCATGATTGTTACTGCAAACAGTCCATCCTCTGAGGTAAAGTAACATTTGCTGCAAAGCACATGCTGCATGTCCCTGTGAAATATTTTACTCATGGTTGGAGTTTGATGCTGTAGATGCCAATAGTCAGCATTTTCACGTAGAGAGTTATCCTCTATGCTGTGCAATATTGGATCCGTTTGCTTGAACTGGCATTTCATGACAAATATAGCCCTTTCCCAAACTTTCAAACACTGACTGCAAGTGTGTCCAATAAACTATGTGTTTGTACCAGCATGGCATTTTGAATTGGTAAAGGGGTTCAGCATACTTCCTAAGGGTGGTGGTGATCATTTGCCCTTAATATGTCTCTTGAAAGATTATGTCTTCCACTACAAATTGAATGTTTGAGAAGATTAGTCATTCGAATTGGAGAAGAACAGATACATGTTCTCACCCTATTCCAATTGAACAGTAATTGTATTAATGCAAGTGGAAGCACGTTAAATTTAAATAGTTGGTATAATCGTATTGTACAGAATGTGGTTGATTGTTTAGCAGTAGAACTGGGGAGTGGTATGAAATCAAAATACTTCATATTGGGAATTTATCCGCTATATTATTGAACTCTCAATCTTTCTCAGCCAAAATGGAAAGAAGACATGTACCTTGTATGTTATATGCCGAAACGTTCCGCATAATGTATGTAACCCAAGTAGGTTAACAAAGGCAAATGGATGTTTCTGTTAAATATTATGAAAAAATATTGATAAATCTAAAAAAAGAAAAAAACTATTTTTTTTGGTCAATTGAAAAAAACGTTTCAATGGTTCCTAAAAATGGTAAGGGTAGAAGATTTCTATATATACACCTTGTAATGTTATTTACTTCAGATGCAAATAGATGCAGTGAAGCTGAAGGCTCTCATGTACAGAAGGGAATATGGAGATGCTTTTCTGCTACCACTGTTAGAAGCATTTAAAGCAATGGTGTAAACAAAATCTTTATTTACACAAAATTGTTGTTTTTGAGTGGCTTCCACAATTGGACTGAAGTTGAGAGCAGGTGTATAAAAGCACTTTTAAATATCTTCCAAGCGATAAGAGCGGAAACAAAATTAGCTTCTTGTACTTTGAATGAATGAATGAAGCTGAAATTCTGCAATCTACTATTAATAGTGGATAAGGATAGACTTGCTCTTTATTGTAAACTCAACTATTGATTATTTATTTTATTTATTTTTTATTTAGAGAGTTTTATATAGCGCTAGCTAGACCCGGAGGTATCAGAGCGCTTTACATAAGGAAACAGCCTGTTAACAGTTACAGAAAAATTCACATTAATTACAGAAAAATTACAAATTCAATACAGGAGTTATTGGCAGGACGAGTATCAGGATTCAAAAAGAACAGGGGGAGCTGGGAGTCCATTAGAAGGAGACATCGGCGGAGAAAAAGGCGAGACAATTTAGACAGATTAGTGAACTGAGGTGGGCTGCGAGACTAAAACAGCAGATAAACATGAAAATAAATCTGCTTCTCTTTGACTCTCCCACCTTGGATGTTCCAGTGAATATTTCACTATTGGATTGAGACATGCAAATTGAATTATCACGGGATAAGGATTTACGATTAAGAGTGCAATTTCCACTTCTGGTATAATGAAATGACATTCCCTTATAGCTCACTGCTTCCAGACAAGCCATGCAACAGAGAATTAGAACATTTAGAATTGGTGTTAACACTTTTTGGCTCGCCTAAGTTATCAAATGGGATAATGAGAGTGGAGGTTACTTGAGATGTGCTTTAAATATGAAATGTTGTAATGTACTTATTTTATTGGATTGTCACTGGTCTCTGTAGAAAGACAGATTTTTTTAAACCTATTTTAAATATGTATGGTATAACCTCCTGCTAAAAAGCAATTCATGTGTTTTAGTCGATATACATTCTCTTGATCCGATAAGTGCTTCTGTAAAGATATCTCAGATCATAACAAGGAAGTTGATGGTTTTGAAATAGTATGTGCAATTTTTGCCCTAAAAAATGTAGTTGAGCAGAATTATTTATCCTTACTCTTTAACAATTTTATGCTATTTGAGTTATGGATGTACTGATGTTGCTAGAGGAGATTATATTGGGTTCTCAACAAGTTTATTGTAATTCAATGTTTTACTAAGTGCTTTATTTTAATGGACCATGGTCTTAATAAACTGAATTTGACTGCAATTCTAATAAACAAGACATGTAGTTATCAACCTACCAATTCTTTAGAAATCAATAACAAATAATGTTAAACAGAGCAGACCGTGTTTAGATTAAATACTGAAAATAATTAAATCAAACTGGATTATCACATTACAGAACAGAACAATATAAACTAAATTGCATTCTATTAATCACACATATTCACTCTTGATTGATTAGTACATGTAATTTAAGAAGGGGACTACCCAGAAGAGACATAATACTCATGATAAGTGGTACCTGTAGCTCTTAATTTCCGGTCTGATACCCAAACCCTTTTGCAACCTCCTGTGAGTGGCTGACTGCTCAAGCAACAGGCAAGTGCAAGAGCCAGCACTGGTATAGGCTAAACTGGGTTGGTATGGCAGAATGGGGAATTGGGTTTTAGGCTTGGCATACCAAGCACAATAACTAATGAGTGGTGCTTAAAGAACACCTTAGGTTTTTCTTAGTATAGTAGTGTCTGCAAACAATTTTTTGAGGCACAGAATTGAAACCTAGGAAGTGCTGGAAGTGAAACAAAATTGTGTACCAGAAACATATGCTTGGGAGTACAAAGGAGTAAAGTGGATAAAAATATCAAAGCAAGATGGCGATCATAGGTGGGAAGGTTTTTGGCTTGTATTCTTAATGCTGTGGCATTTCAATTTTTGCTCCCAATCTGACGAATATCTATATGGACCATGTTGAGCACAAATTTGCCCTAAATGACAACAATGTGTACCGCTCCAACATTAAATGTTGGAAGCGATACATAGACGATATCTTTCTGATCTGGGTAGGCAGTGAAACTGATTTTAATAACTTCGTCACATACCTCAACACTATCCAAACTCATCTTTCATTCACGTCCACGGTACATGAATCCAGTATAGCATTTCTAGACTTAAATATCAACCATGACAGTGGCACACTTTACACCTCCCTCCACAGAAAGACTACTGAAAGAAACACCCTTCTATACTATCGCAGCCAACATCCCCGTGCCTTAAGAGATGGCTTATCATTTGGCCAATTTTTGAGGGTGCGGCGTAACTGCACATATAAAGCTGACTATATGCGAGAAACTGAAATATTAAGAATGAGACTAGTCAAGAGAGGCTATCCAAATAGACTAGTGAAGAAGTCACTTAAACGGGCTTGGCATTGCCCTAGAGAGGAACTGCTAAAAACAAAAAACAAACCAAATCTTGAAAAGATTGTATGCGTTACGACCTTTGGCACTCACACCAATCAAGTGCGCAACCTGATCACAAAAATTTGGAACATAATCCAAAGTGTTGACCCCACAATAGAGACGCCACTATTTGCATACAAGAGAGGGAAAAATATCAAAGATCATCTTGTCAGATCTGCCACAGATATCAAGATTAACAATACCAATACACTTATCAGCGCTTGGGGCCTTCCCAAAATCAAAGAGCATCACAAATGCGGCAATTGTGTCTCCTGTGATCTCACGTTTAACACTGCCACATTTGAGGAGGAGCCTAGCGCGCATCCAAGATGGTCGCGTGAGCACAGGGCTCCCCGGACCCTTTCTGCTCCTCGGAATTTATCCTGAGAATATCCTGATGTGGTTTATGGAATCTGGGAGATGAAGACCAGCTGAGCACATATCTCTTTTCAAAAATCAACTCGGACCTGGGAATCCTGAGTTGTCGTCGTCGGAACTTTTGGGACCCACCCGACGGAGGTGACCGGGGTGAAGGTGACCCGTGGGGCCGGGCTGCAATTGAACAACAGCGGCTTCAGCGCGGTGCCAGTTGCCGATCCACCACTTTCGGTTTCGGTTTTGGACTTCAGGAGACCAGCTGGCGGGTGCGCTCGGGGTGGCGAGGTGCTTCCTGGGCCTCTGCACGAGGTTTTCCTCCACCTGCCACTAGAGTGCCTATCGCCTCGGACCCCCTATACCGACATTTTGAGGTCTTCTTGCTGGTGCCCTTACACCTCTTGATTGGAGGTCCCCTTGAGTGACCGTGTTCACATGGGGGGCAAAGGGGGTCCCGAGGGGCGCAAGACCAAGGCCTCCCTCCGCGGGGGAGCGGTCCAGAGCAACAACATGGACCGCTACACCCAGGGCAGAGGGTCCCCTGGCGCTGCTGGCCTCCCCCCGGACGCTGCAGGGGGAGGTACGAACGTCTCTACGGAACTTTCCCTGCAGGACATTATGGGCGCCATTGCTGGCATCAGGGAAACCATCGCCACGCAATATGAGGCCCTGGCCCGTAAGATCGACACCGTCGCGATTGATGTCACCCTGATCCGGGCCGACCTCTCCAAAACTAACGAGAGGGTCCAGGCCCTCGATACACGGACCTCCACCCTCGGTGCGGAGGTGTCGGATCTGCGGGCCGCGCTTGGAGACATCAGGGTGGTCAACGATCATATGGCCCGGCGGCTTGAGGACTTCGAGGGACGGGCCCGACGCAACAACATCCGCGTCATAGGTGTACCGGAGTCCTCCGACGGCCGCCCGGTTGACCTCGTGGTCGAGGAACTTATCCTGCAACAGTTGTCTCCGGCTGGCCTAAGTAAGTTCTTTGCCGTGGAGCGGGCCCATCGAGTTCCGGGCGGTCGGCCACGGCCGGGGGCCCCCCCGAGGCCTATCGTGGCCAAACTATTCCACTACAGGGACCGCGACGCTATTCTGCAGGCCTCACGGACCCACGGCCCGGTTCGTCACGAGAACTCGACCATCAATTTTTACCCGGACTTCACGCAACTGGTCCAGAAACAGCGGATGGGATTCCAAGGGGTGAAGCGTCGTCTCCGCGAGCTGGGCCTAAAGTATTCGATGCTCTACCCTGCCAAACTCCGAGTGGAACATGGGGATCGGACAGCCTTTTTTGACTCTCCTGTGACCGCAAGTGACTGGCTGGACTCGCTGCCGGACGGAGGTGGCCGTCCCGGACCCTCTGCGGGCACCGCAGGTGACGGGTCCCCTTTAGAATGACTTTTGGTCCTTGATTTTGCCGTTTTGCACTGTTCAGTTGGGTCTTACTTCTTTTGTATATTGTGTTTCACCAGGACCTGTGAGGGGGGCGGGCGGGGACGGGTCCCTTTCGTCCTCCGGGGTCTTTTCGTAGAATGGGGTTAGTGGGGCGACAGGCACACTGCAAGTTGGGGGGGTTTTTTGGCCCGCAGGGGTGCAGGGTGGGGGGAGTTGGACTTGGGGTGGGGTTGGGGGGGAGGAGGGGTTGTTTTGTTGTGTTTTTTTTGTTTACAGGGCGAGGTATTGATTTTTGTCCACATCTGGGAACTGTGCTGCAGGCTGGGGGACCCTTGATCTATTGGAGGGGATGGGGGGGGACGGGTTGAGGCTTATGTCATGGAACGTCAATGGGTTGGGGGACCGTATCAAGCGGGGTGTAGTGCTGCAATATTTGCGTCGCTTGACTCCTGATGTGGTGTTTCTCCAGGAGACGCATCTGGTTGGTAATGTTTGTCATGCAATGAACAGGGGGGGATATCGCCTCGTAGCCCATTCTGGTTTCACAACTGGTTCCAGGGGGGTGGGCATTCTCCTGCGAACCTCCCTTCCGGTGGAGATCACTAAGATAGTCTCGGATGACAGAGGGCGCTATGTGTGTTTGACTGGGAGGTGGGAGGGGCAGCCCCTTACCCTGGTTTCAGTCTACATCCCCCCGGGCCTCCAGAACTCCACCTTCACTGACTTGGGTCGAATGCTGCTTGACCTTCCGGACAGCCTCCTGCTCATGGGCGGGGACTTTAATTCTGTGGTTTCGGGTGAACTGGATCGTCACCCACCAAGGACCCTCCCCGCTGCCCAGGCATGGCTGGGTGGGATGTTGGAGACCTTCGGCCTGGTGGATAGCTGGAGATTAATGCATCCGACCCAATGTCAGTTCACCTTTCACTCGGGGGCGCATGGGAGTCTCTCTAGGTTAGACTACTTCCTTATGCCCGCGGCGCAGACTGGTCGGATTAGAGAGGTCAGGCACCTGGCGCGGGGTATCTCCGACCATTCTCCGCTGTGGCTTCTTTTTGACACCGGGTCGCGGTCTGCAGGGCGGATCGCTCCCATTAACCCATGGTATCTGCGAGACCCTACGACTCGCGACAGCCTGGTTAAGGCTATGGACCAATACTTCCTTGATAACGAGGGGTCGGTGTCGTCTGCAATGTCCCTGTGGGAAGCCTTTAAAACCGTGATCCGCGGACACGCCCTCTCCCAGATAGTGGTGGCTAAGAAGGTCAAGTGTGAGGCAGTGGTGAGGCTGGAGACTGACATCTCGGGGCTGGAGTCGGCCTTGGAGGCGAATGTCACTCCGGACGGGCTCCATGCCCTTAGCCTGAAACAGTTTGAATATAGGTCCCTGGTCACTGACGCGGCCAAAACTATGTATAGGGAGCAGCAGGGTCGACTGTACGACGCCGGGGACAAGGCGGGAAAGTTGATTGCGTGGCTGGACAAAAAGGAGAGAGTGAATCGTGTGGTCCCGGAGTTGCGGGCTGCGGATGGTGTGTGTGTGACTGAGCCGGATGAGATTGTGGAATGTTTCGCCGACCACCTCCGGGCTGTGTACTCCCCAGTGACTGACAGAGATGAGGACGACTCTCGCCTTCTACTGAGGGATATTGCCTTGCCCGGCCTGTCCGTTGAGGACCGTGAGCGGCTGGACGCCCCCTTGTCGGCGGATGAAATAGCGACCGCGATCCGCTCCCTTCGCTCGGGCAAGGCTATGGGTCCCAACGGTCTGCCCATTGAGCTATATAAATTGCGCCCTGATAAGCTTGCGCCCTTCCTCAGTCGCATGTTCCGTGAGTCTCTTGCGGCGGGTTCCCTTCCGGCTGACCAGCGTTTGGCCACGATAGTCGTGATCCCCAAGGAGGGCAAGCCGCGGGACCGCTGTACTTCTTACCGGCCTATTTCACTGCTAAATGCAGAGCCTAAAATCCTGGCGAAAGTCCTTGCCAATCGTTTGTTGAGCGTCGTGTGCGATCTTATTCATCCGGACCAATGCGGCTTCATCCCGCACCGCAACACCGCTCTTAACTTGCGGCGTCTTCACGGCGCCCTGGCCAGGGCGGAGCTCCTCTCCGAACCGGCCGTGCTGGTTTCTTTGGATGCCACGATGGCTTTTGACACCATCGAGTGGCCATTCCTCTGGGCTGTCTTGGCTAAATTTGGCTTTGGGGAAGGATTTATTGGCTGGGTGAAGCTTCTTTACACGGGACCCATGGCTCAGGTGGTGGTGAATGGGCGGGTCTCTCGGCCCTTTGCCCTTGGCAGGGGCACGAGGCAGGGGTGCCCGTTGTCCCCTTTGCTCTTTGCTCTCGCCCTGGAGCCACTCGCTGCTTGGCTCTGCTGGGAGCCCTCGCTTAGAGGGATCCGGTGGGCCCCGGGCTTCGAAGATCGGGTCTCGCTGTATGCGGACGATATTCTCCTGTATCTCACCTCACCGCGGCAGTCGCTCAACGTCCTCTTTGACGTTCTGACTTCCTTTGGGAACAATTCGGGTCTCACGATCAATTGGTCTAAATCCTGCGTCTATCCTATCTCTGGTGGTCCTCCTCTCCTGCCGCCTCGGCTTCCGATCCAAATATCTCTGAGCGGCTTTAAGTACCTGGGGATATACGTTTCGCTGGACCCGGTGGCTCGCTATGAGCATAATCTCCTGCGTCCACTCCGGCGATTGCGAGAGGACACGGCCCGGTGGTGCAGGCTGCCCCTGTCCCCGCTGGGTCGGGCCGCGCTGTTCAAAATGATGTCCCTTCCCAGGTTCCTCTATGCACTCCAGAACTCCTTCGACGTTATCCCGGTGGCCTACTTTCGGGAGGTGGAGAGCCTGCAGAGGAGACTGGTGTGGGACGGGCGGGCGCGTATTGCTCTTGCTAAGCTTACTCTCCCCTGGTACGACGGGGGCATCGCGCTTCCTGACATTCGCAGGTACTATTGGGCCTCGCAGCTATCGGCCATTAACCATGCCACGTATGCGCCTGGCTTGAATCCGGCGTATGAGATGGACAAGTTCCTGCTTCCCGGCGGGAACTATAACAGGGCACTTTACTCCCGCTCGGCTGGCCGGACCCTTACGGGTCCTACTAAGATTGCGGTGCGGACCTGGAGGGCTGCCACTGCGGCCACGGGCTGGAGTGAGCGACTAACATGTGCTACTCCTTTGTTTGCCTCCGACCGCCTGGGCAGCCTCTGGACTACGAAGGGGTTTGACCAGTGGGATACGATCGGTATCAGCAAAGTGGGAGACCTGTGGCATAAGGGCACGGTTAAGACTTTCGCGGTGCTCCAGGCCGAATACGAGCTTACGGACAGGGAGTTCTTCCGCTATGCCCAGGTTCGACACGCCCTGCTCTCGGTCTTTGGGGAGGGGACCAAGATCCCGGTTTCCTCGCCCCTCGAGGACCGCATACTTGACGGACATGTCCCTGACAGTACTATTTCTTTAACTTATAAAAAACTGATTAATCATCGGGCTGACCTCTTTGTGCGCCTCCGGGAGGCTTGGACGGGGGATGGGGTGGAATTGGACGACGAGGACTGGCAGTCTGCACTGTCGTCCCCCAAGGAGGTCGCCATTCCAGCCCGTCTCCGGTTGGTACAGCTTAAGATTCTTCACCGGGTGTATGTGACAGGTCCTCGCTTGGTCTCGATGGGATTTTCCGACGACGGGCTCTGTAAGCGGGGTTGTGGGCTCAGCGCCACCTTTCTCCATATCCTGTGGGAGTGCCGCGAGGTGGCGGACTACTGGCGCCGGGTCCATACGGTTATGGGACAGGTCACTGGGGTTGTGCTGCTGCCGGAGGTGCGTCGCTGTGTCCTGAATGTGTGGGAGCCCAATGATTACAGCGCGGCTCAGACTCGGTGGGCGGCCCTGGGGAACATGATTGCCAAGAGAGATATAGCGCAGCTTTGGGGCGCCCAACGGCCGCCCACCGTGTCAGTATGGAAGGAGAATATGGACTGGTGTATGTTCAGGGAGAAGACTGTGTATGTGGCCCGTGGTAAGCCGGGGGCATGGGGTAGAATCTGGGGGCAATGGAATGCGTATCGCGGGGGTATCTGTACGCCCCCCCTGGTGGACACCGATATCGCCATGTCCCCCTGACCCTTGATGGTTCCTGGCACCTTTTGGAATAACTACATATGGACGTTCATCTCCCTTGACCCCCCCCCCCCGTCCCCAGCCTCCCGGTACTCCTTCCTTTTGCCGGCTGCTTAATGGTCTGCACTGGAGTTCCCCGGAGGAAGCCTGACCCGCACTGTTTGCCCTTATGCCTCGCCTTTTGTTTTTCTTTTAGTTTTTGTGTCTGTTGGACTTAAGTCTCCTGTTCCTTTAGAACTATCCGGAGCCACTACGGGGCTGCGCCCCGGGACTTGACTGCAGCCTTGACCAATGTATATCTCATTCTGTACCTAGCGGCCGGCCCTGGTGGTTGTAGGCCCGTGCTTGTAACCGAATTATTGTTCAATAAAAATTTTATAAAAAAAAAAAAAAAAAAAAAAAAAAAAAAAACACTGCCACATTTGAACATGGCAATGTGAAGCATGATCTATTAACCTTTTCCAACTGTAACACACGAAATGTAGTGTACTGTATTTGGTGTCCCTGCGGTCTCCCATACATTGGACAAACGCAACAACCGGTCAAAGCACGTATTAGTCAACACCGTAGTCGCATACGTAGATCGGTTCCCAATGCCCCTTTGGTGTCGCACTTCAATGAGAAAAATCACACTGCAGACAACTAAGATGGCAAGTAATTGATGTCGACACTCTACCAGAGAGGGGAGGTGACATTATACACATACTACCACGCATTGTGTGTCGTTGGATTGACAGGGTCAACTCAATAGATGATGGTCTTAACTCTGCTGAGGAATGGAGGGGTATGTCACCACCCTCCAATAAGAACTTAATATTGATTATTCGTGTACTAATCCGAGACCAAAGGTGAAATGCCATTTTGGTATGAAATATGAAGTATTTTAATGTTCACTGTTTAATTTTATCTCTCACACTATTCCTAACAAATGGTTTTACTTATACCAAATCATATGTAATGTAATATGAAGTTCTCTCAAAAATATGATTTTTGTAAATGACGACTAATAATTATGATACTGTCCTTGATCATGATCAAAATTCCTGTATCTGTTCCCTTTGCATAAGAATTTAGTTAATGCCTCACAATATTACATGCCTCACAATATCACTTGCATTTAACAGCAGCGCAGCATTTACACTTGTGCCACAAGAACACAGAGGTTTTTCTTTACTTTCTATCCTTCATTGGATACCGAGCACCGGATTGAACGGTGTTTTCCACTATCCCTAGCAAGGCCTGCCAGTTCTCAATGCAAAAAGGCGGGAAACACTGCATAAAGGAGCAGTCTTCCAAAGCGATCACGGTCATTGTACCGTCCTTGAAGCTGACTCACGCAGCTTGGGAATACAGATGCTGCGATTCCTCGTGCACAGAATATCATCCAGGTAAGAATAACTATAACTGAAGAGCGCAATACCTTACGCTCACCGCCTTCTCTAGAAACCAACCTCCCCTTTTATTAAATCCATAGACCAACACAGTGCATGGTCACTGTTTCCAGAACTTACCAGGGATTAACCATACCGCTATGGCTATAGCGAGTTGATGTAAAGAGCCGGTCGGCCAACCCGTACCCTTGACTGCCAGCCTTTCCTCACACTGAGGTAAGAGCACCTTTTGAATCAAAGTGCATCACATATCCTGCCCTGTCTCACCGCTTTCCCTTAACCATACTCTCCTTCTCTCCCATTTCCCCCCGGCAGTA
The DNA here is from genome assembly GCF_964204655.1 of Triturus cristatus. Classification (NCBI taxonomy): domain Eukaryota; kingdom Metazoa; phylum Chordata; class Amphibia; order Caudata; family Salamandridae; genus Triturus; species Triturus cristatus. The sequence continues at coordinate 31,147,092 of NC_140580.1, read as the reverse complement.
CCCGGACGGGTCCTCTTGTGAGTAATACCCTTTCACTTCTCAGTTGTGGCACATCACTAGTTCACAAGGCTGCGCATTAAGCAATCCAGGTAATTCACACTCCATGTGCCCCCTTTTTTATTTCTCGCATTTGTGCCGGTACATGGGCCTTATGCTCTTATAATTTCATTATAGATGTCCCTGCATCACTAGTCCTGAGGAGACCCCGTACTGATATAGGGTCGAAACGCCGTCGACAAGCTGAAATAGCGAACCATTGCCCAGCGCGTATTATTATATACAGTTGCTGTTTACAAAGAAATTATACAAGAATGGTCGCCTTTTAAGATTTATGGAAACCTTGTATATAAATATACACCCTGTCACTTACAATTAGGTTCCATTTTTCACTGTGGGACACAGTGCACAAATATCTGTTCTATTGTAAATTTAAACAATGTATATAATAAGTCTGTTGTGTTTATAAAACAAGTCATAATTGTACAAATGTGTTGGTGGTTCCTTGCCCTCTGACATTATTCTACCCTCTTTTTATTGCGATTGTGCAAATTATATTGCTTGAATCATTTTTTATGTGTCCACAGGAACCGTTGTTTCTCCTTATATACCCATTACCCTGGTTCCGTTAGGGAGTAGGGTTCCCCTGTCCTTTCTCTTGTGGCATTTCATTCAGCATGTTCTTAAAACAGTGTAAAGCCCATCTGATTAGCAAGGAAAGAATCTGGAAATAGGTGACACATTAAAAAATATATATTTCCGATTATCACACACTTACACAGGATAATGTCATGCCCATGACAACTGGTATAAATATAAAATTGAGGGTGGTGACTTGCAGCAGGCAGCAGTCCTGATCTGGGTTAGTATGCACGTCCACATATCTAGAAGGAGGACGCAGTACTGGATGACTGTTGTTCTTGGATCTAGGAAACTTGAGAAAGTGAAATTGTAAATACCCTTGTGCTTGATAAATATTTATCACCTCTAAAAAACTTTAGAATAGACACCTATGGCTATTCCTAAAAAAGAACAGGAATAAACTCAGTGAAAATCGAATAAATAGAACATCATCAACTGCAAGGTAGGTAACAATCTTATGTTAAGGATGAAGGTTGTACTAGGGAAGCTTGTACTGCTGCTGCTAGGTATACCAGGAGTGAGACAAGCAAGCACTGCTGCTGTTTGAACTGTATTTAAGCTGTGTGTGCAAGCTCGCAGTGCTGCTGTTTGTCCCTACTCCTTCTGTCTTACGGAGTCATTTTAACTTTACCGAAGCAAAAATGATCGGGTTTGTCATTCTTGTTTAGCACTAAAACGTCACCCACTCCCATTTAAGTGGATAGCATTCAGACCATCTTGTTAATGGCATGAAAAAAATTGTAGACAGGAAATGATCAAATTATTTTACATTGCTGTGAAAACAAAGAGGTCTAACTAGAATAAACAGCCTTTACACTGAAGCTGCCAGTCTCCAGCCAAAATTACCGGCATGTTATCCTCAGTTGCCACACAATATAGACTTTTACTATGACATTTTTACCTACTATTGTCACTTTAAGTGCTCTGAGGAACTTTAAAAACATGTGTCAACACTCTTTCCTTTATATATTGTTATATATATTTATTGTCCTAGATAGCATAATATTAAATATTGTTTTATATATGGATTTACTTTTTAATTTCTATCATATGATCCTTACTCTTATTACTTGTATTTGAGTTTTCTTGTTTTTGTTTAATGATTCTGAAATGCTGATATAAAATGTCAACACAAAAAACAGACTTCTTTTTCAGATATGGAATGGATGTATACTAGATGGTTTGGATAAGGGAGCTCGAGAAGCTCGTTTAAAATTTTGCTTATTTGAAATTCTACATGACTGGCATTGGTCTCCGGTTAGATTATATAAGGCAGGCTTGTTACCGCATTCCAATTGTTGGAGATGTAATGCTTCTGGATGTGATATTGTTCATATTCTTTGCACGTGTCCATTGGTTAAACATTATTGGTCTTACATAGGTCAGACCTTACATAAGTCTATCTCACTGCATTTACCCCTTTCCACAGCTAATATTATATTACAGGATTTCAGAAATGTTCCCACTGTTTCTAAACCACAATCTAGTTTCCTACATACCGCGCTTGCAACTGCTAAAATCTGTATATTAAGACAATGGAAATCTTCCACTCCACCATCTCAAGAGTCCTGGTTATCTGCTATGATTAAAAATGCTTCGCATGAAAGGATTATATATAATATTCAAGATCAACTAGAGTTATTTTCACAGATATGGAATCCATTTTTACTTTAACATGTTTGTATTTGTTATCATTTAGTTTTTAAAACTTGATTGTATATGCTTTTTCAGTCTTTCCTTTATATATTGTATATATATATATATATATATATATATATATATATATATATATATATATATATTGTCCTAGATAGCATAATATTAAATATTGTTTTACTTTTTAATTTCTATCATATGATCCTTACCCTTATTACTTGTATTTGAGTTTTCTTGTTTTTGTTTAATGATTCTGAAATGCTAATACATTTTAAAAAAAACCAAAAAAAAAAACGTGTCAATACCTGCTTTTGGAACTTGAAGTTAAACTCCCACATTGGTTCTTGTCGAATCCCAATAGTCTTTCTGCACCAGAAAAGTAAACACTGCCAATAAGAATGCAAAAATAACCAAATCACTTTATTCATATGTACAAACTGTTACAAAAAAGTAATATAACCCCTCCAAAAAAATGAAATAAAAATTTGTTAAATGTTTTATAAAACTGCAGCTACATCATCAATGTATTCCATCAGTAAACTTGGTCTACAACCCATTAAAAGGTTTACAATGCCAAGGGATGGCAAGAGTATTATAGGGATTATACATTGCTATGTAGCCATCCATCTAACCGTGGCCCATCATTTCTGGGGTTGCCCTTCTTTTTCAGGTGTATCACATGCAATTTGAAATTGCCATAAGGACTACTGGGAGGTATTGAATCTTAATACAAAGGAGATACTAATTTTACCGACCCGATTATATATTGCACAGGGAAGGCTTACCCTGAAGCCAGAAGCAATTAATTACAAAGTATGCCATTAGATAGCCCAAGTCGTACCTAATAGGTAAGATACATTTTACATTTCTATTATTAAAAGTTTGTCTTGCTAACTTGACAACTGGAGTGGCCTGCTAAAGCCCTTGCAAGGCTTCTAAAAACATTCAGGTCTTTCTGGTTTACAGCAGAGCATGGGCTGTTTGAGAGGATCATGTTGCTCTAAAACATGACAAATCCTCACCGCCCGTCAAACATCAAAATGCTGAGTCTCAGAAAAACTCAGTAGTATCCTGGTAACTGCAAGGTTGAATGACTGTCATCCTCCCTTCTCACGCCAGCATTAGCAGATATACAGACAGCACTAAAACTAGGAGACAAATTCTAAAGAAAATTAGTTCAGTTCCTCTGAGTTAATACTGATGAATTTTCCTAAAGAAAGATTATTTTCTCACAAAAGAGGAAGAAAACTAAGGTTCAAATAATGCAGCTGTAAGACAAGGAAATACATGCTTGAACATATTAGTTGTAACTGTAGAATACCAGTGCTTGTGTCTTTTAAAGATTCATGACACGTGTGACCTGAGCTCCTTTGCTGGCCTCTCGCTACTTTTTCTGCCTGTGGCTTTCAATACAGTTTGCTATGCTATACCGGTTGATCACCTGGAGGGGTCAGCCACAACAAGGCAATTCTGGATTGTTTTATTGATTTCCTTCCTTACGGGGACATACACGCTAACCATCTCCACGCCCCCTTCCAAATGCTTGGCTGTTGAGTCCCTCAAGATTCTGTGAACTCACCTCTACTTTTAGACATCTACATTCAACATGTTGGGAAATCGATCAAGAGCTTTGGATTTCAAGTGTTGTCCTGCTTTGAAGTCTAACCATCAAAATGCAGCGGTCGGACCGATGCCCTGGATATCGGCCGGCTGGCCCAACATCGTAATTAGGGTCAAAATCTTCATTCGTTATAGATTAGGTCCCTCGGATCTTCATGCCTGGGAGATTTTCACTCTAGGGCCTCAGAGGAGTGCACTCTTAGAATCTGGATTGAGCAAGCTCTCATCAATTTAACATACCTAGGCTGCTTGTTGAAAACTCAGGAAAATCCTTCCTTTTTTCTCTTGTAAAGAACGGCACCATGGTGATTAATTCCACTAATCTCTCACATCTGGACAATGAGAACAGCCCCTGGACTATCAGGTAAGGAAACTGTAAATAATCAAGAGTATAACAATACGTTTGGCAGCACACTTACAGAAGCTGACCATCTTTCAGGTGAAAGGTGGTCCCTTCACTGACTTCTTGTTAAGGAGCTTCCCCTTAAGACCTATTTTTCTATAATTCAGGTCTCAAGCTGCCTCCTTATCTTTGGTTATTAGTTTCACTTCCCTATACAGCACTTAGATCATGGTCCTCCTTGTTACTCTACCTTCCAAGCGACTATTTGGCAGTGTGAAAGATCTTCTAGAACCCTGGCCCAACACACTGAAATAATGTGACTCTTGAAGTTCATCAGATTATTCTGCACTCTTTGTTCTCAAACAGCTTAAAACTTTACTTTTCAGCCAGCTTCTGGTTGTTTCTTTTCACTACTTCTAGCACCTATGTTCTAGTACCATGGTGTCTGCAAGTGTGAACTATGCGCCATAAATAAATAAACATTTGGCATTATATGCCTTTACAGTTGTCGATGATTGTACTAGAACTATGCTGTTGCTATGTTCTGTTGGTATATCTAATTGGCCAAACTCTAGGTGATCAGGAACACGATGTCAGGTTCAATGACTTAGGTTGTGATGGTGTATCTGTATGCTGTGTTTGGAGAGAAGCCTGGAGTGGTTTCAAAGGTATCTCGAGAAGAGCTGTTAGTTGCATGAGTTTGCGGTACCAATACAGGGGTGGCTACGCAGCAGCGATGAGGATCAGAGTACAGTGATCTGTCTTTGCTTTCCTTAAAACCATAGGGAACAGGGGAAACAGAGAAAAAGTGTAGGCAAAGATGCTGGACCTTCTAATTAAAAGGGCGTTGCCCATGCACCCCGGTTGCCAAATCCTGCGTGTGAAGCACTAGCGTTTTTTTATTGCTCTGAATAAATCGGTCTTGGTGGAGTTACCAATCGTAGCAGTCAGAGTTGTCGCCAGAGCGTCCGTCTAATTGTCTTGGAGTCCTGGCAGGTATTTGACGGCAATGTCGACTTTGTGAGAAATGGCCCAGTCGCATAGAAATGGAGCCTCTTCCATGAGAGGGCGAGACCATGGTCACCCTTGCTTGGCTATGTAAAACATGGATGTATTGTCTGTCCTGATGACAACTGCCTGACCTGCTAGTCTTTGTAGGACACCTGTAGGCTAAGTGTTAAGGCAAGCGCTTTAGAACATTGATGTGGAACATCAATTATTCTTCTAACCAGAGGTCTCTAGTCAACAGCTCTTGCAGGTGAGCACCACAGCCTTCCATGGACACATTCGTTATCATTCCTCTGTCTGATAAAGGCTGGAAAGGGAGACCTTTCAGGTTTGCAGAGAATCGCCACCATAATAGTGCTTATTTCAGTCATCTTGTGACTCAGACTGTGTTGTTCCATGAGGAGTTGATTGGTTTCCACTGGATGTCCAGTTCTCGTTATCCAGGTCTTATTCAAAGCCTGCAAAAGAGAATGTAGCCTATGCAGTAGAACGTTAGGTCCAGTACAGACTTGTACTTTCTAATCATGATGGATTGTTTGGTTGATAGGCTTTATGCTCTGGCCTGAAGTTCGGGAATATATCCATGATCATAACACATTTGGTTCTAGGGGCAACCTCCATATTGATTGAATCCTCTCATATAGGCGTGGGACCTGCATGAGCTACAAATGTAGCTGAACTAGGCCGTCGGTATTTCAGTAGTCATATTAATTTTGCTGTATTCATGTACGTCTTGATACTTTAGAGGGCCTCATCCACATGCTTCCCAAACAGAGGGAGGCCATCAATTAGCATCTCAAGGATCTTTGATTGTACCTCTGGATGGAAGGCTGTGGATCTGACCGAACGTCGCAATCTCAAAACAGCTGCTCCTGCTATCTGACAGATGCCTGCTTTCATTGCTGCATCAATGATGGCTTCCAATATAATTTCTCCATCTTCGAGAATAGCCTTAGAAGCCTCTTTTATTGTCCTCTTGGGATGAGATCAACCAGTGGCGAAATGTTATGTAACATTTGGCAATCATGACTTCCTAAAATCACTAAAGCATCAGCAGCTTTAATGGTTATTGCGGTCATCAAACCAATTCTGCAGCCAAAATTATGTATTCGCCTTCTGTGCCTGTCAGGAGGAGATGGTGTGATAAGGTCTGCTGTTCTACGTTGGGCTGCTGATATTATAATAGCGTCTTTCTTCGGATGGCCGGTGTTAGACCCGAGATCCCTGGTTGGCTTTACCTTAGGCCAAATAGGGACTTGCATTCCAATGTCAGGGTAAGGAAGGTCACCTTCTGAGATAGGCCCCGCTCACCCCATTGGTAGCTTGGCCCGAGTAGCCAGGCTGATCTTCAAGGCAAATGTGTAAAGTATTTGCAACCACGCTCACAATGATGACACCACAAATAGACTCCACATGAGTTTTATAAAAAAAAAAAAAAAAAAAAAAAAAGAGTATAAACTTTATGTAAAAAGATATACGATTAGACCACACGATGTTAATCCAACATATGTGTATTTATAGTATTCCTTTTGGCCGGTTGTTAGGCCAGCCAACACTTAAGTTCTAGCGATATTAATGAGCACTTCTAAACAGTCTACTGTAATCCTAACACCATGTTATGCAGATCGTAATACTAGAATCAGGCACTTTTGCAATGTACAAATAATGCAATGCGTACGCAACAATCGGGCACTTTGTTGTGTTACGCATTGTATTATTTTTACATCGCAATCGGGTATTTTGCAATATAAAAATAATGCAATGCGTAATACAACCACCAGGTACGTCGGTATGCAGAAATAAGGCAATGCGTAATACACTAATCAGGTACTTCATTATGCAGAAATAATGCAATGCGTAACACGCTAATCAGGTAGTTCGTTATGCAGAAACAATGCAATGCGTCACACGACAATCAGGTAGTTCGTTATGCAGAAATTATGCCATGCATTATACAATAATCAGGTAGTTCGTTATGCAGGAGTAATGCAATGCGAAATACTCTAATCCGGTACTTTGTTATGCAGAAATAGAGTAATCCGTAATACACTCCGGCACCGATCACGGTGCCTCAGGCGGTCCCTCAGCCACTCGTGCTGACTCGCATGTAGCTTCTGACAACAGTTGACACCCCCCCCCCTCCCCCCCGCCCAAGGGTATGGTATAACACAAATAGTGCAGCTTCGCACTCCGGCCCCGGTACTGCCACTCCCTTGGCAATACGAGCCGCGATACAAGCCAAAGCAGAGGCTCACGCTGCTGATCTGAGAAAAAGGCCGAGAGCATCTCCCTCCAAACCAGCGCCCCACCCCAGGAGTTGACACACGTTACCTGGGAGGCGTGAACCCACTCTTCTCCTAGTCCAGCGACTTGGGATTCCGATGCAATCTTTGGGACTTGGCAACGGCGGGCTCGGGCCGGCGGCTCAGCTCCTTCGGGACTGCTGGTCTGGGCCTCTACTGCTACGAAGATCTCAGGCTGCCACAGGGCACACAGCATCATGGAGACTCACTTGGATTCCGGTTGCACGAGAACGAGGCAATCCTCATGAAGGTCTCCCGCTGCACAAAGCACACGCAGACAGCGTCGTGGAGACACACTTGGATTCCGGTGCTTACAATAACTGGAGAATCCTCACAAAAGGTTCAGGCTGCACAAAACACACACACACAGCTCCAGGTGCCCACGATCACAGGGCACACCTTACGAGGGTCTCAGGCTGCAATAGGCATGCGCACACAGCGCTGCCGAGACTCTCCTGGAAACATTTGTGTTCCTCAGTTTCCGCAACAGGGAGCCAGCTCACCTCGGGCCCTTGGGGATAAGTTACTTCGGGACACAGCACAGCAAAGTTCTTTCAAGCAGGGGGACACAGCACAGAACAAAGTCCCTTCAGACTTTCCTTGGTTAAAACAGCAAACTGCAGGCCAGCCCCAGAACACACAGCAAGGGTCAGTCCTATCCTTCAGTCTATTCAGTTGTTTCTTCCTTGGCAAAGGTTCCTCTTAACCACGAAATAGCTCCAGTCTTGTTCAATCTGGATCAAGCCATTCTCCAAAGTTCAGGGGCTTCAGCTCTCATAGTTATACCCCTCAATGGTTTTGAAGTTCTTGTGTTTCATGGGGCACTGACCCCTGTTCAAGCCAGTTCTGGGTGCCTCCCTGCCAGTGACACCTTCTTCCTTTGATTAGTGGGGGTCTGGATTCTCAATCACAAAGCAGAAGATGGGACAATTGTTTTATAGCAGCAACCCAGGCCTCTTCACCAGTAGGGGCTTCTCCTCCCCCTACACTCCAGATGCAGGTCAGCCTGTTGCGGTCTCACGTCCTCCCCTGGGCCAGGACATTCCCCAGATCCTATCTCTTTCAAATCCAGACAGTCAATCCACAACCAGGCAGAGACACACAGAAATGTTAGAGAACAACAACTCAGTCATTTCCAAAAGAGTGGCTTCTAAACACACAATGCAAAAAACACCTTTATAACAAGATATGTTATTACATTGTGAGTTCAGGCATACTAAACTTCACCTTTCCATCTTAAGCCGTTAGGAAGATAGGCTGCAAAACATATTACAAAGCTTTCCCATTCTAGCCTATGGGCAAGATGGCCTTTTAACAGTGAAAAACGAAATGGAGATTATTTCACTGTCAGGACATAGTACACACGTAAGTACATGTCCTACCTTTCTCATGCACGGCACCCTGCCCAGGGAGTACCTTGGACCTACCATAGGGGTGTCTGATGCGCATATAAAGGGAAGGGTAAGGTCTGGCAAGTGGGTGCACTTGTCAGAACAACATGCAATGGCAAGCCTGAGTTCCCTTTTTAAGGCTACTTGTGTGGGTGACACAATTAGTGCTGCATGCCAACTAGTAGCATTTGCATTACCAGTCCTGACACACATAGTGCACTTTAATAGGGACTTTACTAGTAAGGCAAACATACCAACCATGGACAACCAATCACCATTACACTTTAAACAGGAAGCACTAGCACGTTGACACTGTTTAGCAGTGGCAAAGTGTCCAAAGCATCTAAGTTAGCAACACTATGTCAGAAAAAAGGTCTAGGGGGAAAGCAACAAGTTAAGGGAACTTCAGCCAAAAAGGGCCAAGTCCTACACAACCCCCTCCCAGCCAAAAGCCTGGGTAGACCAATCAACTACCTTGATGGACTTCCCAGGAACACCCTTCGGTTCTATGCCTTCCTGACCCCAAGAGATTCTCTTGGTCACTACTCCCTGGACCAACTATGCCGCTCCATGGGTGCTTCCAGACATTTGGGGCCTCTCTAGGGGTGCTGGTCCCTTGCCAACCCCCACCTAGAGCGATTTCCCTGGAAGACCCATCAGTCAGGACACTGTTCCCAGTTATCCTGTCCTCCAGGTTAGATGTGGGTGTACCCTGGTCACTCCTAGGGGACCCAGCCCTACTGGCTGGACATGGTCCCACGGGGGGACACCTTCCTCCTTTAACCTTCCATTTAGATTTCTGTGCCTGCCATTTAGGAATGGCGCACACAAATTTCAGGACCGTGGGAGCTCTGGTGACAGACGCCCCATGCCCTCCTGACACTAGGTGTTCTTCCTCGCACAGCTGGCAAGTAGGTGCTAGGCCCCTGGTGCTCCTCTAAGGAACCCTCCACTCTCTGGTGTGGGGTGGTGAACCCCTGGGGCGCTTCTCACACTCCCTCCCTCTCCTTTGAGACAGGGCGCTTGCCCGCATGCCCCCCCCCTCTACTCTGGGACATAACTGTTCTACTTCGCATCTCTTCCCTCTCTAGGGCCCTTGGACCTATGACCAGGGGTACGGCTCTTGTGCCAGCTCCCAGGAAACAATTACTGATCCTAGGGTCCTTAGTGGTAAGGTTGAGCAGCCCCTTCAAATCATTTGCCATGCTCACCAACACCCAATCATCCAGTGTTCGCTTGTACTCATCCACACTTGGCACTAGCTGTACGCTGCCACCATTCAAACTGGACTCTGCCTTTTTAATCTTAATGTCCAGTTCCCTCATTCTTAACTCATGAGCTAAGAGAATCTTTTTCTCTTCCAAGGTGAGAGCGTTCCTGCTCTCCTCTGCTCGCTTTTCACTTTCAGTGAGCACCTTCTACTCTTCTGTCTGAGTTTTAAGTTTTAAAACCTCCAACTCATGCTCTCTGGCCCTTTGGTTTTCCTCCAACTCCTCTAGTGAAAAGCTCCTCCCTGAATGGCTACTACCAGCCCCTGAAGCTGGTCCCTGCACTGGCAAATCCTGTGGACCAAATCCATTCCCTGGGTCATCCTCATCTACCTCAACATCACCCGCCTCCTGAGTCCCTTTGGCTTCCCACTAGGCCCTCAAGGTCATTTGCATCTCCTCCTTCTTGGCGCTACTTTTCATGGGACATCCCATAGCCCTGCAGAATTGCATCAATTGATCAATTTTGTAGGTAAGCAATGCCTCAATGTCGAACTCTAATTCTGCAGCCTCACTGGCTCCTTGACTCCTCTGAGACATGATGTGTGGCTAAAAAGGTTGCTCAAAAATAAAACCATCAAATCAAGAACACAATATGTGGTTGCGTCGTGGTCTGCGCTAAACTTGTGATGTACACCAATCACTGTGAGTGAATTTGCAAATACCACACCGCTGATCACCAAATGTTAGACCCGGGATCCCTGGTTGGCTGAGGTAGGTACCTTAGGCCAAATAGGGACCTGCGTTCCAACGTCAAGGTAAGGAAGGTCACCTTCTGAGATAGGCCCTGCTCACCCCCTTGGTAGCTTGGCACGAGCAGCCCGGCTTATCTTCAAGGCAAATGTGTAAAGTATTTGCAACCACGCTCACAGCAACCCAATGATGACACCACAAATAGACTCCACCCGAATTTTATAAAAAAAAGAGTATAAACTTTATGTAAAAAGATATACAATAAGACCACGATATAAATCCAACATATGCGTATTTGTAGTATTCCTTTTGGTCGGTTGTTAGGCCAGCCAGCACTTTTAAGTTCTGGCGATATTAATGAGCACTTCTAAACAGTCTACTGTAATCCTAACACCATGTTATGCAGATCGTAATGCAAGAATCAGGTACTTTTGCAATGTACAAATGATGCAATGCGTACTCAACAATCAGGCACTTTGCAAAGTAAAAATAATGCAATGCGTAGCACAACAATCGGGTACTTTGCAATGTAAAAATAATGCAATGCGTAATGCAACCACCAGGTACGTCATGGGACTCCTCGTCAAAGTCCACACCAGATAGTCTCGAATGCAGTCTGATTAATGTAAGATGCCTAGTCAAACACTACCAGGAGATCTATACGTTACTAGAGGACCAGGACTTTGACGCATTATTTTTAACAGAAACCTGGACACGTGCCAACTCTGAAGTCGAATTGGGACTAGCCTGCCCCCTAAGCTATAAAATATTCCACAAACCTAGATTAAATGGGAGAGGAGGAGTGATACATAAAGATAAGTGGAATTTTGCCACTTTGAATGTCGATGAAATAGAAGGCATTGAAACGCTAGGATTCTCCCTCAAGGATACCAGAGAGCAATTGTACTCTGGCATAGTATGCTACAGGCCCCCAGGAGGACTTAACCTCCAAAACCAAGCTTTGATTGACACTATCTACAATATGTCACTTTCCCACTCCAGAATGGTTATATTAGGTGATTTTAACCTCTGGGAGACCGGGAATCTTGACTCAGCTCTGAAAGAATTACTGCAAGCATGTGAGAACATTAGCTTGCAACAACTGGTGAAACACCCAACACATCAGGGCGGCCATATTTTAGATTTAGTATTCGCAAACCACATGGAATTAACGGTAGGAGAGATTGTGCCAATGAGTTGGACTGATCATTTTTTAATTCAATTTACCCTAACACCTCCTAAACTGAACAATAGAACTACTCAATCCAGCAATTACCGTTGGGGAAGGGACTGGGCCAAGTTGAGGAAAATGAAATACCCCCCAGTTTGCTCTGGAGAGAGCTTATTCGACACTAACAAAACAGTGTATGTAAACTATCTTAACCTCTGGTCAGATCATCTACACACTCGACCAGATGGTACCCACGAAAAAGTTACAAAATAGGGATAAACCCTCAGCCTCATGGTACAACGAGGAATTAAAAGAACAAAAGAAAATCTGTAAGCAAGCAGAGAGAAAATGGTGTAAACTTTAAGAGGAAAAGGATAAACTTATCCTACAAAAAGAATTGAATACCTACAAGGGTACAATTGCTAAAGCTAAGGCAGCATATTACGAGAAACTCATTCTCCAGGCACCTGATCGGATTAAAACAATGTTTAACATTGTAAAGGATTTATCCAAACCCGATAGCACGAAAAATAAGACTGTAGCCACCCAAGAGCTATGCGATGACCTGGCAGTCTTCTTTGAGGATAAAATTAATACTGGTCTAGAACATAACAAGGGAAATGGGATGAATAATACAAGTGTCTATTCAGAAATAACAACATCAGAAAAACAGAATGAGGGAGCAGAGGATAACACTATGGCAACTATGGCGCAGTTTCAGATCCCCACACAGGAAGATTTTAAACAACGTAGCCCTAAGTATCTGTTCCAGATCACCACTAGACCCACTCCTGCATAAACGATGGAAAGAGTTTAATCCAGAGCTATTCCAACGGCTGCATCAAATTTGTTGCCAGTCGCTAAGTAGCGGTATGGTCCCTGAATGCTGGAAGAAGACGATGGTCAACCCTTTATTGAAAAAGGCCACATTAGACCCTCTATGCCCAGCCAACTACAGACCAATCTCTCTGCTGCCTTATCCGGTAAAAATAGTGGAAAGATTGGTCAGTAAATCTCTCTCACAATTCTTAGGAGAAAACAACTTATTAGATGAAGTCCATTTCGGGTTTCGGCCCGCACACAGTACGGAAACAGCCTTGGTAACAGTTCTGGATGAAATGAGAATGCGTGCAGACACCGGTCAAGCGGTTATACTAGTATTACCGGACATGTCAGCCGCTTTCGATACGGTAAACCATGAGATCCTACTCGAAAGGCTCATGAAATCTGGATTTCGAGGGACTGCACTTAACTGGTTTCAATCGTACCTGTCAGATAGACAGCAAGCAGTGGCAATCCCTCCGTCTGTCTCCAAATATAAAGCTATGAAACACGGAGTCCCGCAATGATCAGCAATAAGTCCGATCCTATTTAATATTTATATGCGCCCCCTTATCTCCATTATAAAATCATTCGGGATCAAAGTGGTGAACTACGCTGACGACACACAGCTTATTTTCTCACTAGAAGGCTCTCAGGCAGTATCTCTAACAAAATTCCACGAATGCATGCAAATAACCTCAAAATGGCTTAGGGACAACTCTCTGCAATTTAATGGGGGTAAAACTGAGATTTACATTACACAACGAACAAGGCACCTTGCCCGCTCCCTGCAAACTTCTGGCCTCTCCCAACAGATACTCCACTGACTCCATCAAAGACAGTACGCAATCTTGGAGTACTTTTTGACAGTAACTTACAGTTAGACTCGCAAGTAAACAGAACAATCAGTACTTGCTGGTCCTTGGTTAGAGCACTACAGAAGATAGCTCCGTTGCTACCACTGTCTGCTAGGGCACAGGTAGTGAGGAGCGTCATCTTGAGTAGATTTAGATTACTGCAACTCCTTGCTACTAGAAGCACCAATGTTTCGGATGAAAAAATTGCAGAGGATCCAAATAATAGCAGCCAAGCTAGCCTTGAAAAGACAATGCAGATCCTCAGCATCGTCATCTTTGAAGGACCTTCACTGGCTGCCAAAGAGTCCAGTTTAAATCGCTTTGTATTGTTCATAAAGCAGTCCACAGACTAGGACCGATACCACTGCAGAGCAAATTCTTCTGGTATGCACCAGCTAGAAACCTCCGCTCAACTTCGACCAGATTGGTGTGCACAGCCAGATTCAAGAGAGCCAGATTAGGAGGCAGAGCTTTCAGCACGGCAGCGTCACATCTGTGGAATAAACTTCCGCTGGCTCTCAGACAAATCGAGTACCTGCTAGAATTCAGAAAGAAGCTGAAAACGTGGCTCTTTCCTAGGGATTGGTTAGTCTAGTTATTGCACTTTTATCTTCGCCCGCATACCTACTGGCTGAATTTCCTGTAGGATAATCAGCGCCAGGATACCCATAGGGTGACAGAACGCTAAACAAGTCTACAATACAATATACAATACAATACAATACTGCAAGGGCAGGTCCGAGTTCCCTTTTTAAGGCTACTTGTGTGGGTGGCACAATTAGTGCTGCAGGCCTACTAGTAGCATTTGCATTACCAGTCCTGGCACACATAGTGCACTTTAATAGGGATTTTACTAGTAAGGCAAACATACCAATCATGGACAACCAATTATCATTACACTTTACACAGGGAGCACTTGCACTTTGACACTGTTTAGCATTCCAAAGCATCTAAGTTAGCAACACTAGGTCAGAAAAAAGGTCTAGGGAGAAAGCATCCAGTTTAGGGAACTTTAGTCAAAAAGGGCCAAGTCCTTCAACCGGTAAGACAGTCCGGGGCAAAAATCTGTGGCCCAATACTTTTTCACCAGATGAGTTATTACTGCTGTGACTGTTGCTGCCGTCTTCAGTAGTTTTATTACTTACGATCAGACATAATCCAGTATAGGTATGGTCTTGCTGCTTTTTGAAGTCATAAAGCATTATTGTTCCACTGAAGTCATCTGTAAATTGAACTTTTTAGCTGCTCTCTCTATCATAGCATGAAAGCGGGGTATATCATCCAGGGGCGAATCTAGCCGATTGGGTGGGGGTACCAACCTACTTGGGTATGATGTGGTCCTCCCAAACATCTATATCTCCATCATTTTCTGGCTAATGTTTACTTTCCTCATCATCCATCTGAATAAATACATTCAGATGAGTCTCTCTCCCTGTTATTAGGTGTTGGTAGAACTGGTATTCCGGCAGATGGATCCTTTGGAGGTGGAGGATGCGTAGCTAGCTGAGGAGCTGTAGATTGATGAGGTGGAGGAGGCTGTGGAGTAGATAAAGGAGACACCACACTTAGAATAGGTGTAGATTGTCCCATATGGTGCTGAGGCAGTAATCCGTGAAAGCTGCCCATCCTTTGCTGTAGTGTAAATAAGAATGCTACAGTCAACTGTAAGACCTCTGGCACTCTACTGCAACGAGAAGGTGCATAGGAGGGTGGATGATATGGTTGATACTCATATTCTTGGTAAGGATCCTCCTCATTTATGATCTCCTCATTATCCAGCACATACACATCCAAATGCGGAGAGCTGTAAGCAGTTGCCTAATGGAAGATCGCTTACATTTTCCTCTAAGTCTAACATTTTGGTTGGTAAACTTGCTGTCCCATTTATTGGTGAAAACATAGTTGCAAGAAAAACTGTTGTGGTCAACGTCAAAGGTATCGGAGTCAGCAGCATAAGGAGTGACATTCTTGGAAAGGTCACCAATGGTGAAGTAGTCGACAGTGCTGGCAATGCTATTGTCATCGACCGAATCGATGCTGGTGAGATATTCTACATGACAGTTTTCAACAACAACTCTGTTGATAGCAAAGGCATTTTCTTCTTATTTGATCCTCATAGAATGATGCAGTTTTTTGCACAGACAAGCATTCTTCTTTCCTGGAGTGTATTTTTTAGGGAACGCCAGTTGTGAGATGGCTGGCAGCTTCAGACGCTTTATGAAATATGTCCAATTCAGGAAATTGCAGGTCTTCTTTTTATCGCTGTCTTCGTAAAAGTGTTTGGAAGGGCACTTTTAATGGACTCACCCCGAGTTGAGGGGCATTTAAACAGAAGAAGGGCATGTCTTACTACTTTCAATCAGATAGTGTTGAAACCCCCTCCCAGTCCCTCAGAGTTTTAGAAGGAAATTTCTCACACAGGTCCCCACCAGACATGGTCAAATGCCTTTTCGGTGTCTAGTAAAAATGCTACTTTCACGTCTGTGTCAAATACTGTTTGCCATAAAAACTGAATGACTGATTGTTGGACTTTTATAGCACTCTACTACCCCAAGGTGTCCAGGCAATTTGAACAGCTGCAATTCCTCTAAAGATCAACTGAGAATTCGTCCTAAAAAGATCAGTCTTAAGTAGCTTATGAAACATTAGATGCTTTGTAGCAGTACAGAGTGAGTTAAGAAAGGTGTTCACCAGTGAGGAAAGCATGGTAACTTTAGCAGAGCCAGAGCTAAAGATCTTAGGGTGAGTGAGACCGTTTGTGCTACAACACAGAGACTTAAAAGTAGTTTTCTTTTCCTTTGGAAGGAGTGAAAACAGGGAACATTAGAAGACAAGGAGGTGATTTTGTTTATACAAAGAAACATAAGAGTGTGGCATTGTTTATTACCAAAATGCTGGAAGGAAAAGAGTGTAGTGCTGCAGTTTCACACGCAGTTCCCACTCCTAGTGATGGCCTTGAAAATGTACAATTTGTTCCTCTTCAAAGGAGATGGATCTGGATACCTCCCCTGAAAACCATGCTGCACCAGGATAAAGACTCCACCTCAGGTTATGTTTTCCCACTACGGCATACATGTCAATAGACCCGATTCAGGAGCCAGACTCCTGATACTTCAAAGCAGAAAATGGCTTTATTGTGGCTGTCTCCCACCTGAAATGTTCTCTGCTTCAAGTCAATGGGGAAAAATCATTCTTCCGATATTTTTCCCCAAAATCTCCTACTTTCCACTTTGTAAGATGTTGCATGTGTGCCATAGGTAAATTTAAGCATAGAGATGCTAGATATTTTCATATTGTGAACTGGTAAGTAGGCTGCAATGAAGGTTCTGCATGGATTTCTGTGAGCTTGCATCCAAGGCACCGGGAGGGAACCTGTAAGTCTACTGCACTACAATCAGATCGTTACAGGCTAGTAACGCTCCGTTTGTAACGAACATGTTACTTACCTTCGGTAATGCTTTTTCTGGTGGATACAGTATCTGCCTGTGGATTCCTCACCTTGTGAATATCCCCTGCGCCAGCATTCCACAGAATTTTTCTTCCCCAGCACTCCACGTCGACGTCATAATACATCGGCTCCGCTCGCGCCTCCGTATGACGTCACCGGAGCCATAAGAGGCCCACGTCGGCGTGATGACGTCAGTTCCACCCATTTTTTCCGTGCCTTCGAGGCGAACAGGTGAACCAACGACAAACTCAAAGTATACACAGTATACCAACACATATACACACTATACAAAGGAAAAGGATGCCAAATAAACAAGCATTTCCAACAAATGTACAAGCATTTCAAACAAGACCTATTTCATGGTATACAAAGGTGGACAACGGGGAGGCGGGTGGGCCAGTGAGGAATCCACAGGCAGATACTGTATCCACCAGAAAAAGCGTTACCGAAGGTAAGTAACTTGTTCTTCTGATGGATACATCTGCCAGTGGATTCCTCACCTTGTGAATAGATTCCCACAGCAGTCCCCGGAGGAGGGTGTCCACCCTTCTATACCAGAAAGTCTTGCAACACAGAGCGCGCGAAGTGGCCCTCCCTCCTCATCTCAGAGTCAAAGCAATAATGCTTTGCGAAAGTATGGAGGGAGGCCCAAGTCGCAGCTTTACACAAATATCTGCCACAGGAATACCACGGGCCAAAGCAGATGTAGATGATTTTGCTCTAGTCGAATGAGCTCTAATGCCCTCAGGAGGAGTCTTACCAGCCAGGGCGTAGCAGATCTTATTGGCAAGGATGATCCATCTCGACAGTGTGTGCTTGTGCACCGCTCTACCCTTTGAATGACCAACGTAGCCAATGAAGAGTTGATCATCTAGACGAAAGTCCTTAGTCCTGTCCAGATAAAAACACACAGCCCTCTTCGGGTCCAGGTGATGGAGTCTTTCCTCCTCTTTGGAAGGATGAGGAGGTGGATAAAAAACAGGGAGAGTAATAGACTGCCCCAAATGGAACGGAGTGACAACTTTTGGCAGGAAGGCAGCCCTGGTCCTGAGCACCATCCTTTCAGCATGTAAAGTAAGAAAAGGGGGTCTAGAACTAAGAGCTTGGAGCTCACTCACCCTCCTTGTCGAGGTTATGGCTACAAGAAAAACCACCTTAAAGGACAACAGCCTCAAAGGACAGCTATGTAGAGGCTCAAATGGGGACCTCATCCGAAAGGTTAAAACAAGATTAAGGTCCCACTGTGGCATCACAAAGGGAGTGGGAGGAAACATGTTTGTAAGGCCCTTGATAAACCTCAGTACAACCGGAGATTTAAACAACGACGGTTGATCAGGAAGGCATAGAAAAGCCGATAAGGCCGAAAGATAGCCCTTGAACGTGGCCACAGCACAGCCCTGCTGAGCCAAGGAAAGAGCAAACTGGAGCACATTAGACAAGTGGGCCTTTAAAGGGTCAATGGATCTCTCTCCACACCACTTATCAAATTTAGACCACATGTAGGAGTAAATGGATTTGGTGGAGTGTCGCCTGGCCGATAAAATAACATCCACCACATGAGGCGGGAGAGAGAAAGAACTCAGGTTGCCCCGTTCAATCTCCAGGCATGAAGGTGTAAGCTCTGGAGGTGGGGGGTGTAGAACCTGCCCCTCCGACTGTGAGAGGAGGTCTGCCCTCAGAGGGAGACGGAGCGGAGGGCACGAGGAGAGGTGGAGAAGATCTGTGTACCACACCCTTCTTGGCCAATCCGGGGCGATCAATATGACTTGGGCCCGGTCTTGGCGAATCTTCCTCAGAACCCAAGGAATCAAGGGTATGGGAGGGAACGCGTAAAGGAGTCGTGAGCCCCAACTCAACTGAAACGCGTCCCCCAACGCCCCCTGCATCGGAAACTGGAGACTGCAGAATGACGGGCAGTGCGCGTTCTTGCGGGTGGCAAACAGGTCCACCCGAGGTGTCCCCCACGTCCGAAAGACGTGACGAACCACCTCCGGATGGACCCTCCACTCGTGGTCGGCGGAGAACTGCCAACTGAGACTGTCCGCACGTACGTTCAACACCCCGGCCAGATGATTTGCCATCAGACAAATCTGATGGTCCTGAGCCCAGGACCAGAGACGCAGGGCCTCTCCGCAGAGACAAAGAGACCCCACTCCTCCCTGCTTGTTGACATACCACATCGCGGTAGTGTTGTCCATCAGGACTTGAATCGACTGACCGCGAAGGGAAGGGAGGAAGGCCTTGAGCGCCAAACGAATTGCCCGCAATTCCAGAAGGTTGATGTGAAGCAACCTTTCCTCTGGAGACCAAAAACCTTTGATCTCCAGATCCCCCAGATGTGCACCCCACCCTAAAGTGGAGGCATCCGTTATCACTGTGGCCACCGATGGAGGCAGATGGAAGGGCTTTCCTTGCGACAGATTGCCCCCCACGCTCCACCAAGATAGATCCGCTGCAGCTTCTCCGGAGATCTTGATCGACTCCCTGAGATCCCCGTTGTGCTGATACCACTGCTTGCGAAGGCACCACTAGAGCGCCCTCATGTGCCAGCGTGCATGGTTGACCAACAGAATGCAGGAAGCGAACAGACCGAGCAGGCGAAGGACCTTCAGAACTGGAACAACCGCTCCATTGTGAAATAAAGGGACCATCTCCTGAATGTTGAGAATTCTTTGAGGAGGAGGAAATGCTCGACACACAGTAGTGTCCAGTACTGCCCCTATAAACAGGTTGCGTTGAGAGGGCACCAGGTGAGATTTGGGCACATTGATCGAAAAACCCAAGTCGAATAACAGCTGAGATGTTACCTACAGATGACGCTGCACCATCTCTGGGGACTCTGCCTTCAGAAGCCAGTCGTCCAGGTAAGGGAAAACCGGAATCCCCGACCTCCTGAGATGAGCAGCCACCACTGCCATCACCTTTGTCAAGACTCGAGGTGCGGTAGTAAGACCAAACGGGAGGACCACAAACTGGTAATGTTGCGACCCAACCGTATAACGGAGATACTTCCTGTGCGACTTCAGGATTGGGACATGGAAGTACGCGTCCTGCAAGTCGAGCAACACCATCCAGTCTCCTTGCTGCAACGCTTGAAGAACCTGTGCAAGGGTCAGCATCTTGAATTTCTCCTGTTTCAGGTAAAAGTTCAAGATTCTGAGGTCCAGTATTGGACGCAATCTGCCGTCCTTTTTGGGAATCGGGAAAAACCAGGAGTAGCATCCCTGACCCCTTTCCTGCTCCGGAACCACCTCTATTGCACCCTTTTGAAGCAAGGCTAGAACCTCTTTCTGAAGGAGAAGCAGATGGTCCTCTGAGCAGTAACCTTGGCAAGGAGGGTAAGGGGGAGGAAACTCCCAAAAGGGAGGGGCGTACCCAGTCTCTACGAGGTTCAAAACCCAAAGGTCTGTCGTAACAGATTTCCAACCCCGTAGAAAGTAGGACACCCGACCCCCCACAGGTCTTACATGATCCGGGATGGGGGATCGAGGGCTGCTTCCCTGAAGCCTCATTGGGAGCAGAGGAGGAGGAAGAAGCAGAGGGGTTGCGACCAGAACCTCTCCGACCCCTTTGTCTCCCTCTATAGGATTTATAGAGGGGATTCTGCTGTTGTTGCTGCTGCTGTTGCTGCTGAGGCTGTCGATAGGAGCGAAAAGATGACCTTCCAAAGCCCCTAAATTTTCTAAAAACAGAACCCTTTGCAGGAGCTTGCAGACCCAATGACTTTGCCGTCAATCTGCTGTCTTTAAATCTTTGTAGAGCAGAATCCGCCTTTTCACCAAACAACTTCTGCCCATCAAATGGCAAATCCACTAATGTGGCTTGAACATCCGCGGAGAATCCCGACGAACGGAGCCATGCCTGCCTTCTTGCAGCTATGGACGAGCCCATAATCCTCGCTACCGAATCCGTCGTATCCAATCCCGACTGGATCACCTGTCTGGCTGCGGCCTGAGTGTCCGAAACCACCTCCAAGAAGGACGCCTTATCGCCCTCCGGCAGCTTAGGGGCGAAAGTCTACAATCAGTCCATCAATGCGTGCACGTAACGCCCCAACAAGCACGTGGCATTAGAAGACTTTAACACCATACTCCCCGAAGAGAAAGTCTTTTTAGCAGCCTGGCCCACCTTCTTAGACTCCCTATCTGCGGGAGACTGAGGGAAAGCCCCCGAAGCATGCTTCGAGCAGGATGCCTGCACAACTAGACTCTCTGGAGACGGGTGTACAGATAGAAAATCCGGATCCCCAGGCGCCACCCTATACCTTCTTGCCACCTGTCTGGAAACCGCCGGAGAAGAAAGTGGTTTCCGCCATACCTCCAAGACAGGCTCCAAGATGGCCTCATTAAAGGGCAGTAAAGGCTCTGAAGTGGAAGTAGGAGAGTGCAGAACCTCTGTCAACAAGTTCGATTTATACTCTGCCGAGGGCAACTGTAAATCTAACAGCTCTGCAGCCTTCTTGATAACAGTATGGTAGGGAGCCAGTTCCTGTGGAGGAGAGGATCTTGCCGATGTGTGCTCCCATTCTGGGGTGGTGTCCAGGCCACTAGCCTCTTGTATGCCCTCAAAATCATCAGAGGAAGTGTACACCTCACCTTCCTCTACCTCTTCTCTGTACCTTCCTTCTTCCAACACCCTTTGGGCCTCCCTCCTCGATCGAATCCGGGGAGCCGGTGTCGACGACGTCGTACGCGGTGGAGCCAGAGGTGTTGGAGTCGGCGGCACCATAGACGGAGTCGGCGGCGCCGGACGCGGTGCCGATGGAGTCGGCAGCGGCGTCGAGGAAGGCTCTGAAGCGGGTCGATCCATCCGAAGTCGTGTCGGATCCCCAGACGGCGCCGGAAACTGCCACAAAGGCGCCATTGGCAGAAAGGGCATGAAAGGGGCCTGAGCATAATGCTGCGGCACCCCCAACGAATAAGCCATGGGATCCACGGGACCAGTTGGTGCTCCGGATGGGAAGGCCGCCCTATTAAAAATACCATACATGGCATTTAAGAACTGAGTAGAATCAGTACCTGGAGCAGGAAACTGAGGATAAGGTACTGACCCTGCATCCCTCTGTGGAGTACTTGGCTGCGGCGCCGTAGTGTCCTCCACCGGAGCCATAGAATCTTCAAGCGCCGGAGTCGGCTCTTCCTGTTCCTGATCCGAAACATGCGACTCCACCTGATCCGGAGACGACACCGGAGACGGCGCCGGGGACTGCGCCTGCTAAAATGCTCTGGAGCCTGCTTCGGAGACGGAGAACCTCCCGGAGTCTTAGAGGGAGAAGGAGAAGGTGAAAAGTCCTTACTCTGACGACGCCGAGGTGACGTCGACCTAGACTTCCTGCTCTTCGAGGATCGGCGTCGTGAAGAGTGCTTTCTTTTCTTATGATGTCTCCTTGACTTCGACGACCTCGAAGTCGACGACTCCGCCCTCGATTTCTCTTTCTTTCTCCCTCTCTTCTCCTTACCGATCTTCGCCATAAACAGCTTGGCCTTTCTTTCCTTTAACGCTTTAGGATTCATCCTCCTACAGCATGCACAGTCTTCGATGTCATGGTCCGACGAAAGACACCACAAACAGTCGTCATGTGGGTCCGTCATGAACATATGTCCGCCACATTCCCTACAGGGCTTAAAGCCCGATTTCCTCGTCGAAGACATCACAGATTCTCGCTACAGAAACACCTTACAACTACAAAGTAGCAGGAGTACTGGAAAAAACCGTTGCGCGTCGACGGCGTGGAGAAAAGGGAACGGACGTCATCACGCCGACGTGGGCCTCTTATGGCTCCGGTGACGTCATACGGAGTCGCGAGCGGAGCCGATGTATTATGACATCGCCCACGTCGACGTGGAGTGCTGGGGAAGAAAAATTCCGTGGAATGCTGGCGCAGGGGATATTCACAAGGTGAGGAATCCACTGGCATATGAATCCATCAGAAATCTGCTGCTGTACACCATAGGCTCTGTATAGACTGAAAAGCAGTGGCTTGTGACTGCGAACTAAAGATGTGTGGACCAATGTTTTAGGTAGTTTTTCTGACTAGTGCTTTTTCTCGGGCATGAGAGTCCACACAGTAATGCTTAGTGAACCAGTGGACAGAAGACCAAGTGGCAGCATTAGAAATATCTGCTACCACAATATTGCGCAGATAAAGTTTTTGTAGCCCTATGCACATAGTAAAATGTACCCTTAGCATAACAAATCTGAGTGAATTTTACAAGCCACCTGGCAAGATCAGCTTTTGAAATTAGGTTACCAAAGTGTGGCTGTGCGAAAGTACCAAACAAAGAGGTGTTTTTCTGATGGACTTTGTACAATAAACATAGTACATAATGGACCGTCTAACATAGAAGGCTCTTTCTGCCAACTGTGGTTACAGGAAAATGAGTTACCAAACTAACTGACTTGAAATGAGAGACAAACTTGGGAAAGAAACAAGTGCTTTTCTTAAGCACATCTTTATGAAAAGGTTCTTCATCCAATCCCACAAAGCCTGCAGCTCGCTCACTCTATGGAGCGATCTTATAGCTACCAGAAAGACCATTTTTTTCAGGATAGAACCTGCACCAGACACAAATGAAAGGGCCTGAAATAAATCCTCAACACTCTAGTGAGGACATTAAGATCCGATGAAGGGCTTGGTGGTAATGACCTTTAATGGTTTGAACAACAGGAATTTTAATGATAGACTAGTGCTCCCTATTTTAAAGAATGGAGGGGCTACTGCTGCTAAGTGTACATGTATCGAAGAGTAAGTGAGGACTGATATTTCAAGTTGTAATAAGTAGCAAAATATGTTTTGTATGCGCCTAAAAAGGGCTGAATATTAAGAGTGTTACATTAATATAGCAATTGCTTCCATTAAGCTGCAAAGCATTCTCAGTTATTAGGTTTTCGGGCCTCTTAAGATAAGCATGCATGTGCCAGCAAGCGGTCGCCCTAAGACGTCAGACACCATCTAGAAGGGTTGAGGGCCCTGGCATCAGGATGGGTGAGCCAGATTTGGGTGCCTCTGCAACTTCTGGCGAGGGTGTATAGGCATTTCTAGGACTAGAGCTAACCACAGCTGGCAAGCCCAAATTGAGATAATGAGGATCAACATTGCTGGAGATTGCTGGATTTTCCGGATGACTTAGGAAATCATTGGTAGCAGGAGAAAAGTGTAAGCAAATATCCCGGACAAGGTGATTTATATAGCAATGTCCATGGACAGCAATTGATTGAAGTTGGATACAAAGTTTGGGCATTATATGTTCTTGTGTGTGGTGAACAGGTGTATTTCAGACGTGTCCAAATGCTCAAAGTAAGGAAAGAGTGAGCACCTGAGTGTTGAACTCCGTTCATGAGTTTGTGGAGTACTCCTGCTGAGTAGACCTTCAAAGCAATTGTCCACCCCTGGGATATGTTAAAACACGGATATTTCATAACTTTTCCCCGGATATAAATTGTCTGTGCCTGCTTGGACAATTGTGGTGCGCAGGTATTTTTTTATGTAATAAATGGTAGCCATGTTTGCATGATTAAAGACAACCACCTAGTTGAGAACTCTTTTGAAAGGCTCAAAAAGCGAAATGTGCTGGATAGGTCCAGCACAGATGTGCAGTAAGCGTTTCTGGGGTAACCACTGGCCCTCGTTGCGAGGTAGTCTATGTAAGCTACCCAAAACATAAGGGAGGGGTCTGTATCGACAGCAGCCTTCTGTCACGTTGCTTGGGCACGCTTTTACCGCAACTGAATTAACTCATTAACTGTGCCTGAAGGTGCCATTTTTTCACATTGTTTATAGCGCCCAGAAGGAGCAGAACTTTTTGTAAAGTTTGAGCAAGGCATTGCGTAGGGTTGCTTGCCTATACTAGCCGGCATACACAAATATGTTGCCACTACTGCTAGGCATTTGGTAAAACACCCTCTGAGCTGTAGTGACCTCAAAGTGTAGGACTGAATTCTGCTTACCACAAACCAGAGTAATTTGTGGAGAGTGGCATGGAAGTCGAATGAGTAGTTGTTGAGTATCATCTTGGAGTCTCCCACTTGAAGCAGAATTACATTTTGCAATTGTTATTTTGAAGTAATTGGATGTAACGCAGTGATTGAGCTTTGCCCTTTCCTTCTGGGAATGAGGGAATACAGAGTCTGCTCCTTGTACAGTGTGGTGTGTTGGGACACCAATTTATGACACTTTGAGAAGGAATAACTGCACCTCCTATAGCAACAGCTTGTGGTTACAGGTACGGATGTGAGGAAAGGATGGCACTAGACAATATCCAGGGTGGATGATGGCGAGCACCCATTGAGCTGTGGTTATACCCTGCCAACAAGGAAGTAATGGGAGGTAGCTGCTTGTTGGCAGAGGTCCCTCTACCTTTGGCACATGTGGTCTTGGCGTGGGTATTGCCAAGGAAGCTACTGTTAGAGTCTGCTCTTTTCTAGTTTACTTCCAACCTTCCTTAAAGTACTGCTCTGACAGGTATTTGGTTGAAGGAGCAGAAGATGCTGCTTAGGATTGAGGGTCAGCAAAAACCTGTTCTTTGTTGTTGTTATTGCAAGAAGCCATGATTTTAGTAGTGCTATTGAATTTTCTCAAGCATTGGGTCAACCTGAGGCCCAAACAGTTGATTGCCATCAAAGAGACATTCCATGAGGTGGCGGTGTACATGAGGGCAGAAGCCACATACCCAAAACCAAGCATGGTGACGCAGAATGATGCTGGAGTTCACCTGCGTGGAAGCTGTGTCAGCTGCGTCCAGTGCACACCTGATGGTAGCATTTGAGATGGCCTTTCCCTAGTGTATAAACTCCTTTGTTCTTTTCTGATGTGCAATTGGAAGATGCTGGAGTGTCTCCTCCATCTCCTCCAACTGATACCCTGTTGAGTCCTGCAAATAGGCAAGTGGAATTGGTAGGCAACATTGCGTAGAAGCCCTCAATGCCAGCGCGAATTGTCTTACACTCCTTGTCAAGTGGCGGAGTATTAACTGTGCCCTGCACAAATGCTCCTATATGTGCTGTGTTCCCAAGGAGGACAGGTGAGACATGACCATAAATGAATAAATGGTCTTTATCGAACCTTTGAGCGTCATTCTAGCCTTCATGAGGTCTTTGAAAATATCTGTAGAGCACTTTACCTTAGTGGTTAGCATGAAAAGGGACTGAGTAAATGGTCTCAGTGAGAACTCATCTACTACCTCACACAAGAACACTGTGGTGCTATTCCACCCTAGCAATGGCAGCATATTTCAAACTGTCATCAGTCAGGGGGTGACCCCAACAAGGTATACCTCCAAAGATGGTTCGTCCTGAGGATCTGCCTTGTAATCTTGTAATGCATCCTCCGGCTGATATGTTGGCCCTGGGTCATGCTGCAAGGGCAAAGGGTCAGTTGAAAAGTCCTGCTCAAAGTCTGAATATACAAAGTTATGGATACATATGTGGTGGTTAGGTAGTGTCCACCTTTTCTTTTAAGAAATGGGGTTGGCCCAGAGCTCCTTTAATATGCCTCCCCAAAAGAAGGATTCCGTTTTTTCTGAGAGGGCTGTGAGATGGAAGATGACTGTGCAACAATGTCACCATGTCTACATTAATATAGTTCTCTGCCTAGCATCTAGGTGTTCAGGTTGTTCTTGTGAACAGTGTGGTGTGCTCAGATTCAACGTTTTGGCCTACTTCAATGGCAAAGGCTGGTCAGTTCATCTCCCCTTTCAGGCCTGGTGCCTTGCATCGAAGGTGCTTTTTGGTGCCAACCGGTCTGGGCGGTAGAGGGAGGTGCCGCCCGTCAAGCCTTTTTAAGTGGAGGTTCATCTGGCAAGGGATGAAGCTGCACTTTTTCCCGAAATCTAACCTATGAGGGAGGGTTCTCAAAGTGAGGGCAAATAGTATTTGCAGGAGGTCATGGGTTTGCACCCAGATCTCTAGGTCGATGTCAGAAACCTGAGGCGTGGTCTTTGCCCTCGGCTCAATTTTCATTTGAGAATCCTGAGACTCATGGTGTCCGGAGTTACAGTCATTAGAGAACACATATGTAAGACTCTGACTCTCTCTGGTGTCTGTGCCACCAGATGCACCACGCCTTTCCTCCATTTGTTGTCAGAATGGACTCCTTTGACATATTTGGTGACCTCAGGAGATGATGCATTGCGGGTTTCTGCCATGTCACCATCAATTAGTGCACTCATCTTCGATTCACTCAGTGCTGAACAGGATTTGTCAAGGACAACACTTTACACACTGAACATGTGTTTTCTCTGTTGTTCCTCGATACACAGAGGTCATAGACCTAATATCCAACTAAAGAAATTTATCATTGTAAGAGGATCAGAATTTAAATGGTGTATTCGCCAGACTCTTCTCACAGGACTTGGTCCGAGGCTCATTGAACAGGTCAGTTCGAAATTGCAGGTGGTGGTGAGATGTACTCTGTGCCTTGAAGACCAGTGCTCAGTAAAAAAAAAAAGTGTCAAAATCTAGCCGTCAGTGCACAGTGCTAACAGAGCAGTTGAAACACATCCAAATCTGGTGGCAGAGAAATAAAAAAAAATAGGTGCAGCTAAATCCTGGTGCAGTATCACAAGCCACCTTGAAACTAAAACTCCTTCAAAGAAGAACGTGTAACATTGTGCGCCCAACTCTAGATGGCATATGCTGTAAACATTAACTAATTTGGGAGACTTCTAAATATCCCATTTCCACAGCTCAGACAAAACAATATCACTGCTTTCATTACCATGAGTTTCTAATCACAGTAAAGATAGGGAAGGAAAAGAGTTTATAATGAAAGCTGGATCAATAACACTGTTTATAATAAAGGACAAAAAACATCAAACAGGATGGCCAGATTTCAAACTTAGGTTAAGGTTTCCTCATGACCATAAGTAGGTGGCCACAATGCAAATGTCCAGATAGAAGCACACAAGTCAAGAACCTTAGTTTTACTGGAGTGCAGTTCCAAAGTATTTGTAGCCATCTAGTAAATTATCAAGAGCATGAAACAATTAATGCTAAAGGCAGTGGGTGGTGTTTTAATCAATGTGGATGAGCGGAAGTACATCATCCACATCCGTGACAAGACAAACTATAGGATCTAATGGGGGAAAATATGCATTCAAGTGTGAAATAAATTATCCATACTTCTGGTAAAGACCACCATGGACAAAACAAGCTTGTGATTTATGAATCGGGTATGGAATGACTAGCTGTATGCTGACCAGACTCTTGGTCAATATCTTCATTTCAGTGTTTATTAGCGATAATGGGTCTTATCTGTTGTTGTCAAGGTGTCCTTAATTTGGATATCAGAGATATGGAAGTGCTGCTGAATTCTTGTCTCAGTATTGAAGATGATTTTGCTTCTTTTTTATAAAGCATTTGAAGAAGGGATATGTATGTTCACCTCATCTTGCACAGTAGAGGAAACAATGATGATGATGCATTTATAAAGCGGGCAATACCCTAAGGCGTCTAGGCGCTAGCCGTGAAGCAGACGGATTTGGCTCAAGTAGATTAAGCGTTATGCACAAACAGCCATGTTTTTAGAACCTTTCTAAATCGGTCTCTTCCAGGTGATTTGCCAGGATTCATACTGTTACACACAAAGTCTACTTGGGTAATGCTTCCTTCCAGTGATGGATTCGGTTGAACGGACAGTCATGGCAGTTACATGAAGGACTTTAAGTTTCCGTTTACTTCACTTAAGCCACGTTGTTCTGTGCCGTGAAGTTCTTTTTAAAACAAGGGAAATGTTAGAGGTCCAACGGGTAAATCGGTGTCTATCCATGGGCATTATGAAAACCAATTATACCATGCTTTGCTTCTCTTTTCTAACGTTGGACCCCAAAACGTCACCCCAACTTTGCTCACAGCGACAACTATAGGCCCGACAATACAAATTAGGACTGGGTTGAGCGAGAGATGTGCAGTCACAACTGACCGATTCTAGTTCGTGTAGTAAGGCTTCCTGGGTTTGATTAAATATGCACTTAATTTCTCACTGATGCTTTTCTCCCGTGCGGTCAGTTTTTGCTTTTCAGGCAAATTTATTATCTTTATCAGTTCACATCCCTAAAGTTCTTACCAGCTTCCCACAATGTAGGGTTTTAAGTTAGACATCAGGTGCACATATATTATCAATCACACATTTTGTGTTTCGAATACTACAAGTGAGAAATATTATTTCTTCGGTTGTATGATAAAACAACGCATACAACTACCACCAGGGCTCGAGTCGGGGTACCACGCGGGTGGACGGCGTCCCCCCACTTATTTTACCAGGTTTTTCCGGGTGGACGCCGTCCCCCCTGCCCAAAAGCTGGACAGCATTGTGTGAGCAGAGAGCCCGGGTCGGAGGGAAGTTTCCCGTAAATTACCAAAGATATCCTAATATTTGTAATTGGAGACTTTAAGAGGCACCGGTGGTGTGTGCAGGCTGGAGTGATTGGGAGGCGGAGCGAGCAGGCGTTGGCGGTTAACGCTTGGAATGTGTGTCCTTCTGTATCTTGTGCACTTTTGAGCACTTCGTTGTGCAACTGGGGCACCCCCTCGGGGGAGTGGGGGGGAGGGGGGGGTTGCAAAGGACATCGAGGAACAGACCAGGGGTAGCAGTGCTGTGAAATGCCCCGTCATCTAAAGGCATATGAATACTCATGAGATTCCTGTTGTGACGTCACTTCCGGTGACAGCGTCCCCCCACTTCTTTTCATGCGATTCCTGTTGTGACGTCACTTCCGGTGACAGCGTCCCCCCACTTCTTTTTTTAGGACTTGTGCCCTGACTACCACACATGACCTATTGCCAGGAATGTCATTACAACACACATTCAAAAGGGTACATTATAAATGCCTTTAAAACACATACACTTATCACGCATGCCAGTAGAATGCAAACATTTAGAACACATTTTTTTTAACATACCGTACTACGTTACTGATGAAGCTTAAAATATGGACAATTTGATGGCGTTTTAAGAAACAGGTAAACAACGTATAAATGTATGTCGATTACGACATTAAAATAAACTGAGCAGTGCTACAGTAAATAAGGCAAATTTCGGAAAGAAGATAGCCAAAGAAACTGAAACACTGCTAGCGACACAAGTACGCACGCACGGCCTTTCAGGCGAGTCATGCGTGTTTTATTTTTACACCTCTGCCGTCGACTTGATGGGAGTTGCTGAGCTGGGATAAGTCAGCGCTGTCACTTCATCTCTGTACCCATCATGAGGTTCATTCTGCTTCCGTTTTAACGGGGTATTGATTGGGTTTTTGGCGTGCGTGTTATAGGTATTTGAGAGGGGTGCCCCAGGTGTGGAGGTCTGGACCCCTGCCAAGTTTCTCGCGTTAGAATAATACATTTCCGGTAATTTTCTTGCATTACCTAAGTGCCCTAGTTTCTCACGCAAAAGAACCGTGTACCGAGGTGTGATAAAGCAGTGTAGTTGCATTTTCTTGCTTTGCTGGGATGGATGCATAAAAGCGGAGCTTGTTTTTCAAAGGCCACAAGATGGCGCAAGTGTACAACGGGAGGTGTAGGAATCTCTATATAGTATGATGTGGAAATATCTTTTTATCACAGAAACTCATATGCAAGCCAAACAAAATTCAGAGTTTCGAGGACCGAAACACAAAAATCACACACCCGCCTAATTAATGTAAATAAAAAAGCACCATTCGCTTAAACCGTTGTATCAAACAGATGTGGATGTCCAGCAACAAAACGAAGCTTCTAAATACATGCCAAAAACGGGGTCAACATAAACTGCATTAAAAGAGGCGCCTAATTGGAGAACTGTTAAGAAAGTAGATCCCCGCTCTGGCCTCTCTCCCATCGTATAGTCGGCCTCGGTTCCCATGTGCTCATGATCTGATCATGCCATTAATTTGACTGGTTGCCAGTTAGGGAGGTAGAAGTCGGCTAAGGAAGGGAATCTGTTTAATTTGTTTAAAATATTTTTTAATATACATTTTTTATGCGTGGTGATGTCATCCATAGTAAAGCCATGCGCGGTAATGTCCTCTGTGGTAAAGCCATGCATGGTAGGTGGTAATATAATTCGTGATAAAGACATTAGCGTGATAAAGGATTGTTGTAAGTGTAATATAATACGTGATAAAGACATTAGCGTGGTAAATATAATAGTGATAAAGAAATTGGCGTGGTAAAGGATTGTTGTAAGTGTAATACGTAGTTCTGACAACGTTGTAATGGAGGTTTTCCATTATTCAATTTCTTCATGTGCTATCGAGACCTAGGATATGTTCCAATTTTAAGCACTGGCTGGTGGAGGTCAGAGATTCCCCTATAGGTATTTTTTTTTTGCTTTGCTGTAGTGCCACGGAAATCACAAAGCACATTTATCCTCACATGCCTAACATGTACACATACAAATGTGCATTCCCTGGATCAGGGTATATCAAAAGTTAAGGGTTCTGGTGTGAATAAGTCTTACAGAATGATCCTGCTGCAGATACTGTGAGGATTCCTGAACCTATCCAAGATGGGTTTGATCATCATGTTTCAGTATTTGCCGATAAGGACTACAGATTCTGCTCTCCGTGAGTAGTCTGGAGAGTTTGGGTATGAAAGTCTAATTCGTCAAAGTTGGGGGCATTCATTAAGCACAGAATAAGCATAGAGTTCTGAATCTCTACTTTAGCAAACATTCCTGTAATCTGCCTCATTCCAGGTTTTTAGGTCTCGCCTGACCCAGCGAATGCGCTGGTCTGGTGAGACTTTTTGTGAGGGCTCAAAAAAGTGCTACCACTGTAGCCTAGAGCTACAGTGCATGTGCGCGGGCGCCTCACTTTCGCGGCCGCTTTGATGTTTGATTGTGATCGTGATCACTTTCATTTTCGCCGCTTTGATGTCCTCCATGACCCAGTTTTTTTTCTCCTGTTTATTACTTCTATGTAGTAATGGCGGCACCCGTGGTTTAGCATCTTAGGCTAAAGTCGGGTGCTGAGATTGCTTCAAAAGTAAAGAAATAGACAATTCTTTACTTTTGAAGCAATCTCGGCACCGACTTTAGCTTAAGATGTTTAAGCTAAAGCACGGGTGCCGCCATTACTACAGAGCAGTAATAAACAGAAACAAGCATTGGCATAGCCAATAGGTCTCGCTTTTGGGACCTTATAAGTATTTAGTTATGCAACTGTTGCATGGCTAAACACTTATAAGATCCCAAATGCGAGACCTATTGGCTATGCCATCACCTTGTGACAAGATCACTGTGAAAAAGTATGGTCACATCTTAGCGTTTGGTATTTGGGTGGTTGTCTAGTTCATTATCCTCATGCGTTATACTCTAACCAATCATTGCTTTAATCGGCCAATCTCTTCACATTTTTAGATTTATTGTTACAATGTTTATCAAGCTATGAGTTAATAAAGAGTTAACCTGCTGAAGTATTCAGCATGTACGTATTTCCAGTGATGTTTAGGCTGTTTTTAAATGTTGCCATTCATAGCTTCATGTCAGTAGCAACTAACATTGCTAAGGGCACAGTCAATAAGGCGTTCCACTCTGCAGCCTATGTCGAATTTACCTGAAATGTGTCAGATAGCAATATACCCCATGGAACTAGCTGCTGAACATGGTACATACACAACACTGAGGGTTTAGTCACTGAAAATATTGTTATGCAGAATTCAGGTAAATTGTTATGTCTGCGAAAGAAGCAGGTTATTTTGCCATTTTAGAAATAACAAATTACGACAGTATGTGTAGGCCTACATCATTTAGATATGCAAAGAAAATAAACAAAGTTTACAAAAAAACCTGAAAAATAGGTCTGTCCATTTCAAAGCGACTTAGAAGTCTCAGATCTCATTTACTATTTGCCAACTGAGAGATCTCTATACGAGATGTGAACTACATATTCCACTTACTTTAGAATAAGCTAAATTGCTAGGAGTCGATTCCGGGATTGTAGGACTTTTTGCCAGTCGAGAAGTAAATGGCTCATACATATGGTACAATGAACGGATCACACAGGCTCGCAGACATCGCAGTTTTTCAATGCACTCTGGCCTCAAGCGGACTGGAAGCAGAGCAGTAGTTTGATAGTGCCTAAAGGAGGACAAATAACAAAGGCTCAAAAGGTATACCAAAAGCCACAATAGCTGTAATTAGAGAAAAATCAAAAAAATTTGAAAGAGGGTAAACAATTTAATACATCATATCCACTTTATTGTCCATTGGAAACTAAATATTTGCCATCTGCAGTTGTGTCCTCCCCGTTCTTAGCCATATTTCAAAATATCAACCCTCAGGTGATAAGTGTAAACTTTTTCTCAGGTAAAAGGCTGTTATGAAGATGTTGGCTGTACACAGATGGTACAAACAAACCTCCAATCTGAAGGTAGTAAATTTCAAGCCACGAGACCAGTACGGAGCATAAGCTAGAACAAACCGGAGATGTATTTTAACTCGTGGGGGTATTTAAAGGGATAATTGATTGAACAAGTGAAATGATGTGTACAAACGTATTTCACTCACAGTCACCTTAATAATCAATAGCTTTTAAAAGAAAAAAAGTAACGCATTTTAGTTCAAACCGTATTACATTCATTCTGATTTACATGTACAATCGTATTTTCTCAAAAGCAACTATCCTACTGTAAAACTAAGCTGTCCATAACAAGACAGAATAGATTTTATTTCCACAGCATTTCATAATTTGCTATCTGCAAAAAATGTCAATCAGCACAATGGAGCTGATTGACATTTTTTGTGTCCATAAAATATTGTGTCCATAACAAGTAGACAAAACAAGGTGAATTTTCAGCTTGACCACTAAATCTAAGCATGCAATCTTTCCTCTTATGGAAAATAACTGGCGAGGCAAACAATTACTGCAGTCACAAATTATGTTAAATTTCAGCTTATAATTAAAAAACAACATTCTGATCGTTTTAATGAAAGAAAAATAGATTGCAGATTACAAGAAAATAGTATTCTCTGGGGAAGTGGGTATGTACATTTTTCACTCATTTGAAAGCAGGAAAGAGCAGAGGTGGATTACTTTTTTGTGCGCAATGTTTCATGAAGATTTGTCAAACAGCGCCAAAGTTATTAGCAAAACAAAAAATGCTCTTTCTATGGAAACTCAGACTTGTGTACAACTACAGAGTGGCAACTGCCAACCGTACAACCCGCTTTGCTTTTGGCCAAACTAAGCACAGGGTTAGTATAGTAAGGTATGGGAATGAAATATTACCCAACGTAAAAAAAAAATCCTTAGAGAAAAGCCAAGGGGTTTGCTTATGACAACACATATCACATCACTCATGAAATGTTGATTACATCTTTAATGACGTCTGAAATTACATCATTGATGACAATACTGTACATGGCAGGAGGTCAAGTTATAATTCCTTCCATGACCTCTAACTGGTGAATTTGTGTATTTTTTACAATTTCCCCTAACTATACCATCCCTTCAATCTTATGTTTTTTCAGTGAATATATATTATATGCAGTATATACACATCTTTTAACAAGAGAATAAAGGTATTGACCTATCAGAACCAAAAGAAAATATATTTGTGCAAAGCCAGTAGTCTGGTGATTGCAGCTTGCCTTCAGGCTCCAGCAGTGCTTGTTTTGTAAAATTTTGTTGTGTAAGCTGCTGGGCAGTCACCAGTAAAGGTGAAAAAAAAAAAACTGTCCTAAAGCTATTGTTTTGGTTTCAAAATGCACACATTGCCATAGTAGTTTCTGGCACTGAAAAGAGCTATCTTGTTTGCAGATGTACACCTTGTGAAAGGGATGAATACAGTCACTCACAGCCAATGTCTGAAGTGGGCTAACCTATTGCCCCATGCTGTATGCTTTAGTGGGTGAAAGAAGAGAGCTGACTGAAACCCATATAAGCAAGTTAATTATATTATTTTAGTAAAATCATACAGTCTTGGCTTATACCAGACCTGAAAAACCAGACTCCTGGGATACCAAGGGGCTTAAAACCCCTTACACCTCTGATGCTTCAGTTCCTTTCATAGCACCTGCTGCGAGTGCCTGACATGCACACAAACACAGCAAGATCTGTAAAAGGAGGCTAACAGCCAGATTCTCCCTCGGCTCTGCAAAACTGCTTTTTGTCATTTGGAAGAGCTGAGGGAGACGTGAGCTGATAAAAATTCCTCCTTCCAAGGCTCCAGTGACATTTTAACCCCTTCTGTGCCACTCCCTTTCCCCCTCCTGTGCCGGGCGTTTTATTAGTGGGTGGGGTTCATGACGAGATAGTCTCGTCATGGGCACAGCGCGACCGTGCTCCATGACGAGACTATCTCGTCATGGGCACTGAAGAGGTTAAGCAATATGATTGGAGTGTTAGGGAGAACCTCTCTGTGTGCCATCGTCCACAGCCTGTCTGTCTCTTTGTCTCTGTCTCTCTCTTTTCCCCCTGCAAAATCCACAACCCTGTTAGCCTAAAGAGAGACAGGGGAGAGGGAGATTAAGAGGCAGTGGATTAGGACACTGGAAATTTGACAGCAGCGGATCCATACCAGTGTTTATAACCTGCTGTTCCTCCACTGTCTTCAATAGAGCAGTCAACATTTCAATGTGCTAATAATGAATTAAAGAAAAAGTATGCAATAAAAGGAAAATAAATTAAAGCAGAAGTAACAGTTTCCCATCACACCTTTTGTACAATCTCATCCAAAATGCTGCAGTGCAAGTAACAGTCCATGCATTCTTACAAATAAGAGCAAATTTCACGATATCTTCTGGGCGTATATAGGAGGCAAGCATCAGCCAAATGTCTATGGGATAGTCATCTCCAATGTTGCTGTGTAAGGTTTCTAAATAGAGGGAAAGACATCAACGAAAATATATATATAACTCAGTAATATTCAAGATAGGTTATTAATTCGATCTAGAAGCCAATCTCACTTAATTATTATTCAACACGTTTATTGAATTTTAACCAAACATAGTATGACACAGCATGCTGTAAATGACATTACATTAATTAACTCTGCAGGCAAATCTTACTACCTACCAAGCATATCTTAAGATGCAATGTGCATTTACCATGTCCACTGAAGTCCTCCTCTGCGCCTTCCCTTTTTCTACAATCTCACATATTTTGTCAAGAATAACGGTAATTGTAAAAATACCCAAAATGACCACCTTAACAGAAATACAGAGTTGTCATTAATTTATCACAAGTAAGGTTGCAGGACTTTAGCACAAAGCATTTATCAGACTTGGTAGACAAGGACACCATAGAACAATGTATTCACTGGGTCAGGTGAATGCCTCCTATTCTAAGTTCAAACCCAGAAATGAGGAATACCTTGCACCATTTGGTGCCTATTGCAAGTTCCAGTAGTAACTGGACATGTTTGCCCATGGGAACAGGGGAAAAGTGAGGGGTACAGAGTTTCACACCTGGTATGTATTGGGTGTGGTAAACTCCACATTGCTTACAATTGTGAACCTTGTGCCAATTTTCTTTCTCCTCTGAACAATTGCCATATGGTTCCCTCAGAGAGTTTAATATTGGTAGCAACAATGGAGAGGTGCCATTCATGCCAATCTAATTTGGACTATGGAGTGGATGTGGGTTTCAAGTCAGTCCTTTAAGCATTATGCCATTGCAAATAGAATAGAGTGCAACTCTATCTTGGAGAATGTACAATTTAGCAGATGCTACTGAAGATGTTTCTTGTGGCAGTCACCATTTCTATTCCACCCACTCCGATAGTTTACTGACCAGAAATGTGGGGACAGCCCAATATGGAACGGGCTTTCCAACTTTGCAAAAATCTAGTGAAATTATACCCTGGTCTAGCATAGGATGGTGTTTTTTTTCTCAGCCAGACACGATTTGAACGATCAGCGCGTGGCTTTACAAACATTGATGTATCGTTCTGTGCATCCGGATAATAATCAAGGTTATAAAGTTCTGATTGTGAAAAACGAAGTCTAGCTGCCAAATTTACTGTGACACTGTCAGACATCCTTTCTCTTGCTTCCCATTCAACAGAGCATTCACGTAAAGATAGTGTTTGGTACACAGACAAATATTGGGTTATCGCACATGAGAAAACAACTGTCACATACACAAGCTTTCCATACTCAACACCTGCAGTAATTGTTTATCCTTCAAGAGAACTGTCTAAAGAACGGTCTACAAAGCATCCTGCTTCTTTAAAAAGCAAACAAGCAGTGGCTCACATGACCAGTTTTTACATACCTATAACACTTCCTACTTCTGCCAGACTGCAGTATTTACATGCATGCTTTTATACTGTTTAGAAGGTACTTAAATGCTTTGGTTCTGCTCCGACTCGTTCTGTGAGCATGGTATGTCTCTGCTGGTAGGCTGTTAACTTTTCTATGTAGGAAGGCCACACCCAGATAAGCACTTAACACCTGATAGGCTACTCACACCGCAAGACATAAAAAAAAAACAGGCTGGTTCTGCCTGGCAATCTACTAAACACAGCCCTCCACCACTAAGGTGGCACACATGAGGATCGTCTAACCTCCTCTTTACCCCCTTCTGTTCCACTAGGGGGACCACCAACAGTGATGTTTTACCTAGGCCAGGGAGATGCCTAGTTAGGCCTTTTGACCGCCCTGTGCCGCACGGGTTCTCCATATCTCCAGACACTTGGTGGGAGACACTGGGCTGGGCACTCGGTTATGATAACATTTGTTCCTGTGACTCAGCTCTTTCGTTCTCTATGTATTTTATTCTGACCTCCTCCTTTGACATTGGGCATCGTTTGCAGATTAGCTTATTATCCGATATGGCAGTCATCCCAGAAGTGTTTTTAGCTCGCCAGCTTTTGAACTACGTTTCCCATATTCCCCGGTAACCCCACTTCTTTACTTCGAATGTTCCTGACCCATTGCCCCTTTAAAAAAATATGACTGGCGTCACTTTCTTTCTCTCGCCGGGCGCACCACTGGAAACGCTGACAGTGACTCTGAAGACATGGGGTCCATTTGGGGCACAGGATGCTTTTACATATGTTCTGTTATGCCACTCTAATAATTGATCGGATCTAATGCTTTAATAAGGGTACATGGCAGACTTGGTTACAGGAGCAGATCATGTTATTTTTGTGACCGGCACGTCCAACCCCGGTACTCATGCTCACCCAGCAAGACCTCGCAACCCGCCCCCCACCCCCCTCTTTTACAATGTTTCTTTAGCCTGCGCGAACCGTCTGGCTGCCTACTGTTGCTTGGGTTACCATAGGTAGCATGGGACCCTGCCACACATTGGGGTCCGCCACCTCCTCCTGACGGTTTGTGGACCACACATCTGTTAGTTCCAATAGCGATTTAGGGTGTGCGTTCACTGCATTTAGGAGTGGTTCTCTATGTCTTTTCCCTCCATGATTTAACACAAGACCATGTATGATGAAATAATTTGTCCCCTTGTTTTTGTTACTCTTTTACAATTATTGGTTCAGTGTTTCACTGAGTTTGAATTCTTTCTATTGCATATAGAGCTCTGCGGCGGCGTAGGTGGCTATCTGATGCTTGAGAGCCTAATGAACTGATATGCTCTGGGTAAGAGTACCTTGGATTTCTCTAAAAAGTAGGATTAGGGACATTGGTGACAGGCACGATAAGCACTGATTCACACTAGCTCACGTATTACACATGGTAGCATACTTGGCAAGTTAGGTGTCATACTGGGTGAGAGCTTCTAATGAACATCTTGTGGACCCTGGGACTCATGGCGGTCCATGTCCAAAACAATCTGGCTTACGTCTGTGAGGCCAGTTCTTTCTAATTCTTTTCTGCAGTAACTTTACAATGTTGGTCCTGATGAATGCCTTTGAACAGATAGAGGTTTTTTTCCCTCCAAATCCCAGTCCTCATGTTTGAACATGTCTCCATCTTTCCACTGGGGGCACCAGAATGAAGTATAGACTTAGCCCACCAGTAGGTAGCTTTATTTACTGAACTTTTCTCCTTGCACTCTGCCCCTTCCCGGGGACCTTTACTCTGCTCATCGAATAGAAAAAACTTCTGCTCCTCTATGGGAGAGTTGTAGCCCACACCAGGTACCTTGCGGTCCTAGTGTGAGTAGGGAACTCTATGATGAAGTATGCCACCCTTGGGGGAGTGAGGTTCTTGTCCTTAAAAGGAGCATTCTCCCTTTTACCCCTAATGTTCTCCTTTCCTCCAGTCCACATGACCGGATGTACTTTTTGTGTGTATTCTCATTAAACAAGCATGTCCCCCAGCCCGAGCACCCGACTGCATGTGAAACTGGTATCCTAACTTTGTTTGTCCTACAATCACACTAATTTAGCATGTGTGCAGAAGTCTAGGCCTGTCCATGGTAATGTGAATTCCAGAAAATGTTTGGTGACCTGTAGGGCTGCACATAGCACACTCTCACAGCTGACATGGGACTACTATCCACATTTTGGGTTAGTCACAAAGCGGTGGTGGCAGCACCCAGACTTCTGTGAATTATTAGTTACAAGACATTTTTGTGCATCACTGTACAAGTCAGTTCTGCTGACCACGCTCAAGGAAACTTCTGCTTAAGTGTGACCCTCTGACCCTTGCACCGACATTCTGTGTGCATGTTACGTGTGTGTATATATGTACTGAGACAAGTGGGATCCATCTTCGATAGCTTCTGGTTAAACCTAGCCCACAACAGAGGGTGGATACAGCTTCCCCAAACTGTGGAAGTGTACTGGCTGCAATCCTGTGACTGAACGGTGGAAACCCAGACACTGACCTGAGGCAGGATGGAGACAGAGCTACCCCTAGAAAATCAATTAGGTCCTTGTTAGCAAACGGCTGCCGAATAGATCTTAATTAACAGTGCCACTTAGGAGATGGTCTAGAGGGGTGCTGCAGGATTGCAGTTTGTTGTTCAAGGTGAAAAAGTGTTAAGGCTCACTGTTTTGTCCGTCAATGCATAATGTTTTATGAAGAACCATGACAGCAAGGTGCAAAGGCCTGACATTTAAATGTGCCCCGGCTTTGAACATTTCTGCTTGAAGCCAGAATTATTGCTACCTGTAGTGCAAGCGATCACCTAGCGCAAAGGCTGTGTCTGAGTGAGAGTAAAAAAATGACATTTTAAAGAAAACTACCAGAAACCAGTTTTGAAACCTCAAGCAGTGGATCCATATCCCAATCCGAAAATTGAGTATAAAAGCTGGACCCAAACTACCCCATTTTGTTCTAGTTTCACGTTCTTGCAGACCAAAGAAGGGGGTTATTGGCAGAGGACTCTAATAACTGCTGTGTGATTAGGCCTTGTAGCTCTAAAAAAGTGCCCCAGAATTTAGGGGACATCACCTGAAGTCTAACTTACTGGAGAAACGGAGGGCCTGCCTAGCATCTAGACGGCTGCCTGCAGAGAGGAAAAAAAAAAATGTAAATCCAGTATTTGTAAAGCGCGAACAGCTACCCGAAGGCATCCCGGCACTGGGGGCCATCGGGAAGATTAAGCAAGCTATTGCCCAGAGTCACATGGTGCTGGGCTGACCTGCCGCCAGGGCTGGGGATCGAACTGTGAGCCCCAGATTCCAGTGTCAGTCGCCCTGGCTGCTGCGCCACGCCTCTTCCCTAAAGAGTGCCTGGCTCACAAGGAGGAGAGACTGTCCAGGAGGAGAAGTCTAGCATGTTCCTGGCATTTGTAACATCTAGAGGTAGACAGCGGCCTCCAGGGAGCAAAGTCGATAACTTTTCAAGTCGAAGGGGTCCCCTGCAGATCCTGTTATGAGCAGCATGAAGACGTTAAGCATCGGAACGTCATTGTGTTTACCGGAAGTCCTGGGGGAGGCCTCAAGGGACTGATGTCTGCTGCCTGCCAGTGTTGTGCTTCTTTCAGCACTTTTCTGTATTGGCCTGGAGATCAAAACTGCCCAAGTCAAGGACACATCAGCATCGTCCTGGAAACAACTAGACAAAGGCGAAAGCCTACCGAGGAGACCCATCAAGCTGTTCAACACCGATGGCCCAGGGAAGAGTGAGGCCCCTGTTCCCCAATGCAAAGTAACTGACCGCTCCAGTCAATGACACCAATCCACAACTCCACTGAACAGGTAATGTGCAGCTGAGCTCACATGAGCAGAGACATTGTGCCCAATTCACTTGAGGTAGAAACCTACTGTTAGAACGCTAACCTTTGCCATTATGAACTCTGTGGGCATAAAGACTAATGGTGTACTACCAATTGGGCTATCCAATAGTGATTTGCAACTGTGCCTAACACTGCATTTGCCTGAATCCGTGCTCAATTTCCCACCTAAATTGGGAGCCACCGAGAAAGTAAGGAGAGGGCACCATAGAGGCAATAGCACTTCACAAACTCATAGAGAAGGTTGCAAACCTGTAACTGAACCAACTTTTTAGTGTATGATATTTTGTTTTGTTGTTAGATAATAGTACATTCTTTTTAACTAAAGATAGGCACTGGGCTGGACAATATGGTATTGTATCTGCTGACTGACTCTTCAGTTATGAGCTCGTACCCACACCACCTCCCTCCCTGAGAAGCCTCAAACTGCTCGCTCGTGCTATCCGAAGAGTTAAATGTGCAAGGGTTGTATTCCACCCATTATGAAGGGCTATAGCAGGATGGACTCCAGTGAAAAATTGTCTCAACCACCAAAAAATGTAGCCCAGTTGCCAGTCTGCCCTATGAAAAAGCCTTACTCTGCTATTCCCCACAAAGGGTCTCATCGACTTCTCCCTCTATTCACTCTCTGTTGTTCGAGCATGACAGTTACTGCCATTGCCACACATGCCAATCTGAGGAGCCACAGGAAGAGAAATCATGATCATTAGCCCTACTTGCTCCCTCCCTTTCTTCACAAGGCCGGGGGAAAGGAAGGGACTATGGTAGATCTGGCAAGGCAGAAGAAGTATGAAGGGCAGTGGATGCTTCCCGTTTCCTTTTTCTTTAGCTTCCGCTATCAGTGCATCTGCATACCAGTGACAGTGTGAGCCACAGGAGGGGGGGGGAACATCCGCTTTGTACCTGACCCCATCCGGTAACTTACTCCCCCACGCAACAAGATATAGTCGAAGGCTAAGAAACTAGGTATTGACAAGTTGATGGCAGAGGGCCTTTACCAGTGCTTACAGTTCCTTGCCACTCCACTATCTTCAATAAAGCTGTTAGCAATCGAACTCATATCCGTTGATAACTCGCTTTATGGGCGCTAGTCTGCAACCTGGGCTCAATTGCAGGAATTAACAGGCACCATTGCCAGTAGCTCCACACAAAAATGCTCAGTTTTAACACTAGATGCAGGAGGTTCATCAGAGAACAATGGCAAAGCTGCAGCCATATAATGATTGGAATATTAGAACAGAGGACCTCATCTAATATCTTCTCCCCTTTCATTCACAATATTCAACCATCAATGGGTGAACTATTCTACTGGCTTTATAATACTTTTGTTGTTTGCTATATTAGTTGTTAGACACTCTCTTACTTGAAGTCTTAGTTGGTAGCTTGAGGATGCAACTGAAGGAAGAGGCTATTTAAAAATGGTATATCCCACTGCAGTACTGTACAGGCAGGCTGGCAAAAGCGGCAGGCTGGCAGAAGCAGCAGCACAGAGAAGCATGCGCTTTATAATCATTTTCTAATTATTACTATTTTTTTAAAATAATTATTTGCGAGCTTGCAGCTGTCCAAGAGCTACGAAAAATGATCATAAGCAAAATATATTGAGCTAATGCTCTAGGAGCCAATCTAACATTTCCATTAGACTCATTGTTTGTTAAAGCAAGTAAAAGTTTACAATGAGGAAATCTCCAAAACCACCAGATAGGTTGGCATTGGTTTAACACTATTCCTTTAAGTTTTAATCATGTGATCGGGAGATCTACATTTAGGAGATATTGTGGACACAGGGGTAGGCAGGGATTTTACTTGTTCTGAAACTGCAAACCTTAATCTCTATGTACTTCATCAGCAGCACCACTGAACCATAAAGTTACAAATCCAGATTTAACCCACAGTAAAAAACAGAACCTGCAACAAAGAATGTTCTACCCATTTAAATGAATAGATGGCCCAACGCCCCACCAGCTCTTCTGACACCAAGATAAGATGTTCAGCAGTATAGAGA
Organism: Triturus cristatus; assembly: GCF_964204655.1. NCBI lineage: Eukaryota > Metazoa > Chordata > Amphibia > Caudata > Salamandridae > Triturus > Triturus cristatus. The sequence continues at coordinate 31,103,803 of NC_140580.1, read as the reverse complement.
TCTACTGACACACATTTACTTTGTGCTTCAGAGCAAACATACCTTCGTTTCTCTTGCTCCTTTTCTTTTTCCCTGCTGCTAATACCTTCTTTGGCATTTCTGCCATGTCATTGTCACTTTCGCACTCTCCATTCACAATAATGGATGAAAGATCTTCCTCCACTGGTACAAGAGATGCTTCCAAACCGCAAAGTGATTTCACTAGACCAAAGAAATTTATAAATCAGGGACTTTAATGAAAACTATGACAATAAAGACAGAAGATCACGCTTGAAGTTGTTTAACTACTGACACTTATTTATCGACAACTACTACTGTATATCATATTCACAAACGTCACAGAAACCAGTTTTAGAAGGAACTCCCCTTCCTGGTGAAATAGTGTGCCAACGAACAAATCTCTAGATATTTCTGCAAAGGTCCTACATGGTGACTTATACATAAACATAACCAACATAGAACATGTTACGACTGTTGAAAAAAACGCTACCAGCATGAGAACTAATTCCATGTAATTTATTCGACCATGCAGGTGTTGATTTCAGGAAAAAAGCCTCAATACCAAATTCTTTTCAGCAACTTGTAAGGATTTATAACTAGTATGGCCCCAACCCTCTAACCTCATACGTGGCTAGAGATAGAGAGTCAGCATTTATGCTGAAGAAGGTTCAAACAGAGAAAGGGTTTCTGAAATTATTATTTTTTAACATCTAATGGTTAGAGACTGCATCCAACTTGCACTAGGCTACCTTGAATTGCAAATTAGCTTGCTCCCCAACTGTCACTTGCCATTACTAAATTTAAGATATTCCTGGAGATTTCACAGAAAATACGCTTTTGTCAAAGGAAGGTACTTTTTAGAGCAACACATTGCACCAAATATTCTAAGCTTTTATTGCATAAATCAGAAGCTTAAAACAAATGAGCTCCTTTTAGTGATTACAGTAGGCTGCGTGTTTGTTTTTATAATCATGCAACTTGTACTGAATTCTTTTTTGCACTACATTATATGTGCAATAGTTTAATGGAAACTTGCCAAAATAAATTATTTTGATGACAGTTTTAAGTTGTGGTGCGCGATCCTGCCTTACACACTGCACAGGAAGACCAGTGTGCATGGCAAGCGCTTATGTGGCTGGTCTAACAAATGAAGTAAGTATGAGATCCACCTCTGATGAGGTCATTCCATGGCAATGAAGATCACTCCTTTCCTGGCTAGTCTGGGCTTCACTCACCTGTGACAGAAAAGAGACTGGTGGAAAGGTGTACAGAAACAGTTCCAACCAGCTACTAAAAACTCATTCCGCCTGGACTGGAGCTCATGGCAACAGGGTGCAATGTTGTAGCAAGTTCAATTCCCAGCTTTCGCAAAATGGTCTATCCTTAGATTTCCACACGAGAAGAAATCATGTTAATGAAGGCTGTTACATATGCACCATTCTTAGCTTTAAAAGATTTGGGAGAACAATCTCTATTTGTTTGTTCTGTACTATCTGAAGGCGCACTGCCATGATGTTAAAATCCATGATGGCTAACCCAACCAAAATAGGTTACGACTCCTTCAAAAGTGGGCACAATCTCATGCCTCAATGTTTTCAGGTAGTACAGAGTTTTTGAGAATGGTGTCTCTATCAACACTTCAGTGCTCAACAATAATGACATTCAATTATTTGAACACCAAAACAAGCCTTTTTCTTGTTATCAGCAAATTGCCTGTTAACCTCATCTGAGAAAACGGTCTGTGCTCTCTTTGGCAACCAAGCCCTTTGTGGCATCCCATGTGCATGGATACCACGTGTGACGGAGTTATGTGCACAGCAGGACTTATTATGAGAATTTGCACCCTGGATGATGGTATACTTTCCCTTTTCAAATGCATTTTATGGCTCTTCATAAAAAGATGATGAGAATATTGGGTATTTCTTCTTCCCCACAGATAGTACAACAGAGCCGGAAGAAGCGGACTAAATGTAACATCCAAGCCTGCAAGGGTGGTGTGTACTTTTTTTTTTTCTAGCCATGGTGTTGCAGCCTTTGATGATCTTGAATGAAAAAAATTCTCTAGTGGGCAGAATGAGGAGTAGTAATAGGGGCACCACGTGTGTTGGTGAAGCGCTGTACTGCAGCATTTTCAAGGTCTGTATGACTTTCCAGCGCATGCCTTTACCATACACTGTAAATATAATTAAGATAAGTAAACTCTATATATATATTTTGTTTCTATTTTTAGATTACATTTTATTTGTGGAGTTACCCAACACAAATCCTTTTTTAATTTAATCTTCCTTAACCACAATCCACCCCTAAATCCTAAGATTACCTTTACCACCTTTTTGCAGTGCCCATGCCTAAATCCCAAAATTACCTTTAGAGCCCTAACTCCTAAAATTACCCTTACCACCTTTTACCACTACGCACCCCTAAATCCTAAAATCACCCTAACTTCTACCCACTCCTCAACCCAAAAATGAACCACCCTTTATGGCTAACCCACCTCAAACCCTAAAATTTCTCATCACCCATTACTATCTACTTGATAACCCTCAAATTACCATTCCCACTCTTTACCACTCCCCACCCTTAAACCCTCAAATTACCCTAACCTCCCTTTACCACCATCCACCCCAAAACCCTCAAATTAGCCTTATCGTTATTATAGAAGATCCAAGAAAGAAGTGACTCAAAAAATATGGATTCAAAGAACAAAAATATATTTCCACTACAGCGTTTACTATGCAGTGGTAAAGGCATCTGTGTCGTAAAGGTGGTTTCCCAAGGCGAAAGAGGATCTGGTTTGGGCCAATTCAAAAGAAGCGGTACCTAACTGCCCAATTTCTTTAACTTTTCCAGTTTTTGGACATGAAAACTTAAGTAAACTTTAGAGGCTGATGCCTCTTCTTTTTGAAATGTAGAGATTATCTAGCTATCTGAAAAACAAGGTGCTTCCAATAATGCATTAAACATATATTTTTTTTTAAAATCAAGAATACAGGGGTCCCACTGACAGGCAATTTTATTAATTGCAAATCTCATGATGGAAAAACCAATGCCGCCTCACTCATGCACAAACATATATAACTATATAGATGCATACCAAGTAAACACCCCCCTATGATCCCTTGCTACCTACCAACCTTACTGGATGGCTAGCTCTATCTGCTGCTCCCCTTGATTACCATCCCAGTACCACTGCGACTGAAGATACAAAGCAACATGACATGAATCTGCAAGTGAGCGACCCCTCTTGCTTCTTCATGTCTGGATGTCCAAGCAGGCCCCATGCTGTGGCCTACATCAAAAGCTGTGAAAGGCCAAGTGGCAAAGCACAGCATAAGGGTGGTATAGCTACTGAGTCATTGACTCTGTTTGGACTCCCTCTCCTCCAGTCATTGCATTAAACTAAGGCGATGGCAGGTACCTAGGCATAACTTTTTCAGTGCAGAGGGCACTGACATTTAGCACCCTCAGTGCTAGAAATAGTGCTGCCCCTGCCTTTCCTGCAGCTCCATCCTGTTTTGCCCCACAGGCACTGCATGTATGTACATCGGAGTATCGAAGCTCATGGCCTCAACATAGTTCTGTTCAGCATATTATTTTTTGTCACGGCTGCTGAAGAGACTGGTGGAACTGCTGGGACTACCAGACGCACCACAGAGGCCTCTACACAATCATTACAGTTCACTGGCATATCCAATGCATAATATTTTGAATCAAATAGATTTCAAGCAGGCCTGGTACAAAAGGAAATAAGCACATCCTTAACATATAGAATTGTTGCAAGATGATGAGAAGAGGGGCAAGACAGTACTAAGTATTCTGGTAATAGGCATGCATCTCATTTGTGAGATTATAGAGGGGTTTCAATACAACTTCCGGAAGGCGAGTTTGGTTCGCCACACATAGATCACACCTTGTGATATTCGTGTATTATTAACAACGAAATGTAGGGAGTTGTAAACTTCAGTTTGTAATAAATATTTGCTACCAATATCTTATTCCTGAGCAATATGGTACCCCCTTCTCATTTGCATGAATGCTACAAAAGGGACCCAGCTGGTTAAGGAGTTGGGAAGAAATTGACCTATTGCCTTACTTTATGTGTGATTTCAAGTGTATCCCTGCAAACATGTTATCACTTATGCACTTGCCAGTGGTGTGTGTGGACTTTCACTCCTTACCAAATTCATCATCCAGAGAAAGCCTTCCTATTTCCATGTGGCACCACTTCATTATCTGCCAAAAAAGATTGAATACCATGCGGCTAAATGCTATATAGAGTGAGGCATATACATTTAGACTTCTATGATCCACAGAAATGCAATGCTTTTCTTTGACAGACAGACTGGGTATATATATCATTTAAAAAGAACATATACACACTGTCGGAATGTAGGATCTGCTTTCATGGTTACCCCAATTTTTTCTGGAGTCAGTTTGTTCTTTAACTAGTCTGGCTTGGATCCTGCTAATCAGGACCCCAGTCACTTTGCTTCGTCCCTAAATTTGACATAGTAAATACCTTGGTACCTCTACAATTGGCTACTGGTGTATCCTTATAAGTCCATAATATAAGTCCTAAGTTACACAGGACATATGTAAACCAGGGGTCTCCCATGGGCTGCAGTATGCCACCCATGAGAGACCACTCAAACTGAATACAGGCCTGCCATTGCAGCCCGTGTAAGCTGGCGCTAGCACCACTTACAACAGATATAAGTTTCTTATACCGGAGGTCACTACACTTAAAACCTATAAGTCACCCCTAAGGTAGGCCTTTCAAATCTGAAGGCAGGGTTATAAGTGTGAGGGTGTCTCTGCATGATCAGGACTTCCCCCTACAAACCCTGGAGTCAATTCTACAGGCTTTTTAACTGTGGCCAGCCATTCTGATACATATAGTGGTTACGCGATGGCCAACTATATAATAGTTTTGCCGAACCTGGGCATGTTTGTATCAAAAATGTTGGAATCATACCCCAGCACCTTTTCAGGTGTTGGAAGTATGATTCCGTGCACTGGGAGGCTCCTCCAGGAAGCCCCTAGTACTCTCTGGTGCATTTGTTTAAAACTTAACCCCAACAGAACTATCTCCCCTCCCCCCTTGAGTTGCGCTTATGTGGATACAGTCTGATCTCCAAATACTGGTGGGTACCTATGAGTCGAGTGTCTTTCCTAACTTACTACTACGTCTGTCAATCAATCATATAATTTGTAAAGTGCACTACTTACCCGTGAGGGTCTCAAGGCGATGGGGGTGGGGTTGGGGAATGCTGCTACTGCTCAAAAATCCAGGACTTGAGGAGTCTTCTGAAGGTCAGCAGGTCTTGGGTCTGCCGTAGGTGGGTGGGGAGGGTGTTCCAGGTCTTGGCAGCGAGGTGGGAGAATGGCCGGCGGAGCGAAGCTGGCGGGTGGGGGTGTAGAAGCGGAGTCGTCTGTTGAGGTATGCTGGTCCGGTGTTGTGGAGTGCCTTGTGTGCGTGGGTGAGGAGCTTGAAGGTTATCCTCTTGTTGACAGGGAGCCAGTGCAGGTCTCTCAGGTGGGGTGTGATGTGGCTGCGGTGAGGGATGTCGAGGATCAGGCGTTCAGAGGCGTTCTGGATGCGTTACAGTCATCTCAGGAGTTTGTCCGGGGCTCCTGCGTAGAGTACGTTTCCGTAGTCCAACCTGCTGCTGACGAGGGCCTGGGTGACCGTTCTTCTTGTTTCGGTGGGGATCCACTTGTAGATCCTGCGGAGCATGCGGAGGGTATTGAAGCAGGAGGAAGAGACGGCGTTGACCTGCTTAGTCATGGAGAGGGTGGAGTCGAGGATGACCCCTAGGTTGCGTGCGTGGTCGGTGGGTGTTGGAGCTGTTCCCAGTGCGGTCGGCCACCAAGAGTCGTCCCAGGCCGAAGGGGTGGATCCGAGGATGAGGACCAAAGTCTTGTCTGAGTTCAGCTTCAGACAGCCTTCATTCCTTCGTGGAGGTTGCTTTTGGCGGTCAGGGGGTCTTTGGTGAGGGAGAGGATCAGCTGGGTGTCATTGGCATAGGAGATAATGTTGAGGTCATGCAGTCGGGCGACGTGGGCGAGAGGTGCCATGTAGATGTTAAACAGCGTTGGGATGAGCCCTGGGGTACGCTGCAGTTCTCGGTGGCTTCGGAGCGGAAGGGTGGGGGTGAGGGGTGAGGCAGACGCTCTGAGTTCTGCCGGAGAGGAAGGAGGTGGTCCAGTCAACGGCCTTCTCTTGGATCCCGGCGTCATGGAGGCTTGTTCGTAGTGTGCGGCGGCAGACCGTGTCGAAGGCGGCTGACAGGTCCAGGAGGATGAGAGCCGCTGTTTCTCCGTTGTCTAGCAGGGTCCTGATGTCATCGGTGGCGGCGATTGGAGAGTAGTTTCGGGGCTGTGGTTGCTGCGGACCCCGGACTGGGAATGGTCCAGGATGCTGTTCTCCTCGAGGTAGCGGGTCAGTTGTTGACGGTTTTCGCGATGACCGATGCACGGGAGCAGGGATATGGGCTGGAAGTTCTTGAGGTCCGCCTTGGGTTTCTTGAGTAAGGCGTTGAACTCTGTCGACCTTGTGCCTGATGTCTTTGTCCGTCCTGCTCTTCTTCCGGAGTTCCTGGTGGTGGGGAGCCCACCCCACTACTGTCCTGTCTATCCGCTGCCAATTCACTTACTAGATTTTCCCACGCTCTTGCCGTATCTATTTTACCTATTCCTCGGCCAGCCTCCCTGAGCAGCAGTCTGCCTTCCGCCACCGCCCAGTTCTCTAGCTCCCTCTTTCAGGAAGCAATCCTTGGCCCTCCTGGTGCCTTCCAGTTTCTGGCTATCTCTTTTGGCCAGGACACAGGCCAGATCCTGAAACCTCCCAGTCGTTTTGCTTTTGCCTGTGAACCAGTCTAGCAGGAAATGCTCTGGGGTGTGCGGGAGTTCCTCGTCTATGAGATCTCCTATCACTTGTCTGATCTCCTCCCAGAAGGTTTGTAGCTTGGGGCAGCTACAATAATATGTGCCTTTCTCTCTCTCTCTCTCTCTCTCTCTCTCTCTCTCTCTCTCTCTCTCTCTCCACACCTCGGGCATGCTGCTGCATCCATGCCAAAGTATTGTCTAATGCAGGATGGGGTCAGGTACGCTCTGCGCAATATGTAGAAATTAATCAGTTTGAATCGCGCGTTCCTAGATACTTTAGGGGTCCGCTCTAAAATCTTGTCCGATTCCACCTCTGGGATCTGTTTACCCAAATGCTCCTCCCACTGTAAATCGCAAGCGCTCTAGTGGCTTCTGCATATCTTGTCCCATTGCCTAATAAAGGCAAGAAACTGTCTTGAATATTCCTCGCCGAGTGTGCTACATACCTACATCCTGCCAGTGCCACCGGTTCCGTATCTCCTCCACCCCAATGTTGCCCAATCCTTCTGGTGAGGGCCCCATGCCTCCCGGCAAATCATATTCCGCCTAGAGTTCTTCAAATGGGAGTAGCCTGGAGTCCTGGTATAGGTCCCCATCTTTGTCAGCCCTGTCGTTTCCCAGTCTTCCAGCCCCGCCTAGTGTGCACCCTGTGGCAACCATTGTAGCAGTGTGATTGGTATGTCTGGGGAGTAGGGAATCCTGACCCCACCCGTCTCCGGTATCTCGCCCAGCATCGCACCACCACTCTGGTTTCCATGGTGTCATTGGACGCATTCCATCGGGCCCGTAGGGAAATCTCTGCCAGGGTTGTAGTATCCGGCGCAGCTGGATATTGTTCCCGTTCTGGGGCACGACTTGCTGCCAGCCATTAAAATCATCCAGTACAACCGGGCGGCAATATAATACCCCATAAAATCTGGGACCGCTAGCCATCCTTCTGCCGTCGGGCGATGCAATGAGGTCAGCGCTAGTCTTCTGCGCCCCGTTCCCCAAATAAACAACGTGATCAGTGAGTCAAGATCTTTGAACATCGCTCTCGGGATCCACACCGAAGTAGTACAGAAGACGTGGGGGCGCCACCATCTTCAGGACTGTCACCCGCCCCACCACTGACAGCAGCAGTGTACTCCAGAATTCCACTGCAGACTTCACTGAAATGATTGCTCTACCCACGTTTCCCTCTAGTAGCTCAGCCGGTTCATGATATATTTTGACTCCCAAATACTGCAGGCAGCTGGGCTCCCATTTTAGATGGGCAACATCAGGCGGCGGGATGGCAGTAGATATCATGGGGTATAGGCTAGACTTCCTCCAATTGACCTTGAGGCCAGAGATGGCACCGAACCGGGCTGGCTTACTCTGCGCCGCTCTCAGCTCGCCCTCCTTGTCACCGAGGAACAGTAGGAGGTCATCGGCGTATAACGCTATAAAGTGCTGCACCTGCCCTGCTCTTAAACCATTATAATCCTGTCCGGTTTGTGCTCTGCACGCCAGCGGCTCCATGGCCAATGGAAACAGGAGCGGGGAGAGGGGGCACCCCTGTCTTGTACCCTTCTCCACCCTCTGCCTGGGAGAAATGGTTCCTCTAGTGTGCACTTGGGTCATGGGGGACGTATATAGTAACCGTACCCACGCTAGGAATCCTCCTCCCAGTCCCATCTTGGACAAGACCTCGTAGAAGTAAGGCCATTCAAGGCTGACGAAGGCCTTCATAATGTCCACCACGAACACCTCTGCCTCGTGCTTATCATACCCAGTGGAGCCCATAACCCCTAGGAGTCGCCTAATATTTATGGCCGTGTTCTGCCCAGGAATAAACCCTGCTTGGTCTGCATGAACCAAGTCAGGCATATGTGGGAGAAGGCGCATGGCTAAAATTTTGCTCAGTATTGTGTAATCCATATTTAGCCTGTAGGCAGTGAAGTCGTGCAGTTCCTGCCCAGGCTTAGGCACCGGGACAATAAGGGCCTCTCTCTAGTTCTCTCAGGCATTATTCCCGCTCCCAGGGCCTACTGATACAAGGTGACCAGTCTGGGAGTCAGCTCCTCGACGTATGTTGCATTGAACTCGGCCGGTAGGCCGTCAGTGTCCGGGGTTTTGCCATGCCCTTGATGACAGCTTGTACATCCTGCTGCGTTATGTCTGCTCCAAGCTCTTCCGCCTCCTTAGAGTCTAATCGTGCCATCTGCAGGCCCGCGAGGTATTACCTTGCGTCTGCATAATCACCCTCCCTCGACCTTCTATACAGTTGCGCATAGTAGCTGGCAGAGACTTTGTTGATCTTCACCTGCGTGAACTGCCTGATCCCCGTCTCGTCCTCTAGTTTCACCAATGGTGGGCCCTTGCTCACCGGGTTTTCTAGCCACGCAAGGAGTGTCCCTGACTTGCCTCGTTTAGCAGGAGTGCGTTCTAGATATTTCTTGTAATCGAAGCATCTAAGCCTCTCTGTCTGCTTTGCCATTTCCTTCTTGGCCTCCACTAGTGTCTGCTAGAGCTCTGGGAGTCCTGGACTCCTGTGTTCCAGCTCCCTAAGGGTTTTCTCCGCTCCTTCCACTTCTCCCAAGATGACACGTCGGACCCCTGTAGCGCGTGTTATGCATCGGCCCCGCAGGACCACCTTGAAGGCGTACCATTCGGCGAGGAGGCTGTCCCCACATTGGCCTCGAAATAGCGCACCATTTCCCCCCTGATCTCCTCATGGAAGACCTGGTCTTCCAGTGTATCCGGACGGAGCCTCCACATATGTATCACTGATATGGGGTGCATCCATCCCAGGGAGAGGACCAGTGGATTATGGTCCGATATTGTGCGTGCTAAATATTCACCAGCAATGATATGGCGCTGCGTGTCTGCTGAAAACGTGAAGGCATCTATTCGCGTGTGTACCTCATGGACAGCTGATGAGTAGTCTCTATCTTGGGGATGCCAGGTCCGCCAGGCATCTACCAGCCCCCATCCCTGTCTCCAGGCCGTAAATGCTTGCGAGGCGCACACTGCTTGTGAGTTGCACAATGGCGGGTGTGATATATGTAGAATCGTATCATCTACACTATTAAAGTTGCTCCCCACTAGGGTGGTGCCCATCAAGTACTGCGTCAGGCAGTGACAAACTCGCCAAGAAGGCTAGTTGTTCTGCGCTGGGGACATAGACGCTGATCATACTGACGTATCGGCCTTCTAGTCGCCCCTTTATAGCTACACACCGACCCTCTGGGTCCACAAGTGAGTCCTTCAGTTGAAATGGGACCCCCTCTTGGATCCATATTAGGGCCCCCGTGCATATGCTGAATAGGTATTACAAAAAAGTTGGCCCCTCAGTCGTCTGTGCAAAGCTGGTCCCCCTTTCTGTGTAAGGTGGGTCTCCAAGAGTAAGGCTATGTGGTCTCCCCTCCTTCATATGTATGAGAGAACTTTATGGCGTTTTGTCATTGTGTGCATACCCCTGATGTTCCAAGTCCTGCCTTTATACTTTTGCTTTCCAGCCATTAGGAGGTGTCACTGTTCCCGACCCATCTCCCTCCTTATGTACCATCCCCCGAATGCTCTCCCTACTCGAACTCTCATGATTTCCGATATGCAGCAACCCGAGGAGCCCCCCCCCCCCTCCCCCTTGTGAACATTAAACATTGTCCCCAGCTCCCACTCCCCAGGATAAGTAGGATAACACCCCCATCCAAACTAAGGTCAAATGTCCGCAAGTAACTGCTTGCAGGTCGATCAATCAATTGCATTGGGGGGGGAGGCTGCTCGTCCGCCGTTCTCCCAGTCTCTGTAGCCGCCCCTCAGTTCCACTGTCCCATCAGAACCTCCACAGCAAAACAATCCCTGTACCTCATTGCTGGGTCATGTGCTTCTAGTCCTGCTCCAGACCTGTTCAGGGGAGATCTCTGCTCTCTTCATCTAAGCAATATCGTTCGCCGTCTGCGAGGTTACGTCTGGGAGCAACACGCTCAAAGTCTCAGATTCACTAGATCCATGCTCTGAGCTGGTGTCCACTGCTATCTCACTGCCCTCAGGGAGTACAGGATTCCTCTCTTTGCCGCTGATCAGCGCCGCCACCTGCATTGCGTTCTGGCATTCAATCTGCACCTCTTCCTGTGTCGGAGCTAGGTTTTCCCTCATGGTCCGTATCCTCTGGATTGATTCTCTCTCTGCCTCCTCTTCTCCAGTTGCTTCATGTTTCTCCAGCTAGTCGCCTGCCTCCTGTGAGGTCCTGAAGAACTCCGTGCCCTTCTCCGTAGTGACTCGCAGCGTGGCTGGGTACTGCGTCGCATATTTGTAGTTTAGTTGCCGCAGTCTCTGCTTTCCTTCTCTATAGGATCCTCTTTGCCGTTGGACTTCTCTAGAGTAATCTGGGAAGATTCTCACCACGGAATTGTCCACCTCCATTTCCCCCTTGAGGCATGCCTGGGTAAGGATGTGGTCGCTATCTCTAAAATGGAGGAGCTTTGCTATCACCACCTGTGGTGGTGCTCCAGGAACAGGTGGCTTCGCCGGGACTCGGTGTGCCCTTTCTAGGGCTAAGAAATTTGGCAGACCATCTGGGGCTACTTCCTACCGTATCCATTTTTCCAGAAAGGTTAGCATGTTGCGGCCTTCTATTTTCTCCAGTAGGCCTATCATTCTGCTGTTGCTCCTACGCGATCTGTTTTCAGCATTGTCGGCTCGGGACTCCAATGTCCGTACTTTTGTCTCCAGTGCTGTTATGCACTGATTTATGTTTGCCATGTCCGGCAGCATTTCAGAAATTTGGCCCTCTGTTGTCTTGACACTATCCGCTAACTTTTTATGGTCGATTTTGGTTTCCAGGCACTCACTGGATGAGGTGAAGGCCTGCAGAATCTCCTGCAATGTAGGGTCTCTGGGGCTGTCGGCCTGCGAATGGGCCTTCTCCATCTCCTCCATCAGTTTGTCTGTTGGGGCCTCCTCCCTATCCTTCTTGGGGATCTTCCCCAGATGTCTGCTCTATCTGTAGTGTTTCTGCTGATCTCCACCGCTCATTGGGCCCGCTCTTCTGGTAGGCACTCTGCAATCCAGCGCCCTCTCTCCCTCGCTCTCTGGTCTGCTACCTACCCTCAGGTGTGTCCTGTGTCCTCAATATGTTCTTTAGTACCTCTGTCTGGCCAAGCAGGGGGTACAAGGCCACATCATGTTCAAGCCGAGCAGGCCTGCTACTTGGACGGTCTTGGGCCCCCAGGTCCCCATCTGCTAGCTCTTCACCCTACTTGGGTCCCTTGTTAAGGGCATCTGACGTGGGGTCATCGGGGCTCTGTGGGCATCAGGCAATGCAGGCCACGCGTAGCGCCTCACCGTGCAGCCCTAGACTCTCCCTGCTGTCACTCACACCCGGCTTCGCTTGGCTGCTCTCCTCCCTCAGTGTCTGTTCAGGGTTCAAGGCCCATTCCTCCCTTATCTCGCCAAGCAGAGGAGGGCCCCCCCTGGTTTCTCTTTCTGCTCGGCCGCCCTTCCGCTGCTCTCGCTACTTCCTACTAGTGCCCTCACAGCTTGCTCACCTTGCGGGGGTCACTGTGGTATGTGCCTTCCCTTGGCCAGTAGCCTCCTCCGTTGGGCTCAGCACCGCCGGCCATCACCCGTTTCCACTCTTTGGCCCGTCATGCCGTGGCTCAGATATGCCCGCTTCAATCTGCGCCCTGCTCCTTTGGCACAGCCTCATGGGGGGATTCTCTGCGCACTCAGTCCTGGAATGGGTGGAGGGAGGGAAGACCCACCGCCACGATCTGCCACGGCCTGGTCAGTGCCGCCAATTCAGTCTCCCTCGCAGCTTCATCATTGATGGGTGGAGGGGGGAGGACCCATAGCCACAATTCGCCGCGGCCCGGTCAGTACCGCCGACTCAGTTTTCCATCCCTCCGCATCAGCCCTCAGTGTGCACCGCCATCTTGGCTCGCCCCGCTGTCGTAGGCAATTCTCTCCCCTCCGCCAGTGCAGCCTCTGAGAGGACAGCACGGTTCAGGCCTGGTCCTGTAGTGGGGCAAGAGGGGGGAAACCTGTCCTCACCATCCTCTTTAGCCCAAACAGGGCCGCCAGCCTCGTGTCCCTTCTGTGTCCGTCACCCTATGATGGGCGCCGCCATCTTGGCTTGCCCCGTGGCATGCCTGGCTCCTTCCTCTCCACCGGCGCAGCAGCGGAGGGGGGTATCCACCGTTTTTAAGGGGGATCTTCCGTCCCTGGTGCACACTGCTCCCCTTAATCAGCTGTGGGGGTGCACTGTGCGGGGTTCAATACCGCGTAGGGCATCAGGATGATACTGGATGGCTGCTGGCCGACCGGAGCTCGCGAGCTTGCTGCTCACTCCATCGGCGCCATGCCACGCTCCCATAGCCCTCAATGGTTAGAGCGGCAGACCGTGATGCAGAGGTCAATTCCCGCCTCGGCGGGTCTTGGGCTCAATTTCCCCGGACCCGATAAGTCACACTCTGCAACTCTGGGCTATAGCTTGCTTAATCTCCACAACGGCCCCAACAGCGCTAGGATGCCTGGCTTCACCTTGGGGGTGCCCAGGAGTGGACACTTCACAAGGAAATGCCAGGAAGGGTTCCACAGCGGTATGTGCACAGCGCCTGAAAGACCATTTCAGGGGTGTGTGGAGCGCTATATAAATGCACTACATTTACATTACTCTCTGTAACAGCCTTTCAGAGTCTGCAGGCCCCGCCTCGAAGTTGACCGGTCTGCTGCTCCTGACGACCCACAAATTTCGAAAAGGCTCAGCAACACAGGTGGTGGATCTGCAACTCCCTCGAGGCCTGACCTATCCTCTCTGCAATTTTGAGGCCAGTATTCCTCCTCGGAACCGCTATGACCGAACCCCTGTGCACCGCATCGACTTGCCGTTGCCAAGGCTTGTTGGCTTTGCATTCCAGTGATCTTCGGGCTACAAGAAGCCCCAGCCTCCAGCATTTCTTCCTTCAAATATCTTCGCCCTTACCGCAGCCTTCTTCTTGGTGAGCTGCTCAAGGTACTCTTGCGACTCTTGTTTCCTTGGCCTGTGGGTCCTCTCGATTGTCTACTCTTGCTTCACTGGGCTTTCCTGCTAGCTCAGGGCCTGCCGACTCTCCTGCACTTGGCGAATCCCTTAGGCCTTGCTGATCCCAATGCTGTCACTTGATCGTTGTCCACATCTGTTGCTGCTGCCAAGGCTTGTTGGTACTCCCGCAGGACACGGACTCCCTGGTTCTCTACTTCCTACGTTGGACAGCTCATGAATAGGTCCTGGTCTTCCTTAGCGTCGCCTGGTCCTCACAGCTGCTGGGACATGGTCACCGTCATCACTCCTGCATCTTCAGTCATCGGTAGTCATTACTCTTCAATGCCTCCTGGTCACCTCCGAGTGGCATAGACTCTGTCCCCTCGCTTGCAGGTTCTTGTCTTCAAGAATCCACCCTTGGATTCCACCGAACTCTTGCACAGCCTTCGCCAGCAATAGCTTCACTAAAGTCCTCCATTGTGGTCTACGGCGGTTCCCAACGTCACTTCACACCTATGCACCTGGCTTCCCTGGTCTAGGTATCCTTGTTCATGGCGTATCCACAAGTGGGGTGACTCTCCAACCTTCTGTCTTCCACTTGGTTTCTTCAGGGTCCACTGAGAAGGGTCCTTCTTTCAAACTGCAACCACGACTCTCCTGTTTCCTATTGAGTACTAGGCTGTGTCTCCACTCTGCACACAGCCTCCGTGGGGTTTCTGAGTACTTTCCTTGGGTGGTTCCTTAAGTCCCCAAGTCTTCTGAATCTCCTGGTCCAAGTCCCAACTTTGGCTGCAGTTCGCATTCCACTTTCTTAGTATATGGTTTGGTCTCCCTCGAGACCACTGTGTGGTGCTTACTTACCTGTTTACATTTGAAGTGCTGTGTGTGTTTGTGTTGATATCTCCGGGTAGGAGATATACCAATGGGTTAGTGAGTTTTGTGTAATAAATAGCCATTTTTAGGTCTCGCATGAGCCAGCGCATGCGCTGCTCTGGCGAGACTTTTAGTAAGTGGGCTTCAAAAATCCGACCACAAGCGTGTGGCCTAAAGCGTACGGTTACGCGCACAGGCACCATCTGGCTTTCCTCTCTCGTCATGGCTCATTAAACGCATCGCTCGAGGGCACCCTTACACTCGTGGGACGATGCAGCTGCTTTCACTTTTGATGCGACGTGTGCGCACACAACTCCCGGGCTTGTCTTCCGTGCCATCACTTGTCAGCTAGGCCCCGCACGCACAGGGCCACCATTTCCGAAGGGCTTGGTGTGCAGAGTCCACCTGAGTTATCTTTAAATAGAATGACAATTATTCTTTGGCAGAATACATGAATGCTGATGCGACGCGCACGCCCCTTGCCCCGGTGAGCTCTTGAGAATGAAGAGTTATTGCTCTCTTTCTCTATCGCACACACACCATAATTATCTTTCTTTTTCCTGTGACCCTCGCTTCCTCTCCTGGGTCCTTTCTGTGCCTCTCGGTCTATTACTCTTTCTCCCTTCCGTTGTCACCCACACGGTCTCTTCACCTCTCATTGACCTACTCACTCTCATCTCTATTGCTCTCCCACCCTAAACAGTCCCCTATCACTCACTCCCTCGCTTTCCTGCCCCCACCCCCTCCTTACCCCTCGATGTCGCGTGTGCGAGATAGACCAGAGGAACATTAAAATAATTCTGTAATAATCTGTAAAAATAAAAAATAACTAGAAAATGAAACGCGAACAAACTCAAAAGTAAAAATAAAAAACCATACGCCCTGTTTACTTGTTTTCATCTTCGAAGTTTGCGCCGTTAATTGTGATTCTATATTTGGGGGCCTGCCGTTTCACTCGCAGTAAGAAATTGTCCACCCAAACCTCAATGCTGCCCTTTTCCCACATATTAAAGCCAGGGTTTGATATTAATTATTCCAGCGGTGATAGCTTCGAGGACAGCCTAAGACATACGGAGCAGTTCTGACACGGGCTATGGAGCCGCCCTCACCTGATCAAAGCGGGCAGCGTGTAGGGCTGCCCACGTCCGGTTTTCTATCGGCACCGACGGTAGTTTAACGCCTTGGAAGATACAAAAAAATAAGCAAAATAACCAAAAGTCGGTATTTTCCCCATTTCCTGTACATACTTCAAACAGCAAACACAAGTAAAAAGCACTTTTTTGATGTGTTCGAGGGAGCCGCTAACGGTCCCAGGCTAATAATGAAAGAAAACAGAGATAGTAAAGTGATGCAATTAATAAATATATACGATTTTGTTTAAAGTCACATTTAGTATCATGCCCGGGCTTTTAAAAGACTCTTAACAAGACAACACCTGACCGGTATGTTCCCTTGGGAAGATGGCAACCCTGGCAGTGTGGTACGTTTCAGGTGCAGGAGAGAGGTCTGAGTTTTCTGAAGTTAACAATGGAACTCATTTAAATGACTTCAAGAGGTGTGGCCTTGAGGTTAAGTCTGGATTTCTGCAGCAGGCGTCATAGCCCACTGAGCTACAAGCATTTGCAATGCAATAGGTCTCGCACTTACGCAAGTTTCCGCTATTGACATTGCAAATAACAATGCCTTTTAATTTTGTTTTCGTTTTTAAAACATAAATAAAAGGCAGTGTCATTAACAATGCCAACAGCTTAAACTCACGTAAATGCGAGACCTATTGCATTGGAAATGCTTGTTATAAATATACTGTGTGGTTCTTTTTCGTTAAACCCACACTACATGATTAGATCTGGTAAAGCAAGCTGCTTAACACTCCTTCTGGACTAAGGCTGCTCTCCCAGCTACCACTTAGAGGGCTTTCTATGGTTATCTAAAACCACTAAAATCACCGTAAATTTCATCTGGATTAGTGCAAGGTGCTTCACTTAAATAAGTGTGCACAACATACTAAGCCAACCTCCTACACACATGCATACACATACACACCCCATCACCATTCGGCTCCACTGTGTGTGTCCTCTGTTTAAAAAGAAAAGGAAATAATGTTCTACCACTTCAATTCTGATGTCACCTATAGGTAGGAGTGGTCAACTTTCACAACGTGTGCCACTCCTCACCTTTGACTGCCTTAGGACAAGGAGGGCCAAGACATCACTTCACAGGTGGACCTTCTGAAAGGAAAAATACAAATTTTTGTAAAATATACCACTACTGCCTCAATCAGAGCAGAAAGAATAAATACAACAAGGAAACATTTTCCTTCATCACTGAAGATGGTCTGCGGGCTCCATATTTTTCAAATATAGGAATGAGCTCTTTTCACAAGTGTGGAACAAGAGCAGTGGAAGATTTTAGATTTAGCTTGCAGTTTAGATACTTGATTGGCTTTTTTCAATTTTCATTCCAGGTCACTGTGCACCTACAGACCAGATCCTCATGCAGTCCCACAGGATGTTGATCAAGACAAAGTGTAAACTACTTAAAGGACACAACTTTATAACACTATATACTTTTATATTTATCTGGCAGGCAAACTCATGGAGCAACTCACCTTCTTTTTGAATTGCGTTGGCCACAGCTTTCCTAACACGACCAGACTTCCCCACAGCAGGATCAGAATTGGCATAATCCGCCACTGTAACTGAGACAGAACAAAAAATTCTTACTGTTGCTCTCAAAATTGCATCAAATATTTTTCAGAGGTAAACTATCTGCTAGGGCCAAACAGAAAACTATTTGAATACGTTCTTTAGATAAATTAAGCATACTTGAAAAATGTATCACAGATGCATTGGGTGTCCATGCACCTAAAAACTAGGAGCCGATACCCGTTTCATTTACAGGTCAACAAAAGTTCACTGTGTCAAAGCATGGCTGTGTTTCGTTCATTACTGTTTGAAATTAAATGCAGAATCTATAAATAAGGCTTTTTGCAAAATGTACAAAATTAAACTATTTTACTCAGACTATAGACAATTGATAAGGAACTCTTGAGCATCAAAAGCACCAGCTTTCCCTAGAATAATGATGGCTGAAGAACTTTGAAAAGCCATATTTTCATAAATTGTGGGATTTTCCAAGTACTAAAGAAATTGCACAATAAACCGTTTGCAGGAAATGGCAACATGGTGTTTGCCCCCTTCTTGAATAAAAGCAATCACAACAAAGACTGAAAGTTGTCTGACCAATAGGAAATTAAAAAAAAAATGTAATTACGGTGAATATGACGTTTAAAATCAGTACAGCTAAATAGTCAACAAGAGCAGATTAACCCCTGCCACCCTCTGGCGTTTAACAGTCGACTTTCTGAACGCAGTTGCTTTTGATTGATTCCAACCCAGCAAATGCTTGGGATGTTTTGTAGAAAGTGACTAATAGGGCATAATGTCTAGTATACAAAGGAGCATAAAGCACACCTCGTTTAAAAATGTGCCTCGTACAAAAATCCTTCCAAAAACAATCCTGTCCATTTGCTCAACTTTATTGCATATGCGGCTGGGTTTTTCAGACATATTGTCTGCCTAGTGAATCCTTCGGTGTCTGTTGGTCTCACTTTGCAACCAAAGCTTTGCCAAAGATCTTTTGCACCTATGGGCCACAATGGACAAGAGTTTAAGGGAGAGGGAAAAACACCTGTGAAGAATTTACAAGCACTTGTAGGAGACATGTCACACATTCAACTTCTATTAAAATAACTGAGTACAAACATATTTAAAACCATATCTGGAAGTTAAAGAACAAAGCAGCACGACTGCGCTAATTGAGAACTTAAACCTTAATCTAGGGGAGTAGGGAGCAGAGCAAGCTCTGTCCGAAGATTTGACACCACTAGAGGTAATGCTGACCAATGGTTAGACTAAGCATGTCACATGCTTATATAGAGCGCTGTTTGCAGGACACTTCCAAAAGCACAAAGTCACTGAAGGAATGGTGGGAACACTGTTTGGGGACAGATATCCCAGGAAATGTATAGGTTTGCTGCGTGGGTTCGGTCATATCGGTGTTGAGTAATCAATGATGCCGATTTACTCAATTCAATCATGTGCACTACACTTATTTGACCCCACAGAGAATAGAGAAATGTACTTGGGGCACAGAAGACATGTCGCAGGTGCATGGATGGTATTACAGACTTTTTGCATATGGTATGGACATGCTCAGTGATCTCAATTTTGGTCAACGGTGTTGAGGGGCATATTTGAAGAGACCACTTGACTTCCCCCTCGATCTCCTTCATTGTTTATTAAATGCACGACAGTTACCAAAAATACAAAGCAACTTGCTTGCTTTCAGTGTATAGTCTTGGTGCTCGCGAAATAAATGCTGCATAACTTTGACATGGAAATCGAATATGGTATCCATACTGAGGCAATGGTGTGGTAAAGTGGACTAGGGCGGGGATAGTTGTTTACTCCGATATATGGGCCAGGGAGAGGAGCGGTGGATCCATGAAACTCTGGGACACTTACTTGGAGAAGTTGGAACCAAAGTCAGATGACCGCCATCCTGTGATCAGGAACGTTATTGAGGACAGCGGGTGGGGATGACTGGTTTCTCCCTATATGTGTAATCAATTTTCAACTTTCTTGTTCTTCTGAGAACACGAATGGAAAGTTGGGAATGTTACAGTTTTCACGGGTGTATGTATTCATGGAATAATTTTTTAATTCCATTTTTGCATCAGCAATCAATATAGATTTGCTCTTGCAAAAATGTATTAGCAAAACTGCACTTTTTTTGTTTTGTCTCCACAAGAAAATTTTTTGTCTAACAGTGAAAGTTACATAGTCAGTTTCCAACATAAATAGAAACTGGAATGCTTCCTAATTAGATCTCCTACTCCTGTTTTCAAATTGTTGTTTTAGATGCTTAAATTGATGATTAATCGAATGGACTTCAAAGCAGGAGTTAAAGGAGATTGGCATGTGAGGCATCTCCTTTATCTCGTATTTTAAAAACACATTCAGTCCAAGCAATGGCAAATGTCTTTTTCTATCTTGACCAGAATGTGAAGTTGTCCGATTATCAGTCGGACTCCATGTTTTGACAAAAGAAAAGGAAAGTTAGAATTAGACATACAATGCTGTCTTACACCCTCTTAAGAGAGATCTGAGGCATTCTCAGTTAGGAGGATTTGAAACTTTAAGGGTAACTTTGGGAGGAAGAGTGAGGGGCTCCTTTGTTAGCCAAGGAAAAGTGCTTGTCACTGACCATTAGATTCACCTGACATTCAGAAGTACCCTGACAGATTAAGGGCCAAGCATAAAAATATCCTTGTCCTGGCTTCCTCCCTAGTCGAGAAGTTTTCTGAAGAAGTCAAAACGCATTATGTTGCTGTATATTTAAAACGCTATCCTTGGCCTCTCTCAAATGTAGATGAAAGGGGACCTGGGATCATACAGTTGTTTGCGACATGACTGAGCCACCTGTTTGGAACTGTAATTCACAGTTGGTGAGGGTCAAGGTTTTTGAGCAACGATCCTTCTAGGTTCTACAATTTCAAAGGCCTCCCAGTAGCCAACTGGCAAATGACTACAGATAGGATTAATTAAATAAGTAGGAATGAAGCGGAGTGAATTTAGGACTAGCCTGGGTCCCTCATACCAAGTTTAGCATTCATCACTAAAAGATTAAATGAGTCTCATGGCAAGCAAACCCTGAAAAAAGGGACGCATCCTGAGCTACAAAAACAGTACATACACCATGGTGGCAGGGAGAATAGATGAATGGACCACACCAGGTGAACAAATAAAGTGTTTTGAAGATATAAATGTCCGGCTGGTTCGGTGAGCAGGAGAGATATTTGGGACACAGTGAGAGACATTTGTGCCGTTCCAGGAAAGTCACCACCTCCCATGCTCAGAGAATTGTAGACCACAGCCGAGTCTAATCCAGGCTCGGGAAATGGAGAGGGAAAAAAGTTGAAATTATTACAATGTTCAAATGGCATTATGGCCATAGGATGCCCGAGATGAGACCCGGTGCATAGAACGTCCTCACAATTTAAAGGGTAATGGGACCAAACAGAACAAGTTACATGGACTTCTTGTCTAAGAGGTTGGCTCGGCCTACATCCATTTGGTAATCCAAAGCAACTTGAAGGGCCAAGAAGTCCTTTTGTCAGTTAATAACACTCCTCTCAGGTGAATGTGTAGAAACTGACGAGGATGCTATAAATGTCTACAACAGTATGGGAAGATACTTTTTAACATCATATATGTATTTTAAGTAAAAACGTGGAAAGGTGTGCATGCAAAGAGCATGTGAATGCTGTTTTAAAGAGGGTTGACAAGAGTACAAGGAGGAAATTAATCTCCCATCCTCAAAGTAGATTGTTAGGTGAAGTGGAAGTAGGTGTGGTTCAACACCATTTTTGTGACTAGTGACAGAAGGAAAAATTGTTATTAGTTAGCATTATGTCGAGTCAGAGCCAAGTGACATGGTGGCAACTAGGATGACAAGAGGCTGGGAAGTAGACAACAGTGCGAATTCCGAGAGCATGAATAACCCAAAGCAACAGTATACAATGAAGAGGTGAAGTCTGCTACAAAACTTAAGAATAGCAGAGAACTGGTATAACTATAAAAGGCAGGGGCAAAGCAAGACAGAGTGGAGTGGCATCCTGTTACGCTAATTTCAATCAAATAGAGATACACTATGGCACAGTAGACCCAAAGTACCGAGATAGAGGCCCTTAAAGTTTGGTGTCCCAAGAAGATGGCATAGTGTATGGCGAGCCCTACAGATTTTGCCCCTTTCCAATATTTTGTGAACTTTTAGGGCATTGTTGAATCCTATATTGGACTCTGAACTATAGAAGGATGTGCCTTTGAGAACTTCGAGAATTTAGTTCAGTCCTGGATGGTGAACTTTGAAGGAATGTGCACATGTTTCACTAGTTAACAAATCTAGTACTTGGATCCCTACTAGAACCTGAAGACTCAATGTTTTCATTTCACAACCCTGCACCGTATGCACTGTGCCTGCCACATGGTGCAGGAATGTGCAACAACCTACATTTTACAATGGGAGCTTGTGCTGCGGGCGGTGTCAGACTGCTGCACAAGCTCACATTGTAAAATGGAAGTTTGTGACCGCACCATGTGTGGTTACACCCTAATTTGGTATGCGGAACCGCAACCTATGGTCGGGCGGTTTCCTCACCAAAATGGTGCGTCCGCCTGACATCATGAGGGTTTTTGTATTTAGTCTCTATTCTGTTTCCACAGCGTCGGTCGCCTGACTTGGCCTGCGATTTTCGGGCATCCAAAACCTATTCTTGAATTGTTTTATGTAACTGCAGGTGAAGTAATTGGTCATAGAACAATGCTACCGGCAACATAAAGGCTACAGGAATCTTTGGTGTCTATGAAAACAGATGAATATTTTCTTTAACAACGATTCTGACAAGAAACGGGTGTTAGAACTTGGGGTCTCTAGTTGGCAGAGGTAGGTACCTTTGTCCAAGTAGGGACCCTTGCTTCTAGTGAGGGTAACGGGGATACACACTTTAGATAACCCCTGCTCACCCTCTTTGTAGCTTGGCATGAGCAGACAGGCTTATCCCAAAGGCAACGTGTAAAGTATTTGTACCAACACTCACAGTAACACAGTGAAAACATCCCAAATGGACATCACACCAGTTTACAAAAATAAAGTATCTTTACTTAAACTACACAAGACCAAAACGGGAAAAATTCAACAGACACAGTTTAAAAATATGACTTTAAAAAGGGTTGAAGAACTTGTACCATAGAAATCTATGGATGCGTGACTCTTCACCAAAGTACCTATAGATGCGACAAAAGTTCCCAAGCCAAACAGCTGCAGCTTCGGAAAACAAAGAGATGCGACACTCCTGAGACCCTGAGGAGGTTATGCGACATCCCCGCTGCACAAGACCTCCATCCTTAATTTAGGTCCAACGCCATGGAATTTCTGAAGATTCCTAGAATCTACCGCTCCCGTTCCGGGGCGAGGGCTTTCTCAGGTCTTGTGCCGCGTTACTGGAACTCGCTTCCCATTGCCATGCGTAACTGCCCCTCTCTTACAATCTTTAGGAAAAAAATGAAAACCTTTCTTTTTCTGACTCCTTAGTATTAGTCGTGGCTTCTTCTTCCTACTTTTCCCTCTCAGTGAATAACTAAGTATAGCGCCGAGATTCCCCCGGGTGAGTCGCGCACTCTAGAAATGCCCCTAACATAACACAACACATAGCGGACGAGTAGCATCGAGTCCGGTCTGTCGGGGGAGCGATGCGTCGAGTCTTCATGCCGGTTTGCAAGTGATGTGTCGGGAAAGCGTCTCGCACAGGTATGATGCGCAGATCTTCGGGATGTGACAGCAATCAATGCGGCGGCGTTGGTCTTCTTCTGCCGCAACCCCTCGATGCATTGGTTCTTGCAGCGGCGACAGGCGCTGCAATGATCTTCGCAGCGGCACGGCGATGCGACGGAAATCTTCTTGCGCATTCGAGATGCGCCGGTGAAACATGCCGCAAGAGCGATGCGTCGGGTTTTGCAGTTCTTTTCACACTTCTTCTAGCTCCCAAAGCAGCAGAAAATAACCTCCAGAGGCCCCACAACTGGATCAGGCACTCTAGGCAGGTCAGAACTCACACAGCGGAGTTCAGGGGAGCTGGGGGTGAAGTCCTTTTGTTCCTGGGACCTCAAAACAGGAGGCCAGCTCTCCTCAGGCCCTTGGAGATCTTCTTCAAGCAGGGCACACAGCAAAGTCCTTCTCCTTTCCTTGGCAGAATAGCAACTGCAGGTTAGCCCCAGAACACACAGCAAGGGCAGTCCTTCTCTTCAGTTTCTCCAGCTCTTCTCCTCTGCAAAGGTTCCTCTTGAATTCCAGGATGATCTAAAGTTCAGGGGTTTCAGCTCTCATATTTATACCCCAAAAATCTTTGTCCTCTAGGTGTAAGGGGCCCTGGATCCAGTCCAAGCCAGTTCTGGGTGCACTCTGCCAGTGCACAACTTCTTCCTTTGTTAGTGTGTGCCAGGGCCATCTGACAACGCAGGGGTGGAGCCAGCATTGTGGAAGGCAGGCAGGCACAGCCCTATTCAGGCCCAGGTGCTACTCCTCCCACCACTCCAAAAGCAGATCGGCCTATTCAGCCTAGTACTGACTCACCCGACTCTTGGAGCCACTGCAACTCCCCAGCCCCTGTCACTCCAAAGCCACACAGTCAATTCACAAATAGGCAGAGGCACACAGAAATGTTGAACAAGAAAAGAGCCACTTTCTAAAAGTGCTATTTTCAAACACAGAATTTAAAAACCACCCTTCCTAAAAGATGTATTAAATTCTGAGTTCAGGGATACCAGACTAAGTTTCCATCTCACTTCTATGGGAAGATATGCCGGTAACATGTTACACAGCATTCACCATTCTGTCCTATGGGCAAGATAGCCTTTCAATAGTGAAAAACTAAATTGGCAGTATTTCACTATCAGGA
Source organism: Triturus cristatus (assembly GCF_964204655.1). Classification (NCBI taxonomy): domain Eukaryota; kingdom Metazoa; phylum Chordata; class Amphibia; order Caudata; family Salamandridae; genus Triturus; species Triturus cristatus. Next base: position 31,079,537 of record NC_140580.1, on the reverse strand, counting down.
CATGTTACACACACACCAGTACATGTCCTAACTTTCACATACACTGCACCCTGCCCAGGGGGGTACCTTGGGCCTACCATAGGGGTGTCCTATGCGTAAGAAAAGGGACGGACGGGTAAGTGGATACACTGGCCAGGTCAAAATGGCAGTTGACAAACTGTGCACAGGCACTGCGGTGGCAGGCCTGAGACATCTCTTTGGGGCTACTCATGTGGGTGGCACAATCAGTGCTGCAGGCCCACTAGTAGCATTTGAATTACCAGCCCTGGCACACTCAGTTTACTTTACTAGGGATTTACTGGTAAAACAAATATGCCAATCATAGATAACCAATCACAATAACAATTTATACAGGGAGCACTTGCACTTAGACACTGATCAGCAGTGGCAAAGTGCCCAAAGCATCTAAACCAGCAAAAACAAAATCCAGCATAGCATCAAAAACACAGGGGGTAGAGGCAAAAAGTCAGGGAAAACTACGCCAAGGATGCCAGGTAAGTGGAAGATTTAAAGCATTTTAAAGAAAATTTTGAGTCACACCTGGCAAACATCAATAAAAAAAACTCCATAAGACATTTTCTGGAACCATCATACAACTGGGCCATGGAATTTAAATCCTTGTCAATTTCTATAGTGTTTAGCTTGATAGTCTTGGCTTTAAATTAGTCTTCACTTTAAATCTTTTTACATACATTTTAAAAACAATCTTAATAAATTGTTCAAATAATTTATTCCTGTGGCACAGCAAATTTAAAAAAAGAACTTACACAGGAACAAATAGGTGAACTAGGTTGCTGAAGGAATAGCAAAGCAGGCCTGCAAGTAACAAAGCCCAAACTTTTCAAAATGGGAATTAAAAAACGCTTAGTGAATGTAACATAGAATTTACAAAAAAAGCAAAGTACAATACACTATGGGTGGAGGATTCATTGCAAGGACAAATCAAAATGGACGACCGACCATACTGCCCCAAGGAAAAACACAAGTGGTATTGAATAATACCAAAACTAATTTTGGTAAGGAGGGACCTATCCTAGCTGTTGGTAAACATGTCCATGTCTTGACTGGATCATCTCCAAGAATCAACAGTCAAACTTATCTCTGTAGACCCATGCGACTGACCACCACGCCATCACCTTCCTTCTACCTAGCACCTACAAGACAAGGGCACCGCAACCGGTGATCCCTAAACGCTGGATCAGAGACACCAAGAACCTGGCCCGTAGTGAACTTGAGACTTGCTGCAAATCTCCCCCCCCCCCCCCCCCCCACCGGCATATCACAATAGTCAGTGGCCTCAACGATCACTACTCTGCGACTATATCGAACATCCTGGATGAACTAGCCCCACTAAAACTGAAAAGAATTCAAATCAAAGACAGAAATCCTTGGTTCACGGGATCCCTCAATAATGAGAGGAGAGCCCTCCGGCATGCTGAAAGATCCTGGAAGCAGCACCCCTCTGCCGCACATTTAAAACTCCTGCGCCAGGCCAGGCCAGAATGTCTACAACAGGAACATGCTCAAGTCTAAAAAAGAATTCTTCAGAACTGAACTTGAGAAGGCCAAGAACAGACCCCACAAGCTCTTCGAACTGGTCAAACACCAATCCAATAAACTGGCCCAAACCTCAAAAGAATACCCCAAGTCTCTTATTTCCTCAGAGGAATTCTCCACTTTCTTCGCAGACAAAATCTCAGCCCTTGGAAATTAACTCAGTTCCATCACATACCCTCAAACACTTCCTGACCCGCCTCCTCCAGCAACGTCGCCCCCACAGGCTCCACCCAAAAACCATGCTCACTGGACCGACTTCAAAGTCTATGACGAAAACTCAATTTCTAAAATCCTATCTACCTTAAGCCCTAATAACCATTTTAATGACCCACTCCCTTCCAACTGCCTAGCAGCCGTCACCCAATCCATTATTCCTAGCTGGACTACAATATTTAATGCCTCTCTCCGGCAGGGAACGAAGCCCGACGCTCTAAAAGCTGGCCAAGTCCTCCCCATTCTGAAAAAAACATCGCTGGATCCAGCCTCCCCTGACAACTTCAGACCAATCTCCAACATCCTGCTCTTAGCCAAAGTGATGGAGAAATGTGTGCAGCAGCAGCTAAGTCAACACATCAACAACTTCCACCTGCTCGATGACTTCCAATCTGGATTTAGACCAGGGCACAGCCCCGAAACTACTATGCTCCACATCCAAGCCCTTGACCAAGGCAAAACCTGTCTCCTAATCCTCCTGGACCTATCTTCGGCCTTCGACACGGTCAACCATGAAAAACTACTTGAACGCCTCAAACTCAAGATGGGATTGGATGGCACTGTTCTAGAATGGTTTAGGTCCTTCCTCCAAAACCGGTCCCAGAGATTCCTTATCAAAGGCAACCTATCGGCACCATCCCCTGTCACGGTTGGAGTCCCTCAAGGATCAACCCTGTCCCCCACCCTCTTCAACCGCTACCTGGAACCGCTTACCGAGGTATTACCCACTGCTAATATCTCCTATCATATGTACGCTGATGACACTCGATCTACATCAAAACCTCATCTCTCGAAGAGATTCTCTCCCTGAACGAAGCCTTGAAACTCACTGTCCAATGGCTCGCATCCAATGAATTCAAACTCAACGCAAAGAAAACAGAATTTCTCCTGATCTCCCCTCCCAATACCAACCTTGAGATTCAATCATGGATCAAGACTATCACAGCCTTAAACTGCCCACCAACCATCGTGGATTCAGCCAAATCCTTGGGAATCACCCTTGACAGCAACTTGAACATGCGCGACCACATCAATTCGATGGCCAAATCAGCCAGATTCCACCTGAGCTACCTTAGGGAATTGAAACCCTTCCTCGATGCTCCCGATCTAAATATGGCAGTCCAAGCACTTGTCATCTCCAGACTGGAATATGGCTGTTCTACCCTCTCCCGGTTACCCAAGATCTCCCTGGCACCTCTAAGAGCCTGCCTCAATGCGGCCGCCAGACTTCTCACTGGCACAAGGAAATAGGACCATATTTCCCCACACCTGAAAGCTCTCAACTGGCTCCCCCTGGAGGCAAGAATACAGCTCAAAGAATCTTGCATCACGCACAAAGCTTTATACTCTAAATCCCCTGCATATCTGGAGCAGAAACTTGTGATCTCTGGAGGAATCAGAAACTCCCGATCTGCCAGAGACCTCCTGTTCCAACCTGCGCACTTTCGGAAGAAAAAAACAACTTCCAATCAGGCTTTCTCTGGGGCTGCTTCAAGAATATGGAACTCTCCCCCACCTGACATCAGAAGAATCCCCTCTCTGACTCGCATCAAAAGGGAGGCCAAAACCTTTCTTATGGGTACATTTCTAGCTTAAACCTGGCCTCCACCATCACCATGGCCCAGGTCTATGGCCGTCTATTGCCACCCTTCGGATTATCTAGTTACCCCATCAGAAACTTGGAGCCTTGTCTTGAACATTGTAAATGTAATCTGTAATATGTTATCATGTCAAGAGTATTTGGATGCAACCTGTAAATACATGCCCTTATACCCCTCATGTATCCTGCACCTTGTCCCCTACTACTCGATCCGTAACTGCTTGATGTTAAACCTGTTCTGTTTATTGCTGTATTTTCCTGTAAAGCGCTCTGATACCCTAACGGGTCAAGTTCGCGCTCTATAAAACTCATAAAAAAGATAAAATAAAATATATGGTTATGCTCCTGTGGTCATACAAATACTAAGGTGCACTCGATTTCTACCCTTGGTTAGTTCTAGAGCCTCCCTCTCCTCCCTCCTGGAAGCAAGGAAATTATAATTTTAGCCAAAAATTGTTCTTAAAAGTTACGTTTTGGGGATTTCAGATAAAGACGGCCTGCCCAGTTTATAGGCTATTGAATGAATATATGAGAGCCAGAAAATTTGGAGTCCAAGATCACAGGACAGGCAATCATCAATGATATCCCTGTTTAGGGCTGTATGCGGATTCCCCAGGTCAAACACTATAATAATAAAGAAGCAAGGTTGATAGAATGCTCCACATAAGCAGACCCCAGATCCTTACAAATGGCAAAAGTTGGAGAACTTGCAGGCAGGCCCAAGAGTCGTGTATAGACCCTGTTCTCCTCCAATTTCGCTGACTTCACATCCTTGTAACCCTACACCCCAGAGCCATGTGTTAGAACAGGGAGGCCCTTTCTGCTATAGTTTGCTAGCAGAGGGCCGATTGGTTTACTATTGATGGAAGAAGCCAAATTAAATAGAAACCCAACAGAGGTGGAGAACCTCAATGTCCGCTTGGATAGGCATGGTCCCAAAATGCCTTTAGCATCAAAAGTAACTCCTAAGTAAGGACATTCATGCACTCTAGAAATAGGTTTTCCCAGCAGGGCCATGCTGCAGCTCTTGAGATTCGTAGAACCGCAGTCCATATTGAAGGTCTTAGATTAATACGTTTTGAGACAAAGTCAACGAAAGTATCCTACAAAATCTAGACCGTTGGGTTTTCTTTACATTAAAACGGAATCATCAGCATACAATAGGACAGGGGCTGCCCGGTTCTTATCCCTGGGGAGAGGATGTGGTCCGTCGGCTGCGCTGCCGCCTCTGGTGCAGGAAACCAGGGTTCGAGCCTCGAGGTCGCGTCCACATCCTGTGATTCTGGGCAAATCACTTAATCTCCCCGTGCCTGAATGTGTAATGTAAATACGGTGCTATGTAAAGCGCTCCAATACCTTTGGGTCGAGTTCGCGCTATATAAATATGCAACAACAAAAAAACCACAAAAAAAAACCCTAAAGTCAAAAAAGATCCCTCACACAATAGATGCAATCTCTAATTTCAAAAGGCTATGTAATGTTTATGTACCTAGTTTCGCCACCGTTCATTGGCACTTATACTTTACTATTTATTTTAAAGCAAAAAAATCCTCTCACTAGTAGCCCACAAATACTTATATATAGATGTTCAATTCACAATCAACAACAAATTTGCACATAAACACTTAAAAGGAAAGAGAACATGAATTTGTACATTCAAAAACACATAAGATATTTTTTTTGTCTATGGGCTATTTTCTCGCCCAAAGTATATATTTAGAACATAATTTCACAAGAATTATATCACATAAGTACAAGACAACATTTCACATAAATAAAGACTTAGAATCCCCGGGACCACTATCAACTCATACGTTACTTTTTCTGTACAAGCATACAAATATGCATTGCAAATTCGTCATGTAATGCAATATCAACACCCAAAGTATACTATTAAACAAAATGGAAAACTTAGGCAACATCTAATTAAAGATATCCCATGCGCAAGTATATTAGGGGGGCCCTATGGGATTTGGGTATAGCAATAATAATTCGAACAAACATAGAAGGAAAATACATCAATTAGCTAATTTAAACATATAGTGATTTAATCCATTTTTAAGGATGCTAAATTCCCTCAAATCCTTAGATTCCGCCAACTCGTTCCGACCTTCTAGATTGCCCTATACAGTTGATGAAGGTCTTCCTCAGGGCATATAGGTGGGGGGGGGAGGATACTGTGTGTGAAACATAAATATGTAAAGTGAGTTTCGGTGAAAAGAATTCATGTTGTATTAAATAACCACGGGCATCCCTGCTAAAAGACATAACTCAATTTAACCCAGTAATTGTCCCTGCATGGGTGCCCACATGGATCCTTGGTCAGGGCCACTGAAATTTTGTGATCGTGCTGCTGCAGTGTTTTCCCAGCATTAATATGAAATTGCAGCATTTGCCACTTAAACCATCATCTACTGCATAATCTGCAGAGTCTAAGGATAAAAACTGTTTCTAGCTCAAAGGGTTAAAAAGTTTCTGAAAAGCAAAAGCAGCGATACGTACTGGTATGCACTGAAAGACCCTTTGTAAAGACTGAATGGTCACCTTTCCGTTGCTTACTGCTACATTTGAGTGTTAAACTGCTACTCGGAGATGCAACCTAGGCCCATTCAATGTAACAAGTGCCACAAAATGACAAAATAGTCAAGTAATATCATACAATGTGCCCCATTATGCCAGATAATTTGGCTTTTCGTGCCGCATAATTTGGGCCGCATAATTCCAGTGACCTTGATTATGGTTTACTTTTATCCTATGAACACCCATCATTCGCGTAATTTATGTCACTTAATTTTGCTCCCAAGTACTACTTACATAATAAAATCCATGCTTTCAAAATTGCTTCCCAACCCACTTCCTCGTCTCCTCCCCACCACGGATTTTTAAATGATACAATGAAAAATAACGCGACCAGTGTTCGGCTCTAGTTTTACGGTTAAAAACAGTTGCCAACTACTATGTTCGCCCTCCCAATAACGAAAAGCGAAGTTCTGACGTACCATGTTGGTCTGCATAGTCGGATAGCACGCCCACCTCCTAAGAGGTCCCGCCCTCTAATTTAGACTTTACTTACAAAGCATACTAAACCACGCCCCACGGCAGCTGCCGTCTTCCGCGCCTGAGCACTTCACATCCTCTTTAATCCTCACTATGTGCACCTACGATGCTGGTGCGCCTGAGTCTGGCCCCTGCCTCAGGTGTGATGCCTTACCACTGGCCGCGCTCAGTGATTCTCCCCGCTCGTTCACCCGTCTCCCACGGCGTTTTTTGCGCATGGCTGCGGCTCAGACACCTGAAAAGGGCGGCTAACGAAGTTTTCAACTTTCTTTACCATGGCGCGCGGTAGTTAGGCTCACTGCAGTTCAATGAACGAGAAAAGAACGGGGCACCTCTTGCCTCCGCCGCCATGCTTGATCTTACAACTAGCCGGTTTTCAGTCCTTAAACCATCCCGCTACAGTCTTTCTTCTATTGCTATGACCATGTTTGTGACGCTACACGCCTTGGAAATTGGAGGTGGTCGCTACCCGCACGTGTGAGCTCTGAGCTGACGGACATATTGAAAAACCTGAACAGAAGCACGTAGTATTTATGATCTTAACAATTAAAAGATTTCGCAAAGTTTAAATCTCGCAATTTTAATTTGTTTACAAACTTGCAGTATGGTTTAACATTATTGCTCGTTTAAGTTAACTTTATTATGTTACCTTGATGGTTAAGTAAAATAGAGGTGACTCGCATTAATATGATGAAAAACAAACAGGGTAGTTGAATTAACAATGCCTGTGTCATAAAGTCGATTTTTCAGTCATGTATTAGCGAGTGGCAGTTCAGGCCATTGCAAGTCGGCTGTTGTGATCACGACGCTAGAGCTTTAATCTGCAACGTAGGAAGTAAGTAAATGTGTTTTTGCACGCCAGTGACAACTCCCCGCGCTCCACCTCCTCTTGTGTTTTGACATGTCAAAGAGAGGACTGGTTGGTGGAGGTAATCTCTCCCATAGAAATATAGTGCATAAAGGACAAGTAACGTTAGTCGGAAATCGGCACGGCGTATTGACTAATTTTAGAGGCAGGTGTTGGGAACTTCTCGCAAAGATTTATTTTAAGTTGCCTCCGTCTAGCGCCCAAATGCAGAGTGCCTACTACTAGGGTTCACGATCTGTATTAAGTCGGGGCATGTAGGGAAGGGCTGCCTGCATAAGTAAAGGTGAGCTGAACACAGCAAGAAAGCCGATTTGTCTTTTACATAAGCCAATAAAAAGATCTGAAAACCTTAGTTGAAGAGACCTTAAATCAGCAGGGAACCCTTGAAAGCACACATGTTGCAGGTACTGAGCAAAATTGAGTGGGGGTCGATATGCCGCTGGCCACTTATTTTCTGGGTTGTAAAAATGGAAACTGCAACTTTATTATGTCAGGAATTTTTAAACCAATTTTCTACCACAACGGTTTGCACGAAACGAAGCTTCATTTTTATACATCTTTATTGTAATCCTAATGTGATAAAAAAGAAGAATAGTGATCTTATGGTGTTTGTTGTATAGGGACTTGAAGCGGAAGTAACCCAACTCTCTGGAGTAGTGTTCAAACAAAAGTTCATTTACATATTGTTTGACTGAGCCCTTTCTGCAGGGTCATCCTCCAAATTTTTGTCTACACCCTCCTGTTTTCTGAATGTTTTTTTTGGCTTTTAAGACTTTGTGCACTTTACCACTGCCAACCAGTGCTAAAGTGGTTGTGCTCTCGCATTAAAATATGGCAGAATTGGCTTATACACACTGCATATTTAATATATTTGTACAGCCATAGTAGAGTGGTACTACATGTGCTTGGGTCCTTTAAATTAAATGCTACTAGTGGTTTAGCAGGACTGATTTTCCCACCCACTTAAGTAGCCCTTCAAATGTTTTTCAGGCCTGCCACTGCAGCTTGTTTGTGCAATTTTAAACTGCCATTTTGACCTTTCAAAATAAACCTTGTGGCAGGCCCAAACTTTCCTCTTTAATACTTATGGCACCCTTATGATGAGACATGGACAGCCCGGAGGGAAGGGTGCAGTGTATTTAAAAAGTAGCACATACTTTTAGGTTTTACGTGTCCTGGCAGTAAAAAAACTCTTAAATTAGTTTTCCACTACTGCAAGGTCCACCTTTCCCAAAGGAAAGTATTGGAATTACCTTAATACATTTAATAAGCTGTAACTTCTAATTGGCAACAGGTAACCAGTTCATGTTTGGTGTTTTTGGGGGGTTGTAAGGATAACTATTCATATGGTAAAGTCAGATTTTAAAATTGCCACTTTCAGAAAATGGGTCTTTTCTTACCGTAGTCATTTAGTGCCTGCATCCTGTCTCTAGGGTCTCGACTAGTTGTAGCTGACAGTTGGGCTTTGTGTATTGTGACCTGTCCTCAGGACACCCACGCGCCACACGGCCCTCCAGCTGTGTCTGTGTGCCCCCTCCCTCGCTCGCTGCTGATCGTTGCCGTTCCGCTAAGTGCTGTGCCCTGTGTTTATTTTCACCACTTGTTGCCTGTATTGCCCCTGTTTTTTGCTCCGTGTATTTTTCTGTTGTATTTTAGCCCCTGTTCCCTGTGACCCCCGCTCCCCGCCGCCGTACATCTCGGCCCGCCCCCTTTTCTTCTGTGCCCTCCCCGCTCCCAGCTGCCCCTCCCTCCCACTTGTCCTTAATGGTGACCGCGCGGCGCAGGTGAGTGTGACCTGTCCTCAGGACACCCCCGCACCTCACGGCCCTCCAGCTGTCTGTGTGCCCCCTCCCTCGCTCGCTGCTGATCGTTGCCGTTCCGCTAAGTGCTGTGCCCTGTGTTTATTTTCACCACTTGTTGCCTGTATTGCCCCTGTTTTTTGCTCCGTGTATTTTTCTGTTGTATTTTAGCCCCTGTTCCCTGTGAACCCCGCTCCCCGCCGCCGTACATCGCGGCCCCGCCCCCTTTTCTTCTGTGCCCTCACCGCTCCCAGCTGCCCCTCCCTCCCACTTGTCCTTAAATGGAGACCACGCGTGCGGGCAGTGTTCACGTGCAGCGGGTGCGCCGAAGGCGCTCCAAAGGCAAGCCCGTGTGCGCCCGTCCCCGCCTGGACCGCGCCCAGCGCCAGGACCCCTGGCCCCCGCAGATTCCAGCCCACCCGCTGATCGTACAACGCCGCCACCCTCAACGCACTCAACACCGGCCGGAGCCCCGGCTGCTACCAAGCCACCCGAGACGCACCCACGGACCCTTCACCTGCCGAACCTGCAAGTTCACCTGCCTCCGGACCTGCGCGGCACCCGCCAAGCCGACCCCCAGCAGCAACCACCTGAAGTGCATCCTGCTCAACACCCGCTCCATCCACAGACACGCCATAGAACTCTGGAACCTGCTCGACACCACATCTCCAGACGTCGCCTTCCTCACGGAAACCTGGATGAACGCCTCCTCAGCGCCCGACATCGCCATCCCGGACGGTTACAAGATCACCTGGAGGGACCGCGTCAACCAGACCGGAGGAGGCATCGCCATCGTCCACAGAAACACCATCCGCATCACGACCAACACAGACGACACCCTCGCAGCCGAACACCTGCACTTCCAGATCCACACCGACCCCAAGACCACCCTCAGAGGCACCCTCATCTACAGACCCCCTGGACCCCGCACACACTTCAGCGAAGACATCGCAGATTTCATCAGCCCGCACGCCCTCCCCTCCGCCGACTACATCCTCATAGGGGACCTCAACTTCCACCTGGAGAACAACAATGACAGCAACACCACCACCCTGCTGGACAACCTCGCCAACCTCGGACTCAAGCAACTGTTGACCACCCCCACCCACTACGCTGGACACACGCTTGACCCCGTCTTCTCATCAAGCAAGTACATCTCCTTCAGCCACGCCACCGGACTTCACTGGACAGACCACAGCTGCGTCCACTTCAGCTACCGAAAGACCACGACCCACCACCACCCACAACAGGTTCCCCGCAGGAGCTGGAGCAAGATCACCTCCGACCAGCTCACCACATCCCTGACCCAAATCACCCCCGCCAGAACAACGGACCCCAGCCAAGCAGCCGACAACCTCACACAGTGGATCACCATCTGCGCAGATGACCTGGCTCCACTGAAGCCCGCCCCCCCCCCCCAGCAGACCCGGCAGCAAGAAAGACCCCTGGTTCACCGACGAACTCAAGAGCTCCAAGAGGAACGGCCGCATCCTCGAGAAAGCTTGGCGCAACGACCCGACTACAGACAACATGACGACCCTCAAGCACGCCACCCGCAAACACCACCAGCTGATCCACACCACCAAGAAGACAGCATTCAAGGAACGACTAGACGACAACGCCCACAACAGCAAGGAACTCTTCAGCATCGTCCAAGAGCTCTCCAACCCCAGCGCCGGAAACGACATCACTCCCTCGCAAGACCTCTGCAACTCCCTCGCCTCGTTCTTCCACAGCAAGATCGCAGACATACACAACAGCTTCAGCACACAGCCCACGCACCCTACCACTGAACCAACGCCCCCCACCACCACCCTCCGCGCCTGGACCCCGATCAGCACCGAAGACACCATCCGCACGATGAACACCATCCACTCCGGATCACCAACCAACCCTTGCCCCCACCACGTCTTCAACAAGGCCGACTCCGTCATCGCACCCCATCTCCGGGACATCATCAACTGCTCCTTCAACACCGCCACCTTCCCGGAGAGCTGGAAGTATGCCGAACCCAGCGCCCTACTGAAGAAACCATCAGCGGACCCCACCGACCTAAAAAACTATCGCCCCATCTCGCTCCTCCCTTTTCCTGCCAAAGTCATCGAGAAGACCGTCAACAGACAGCTGGCCGCCTTCCTCGAGACGAATGGATCCCTCGACCACTCGCAATCCGGTTTCTGAGCCAACCACAGCACCGAGACCGCCCTCATCGCAGCCACTGACGACATCCGAGCCCTACTCGACAACGGGGAAACAGCGGCCCTCATCCTCCTGGATCTCTCCGCAGCGTTCGACACTGTCTGCCACCACACCCTAGTGCAGCGCCTCAACATCGGAATCCAAGAGAAGGCACTGGAATGGATCATCTCGTTCCTCACTGGAAGAACCCAGAGAGTCCGCCTCCCCCCCCCGTTCAGATCCGAGGCCACCGAAGTCATCTGCGGCGTACCACAAGGATCTTCTCTCAGCCCCACCCTCTTCAACATCTACATGAGCCCCCTCGCGGCCATCGCACGCCAACACAACCTCAACATCATCTCCTCCGCCGACGACACCCAGCTGATCCTCTCCCTCACCAACGACCCCTCCACCGCCAGAACCAACCTACACGAAGGGATGAAAGACGTAGCCGAGTGGATGAAGAACAGCCGCCTGTAACTGAAGGAAGTCCTCATCCTGGGATCATCACCCTCCGCCTGGGATGACTCCTGGTGGCCCCCGGCCCTGGGCAGCGCACCCAAACCAAAGGACCACGCGTGCAACCTGGGCTTCATCCTGGACTCCTCCCTCTCGATGACCAGACAAGTCAATGCCGTCTCTTCGTCATGTTTCAACATCCTACGCATGCTCCGAAAGATCTTCCGATGGATCCCCACCGAAACCAGGAAGACGGTCACCCAGGCACTCGTCACCAGCCGACTGGACTACGGAAACACCCTCTACGCCGGAACCACAGCCAAACTGCAGAAAAGACTCCAACGCATCCAGAACGCCTCAGCACGACTCATCCTGGACATCCCCCGACACAGCCACATCTCCGGACACCTGAGAGACCTGCACTGGCTCCCCGTCAGCAAAAGAATCACGTTCCGACTCCTCACCCACGCACACAAAGCCCTCCACAACCTGGGACCCAGGGACCTCAACAACCGCCTGACCTTCTACACTCCCACTCGCCAGCTACGATCGACCAGCCTCGCCCTCGCCTCCGTTCCACGCATCCGAAAAGCCACCACGGGAGGAAGATCCTTCTCCTACCTGGCAGCCAAGACTTGGAACTCCCTCCCCCGCCCCATCCACCTCCGCCTGACCTCAGACCACCTCTCCTTCAGGAAGCAACTCAAGACCTGGCTGTTCGAGCAGTAGCGGCCCCCCCCCAAGCTCCTTGAGACCCTCCGGGTGAGTAGCGCGCTATACAAATGTTATGATTGATTGATTGATTGTATTCCAATACAGAGCTTATGTGTGCCTGGATGGGCCATCACTGGCAGGGTGGATCTGGGTACAGCCCTAATTACATTAGAATAGTCTGTGCCTTGCCTCTACACTTAGGGCTGCTTACCCTCTGGAGCCAGGACAGGCAAGAAACTGTGACTTCAAAGGGAAACTTCTAGCAGCTTCTCCCAATTCAAAGGAGGCACGTGGTGTAAATATTGGACCTCAGACTCAACCTCTTCAGTCCTCTTTTTGACATGTGGAGACTTCCAGGAAGGAGGACTGCTGTGCCTCTGAAAGGACTGCCGCTCTGCTGGACTGCTTCTTTGCTGCCCTCCTGCATGAGTCAGTGATTGGACCTGCACCTAAGCCCATGACTCCCAGAGTGAATCTATGGGCTAGTTTGTAGGCCTCCTGTTCAGAGTCACAGGGACATAACCAGCTCCCAAACCATATGATCCAGCTCCCGACTGTCTGAACCAGATCCAGCCGGAGGCAGTCCCTGACCCCCATGTGGTACCCTTTAAGACTGTTGGTGTGGCCTCAGTGGAGCTGAATTGAAGTTCTTGGGCTCTTCACGACTGCGAACAGGCCCATTGGTGCCAAAGCCTTGTTGCACGCCCTGCCGCCAACATAAATCACACTGAAACTAAGATGGCCCCCCAGACGGAACAACAAAGCGAAGCTTCTGGGTTCCAGGATCACAATCTGCAAAAGTCCTGTGCTAACCCCTGCCATCCAAACCTCTGCTGCAGACATCTCTTGTGAATAGACTTCTTGATCCTTTACTGAATTCGACGGAGTGACCTGTAACCCCCTCAGCGATTAAATTGTCCCAGTAGTGGTGTGAGGCTGTGATTGCCGAGCTCTGAAGACATCTACGTTGCTGTTGACCGACACTGCTCCCAACTGCTGGTCCTGCCTGATGTGTTGAGCAGACGTTTTCAAGCTCCTGTTTTGGCGGGGGGGAAGGGGCTAAGCAGCTCTGGAGTGACAGCCGATAAGGTGCCACAACACGACATCTGGCTGCCGACCCTGTCCGGTGAGGGAGCCGGCACGGGCTGATGCCTGTTTTGGCTGCGGGGCAGGGAGAGGGCATCCGGCTGTCTTTCTTGCTCGGTGGGTGAGCCAACTGCACTGATGTATTTTTTTTCTCTGGGACCAGTGCGAGGGCAGCGTTGGAGTGGCAGCCTGCTGTTCCGCCCCCTCCCCTTCGCATTTGAGTCGTGCTCAGGCTTGCTACACTCTGAACTTCGTGCTGGCTTGTGGCTTTCCCCCGTACGCTTGAGTGCCAGGAAGCGTAGTTTGCAGAAGGGGGAGGCAAAGAACGGAAGGGTTTGCAGGATTGTGGGCTGTGCTTGCCACGATCCCTATCAATGTTTCACAGTTCAATTGGCCCACGTTTCAGTTCAATCAGCATTCCCAGTTACAAGATGGCTGTCCCACCAGATTGACTGTTGTTGCCCAAGAAAGTCTCTGAAAGTAAAAGAGGATTCTGGCCCAGCTGAATTCAACTGAAAATAAGCATTTCCAATACAATAGGTCTCGCAAATGCGAGAGTTTAAGCTATTGGCATTGTAAATGACAATGCCTTTTATTTATTTGATAATTAACACATAAATAAAAGGCATTGTCATTTACAATGCCAATAGCTCAGTCTTGTAAATGCGAGACCTATTCAAAGAAGCTGCCGCCATTGTCCCGGCTGCTCGGAAAATGAAAGCACGCATGGCGCGCTGAATGTTGCAGGAAAGCATATCGTGCCTGCAGTAGGAGAAACTCATTCAAGAAAATAGTGCTTACAGACAAAAAAAGACTCACTGTGTAACAAACGAAGCAAAAGTGCCAGTCCGCATGGGAGATAACAAATGAAGACAAGGCTGTTCTAAGGAGGGACTAACGAGCCTATTAACAAATCAGAAGCCTGTATTTACGAAGGGCAATGACACAAGCCAATGACCAATATGAGCGGAGAGTGGGCGGGGCTTCAATTCCATACTCCAATACATCGTCTCGTAGAGCAGCGCATGCGCGCTGACTCTAGGCTCGACCTAAAATATATAGAGCACCATCTGCAAAGGTCCTTTCAGCGCAGTATGGATGCACAACAATAGGAAACATGTAGACATGTTCACAGCTGCTGCCTAGGGAGTGGCTCAGTGGGGCACTTTGGCTCATGGCTCCACATCCCTTCTCCTTGCATCTGTACGAAAACTACCAATATAAGAGTTCTGAACATTATTTCCCACAACTTTTTTTTTTTAAAAAAGCATTGGCAACACCAATAGGTTTGACTTGCACTCAGAATCCTGAGGACAACATTTAAAAGCAGTCTACTGCAGTGGAAAGCAAATGTAGGCAAGGCAAAGCAAACGGGTGTCGCCTTTATAATGAGTGCAGATCTTTTGGCTGTCCCAATGTTTGACTGAAAATTACTGTTTAAAAAAAAAAAAAGATATATCCTGGAGAAAAAGCAAGCATATATTATAGTATCTCAAAACTGTACATAGAATCCAATTTTAATAAGTGGCATGGTCTACTTTTCAAATACTTTTCACTCTGGAAACTAAACAGAATTGAAAAAGAAACAGGAAGTGTCAGAATGTATAGGGAAATGCTTGTCAAGGCTAATCTACTATTCACAGGATTCAACCAGTTGGTCCTCTGCAATAGCCCAGTGAACAGATTTGTGGCCCTCCAGGAGAAGTGTCATGCTGAGTACACTTTCTTCAGGCAACAGCTGAGTGTGTGCAGTACATGGCCGGTTCTTCCCCCCAGCACCTTTAAAGCCTTTGTGTGCCAAAGCTTGTGTTTTTAAACAATGTGTGGAAGGCAGGTAATAAAACAAACAACAAACTTTAAAGTCTACTCTTGAGCCAGACAGCAGAAAGAATATCTCTGATGCTGTACTGTTTGGAGGGGTGGGAAGCAAGGCAGCATGGGAAGAGGTGTGGATTTGAGGGAGGTGGTTCAGCACATGATGGAGAGAGCTTGAAAATGCATACACGCTTGTGAAGTGTTAACAAAAAATAAATACTGAGTCCTCTAAATGGAAGCGGTGGAAGAATGCCAGAAGTAAACGTCACCCGAAGCTAGGTACACTGCAGGGGGAGTCGGCATTCTAGCATATTGGCGACTGAACTTTCATGGTGGGGGCAGGGACAGGAAGTAAGGGCACAGAAGTACGGCTGAGGACTTCAACCCACATATCGGATGATAGCTTTAGTAGGAGTAGGCCCTATGCCTGGATTTACTAGGGTTTGCAGGAAAAAAGTAACCTACTCAAGCACCGACTCCTGTCAGTCACTGTGCACCCGCTCAATCCCCAGGTCTGGCAGGAACATATCACAAGTCAACTAACTAAATGGACCACAAAGAGGCTCCGGGAAGGTACACACACAAACAGAGGAAGGCAAACCATCAAACAGCAAACAGTCTCACATCAGACCACTTGCGCTATCTGGGAGGAGAGAAATAAAAGCAATTACAGTAATTATACAATTGATGTATTTCAAGAGAAGTAATTTAACGTGCTATGAATCAGTGTACTTTTGAGATGTAAAAAAGTCTTATGCTCCGCAAAGCAACCACTTATATGAGGATGAATGAAGCTTTAAACAGCCAATAGGATTGAATGAGCGAGTAATACTACTCTGGATAGGGCAAACCCCACTCTATTTTACATACGTGGTAACACTGCATGGTTACAAAATTAAATCACCAGGTACAAGCCAATCGAAAACTCCCATCGGCCAGAAAGAGAGACCCAGGAAACAGCCAAAAACACCGACTACAAATACACAGGGGACGTTCCCAGCACCCTTGAGAAATCCCCATCCAGTGTAATGGAGATCCTCAGCAACACCCCTCCCCCCCACCCCCCCCGCATTAACCACACTGCCAGTAGGAAACCACTACCTTCTGCAAACTCCTTTCCCCCAACACACTCCAGAACCCCAACTCAAGAAACACCCCCACAACCCTGTGGGAAATTCCACCACTCTTGAAAGGGTGAACCCAACTGACCCTCTAAATCCACTGACACCTACCAACCATACATACGAGACCCCAGAGTCCAGCTGAAGGAAGTCCACCATCAGCCCATAGGGGCTATTTATTAGCTGAATTGCCACCCCGGAAACCCATGAGCCTCCACAGTAGCTCCTCTGTCCTGTGCTCACACACAGGAAGATGCACTATTGTACCCTCGGGGGTAAAAGGGGGGGCATCTAATGCAAGCCCTGGAAGCCTGTGCCGCATTACTAACCGGTATTAACTTAAAGCTAAGGAAAACGGATTGCTGCACTGCTCTCTCCAGCGCCGACAGCCACCACATTGTGCCCACTGCACCAACAGGTAAACCCGCCACAGCGAGACACTACCCACAGAACAATCCTTAAAGAAACGTTATCGCGCAACAGGTTACAGCAAGGGAAGCTGTGCGGGCACTGCATTAACCTCACCGCCTGCTTCCAGACAAATCAGTGTTGATACAACATCCCCAGTCCCAATGTGGCGCCTGAGAAGCGGTTCTGTCGTATAGCATGCCTCGCCTACCCCAGTGCTGTCTCTTCCGGACCTGCCCTTCACAAGTTTGCTGGGGCCGTCGTAACACCGCTGCCTCCAGCACTCGAACCGCACGCTCTGCTAGTCCCTCAGCCCGTGTGCGACGCCGCTCACCGACCGGCGCGCGCACACGGATGACATCCAGCGGTGTGCCTGCTGCCCACGTGGTCCTCCACGCAGTGAAAACACAAATTCCAACCCCTGGGAGCGCGCGTTCTTCCCACCGCCGTCTGCCCCGGGATCGCGCACTGTAACCACGCCACCGGCCTTAGTCCACAGCTACGAAAGGCAGGACGATGAGGGGAGTAGGCGAGCTGTGTAGATCGCTGTACCCGCTCGTTGGCTGCTGAACAGGGAGGTGGCTATTTCAGAGAAGTGGTATGCTGGGAATCCCTCTTGGTGACAAACGAAACAAGCAGTACAGGAAGTCCGGCGGGAGCCCACCCCGCCTTCGTGAATGCCGCATGGTGCGGCCAAAGCAGGATTTCAGGCAGGACTCCTGTGAGCAAGATGGAGCCCCGCGTGTTGCTGCAGTGACCGGCTGAAGACGCGAGACCAGCCGGGGAGCAGCGCAGATTCCCCACAAGAGCCGGTAAGTGGGGTGAGGCATGCTGGACGTGGTAAGCATGCCACACCTGGACAGGAGATGTGCAAGCGTATGGTGCGAGCAGGAGTTGTGATAATGCCATGACCCGTATGCGTGCACATCTTCTGTCTGTTAAGCTTCGGCACAGACAGTCGATGTGATTGCGTACAGCTCGCGGCGTTATTACAACGCCTGCTCGCTCCATGCGCATGCACATCTCCTGTCCAGGACTTGCCGTACGCGTGCACCTGTCCTGTCCCGCATCGCAAAGAAAGTCGACAACAATAGATCTCGCCCACGCGTGCAGCGCATGGCGCTGCATCGCTAGGAGAGACCTAAAAAGGTAGGACTGCAGCCCAAGGTAGTAATTGAAGTCAAAGGAAGACCATGAGCATTTTTGACCTGCATGAAAGTAAAGTAGGACTCCAATCCAGCTATGCCTGGCAGTGGCTGTCTTAGAAGGTTACCTCTATTATTCACAGGCAAGTTGTACTCAGATCTCACCCCACCCCCCATCTCGTGAATGGATGCACTTATCACCATTTAGGCTATGATTATACTGCACACTGTTCGTCAATATAAATTCCATGGCGAAAGCCGATGCCTGTTAGCCCTTAAATAAATAATGCCACTTGATTAGTGCACATATACCCAGTTTTAACTCGCTCCTTGGTCTCTCTCTCACCATGGTGCTAAATATCACTATCCCTATCGATGACCTTCTATCACCAGTAGGTCACAATACCTTTTAGATTACTTTCTCTCCTAACCTATCGAAAAACACCTCTAAGAACTTCAAGCATAACCTTCTCAAGAGGCACCCAGAAACACTTATATCTGATGCATCCATATGCACGTCTAAAGGCATCTTCGTTAACAACCTAATCTTTTTTCCAAACAGAAGAGCCCAATGGAGAAAAGCCTTTACATCCATTCTCAGTGCCAAATTAATAAAGAAAACACCTCTTGGTTTTAGACATCCATTATTCTCTCTCCAATGGTGACCTCACCATTTCCATATACAACAATGGGATCACTCTTATTCAGTCATCGGATCAAAACCTAGAACAATTTGACAAAGTATTTATGAGAATTAAAAATTTGATGGCTAACATTGTAACTCCTGTCACAAGATCAATCTCTAACAAATTCAGTGAAACCCCAATGCCTTGCCACTGATGCTATTTCCTACACAACATCTTTCTCTCATACCAGAGATCAGGCTGACCCCGCACAATGCACTATCAGGGTTTCATGTAGGGTCAATCCAAGCCTGCGTACAGCCTCTAAAATATGCTCATTCCACAACTCATTGAACCACCCTGAACCCTCTAAACATTTGACTGGGAAACACCGCTTTATAGTTTGTGTTAGACCTTGCTTTTAAAGCGGGTTAACCCCATATTTTTTGCTTTGTGACTTTCTGTTTCTGTCCTGTTTTTATTGGTTTTATGACTGGGCAGTTTACCACTGCTGATCAATGCTAAAGTGCATATGCTCTCTGTTAGAAATGGGATCTCTGGTTGGCTAAGGCTTGCGCCAAAGCCAGGCAGAGACCACCACTCTAGTCAGGGCAAGGGAGTTACACGCTAAAGATAATCCCTGCTCACCCCCTTGGTAGCTTGGCACGAGCAGTCAGGCTTATCCCGGAGGCCATGTGTAAAGCATTTGCGCACGCACACAGCAACAACATCCCAGGCACACCACAAACGGAACTCCACAAAAGGTTATATCAAAAATAGTCTTTGTATTCTCATAACACATTAGAATAGAACTCACATAATATACATGGTGCCACCTGGCACTAGGTCATATCTACAAGGGATTATATACACCTGACAGGGCCCACTGGACCACTGTCAGAACGATCACAGAGTGAACTTAGTAAAAGTAAAACATCATAAACCTACAACCAGTAATCACTGGTAACCACTGTACTCAGCATCAGCCTGTAACATAAACCACATTATGCACAGTATCGCCGTAGACTAAAACGCATTAGACCCTAACCTCCTAAACATAACTCACATTAGGAAATAATCTCAGTGGAACATAATCTCACTAGCCTAAACCATAATAAACAAGCAACCTCATAATCATAAAAGCCACATTTAGAGGTATCAAAACAGGGTGCGTAAATCATACTACATGAATCACATTTCCTAGCACCACATAAATCACATTTAGCACATAGTCTCCTAATAAAGACCATAGTGGAGGCCTTAATCACATTAGGGCCTGGCGCCCTATTAACCTCACAGTCCCCCTGGCCAACTGGCCTTCTCAAAAGGGGCTCAAACGCCCTGTGTCCAGAATGTCAGGGCTGCTGCCTAGCAGCTGAATCCAAAGTGCACCACTGCGCAAACCTAAACGTAGCAGCTGGCACTAAGTGCTGTGCAGCTGTGAATGTATTGGGGCAGAGGAGTGCATCTCACTCCTAACTCAAAAGACATGCCCCCATAGAAAGAATGGCCTAAACGATGCAGCTGCCCACTACTTGCTGGGCAGCTGTGAGTCAAGTGAAGGCCTGGCACCTCTGTGCCGCTTCTGTGCCTCTCAGGGACTCCTGAATTAATTATGCCAAACGGTGCAGCTGCCCGTGCTGGTGCGGCGCAGCTGGGATCAAATAACTCGGCCCTGGCACAACTGTGCCCTCGGGGCCTCATTGGTAGCAAAATGGGATGTTGGCAAAAACATGACAGCTGCCCACTGTCAGGCGGGGCAGCTGGGGTCGGAGCACGAGCGCCGACAATGCGCTTTGATCTGGGAGCCCCCTCACGTACCAAAAGAAACTGCCCCTCGATGTTGGAGCCACACAGGCTCTCAAAACAAAACATGCCCCCTCGTATGAGCGGTAACAAAATGCGGCCATGTCCCCCGCCCAGCCCTCACTCACCGGGATCACTGGCGCTGGATTCTCTAACTCTCCTTCTTCCGGGCAGCAAGCGGGGCTCTCTCTCTCATGAGAGCCTCGCTGGGGATCCGGCTGCACCTCTCTCGCGGCGCTCTGCGGGACCGGCATCACAAGGTGCCGCGTCGGGCCTTGGCCGCGTCTCTCTTTCACCCGGGCCCCCTCCTGGGACCCGGGACTTCTCTTTTCTTTGGCCGCCACCGCGGGGCTCTCCCTCACGCATGGGAGCCCCGCGTCACCACTCACGCCGGCCTCTTTACTCGCGGGGCTTCTCTTCCTTCCCGGAAGCCCTGCCTACTGGAACACAGCCTTCCGGGTCGCGCTGGGCAGTGGCCCGGAAGAGATTCTATGAGCGGCTCGGGCCGCGGCGGTGCTTCTCTTTGTGGCCAATACGGGGTAGGCTCCCGGTAATGAAATATGCAAAAGCGGGGTTGGCACCCGCGTTTCTCAAACCAAAAGCGGGGTGGGCACCCATGTTTCTCAATCCATAAGCGGGGTAGGCTCCCGCGTTCCTCACCTTCAGCAGGGGGAATCCCCAAGTCGGGATTCCCTTAAGAAGATTGCAGCTCAGCGCATCGGTGCCCTCGTGCTCCTATTCCTGGGGGGATAATTCAGAATAAAGCGCTCACAGGGCAGTAGGATGCTGCCATGGTCCTGGGGGATTAAAAGCAAAGCACTCCCAGGGTGCACAGGCCGCCAGAAGTCCTTAGGGGTCAAGGGCAATGCAGGGTATCAGAATATAGCGCTCCCAAGGCGCTTAAGTCCTGCCACAGTCCCAGGGGCATAGCTGGGCCCAGAGAGGCCAGCACACAGGGCCCTCCAGCAAGGAGGCAGCCCCCATGGCGGTTCCTCCTGGGCCCCAGCAGCAGCAAGCCCCCGCAGGTTTTGGATCAGGTACAGAACATTTTCATGGGGTCACAGCCCCTATATTTATACTAACATTTCCTCTGTGTCGCAGCACAGGGCTTGGGGATACCAGTCAGGACTGGTTTAGGGGGGATTTGGAGCACTTTGTTTTGCCAAGCTCCTCTCCCCTTTGTCAGGTGGGAGCTCAGTGATCAGACACACCACAGGGGGCGGAGCCAGCATTGTACAGCCTGGGCACAGTCCTATTCAGAGTCATGGGATTTCTCCTCCCACTGCTCTCAGCCCAGGTGTCCCATTCAGCCTTGCGCTGACTCATCCTGCTCCTCCTGGAGCCACCCACACCTCTCATCCCCTGCCAATCACAAGCCAGACATGCAATTCACATCAGGCAGGCAGACACATAGCACACAGAAATGCCAACTTCTAAAAGTGGCATTTCTCCACCGGTCACAATAAATCTGCGCACACCATTTATTCTCACGAGTTCATACATACTAAACTCGACCCTGCACTCCTCTCATACCAGGAATTACCATGGACACACATATCCCCCATGCATTCCTATGGGAGGGCAGGCCAATCTCACCACACGCACTGAGAGAGCGCATGCACTTAACACTGGGCCACAGTGCTAAACTGCCCAGAGGCCTAAAACCACTACAACCATGTCAGAGCTTAAGGCAAAAAGTCCAGGGGTGAACCTGCCAAAAAGGGCCAAGTCCAACACTCTCCCTGTAAATGGTATGTATGGATTGGTCTTTCCAAAATTGGCTGTTTTAATTTACTAGTCAGTTCCTAGTACAGTGCACTGTGTGCGCCCAGGGCCTGTACATTAAATGCTGCTAGTAGGCCTGCAGCTCTGATTGTGGCACCCACCTAAGCAGCCTGTAAATGTAACTCAGGCCTGCCATTGCAGAACCTGTGTGCAGTCTGGTACTGCCATGTCGACTTGGCAAGTGCCCACACATGCCAGTCCCCAACCTTCCCTTTTCTTACATGTTACTCACCCCTAAGGTAGGCCCAAGGTACCCCTGGGGGCAGGGTGCAGTGTATGTGATTGGTAGGACGTGCCCTGCTGTGTGTGGCAAGTCCTGATAGTGAAATACTTTGCAAGGCTACCTATTGCCATAGGATAGAATGGGGAGTTTGATTATAACATCTTATAAACATAACTACCCCTGGGAACAAGGTTAGAAAATAACGTTTAGTATGCCTGAACTCAGGGGCTGGGGATGTGCAGTGGCTCCAGAGAGTCTGGATGAGTCAGTGCTAGGCTGAATTGGCCTGGTTTGTGTTTGGAGTAGGGGGAGGAGTAACACATGCACATGAATAGGGCTGTGCCTGCCTTCCACAATAATGACACAAAGAGATTTATTGTATAAAAAGGGGCCCAGACCCCAGACTTTTAGATCACTTCTGGGTATCAAGAGGAACGTGTGCCAAGAAGAAGAGCTGGAGAAACTGAGGAGGAATACTGCCCATGTGCTGTTTTCTGTCTGGTGTTGGCCTGCAGTGGCTACTTTCTGACAAGGAAAGGGAAAAGTACTTTGCTGTTTGCTGTGTCCACTGCTTGAGGAAGATCCAAGGGCTTGAAGAAGAGCTTGCCTTCTGTTCTTAAGTCTCAGGGACACAAAGACTTCACCACCAGCTCCCCTGAACTTCCTTACTGGAAGTTCTGACCCGCTAAGAGGTGCATGCTGTTGTTTTGGACCTCTGGAGGCTGTTTGCTGTTGGGAGCTGGAAAAGCAACGTAACAACAAGAAGCGTGACGCATCCGCACCTGTTTCCGACGCATCGCCGAAGAAATCATTGCAGCACCTGCCCGCAGCTCAAGAAATCAGTACACGCCGCATCGAGTGCACCGATCTCTGAAGTCCAAGATCACCGAACCGATCCCGACTCAAGCCCTGCTGTGCAGCTGCAAGAACCCATGAATTGTCCTGGATTGTCGCATCTCATTGAGGCGCCAGGTCTCTCACATAATTTGGGGACTCAGTAAGAAACCAACGCATCCCCGCCACACGCAGTAAGAAACCGACGCATCACCTCCCCTGCGCAGCAGTAAGGAACCAACGCATCACCTTTCCCGAGTGTAAGGAACCAACGCATCATCTTCCCTGCGGCCCTTTTTGTTTGTGTACCCGACGCATCCAAGGTACTTTGTGTGAAAATTGTTGCATCTGCAATTTGCTTTAAACTGAACTATTTCTACCATTTGAAAGTCATATTTTTATTACTGTATTGTGGAGTTTTGTTTGGTTGTTGTTTGGTTTAGATAAATATTACTTATTTTTCTAAACTGGTGTGGTGTCCATTTGTAGTGTTTTCACTATATTACTGTATGTGTTCACAAATGCTTTATACACTGCCTCTGAGATAAGCCTGTCTGCGCATGCCAAGTTACCAAGGGGGTGAACAGGGGTTATTTTAGAAGTGTATTCCCCTTAACCTGACAGGAAGAAGGGCCCCTACTTGGACAAAGGTACCTACCTCTGCCAACTAGAGACCCTCATTTCTAACAGTTTGCAAAAATATCAATCTAGGGAACATTAGGGACCTTTCCCTTCTCCTAATATAAATCCCTCTCTGGCAATACTCCCTCCAACCCACGTCTCATCAGATCTACAACCCAAGTCATCTAGTGAAGGTAACAATTTGCCACCTCCTACTATCCAGCCCTCACCCCCATCCCAAATTGTACGTCCATGATCCATCAATTTCAGGTCAACTCCCCCTTTCATCTTCCCTCTCTTATGAGGATCCCTCTCTACCTTCTAATGGATCTCATTTTCAACCTACCACCAGAACTCCCTTAAACACGTTAAAACCTCCATTCAGTGAGGATTAGCAGTATGATATCAAGAATGATCTTAAACTAGTTAAAGAAAGCATACATATCTTATTGCACATCTTTTAAAAAATAGAGAAACTGGGGGATCTCAGTTTGACTTCGGGGACCAATCAACAGAACCTCTCCTCTCTGCTCGATTACTTCTGAAGGGAAATCTTGGCCAGCGATAACTTACGGAATACTCATGGGAAATTTCGGCCACACGCTAACAATCACTCTAGACCTAATAGGGTTACCGATCATCCGATTGATACAGACATTCATTCCCTATTACTATCTTACAATTCAGTCCATACTGTATCTACTTCCTCTACTTTCAATATACAAAGTATTACCTCCAACCCGTTTAGAGAACCCAGTGTCAACCTCAGATCTATGAACAAGAAAAACTTACTTCTGGTCCAAACCTCACACCTCAAAAGCGTTGTCATCAAATCGATGCTTTTTAATCGCAGATCAGCGGTACGACACACAGCTGATATTGCAGACATGGCCTAGAACTCATGAGCCTAACTGAAACTTGGCTCAAGGAAAACTCCACACCAATCCTGGACATTCTAGTTCCCCCAGACTACATCATAATTAGAATGGCCAGACTGGTTAAAACTGGAGGTCGAGTTGCTTGCATACATCGATCTATTCTCTGCTTGAGAAATATTCACTCGGCTCTGATGTCCTCATACGAACACCTGGAACTCAAAATCTGGAACAATGACAAAATAATACGTACACTCCACACTATCTACCCCCCCTGCAGATAACCTTGTGTTCACTGAACAAATGATGGAGACCACATCAGTGAACGTGGACCATTCTCACAAGCATACCTTCCTTGGGGATTTCAACTTTCATTGGAACAATGAAAATGATCCATTAGTAAACACCTTCAAGACCTTCCTATACGACCTGCATCTTATCCAATTCTGCAACAAGCCTACGCATATCAAAGGTTCCACCCTAGATCTTAGCATGGCCAAAGATAAATACTGATTAGAAAAGGTCAACCTCGAAAAAACAAACTGTGGTCTAGAGATCTGATGAAACATCAATGTAAATGAGCTTTCCAATATGAGCAATATTCTTCTTCAGCCGCCCCACAACATGACAAACTTGGATGATCTCACTGACCACTACACTCGTTCCATGACGGATATCTTCAATGCACTTGCTCCTCTACATCACAAAAGAATCCCTAAAAAGCATTCTGCACGTTGGTTCAACAGCTCCCTTAACGAGGAACGATGTAATCTTAGCTTGTCTGAAAGATCATGTAGAACTTCTTCCCTAGCTAACCTCAAACTACTGAGAAAGACTCGGAATGCCTATAACAAACATATACGCAGCTCTAAATCTGATTACTTTAGATCGCAACTTGACTAGGCACAAAATAGACCTAAAAAAATGATTTGAAATCATCAAACAACAATCGAGCCAACCCTCTAATCAACTCTTGACTCTTAAAGACAATCCCAAGCAGTGAGGAGTTTGCAGCCCATTTCATTGAAAAAACAAGAAAGATAGAATTAGATCTGCAACTCTCCTTATCAGACTTGCAGAATCAAGCTCTCTACTCCTCTGCTTCTGGTTCACCATGGATGGGCTCTCCTATGATAGCAACGGTTGCCTTTATTCCAGAAAATGATGCTTCAGGGAATACCTTCAGACTTCCGGATGTTCTTGAGCTGCTTAACATATTAGCTACATTAAAACCATCAAATCACCTCAACGATCCTAAGCCCACAAAACTCTTTAAAGAGGTTACATCATAAATTTTCACGCTCTGGTCGAAGATTGTACATGAATCCCTCACACAAGGCCTCATTCCAGATTTGTCAAGTCATCCCCATACCAAAGAAACCTAAGGCAGATTTATCTGGGCCTAACAACTACAGACCTATTTCTACTATCATGATTCTATCCAAACTACTCGAGAAATATGTACATACTCAACTCTGTAATCACAGTGATCATTTTCAACTCCTTGATTAATACCAGTCTGGCTTCAGATCAGGTCACAGTACAGAAACTGCCTTAACACACATTGTGGACGATGCCCTAAGACTACTAGACCAGAGTGAGCCTTGCCTACTTATACTGTTGGATCTCTCCTCAGCATTTGAAACGGTCAGATACGACAAATTAATTGACCTACTTGAAACAAGGATGGGGTTATCAGGTACAGTGTTAAATTGGTTTATCTTGTTCCTTCAAGGTAGAGCTCAAAGATTCAAAGTAAACAATGCCCTTTCCAACAGTATTCTTGTTTCAATTAGCGCCCCACAAGGGTCTGCCCTATCACCTACTTCTTTCAACCTGTATCTGGAGCCTCTCACCAAAATTCTGAAACGAACATTCAATATCATATGTATGCTGATGATACCCAACTGTATGTGAAAATTTCTTCACTGGAAGACATTACTACTCTCAACCTTGCACTCTTAAAAACCATACAATGGTTATCGCACAACCACCTTTTGCTTCACCCCTCACAATCATACTGTGCCTATTTAGGACTGGCTCAAACAGCTAATAGCCCTCAACTGCACTCCACATGTAGTTAGCTCCACTAGATCACTAGGCCTAATCCTGGACAAATGCCTAAATATGCAGGACCACATCAGTGCTGCAACAGGAGGAGCCAATTACCAACTCTGCCCATCAAAAAGTTCCTGCCACCCTTTGACCTGCAACAAGCTGTCCAGTCTCTAGTGACCTCCGGTTTAGACTATGGAATTGCACCTGAAATCTGCTGCCAAACTCATCACCGGCTCAAGAAAGCATGACCACATCACACCTGATCTATGCCAACTGAACTGGCTTTTCCATTGATGCAAGGATCAAGTATAAGATTGCTTGCTTGACTCAAAACACACTGCATCAGAACACACCCACGGACCTATCAAATAAACTTGAACTGTCGGGTGGGATTCGGGCATTAAGAATTTCAAACTACTGCTGAAACCCCCAAAGTTCAAAAAGAAAAGAACTTACAACCACGCCTTCTCCGGTCTTGCTTAGAGTATATGGAACGCTCTCCCGCCAGAAATCAAAACAATCCCTTCATCCTCCTCTTTTAAAAAAGAAGTCAAACTCCTGCTCATGAATAGCCCCTGGAGACAATAGTTCTGTAACTCCTTAAACTATTTGAAATGACCCTACAACTTTGACCTCCCCTACCTTTGATGCAATCCGCTTACCGTTCAAGATGTTGATGTCCATTTCCATTTGCCTTTATTATGCTTTTAATGTTTTTGCATAGTTTTCAATAGTTTTTTTGCCTGCTCAAGATTAATCAGCAGAGGACGTAATATAGTGCTCTGTTACCTTGTCGGGTCAGTAGTCATATGCCTGATCATAAATAGCAACTTGAGTCAATAGTACTGTAACCTCACTTACTTTTTTAAATGACCTCACAACTTTGACCTACCCGACCTACGTTGCAATCTACCTATTGCTCAAATGTTGATGTCTATTTTCCTTTGTCTGTAATTATATGCTTCTACTCTTTATACATAGGTTTCGATTATGCTTTCCCGCTCAAGCTTAACCAGCGGGTGACGATGTACAGTGCTCTGATACCCTGCCGGGCCATGTTCGCGATTTATAAAACTTTTCAAATTAAATAAATGATGAACCCGACTTTGCGCTACAGCTGTCACTGACCATGTCATGAGTGATGTAATATGTGACGTAATCAGCAGTGCATTGCGGGGGCGCGAGTTATAGTTAGCTGAACTAACTATAACAGGGGAATTTCTATGGTTTTATACGAGTAAAATGTTCAACTAACTATAACTTTACCTAAAACCTATGTTTTTTTCAGTGAATTTCTAAGGTTTTTTAAATGCTAATTTCTAACTATAACGTGCCTGAATTTCAAAGGTTTTTTAAATGCTAATTTCTAACCATAACGTGCCTGAAACCTATGGTTTTTAAGTGAAATTCAAAGGTTTTTTAAATGCTAGTTTCTAACTATGCCTACAGAGGTAGGACATGTGAAGAACGAAGAAAAAACGCACAGAAAGAAGGAAAAGAAATGCAGAAAGAGGCAACAGAAGTCCACAAAGGCTAAGAAAATTGCAGGAAGAAGCAAGACGTGCAGAAAGAACCAACAGAGGAGCAGAAAGAGGCCTTGTTGCAAAATCATCCCATGCCCACAACTTTTTCAGACAGGTACTGGTGGTAACTGACTGACTAACCAGGCCTAGAGCCAGTGCTATGCTAAAAGACACTTAGAATACAGTGAACACACCTACATACACTAGGGAACACTATGTGTTGGGGTACCCCTGTGATTAGCATGACCTCCTCTGTAAGGCCCTAGTACACAACAGGGCAGGGGGATTAAAACTACCTCTAAGTCAGAGGTGCAGAAATATGCTACTTTAACTAGAAGTCATGTGTTTGCAGAGTGGTGGAGAAAGGGTGCTGGGCGTCCAACCAACGCTCAGGAATTCCGCTGCGTAGAACTTACAGGAGGTACCAGGAGGGATTCTTGGCCCCCAAACTCCCTCAGGACTAAATTGGACTTCATCCCCATCCCGTAGTCTGCCACGAGGCACGTTTGCAGAGTGGTAGAGAAAGGGGGCCATGGCCTCCGAAGACGTTTTAGCAATCCCACTGTGTGGGACTTACTGGAGGAAACAAGAGGGGTGGTTGGCCCCCAAGGACATCCTTGGGGGCCAACTTCCCAAACTATTAACTCCGGTCAGTCCCACGCAGTGGGATTCGTGAGAGGTAGGCAAATGCCATGCCCCCTTTCTCCACCACTCTGCAAACGCGCCCCCTGGCACGTTGTAAATTGGGGGATTAAGTCCCCTTGAATCCTGAGGGTCCCTAGGGTCCAACTAGCCCACCAGGTACCTCCAGTAAGCGCCACCGCGCTTTTGTCTGACAGAATCTATTATTGTGCCCTTATCAAGGAGGCATTCACGTCTACCTCAGACATTTCAAATTAAATGAAATGATATGGAATTGCTACGTTAGCAGAATTGGCTCCTCTTGAGACTGACTCACATCAATACAGACAGTTGCCCCACTGTGGAGTTAATATCTATTCTCACGCATGGTATGTGTCTCTATGGCTTTTTGTAGTCCACATTTTTCTTTTGATCTTTGTATCACATTGGGCTTATCCATACAGTCTGTTATCTTTTCTTGAAATGTTCCATATTATTAGCCCACCCAATAGTTTGGTCTTAGCGTTTTATTCTGAGTTCTGGGTACTGCCCGTTTGTATTTATTGTTAGTCTTTTCTAATCTATACCATCCATATGGTTGAAATATAGTTTTAGCATCAATAGCCTGTATATATTAAAATATACATAGCGAGATTGGCCAAAAATGATATAGTATTTGACCCTCACATACGATATATTAGAACCTATTTTATTATGGCCCTGGGGTAGGCTTTCCCCAGGGCCATCGAGGGCTCCAGGAGGGGGGCCGCGTGACCCCCCTCCCAACGTGTTCACAGCCCCGGGGAGGTGGCGGTCCCTGGGGCGTGTGGGGGGCTCGAGCCCCCCCACAGGTTATATTTAACAAAAGCACCGGGTGGTGGCGGTCCCCGGGGCTTGGGGGGCCTTGGATGCCCCCACCTATTTTAATAACAAGCCCCGGGGGGTGGCTGCGGGGGCCTCCCTGGGCCCCCGCAATTACATTTTCGAATGCCCCCGGGACTTGACCCACCCGGGGGCTAAATAATAACGAAGTGCGGCCGGATCTTCGGATCCGTCGCGACTTTTGCCGATTTCTTTTTTTTTTTAATGCTATTTTTGGTCCTGGGGATCCCTGTGTGACCCCCTGAGTAGGCCTAGCGGGTCAGGGTGTTTGTAGCCTGCCCCTTTTGTTGTTTTACGCCTTTGTTTCCCTGTTTTCTTGTGCCTCAGTTACCGAGGCACAAGATGGCTGCCAACACTTCCTGGTTTGGAGTGTTGACAGCCAATTAGTATAAAGCTCGTGGTCGGGAGGGTGCGCGGATCCTCCGTGCCTCTATATATCGAAACTTTTATTTTTTGATTTTCTCAGCAACTACTGAATGAATTTACACCATTTAAGAAAAAGAGTTCTTTCTGAAACAAGGGCTACCTTTATGTCAAATTTGGTGTAATTCCGTTCAGCAGTTCGAGCTGTAGCCGTGTCTAAAGTTTCCTATGGGAAATGCATTTGTCGACCTCTTTTTTAAAAATTTCTCAGGAACTACTGAACGGATTTACACCATTTAACAAAAAGAGTTCTTTCTGAACCAAGAGCTACCTTTTTGCCAAATTTGATGTAATTCCATTCAGCAGTTCGGGCTGTATTCCTGTCTAAAGTTTCCTATGGAATTTAACATGGAGAAAATACGTTTTGGGACCCCCTTTTTTCTCGGCCCCGCTTGCGAATCACCCCGAAACGTTCAGGATAGGAGCTGACCGGAGCGCCCCACGAGTTTTGAAAATTTTGCGAAGATTCGTCATCAAGTTATTGGTAAAAACAAAAAACGCTTTTCCTATGGAAACTAGGTCCTAACTATAACTATCTACTGGCAACCGCCAGTAGATAATAAGTGTGTGTGTTTGTGTCTACATGCGTATAGTTTTTAAATACAAATCATAGTTTAATAACTTGAGAGGTAATTTAGACGAACAATTTAGGTTTAAATCTGTTTTTATTGATTTTTAAAGGTATATGCAATACAACACTTATCCAACCTACATCCATTGGCCGGTGGAGAACAGTGGGGGAAGAACAGTAGTAACAAAGAAAGATGATAGATAGGGAAGGCTAAGGGGAGGGGGGATTGGGGGAATAAGGAGAAGGGATGATTCAGGTTGGGAAACAGAATCTCCTGACTACTCATAGCGGGGAAGGTTGCAAATCGTTCAGCGTGTGGGAAGGGAGTTATATGCGTGTTAAAGTCTCTCTCTTACACATCAGTGAGTGTTGTGTTCTAGTCGTATGAGGTGAAGGACTCAGAGATAGGCTGGGCAAGTCAGATCCTTAAATTCAATAGAGTGGAATTGCACTCAGGGCCCCCAAGTTTTGTCAAAGCTTGTTAAACCGTCACTCACCTGAAGTCCAGGTTGTTCAACTTGAAAGATGAGATGTTATTTCTCTTCTGCCCCTAAAAATCTATACCCGTCCGACTGAGTTCACAACGCAGTCTGGCAAGAATAGATCTCCAGGGAAAGGGGGAAAAATGGGACAAAATAATAAACAGAAAGAAACACTCTACTGTCTTCAACTTCACTTGACGCCACTCCTTTCTTTGATTAGAATCTTAGGTACTCTTGCGTCTGTGAGCTGACATCTATTTAAAAACACAAACGAAATATGTTAACTCTTCTTCAATAACTGTTCTTATTCCATCTATCTATTAAACATTATCATTAGGGAAATGCCTTCCAGTGCTTGTGGTTATTTTCACCAGAACAGTGTTCGTTAAAGAATGCAGCCTAAATTATATTTCTGGCTAGTATCTGCAGAAAACATAAAAGAATATTAGAACATTGGAATGTTGGGAGCTCCATTGAAAACAATGGAGTGCTCCGGGCTTATAATGGTTGGTATAAGCCCGGAGCTCCAACATTCCAATGTGTCTTTGTTCACAGCTTTGGCTGTGAACAAAGACTTCCGGGAGCCTGAGGGGATTCCAATCCCCTCGCGCTCCCTGAAGGCTTTGTTTTGTTAGAACATTCTGCCCTCTAGTGGCAGAATGTTCTAATAGCCTTATAGCCCTTCGTAGCAGGGCTATACCGGCTTTTAAAGTCCCTCTGCTTTGTTAAAGTCCCTCGCCTTCGGCTCGGGCCTTTAACGCTGCAGCGGGCCTTTAACAGCCGGTATAGCCCGCTACGGCGGGCTATAAGGCTATATTAGAACACTGGAATATTGGGAGCTCCATTGAAAACAATGGAGTGCTCTGGGCTTATAATGGCTGGTATAAGCCCGGAGCACCAACATTCCAATGCTTCTTTGTTCACAGCTCTGGCTGTGAACAAAGGCTTCAGGGAGCCCGAGGGGATTTCAATCCCCTCGCGCTTCTGAAGGCTTTGTTTTATTTGTTAGAACATTCTGCCCTCTAGTGGCAGAATGTTCTAATAGCCTTATAGCCCTTCGTAGCAGGGCTATACCGGCAATTAAAGTCCCGCTGCTTTGTTAAAGTCCCTCGCCTTCAGCTCGGGCCTTTAATAGCCGGTATAGCCCGCTACGGCGGGCTATAAGGCTATAGTATTCACTATATGTACCAATCGCTGCTCATAATATGCTGTGTTGCTGGTCATTAACTTACTGATATCGAACTTCTATTACAACATGTATTGTCTCCTAAAACATATAGAATGAGTCTTGAAATGTCCTTAATTATTGTCCTCTTCTCTTGTTTTTTATTTCTTTATAGGAACAGCTGCTGCCCTTCGTTGCTCCGAAGGTTTGGAAAAAGTTCTGGTATTTCAAGGTGAGTATTTGTAAAAGTATATGAGTCTCAAAAATCGTATTTCGTTCATAAGCGCTACGCAACGACTGCGTCTCTTTTTTTTTTACACTCTTAAATCACTTCTGGTTGACAACCTGCATTGAATCCAAACTAAAGTTATAATAAAATCAAGTTTGTAAATACCTTTATCCCTTTGAACGCACTTCTGATTATGCACGGGATAATCTTACTTGAATATCTCTTTTATCTTTGTTTCAGGTCGGAGCAGAAAGGAATCGGGACCGGAAAGAAGGATCACCGTGTCGGCGTCGCCATGGAGACCCAGCCGGGAACGGAAGCACCGAAGAAGAAATCCTCTTGCTGCAGGAAGGGCGCGGAGACGAACTCTGGAATCCAGGTGAGAAAGTGGGCTAACGAGCGCTAGCGCGTGTGATTGGGTTTCAAGGGCTTTTATAGAGTTCTTGTAGGGTGGGGTTCTTCAGTTGGAGGGGAAGAGAAACGTGGTGCACATGTCCCAACTGCTTAAACAGGCACGTGCAGGTTATGAAAATTAGTTCTTGGTTTGGCAGCGTGACCTTTAAACAAATGCACCCTGATTCTCATATTAGAAACAAGCACAGACAAGTGCGATGATTGTAACAAGACTTGAGTGCTCACGATGGGGCAACATAAAAACAAGCATAAGCAAATATAATGATCTATTAAGCTTTTAGTACAGATAATGGAGCTCTATTGAAAATCTGCATATTAATAACAGAACAGTACACAACAATAGCATGCTTATAAATATGTTCTTATGATGCAGTGTGAGGCTGAGCTATGTTCCTTGCACAAACCCTAACAGTCGCTCCCCTCAAAGGCCGCCCTACAGGGCGAGGTTTCTATGGAAATCTCAAATGAAACTGTGTCACCAATCTAGCAGCATGAACGAAAGATGCTGGTTCCCAAGAATTCTCATCAGCATGATAGCCTTTCCAAGCTATCAGATAATATAGTTTACCTTGAATTCTTTTGGCATCTAAAACACGTTGTACCTTGTATTCTAAATGTCCATCAATAGGAATAGGTGGGGGTGGTGGTTCAGGTCTTGTTTTTGGATTGTAAGGTTTTAACAAGGAGACATGAAAGGTGGGATGCATAGCATATTCAGAAGGTAACTCTAACTGTACCGTAACTGGGTTTATAATTCGATTTATGGGAAATGATCCAATATAACGTGGTTGTAATTTTCGGGGACCTTTCATATTAACATTTTTGGTGGAAAGCCACACTTTATTTCCAACTTGATAATCTTGAGCGACAGTTCTGTGCTTATATGCTTGCTTTTTCATCACTTCTTTGTAATTATGTAAATGTCTTTTTGCCTTTTCTTGAATGTCTAATAAATGATTGAGACGTTCCGTGACAGCCGGTGTAAAGGAAGAAGTTATCGTTATAGGTAATGTTCTTGGATGATAACCATTTAGAAAATAAAATGGTGTACATTGCGTAGCTGAATGTACATTATTATTATAAATACATTCTGCTACTGGCAATGCTTTTATCCTATTCACTGGTAAATTCAGCCATTAAACAACGTAGTGTTTGTAGTAATGTTTGATTAGTTCTTTCTGTTTGACCATTGGTTTCCAGATGGAAGGCTGTGGAAAGAGCTATGTCCATCTGTAAATTTTTACTCAGTCTTGTCCAAAATTTAGAAGTAAATTGGCTACCTCTATCAGACACAATTTTGGTCGACAAGCCATGCAAACACACTATTTCTTTTATAAAGATGTTAGTAAATTCTACTACAGTTGGGAGTTTGTGTAGAGGTATGAAGTGTGCCATTTTAGATAAATAATCTACGACTACCAAAATAGTTGTATATTTATTTGCTGCAGGTAGATTAGAAATAAAGTCTACGCTTATTGTATGCCAAGGAGTTGGAGGGGTTGATAATGGCTGCAGAAATCCAGTTGGTGCCTTATGTGAAGATTTATTTATAACACAGATAGGACAGGCTGTTACATAATTTTGAACGTCCGTGAGCATCGAAGACCACCAAAAATGTTTCTTACAATTTTCTAGCGTTTTCTGATATCCTGGATGGCCAGCTAAGGTTGAATCATGATGCCATGTTAACACTATTTTCTGCAATTCAATAGTTGGTAGGAATATTAAAGAGTTATGATAGAATAAACCCTCTTGGATTGAATTCTTGGGATTTTTTAGCCATTCTTGTGCATTTAACTTAAGATGTTCTGTCCTGACTAACGTCATGAAATCGCTTTGTGTAATTGGTGCCAATATTTTCTGTGGGGGAATGATAGGAGGACCTATTGCATCTTTCTTAGATTCAGTAGTGTAACCATATCTTGATATAATATCTGATTGCACTTGTTGTGTCCCTAGCCTATAAGTAATCACAAAATCAAAAGCACAAAAAAAATTCAACCATCGCATTTGACGAGGTGTGAGTGCCTTTACAGAACAAAAAAATTGTAGGTTCTTATGGTCACTAAATATGGTTACAGGATATTTTGCTCCCAATTAATGATGTCTCCATTCAGTGAAAATTAACTTAATTGCTAAGAGTTCTCTCTCTGACACTGTGTAATTCTGCTTGGCAGGGAGTAGTTTTTTTTTAGAATAGAACGCTACAGGATGTAACTGTCCATCTTGAGTATCTCTCTGTGAGAGAACTCCTCCAACCGCCATTTGTGAAGCATCCGCTTCTACAAAAAAAGGAAGATCCGGATCTGGATGTCTTAATACAGGTGCAGAAGTGAATTTCTTTTTTAAATGAGCAAAAGCGTGGGCTGCCTGATCTGTCCAAGAAAATACGTGTCCCTTCTGTAAAAGTTTAATGGGCACCACTGTCTCTGCAAAGTGAAGTATAAAACGCCTATAAAAATTGGTGAAACCCAAAAGTTTCTGCACTTCTTTTACCAATGTGGGTTCTGGCCAATCCTCTATAGCGCTCACTTTCTTTGGGTCCATCATGATTCCTGCTGGGGACAGACAATATCCAAGAAACTCTACGGTGTCTGTAATGAAGATACATTTTTCTAATTTTGCAAATAAATGGTTTTCTTGTAATTAGGCAAGAACTGCTCTTACTTCATGTGTATGCTCTTCTTTGGTCTTAGAATAGATGAGTATATCAGCTATGTAAACAATTACACAGATATCAAGGAATTCATTCAATACTTCATTTATAAACTATTGAAAAGCCGCAGGGGCATTACACAAGCCAAAGGGCATGACGGTGTACTCAAACAAACCAAATTTGGTTCGGAAAGCTGTTTTCCACTCATCGTGCTCTTTGACTCGGAAAAGATGGTAAGCCCCTCTTAAATCTAACTTGGTGTATATAGTTGAATGGCGTAATTG
Source organism: Triturus cristatus (assembly GCF_964204655.1). Classification (NCBI taxonomy): domain Eukaryota; kingdom Metazoa; phylum Chordata; class Amphibia; order Caudata; family Salamandridae; genus Triturus; species Triturus cristatus. The sequence goes on along the minus strand of NC_140580.1, from coordinate 31,043,442 downwards.
GTCAAGGAGAACTTGAATTAATGGCAAAGGATATTTATTTTTAATTGTAGCTTTGTTTAATCCGCGATAGTCTATACATGCGCGCAAGCCACCGTCACGTTTAGGAATGAAAAATAGTGGCGAAGAAACAGGGGACGTTGAGTGTCGGATGAAACCTGATGCCAATAGATCATCTAAATAGGTTCTCAAGTATTTAGTTTCTTCTTCAGAAAGAGCATAAACTCTACTGCTTGGTAGTGGAGCCACAAGTTTTAAATCTATACGGCAATCGTATGATCTATGTGGTGGTAATGTGCAAGCTTTTACTGGATCAAATACATCTTTAAATTCTTGGTACGCAAGCGGAATTCTAGGAGATGGTGTTAGTGTAGTGGCACAATGTAAAACAGTCATGGAATCATTAGGAGCTTCTTGATAACAACATGCTCGACAATGAGAGGAATCTAAGGTTACTGTGCGTAAAATCCAATTTATTTTAGGATTATGTGTTGTCAACCAAGGTACACCTAAAATAAGACCAAATGTAGGCGTATCAATCAAATCAAAACTTATCATTTCCGTATGCCCATTTTGACATACCATTGTAATGGGACAAGTTATTTTTGTTATCAATCCTGAAGATAATTTGGACCCATCAACTGCACAAACTGACTCTGGTTGGGTTTTCCACTCTGTGGGAATATGTAATTTTTTAGCTAACTTAATATCCACGAAGTTCCCCGTAGCCCCAGAATCCAATAAGACTGGTACAGAATGTCGCAGTTGAGTACTGATAATTAAAATAACCTGAATAACAAAGTGTCGAGGTATACGGGTCACTGTGTTTGCTAGGTATTGAGAGATCTGTGACTTTTTATTACTCGTACAAGCGATCTACGTTCTTGACGAGTTTTTTAGATTTTCCTGCTCCAAAGGGCTCGTCACTAAGGCATTTGTCTTTTTAGGTATTTTGGGCTTTATAGGACAATCTTTGGCGAAATGTCCAGATCGGGCGCAATATAAACATAAATTAAATGTTCTCCTCCTTTCTTTTTCTTCACTAGTCAAAAGTCCTTTAACGGTTCCTATCTGCATAGGTTCTGGTTCTGATGCCTTATTATCTGACTCTTTCTTGTCATGTTTCACTACTGAGAATCTAGCTTCCATTCTTGACTTATCCCCTTTTCTCTCTCCTAGACGATGATCTAACTTTACAACCAGATCTACAAAATCCGAATTTTCATCAGGTGACTCCACAATGTGCGGAAATCAATCAATCAATCAATCAGGAACATTTATAGAGCGCGCTACTCACCCGCGAGGGTCTCAAGGCGCTGGGAGGGGGGTGCCGCTACTGCTCGAAAAGCCAGGTCTTGAGGTGCTTCCTGAAGGAGAGATGGTCCTGGGTCAGTCGTAGGGGGGTGGGGAGGGAGTTCCACGTCTTGGCCGCCAGGTAGGAGAAAGATCTTCCTCCGGTGGTGGTTCTGTGAATCCGTGGGACGGTGGCGAGGGCGAAGATGGCGGAGCGGAGCTGGCGGGTAGGTGTGTAGAACGTGAGGCGGGTATTGAGGTATTCGGGGCCCATGTCGTGGAGAGCCTTGTGTGCATGGGTGAGGAGTCTGAAGGTGATCCTCTTGCTGACGGGGAGCCAGTGCAGGTCTCTCAGGTGTGCAGAGATGTGGCTGTGTTGGGGAATGTCCAGGATGAGTCGTGCAGATGCGTTCTGGATGCGCTGGAGTCTTTTCTGTAGTTTGGCGGTGGTCCCAGCGTAGAGGGCGTTCCCGTAGTCCAGTCGGCTGGTGACGAGGGCCTGGGTGACTGTCTTCCTGGTTCCAGTGGGGATCCACCGGAAGATCTTTCGGAGCATGCGGAGGGTGTTGAAGCAGGAAGATGTAACGGCGTTGACTTGCTTGGTCATCGTGAGGGAGGAGTCAAGGATGAAACCCAGGTTGCGTGCGTGGTCCGTGGGCAGTGCCCAGAGCAGGGGGCCACCAGGAGTCGTCCCAGGCGGAGGGGGATGGTCCGAGGATGAGGACTTCCGTCTTGTATGAGTTCAGCTTCAGACGGCTGAGCTTCATCCTTTCCGCGACGTCTTTCATTCCTTCTTGGAAGCTGGCTCTGGCGGTGGCGGGGTCGTTGGTGAGGGAGAGGATCAGTTGGGTGTCGTCGGCGTAGGAGATGATGTTGAGGTTGTGTTTGCGTGCGATGGCTGCGAGGGGGCTCATGTAGACATTGAAGAGGGTAGGGCTGAGCGAGGATCCTTGGGGTACGCCGCAGATGATCTTGGTGGCCGCTGCGCGGAAGGGCGGGAGACGGACTCTCTGAGTTCTGTCGGAGAGGAAGGAGGTGATCCATTCCAGGGCCTTTCCTTGGATCCCGGCGTGGTGGAGGCGGGTTGTCAGGGTGCGGTGGCAGACAGTGTCGAATGCGGCCGACAGGTCGAGGAGGATGAGGACGGCAGTTTCACCGTTGTCAAGCAGGGTCCTGATGTCGTCGGTGGCTGCGATGAGGGCGGTCTCGGTGCTGTGGTTCGCTCGGAATCCGGACTGCGATGGGTCGAGGGAGCTGTTCGTCTCGAGGAAGGTGGTCAACTGTTTGTTGATGGTTTTCTCAATGACTTTTGCGGGGAAGGGGAGGAGCGAGATGGGACGGAAGTTCTTGAGGTCTGTGGGGTCCGCGGTGGGTTTCTTCAGGAGGGCGCTGATCTCCGCATGCTTCCAGCTCTCCGGGAATGTGGCGGATGCGAAGTAGTTTTTAATGATGTCCCGGAGTTGGGGTGCGATGATGGAGTCGGCTTTGTTGAAGATGTGGTGTGGGCAGGGGTCGGCTGGGGAGCCGGAGTGGATGGTGTTCATCATGTGGGTGGTGTCTTCCGTGCTGACGGGGTTCCAGGTGCATAGGGTGGTGGTGGGGGGCGTTGGTTCGGCGGATGGGTATGTAGTCTGAGCGCCGAAGCTGTCGTGTATATCGGCGATCGCAGAGGTGATGAATACAGGCCCCAGTTAGGCCCGCAGGACACAAGGGTTCGCTCTCCTGTAATGGAATCTATAAGGAAGTTGGCACGGAAACTGCAAAGTACAAAGACAGCATTTATTAACCCTTAAGGGTGGTCCTACAATCCACACAACACTCTTCAGTATTGCATAGAGTAGCACAAAGAACTTGCGTACATGGTCCCCTTTTATACACAATAGAGGGGCTCATAAGTGGGTGGATACAACATGAGGCCAGAGAACATTACCATTTATGGTCATTTTCGATACTGAATCAATATGTGGGCGGAGCTAACACACTCCTTGAGCCCGCGGAAACATGGTCAAGCAAGGCTAACTGATAACAGATGTGGTCAAGTCTGGGCATGCGCCAGATGGACAAAGGAGCTATTTATAGACTGTTACTAGGCAGATTACAAGAGCAACTAACACAGAGGTTGGACTCTTCTCGTGGGGAACACGTGGAAGCATGACAATACAAAATGGAGTCCGAACTTCGGTCAAAATAACAGAGAAAACATGATCGAAAGGAAGGAATTAATGTCTTTAGTAAATGCTTAATCACATCGTTGTTTCAATTTACAACAGACGACCCTTTCAGCATTTACTGAAGACATCCGGTTTGTTAGGATAATCATCATATACGTCAATTGTCATCATCTCTTCTACTTCCTTAGCTAAACGTTTCTGATAAGTGACATTGGCAATAGCTTTCTTATCGGGGATACAAAATGATACACATACGGAACAGAGCAAAGGACCACATTGAATACAGATACAGCAAGAGAACAGAACTGCTACAATAATACAAAGACCAGTTAAAACCTTCCATCCCCAGGCAGTAATCAATGCCCAAAACCATCCAGAAAAGGACCAAGTGCCGTTTTCTGTATGGATTTCAGCTGCAATTTTATGTAGTTTGTTGATGGCATTATAAACTGATGGCGTATGATCAGGGATAAACACACAACAGCTACTCCCAATAATTTTACATGCTCCTCCTCTGTCAGCTAGCATAACGTCTAATACCATACGATTCTGCAATGCAACAATTCTAGTAATTTGCAATTCCTCCGTAATATTCCCAAGAGCAGCAGCAGTCTGGTTTGTCACAGCCTCTACCACTCTTGTTAATCTTCGGATCTTCCTACTGTTCAGAGCAGCTCCAACAAAGAAAAACAGTCCTAAGTTAAAATCAATATACTGTTGCAGACTGGTATCAGTCTGATCTACATCATCAATTGATAAAGTACGTTTATACCTATTTACAGTCACATTATTCAATAATTTCAGATCCTTATGATAAGATGCGGGTGCTAGGAATACAGGAGGTAATAGAAATGATACATAGCATACCCCAGACCACCCAGCCGGCAGACGGTAATAACCTTTATTTCCGCACACAAAGTATGTATTATGGGACGCTAGAAAGGTACTATTATTCAATCCATCAATGTTCAGGACAGTGATGCAATCACTGACACCAACAGGAATAAAACCCACACTCTGGACACACAAGTCAGCTTGAGCTTGTGCTACTTGAATCACAAATTTGTCCTTCCCCACAGTGTCTCTTGTGTTCGTGAAGATGTAGGGAATGGATTCATTGTCTGGTCGGTACTCTTCCCACTCCCAAATTGTCCCATTCGCTTGCGGATACCCATTTTTATCCTGATGACATTCTTTATTGAGTCTGAAGAGCAATCGTCCCACTGTCGGTTTCCGAGTGGCAAAAAGCAAAGTGTACCATGCTCTACAAGAGCCATTGTGAGAGAAAGGAAGTGGTATGAATGGCGTACCTCCTTTCTTCTGATGGGCTGGCATCATCCCACATATCCAACAGTTCGTAGCGTTCGTAGCAACGTGGGTATGATGCAGCATCTGGATGAAAGTGTTATTCAAGTAAGACTGTCGATGCTTCAACTCTTGATACGGTAATGTATAAAAGTAGTGCTCCTCAGGCACCGGAGTTGTCAACACAAGTATTTTCCGAGCGGGAGTTACATCCTCCACAAACCATGTGGTTATCCCAACAATAGCTACTGTCAACATGAACCCTGATGCACAAAGGATTTTCTTTTTCTCCATGTCAAAAATAAAAACCCAATATCTTCCTGAAACTAAAGGTCTGTCAGAACTCTTCCCCTTGGGCAGCGGTCGATTTCTTCACCAGCGGGCCAAGACGGGTGTCGCTACACTAATGCAGGGCTGATCCCCCCCCCTTGCCTCATCGGCTCTCCGTTTCACTAACCCAAGGGCCGTTCTGACAGCATGTCCCGGTACTGGAGAACTCACTTCCTTGGTCGAAGATGATATTGCCTTCCTCCAGGAGTCGCGTGGTCCGGAAAGAGCTCCTCAGTGGCGTTTGGCTCCGCAGCACGGCCTGTCTCTGCAGCCAGGATTTCTCGTTGATCGGTCAGCACGGCAGGTTCCACCAATCCGGGCGGCACCTTCCTACAGTGCAGGGAATGGATCCAATTCTTTCTGTTGGAGACTCGCACAGCCGTCCTCGTTGCGAGGAGGACCTGCTCAGGACCCACCCATCTCGGTTCCAAGCTGTTTGTTCTGTCAAAGATTTTCACCATCACGTGGTCACCAGGTCGGAGACCATGTCCTTCACCGGTAGACCGATCAGGGAGCGCCTCTCGGACCTGTTGATGAATAGAAACCAAGTTATCCGTTAACTGCGCCAGATAATCATTCATCATCACACAAGGTACATCATACACAGCCTTGGGTTTTGGTGGACCCCAAATATTCATTGGGCGTCCAAAGACAATCTCGTAAGGTGTAAGGCCAGTTCGAGAGTGTGGTACCGATCTAATTGACAATAACGCCAGCGGTAGAGCATCTGGCCAAGTCAAAGACGTCGAAGCTTGAATTTTAGCGATCTTGAGCTTCAGTGTACCATTATACTTCTCGACTAGTCCTGCAGACTGAGGGTGGAATACCGCGTGAAACTTCTGGGTGATGCCCAGGCCCTTCAAGACGTACTTTATAACATCCGCTACAAAGTGAGGCCCATTATCACTCCACAGAAGTCTACAGACGCCATATCGAGGGAAGAACTCTTTCAGCAGCAACTTCGCAGTAGTCATTGCAGTATTGTCTTTCGTGGGGTACGCTTCAACCCATTTGCTGAAAGCGCAGACCACTACTAGAACATACTTCAAATTATTACAGCGCTCAAGCTGGATGTAATCCATCTGCAAAACCTCGAAGGGTGCAGTGGGTGTCACGAATCCTCCTGCTGGAGTTCGAGTACCCTTTCCTGGGTTATACCTCAAGCAGATCATACAGGTCTGCACCACCCTCTTTGCCATGCTAGCAATCTCTGGATGCTCCCAGACTTGGGTAAGCAATTTCACAATTGCGGAAGCTCCAACATGTGCTAGCCCATGTGCCATCTGAACCATAGGTTGTACAAAGGCCGTGGGTAATTTCCATCTATCCATCTGCTTATTTCTCCAGCAGCCCTCGTCATCCAGTTCTCCCTCGCTGGCCCATTGTTCCCGCTCTTTGTCAGAAGCGGTCCTCTGCATTTCTCGCACTTCCTCCTTCGCATCATGCCATCTTTCCACCTGTGACTTTACTACATACATGGCAGTAGCACCGGGCTGCATCGCAGTCTCCCGTGCTACTCGATCTGCTAACGCATTCCCTTCTCCAACTTTATCAACTACTTTCCTATGGGCGCTACACTTAACGATGGCAATTTGCTTTGGGTATGTCAATGCAGTTAAAAGATTGTGAACTAACTCTCCATGCATTATCTGTACTCCATGTGACGTTAAAAACCCTCTCTCCTTCCAGAGTAGGCCGAAGTCATGCGCTACTCCGAAGGCATAGCGGCTATCTGTATAAACATTCACACATAATCCTGTACTGAGCTCACATGCTCGTGTTAATGCTATCAGTTCCGCTGCTTGAGCTGATTTCTGTGGTATGCGTGCTGTCTCCACTATCGTTTGTAATGTGGTAATTGCATACGCTGCTGAAGTCGTACCATCTGGTAGCTTCAGGCATGATCCGTCCACCCACAGTTCTCCATCTACATCTGGAAAGGGCGTATCCTGGAGATCAATACGACCCTTTGTTTGTTCCTCAGTCACGAGAATACAATCATGTGCTTTCCGCGCCTCAGGCTGGGTTTCGGGGTATGGCAACAATGTTGCCGGGTTTAACGTTACGCACCTTTTCAACGTAATATGAGGAGCCAAAAGCGTCAACTCATATCCCGTTAGGCGGGCACTGGTCAGATGCTGCGTCTTCGTCTGATTAAGCAGGGCATCGACAGCATGGGGGACTAATACCAACAGCTTATGAGATAACACAATTCCCTCACTTTGGCGTATTGACACAGCTGTCGCCGCAACCGAGCGGAAACACCCTGGTAATGCTCGGGCGACAGGATCAAGTACAGCCGAAAAATATGCACAAGGGCGCTGCTTATCGCCGTGCATCTGCACTAAAACTGATAATGCACATCCATCTTTCTCATGCACATACAACGAAAAGGGTTTTGCATAATCAGGGGTCCCTAACACTGGTGCTGAACAAAGGGCCTGTCGTAGTTGCTGAAAAGCAGTATCACACTCATCTGACCAAGGGATTGGGATAGGCGTGTCCTTTGTCAAGAGGGCTAACAATGGCTTAGCTATATGTGAAAACCCCAATATCCACTGTCTACAAAAAGAAACAAGACCCAAAAATGCACGCACATCCCTCTGCGTGGACGGTCTCGGTGTGTCCAAAATTACTTGGATACGATCCGGTGTGAGTGCACGCCCCTCCTTAGACAAAAGGTGACCCAAATAAGTCACCTTTGGTCTACAGAATTGCAATTTCTTCCTAGACACCTTATGATTGTGGGATGCTAAAAAGGAAAGTAAGGATAACGTACTTTGTTCACACAACTCCAGGGTGTCAGCCGCCAGCAAGATGTCATCGACATATTGAATGAGGGCGACCCCCTCGAGCAGAACAAAGGAATCCAATTGTCTTTTCAAAGCCTGACTGTAAATGCTAGGGCTTTCTGTGTAGCCCTGGGGGATCCTACAAAAACGAAAAGATCTATTATTTAATGTAAAACCAAAAAGATATCGGCTATCAGGGTGAATGGGAATGGAAAAGAAGGCATTCTTCAAATCGATCACTGAGAACATAGTCGCCGTAGGCGGGACCAAAGTAAGCAACGTCGTGATATCGGAAACCACTGGGTACTGAGGTATCACGATCTTGTTTACTTCTCTCAAATCAATTATAAACCGATAAACTCTGGCATCCGTATCCTTTTTCAGTATGGGAAGAATCGGACTGTTACAGATGTTGTAGGGAACTTCCTCCACTACCCCTACCGCAATCAAATCCTGCACTATCTGTATGAGAGCCTCCTCGCCCTCCTGGGAAATACGGTACTGTGGGAGGCGTGGTAACACCGCCCCCTCCTGGACACTAATGTTGACCGGTGGAATCACCATTTGTCCCACATCAGTATCCGACGTTGCCCACAAAGCACGAGGGAGGGTAGCTAACAGCGCATCCTCTGACATCGCACACATCCGTTCAGACCGGGGGTAATTGTCATTCAATATTACCCGCACACCAGCAGGGGAGCAGCGGATCGTAGCCCTAAAATGCTTTAACATATCAAGGCCCATAATGTTGTCCGGTGTGTACGGGGCGAGCAGAAACGGACAGGGTGCAGAAAAAGAATCAACCTTAAACATGAGGGGCTGCGAAAGAGGGCTTCGGGAGAGTGTACCATCAAACCCTACCGATGTGACCATTAAGCCGGATGGGGGAGCCCCCGGAACCAATTGCTTAGACAGCGCACTACGTGTCGCTCCTGTATCCACTAGGAACTGATCAGTAGAGCCCAAAACCTCAGCCGATACATAAGGACCCTTCTGATCGACCGGCACCTCAACTGATTCTAACCCCCATCCAACGCATTCCTATGCATGCTGAGAATCATGGTACCCCGATCGGTCAATCCCCGACACTTGATACTGATGCTGGCGATCGAAAACATTTGATCTATCTCGGTGCTGCCCAGCAGAGTCAAAACGAGCCTGTTCGTTAGAATTCCCTCTAAAGTTCGAGAAACCCCCTCTACCTCGCGGGCCACCCTGAGTATGCCCCTGACGCGAAGCATGCAACACCGGGCAGTCCCTAGCCCAATGACCCGATTGCTTACAATACGCACATTGGTTCCTATTCAAATCAGATCGGCCCGAGGGAGGACCATAAGATCCTCCCCTACCTCTATTAACACCCCGCCGGGGCGGGCCATATACTTGTGCCAACATCACCTTTGTTTTTAGATCTTTCGATTTCTTTTCCTCCTGGCCCTTTGCTTCTTGCTCCTGACGCTCATAATACTGAGCGATAGTCAGGAGGGCCGTCGGGGTTGCGGAAGACCAAGAACTCTCGCTCGCTTTTAAACGGGCCGCAACTGCCGGCAGCAGATTAGCTACATATTTATCCGCAAAAAGATGGCGACCCGTATCATCAGTAAGCGACTGGCCACTAAAATCATGAAACGTCTCCTCAAAGCGCGTAAAGAAGTCCGCCACTGACTCGTCAACTTTCTGTTTACATGAAGCTAACATATTCCAGTCAATCTTTTTAGGGGGGATAATTGTCTTCAGCTTAGCCAGAATAGCAGCAGGGAGATCTAAAATACTCTGGGGTGGTTTCTGCGCGGGCTTCCGTTGCCTATCTTCATCCTCAAGGTCAGACCACCGAGCCTTAAAGGCAACTATATCATCTACCTTTCGGACAGATCGCCACATATCCGGTGGTAGAATAAGGCCAAAGAACAGGTCTATATCTGCTAAGGTCATAACGCAAGAATTCAAGGCCCCCTCGACTTCTTCGTAGAAGGCCGCTGGATTCTTGCGGGGGTCAGGCAACGCATTCTTTAAGGCCATAACATCAGCTCTATGCCAAGGAGTATAAACCCAATTATACACAAAATATCCCTTAGCATCGGCGGAGGTAATGTCCGAGCTAGTCCCCGCTCCTTTAGGAGGAACATACAAAGGCGCCGCCTCTCGCATTGGTTTAACATGCACTATGCCATCCTTATCTGACTGGGAGGTGGATGAGTGCCCTTCTGCTGTACACGAATCCAACTGCTTCTCCTCCCCTCCTCGTTGGCGCGCTTTTTCTTTAAGGGCCAGCACCGAGTCCCGCAAGGCGAACAGCCGCCGAGCCGTATCAGGAGCCTTAGAGGAAGAGAAAACACCATTATGCAATGCTTTAGCATCCGATGTCACTTCTTCAGGCTCAAAGACACTAGAATATTTCCGGAACGCGGCAATCACTTCCTCAGCGAAATGACCCAGAAAATACAATTTCTCTCTATCCTGCCACGGCCCCCAAGTATGGAATAATTCATCCACGGACACCTTGCCCTTAAGTGCACGGAAGGAAATTTGCCGAAGCTCAGCCATTTGCTCAGCCGATAGCATGGACCGCGTATCTACCTTACCCGGACCCGGGACAGAATCTTGTGGCCTCGGAGCAGATGCGCCAACATAAGGGGGCGGAGAGCGATCTAGTAAATAAAAATCATCATCAAGATTATTAAGGACAGGATAAAGTGGCTGCCGAACAGCATATCGACCCGAGACTTGCAGCCTACGCTCTTTCTCTTGTCTCTCCGTCTGTTCTCTGTCCTCCCGACGCCTCGCTTCCTGTGCTCGCACATGATCATTCTTCCGTTGTTCTTTATCAAACAGCGCTTTCTCACGCTTCTCTCGCTCACGCACCTCCTTCACCCACAACCGCACACACTCAAACATATCCTGACGAGCACGCCGCTTACACATACACTGTTCCACATACTCAATCTTACGTATATCAAACGATCCATACAAAGGCCATCGTAACTCAGGATCTTTTTTAGTATATTTCCTCCATACTGTGCTGTACATTATGGAAGAAAGACCATGCTTCACATACATATCCCTATTAGGAGTCCCCTCTGGGGGAGCTGGAGCAGATTCCTCGAGGTTCAACCGGTTTCCAAAGCAGCAACACCACTTACGGAGTGCGCTAAAAGCAGGCATGCTCAGAAATAATGCAAAATATGCAATATTATAAAGAAAATGGCACTTAATCGTTGCGCCGTTCAAAATTACACAGCTCCGGAGAAATCTCTCCACATTACCTGCCTATATGTGTTGCAACGCATATATGTTCACAATAACAAATACAAAACATGACTAGTCATCACAAATCAAACTCAAATAGCCAGACCAGGCTTCAAAAACTCGGAGCAAGTACCGTACAACGGCTCTTACCAATCAAGAGTCCAGATTCCAACTGCCAAGCTCCAAAATCGCCCAAACGGCTTTCACGGCAAGACCGACAGAAGAGGTCTCAGTCGAGGACCGGCGCCACCCAGACGGTCAGCTCGGAAGGGAAGGAAGAAACCTCGGGATGCCAGGGCTAAGACGCCGCTGGCAGTGATCACGTCCCCGGCCAAATTCCTCACCTTCGTCGCGACCAGTCCTTCGAGCATCCGAGTCGCCGATGAGCCCCACGTGACGGGCGCCAATTGATGAATACAGGCCCCAGCTAGGCCCGCAGGACACAAGGGTTCGCTCTCCTGTAATGGAATCTATAAGGAAGTTGGCACGGAAACTGCAAAGTACAAAGACAGCATTTATTAACCCTTAAGGGTGGTCCTACAATCCACACAACACTCTTCAGTATTGCATAGAGTAGCACAAAGAACTTGCGTACATGGTCCCCTTTTATACACAATAGAGGGGCTCATAAGTGGGTGGATACAACATGAGGCCAGAGAACATTACCATTTATGGTCATTTTCGATACTGAATCAATATGTGGGTGGAGCTAACACACTCCTTGAGCCCGCGAAAACATGGTCAAGCAAGGCTAACTGATAACAGATGTGGTCAAGTCTGGGCATGCGCCAGATGGACAAAGGAGCTATTTATAGACTGTTACTAGGCAGATTACAAGAGCAACTAACACAGAGGTTGGACTCTTCTCGTGGGGAACACGTGGAAGCATGACAATACAAAATGGAGTCCGAACTTCGGTCAACATAACAGAGAAAACATGATCGAAAGGAAGGAATTAATGTCTTTAGTAAATGCTTAATCACATCGTTGTTTCAATTTACAACAGAGGTCTTGCGATGGCGTGATGTCGTTGTTGCTGGCGCTGGGGTTGGAGAGCTCTTTGACGATGCTGAAGAGTTCCTTGCTGTTGTGGGTGTTGTTGTCCAGTCGGTCTCTGAATGATGTCCTTTTGGTGGTGCGGATCAGCTGGTGGTGTTTGCGGATGGCGTTCTTGAGGGCTGTCATGTTTTCTGTTGACTGGTCGTGGCGCCAGGCTTTTTCGAGGGTACGGCAGGATTTCTTGGAGTCTTTGAGATCGTCGGTGAACCATGAGGCTTTCTTGCTGTCGGGATTGCTTGGAGGGTTCTTCAGTGGTGCAAGGGCGTCGGTGCAGTTGGTGATCCACTGTGTGAGGTTGCGGGCTGCTTCGTTGGGGTCCGTAGTGTTGGTGGGTTGGTTTTGGCTCAGGGAGGTGGTGAGCTTGTCGTGGTGATCTTGCTCCAGCATCTACGGGGGGCTTGTTGCGGGTGGAGGTGAGTCGTGGTTTTCCTGAAGTTGAAGTGGATGCAGCTGTGATCGGTCCAGTGAAGTCCGGTGGCGTGGCTGAAGGAGATGTGGTTGCTGGAGGAGAAGATGGGGTCAAGCGTGTGGCCGGCGTAGTGGGTGGGGGTGTTGACCAGTTGCTTGAGTCCGATGTTGGCAAGGTTGTTTAGCAGGGTGGTGGTGTTGTTGTCCTTGTTGTTCTCCAGGTGGAAGTTGAGGTCCCCTAGGAGGATGTAGTCGGAGGAGGCGAGGGCGAGCGGCTGATGAAGTCTGCGATGGCTTCGCTGAATTGTGTGCGTGGTCCCGGGGGTCTGTAGATGGGAGTAACTCTGAGGGTGGTCTTTGGGTCGGTGTGTATCTGGAAGTGAAGGAGCTCGGCGGTGGTGAGGGTGTCGTTGGTGTTGGTCGTGATGCGGATGGTGTTTCTGTAGACAATGGCGATGCCACCTCCGGCTTGGTTGATGCGGTCCCTCCGGGTGATCTTATAGCCGTCCGGGATGGCTATGGCGATGTCGGGGGATGAGGAGGCGTTCATCCAGGTTTCCGTGAGGAAGGCGACGTCCGGTGCTGTTGTGTCGAGGAGGTCCCAGAGTTCTACGGCGTGCTTGTGGACGGAGCGGGTGTTGAGCAGGATGCACTTGAGGTGGTTGTTGTTGGCGCCTGTTCTGGCGGGCTCAGTGCAGGTCCGGAGGCAGGTGAACTTGCAGGCATGGCAGGTGAAGGCTCCATGGGTGCGTTTCGGGGTGGCTCGGTAGCAGGCTGGCTGTCGGCCGGTGTTGAGCGCGTAGAGGGCGGCGGCGTCGTATCTCCGTCGGGTGGGTTGGCTCCGGCGCGGTCCAGGAGCGGATGGGTGCAGACGGGCTTTCCTTAGGCGCGCCTTAGGCGCGCCAGCGGTGCGCCCGCTGCGCGTGTCCCCTGCGCAGCCTCCATTTAAAGGGGTAGTGGGAGGGAGGAGCAGCTGGGAGGCGGGAGCGGGGTGGCGAATGGGACAGCGGGGGGCGGGGCCGCAGGACGCAGCGGCGGGAAGGTGGACCGGGGGAAACCGGGGGAGGGGGTCACAGGGGCACAGGCAAAAGCGAGGGGGCACCAAGGAACAGGGGTACAGAAAAAACGGGGGAGGGGGTCACTGGGGCACAGGCAAAAGCGAGGGGGCACCAAGGAACAGGGTACAGAAGAAAAGACGGGGGAGGGGGTCACGAGGGCACAGGCAAAAAGACGAGGGGACAACAGGCACAGAAGGGCTTACTCGGCGGCAGCGAGGGCACTGGCAGGCAGCAGCACAGGAGGACCGTGTGGCGGCTGGGGGGGCGACCTACCTGCTGCCAGAGCATCATTTAAATCATCTCGCAAGCCCCTATAAGATAAGGAAGTGCGTTTCTCTTAAGGCCACTGAGTCTCAGTTAATAACCTATTAAACGTGGTTACATAAGTTAACAGATCTTTGTTTCCTTGCTTCAAGTTGAGTAACTCGTTGTCACTGGCTTGAACATAAGTGTGTTTTGCAAACAATCTTGTCATAGTTCTCTTAAACATTGGCCAATTATGCAAAATAGAATCATCTCTGTCAATATATGGGATGGACCAGTTAGCTGCAGTACCCCCTAAATAAGAAAGAACAAAAGCCACCTTCGCTGCATCAGTAGGAAACAATTGTAGTTTACAAATGAAGTGTAATTGACACTGGCTAATAAAAACATTAAACTTACTACTATCGCCAAAGAAACGTTCTGGTGCAGATAAAGGCACAACATTTGGAACTGCCACTGTGACTTGTACTGGCGAAGTAGTTGTTTCCGATTGGTCCTGGCTCCTGTTTCTGCAGAGTTTTTGAAAGTAGAAGAAAAAGGAACTTCCCATAAAGATTCTCTAGGTTTATATCGCACCACCTCCTGACGCAACGTCAAGTTTTTCTGTTTTAACTTATCTATTTCTAACTGCATTTGTTGTAACATCAAGGTTACTGAATTATTCCTCTCTACATCTTCAACTAGAGCATTAGCCATGTCTTCTTCCAAGTCCATATCTCTCAAGGAGAACTTAAATTGTTGTGAAGGCTTGCGCTTCTGTTAAACCTTCACTCACCTGAAGTCCAGGTTGTTCAACTTGAGAGATGAGACGTTATTTCTCTTCTACCCCTAAAAACCTATACCCGTCTGACTGAATTCACAACGCAGTCTGGCAAGTATAGATCTCCAGGGGAAGGGGGAAAAATGGGACAAAATAATAAACAGAAAGAAACACTCTACTGTTTTCAACTTCACTTGATGCCACTCCTTTCTTTGATTAGAATTTCAGGTACTGTGAGCTGACATCTATTTAAAAACACAAACGAAATATGTTAACTCTTCTTCATTAACTGTTCTTATTCCATCTATCTATCAAACATTATTATTAGGGAATAATTGTGGTTATTTTCACCAGAACAGTGTTCGTTAAAGAATGCAGCCTAAATTATATTTCTGGCTAGTATCTGCAGAAAACATAAAAGAATAGTATTCACTATATGTACCAATCGTTGCTCATAATATGCTGTGCTGCTGGTCATTAACTTACTGATATCGAACTTCTATTACAACATGTATTATCTCCTAAAACATATTAAATGAGTCTTGAAATGTTATTAATTATTGTCCTCTTCTCTTGTTTTTTATTTCTTTATAGGCACAGCTGCTGCCCTTCGTTGCTCCGAAGGTTTGGGAAAAGTTCCTGTATTTCAAGGTGAGTATTTGTAAAAGTATATGAGTCTCAAAAATCGTATTTCGTTCATAAGCGCTACACACTGACTGCGTCTCTTTTTTTTTACACTCCTAAATCACTTCTGGTTGAAAACGTGCCTTGAATCCAAACTAAAGTTATAATAAAATCAAGTTTGTAAATACCTTTATCCCTTTGAACGCGCTTCTGATAATGCACGCGATAATCTTACTTGAATATCTCTTTTATCTTTGTTTCAGGTCGGAGCAGAAAGGAATCGGGACTGGAAAGAAGGATCACCGCATCGGCGTCGCCATGGAGACCCAGCAGGGAACGGAAGCACCGAAGAAGAAATCCTCTTGCTGCAGGAAGGGCACGGAGACGAACTCTGGAATCCAGGTGAAGAAGTGGGCAAACGAGCACAAGCGCGTGTTATTGGGTTTCACGGGCTTTTATAGAGTTCTTGTAGGGTGAGGTTCTTCGGTTGGAGGGGAAGAGAAACGTGGCGCACATGTCGCAACTGCTTAAGCAGGCACGTGCAGGTTATGAAAATTAGTTCTTGGTTTGGCAGCGTGACCTTTAAACAAATGCACCCTGATTCTCATATTAGAAACAAGCACAGACAAGTGCGATAATTGTTACAACAAACAAATGATGGACGGAATGCTGGCAATGCAGACATTCTCCCCCAGTCAAGAGATCTGGGTTAAATCCATCGTTCTTTTGCCCACTACACCACCCCAGTTTAGACATGGCCATATGCAAATCAGTCTTGACCCTGTGCCTCATGGGAACAGTCCAGCCCGAACTGCCAAGCCATGTCTTCCCTGGACCGGAATCAAGCATCCTAGGACCGGTTTCTGGCTATCAGCCGTCATCAGCCAGGATAGCTTGACTCCAGTGGCGTAGTGAGCACGGGTCCCACGTCTGGGAATACCCATCCCACTTAGGGCGAAAATCGTATTTCGTTCATAAGCGCTACACACTGACTGCGTCTCTTTTTTTTTACACTCCTAAATCACTTCTGGTTGAAAACGTGCCTTGAATCCAAACTAAAGTTATAATAAAATCAAGTTTGTAAATACCTTTATCCCTTTGAACGCGCTTCTGATAATGCACGCGATAATCTTACTTGAATATCTCTTTTATCTTTGTTTCAGGTCGGAGCAGAAAGGAATCGGGACTGGAAAGAAGGATCACCGCATCGGCGTCGCCATGGAGACCCAGCAGGGAACGGAAGCACCGAAGAAGAAATCCTCTTGCTGCAGGAAGGGCACGGAGACGAACTCTGGAATCCAGGTGAAGAAGTGGGCAAACGAGCACAAGCGCGTGTTATTGGGTTTCACGGGCTTTTATAGAGTTCTTGTAGGGTGAGGTTCTTCGGTTGGAGGGGAAGAGAAACGTGGCGCACATGTCGCAACTGCTTAAGCAGGCACGTGCAGGTTATGAAAATTAGTTCTTGGTTTGGCAGCGTGACCTTTAAACAAATGCACCCTGATTCTCATATTAGAAACAAGCACAGACAAGTGCGATAATTGTTACAACAAACAAATGATGGACGGAATGCTGACAATGCAGACATTCTCCCCAGTCAAGAGATCTGGGTTAAATCCATCGTTCTTTTGCCCACTACACCACCCCAGTTTAGACATGGCCATATGCAAATCAGTCTTGACCCTGTGCCTCATGGGAACAGTCCAGCCCGAACTGCCAAGCCATGTCTTCCCTGGACCGGAATCAAGCATCCTAGGACCGGTTTCTGGCTATCAGCCGTCATCAGCCAGGATAGCTTGACTCCAGTGGCGTAGTGAGCACGGGTCCCACGTGTGGGAATACCCATCCCACTTAGGGCGAAAAGCGTTACAACAAACAAATGATGGACGGAATGCTGACAATGCAGACATTCTCCCCCAGTCAAGAGATCTGGGTTAAATCCATCGTTCTTTTGCCCACTACACCACCCCAGTTTAGACATGGCCATATGCAAATCAGTCTTGACCCTGTGCCTCATGGGAACAGTCCAGCCCGAACTGCCAAGCCATGTCTTCCCTGGACCGGAATCAAGCATCCTAGGACCGGTTTCTGGCTATCAGCCGTCATCAGCCAGGATAGCTTGACTCCAGTGGCGTAGTGAGCACGGGTCCCACGTCTGGGAATACCCATCCCACTTAGGGCGAAAAGCGTTACAACAAACAAATGATGGACGGAATGCTGACAATGCAGACATTCTCCCCCAGTCAAGAGATCTGGGTTAAATCCATCGTTCTTTTGCCCACTACACCACCCCAGTTTAGACATGGCCATATGCAAATCAGTCTTGACCCTGTGCCTCATGGGAACAGTCCAGCCCGAACTGCCAAGCCATGTCTTCCCTGGACCGGAATCAAGCATCCTAGGACCGGTTTCTGGCTATCAGCCGTCATCAGCCAGGATAGCTTGACTCCAGTGGCGTAGTGAGCACGGGTCCCACGTCTGGGAATACCCATCCCACTTAGGGCGAAAAGCGTTACAACAAACAAATGATGGACGGAATGCTGACAATGCAGACATTCTCCCCCAGTCAAGAGATCTGGGTTAAATCCATCGTTCTTTTGCCCACTACACCACCCCAGTTTAGACATGGCCATATGCAAATCAGTCTTGACCCTGTGCCTCATGGGAACAGTCCAGCCCGAACTGCCAAGCCATGTCTTCCCTGGACCGGAATCAAGCATCCTAGGACCGGTTTCTGGCTATCAGCCGTCATCAGCCAGGATAGCTTGACTCCAGTGGCGTAGTGAGCACGGGTCCCACGTCTGGGAATACCCATCCCACTTAGGGCGAAAAGCGTTACAACAAACAAATGATGGACGGAATGCTGACAATGCAGACATTCTCCCCCAGTCAAGAGATCTGGGTTAAATCCATCGTTCTTTTGCCCACTACACCACCCCAGTTTAGACATGGCCATATGCAAATCAGTCTTGACCCTGTGCCTCATGGGAACAGTCCAGCCCGAACTGCCAAGCCATGTCTTCCCTGGACCGGAATCAAGCATCCTAGGACCGGTTTCTGGCTATCAGCCGTCATCCGTCAGGATAGCTTGACTCCAGTGGCGTAGTGAGCACGGGTCCCACGTCTGGGAATACCCATCCCACTTAGGGCGAAAAGCGTTACAACAAACAAATGATGGACGGAATGCTGACAATGCAGACATTCTCCCCCAGTCAAGAGATCTGGGTTAAATCCATCGTTCTTTTGCCCACTACACCACCCCAGTTTAGACATGGCCATATGCAAATCAGTCTTGACCCTGTGCCTCATGGGAACAGTCCAGCCCGAACTGCCAAGCCATGTCTTCCCTGGACCGGAATCAAGCATCCTAGGACCGGTTTCTGGCTATCAGCCGTCATCAGCCAGGATAGCTTGACTCCAGTGGCGTAGTGAGCACGGGTCCCACGTCTGGGAATACCCATCCCAATTAGGGCGAAAAGCGTTACAACAAACAAATGATGGACGGAATGCTGACAATGCAGACATTCTCCCCCAGTCAAGAGATCTGGGTTAAATCCATCGTTCTTTTGCCCACTACACCACCCCAGTTTAGACATGGCCATATGCAAATCAGTCTTGACCCTGTGCCTCATGGGAACAGTCCAGCCCGAACTGCCAAGCCATGTCTTCCCTGGACCGGAATCAAGCATCCTAGGACCGGTTTCTGGCTATCAGCCGTCATCAGCCAGGATAGCTTGACTCCAGTGGCGTAGTGAGCACGGGTCCCACGTCTGGGAATACCCATCCCACTTAGGGCGAAAAGCGTTACAACAAACAAATGATGGACGGAATGCTGACAATGCAGACATTCTCTCCCAGTCAAGAGATCTGGGTTAAATCCATCGTTCTTTTGCCCACTACACCACCCCAGTTTAGACATGGCCATATGCAAATCAGTCTTGACCCTGTGCCTCATGGGAACAGTCCAGCCCGAACTGCCAAGCCATGTCTTCCCTGGACCGGAATCAAGCATCCTAGGACCGGTTTCTGGCTATCAGCCGTCATCAGCCAGGATAGCTTGACTCCAGTGGCGTAGTGAGCACGGGTCCCACGTCTGGGAATACCCATCCCACTTAGGGCGAAAAGCGTTACAACAAACAAATGATGGACGGAATGCTGACAATGCAGACATTCTCCCCCAGTCAAGAGATCTGGGTTAAATCCATCGTTCTTTTGCCCACTACACCACCCCAGTTTAGACATGGCCATATGCAAATCAGTCTTGACCCTGTGCCTCATGGGAACAGTCCAGCCCGAACTGCCAAGCCATGTCTTCCCTGGACCGGAATCAAGCATCCTAGGACCGGTTTCTGGCTATCAGCCGTCATCAGCCAGGATAGCTTGACTCCAGTGGCGTAGTGAGCACGGGTCCCACGTCTGGGAATACCCATCCCACTTAGGGCGAAAAGCGTTACAACAAACAAATGATGCTCTCCATGCCACTGGCTGACGAGGGCTGAAAGCCTGAAACCGGTCCTAGGATGCTTGTTTCCAGTCCAGGGAGGACCTGGCCTGGCAGTTCGGGCTGGACTGTTCCCATGGGGGCACAGGGTCAAGACTGATTTGCATATGGCTGGGTTCGAACTGGAATGGCATGGTGAGCAAAAAAACGATGGATTTAGGCCCAGATCTCTGTACTGGGGTGAATGTATGACATTGTTCTGCGTTCTGTCCATCAATTGTTGTTTTTGCATTTGTCACCCCGAGTGGGAAGGGTATGCTCAGACGTGAGTCCCGTGCTCTCCATGCCACTGGAATCAAGCTATCCTGGCTGACGAGGGCTGAAAGCCTGAAACCGGTCCTAGGATGCTTGTTTCCAGTCCAGGGAGGACCTGGCCTGGCAGTTCGGGCTGGACTGTTCCCATGGGGCACAGGGTCAAGACTGATTTGCATATGGCTGGGTTCGAACTGGAATGGCATGGTGAGCAAAAAAACGATGGATTTAGGCCCAGATCTCTGTACTGGGGTGAATGTATGACATTGTTCTGCGTTCTGTCCATCAATTGTTGTTTTTGCATTTGTCACCCCGAGTGGGAAGGGTATGCTCAGACATGAGTCCCGTGCTCTCCATGCCACTGGAATCAAGCTATCCTGGCTGACAAGGGCTGAAAGCCTGAAACCGGTCCTAGGATGCTTGTTTCCAGTCCAGGGAGGACCTGGCCTGGCAGTTCGGGCTGGACTGTTCCCATGGGGCACAGGGTCAAGACTGATTTGCATATGGCTGGGTTCGAACTGGAATGGCATGGTGAGCAAAAAAACGATGGATTTAGGCCCAGATCTCTGTACTGGGGTGAATGTATGACATTGTTCTGCGTTCTGTCCATCAATTGTTGTTTTTGCAAGTGCGATAATTGTAACAAGACTTGAGTGCTCACGATGGGGCAACATAAAAACAAGCATAAGCAAATATGATATATATTAAGCTTTTAGTACAGATAATGGAGCTCTATTGAAAATCTGCATATTAATAACAGAACAGTACACAACAATAGCATGCTTATAAATATGTCCTTATGATGCAGTGTGAGGCTGAGCTTTGTTCCTTGCACAAACCCTAACTAAGCGTGGCATTGTTTTAGTCGTAGCTGCTGTGAATTTCTCCATTCCCATCAGATCCCACAACTTATGCATCCAATCCAATCCAATCGTGTCAGCATTAAATCTGTGCTCCAACGGGCCAGAAGGACCTATTTGGCAGCGCCATAGTGATGGACCGTGCCCTCATTTATTTCAGTGGATATGTTAGGGGATTCTGAATCACTGAGAGGATATAACTGGGAACCTGGGAAGGTCCATGTCACAGCTTTCGTTGACTTCTGCTAAGACCTCTGCCCAGAATTGTTGTATCTTGGAGCAGTGCCGAAGAAGGTGTGTTAGTGTGCCTATATGTCCACAGTGACTCCAACAAGACGCATCCCTGCCTTGCCTCCATTTAGATACCATAGCCGGTGTATAGTACCAGTAGTGTGCAATTTTAAACATCATTTCCTTGCCTGAAGCCCTACATGCAGAGGTGCGGGTCCTGTGCCAAATATCGCTCACTCTTTAGTAGGGAAAGTGCGTTCGCATTCTACTTCCCAGTGTTGCTGTGCCTACGATTTAGAGGGCACTATTGGGGTGTTTAGGAACCCGTATATGTTAGAGAGTATGCGTCTATTAGAGGAACGGGTGAGACGCCTTTTTTTAAATGATGTCAGAGGGTGGCTAGGTTGGGGGCGGATATGAGGCTGCAGATGCTAGTGCCGAATGGCAACATATTGCCAGTGGGCACTGGATGGGAGGCCATAGTTAGACTGGATTTGCATGAAATCCTTAAACCCTTCTGTATCAAAGAAGTCACCTTTCCTGTTACAATTAGCAGCCTGCCACTGCACAAAGGAAGGCCCCCGTGACGCCGGGAGGAAATCAGGATTCTCTATGACCGGCATCAGGGGTAGATAGTTTGCACGAGACTTGTACTTTATCTTAGACTCCCATTGTTGCTTGGACTACAGGGGAGATATAGTTCCCTAGCAGCCGGTGGGGTTTAGACAACCACAGTATTTTCCAAACGTATATCCGAGCTACAGCCTGATCTATGAAGCACCAGTGCTTCTCTGTACGGGGCCCAGACCATTCCACCTTATAGCAAAATTGTGCTGCCTGATAGTAACGCACTATGTGCAGTATGCCCAGCCCACCTTCCGTTGAGGCTAGGTAAGCCTGCTTTTTCACAATGCGCACCCTCTTCTCAGCCCATATAAAGTCATCTATAAGATGTTGCAATTAGCCTTAGTATGCGGAAGAGGGGGGCAGCAACGGTAGCGTTTGCTAACATAGAGAATCTTAGATACGATTGTCATTTTGACTACAGCGAGTCTTCCCAACCAAGAGAGGGTATATCCTTTCCATAGGGCAAGGTCATATCAGGCGGCGGCAAGAAGCGCGGCATAGATACTTTCAGCAATAAGTCCTGGCGTTGGAAGTATCTGTAAACCCAAATAATCTACACCATGAGCAGCCCAAGTGAAAGGGAAGAGGCATTCCAATTGGTTGAGGGCATGCTATTTTTGAAAATTGATTTTAAAGCCAGAGGCTCGTCGGAAGGCTTCCATCCCTTGCATCAGTGTAGGCAAGGATGTAAGAGACTTTGTCTGGGCTATCATAACATCATCAACATATAGTGCTAGTTTATGCTCTCTGCCACCCATTCTTATACCTGCTATATCAGCATTCCTATGTACCCGTTCAGCAAAGGATTCCATATAGAGGGCAAAAATGTCTGGTGCCTTTGGTGCTATGAAAAGATTGTGACAGTAGCCCATTAACTGACTGTTGCCTTACTTTGTGTGTAACTGCACCATATCCAGCGGCAAACCCCTGCACCAAGGTGCGTTTTAGCAAGCAAGAGTTGAAGCTACGAACAATGGACCCGGACAAATGCCTTCTCGCAATCAGCAGATAATAAGCGCGCCGGTGTACGAGAGTTTACAGTTTTGTCAAGGAAATGGTAAATGCGATTAGTATTGTCGCTGAAGCTTAGTTTGGATATGAACCCAGCTTGATCAGGATCCACTAGACTTTGCATACATGGAATGATTTGGGCAGCCAAGATACTTGTGAAAATCTTATCGTCTACATTTAGTAGAGAAATGGAGCTGCATGAGGAGCAGTATGCGGGGTCCTTGCCAAGTTTAGGGATGGCTGTTCTGGTCGCCAGCTGCATTGTTTCAGTGAGAGTGCCTGTAGTGCTACAGTTGTTATACATGCAGGTTAGATGGGTGCCAAGGTCGTTGGAAACTTTTTATAGAAGTCTGAGGTGTAACCTTACTGTCCAGGCAAACTATATGGCCATAATTACATCAGTGGGATGGACGTCCATATCTAGTTTTGAGGATTTGTCTTGTGGGATCTGAGTCAAAGGGGCCTGCATCAAATAAGACTCTGCATCTCCCATGGCTAGGTCTTCTGCCGTGTACAAGGTAGAATGGACTTGTTCGAACTCTCGGGCTATGCGCTCATCCGGATCAACCCTGAGAGTCTTCAATTTCAAATATTCTTAGTCATAGGGTCTGGGCGTGGGGTCTGTATGCTAGCAGACTGCACGCCTTTTTGCCCCAGCATAGTATTTCTGTTTTTTACGCAGGAGCGTATATTCAGCTTTATGCCGAGGGCCTTGAGTTGTTTGCTGGCTGCTGTAAGTTGGCGACGCGCTTTAGAGGGAGCTTTTTTGCTTATGTGCCTCTTCCAATTCCTTTATCCCTACTTCCAATTGTATGCTCTTGTCCCTGTTAATCTGAGCTGTTATAGCTATAGAGCGGCTTCAAAGTACAGCCTTTAATGTGTGTGTTCCAAAGCAGAGCAATGGGTGTGTCTTAGGTATCATTAATGGCTAGGAAGTCACGAATGGCGTCAGTTATTTCAGTGACAGTGGCCTCATACATACGTTTATGGTTAAGGCGCCAGGTGCGATCTTGAGGCACAGGGGCCGGCAGGTGGCATGTAATGGTTATAGGCGAGTGACCTGTGACCGCGGCCACTCTGACATCCACTGCCCTGCTAGCAGCAGTTAGGCGCGGGGAGATGAGGAAAAAATCTATTCTAGCATACGTCTGGTGTGCTGCAGAGAAAAATGTATAGCTTTTTGCGAGTGGATTACTCTGTCGCCACACATCTGCTAGCCGCAAATCCGCCAACCCATGCCAGCTCGATGATGAAAGTGCTCCTGCCTGCCCTGCCCTCTGAGCTGACCTGTTCAATGCTGCGTTAGGGACCAATTTAAAATCACCTCCCAGAAGGATATCTGTGTCTGGAGTAGCTTGCACCTGCCCTTCCGCGTCCCTAATGTAGGCTTTTTGGTGGTCATTAGGGGCATAGAGGTGTGCAAGTGTAAATGTATAGCCCTTCATGGCAATGCGCAGAGAAAAGAGTCTTCCTGGAACCTCTGCTTGTGTCTGGGTTGCCCTCCCTGGACAATGTGTGGCCAGCAGCACCGCTACTCCCGCCTTCTTCCCCGGCCCAGAGGAAAACCATCAGGAACGCAAGTGTTTCCAATCTTCCTTTAGGAGGTGTGTTTCTTGAATAAGGCAGACATCACATTTAGACTCTCCAAGTAAGGCGAGGAGCGCTAATCATTTCACTGGAGCACATGAGGCTTGAAATGGTATCCATATGCTGTAGGGGTGAGTGTAGCTAATGAAGTGGCACTGAGCTGAGCCCAACATTTGTGTCTTCTAGTGATCTGATTATGTTGTGGTGCCTGCCTAGCGCATGTTCAGATGTGAGTTGTTGAGATAAGGAGAACAATGAACAGTACAACTGAGAAGTTCCCCACCTGGGAACGTAGCGAAGGTCCAAAAACAGAGAGTCCATCTCATCGGCTGTTGATCTTGTCCAGCCCCGGACTTTATTGGGAGTGGAGCTCTGCCGCTAA
Source organism: Triturus cristatus (assembly GCF_964204655.1). Lineage (NCBI taxonomy): Eukaryota > Metazoa > Chordata > Amphibia > Caudata > Salamandridae > Triturus > Triturus cristatus. Next base: position 31,018,687 of record NC_140580.1, on the reverse strand, counting down.
AGGTGTAGGCTAACACAAGAGGGTGTAGAGTCTCTGGGATCCCAAGGCCCAAAGAGGGAAGGTGAATAATGCAGCATAGATGTCTGTGGGTGGAAGACACTGGCATGCCTACCACTTCTCCTCTTGTAATTTTCCATCTCCGATGTGTGCTGTCTTGCCACGGAAGTTGACTCAACAGAGAAGCCTGCTGCCAGCAGCAATACTGCAGAGGGTTGGTGGAAATGTTTTCTGTTGAGCAGGGGTTGTCCTGTGTCCCATTGGGTGGGGACGTAGGGCACTTCTGTTGGGACTGTAGAGTCCTCCTCTGGTAGTTTACCTATGTCCAAAGCGGCTGGGCCTCCTCCAGAGTGCAGACACTTCGGATCTCATTGTTTCATACAAAGGTGATTTGAAACATGTGACCCCACTTATATCTGATCCCTTTATCTCAGAAGGAGGTTGGTGAGCGGTCAAAGATTCCTGCTGCGTTATAAGGTGATAAGAAGAGAGGTCCTTGTACAGCCACACCTTTCCACCCTCAAAGTCAATAGTCCTGTCTCGTACAGAAGACATGAGGACCTCTTTCTGCTGGTAGTAGTGGAGACAGGGAAGCATGTCCTGTGGCTGTCCAGGAGATTAAGCTGGTCAGCCAGCTCTGTGGGTTAATACATGTTGATCTGCAAGGGCCGTAGTCACCTAGCGTAACAAATGGAGAACATACTCTTTTAACTTTTCTGAGTCTGCCTTCAGCGGGGCACTTTTGATTTGGATGTTAGAGCGCCATGACCTATTTTCAAGATCTTCCAGCTGGTAGTTAAGGTCAGCAGTTTTGTCCCGCAGAGTAAGAACTTCACAGCAGTGTTCCTCAAGTTCCCTTTCATGGGTCTCCCTAGCCCGTTCCAAGGAATCAACCCTCTAATCCAATTTGCCGCTCTTCCTTCCACTGTCTTTGTCGTCTGCCACTATATCTTGCTTGAGAGCCACAATGCTTTCTCTGAGAGCCCCGAAAAGTCTCTCCAAGAACACCCACATGACTGGGGCATCACTGTCGTGGGGACCCATGAAAGCGGTTGCAGCAGAGATGAATGTCTGAGTCGAGGCATCCACAGTCTGTTCATTTTTTTTTGCATGCGGCTTAGTGAGCGTATTTATTGTTCTTGTGACCCAAATACATGATGGCATTGACTAGCACCACCAGACCAGGCAGGAGCAAGTCAAGGGTCTGCATAGTGTGTTTGCTATTGCTGATGGTGAATGTCCGTATACCTTGTGAGAGGTGGCCCACGCCTCCGCAGGTTGCGCTGCAACAGTCATGGAACAACGTGGTACGAGTCTGAAATGTTGCGCACAAGGAGGGGGCGCTCCGTCAAGCATTCCAGTGTTTGATGGGGGTTATACTGCTGTGAAGCGCTTCACAGCCATATAGACGGCTGTGGGGCCAATTGGCAAACCTTCTAGTGGGGTCCATAGCTAAGACCAGACTCACCAGTGACTGCCACAGGAGAGGCCCCCAACTGCAGCAAGCTGTCAGACAGGACAAAGGGCGCAGCTCCAGGGCAGTGCCGAGATCTGTGGTACTGTCCTTATATGTGGGACTCAAGCAGCACAACGGCTGACTCTGATGCAAGCAAGCACCCCAGGTCCTGGTCGGGGGGCACCACGAGAGGTCGTGTCGCTCAGGGAGTGTGCCTCATATCTCAGGGCTTCTCCATTTTCAGTACAATTCAAAGAGCACTGCTTCGAGTGCAGTTGGGTCTCAAAAGGTAATGACAATGCCCAGTGCAGCATACAGGTTAAGTAGAGGGAACTGTAATACTCCTTCTGTATTCCATCAGGCCACGTGAAGGCCAGCAAGGGGGGGGGGTCGACCCATTTTATTAGTGCAATCAAAGCAGTAGCGCAGCACCTACACCATCCACACAGCCTCACAGCAGTCTCATGTAAATAAACATTACCTACATTCCTGGACACTGTCACTGGAACCAAGGTGTACTCGGCTGATGAGCCCAAAAATAGGGCAACATCGGTCCTGGGTTGCTTGCGTTCTGGTTTAGGGAGGACAGCTGAGAAGATGCTTCGGTTCTGCTAGCAAGCACCTTAGGCCAACTTCCATGGGTCCAGGACTGGTGTGGCATCACTTGGCAGGGAAGACTCACGGATGGCAGATGGCAGAGTCCAGGTTCAGGGGTCAGAAGCCTGTTATGTCCCTGAGTCTTCAGATCAGGAAGCCAGCCAACTAGCCCTTGAAGTCACTCTGGGGTCTGGGTCAAGAGATGCTGGTCTAATCCTTCTCACCAAGGCAAAAGGGCAGCAGATCAGCAAAGCAGGAGTCCAGCAGAGTGGCAGTCCTTTCACCTGGCAGAATAACCACAGGTCCAGAAGTGTACTGATGTGGTATCTGAGGTCCAGTACTTATACCCAGTAGTTCCTTTGAAGTGGGGGTGACTTCAAAGATAGGTCAGAGGTCAATAACAGAATATTCATATGCCCTCCAGTGGGCAATATTGTTTGTTAAGACTACAAATCCCAGCATGCAGTGTTTCACTGGTGCAAGCCCACTAGGGGGCCATAAAAGAAACCGGTGAAAGAAATGGTAATCTGCAGCATGTTTGGTGTGTTTCTGCATTGAGAGCCTGTGAACAAGGACTTAAACAGTCCGAAAAGCGTATGGCAACAGAAAGCAGAATGGAATTACTGCTGGTTTGTGCCACAGTATTTGAAGAAACCTGGTGAAGAGTGTGTCCTTTTGTTGCTAAGTTTTGAGTCGGTGAGCCGTTGCAACATAAGTTAAAGAAACTCTGTAAAAGTGTTATGACTTGTTTTTTTAGAAAGGCAATATATTGTGCAGTGTCTGGTGGTAATATAAAGCGGTCAAGTGCCTTCAGGGGATGTTGTGAGAGCCAGAATGTCAATATTTATGGTGAAAAATGACTCCACACATTGGTAGCACACACATTGCCCAATTCCATTCAATGCCTTTTCTTTCTTGCTCAGATATGAAAGTTGGTTTCACTGTGTACACGATGCTTGGGATTATTCTGTAAGTATTTGATTTTGTCCTGCTTATGGAATTGGGCAACGTGTGCGCTGATACTGATTTCATAGTTTCCTTGCCGAGCTCCGCATTGCATATCTCTAATAAAACATGAGAGTGAATACGACAGTCACCTTCACCATCTGTCTCCGGACTCATGCCTAATTAGGGTGCCTGTTTTCACAAATGCAGGTAAGAATGAAGGTGTAATCCAGGGAATAAAGTAGGACTGAAAGGCTGGGGTGAATAACAGGCATGTAAAAGGCAGCGAGGAAGGCAGAATGAAGGCACAGAGTGAAGACAAGCGGTGGAAAAAGGGAAGAGAGATGAAAATAAGGGATGAGCATGACAAACAAAGCATGGGGAGAGCGGAAGAAGGTCGGGGGATGAAGGAAAGGGACTGCGAGGACGAATTACTATATTTTGCAGTTTTTTCATTGAGGCCTACTCAAGACCCCAACCCTCCCACTCTTTTTCCCCTTTTCCCTGTTCATTCTCGTCCCAAGATACTTGATGCAACCTTAGGAAACACATCAAAATACAATAACAAGTAATGACAGGGAGGGGGTGGTGTGTGAAAGTAATGACCAGGGCAGGGGTTGGCGGGTGCAAGCAATGATGGGGTTGGAGGCTGATGCCAGCAACCTTGAGAAATGAGGGGTCTCTGAAACAGTCTGCAAAAACATATGCTCGTTTGGAGTGCTACAGATTAAATGAAAAAAATACAAGGGGCAGGACAGAGGATGTGGCGCAATGGCCAGAGTTGCAGACCGTGGAGCTGCGGAGCGGGGTTCAAGTCTCAGCGTCGGTTCACTGAGACAATCAACAAAACAAAAAGCATGCTCTAAATGCATGCAGCTACGGAAAGTAAATGATATGGAACGTTAACCAAAAGGAAAAAAGTTTGAACCACCAACGCGAAATGGAATGAGTAGTTAGGCCTCGGGAAACTGATAAGAGAGACATAGAAGGGAAAACAGGCTACAACCAATAGAAACTGAGGAAAGCAAACTGGCAAGCACAGTTATTTAAAGATTTTTTTTAAAAACAATAGATTTCACAAGCACAGTACAAGGGCTGTGCAGGCGAAACCTAAAAATGTACAGAGCACAGAATAAAACTGCTGCCCCCTCAATCTACAAAACTAATGCAGCAACTTGCAGACGTGGAAGAGGAATGTTAAAATGCTGCTCTCCTCTTACACTGTTATCTGCCCCTCCACATGAGTTCGCCTTTGTTGTTCCCTGGGCTTTTTAACATGCAAGTGACTGTTTTTTCATTCTGCTCGTATCTGAAAAGTAGCAGCTGCAAACAGTCTCTTGCGTGATGGGTGAAGTGTAAGCGCTTCACAATCAAAATTGCGCGCTCGATGAAGTCATGATGCGCATGCGCTCGCCTTACAGAGAACACTGTTCCCAATGTTATCGTATGGGAGATATAGGCCTTGCAGTAGTGAAAAATGAACTTAAGAGGTGTTCACTACCAGGATGTGTAAAACTTAATAGTACATGTCCTGCCTTTCAAATACATTGCTCCCTGTCCCCTGGGTTGTGAAGAGCCTACATCAGTGGTGGCATTTGTATAAATAAGCTAAGGTTTGGACCTGACAAAAGGTTTAATTGGCCAGTTCAAAAGGGCAGTGTAAACTGCACACACAAGATCCGCAATGGCAGGCCTGAGACATGGTTAAATGGCTACTTCAGTGGGTGGCACAATCAGTGCTGCAGGCCCACTTGTAGCATTTAATCTACAGGCCCTGGGCACATGTAGTACACTGTACTAGGGACTTATAAGTCAATTAAATATGCCAATTGGTTATGAGCCAACATTGCGATGTTTAGAGGAGAGAGCATGTGCACTTCAGCACTGGTTAGCGCTGTGATAATGTGCTCAGTGTCCTAATGCCAACAAAAACAAATTTAGCAAAAAGTAGGAGGAGGAAGGCAAAAAAAAGTTTGGAGGTGACTATGCAAAAAGGGCAATTTCCAACAATGGTGGAAAATAATTTTGATTCACCTATGTTGGCTATCATTTCCTGAATGCGGAGCAAAGGATGAATGTCAACCAGAATATTCTGATTAAGGGAGTGAAAGTCCACAGATGAAAATCCCCTGTTTCCTTTTTAGCAAAAACAATAGGTGAAACCCAATTTGAAAAATGAGTGGTTTGGATTACATTATAAAGTTTGTGAAGTACATTTTTAAGGTCTACTCAGACACTGAGAGGTAATGGTTGAACTTTGTGAATAATGGGAGTAGCATTCAGCTTCAACTTAATACAGTGTTCAAGCTCTCTGGCAACGCCACTCTCATTTTTTAATACACCATGAAATCTATTCACCAATAATTGCACCGCATCTTCATTATAATCTATGGATAAAATAAGTGTTTCACCAAAAGCAATGGGAATGTCATGCCCTTGTCTCAACAAAATGCCTAACCAAGCTATATCTTTTCAGTCAACGATGTGTCTACCTTTGATTGCAACATACACTTTAATTAATATTTTCCTACCTAAACATTCTAAAAGGCCTTGAAATACCCAATCATTTCACTATCCATACTCCTAAAGGCCTTCGGCTTGAAATGTAGATTTTCCACAGCCTTGGTAGGCTGAAAATCTGGATTTTATTAAGGACACGGAGGCTAATATTATGCAATAAATCCTTTATTGCTACCACTCAGCGGCAAGAAAAAAACATGTTCTTAGAATAAAGAATACAGAACCTCTAAGAACATTCCAATAATAACAAAACTCCTCTACACCATATGTTCTTCCTTCTGACATTGCCTGCTAAAAGAGTAAAAGTTAAAAAATATTTCATATTTTCAGTCTATAATCACGAAAATATTCCCAACAAAACGAAAATCTTCTTTCTTTGCCAAACGTAGAGATGAGATATGTCTGTAATCGACCAATCCCAATCAGCTTAATTTTGACCTGCATAAATAACAAGACAAAACATCAGGGTTGGGTAACAAAAACAAGGGAGGGATAATATTAGCCTCCGTGTCCTTAATAAAATCCAGATTTTCAGCCCACCAAGGCTGTGGAAAATCTACATTTTATGGCATGACACGGAGGCCAACATTATGCAAGTTCAAAGCATATCTACAAGACATTGAGCTGCACTCTCAATAGGTTTCAAATAAAATCTTCTAAAAACAGAATCTGTTGACCAATCTGCACATTTTAAAATATCTTGCAGACTACCTCCCAAAATACGTGCTTTTGAAGTAGCTGCACCTCTCACATACTTACCGAACATACTTATATCTATTCCTGCTTTTTCCATTAAACTTTTCACCCATCCAGCCAAAGTGGGTGACGAAACAGCTTTATGTGGGTACCTGAAAGAAATGAGTAATTGATCCACCCCAACAGGTCTTAAAGGCCTCGTTCTACATTCATATTCCTTCACACAACGCACCACACAAAGCTTTTCCTTTTCTAACAGGTACGGATAAAAAACAGAAGTAGAATTAGTTTTCGTTCTTTGTTTTATATAAAAATAAATACCCTCAGGAGTAAAACATCTGCTTGTAATTTCTAAAGCACGTACATCTGAAACTCTTCTAAAAGAAAGAAGGCACAACAACATTGTAAGTTTATAAGATAAATCCTTTAGGTCCAAAAGCTTATTGTCATCCCATGACTCAATTTAACGTAAAACAAGAGACACATCCCAAAGAGAAGTATACCTTGGACCAGGGGGTTTTGCCAACCTGATGCTCCTTAATAAACTCTTCACCATAATGTCCTGACCAACCGTAATTCGGTTCACCAAAATATGACCTGCATAAAATGCAGACCTATGTAAATTCACTGATCTATAAGCCAAACCCCTTTTATACAAATCAGTTAGATAATTCAAAACATGAACTACATCTGCTGATACGGGATCCATATTCCTTTCCACACACCAACCATTCCACTTATTCCAAGCTGACTTATATACCTTCCTTGTACCATGCGCCCATGATTCCTCAATGAGTTTCGAAGCCTCAGATGAAAGTCCTGGCTTACTCCAGACTCTCCTGAAAGTCTCCAAGCCAGCAGTTGTACTTGACCTGATTCCACCAGACTGTGAACCTCCCCTAGAGGGCCCCGCAAGATTCCTTAAAACATTGCCACAAGTATTGGCAAATCCACACTCATCTCCAACAACATAGGGTACCAAGTTTGTGAGCTCCAAAACGGTGTGATCATCACCACCGTTTCTTTCCATTTCCGAATCATCCCTGTTACTCTGCTTATTGAAAAAGGAGGAAAAGCATATGGATGTAGACCTCTCCAATCCTGCAGAAAAGCATCTATCCCCATCGCCTCCGTATCTGGATGCCAACTGTAAAACCTCTCTAGTTGTGTGTTTATTCTGTTTGCAAAAAGATCTATCCGAAATGGTCCCCAAAACTGGTTCAACCTCGCAAAAACGAACCTGTCTAACATCCAATCTCTGGAGTCGTAAAAGTTCCACGAATATCAATCTGCCACTTAATTAGAATTCCCTGGAATATGTTCTGCTTGAACATAAATATTCTTCTCCAAACAATACTCCCAAAAGACTCTCGCTAATTCTGCTAGACCTTTCGATCGTGGACCTCCCATCCTGTTGACATACCTTACTGCAGAAACATTGTCCATCCTTAAAATGACTGAACATCTTGCAGTCTGTTCCCCAAAACATTTTATTGCAAAAGATCCTGCTAATAATTCTAAACAATTTATATGCAGTTTTCTTTCCTGACTTGTCCATCGACCTCCAGTACTTATCTTGCACCCCAACCTTCCAAGCTTGCATCTGACTCCACAATTAGATCCGCATTCTCTCCAAAAATTGCTCGCCCATTCCAGGCTTCCATATTCCTCATCCACCAAGTCAACTCCTGTCTTGCTTCTTTCGAAAGACATACACTCTCTGAATACTTTAAACCATTTCTTAAATGCAAAGCCTTTAACCTCTGTAATGCCCTGTAATGTAAAGGACCTGGGAAAATTGCCTGAATTGTAGAAGACAGAAGTCCAACTATGCGAGCTAACATTCTTAAAGAGATGCTGTTTATTTTCAATACATTTTTCAATTCTTTCCTAATTCTCTTTAGTTTTTCACTTGGAAGTTTCAGAACAGCTTCCACCGTGTCCACCACAAAACCCAAAAAATGTGTTTGTTGACTGGGTACACATTGAGATTTCATCCTGTTCACTACGAAACCCAGAGACTCTAGCAACTCTATTGCTAACTTTGTATTCCTGTCCTGATCCATAAACAAAATATCGTCCAAATATATTATCAAACAAACACCCCTCTCTCTCAGAAATGCCGCCACCGGCCGTACTACCTTCGTGAAACACCACGGAGCGGATGACAGGCCGAAAGGTAGACAAACAAATTTCCACATCTGGCCTTTCCACACAAACCTCAAATATCTCTGATGCTCTCTCTATATTGGTATTGTAAGATAAGCATCCTTCAAATCCAATCTTGTCATCCAGTCTCCTTTCAATAACACATCTTTCAACAGATGTATCCCCTCCATTTTGAAATGGTGATAAACCACCCAATCGTTCAACTGACGTAAATTTATTACTGGACGCATGCCCCCTTTGTCCTTTTTCTCCACTAGAAAAATATTGCTTATAAATCATTCCACAAACTCTCTCTCTCTTGCTATTGCACCTTTCCTTATTAAATCTTGCACCTCTAAGTCTATCATCTTCATTTGTTCTTTTTGAAAAACCATACGTTTCGGTACAATTCTTTGAACTGGGTTTGCTATGAACTCTATCCTGAAACCTTGAACTGTTTACAACACCCAAGGGTCCTTTGTTACTGACCTCCAAACCTGAGAAAATTGGGCAAGTCTGCCGCCCAATTTTAAGTGGATAACAGAAGGGTCTCGACTTACCACTCGTGCCTCTGCCTCGTCTTTCTCCTCTATTATATCTTCCCCTTGCACGTTGTCGTTGCGGAAAAAATCAACCTCATCGAAAATACTGTTGACCCTGGTAGCCTCTGCTTCCTAAGCCACGTGAAAAGGAGCCTCTCGTGATTCCTTGTCCTCGGCCGGTCAACCGACTCCGCGTTCTCCCGGCCGAACCAAAAACACGCTCACTAAACACCTTTTTTATCTCTCTCTGAGACTTTTGTAGGCTGCTGAACGCACCTACATACCTTGATAAATCTTTTATAAATTCATCACCAAAAAGAAGACCCTTAGCCAAAGGTCCTTCCTCTTTAGCCGCTAGGTCAACCAATTTTGGGTCAATTTTAAGTAACAAACTCTTTCTTCGCTCAATTGACAGAGCCGTATTTGCATTGCCTAATAAGCAGACCACCCTTTGAACCCACTCACGTAGTTCCAGCACATCAATATTGTGCTTACCAACATAGGCCTCCTCTGCCATCTCAAATATTTTTGAAACTGGTCCGACAACATCTAATAATCTGTCCAGGCAGGACTTCAACCCTCGATCTATTCCTTTCCTAGGACCCCCTTTTGCAATAAATGCAATCATCTTTGAGTCAAGTTCTGGTGTCATCAACACCTTATTCTCAACAGTAGGTCGAGGGCACTCGGATCTGAGTTTAACACGTACTTCCTTTGGAATTTCCCTTCTGATCCAGTATTCCAAATACTGAGCAACATGATCAGATGGAGTCCACTCCGGTGAAAAAGGATGTTTTATAAGTAATGGGTCAAACATATCATCACCTAAAGGATCTTTAATATTTTTACTCTTTGATCCTGTACTTTCATCCTTTTTAGGTCTCGGCCTTGCTATCGCGTAAGCGATCGCGAAGCGAGACTATAGAGAGCGTGTTTCAAAAGTGCTCCCAAAAAGCGGATTGCATGGCTAGCACGCGCACAATCACGCGCATCGTGCCACCATGCAATCCGCCTTTTGGGAGCACTTCAAAGGGTCCGCTCCCCCGCCCCCAAGCGCGCGCGCGCCACGCTCTGCCGGGCTTGTTTTGTTTCACTAGTGTTCCTGTTTTTACTTGCACCATTCTTTGTTTCCTGCTCGTGGACCTTGCGAGTGAGTGTGTTTGACCGATAATTACTTGTGTTCACAGCAGACCTTGCACGTATTGACGGTGTGTTTAGCATATCCGTAGGTGTAGATAAGATGCATGTATTTGTCAGGCAGTGTCGCAGTTTTGAGATCTGTAGTATAGCTTGTGGTTATTTGTCCTTAGGTGTATTAGAGCTTGCTTTTATTTGTAAGTTGTGGAGGCGCAGATATTTACCCATTCATGTAGAAAATCTTATGTGAACTTGCCCCTACGTGCAACGGAGCCACTTGTATTCTCGAGATTCTGTTTATTTTTTCATTATGTGCAGTGCCCCAGGGCAACCCTAAAAACACAAGCCATCCAATCATAGCCTTTCTCCACTATTTAAAGCTTGCCTGAGCTGCGTCCAATGGGAGCAGAGAAAGTGTTCACCAATCATAGCCTGACTGTCCAGCGAGCTCGAGTGAAGGCAAAAATGTAGGAATATATACAGTATGGGGGTGCACGTGTCAGCCCCTTGCAGACTTTAAATGCTGTATCGCAACCGGCAGATAGTAGGTTTCTTCCCGGCTCCTCGCATGTCCGTGAGTGAGCAACTGGCCTGACACACTGGAAGACTGTGGTGAGTCGCAACTAAAGAGCGGATGCAGGTGTGTAGATCTTCTTTGAAGCACCATACGTTTTAATAACATACCCCCGCACGCTGCGTACAGAAACCAGTGCTTGTTTTTTTCTTGTCACCTTTCTCACTTCCTGTCACACGCACACCTCTTACCCGCCCTCCCAGACATCTTCCAAAAACTGTCTATACCACCGTCTTCTTTACTTTTGACATTTCTCATCATTTTGCCCTCTTTTCCCCTTGACCCCGCGAATTTTACATCTGGCATTACTCACCCCTCCTCCCTCTGATGTGGTTCTAACCGTAGTCAACTTTTTCCCTACAGTGCAGTTCAGCCAGTAGTGCCAAGAGGCCCTTTCGAAGCCGATAGCGAGATCAATAAGTGTGTTCAGGTAACATAACATAATTTCTCTGTCTTTTAGCACTCTGCCTGGAGTGTCCCTTTGCTGCCTAAACTAAATCACAGGCCAAAGCACTGCAGAATCACAGGGTCTACCTATAGGTGCCTATAGATAGACCCTTCATTGCCGTGCTTTGGCCCGTGATTTAGTTTCTGCCACAAAGCAACGCTCCAGGCAGAGTGCTAAAAGACATTAACCTCGACAAAGCCAATAGCTCTTGCATTGCCAACACCTTTTGGCTTTACCAGTGCTTGTTTACCTTCTTGCCATTGGAAAGTTGCTCCTTCTTGGTCCTAACTGAACAAGCATTTGCAATGCAATAGGTCTCGCAATTACGCGAGTTTGAGCTATTGGCACTGTAAATGACAATGCCTTTTTTGTTTTGCTTATTAAAACATAAATAAAAGGCATTGTCATTTACAATGCAACAGCTTAAACTCGCGTAACTGCGAGACCTATTGCATTGCAAATGCTTGTTTGTACTTTTAATGAGTACTTCTTCCTCAGATTCAAATTCAGAACTACAACTCAGTTCTACCTCTGCGCTCCCAGAGGATTCCCCACATACCACATATTTATGTCTGCACATCCCCTTATTTGCTTCATCACTTGGGCCTCTTACTTGCCCCTCTTTAATGCCCGAGGCATACACTGCTTGCCTGTCTGAACAGCAAACTTGCTCTACCACAGTAGATCTTTTCTTCTTCCCCTGTTGAACACTGGAAGAAACATGTTTCCTTTTCCATGAAGCCTTCTTATTACTAGAATGCGCATTATCATTTACAGGGGCTGACCAAAACCTTTCCTCTTCCTGTCTACGAGTCTTAGAAGCAGCCATAACTTCCAATTTTCTTTCCATTCTCAGTGAAACTTCTGTTGTTATTTTCTCTATTGCTTTGTTTAATTTCTCCTCCAGAGATCCTTCTCCTTTTTCTTACATTATAAATATCAAATATTTAATATACTATTCAAAACTGTTTGATAAATTATGAATATTATTCTTATTAATATTATTCCTATCCAACCTACTCCTATTTAAACTTCCTACTTTTCTTTCTTTCTGCTTAAAACCACACCAAAAAACCGCTTCCTTAACTTTAAATAAATCAATCTCAGTCCGATCGCAAAACCACTTCAACACTTCTTAGCCTCCTCACGAAACTGACAGAAAAATCCCATTCCGAGAAAACTAGACGTCGTTGCTAGGCAACCGAACGTCTGTACGGGAACTCCATAATGCCATAAATCTCAAACACCTACACGCGCGTTGTAGGAGGGCAGGTCGGATAAACAGACGCGGAGGCTGTATATAGGATGATAATGGCCGAGTTTTATTCAAGGCTGCACTTAACGGGGTTGGGGATACGGAGAAATGCTCTGTGTCCTCTGGCTTCTCTTCTTGTTCTGCCCGGGCGTCTCGGTCAGTAGGTCCCCCTCGGTATGGTTCCTCTTCTTTAGGTACGGTGTTCCCCCGGAGGCTCATGAGCATAAAAAGAAAAAGGAGCCGTCAGTTTCCTAATATATGCCGATTTTGTCAGGATAGATCCTTCGCCAAACCCAGGAGTGACTAGGTGCGTCTTTCAGGCGGGGAAGTGCAATTTGTGAGAGTAATGAACTTTGACTTCTAAGTGCACGGAAGGGAGGGGAGTTCAGTATGCACGGAGTTATCGAGTTCCTTTTATGGTCGTAGGGTTAGCGTTGTGCATCTATGTAAAAGGGGGGTCAGTGCACAAGAAGTAGGTGTTTCAAGTGTGCCCTTGTTCTCCCTTCAAACCCTGTTCCACCCCCCTCCCCTTTCTTTATCCACCCACCTCGTCTCCCTTCCCCAGTCCCGCACCACTCACCGGCTCCGCCACAACTCTTCTCCCGAGTTGCGGCCGCTCTCCAGCCTCCTCCTGAGGTGTCCACCACTCCTCACACCACCTCTCGTCTTCTTCGTCCTCTTCGCCTTGGGTTTCTTCGGTTTCACCGTCTTCTTCGTACTCCACGTTTCCGTCTCTTGTTGCCTCGTCCTCTGTGTACTTCCTTACTCCGGCTTCTTCGCGCCGCCTGTTACCTGATTGGTCCCTTTTCTTCTCGTTCTCGTAATCGCTTCCGGGTTCGCTCCCACCTCCTCTCGGGAACTGAGTGAGTGCTTCCTGTAGGGGCGGCATACGGAAGGGATTGTTTATTTGTCCCCGGATGGCTTGCCTGTTCCCCGGATTCTGGGTCCTAGTGCCGGTAGGCGGGTGTTTGGGGTTGCTGAATACGGGCCAGGGTGGAGAGTCGTTCGGTCCTTCCTGACACGCGTATTCAACTAAGCGCACGTTCCCCTGTATTCGGAACGCGCCGTGAGGAGATGAAGAGCAACTCAGTGCGTCACAAAGGTAGGCTTGCGAGCAGAGCTCGTGATGATTTAATCTGTTTTAAATCGCTCGCGCAAACAGCGCACACAAACGGTTATATTTTAGAAAAACACTTTCAACTTTCAAAAACTACATTTAAACCCTTTGTTTTTCTCCGATTACACGACTGTAAGGGTCACATTTAACAACACTACGGTAATCCTCCTCAATTATGCCAACAAATATCACATTGTACAAAAAATAGTTACCTACCTCAACTCCCAAAGAGTTTCTTCCGCTTCACAAACCCTTTTTAATGATATTCTACAACTAAATCTTCTCTAATTAATACATTTTGCTTAAAATTTATAATTTCCCAAAACGGAAACATGAACATAAATACCGAAAATTCAATTACATCATGTCTATACCTTCTATCAATTTAAAAAAAAAGTGATATAAATATCAATTACATTTCCCAGGTCTGTCTACCTTAAATTATCTTTTTCTATTAAATCTATTCGTAGTAATACTTATATCTTTGAGCAGCAGCAATAAAAGAAGGAAGAACAGATGATGTAGAGGAGTTTTGTTATTATTGGAATGTTCTTAGAGGTTCTGTATTCTTTATTCTAAGAACATGTTTTTTTCTTGCTGCTGAGTGGTAGCAATAAAGGATTTATTGCATAATGTTGGCCTCCGTGTTGTGCCATAAAATCGGTTTTCTCCAAATGAAAGGATTTAGGCCAAAATATTTAAAATGTCACATCATCTAAAACGGTTTTAAAAAAAAAAAAAATATTTTTATTAAATGCAAAAGGCACATCGACATACACAGCTCTGCGCATACAACCCAGGGGCCGGCTTCAATGTGGCAAATATTAACCCAACCGCACAGGCTATCCCACATCCCGGGGGCTGGGCATCACCATGTGCAGCCGGTACAGTTCTTGTAGTATTCCGAGTCGCTTTTACAGGTAGACCTTGTTTTTAAAGTGACCCCCTGGCAGTGGCACAGTTAAAGCATGTTTGACCCGTCTCTCGAGTATCTCTGTTCCGTACCTTTGACAATAAACTCTAGGCCCTCCATCCCCGCCCCAGAACCCCAACAGACCCCCCCCACCCCACCCGCCCAATCCAAACAGTTAAGGTCACCTGCCAGCTGCCAACTTGTAGGTAGTATTGCACTCAATGCCCACCTGCGCCCCGACACCATGCGGCGTCTCTAATATTCTTCATCACCTCTAATCTGATCGCTCCAGTGCGTATCTCATGCCTCCACCCCGCCAGCGCTCTCCCCAGCAGCCTCCTTCGCAACGTCCTCCGAGCTGGCCCCCTCCTGTCCGTTTTCCGCGTCCCTGCGACCCCTGCCAATATATTCGGCATATAGCCCCCAAAGGTTTTTGGGCCGACTGCGCGGCGGCAGCAGCTCGTTAAACCTCTCTGTCTGAGTACAACAGTAGAGTACATCACGTTTCCACTGTGCTACTGTGGGCAGGGGGCCACGCATCCAGCTTAGCGCCACTCGTCGTTTCGCAATAAGCATCCCCATATCTACCAACCGCCGCGCCGCCTTTGGCACCACCCTAGAGTGTCCCAGCAGGGCCACCGCCGGATCGGGAGCCAATTCCACCTCTGCCAATCTTTGTGCCTGTTTCGCTGTATTCCGTTTCCCCGTGTTTTGCCTCCTTCCCTGGTTGCCCGCCGCCCTCCGCCCTCCCTTCCCGCCAAACGCCGCTTTTCCCCGCCCTTTCTTGTATTCTGTACCCTCCCCGCTCCCGCCTCCCAGCTGCTCCGCCCACCCGCGCACTTGGCCTCAAAAGGCGACCGTGCGACGCAGGTGAGTGTGACCCACTTGTGGGACACCCCCGCGCCGCACGGCCACCTGCTGCTGCGTGTGCCCCTTGCTTCCTTGTGCCTCGCTGCTGCCTCGTTCCGGACTGCCGCCGCTGCGGTTGTTTTGACCTTTGTTTAACGCGAATTTGTGCCTGATTGTCTTTAACCCGTTTTTTCCCTTGTTTTGACCAATCTTTGTGCCTGTTTCGCTGTATTCCGTTTCCCCGTGTTTTGCCTCCTTCCCTGGTTGCCCGCCGCCCTCCGCCCTCCCTTCCCGCCAAACGCCGCTTTTCCCCGCCCTTTCTTGTATTCTGTACCCTCCCCGCTCCCGCCTCCCAGCTGCTCCGCCCACCCGCGCACTTGGCCTCAAAAGGCGACCGTGCGACGCAGGTGAGTGTGACCCACTTGTGGGACACCCCCGCGCCGCACGGCCACCTGCTGCTGCGTGTGCCCCTTGCTTCCTTGTGCCTCGCTGCTGCCTCGTTCCGGACTGCCGCCGCTGCGGTTGTTTTGACCTTTGTTTAACGCGAATTTGTGCCTGATTGTCTTTAACCCGTTTTTTTCCCTTGTTTTGACCAATCTTTGTGCCTGTTTCGCTGTATTCCGTTTCCCCGTGTTTTGCCTCCTTCCCTGGTTGCCCGCCGCCCTCCGCCCTCCCTTCCCGCCAAACGCCGCTTTTCCCCGCCCTTTCTTGTATTCTGTACCCTCCCCGCTCCCGCCTCCCAGCTGCTCCGCCCACCCGCGCACTTCGCCTCAAATGGCGACCGTGCGACGCAGGTGAGTGTGACCCACTTGTGGGACACCCCCGCGCCGCACGGCCACCTGCTGCTGCGTGTGCCCCTTGCTTCCTTGTGCCTTGCTGCTGCCTCGTTCCGGACTGCCGCCGCTGCGGTTGTTTTGACCTTTGTTTAACGCGAATTTGTGCCTGATTGTCTTTAACCCGTTTTTTCCCTTGTTTTGACCAATCTTTGTGCCTGTTTCGCTGTATTCCGTTTCCCCGTGTTTTGCCTCCTTCCCTGGTTGCCCGCCGCCCTCCGCCCTCCCTTCCCGCCAAACGCCGCTTTTCCCCGCCCTTTCTTGTATTCTGTACCCTCCCCGCTCCCGCCTCCCAGCTGCTCCGCCCACCCGCGCACTTGGCCTCAAAAGGCGACCGTGCGACGCAGGTGAGTGTGACCCACTTGTGGGACACCCCCGCGCCGCACGGCCACCTGCTGCTGCGTGTGCCCCTTGCTTCCTTGTGCCTCGCTGCTGCCTCGTTCCGGACTGCCGCCGCTGCGGTTGTTTTGACCTTTGTTTAACGCGAATTTGTGCCTGATTGTCTTTAACCCGTTTTTTTCCCTTGTTTTGACCAATCTTTGTGCCTGTTTCGCTGTATTCCGTTTCCCCGTGTTTTGCCTCCTTCCCTGGTTGCCCGCCGCCCTCCGCCCTCCCTTCCCGCCAAACGCCGCTTTTCCCCGCCCTTTCTTGTATTCTGTACCCTCCCCGCTCCCGCCTCCCAGCTGCTCCGCCCACCCGCGCACTTGGCCTCAAAAGGCGACCGTGCGACGCAGGTGAGTGTGACCCACTTGTGGGACACCCCCGCGCCGCACGGCCACCTGCTGCTGCGTGTGCCCCTTGCTTCCTTGTGCCTCGCTGCTGCCTCGTTCCGGACTGCCGCCGCTGCGGTTGTTTTGACCTTTGTTTAACGCGAATTTGTGCCTGATTGTCTTTAACCCGTTTTTTTCCCTTGTTTTGACCAATCTTTGTGCCTGTTTCGCTGTATTCCGTTTCCCCGTGTTTTGCCTCCTTCCCTGGTTGCCCGCCGCCCTCCGCCCTCCCTTCCCGCCAAACGCCGCTTTTCCCCGCCCTTTCTTGTATTCTGTACCCTCCCCGCTCCCGCCTCCCAGCTGCTCCGCCCACCCGCGCACTTCGCCTCAAATGGCGACCGTGCGAACGCGCAGCGGTCACGCGCAGCGGGCGCGCCGATTGTGCGCCGAAGGCGCGCCAAAGGTAAGCCCGTCTGCGCCCGTCCGCGACCGGATCGCGACCAGCGCCAGGACCCCTGGCCCACGAGGACCCCGACCGACCCGCCTGACGTACTCCGCCGCCACCCTCACCGCACTCAACACCGGCCGACTCCCTGATTGCCACCAAGCCACTCCAAAACGCACCCACGGACCCTTCAGCTGCCACGCCTGCAAGTTCTCCAGCATCCGGACCAGCCCCGTACCAGCACCCGCCAAGTCGAATACCAGCAGCACCCACCTCAAGTGCATCCTGCTCAACACCCGCTCCGTCCACAGACACGCCATCGAACTCTGGAACCTCCTAGACGCCACAGCCCCTGACGTTGCCTTCCTCACGGAGACCTGGATGAACGCCTCTTCAGCTCCCGACATCGCCACCGCTATCCCAGAGGGCTACAAGATCGTCCGGAGGGACCGAAACGCCAACCAGATGGGAGGAGGCATCGCCATCATCCACAGGAACACCATCCGTCTCACGACCAGCACCGACAACACCCTGACCACCGCCGAACACCTGCATTTCCAGATCCACACCGACCCGAAGACCACCCTCAGAGGCACCCTGATCTACCGACCCCCTGGACCACGCACGCAATTCAGCGAGGACATCGCCGACTTCGTCAGCCCACATGCCCTCCCCTCCGCTGACTACATCCTCCTGGGAGACCTCAACTTCCATCTGGAGAACAACAACGACCACAACACCAGCGCCCTGCTCGACAACCTCGCCAACCTGGGACTCAAGCAACTGGTGTCCACCCCCACCCACCTCGCCGGACACACACTCGACGCCGTCTTCTCATCCAGCACAGACATCGACTTCAGCCACGCCACAGAGCTTCATTGGACGGACCACAGCTGCGTCCACTTCACCTTCAAGAGAACGACGACCCACCAACACCAGCAACACACCGCCCGCAGAAGCTGGAACAAGATCACAGCAGACCAGCTCGCAACCTCCCTGAGCCAACACCCTCCGGCCAGCTCAGCGAACCCCAGCCAGGCCGCCGATAACATCACGAAGTGGATCAGCAACTGCGCGGACGAGCTCGCCCCGCTGAGGACCCCGCCCAACAGACCCGGCAGCAAGAAGGCCCCATGGTTCACCGACGAACTCAAGAGCTCCAAGAAGAACTGCCGAGCCCTCGAGAAAGTCTGGAAAAGGGACCCGACACCGGACAACAGGACCTCCTACAAACTGGCCACCCGGAAACACCACCAGCTGATCCGCGCCGCCAAAAGAACAGCATTCAAGGACCGGCTGGACAACAACGCACACAACAGCAAGGAACTCTTCAACATCGTGAAAGAGCTCTCCAACCCCAACGCAGGAAACAACGACATCACCCCATCACAAGACCTCTGCAACTCCCTCGCCTCATACTTCCACAACAAGATCACGGACATACACAGCAGTTTCAACAACCAACCAACGCACACCACGGCCGACCAGCCACCCCCCCCCACCACCACCCTCCACGCCTGGACCCCGATCAGCACAGAAGACACCATCCGCACGATGAACTCCATCCACTCCGGATCACCAACCGACCCCTGCCCTCACCACGTCTTCAACAAGGCCGACGCTGTCATCGCACCCCACCTGAGAGACATCATCAACACATCCTTCGACACCGCCATCTTCCCTGAAAGCTGGAAACACGCCGAACTCAGCGCTCTACTCAAGAAACCAACAGCGGACCCCACCGACCTCAAGAACTACCGCCCCATCTCGCTTCTCCCGTTTCCAGCCAAAGTCATCGAGAAGACCGTCAACAAGCAGATGGCCGCCTTCCTCGAGACGAACGGATCCCTCGACCCCTCACAGTCCGGCTTCCGAGCCAAACACAGCACCGAGACCGCCCTCATCGCCGCCACAGATGACATCCGAGCCCTGATGGACAACGGAGAAACAGCGGCCCTCATCCTCCTAGACCTCTCCGCGGCATTCGACACGGTCTGCCACCGCACCCTAATACGGCGCCTCAGCAACATCGGAATCCAGGACAAGGCGCTGGAATGGATCATCTCCTTCCTCAACGGAAGAACACAGCGAGTCCGCCTACCACCGTACAAGTCAGAGGCCTCCGAAGTCATCTGCGGCGTCCCCCAAGGATCATCCCTGAGCCCCACCCTCTTCAACGTCTACATGAGCCCCCTCGCGGCCATCGTACGCAAACACCACCTCAGCATCATCTCCTACGCCGACGACACACAGCTGATCCTCTCCCTGACCAACGACCCCGCCGCCGCCAGAGCCAACCTGCACGAAGGGATGAAAGAGGTAGCCGAGTGGATGACGACCAGCCGCCTGAAACTGAACTCGGACAAGACGGAAGTCCTCATCC
Organism: Triturus cristatus; assembly: GCF_964204655.1. NCBI lineage: Eukaryota > Metazoa > Chordata > Amphibia > Caudata > Salamandridae > Triturus > Triturus cristatus. The sequence continues at coordinate 30,999,122 of NC_140580.1, read as the reverse complement.
TGGGCCCTTCACCCTCCGCCTGGGACGACTCCTGGTGGCCCCCCGCCCTGGGCACCGCACCCAAACCAACTGACCATGCACGAAACCTGGGCTTCATCCTGGACTCCTCCCTCTCCATGACCAGACAAGTCAACAGCGTCTCCTCGGCGTGCTTCAACATCCTACGCATGCTACGGAAGATCTTCTGGTGGATCCCCACAGAGACCAGGAAGACCGTCACCCAGGCCCTCGTCACCAGCCGACTGGACTACGGCAACGCCCTCTACGCCGGGACCACCGCCAAGCTCCAGAAGAGACTCCAGCGGATCCAAAACGCCTCAGCCAGACTCATCCTCGACATCCCACGATCCAGCCACATCTCCGGACATCTGAGAGGCCTTCACTGGCTCCCCGTCAACAAGAGAATCACATTCCGCCTCCTCACCCACGCACACAAAGCCCTACACGACCAAGGCCCGAGCTACCTCAACAGCCGAGTCAACTTCTACGCTCCCAAACGCCACCTCCGATCAGCTAACCACGCCCTCGCCGCTGTCCCCCGCATCCGAAGAGCGACTACAGGAGGAAGATCCTTCTCCTACCTGGCCGCCAAGACCTGGAACTCCCTCCCGTCCGACCTGCGCCTGACCCAAGACCACCTCTCCTTCAGGAAGAAGCTGAAGACCTGGCTGTTCGAGCAGTAGCGGCACCACCCCTCCCCAGCGCCTTGAGACCCTACGGGTATGTAGCGCGCTCTATAAGTGTCACTGATTGATTGATTGATTGATTGCCACTCTAGCTACCTGCTGATAGACCGCCTCCCAGAAACTGTGTACACCCGGGCAGTGCCAAGCAAGGTGTATAAAGTCTGCCTTTGGGTACTTGCATCGTTCACACGCCGATTCCTCTCGCAAGCCATAACGGTGCAGTCGCTCCGGGGTATAATATATCCTATTTATAAATTTAAAGTGAACTAACCTATGCCTGCCGTGCAAGGAGATGCGTCGTATCCCCGTGCAACAGTATGCCCACATGGCGTCGTCAATCGCAATGTCGAGGTCCCTCTGCCAGGCCAATCGGGCCTTAGTGTACTCCTGCGACCTCTGCGACAACGCCGTTCGATATAATTTACAGATTAACTTATGGGGACTCTTGTTCTTGATAATAAAGGACAACTCTGGAACCTCCGGCGGTTCCGCCATGTCGTCCCCAGCAGCTGTCTCCAAGCGTGTCTAACTCTGTGGTATTGGAAACGTTGCAACTGCGTGACAGCCCCCGCCGATGCGGCCACCTCCTACCACGTCTTAACTACTCCGTTCACGAACATGTCCCCCATGGTGCGCACGCCCAGCGCTTCGAGTGACCGCATCACCCCCTCTTCCTTGCAGGGGGTCAGCCAAACCGCCCATTCAAGTGGCATCGCCGGTGAATACAACAGCGCTCCCAGCGTGCGCTGTAAGATATTATTCCAAGCATGTCGGGTTCAGTTCAATGAGTCTAGGAACCCCGTTCTGCGATCCGACGGCTCGAAAATGACAGCAGGGAGCGGGAGCGGGGCCGCAAATAATGTCTCCATTTTGAGATACAGGACGGCTCCGTCCCCATGCATCCAGCTGTGCGCCTGAGCTCCCTGCGCCACCCTGTAATACAGTTCGAGATCTGGCGCTCCCAGGCCGCCCAAGTGGTAGGGCAGTGTCAAGACCTGCCAGCTGATTCGTGCATGCCCGCCCGCCCGCCCACGCCAACCGCAACAGGGACCCCTTAAGCCTAGCAAAAAAGGCGCGCGAGAGCACCATGGGGATGTTAACAAACAAGAATAAAAACCTGGGAGCACCACCATCTTCATGATGGATATGCGTCCCAGCAGCGAGAGAGGCAACTTAATCCAAGCTTCTACGTCATCTTCGAGTTTGCTGATAGCCCTGCCATAGTTCTCAGACAGCACCACCTCCGAGTCCATATGCAGCTGGATTCCCAGGTAGCGGACCGCGTCGTCCGACCACTGCAGCGGATACTCCATCGCAAAGGGGGCCGTGACCGGCGTCAACGGAAACACTATGGATTTGGTCCAATTCACCTTTAGGCCTGAGAGTGCCCCGTAATGAACCACCTCCCATAGCACAGGGGCCAGATTATTTTCTGGGTCCCGGACGTATAGCAGAGTATCATCCGCATATGCGGAGACCACTATCTTATAGGTTGGGAAGTTGATTCCCCTCAGACTGTGATATTCCCGTAGGGCACACGCCAACGGCTCCGCCACCAGTGCATACAAGATAGGCGACAGGGGACAACCCTGTCTCGTCCCTCTCGAAATCGGCATTGCGCCCGTGACTCGGTCTCCCAGCCGTAGTCTCGCAGTGGGTCTGCTGTACAGCACCCTGATCAGCTGCAGAAAAACCGGGCCCAGCCCCATTCTTGTCAGGACCTGCCGCATAAACGGCCATTCCACAGAGTCAAAAGCCTTTTCCATATCTAGAAAGACTGCTAGCGCACGCGTATCTGGGCGCACATGCTGCATGGCTCCAAACACCGTCCTCAGATTGTACGTGAGGTTCCTGCCAGGCACGAACCCTGCCTGCTCCGGGGCAACAAGCTCCGGGGTTAGCAGGGCCAATCGAGTGGCCAAAACCTTCGCGTATATTTTAGCATCGACGTTTAACAACGATAGTGGCCTATAGGAACTGCATTCCTCCGGCGGCTTACCCGGTTTTGGGATCGCAACCAAGAGAGCCTCTCGCATAGAGGGCGGCATGTGTCCTTTAACGCACATGTCATCAAACAATGTCGACATGTGCGGGAGGAGCTGATCTATAAAGGCTCGGTAGAAAGCGACAGTGAGTCCGTCCACTCCCGGGGCGCTATGCGCCCTCATGCCTGCCAGTGCCTCCAGAATTTCGTCCCGTTCAATAGGCAGGGCCAAAAATTCCCTGTGTTCGTTCGAGAGAAACGGCAGCTTGATATTGTCCAGGTAGTCCCCTATACTATCCTCCATACCGGTCTGTTGTGAAGCGTACAACTTAGTGTAGTACGACTGAAAGCGCGCAACTATATCTTCCTCTTCCGTTAAGAGCAATCCTTCCTCCGACCTGACCTCGGTGATGACGGCTCTACGTCTATGGGCTTTAAGTAGGTTAGCTAAGATCGATCCGGGTCTGTCACCCTCCCCATAGACCCTGGCGGTAGCGTATTTCCCCAAGTGTAGTATCTCCGTGTCCGCCGTCTCGTGGAATTCCGCCAGGAGGACTTTCATCTCCTCAGTTACGCCCTCCACCTCTGCTACGCACTGTTTAGCCTCCAGGTCTCCCAGCCTGCGCTCCAGAGTCGTCAGCCGCTGCCTAATGTCCCGCAGCACCCCCGAGTGTTTGGCCATTGCCACTCCTCGAATATAGACCTTAAAGGTCTCCCAGATAGTTTGGAAGCTATCCACGGATCCCAGATTGGTATCGAAGAACTGCCCAATGGCTTCCGCTAGTTCCTCCTTAAAGAGGGGGTCCATCAGCGAGTATGGGGGGAAGCGCCACAAAAATGGCGGAACAGTCTTTCTGGGCGCGGCCAACCGCATCAGCACCGGAGAGTGATCAGAAAGCGTGCGCGGCAACACCTCACATGCTCGCACCTGTGAAAGGAGCGTCGACGATGCAAGCCAGTAATCTATTCGCGTATGCAAGCCGTGGTATGCCGAGTAGTGCGTGAAGCCCCCCTGGTCCGGATGGAGAGTTCTCCACACATCTTCCAGATCTAAGCAAAACATTTCTCGCGATATCGCCTTCGCCGCTGCCGACTGTGGCCTTACCGGGCCGTCCGATCTATCCGTCCCAGGGTTCAAATCTACATTAAAGTCCCCTCCCCACAACACCCTCCGCGCTCCGAGGTCCCTAATCTTGGCCGCCAACTCAGTGTAGAATTCAGGGCAGTCAAAGTTCGGCCCATAACAGTTAACCAACAATAAATCCAGACCTCTGCCCTGAAAACGCGTTAGCACAAATCTGCCTGCACTATCCGTAGCTACTAACTGCGTTCTATAGTCCGCCTTCGGGTTGACCCAAGTCAATACCCCTCTAGAGTGTGTCGTGAACCCCGCCGCATGCGCAGCGTCGCAGAGCCCCCTGGAGCGCAGCATAGGACTATTGTTGGGAAGATGCGTTTCCTGAAGGAAAGCTATGTCTATCTCGTGCCTCTTAAGGTAGTGCATAACTTTACGGACCTTACGGTGGTCATTCAGCCCCCTGAAATTCCAAGTCAGAATTCTGAGAGTACCAAGGCGGTCAGACGTGCTTGTGCTATTAACGGACATCATTCTTGCCGAAGTTCAAATCGCCCGTGACTCTGTGTCGCAAACAGCAGGTGCTCAAAAATGTACAATTCGATGCATACTGACATGTGAACCTCAAAACCTTGCAAATGGAACCCCCCCCTCCCTCCGCCCACAGCAGACCCACCCCAACTTGGCCTTGCAGTTTCCCATATCTGGGCGCCCTAAACCTCCCGCCTCCCTACCCCCAACTTATTGACCCACTCAAAGTTGTGGAACGCACTCGCGGGCAGAGGTCGCTCAGCGCTCACACTGTAGTGTGAAAGCTCTTAGTCCCTAACTGCCACCACCCGGTCCGGCGAGCCAATATTTGCCCGTCCACCATAGCTCGTCTATAATCGACCGCGGCACCACAGCATTACTCAGGCTGTAATAACCCAGGAGCTCCCGCACCCAACCCACTGCAGATAAACAGTGTACATAAACCCCTCAGGTAATAAGCGCCATGCTCGGGCCCGGCCAGATAAACCCCTCCCGAGTGCACTCGCCTGCGGCTAGGCCACCGGTGGGAAGATGCGTACAAGACCCCCCCTATTCGCTCATAGCTACCACCATCCCCACTAACCGTACCAAAACACCAACCCCCACTCAACTCTGCACTGCAGCCATGAGAGGCAACCCCATCTTGCCTGCCCTCCGGAGTCATTCCTGTTCGTCTAGTCTGCCGTCCCCTGCTCCATCCTGCAGTTGCATCACTGGGCTCCTTTTCTGCTCCTTGGCCCAGTCCTTCAGCGCCTTCTGCAATGCTTTGGGATCCAGGAAAATATGTGATTTACCCTGTCTGTTGACACGCAGTTTAGCCGGATACAGCATCGCATAATCCAAGCCCAAGTCCCGGAGCTGTTTTTTAGCTGGGGCGAACTGGCGTCTAGCCTCCTGCACTCTGGCTGTGAAGTCCGGAAAGAGTGATATAGTTGACCCCTCGTATGTCAAAGTTTTCTTCTCGCGGGCCACCCTCAGGGCCGCATCCCTGTCCCTATAGTTCAACAATTTCGCAATGATCGGTCGAGGCGGTGCTCCCGGTGGGGGTCTGGGGCCCAGGGACCTGTGCGCCCTCTCTACTACGAACATCCCCGAAAACACCTCCTTTCCCAGCAGCTCTATCAGCAGTGTCTCTACAAAGTTCTCCATGCGGCCCGTCGATGTCCAAGTCCTCCATTTTATCTTGTAGCGCCTCCATCTGGCGTTCTAGTTTCCGCTGGTCAACGTCCAGGGACGTCTGCGCTCCCTCTACCTCTGAAAGACGTCTATCAGACTGGTCCAGGCGTTCCGCGTGCTTGTCTAAACGTTCGCCCATACGATCCAATCTGTACGATAGTGCATCTATCTTGGCACCGAGGGAGGTAATGCCGCTCTGCAACCCTTTCTCCATCGACAGCAACAGCCCCCGAATGTCCTGCTCTCCTTCCGGAGGGGTAGACGTACCTCCCGCCGCCCCCTCCAGCGGCGTCTGGGCTCTGGGGCGTCGCTGCTCAAAAGTCAACTTAGGCTGGGATTTATCGGTCTTACCCATCGTTGGTCGCAGCGCCTGGTGGCCGTGCGGTCCGGGCCCTCAGAGTGCGCCACGTGTGCACACCCGCGCTTCTCGCTGCTCAGCTGGGCTCCACTGCACTGTCTCCACTCGTGCTCGCCTTGCCCCCGCTGGCGCCTGCCGCCGCGATGAGCGCGCCGGCTGCAGGCCCCTCCGGTTTCACCTCCGCCCAGTCGCGACACACCTCGCAGCACTGCTCCGCTTCGGCCTGCACCGGTCAGCGCCCGCACTCCCTAATAGCCCAATGTGCTATCCTGGGGCTCGTGCCGGGGAATGCCACCACTCCCAAACCTGCTCTCTCCAAGGTTCAACAACCTACAGGGGCCACCGCCGGGCCACCGCCACTCCAGCCGCCACGTGTGTCCTCCTCTCCGCCGCAGCAGCACGGCTCCACTGGCCCCCCCGTCGATGTGGCGCTCTAGATTACCACCAACACAGGCCAAGTCCGAGGTAGTTAATAAGGAGCAGCCGCTCCGTGCCACCAGTGTGCCCCAGGCAGCCCGCCCTCGCCGACCTCCGCAATATTGTCCAGCCACTCTGCTGCACCATCGATGGGGTCAGGCTTCAATTCCGCTGGTCTGCTCCCCGCAATGCACCGTGTGTCAAGCTCAGGAGCCCCCAGGCGGGACACCGGGCCGCAGTGCGTCAGCGAGTCTCTCCCGTGCCTCACCTCCGCCGGCGCTCCCCACCTCAGCGCACACCCCGGGATGCCTTTCTTCTTTGCTTTGACTGACGGCCATCAGCGACGGGGCGGCTCCTCCTCTTCCAGCCGGCCGCACGCACACTGACGTACAGCCGCCCGAGTCTACACGCGAGGCCGGGGATCCCCGGCCTATCACACCACCAACGTCACCAATCCCCGCTGCCGATCAGCGGCTCGCTGCGGGCGCTGGATTCCGCCGGACGGGTGCGCATCTGTGTCAGCGCCGTTGTCCCAGTCGTGCAGTATTCTTTCATGCTTTCAGGGCCGGATTATTGCAGGATCGGTATGCGTGCTCGCCGGAGCTCCGGCCTCAAGCTGCCATCTTCGCTGCGAGCCAAGCTCCGCCCCCATCTAAAACTGTTATGGGTGCTCCAGATCAGCCATCACAGCTAGCTCTTTGCTTTCTATTTTAGCTTTAAATAAGCTTTTAATTTTGGTTCCATTGCACTTTTCAGCTTCAGTATTGAGCATCAACAACACAGTAAATCTATTAGTACATTCCTTTACATTTAGCCTATTGACTTTTAAACTAGTTTGTGCCCTACACACTGATTGAAAGTGTTCCACCTTTTAACATTTACAGCATCTCTTAGAACATTTAGCATCCATCTCACAAACAGCATTCTCCTCTGAGATCCAAGCCAAGGGTGATAAACCTTAATGTCTCCATAAAGATTGTGAGGAAACAATTGACCTCAATACTTTTGGCAATGCCTATTACTTTGTACAAAGATGAAATTCTACATGTGAGCAATCTGTGTTTTTTTAGAATAGCAAGTAAACACAAATTAATCTCTTATATAAGTCACTACACAGTTTTCAAATTCCCATGTTGAGGCAAGAACAAGTAAAGCTCCAGTAAACCTTTCCAGTGACTCCTCACTGGTCTGCTTCCTCTTAAAAAAATGGTGTCTCTTTTGTACACTGTTCTGTAAACACAGCGGCTCTTCTTTATGCTGTTTTCCCTTACGCTGAATTGCTTCACAATAAATGTTCCATTCAATATTGTCATCACTAGGTTCTACAACTACTGAAATATTATCAAAATTCTCTGTCCAGAAATTCTGAGATGATTAAATAATGCCATTTTCTACGTGAATCATAGCTGCCAGCATTGATGTCAATAAGATAGTTCTTGAAAATATGCTATTGGTGTTTTCAGTTGATTTCTGGCTTCCCTGCCCTTTGTACAATAGGTGTCGGCTGCAACACATTCTGACTCGCTGCCACGACAATTAGTCAAAATAGACACAACCAGAAGAGTGTAGAAGTAAAGAAATCCCACCTCACCTCACCTGTAACATGTTTAAACATGGAAGCGGAAGATTATAGTTGAGTCACACCCGCCATGATTACTGAGATTGTGGTCTTAAACTTGCAATCCAGTACACTAACATTGACATCTGGAGAAAGATTGGGAAATGCTGTTCACAACGTGCTCCAAATTCGGAAGACCAGATTGCCCAAAGCAATATGGCCTCTAGCTTCTGACGTTGACGTAGTTCTGTTGCCATGCAGTGCAGTCTGGGCATGCTGCCACACAATAAAATATTATCAGCCTCACACCAAACACAGCTTGTTGCACGAGAGTGCTGACCACCAGTTCACACGCATGAACATTTAACAAATCTCTGCATGTACCGGCAATTTGGACAAATATGTTGCTAAAGCCAAGCTAAAGGTGAGAATGTCTCCAATCACAACCTGTTCGCTTCTATTCCTGTTCACGTCTGCGAAAGCTGAACTCCTTAACCTTCTTGTGTAGCGGTTCGCCAGGTTCATATCACCTTGTAGTTTGGGGGTCGCAGCTGACAACAAACTCCTCCAATGCTGTAATATTTTCTTCGACCCACTCCTGGTAGCAAAATGTGGCATGGGGATTAGAAGACTGAAGTAACACAACTCTCTGGAGTAGTATTCAAACAGTATCCAATCTACAAGAACGAGAAAACCAAGGAAACTATTATCTAGCCATATATCCAAGGAGGACCAGATAAGTGTGCTTTAACCATGAAATGAAAACCCAAATCCATGCTGGAGGTGTATATACAGCAGAAGAACTGTCGGAAGAAAAATTATCTTGATCCATATAGTACCTGGAGGTACTCAGCTGAAAACAGATGAGGATGTGACTCAGCAGTAGGACCTGGAAAGGCCAAATTGGATAGACTCACCAACGGCGGATCATTATAAATGACATTTGTTGTAGAAGACATGATATTAGAAGCATGCAACGTGTCAGGGAAACTGTCGACGGAGGACTCAGCCTCTCCCTCCTTCAGCAGGGGAGTATCATTATCAGTGGTGCTCACAGGCTGCAGAGAAAAGTCTTGCAGAAAAGAACGGCATCCTATGGCAATCTATGACGTATCGGCAACAGGGTGTAGTTTGACATGTCCAATGGAGACAAAGCGTGTGTCTTTAGAATCAGGAAGTGGTGGCAAAATCACAGTTTTTTACCTTGAAGACCAAGGACCAGAACAGGAGTACGGGACTTTGGCCAAAATTCCTTTTTCATGGCTACCTTTTCTCGAACCAGATCTCCAATTTTCAAAAGCCAGCAGGAAACTGGAAGAGCAACTCCTGAAGTCAAAGGATGAGACGCAGGCAAATGTTTGCGTGAGCTAGTGTCACGAAACTCTTGTAGAACACAATTGTTATCTACATCAAAGGTTGCGGCAGCCACCACAACATCTGGACCGTCCAGACATACAGCCTGATGCCAAAAAGTACTTTGTACGGAGTCCGCCCACCCAGAGATCTTTTGGGGAGGGTATTTAATGCCCATTGTTAGAAATGGGGGTCTCTAGTTGGCAATGGTATGCACCTTTGTCCAAATAGGGACCCTTGCTTCTAGTCAGGGAAAGGGGGGTACACTCCTGAATAACCCCTGCTCACCCCCTTGGTAGCTTGGCACGAGCAGACAGACTTATCTTAGAGGCAGTGTGTAAAGCATTTGTGAACACATACAGTAATACTGTGAAAACACTACAAATGGACACCACACCAGTTTAGAAAAATAAGTAATATTTACTAGACTTAACACAAGACCAAACGACAAAAATCCACAATACGGTAATAAAAATATGACTTTAAAATGGTAGAAATAGCTTAGTTCAATGTAGATGGTAAATGCGACACTTTACTCTCAAAGTACCTGGGATGCGTCTCGCAAAACAGACAAAAGGGTCGCCGGGAAGGTGATGCTTCGGTTCCTTGCTTCTGGGGAGGTGATGCGTTGGTTCCTTACAGCAGCACAGGGGAGATGATGCGTCGGTTCCTTACCGGAGAGGAGGTGATGCGTCGGTTTCTTACTGCGTTCCAGTTACGATGCAACAAGATGGAGCCTCGATGCGATGCGACGATCTAGTGCGATGCGACAAAATGGCGTCTTTGATGCGATGCAACAACGGGGATGCGATGCGTGCACGCCCGATGGAGGTGTGGCGACACGGTAAACTCTTGAGCTGCGACAGGCCCTGCGACACCCTTCTCTGGTGATGCAACCGCTGTGGCGGCAACACGCTTCTCCGGTGATACAACATGCTTCCTCGGTGATGTGACGGCAACTGCTGCGGCGGCGACACTCTTCATCCTCGGTGCGTTACTCTTCCAGCTCCCAGTAACACACAGTCTTCAGAGGGCCCAAAACAACAGCAGGCACCTCACTGCAGGTAGAATTCACAGCAAGGGAATTCAGGGGGAGCTGGTGGTGAAGTCTTTGTGTCCCTGAGACTGCAGAACAGGAGGCAAGCTCAGCTTCAAGACCTTGGAGATCTTCCTCAAGATAGTAAAAGTACACACAAAGTTCCTTTTCTCCTTTCCTTGGCAATAAAGTAACCACTGCAAGCCAACCCCAAACAGCATAGGGGCAGTCTCCTCCTTCAGCTTCCTTGGTTCTTCTCCTTGGCAAAGGTTTGTCAGTGCCCAGACCACAGCAAATGCCTCATGCTCAATTGCACTCCACCTCTGTTCCCATGGAAGTAACCTCCTACTGATGAAGGCATTAGGTTGGTCTAGGCCCTCCTCTTTTATCTGTGAAAGTACAGCCCCTCCACCATGCTCTGAAGCGTCTGTCTGTGCAATGAATTCTTTAGAGAAGTTGGGCGCCTGAAGCATGGGCACCGTGCACACGGCAGTCTTCAGGACATCAAAAGCTTTCTGACAGGTGTCCGTCCAGTTCACTTTCTTGGACTGCTTCCTGGAAGTCAGCTCTGTCAAGGGTCCAACAATGCTGCCATATCCCTTGACAAACTTCCTGTAGTACCCAATGAGTCCTAAAAAAGCTCTCACCTCTGTCTGGGTCTTGGGGGCTTCCCAAGCCAGGATGGTATCAATCTTGGGCTGTAGGGACGCCACCTGGCCGCTCCCAACCTGGTGTCCCAAGTGCACCACAGAACCCTGCCCGATCTGGCACTTACTTGCCTTGATCGTGAGGCCTGCCCTCCGCAGTGCCATCAACACTTCCCAGAGGTGGCGCAGATGTTTTTCCCAACTGGCGCTGAACACTGCAATGTCATCCAGGTAGGCGGCGGCACTGAAATCTTCCAGTCTAGACAACGCCTGGTTGACCAACCTCTGAAAGGTGACATGGGTTTCTCTTCATCCCAAAGGGCATAACCCAGAATCGGTAGTGCCCATCTGGTGTGGAGAATGCTGACCTCTCTCTTGCCCTATCAGTTAAGGCGATCTGCCAGTACCCAGACGTCAAATCAAATGTACTGAGGTACGGGGCAGCACCTAACTGATCAATGAGCTCATCAGCTCTGGGGATGAGGTGCGCGTCAGTCCTGGTGACTGAATTGATCCCTCTGTAGTCCACACAGAACCGGAGTTCTGGTGTGGCACCCGGTGCGGCAGCCTTTGGGACCAGGACCACTGGGCTGGCCCAAGGACTGTTAGAGGACTCAATCACCCCTAACAAAAGCATCTTGGAGACCTCCTCCTTGATGCAAGCTCTCACCCTTTCAGTCACTCTGTAAGTTTTGTGGTTTACAGGAGAACTGTCCCCAGTGTCCACATCATGGACACACCAATCAATGACACTGGGAGTCAGGGAGAACAGAGTAGAAAACTGTCCCAACAGTTGGCGACAGGCATTCTGCTGCTCAGGGGTCAGGGTGGAAGAGAGGTTTACACCATCCACTGACCCATCCTGGTCTTTCGCAGACAGGAGATCTGGTAGAGGCTCAGTCTCCTCCTACATTCCATCATCTGTCGCTAGGAGTGTGCCCACTTCGGACCTCTCCAAGTGGGGCTTCAGGCGGTTTACATAGAGGACCAGCAAAGGGTTCCTAGGAGACCGCAAGTCCACCAAGTAGGTAACATCACTCTTGCGCTCCACCACCTCAAATGGTCCGGTCCAATTATCCTGGAACGCACAAGGCTTCACGGGGGCCATGACCCACACTTTCTGGCCAGGCTGAAACTTGATCAGAGTGGCATTCTGATTATATCCCCGTTTCATCTCCTCCTGCTGGCTTCCAGATTTGCCTGAGCGAGTTGCCTGAAATGCCTAGTTTGGTTTCTGAAGGCCAGCATGTAGCTATACATCCTGAGCAGGTTTACTGGGAGCTTTTTCCCAGCCTTCTTTTACCAAACTCAGAGGTCCTCTTACAGGGTGACCATATAGTAGTTCAAAGGGTCTTAACCCTAAGGACTTCTGTGGCACCCCTCTGTAAGCAAACAGAAGGCATGGCAAGAGGACGTCCCACTCACGCCTCATAGGTTCCTCAAGACCCATAATCATGCCTTTGAGGGTCCGGTTGAATCTCTCAACCAGCACATTACCATGGGGGGGGGGTAAGGAGTGGTGAACTTGTAGGTTACACCGCACTCCTGCCACAGGGACTTCATATTCTTGGATATGAAGTTGGTTCCACGGTATGACACCACCTCTCTGGGGAACCCCACACGGGAGAAAATCCCCATTAACGCATGGCCCACCACGGGGGCCATCACCGACCGTAGAGGGATGGCTTCCGTGTTCCAGGTGGCATGGTCCTCCAAGACCAGGATGAACCTGTTGCCCATGGCTGTCTTGGGATCCAGAGGCCCCATAATGTCAATGCCCACCCTTTCAAAGGGGTTGCTGACCACAGGCAACGGCTGGAGAGGAGCCTTTTGCTTCCTCCCACTCTTACCACTTGCCTCGCAAGTCTGACAGGTCCTGCAATGAGCATCTGAACTCTTACGCATTTGGGGCCAATAAAAGTGGGTGATAAGCCTTTCAAACGTCTTGTCCTACCCCAAATGTCCTGCTAAAGGCACATCATGAGCCAGTAGGAAGGCTCTGAAGCGTTGGGGTACCACCAGAACACGGGCTGACCCAGGCTCAGCAACCTCAGGCTCGCTATACAGGAGACCATTCTCCCAATAGATCCAATGTGATCCAGACTGATCACCTGCTGCCTGGTTTGTGGCCTGTTGCCGCAAACCCACAAGAGAAGGGCAATTCCTCTGCTCCTCGCAGAAGTCTTCCATGGAGGGTCCTCCTTCCTGCTGCCAATGGGTCAGCTCAGGCAGGTCCCCCAGTTCAGCTACCTGTTCCCCTGTAGGTTCCAGGGCAGCCCCCTCAAGGTCTGCCTCCTCCTGGACCGCGGGAACTGTGGGGGCTGGTTTTCCATTCCCCCTGCCTCTTCTCTTTAAGGCAGGCACCTGGGCCACTCTTTCAGGCTCCAGGTCCTCTTGAACACCCTTCCTGGCTGCCATGGATCAGGTGGTCACACACGCCCACTCTAGCAAACCCACCAGCTGCAAGTGAGCACTTCGCTCCACTTTAGCCCAAGGGGAGCTCTCCAAGTCATTACCCAACAGACAGTCAACAGGCATGCTGGCCTCACAGCTACTTGAAGGGTACCTGAGACCCCCCCACTCAAAGGGAACCTGGGCCACCTTGCAGTGGCTCTCTGTGTTGTCAGCGGCAATGACAGGGTAAAATGCATTGGGGACCACCTGCTCTTCAGACACCAGCCGACAAGTGACATCTGTCACACTGGCCCCGGTTTCTCAGAGCCCCCACTCTATGGCCATTGATGGTCACCCACTGCCTGTATTTCTTAGTGTTATCAGGCAGATGGGTCCTGGGGACCACCTCACAGTCTCCTAACGAGACTAGGGACATCTCTGCGGGACCCCACCTACCTTGGGCACCCATCTCCTCACCCAGGGCTACACTAGCCATCTGCTGGGGCGGTGCACCAGTGGGTGCTGTTTTACCTTTGTTGGGACACTGAGACTCCCAATAGAAGTGGCCCAATTGTCCACAACCAAAACATCTCTTGGGACCCCTCTGAACTGGCTTATCTGTCGGGGCCCCTGACTTTTCAGAGAGAGGCTGGGAACCCTTTCCCTTGGGGATTACTTTTGGGCTCTTTCTGGAACTCCCTCTGTTAACCCCTGTCCCTCCCACTCTTCTGCTGGTGACCCTGCCCACCTTTGGCGAAGTCTCTCACATGATCATTGTGGACCCGGGTACTAACCCAGCGGTCCGCCTCCTCAGCAAGCTTCCTAGGGATAGTCAGCTTACTATCAATCAGGTGCTGGCGTAGCTCTGAAAAACATTTACTAGACAAGTGCTCCCATGCAATCAAATTGTAAAGCCCTTCAAAATCATCCACTTTGCCACCCTTCACCCAACCATCTAATGCTCTGCCGAAAAAAGACACATATTCTACACAAGTACTTGACTCCAGTTTCTTACAATTCCTAAACCTTTGTCTATACAGCTCTGGGGTCAACCCAAACCTGGTTAGTAAGACTTCCTTCATGTGGACATAGGAATTCTGATCCTCAGAGGGCAAATCCAACAAGGTATCTCGGCCATCACTGAGAAACCGCCCCCACAACCCCGCTCCCCAATCCTTCTCAGGGACCCGGTGGGAGGTCATAGCTACCTCATAGGCCTTGAACCATTGCCCAATATCTTCATTCTTGTGTAACTCCATAATGACATCTTTGGGGATGAATACTCTTGTTTCTACAGGCACGAATGGTGTGCTGCCACCAGAGGGAGTAATTTCTGAACTCATGCTCTAAATGCATCCTCTTCTCTTCCAAGGCTAACTTCTTATTCTCTAACTCCATTTGACCACCCAGCTTGGCTAGCTCCAACATATGCATTCTATCCCTCTCCCTGTCCTCCAGCTCCTCTGGGGACAGGCCCTTCGAAACACTGCTGCCTGGCCTGGAAGGTACTTTCTCCCCAGTCAAGCCCAATGGCCCATCCAGCTGCCCATCTGTATTATCTGCCTCCTCCCTAGGCTCTTCAGGATGCTCAGTAGCATTTCTAGATTCCAACCAGGCCCTCAGCGCTTTTTGGAACTCTTCCTTCCTAGTGATTAACGCTGGGCGTAGTGCTCCGCTCCGCCCACGGAGTGTGCCTAGGTTTGCCTACTTCATGGTCCGCGAAGTAGGCGTAGAGCAGGCAGGCTATGCGCACGCTACGGCGGAGCGGGGTTGCCCGCCACCCGCCTCCCTCCCGCCCACTTTAAATGCCCTTATAATGTAAAATAACTTTTAAAAGCAAGCTGAAAGTAATTAAAATAATTTACCTGAGCTGCGGCGTCCCGGGGCTCCACTTCCTTCTCTATCGCCGGTTTCTTCCTCACAAATGCGCATTCGTATTCTAGTTGGGAAAGAATCTCCTTGACGGGTGCTTTAGCATCCCATTTCACTGGATACTGTGGATGTACTTGAGTGGTGGACCGCATAGGAATCACGTGGTAAGGAGAATCCTTATCCCAACGTATATGGTTATGATAAAGTGCAAGGGCCAATGCAAGGGAAGCATAAGCATGTTTGACTTCGTCAGGGAAATGGTGTGAGAAAGAAGGAAGAATGACAACCTCACCCTTAAGACATGCAAGAACAAAAGGTGGGGCCAGTCGACCTCCACCAAGAGAATGTCATAATACATAGTTAAAATGTCCCAGAAGATTGCTTTAATGGTGAGGTTAAAGTTGCCTTCAATTTGAATATCTAAGTGATATAATCTGTCTGGTGGGCTAGGTGAGTGTCCGCGGTTTCAACTGTAACAAATATTTCACTTGCTTACACCGCTAGAAATTGGTGGAGACTCCGGTGTACTATAATGACCTCTGCCACACTGTCGAGGAGAGTCACCGCCCAACTCGTGTTCAGGAGTAGGGTTTTCACCATCTGTGGCATATATAGATGTTAAAGCTACAACTTTCTTTTTCTGAAAAGAGGCTTTATAAGGAGGAGGCCTATCTTCTTTTTTTATCTTCACATCAGACGAGCATTGTGTCTTTGTTTTTGGTTCCACGTACCCTCTTTGTCTGTGATCAGATCACCCTCCTTTATCGTACTGTTGGTCAGGCGACTCCTGAAAGGAATGAGGAGAAAGGGGGTCAGGAATCTGATATCTATCAGGAGTTTTAAGTTTTGTGCAATAACGAAAATCGTATTGCCTTTCAGATGAGTCAGGGAGTGGAGAACCTCAGCGTTGTCTAGGTTTTTGTTGTTGTTTAGATTTGTCCCATGGTTTCTTAGGAAACTCACGAGCTAGCTTGGCATCCTTATCGGAACTAGGTTTGTGATGAGGTGGAACTGCAGGCCTGGCCCCCAAACTATTGCGTCCTAAAGACGTATACACATTAGCAATAATGAGAGGCAACTTGCGTTCGTGGTTGGCAACTGCCACAGCAGCAAGTTGCTGGCGTATAGCCAAAAATGCTGCTTCACCTTTAACATAGAATGACCATCGAGGGAGTGCCACGAGAAAGAGTGTAAACTGTGTCAAAAATAGTCCCCCAGGTGTTGCAGTCAGCCATAGTGAGAACCAGACCACTGGGTAAGCACACAGTAACAATTCTGTGCTTGTCTTGTAGTCTCGTAAGGGGAAACACAGCTTGCAGTCGATCTATTTTCTGGGCAATCCAAATGGGGATTTCCTCACAATATGTGGGTCATTTGCCCATAACTAAATTAACAACGTCAGGACTGAGTACTGGCTCAGCAGGCTGCTGTGCCTGGGCCTGCAGTCCAACCCTGGCTTGACCAGCTACCAAATTACAAGAAATGATTTGTCTAAGACTTCTAATGAAGCCAACTAAAATATTATATATAGAGCATGTGTATGAGCTAAAATGAGTGCATTCAAATCCGGTTAAGGGGGTATAGCCCGCCAATGTCGGCCATGTGGACCCATCATTACTTAAGGGGCCAATTCGAACAGTCCCAAGGACATGGAGAAGGGTGCCATTAAACCAAGTTTGGTGTTCCCAAATTTCAAGAATTTCAAGAAGTGTATAGGGACAATATGCAGCCGGTGCCTGAGGCACTGTATAGTCTTGAAAAGTAGTGTCATTGGCATCCACAGCCGGAAAAATGACCCATTAATAAAAAACCTCAAAACAGAATGAGGCATCCCCCTCAACTACAAAAATTACAGGAGCTCCCGCATTAGAGACTCCATGTTGAAGCAAATGTTGAGTAACTGCCGGGCGGCAATTAACATTAGTAGCCACGGTTAAGCCATGGCTAGCTAGAAAAATATTCAAAGAGTAGCACAAACAGGGTAAACACCGTTTAATATTCCAGCTTGAAAAACCAACAGAACTAGGCACTGCCTAATAACTGTGAAGGAGAAACCCCTAGCACCAGACATTTCCAGGAAAAAGATGTTAGGTTATTGTGGACAAGCACAAGCACTACTCTGGGTTCCCACAAGTAAGTACCAGACCAAACATTGGTGGCACCATCTTGCAGGGATTCTGCTCTGGAACAGAACTATGCTTGGGACCATAGAACATCAGTATGCAGGGACTGAGTCAACATACCACCTAAGTATCGATGAGCCCAAGTCCAACTAGCTATAGTGCCTCACTTGCCCTCCTAACCATACCAGAGGAACAAGTGAATTGGCATCCCCAAAACACAACACTCTCGACCCTCTCAGGGATCGTGGTAAATGGACACACCCTTTCGCTCTCTCACTCGTACTTTTCCATATTAAGATAACAAGGAGACACGAAGAAAGTTTAGAATATTTATTCAAACTAGTGTGCTCTGAAATGCAGAATACGTGCCATAATTCGAAAACCAATGTATAATAAAAATACTGTTAGCATGGTTAATAATCCATATACCATGAAAAGCCCTGTCATTTTATAGGACAGAGTAACCTAACTCCCCTACCCTCGTACTAAAGCTTAATGATTATATAAAAGATCTTTGGGATTACTGGCAGACCCAGTACCTTAGCAACGCAGCAGCTTTCATTACTAGGTCACATACATTCTCTCAGCTTATTGAAGACAACCATTAATAGATTGCTGCTAATGAATCAAAAAGTCTCTCTGCTACGCTGGTGTGCAACTCTAATTACAATGTAGAGAAATCCTGGAACACCTTACATGTCAAGGGCATCAAATATCTGTGATGATTCGGACGGGAAACAACCTTTACAACGCAACTTTTACAACGCACTACACTTACAACGCATTTTTTACAACGCAAAATCCATTACAACGCATTCCGTTACATAGCATGACACTACAATGCATTTTTAAAAACTACCTTTACAACGCATTCCATTACAACGCATACTACCTTTACAACGCATACCATTACAACGCATAATATTACACTACACTATCCAACACTTACCCTACTGTTGCACCCCCTGGAGTTAGAATAGTAATTTTTACCCCTATACTATCCAACACTTACCCTACTGTTGCACCCCCTGGAGTTAGAATAGTAATTTTTACCCCTATAGTATCCAACAATTACCCTACTGTTGCACCCCCTGGAGTTAGAATAGTAATTTTTACCCCTATACTATCCAACACTTACCCTACTGTTGCACCCCCTGGAGTTAGAATAGTAATTTTTACCCCTATACTATCCAACACTTACCCTACTGTTGCACCCCCTGGAGTTAGAATAGTAATTTTTACCCCTATACTATCCAACACTTACCCTACTGTTGCACCCCCTGGAGTTAGAATAGTAATTTTTACCCCTATACTATCGAACACTTACCCTACTGTTGCACCCCCTGGAGTTAGAATAGTAATTTTTACCCCTATACTATCCAACACTTACCCTGCTGTTGCACCCCCTGGAGTTAGAATAGTAATTTTTACCCCTATACTATCCAACACTTTCCCTACTGTTGCACCCCCTGGAGTTAGAATAGTATTTTTTACCCCTATACTATCCAACACTTACCCTACTGTTGCACCCCCTGGAGTTAGAATAGTAATTTTTACCCCTATACTATCCAAAACTTACCCTACTGTTGCACCCCCTGGAGTTAGAAAAGTAATTTTTACCCCTATACTATCTAATACTTACCTTAAATGTAATTTAATATTATGTGTTGTAATGGTATGCGTTGTAAAGGTAGTATGCGTTGTAATGGAATGCGTTGTAAAGGTAGTTTATAAAAATGCGTTGTAGTGTCATGCTATGTAATGGAATGCGTTGTAATGGATTTTGCGTTGTAAAAAATGCGTTGTAAGTGCATGCGTTGTAAAAGTGTGCGTTGTAACGACATACATCCGATTCGGACCAATAAGCTCTCCTGCAATGTTCAAATTCTGGGGGTGCTCTTTGAAATGAAATGAAAATAAAATAAAATTAAAAGCAAATTTGTAAAGTGCGCAACTGCCCAGAGGCGTCTAGGTACTAGCCTACTGAAGGAAGAAATCTGAAGAAGCTTATCTAACATGTGGAGTAAGACAAACTTATTGATTGAGGAGGCATATTTTCAGAGCTTTTCTAAAAGGAAGCAGACCTGTCATTTTCTTGAGGTCGGGGGGAGAGTGTTCTAAAATTTGGAGGTGCAGGTCACAAAGCTTCTACTTCCCCAGTGTGATCTTCTAACTTTCGAGACAGTTACATTATTAGCTGAGGACGAGCTTAGAGACCTGGGAGGGATGTACCATCGGAAGCTTTGTTTCAGGTAGTCGTGGCCAGACTTATATAGAGCCTTAAATGCCACGCAGAGTGCTTTGGAGTCAATGCGTTTCCTCATAAGGAGCCAGTGAAGTTTGATCAGGGCTTGAGAGGCAGATTGATCCTTGGGGATGCCTAATAATAGATGAGCTGCCACGTTCTATATGAACTGCAGCTTGGTTAGGAGTTTGATCTGCAGAATGATGAATATAGCATTGCAGTAGTCCAGCTCGGACAATAAGAGGGCAGTGATCATGGTTTTTTGCATCTCCTTTGGAATGAACGGGAAGCCTTTACTAAGCAATTTAAAGGTGAAAAACAAGGAGGATGTGATAGCATTAATCTGACTTTTGAATGAAAGTTTACTGTAGAAAAAATTCCCTACATTTTTGACTTTCATAACCCAAGTTCGTAGATTGCCTAGTTCCTGTGGGCACCAGCCCAGTTACCAAAAGGAGGTGTTCTTTCCGAACAGCAGAACTTCGGTTTTAGCCGAGTTCAGCTTCATGGAATGTGGATTATTGGTTTGAATTTGAGTTAAAGAAAAAGACTCTTGGTGAACAGAAGAGAGGAAGAAAAGACCAAGGGGTGCAGTCCCGCACCGTCAATTAGGATGCCCCCGTGGCGGTGGCATCCCGCATTCACAGCATTGTGGCAGGCGGTGCTCAGAGCACCGCCCGCCACAATGCTGTGAAGGGACGTGGTGCATTGGCATGCACAACGTCACAGGCACCGCACGGTGCTTGCCACCTTGTCCATGCCTATGCTGGGGGGTACCATAGGTACCACCCAAGTACAGCCCCCCACTTCCACAACCCCCTGGGGGCCCACAATGGGCCCCCGTAACATTTACCGCATGCCTTTTGCCATGGAAAGGCATGAGAAATGCCCCATAATAATATGGATGGCGGTGTCTGCAAGACACCGCCACCATATTGAATCCCTTTTCCGCCCGGTCGATATTTCAACCGGCGGAAAAGCAGCGGACGGTCTTCCTGTCTGCCGCGGTGCCCCCCGCCATACTAATATGGCGGGGGGTGAACCAGGGTTATATTGCGGGTGGATCTCCACCACCAGGCTGGCGGTGAGCACCGCCGGCCCGGCGGTGGAGACCCACCCGCCATCCTAATGGACCCCCAAGAGTTGAAAAAAGAAAACATCATAAGTTAAGGTGACCCGGCGTTTAAATGTAAAAAAAATTTAAATGACAAATTGTTTAGGATTTTATTTTTTAGGGGAAACCAGGCAAGTAATAGGATAGTGTGAGTTAGAAATGGAGGATGTGTGCAAGATTATCAAGGTAGTCTGAAGCCACACACAACGAAAACTGTTGTATTGCAACCAATAGTCTTTCAGACATTTCCTTTGATCTTTTGGAAATACGTAGATTCAGACTACCTGTTAATGCTTGCGATAATCTCATTTCTTGGAAACTTTTCTCCTTCCTCAAAATTTCCCAAAAAAGATAGAAATTAGAATGTGGTTTGCCAATTGAATGATTGAAGGAGTTGTGCCATCCCTCGATGCATTGTTTGTTTTTGCTCCTCCTTCTAAGCAGGTCGAGTAGCAGTTCCACCACTCCACATGGAAACGTGGCTTCCTCCTGCGACCCGACCTGCTTAGATGGCCAATCCATGTGTCTTTAAAATAATTCAGAAGTGGTGCCAATTTTTCCTCGTTTGAGGTAAAGTAATCAGATTCAGTAATGGAAGTGTAGTACTCGTCTACACTGTCAGGAAGAACCAAGCAAAGGGCAGTTCGTTTTTTTAGTTCAAACTGTAGTTTGCTATCTGAAATATAATCCTCAACTAAGGATGTTTTTTGTATTGTAAGCCAATACGCCTGAGAAAAGTTAAAAAAAACGGCCTTGAATTTGGGTATCCGTGTACATTTTGGTAATAGTATTAATCATTGCAAATTCAAAATCAATTATTACTTTTCTAGGACTTTTGTTTGATGTTTTAGATTTTACGACTGATAAAAGCTCAGTGTATGTTGAGGATTGTTTATCTGGTAGCAAACTGTAAACTAAGGGAACTACTGTGTTGTTAATGTGTGCGTGAATGGTGTATATTTGGGTGAATAGATGGGGCGTGCTTTTAAAAGTAACATCCATCATCCAAATAGCACTGTTCTCCAACCTAACAAGATTATGGGGTGTGCTAAAGATTAGGATTCTCTTCAGAGGGTTTTTCTTGTCATGGAAAAGGAAAGGTTCATTAGAAACAGTAAGAGACAGTTCAGGAGTAATAATGTTATCAGAATATGTTTGGGGTGCTACTCTTTGAGGGTTACTTGCCTGTTTTTTACGTCTCAGATTAGGAATAATGGGCATACTGCTGGCAACATGTGTTGGAACGTGTTGGGTTACCTCCCTCAAAATTGCACCACAGTGTCCATTGGAGGTGGATGCAATTTCTTCAATCTCATTAATGGTTTCACGAACTTCAATCTCCATTGCAGAGGCAGAGTGGTTATGATCTGTGGTTCTTAAAACAGAGTCACTAAGAGTAACCTGTGCAATGGGATGAGTAGTATTGCACACACCTCCAATGACACCTGGGTTCAGTAAGTCTCTCCTTATAATAAATATAACCACTATGTTTAAGCAGTCTGTTTCCCCTGCTGGAGGTTATGTAGCTTGCTTCTGAATATGACGACATTCTCTGTAATGACATGAAATACTAAATGCAGTATCATGTATGATTAAAAGTTTGAAAACGTTTGTAACTAATATTTGATAGTGAAAAAGAAATATAAAAATGTATTTTGGCGGTGATTGGTATGGTCAACAGTTTTTAAAGAGTTTCAATTATTTGTACCTTTTTGAGAGTACTTTAGTTGCTTTTTTTCTTTAAGGGTGTTTTTTCTTTGATTGTTGTATCTGGTAAAGAAAACAGTAGGGATTTTGTTTAATACTTTCAATCAGAAAGTTTGTTGCTAGGGGAAGAAAAAGTTAATCATTGGATTAAGTTTATATTTAAAAATCTCTTACCGTTTAAGGATGATCACAAATTGAATCTGATACTCTTGTCCACTTTCGAATTCATTATGTGCTGCAAAATGAGAACGGAAAAAATTGTTATTGTTTGGGTTTGAATGATTAGAATTTTTTCTGAAAAAGATTAACATAAGAATGGTTATTGAAAATAAGGATAAACATATTGTTTTCAAGAGATACATTTTTAAGTTATCACAAATATAACTTGCGTTCAAATTATTAATATTAATCTAAATAAACTTGTTTTTCCTGATGCAGGCACCCTAGTATTTTGTATATCAGATTCACAGTATATATTTACATTTTTAGCTGTATTTTGGTAACTTTGGAATATTCATTTACCTGTAATATCTTTTTCAGGAGGTTTGTTTGGAGCTATTCAATATATTTCCAAGCAGATTGGCTGTGGGTTTTCTTAGTGTTGTTATCTGTGGAGATTTATAAATGTTGAACACATTACAACATTTTTACAAAAAATCCTTTAAAAAGAAAAGATTATTTTACAAATACCTAGACATAGGCCTATAATGGAAAAGAACTTGTAATTATAGGCATAAAAAACTAATGCACTTTCACTGAGGCAAGCAGTCGTTGGAGTAGGAATAGTAATTATCACCCCACCACTATCCACTTTTTGTGCCTGAGGCGGCCATGCTTTGGAGTTGGAATAACATTTTTAAAACCAGCACTATCCTGCATTTACCCTGAGGCAGGCAATCTAGTTTGGGATTTTTCATTTACCTGTAATAATGTATTCTGGATGATTGTTGGGATCTATTACATATATTCGCAAGAAGTTTTGCAGTCTGTTTTCTTAGAGTTGTTATCTGTGTAGATTTAAAAATGATGAACAAATTACATAATTTATACGAATATTTTTTAAAGAAGGAAACATTATTTTGCTTATAACAAGACATAGGCATATAATTGAAAAGGAATAGTAATTTTAACCCTACCACTATCCTGCGTTTTCCCTGAGGCAGGCACCCTTTGGAGTAGGAATAGTAAATTTATCCCTGCCACTATCCTTCGTTTTCCCTGAGGCAGGCCCCCTTTGGAGTAGGAATAGTAAATTTAACCCTACCACTATCCTGCGTTTTCCCTGAGGCAGGCACCCTTTGGAGTAGGAATAGTAATTTTCAACACCACCACTATCGTGCGTTTTACCTGAGGCAGGCACCCTTTGGAGTAGGCATAGTAATTTACAACTTCCACTACTATCCTGCGTTCACCCTGAGGCAGGCACCCATTGGAGTAGGAATAGTAATTTACAAACCCACCACTATCCTGTGTTTTCCCTGAGGCAGGCACCCTTTGGAGTAGGAATAGTAAATTTCAACACCACCACTATTCTGCGTTTTTCCTGAGGCGGGCACCCTTTGGAGTAGGAACAGTAATTTACAACTCCACCACTATCCTGCGTTCACCCTGAGGCAGGCCCCCTTTGGAGTAGGAATAGTAATTTACAACCCCACCACTATCCTGCGTCTTCCCCGAGGCAGGCAACCTTTGGAGTAGGAATAGTAATTTACAACCCCATCACTATCCTCAGTTTTCTCTGAGGCAGGCCCCCTTTTGAGTTGCAAAAGTAATTATTAATTATTAATTAGTAAATTATTAAAATTCAACAATTTAAAAATGCTTTTTTTTTAATCTTCTCATTAAATTGGATACTTTTACAATTAAAAATGTTTTTTTTATTTTAATTCACTTACTTTGCGAATTTGGAAGGAAAAACAATGTTGGTCTCGAAAACCAACTTCAGGATATTTTAGGAAATAATCTGAGAAAAAGATATATTGTAGTATATTTCTTTTTTTTATACTTAATATATCGTTTTTTCTGATAAATAAAACTCACTTGGTATACTGTTTTGTCTAATATTTGAAGTCACAATCTCGGGCAGCAGAACGCGTGTGGTGTCTCTGGTAGTCAGGTAACCACTGATTTTAAAATGGTGGACGGCTCCGTTTATATGTTTTTTTTTGCTTTACAACATTAATTAAAAAGAAAATATGTTTTGTGCATAGTTTTTTTTGTGTGTATCATATGCTGTGTAAAACCATAATTACATTTTTGATTACGTTAATGTCCGTTATTATTTTCTAGTGTATGTTTTGACCTCCATTTTGTCGACCTTGGGGTCAAGTTAATTTCATTGAAAGTGTTGTAGGACTAAAGCCTGTGTGCATTTCAAAATGGAGGTTTGTTTGCTTACTTTCTGAAAAGTCACGTTTTCTTGCCTTGAATTTATGTGGATATATTTTAAGCAGAAAAATAAAAAAAAATTGTAAATTGTTTTTACCTCGAATTAAATTAAGGAGTAATCATTTTTGTACCCGAGTATTAATTTTAGTACCCGAGTATTCATTTTACTTCTCCAGTGTTGATTGTTTTTTCACACATTTTAATACACTTCCCCACCCAAAACCCCTATTTCCCCTTCATCCCATTCCAGGGGTTTATTATACTTAGTAAAAAACATATGCGATGTAATAGTATGCGTTGTTTTGAAATTCGTTGTAATGGCACTTTTGATGTTATTCTATACTTTTGCGTTGTAATGGTATGCATTGTAAAAACTTGCAAAATAATAGTATTTGCAATGTAAAAATTGCATAGTAAAAGCATGAGTTGTAATAGTATGCGTTGTAACATCATACATCCTATCATCATGCACTTTAATAGACCCCTACACAGTCCACAAGCGGAAGCTCGACATACGCATTGTTTACATGCACCTTCCACAAAGAACTCACACAGTGAAGTAAAAGGATTTTCTGTTTCAATATATGTCCCTCTCAGTTCCTACTCCTCAGTTGAAGAGGCTCAATTCTCTGATTGAGTAGACCAATTAAAAAGACAATCTTTTTCCCCGGCAATATCCCCATATTATGCTTTACAGTACAGTTCTGTCCCTCAAGGGAAATGGACCAGCAGAGAAACTTCAGTTCACACGTGTCATTCCTATCAGCAACTTGAAAGGTTTATGATCTGCCTATACCAAAAATTTTGTCCCGGACATGTAAGGCCTCAATATACAAAGGTCCCAGACAAATACAAAAAATTATTTTATACTAGCATCCAAGTTCTATTCTCTAGGAAGTAGTGTGCAGCTGACAAACACCATCAGATTCTCTTTCTTTTTCCAAATGAGCTGCATAAGAACTGCCCCGTCTCTCTTCTCAGAAGTATATTTCTATACATTGAAGGGATAACCAAGGTTGGGAGCCTTCAGCTCTGGTGCATTGCAAAGTACAGCAATACAATTATTTTTTTTAAATCCCCAACTCGTCTTTCTTCTTAGGTTACTTGGTACTTAATTGTCTTGATGATCAGTTTGACCCCAGCACCTCCTCCCAGTCCTCTCAGTATTGGCTGAACACACCACTGTTATTCAAGTAGGCAACACAGACACTCATATAGATCTGCCACCACATAGGTGATAAAATTCTGAAAAGTGTAGTAAGCAATGTTTAAAACAAAAGGCAAAACCATGACTCCATAGAGGACCTCTAGTGTGCAGAATGCTATCTTCTTGGTACCAGATGTCAAAGTAATATATGAGGTACCTTCGCTGGGAGATTTCAATTTCTCTTTGGAGATCCCCCAGGACCCAGATACTGCCAGGCTGGAGCAAATTATGGGGGCAGGGGATCTCAAGCAACTGGTGAAAGGCCCTACTCATGAGAAAGGGCACACTTTGGACGGGATGTTTTCTAACAACCACAACCAAAAATTTATATTTTGAATTCTATCCGCTCGGGAGCCCCTACTGATCCTTGCCCAGTGCGGATTATCAAGCAAATTCCTGAGGTCATTGGAACAGCTCTTACTCCCTTGCTGAATTCCATATTTAGATCAGGCACATTCCCCAAACTATGGAAAAAGGCCTCTGTCCTTCCTTTGCTGAAAAAACAGACCCTGGATCCCACAGATGCCAATAGCTACAGGCCGATTTCTCGGCTCACTTACCCTGCTAAAATATTGGAAAAAGACATGAACACCCAACTCAGTGCGTTTCTCCAGCTCAGCAACTCTCTCCACCCATCTCAGTATGGGTTCAGAGCATAGAACAGCACTGAGTTGGCCCTATTAAAATCCACAGAGGAAATTAGAGAGGCCCTGGTAGGGGTGGCAATGCCGTCCTGATCCTGTTGGAGTTGTCGGTGGCCTTTGACACGGTCCATCACGAAGTGCTGATGGACCGTTTGTCCGATATAGGGGTAGGTGGGTGAGTATGGGAACTCCTACAATTTTTTTAGCTGACAGATCACAAACCGTGGATCTGGAGGGCAACAAGTCCAAACCTTTTTCCCTTCCATGTGGGGTGCCACAGGGCTCGTCACTGAGCCCTACGTTGTTTAATATCTATGTGGCACCCCTGGCTGGAGTCATAAGATCATTTGGCTTCCAACTCACTTCCTATGCTGACGACACTCAAATAGTGTTGTCACTGAGGGACGGGAGGGAAAAGGAAACCGGGGCACGTTTCCATGACTGTATGGGGCCATTTCACGTTGGATGTCCTCCAACTGTCTTAATCTGAACTCCAGTAAGACAGATGTCCTAAAATTTGGAAATAACCCTCATGTGTGGACACCCGATTGGTGGCCAGAGGACCTTGGTGCCTGCCCTCCACCCGCTAGGAAAGCAAAAAACCTTGGGGTGGTGTAGGACAATAAGCTTGCCATGGTGACCAAATAAGAATGGTGATATCAGCCTGCTTTTTAGTCCTAAGAATTGTAAGGAAAATTAAGTTCTTCCTGTCTGAAAATATCCTTAAGACAGTGATAACGGCCCTCATAATGTCACGCTTGGACTATTGCAATGGCTTATACCTTAATGCCCAATAGCAGCACATCAATCGGCTCCAGCTGGTTCAAAACGCAGCAGCAAGACTGCTGACCGGTATTCCAAAATTTGACTCAGTAAGAGAGGAGCTGAAGAAATTCCATTGGCTCCCGGTGAAACAAAGAGTTTGTTTTAAAGCACTCTGCACCGTTTTTAAGGCCATTAATGTAGCAGGTCTCGATTTCATAAGACGTACATTCAGTGGTACGTACCGGGACGAATGCTACGTTCCACTGGAGCTAAACTAGTTCAAGTCTCCCCTTTCAAAAGAGTCAATTGGGGTGGAAGGAGTTTTATCAACTGTGCCGCCAGGGCATGGAACGAGCTCCCGCTCCACCTTAGAAATGCCCCGGATCTCCTTACTTTCAGAAGGGGTCTGAAGACCTGGCTCTTCTCCCAGTAACATACACCCGCCTTCCCAGCAACCAGTGCTTAGCGCCAAGACACCCCAGGGTAACCGTGCGCTCTATAAGTGCGAATCACATAACATAACATACTTTGCTGTGCTCTAACTGCCCACTAATTCATAAATTTGGATGTTATGATGGTAATCAGTTTTACTCACAGTGTTGAGACCACAGTAGTCCACTAGACGCTGGACCCGTAGCCCAGCAGGGGCAAAACTACCTGCTGGCTTGTCTAGTTTTTCACTCCAACTGTCCACCTGATCAGTGGGTATGGTCTGTATTGGCGGCTCTTTCGCTAAGGCTGAGGAGTGTTGCCACACTGCTATTTGAGCAGTGCAAAAATAAAATGATAGTAACAAGACGTTATTATCATTTTATTTTTCTGTGTGGGACTGGAGCCAGACAGGTCGGGGCTGAACAAAGTGAAGAGTGGTTTTCACTCCCTAAGTGTACATGAAATTTTGTCTGGCCCTCTTGGGCTAGCCAAACATTCATGTGCACTTAGCATGTTCTCCATCTGGCGATGTTGCACAGCCCAATGGAGAACATTCCCAGGCTCCCTGGCACTGCCTGAGCAGCCAAACAGGCCGCTCAGACCAATCACGAGGCTGCTGATGCATCGTTGTGATTGGCTCAGAGAGTGTGCTTTTGGTGCTGCCAGTGTAGATAAGAGGATGAAGGAGAGACGTGTGGCTGTGGGCTTAGGGCAGGTAAGTTAATTACATTTTTTATATCCATTCCCTCACCTCCCCCATTCCAAGGCAGCTGCCACTGTCTGGCAAAGCGGCCAAACAGAAGTGAGCATGGGGAAGGCTTCAGCAGGAGCAGATTGGCTATTTGTGAGTGCAGAGCAGGCTTCAAGAGAGGGTAGTCGCTAGGAAGCATGGGTGCTGCACAGTAAATGTGGCACCACAAGTTTGAGGGTCATAGTGTGCAGAGGCGGCCAGCCCATGTGCTGGTGCAGCTTGCTCACTGTCTGGCCCTCCCTCCACTTCTCTCAATTTGGTTTGCTTGCATTGGTGCTATCATCAAGCAGCTTCCTTGGACACTTCTGGCTAGGACTGTAGCGCCACTCTGTAAGGATCATAAGGTGAGGAGAAGAGATATAGCAGTTTGGATGGCTCAAGTTAATATCTGTTTTCACCCCCAACTAAGGGGTCGATTAGGATGTAGGGCGGATCGCCCACGTCGCATGGCGGAGGCGATCCGCCCTACATCCTTCCCTGCCCGCCACCCATTTCCCCCCGCCATATTAGTATGGCGTGGGGGACCCCAGCGGACGGAAAGACTGTCTGCCAGTTTTCCGCCGGTCGACCAAAAGGGGCTATATATGGTGGCGGTGTCTGCTAGACACCGACATCCATATTTGCATGGGCAGCGGAGCATGGCTTTCCATGGCGGAGACCCCTCCATGGAAAACCATGCGGAGTCTGCTTTCGAGGGCCCGTTGCGGGCCCCCAGGGTATTGGGGGGGTGGGGGATGCACAAGGGGGGTACCTATGGTACCCCCCTGCATTGTCATGGACATGGTGGCAGGCACCTCGCGGTGCTTGTCACCTTGTGCATGACAATGCACACTGTGCATTCTCAGCATAGTACCGCCCGCCACAATGCTGGCAATAGAGGATGCCACGGTGGTGGTGGCATCCCAATTGCAGGTGCGGGACCGCCGCACCACTGGCGGCCGGTCCCAGCACCGCTATGGTGGCGGGAAGACATCCTAATCGGCCCCTATGCTTTATGCTACATCACCCAACTAAGGGGCCGATTCTGATCCGGGTTGGAAAGCACTCCGACCGAGTCGGATCCAGAGTGTTTTCCGACCGAGCCGGACCCCTACAGTCCGACCGAGCGAGTACGATGCGCACATATGCTGTCGGACTCTGTTCGGTCGGACTCCCATAGAAGTCAATGGGAGCCAGTTGTATGACACGTACATGCGCTCCCATTGACTCAATGGGTACGTCTCGAACAAGTGCCCCCCCTACAGTAGGTACGCATCGGTGCCATCCGCGCTGTACATGCCTGTGTGGGGAAGACCCATGGGTCTCCCCCTGTGTGTGAGTCGTACGGCTGCGGGTGTCGGGGGGGGGTCTGACGCGGACCCCCGAATTCCGACTCCAGGAACTTTTTCGAGCCGGACACTCCAGCTTGCACAGGCTGTCCGACGCGTGCATCGTACTGGCTCGGTCTTGAATCGCATCCATTGCATGCCACGGTCACGGTTAGCTTACGACCGAGACGTACGGAGCGGTTTGGACCCGGAAACGACTTGGTCGGTGATTTTCATGTAGCTCGCATCGTACTGGCTCGTTCGTACAGCTGTACGAGTCGGGCGGAAAACACGCGTACGGCTCAAACTTTTTCCGGCCGGAACGCGTTCGGTGTCCTTCCGACCCGGATCGGAATCGGCCCCTTAATAGTGAAACCATATACCCACCCACACGTCTATGTTGTTTTAAAAGTTGTAATCTACAGCCAGTTTCTCTCTGCTGGGTGGTGAGAGCCACAGCAAATAACCAATCACTCAGTTGGGCAGAGATTGTATACAGTGGCTGTCACAAGTGTTTCCCTCTCTAAATATGTGTGTGACAGCTGTGGGAAATGAAAACTCGGTCTACTAAATCGAAAGATCACTATACATGTAATCATAACTCGGTAACCTCAAGTAGATCCAAGGGCTCTGCAGTAAAGCATGTGTTGCATCCAACAGATATAGCCGGAGCTCAAACTGCCGTGCATACAGTACATGATACAAGGGATGAAGAGGACTCATCTGCTATTTTTAGGCTTGAAAAACACAATACCAGAGAACAATTGAGCCATGAATGCTTAAAGAAAACAGATAATACATTAAGTAACTCATTGTGCTTTAAGTTTGGTTTAGTTTGGCCACCGTTGGTAGTGGTAGCACCCAGTAAGAACCCTGATGTAATCACCACGGTCACTGAAATATCTCTACCTCCTTCATTTACAGTCCTGCAGGAAAGCAAGCTATCCCAGAGTTATCTGTTATTAAGAAAATCTAGAAACGGATTCCATCTTTGACCACAATGACTTAATTGCTGTAAAGATGCCAAACCCAGAATAAGAATACGATCATAATGAAAAAATGGCTAACTCGTTCATAATTCAATATCGCGGGACCAACTGCAGGAGCTGGAAATACGGGGAGATTCAGATTACCCCACTCACCTCACTCAGGCTCCAACAAACACCGAGGCAAATCACAAAATTCAGGCCACGGATAGATCAAGCAACGACTTTAAAAGTTTGAAAGAGGAGGAAACGCCGCAGAGGATACGCCTCAACCTTTCCAGTGCTGGTTGCAATGGGGGTAATTACTCATAATCTGACACAAATATCAGAATTACTAACTAATCAATCTTTGTTATTGTCAGAGCAAGTTACTCAAAACAGATTAATGGGGAGCTGACACTGATGAAAGACAACGCCACAATGTTATCCTCAATTAAACAATGCCTGAGCGAACTGGTAACAACATCACACAATTTGGAATGATTGGATGGCATTGTCGACTCGCTACAACTAATTGCAACGAAGGAGAACAACCTTGTAGCAGACTTCTTTATGACTCAGTTGCCATAACCTGTACCCATCATGAACATGGAAAGAGGCATTCCTAGTGTATCAGGCCACCAGATTCTCAAACATACTATAAATAGGGGACCTAGTATTACAAGCAATAAACAACTGTACAAGTCATACAAGCTCCCCAGCTTGATAAATTATGTTTATCCCTAGAATCATCAATGAGGGAAGAAACCTCAGAAGGTTTTGTTCCATGCTTAAGTAAGAGACGCCTGAAGAAACTTAAAAGATTCAAGAAGAATTTAGCCACAAATCAGGCAAACCCAGGCCAAACCCCTCATTCATTAGCGGAATATTTTCCAACATTCAACAAACCAACTCTAAAAGCTGTGTCCTGTAACACAAGTGAGACCAATATCACAATATCTGCTGTGAACTAAGTAGCAACTGCCACGATGGACCTGCCATGGCCTGACGCACTACAATCAGACAAAAAATCTAATTATGATTGTAGACATGGACTTCAATCCCTTTAACGGCCCCAAACCAGCTACATTTGCAGCAACAGCGACATCTATAGACACAAATTGTTAACTGCCATTCATACCGCAACAGCACTGCCAACTGCTTATGTTACCTCAACGGTAATTACCTACAATTTATCAGTGACTGTGAAATCAGGACTGTTCTTAGTAAGGGCCGAAGTTATCTAGACCTCTAAGGAAACATATGTAATCTTGACCCCTAAACAATCTAATGATTCGGAGGTTCTTAAGAACATACTGGATGGCAATGCAAGGATACCCAAATCACTAGCAGCCTTTCCCCCTGATATACCAGTCTCAGTAAACTGAAACCTTGTCCACGCCATAGCAAGACCAAGTGACACTCGCTGCTCAAATATCTAACCCAGAGGAAGCACCCCTCATCACGGACAGCCTAAACATGCAATATGCCACCCAGGAGATGTGTAAAATAGATTTCACACCCATGTACAAATCAGATGGTTATCACAATATACTAAACCATCAAAACATATTAAAACTATTAAACTCTTTTGACGAATTAAAAGATCTTGATTTGAAGTCTCTGTTAAACCTGTGTTTTCTTTAAAATCCCAAAACTATTACAGATGGTGAATGCACCAGGACAACCTGGTCTACACAAACTATCGCCAAAAGAATATGGGCACAGAAAGAAATCCTAGCGATTGTGGGATTATGAGTAGAAAAAATAAGATACCCCCACATGCTTAGACATTAACAATAGTATCCCATACCTTCAACTTCCCTATCGCCTATGATCCCGAACTATAAAGGCCCTGATTCGAACACAATGTTTCTACCCTTAACAGTTACAACCAATGGATCTTCACCTAATGTGCAAACAATTTCCTGGCCAGAGAACTCTCGATTACTAAATTAGCCACTGAATTTAACAACTAACCTCCATACCTTGTTATTATGGAAACTGGAAACGTTCCCATAGTGAATTATCTATAATCCCCTGGAACACTGCAGGCTTTGACAGGCAATTAAACTTAACAGGAGAAAAACCTTCCTCAACAACCATTGTGTGGTATGTATTCAAGAAACATGGAAACTCTCAAGTTTATTGGTATCTAATTTTACTCCCCACGAAATCTGGGCAAGAAAAAATTATTCGGAGAGACCTAGGTGGGAGGTTGCTGACAATTATTAGTAAGAAAATTAATATGAAAAGTATCCAACTTAAATCATCCTTTGATTATATACTAGCAGTCTTATTAAAACGTCATAATATCACAAAGTTCTTGATCATAAACATCTACATCGCTCACAAAAAATAAACATAAATATTCTGCTGCCCTAAGCGGAGCTCGACTTTTTTTATTGAGAAATATGGCCGTGTGTTGGACTGGCTGCTGGCAACCAGCCCAAGCTATATCAATCAGGTACAAATCAATAAAGACACTCAGTAAGTAGCTGATACAATATAAATTTAATAAAACAACAGCACAAGCATGTTTATTGTCAATGATAGCTAAACAGTAGCAAAATACCTATATATATTTTTATTTATATATATTATCTACTGGCGGTCGCCAGTAGATAGTTATAGTTAGGACCGTGTTTCCATAGGAAACCCGCAACATTCTATCTGGAATAACTTTGGCGCCGGTTGACGAATCCTCGCGAAATTTTCAAAATAGGTGGGGCGCTCCGCTCCGCTCCGCTCCTACCCTGAAAGTCGCGGGGGGATTCGTCAAGCGGGGGCTGAGAAAAAAGGGGGGTCCCAAAACGCATTTTCCCCATGCAATTTTCCATAGGGACCTTTAGTCCAAGGTACACCCGAACGGCTGAACAGAATTACTTGAAATTTGGCAAAGAGGTAGTCCTCAGGTCAGGCATGTGCCTTTTGCATATATGGTGTCAATCTGTTCAGTAGTTCCTGAGAAAATCAAAAGTAAAATCACATACATATCTGGGCGGAGCCTAACCACACATCTCATCGTGAGATCTGATTGGCTGTCAGTACTTCATCCAAGAAGTGTTGGCAGCCATCTTGGGACCAATATACATGATAGCACCTCATTAAAAAGCATTGCAGTTAATAGAAGGTTTTAAGACTTTAGTTACATTATAAATCATTTGTTGATGGTACCATACACATTTTAGGAATTGTGGTGTGTTCTAAGGTGATTTTACCATGTGAAAAAGCCTTCTGCTGTGATATCACGAACCATGTTTGAGAGAAAACTATTTTCTCATACTTTTCCCACAGAGGTTTGGAAGGTGATCTATAAGCTAAACTGAGAGCATATTTTCTGTAAATTCACATTATCTTTCTCAGTCATGTAAGAATGAAGTTTGAAATTCTCAGTAAAACATGTACATCCAACAAGGGCAGAGACTGTCAGTTGATTCCTTTGTGTTCTACTGCAGCTTCCCAGAGTGCTCTAAAGAACAACTAGAGCGCTAACAGTCTAACTTATGACAAAAGTATGGCACACCTGAAGCCATCTTGATCGGAATAAAGTGGTAACACTTAAAACATTTAATTTACAAAGGAACAAAATGAGGGGGTTCATTTTGCCATTTAAAGTATGATTAGTGCTGCAGAAAGAAAAACTAGGGCACATTTTGACTTCTGAAATCCTCTTTTATTTCATAAAAACATTCTGACATGCAGACTGAAACATGCACTTTGAATACCAGCAGCAGACTTGCCTGGTGAGCAGCAGCTTTACTAGAGTGATCTAATGAGCAACTAGAGTGCTAACATTCAGAATTTATGGAAAATGTGTGACACATCTGAATGCCTTCTTGATGGAATCAAAGTAAAAAACTGAAAGTATTTCCTACTGAGGAGACTGCAGTAAATGAGGAAATTAGGAAACTTCATAACAAATAAATCTCCCAAGATGGCCACCAGAGACAAAAGAGCCCAAATTTAGCCCAAATATCACCCAGATGTAGCCCAAGTATAGCCCAATGACAGAATGTCCCAGAGTGTTCTTAAGAACAACTAGAGCGCTTACTTATGACAAAAGTATGGCACACCTGAAGCCATCTTGATTGGAATAAACTGGTAACACTTAAAACATTTAATTTAAAAAGGAACACAATGAGGGGGTTTATTTTGCCATAGAAATTATGATTAGTGCTGAAGAAAGAAAAATTAGGGCACATTTTGAGTGACTTCTCAAATACTCTTCTACTGAATGGCTTGGTGTGCATGTGTATTAAATGTGCCCGTCAATAGCTACCCATGTTTGTATAAATAAACGACAAGGGTGTCTACTTGGAAAGTACCCACCAGCGGGGGCGCCGGGATTAGGCACGGTAGGGTGTCAGACATGTCAGAGCTTCACTAGCGGTGTGAATGCATTCTACGTGGATTCATTGTATGCATTGTCGCCTTTTAATGAATATCACGCAGATCGTCACGGTTTGTCCAGCATGTCCTAGGTGTTTCTATAAATATATATATTTAAAAAAAAATAAAAAACAAAGGCCGGCCCCGGGGGATGGGGTCCCCGGGGCCATAAGTGGCCTGAGGAGTGGGGCAACACAGCCCCCCTCCTAGAGAATAAAAAAATAAAAAAAGGCCATGACCTGGGGGTTGGGGTCCCCGGGGCCAATTAAGGCCTTGGGAGGGCCAAATTAATTTTTTTCAACAAAAAAAACTTAGGGTGCAGGCCCTGGGGGATTGGGTCCCCAGGGCTAATAAATTAGAAAACGAAAGGGGGCCACACAGCCCTCCTTCTTAAAAACAAATAAATAAAAGACCGGCATCGCGCCGGAGGCCACGCCCCCTTCTTGCAGCACTCTGCAAACGCGCCCCCTAGCCAGTTGTAAGTTGAGGAATTAATTCCCCTTCAATACTGAGGGTCCCTGAGGACCAACTAGCCCAACAGGTATCTCCAGTATGCGCCAGGGAGCTGCGTTGCAGACAGGTGTTCTGAGGCCACGCCCCTTTTAACACCTCCATGCAACGCAGCTATGTGGGGCTTACTGGAGGTACCTAGTGGTCTAGTTTGACCCTAGGGACCGTTAGGATTCAAGGGGACTTAATCTCTCAACTCAGAACGCCCACAGGCCCTGTGGCGCGTTTTTAAGTTGGGGAAATTATTCCCTTTCAATCCTGAGGGACCCTGGGGTCCAACTAGCCCACCAGGTGCTTCCAGTAAGCACCACTGCTCTGCGTTGCAGAGAGGTGGTGCAGGCCGTGCCACTTTTTACACCTCTCTGCAACGCAGCTCTGTGGCG
This sequence comes from Triturus cristatus, assembly GCF_964204655.1. Classification (NCBI taxonomy): domain Eukaryota; kingdom Metazoa; phylum Chordata; class Amphibia; order Caudata; family Salamandridae; genus Triturus; species Triturus cristatus. The sequence goes on along the minus strand of NC_140580.1, from coordinate 30,963,102 downwards.
CTTACTGGAGGTACCTAGTGGTCTAGATGGACCCTAGGGACCCTCAGGATTCAAGGGGACTTAATCTCCCAACTTAAAACGGCTACAGGGTGTGTTTACACAGTGGGGAAGGGAGGGGACGGGGCATGAGGTGACGTGTTCAAACACGCCCTGTGGTGCGTTTTAAGAGGTAGTTTTAATCCCCTGCCCTATTATATACTAGGGGCTTACAGAGGAGGTCATGCTAATCACAGGGGGGCCCATAGTGTGCCCTAGTGTATGTAGGTGTTTTCACTGTATTCTGAGTGTCTTTTAACATAGCACTGGCTCTAGGACTGGTTAGTCAGACTCAGTTACCACCAGTATCCGTCTGAAAAAGTTGAGGGTACAGGATGATTTTGCAACAAGGCTTGTTTCTGCTCTTCTGTTTGTTCTTTCTGCACGTTATACTTCTTCCTGCACTTTTCTTCGTCTTTGAGGACTTCTGTTGCATCTTTCTGCATTTCTTTTTTTTCTTTCTGTGCGTTTTTCCTTCTTTCTTCACATGTCCTATCTCTGTAGGAATAGCTAGAAATTAGCATTTAAAAAACCTTTGAAATTCACTGAAAAAAACATAGGTTTCAGGCACGTTAAAGCTAGGAATTAGCATTTAAAAAACCTTAGAAATTCACTGTAAAAACCATACGGTTCAGGGGCGTTATAGTTAGCTGGACTTTTCACTCGTACAAAACCATAGAAATTCCCCCGTTATAGTTAGTTCAGCTAACTATAACTCGCGCGCCCGCAATGCACTGCTGATGACGTCACATATTACATCACTCATGACATGGTCAGTGACATCACTCATGACATCACTGATGACATCACTGATGACATCATCCTTGTGATAGAGTGGCAGACCTCCTCTTCCCCTAATATAACCTTTGATACACACATTCAAAAATAGAAATTAAAATTTTCAAAACAATGGACATACCCATACCAGTTACAACCTATTCAGTAATTGTAAGATCCACATCCACATCCACTCATTCACCAACAGTCCTATACAGTCACTCATACATGTACTCACTCATCATATGTACTCATACACCTATACATCCTGTTACACAACGCCACTCATCTATAAAGTTACTCACACACAGTCACTCATGCTAATAAAGAATCAAACATCCGTTTACCTGCATATACAGTTATACACACACCACCACACTTACTTCTACAGAAACTTACACATACTTAGTCTTTTTAACAATCACTTATAGAAACACATACTTATTCATACAGGAACTCTTTCAATCTCTCACTCTCACATATACTCACTTATATACACCAATAGTCACATATACTAGTTTAAAATATATGTAGTTACTCATAGAGACACTATTGAGACAGTCATTCACTCACTAACACACCCATGCACACACTCATCCACCCATACAGTCCTGCACACATGCTGTCTTCAACACATACAAACAGTGAGTCACTCATTCATGCACCTATGCACTACGTAATACCCCCCACCGAACCATACAGACATCAGACACTTATACTGATACTCAAAAACCAACTAATAACCTATATAGACACTCATGTAGCTACTCACCAACCCATGCAGCCACTTATACACAAAGTGAGAGACTGATACAGATATTTACATATTTAAACATTACTCACTAAGCCATGTATTCACTAAGATACACTTAATCAGTCAGTTATACAATCAATTTTTCAAAAACAAATCATTCATTTGGACACTTATATACCCATTTATTCTTCCATCGACCTTGAGATATACATATATAAAACATATGTAATTTTCAGAAAAACACACATTCACTGGATGATGTCATCAGTGATGTCATCAGTGATATCATTTGAGATGTCATCAGTGATGTCACTGACCATGTCATGAGTGATGTAATATGTGACGTCATCAGCAGTGCATTGCGGGCGCGCGAGTTATAGTTAGCTGAACTAACTATAACGGGGGAATTTCTATGGTTTTGTACGAGTGAAAAGTCCAGCTAACTATAACGCCCCTGAAACCTATGGTTTTTTCAGTGAATATATATATATATATATATATCTATATATATTATCTATTGGCGGTCTCCAGTGGATAGTTATAGTTAGGACCGTGTTTCCATAGGAAATCCGCAACATTCTATTTGGAATAACTTTGGCGCCGGTTGACGAATCCTCGCAAAATTCTCAAAATAGGTGGGGCGCTCCGCTCCACTCCTACCCTGAAAGTCTCGGGGTGATTCGTCAAGCGGGGGCCGAGAAAAAAGGGGGTCTCAAAACGCGTTTTCCCCATGCATTTTTCCATAGGGACCTTTAGTCCAAGGTACAACCCAAACGGCTGAACAGAATTACTTGAAATTTGGCAGAGAGGTAGTCCTCAGGTCAGGGAAGTGCCTTTTGCAGGTCTGGTGTCAATCTGTTCAGTAGTTCCTGAGAAAATCAAAAGTAAAATCATATATATATGTGGGCGGAGCCTAACCACACATCTCATCCTGAGATCTGATTGGCTGTCAGCACTTCATCCAAGAAGTGTTGGCAGCCATCTTGGGACCCATATACATGATAGCACCTCATTAAAAAGCATTACAGTTAATAGAAGGTTTTAAGACTTTAGTTACATTATAAATCATTTGTTGATGGTACCATACTCCTTTTAGGAATCGTGGTATGTTCTAAGGTGATTTCACCATGTGAAAAAGCCTTCTGCTGGGATATCATGATTGAGAGAAAAATATTTTCTCATGCTTTTCCCACAGAGGTTTGGAAGGTGATCTATAAGCTAAACTGAGAGCATATTTTCTGTAAATTCACATTATCTTTCTCAGTCATGTGAGAATGAAGTCTGACATTCTCAGTAAAACATGTACATCCAACAAGGGCAGAGACTGTCAGTTGATTCCTTTGTGTTCTACTGCAGCTTCCCAGAGTGTTCCAAAGAACAACTAGAGCACTAACAGTCCTACTTATGATAAACGTATGGCACACCTGAAGCCATCTTGCTTGGATTAAAGTGGTAACTCTTAAAACATTTAATTTAAAAAGGAACACAATGAGGGGGTTAATTTTTCCATAAAAAGTATGATTAGTGCTGCAGAAAGAAAAATTAGGGCACATTTTGAGTGACTTCTCAAATCCTCTTCTATTTCATTAAAAAATTCTGACATGCAGACTGAAACATGCGCTTTCGATACCAGCAGCAGTTTTCCCTGGTGAGCAGTAGCTTTACTACAGTGATCTAATGAGCAAAAAGAGTGCTAACATTCTGAATTTATGGCAAATGTGTGACACATCTGAATGCCTTCTTGATGGAATCAAAGTAAAAAACTGAAAGTATTTCCTACTGAGGAGACTGCAGTAAATGAGGAAATTAGGAAACTTCATAAGAAATAAGTCTCCCAAGATGGCCACCAGAGACAAAAGAGCCCAAATGTAGCCCAAATATCACCCAGATGTAGCCCAAGTATAGCCCAATGACAGAATGTCCCAGAGTGATCTTAAAAACAACTAGAGCGCTTACTGTCTTCATCATGACAAAAGTATGGCACACCTGAAGCCATCTTGATTGGAATAAACTGGTAACACTTAAAACATTTAATTTAAAAAGGAACACAGTGAGGGGGTTAATTTTGCCATAGAAATTATGATTAATGCTGAAGAAAGAAAATGAGGGCACATTTTGAGTGACTTCTCAAATCCTCTTCTATTTCATTAAAAAATTCTGACATGCAGACTGAAACATGCACTGTTAATACCAGGAGCAGACTTCCATGGTGAACAGTAGTTTTACTACAGTGATCTAATGAGCAACTAGAGTGCTAACATTCAGAATTTATGGCAAATGTGTGACATATCTGAATACCTTCATGATGGAATCAAAGAAAAAAAACTGAAAGCATTTCCTACTGAGGAGACTGCAGTACATGAGGAAATTAGGAAACTTCATAACAAATAAATCTCCCAAAATGGCCACCGGAGACAAAAGAGCCCAAATGTAGCCCAAAATCACCCAGATGTAGCCCAAATATAGCCCAATGACAGAAGTGTGCAAAACACTTATTATTTTGTGTTTTGCAGTGTTATATAGTGCAGACTTGTCAGGTATTGGAGGGCTTTACATGAGCATTGGTTACATCACACAAGAACAAATTCATTTTGGTTGTAGACATGGGGAGACTAAGTGATTTGACCAGAATCACAGAATGTCGAGCTGAAGCAGAAACTCCAACCTGGTCCCCAGTTGCAAAGTCTGCAGTTCTGGAAGTAACACCACATCCTCTCCCCTAAGTGCAACATTTAATCAAGTGGTCAACTGGATAAAAAAACATAAAGATAACAAATAATTTATAAGTGTTTTGTCGCTATTTCAAAACTCAGAAAATATGTCCTTATTTTAGTCTTTTAGAGCACTAACCCTAATTTTGATGCCAATAAGACCCTCTCATATATGTAATTTCTAAAGGAAATGCTCTAGGTATTACAGTTTTGATTACATCAAGATGACGTCAGGCGTTCCACACTTTTGTAATAAATATAGAATGTTAGCAATCTAGTTGTTCATTAGGATACTGTTGAGAGGCAGAGGCCAGGGGCACGGACTCTGAAAATTGAAGGCAGGTAGGAGGGTGCAAAGGCAACAATTTAACCACACTGAGCAGGCAGGAAGGGCCGTGGCAGCACAACAGACTATGGAGGGCAGTGGAAAGGGGGGCAGGGGCAACAAACCAACAATACAGGACTTGCAAGAGAGGCTGTGGCAATGTAATAGACCATTGTGGGCAGAAGGAAGAGGCAATTGTAGTACAACCATACATGCCAACAGACCCGATTCAGCCAGGAAACGTCCAATGTTTTTAAGCTCAAATGGGCTTTATTTGATCTGTCTCCTGTCTAAAATCTCCTCTTTTTCAATGTAACTCAAAGGGGAAAATCAATACCCCAGTTTTGTTTCAAAATCTCCCTCTTACCAAGTTCAAAATGTTCGCAAGTATGGTACATTGGATCATGGAAGGCAATGGGGTAGGGACATGGACTTGGATAACAGAGGACAGGAGGGACATGGAGAGGTGCACCAAACTGACCCTGCAGGGCAGGCATCAGGGTTTGCAGCAGCACAATACACCACACAGGGCATGCGGGACGGGAGTGCAGCACAACAATCCATAGAAAGCAAGAGGGAGGGGACAGGACCATGCACATGGACAACAGAGAACAGAGGGGCAAGAGGCAATGGTAGCTAGCTGACCATAATGGACAGACAGGAGAGAAAGCTGCAGCATAACAGACCATAAAGGGCAGGAGGGACGGATCAGGGGCATTACAATGGAACAGACAAGCCAGGAGGGAGGGAGTAGGGGTCTGCACATGTAAACAGAGGGCCGGGGGCAAGGGGGTAGGGCAGGAGCAGCAAGATAGCCATGGAGGTCAGGCAGGATGGGCACTAGAAGCAAGACACACCATGAAGAGCAACAGTGAGACTGTGATGGCATAAACACAGACCATGGAGGGAAGGTGGGAGGGGGTCAGGGGCAGCTAACTGACCACACAGGGAAGGTGGGAGGGGCCATGGCAGCACAGAAGACCATGCATGGCAAGTGGGAGGGTTAGTGGCAGCACAATGGCTATGATGGGCAAGAAGGAGGGTGCAGGGGCATGCACAAAGGACGATGGAGGATAGAAGGGAGGGTCAGGACCTGTGCACAGACAAGAAAGTTCAGGGGAAGGGGCCTCACAACAAACCGCACGGGGCAGGCAGGAGGAGCAGTTGCAGCACAACAGACCAGGGAGGGCAGAAGGGTGTGGCAGTACAATGCACCATGTGGACAGGAGGAAGAGGATAGGGGCATGGCATGTGGACAGGCAGGGTAGAGGTGGCAGGGACAGGTTACAGTCATCTGACAATGCTAGGCAGGTAGGAGGGGAGTGGCAGCTCAACAGAACACTCAGAGTAGATCGGAGTGGCAGGTCCATGGAACATGGTGGGCAAAAAGGATGGAGCAGGGGCATGCACAAAGACATCGGAGGGCATGGGGAAGGAGAATAGGGGCAGCAAGCTAAGCACAGAGTTTAAGCAGGAGGTCAATGATGGGACATAGAATTGGGCAATGGAGGGCAGGAGGAGTGGACTGGTACATCATACTAAATTGAGGGCAGTGGCAGCACATCAGACCATGCATGGCAGGAGGGAGGCGGCTAGTCCATGGATTCACACAACAGAGGATAGGGAGGAGGGGGATGGGGCAGCAAGCTAACTGTTCAGAGAAGGTGGGTATTAGGAACTTTATTGTTTTTAAAACGTGTGTCTGTGCGAACTACTTAAAATATGAACAAGTATGTAGCATAATCTCACTTTTATTCAGGAAGAAGAGGACGTTTGTGACTGTGACTCCGGGCTCACTTGGCAGAAACACCCCCTGACCCTCCACCCCTATCGCAAAATGTAATGCCCGTGAAAAGGGTAGGTGAACACAGTGTTATAAAGAACAGAGTCCTGAGAGCACGATTGAAAATGAAAACTACATATAGTGTATGGTATAAACTATGCACCAAAAAGTGTGATATAAGATGAACCGGGCGTGAAATATAATATGCAATACATTGTGCGCAATGACAGATTCATTGGAGAGCGCGAGATAGCACAGGCACTAGCGCGTGCTATGCGATATGCGCCTTGGAGTGTAATATGCACAGGGCAGTGTTGTGTAACCTAACTAGTCTCTAAAGTTGTAATATAAAATATGTGCTGGGGAGTGTAACGTTGCATATGCACTGTGACAAAGATATGGATCCCAGATTGTAATATGTATGGCATAGCACTGTGCGTTATAACATAGGCATCGAGGAAGGCACGTTAGATGGGGCAATATAACCCGTGCGAAGACAAGTGTGGCATGACATATTCACGGGGTGGTGTTACAGTGCACATGGGCTAGAGAGTGTCATAGCATATGCACTAGCTAGTGGAATACAACACAGAGGTGTGTGGCACTCAGCAGGCAATGGTGGGTGTAACACAGCATTGGGCTCTGCCAGGAGCGCGCTGTGACTCTCAAGTGATGTTCGTCCCCTTTCCAGAGAGTAAAATAAAAAGTATTACACATCCGGCAGTGGATGTGTGTTTTATTAATCGTGAGGGGGGTTTCTTGCATAGTTTTGGTCGAATTTTTGTCGAATCCCCTTTGAATGGCTTGGTGTGCATGTGTATTAAATGTGCCCGTCAATAGCTACCCATGTTTGTATAAATAAACGACAAGGGTGTCTACCGGGATTAGGCACGGTAGGGCATCAGACATGTCAAAGCTTCACTAGTGGTGTAAATACATTCCACGTGGATTCATTGTATGCATAGTCGCCTTTTAATGAATATCACGCAAATCGTCATGGTGATAGGTACGTACGGTTTGTCCAGCATGTCCTAGGTGTGTCTATAAATATATATTTTTTTAAAATAATAAAAAACAGTGTCCGGCCCTGGGGATTGGGGTCAAAAAAATATAATTAGGAGACAGGCCCTGGGGGATGGGGTCATCCGGGCCAATAAATTAGAATAAGAAGGGGAACCACACAGCCCCCCTTCTTAAAAAATTAAAATAAATAAAAGACTGATATCGTGCCAGAGGCGACGCCCCCTCCTTGCAGCACTCTGCAAACGCGCTCCCTGGCGAGTTGTAAGTTGGGGAATTAATTCCTTTTCAATACTGAGGGTCTCTGAGGGCCAACTAGCCCAATAGGCTTCTCCAGTATGCGCCAGGGAGCTGCGCTGCAGACAGGTGTTCTGAGGCCAAGCCCCTTTTTACACCTCTCTGCAATGCAGCTCTGTGGCGCTTACTGGAGGTACCTAGTGGTCTAGTTTGACCCTAGGGACCCTTAGGATTCAAGGGGACTTAATCTCTCAACTTAGAACAGCCACAGGGCGCGTTTACACAGTGGTGAAGGGAGGGGACGGGGCCTGAGGTGACGTGTGCAAACACGCACTATGGCACGTTTTAAATTGGGGATATAATTTCCCTTCAATACTGAGGGCCCCAGGGGGCTAACTAGCCCACCAAGTGCTTCCAGTAAGCGCCACTGAGCTGCATTGCAGAGAGGTGGTCCAGGCTGTGCCACTTTTTACACCTCTCTGCAACGCAGCTCTGTGGCACTTACTGGAGGTACCTAGTGGGCTAGTTGGACCCTAGGGACCCTCAGGATTCAAATGAACTTAATCTCCCAAGTAAAAACGGACACAGGGCGTGTTTACACAGTGGTGAAGGGGGGGGACGGGGCCAGAGTTAACGTGTGCAAAAACGCCCTGTGGCCTGTTTTAAGAGGTAGTTTTAATCCCCCTGCCCTATTATATACTAGGGGCTTACAGAGGAGGTCATGCTAATCAAAGGGGGACCCCAACGCATAATGTTCCCTAGTGTATGTAGGTGTTTTCACTGTATTCTAAGTGTCTTTTAACATAGCACTGGCTCTAGGACTGGTTAGTCAGACTCAGTTACCACCAGTATCCGTCTGAATAAGTTGAGGGTACAGGATGATTTTGCAACAAGGCTTCTTTCTGCTCTTCTTTTTGTTCTTTCTGCACGTTATCCTTCTTCCTGCACTTTTCTTCGTCTTTGAGGACTTCTGTTGCTTCTTTCTGCACTTCTTTTTTTTCTTTCTGTGCATTTTTTCTTCTTTCTTCACATGTCCTATCTCTGTAGGCATAGTTAGAAATTAGCATTTAAAAAACCTTTGAAATTCACAGAAAAAAACATAGGTTTCAGGCACATTGTAGTTAGGAATTAGCATTTAAAAAACCTCAGAAATTCACTGAAAAAACCATAGGTTTCAGGGGTGTTATAGTTAGCTTGACTTTTCACTTGTACAAAACCATTGAAATTCCCCCGTTATAGTTAGTTTAGCTAACTATAACTCGCGCGCCCGCAATGCACTGCTGATGACGTCACATATTACATCACTCATGACATGGTCAGTGACATCACTCATGACATCACTGATGACATCTCAAATGACATCACTGATGACATCATCCTTGTGATAGAGTAGCAGACCTCCTCTCACCCTAATATAACCTTTGATACACACATTCAAAAATAAAGACTACAATTTTCAAAACAATGGACATACCAATACCAGTTACAACAACCTCTTCAGTAATTCTAAGATCCACATACACATCCACTCATTCACCAACAGTCCTATACAGTCACTCATACATGTACTCACTCATCATATGTACTCATACACCTATTCATCCTGTTACACAATGCCACTCATCCATAGAGTTACTCACACACATAGTCACTCATGCTAATAAAGAATCAAACATACATTTACTTGCATATACAGTTATACACACACCACCACACTTACTTCTACGGAAACTTACACATACTTAGTCTTTTAAACAATCACTTATAGAAACACATACTTATTCATACAGGAACTCTTTCAATCTCTCACTCTCACATATACTCCCTTATATACACCAATAGTCACATATACTAGTTTAAAACATATGTAGTTACTCATAAAGACACTATTGAGACAGTCATTCACTCACTAACACACCCATACACACACTCATCCACCCATACAGTCCTGCACACATGCTGTCTTCAACACATACAAACAGTGAGTCACTCATTCATGCAACAATGCACTACGTAATACCCCCCACCGAACCATGCAGACACTCAGACTGATACTCAAAAAACCAACTAATAACCTATATAGACACCCATGTAGCTACTCACCAACCCTTGCAGCCACTTATACACAAAGTGAGATACTGATACAGATATTTACATATTTAAACATTACTCACTAAGCCATGCATTCACTATGATACACTTAATCAGTTAGTTACACAATCAATTTTTCAAAAACAAATCATCCATTTAGACACTTATATACCCATTTATTCTTCCATCGACCTTGAGATATACATATATAAAACATATTTAATTTTCAGAAAAACACACATTCACTGGATGATGTCATCAGTGATGTCATTTGAGATGTCATCAGTGATGTCATGAGTGATGTCACTGACCATGTCATGAGTGATGTAATATGTGACGTCATCAGCAGTGCATTGCGGGCGCGCGAGTTATAGTTAGCTGAACTAACTATAACGGGGGAATTTCAATGGTTTTGTACAAGTGAAAAGTCCAGCTAACTATAACACCCCTGAAACCTATGGTTTTTTCAGTGAATTTCTGAGGTTTTTTAAATGCTAATTCCTAACTATAACGTGCCTGAAACCTATGTTTTTTTCTGTGAATATATATATATCTATTATCTACTGGCGGTCGCCAGTAGATAATTATAGTTAGGACCGAGTTCCCATAGGAAATCTGAAAATTCTATTTTGAATAACTTTGGCGCCGGTTGACGAATCCTCGCGAAATTGTCAAAACTAATGGAGCGCTCCGCTCAGCTCCTACCCTGAAAGTCTCAGGGTGATTCGTCAAGCGGGGGCTGAGAAAAAAGGGGGGTCCCAAAACGCGTTTTCCCCATGCATTTTCCCATAGGACCTTTAGTCGAAGGTACAGCCCGAACGGCTGAACAGAATTACTTGAAATTTGGCAAAGAGGTAGTCCTCAGGTCAGGCATGTGCCTTTTGCATACATGGTGTCAATCTGTTCAGTAGTTCCTGAGAAAACTGCAGTTAAAAGTACATAAATATCTATATGCGCGCACCGTGCGCGCAACAAATGTGTGCGAGCGTAATTCTGATTGGTGGTTAGATGTCAGTCAACATTCGAATCGGTCGAAATCAGGAAGTGTCGGATGCCATTTTGTGTGTCGCAGTGAAAAAGAAAGGTGGAGAATGTGAAAAGGGGGCAGGGTAGAGAGTTCCTGACCCCCTAGCCTTTGTCAGGGGGTCCCTGAAGGACCCCGAAGGGTGAAAAAACATTTCTTTTTCTTTTTAAATCGCGGGGTGCGCGCACCGTGCACGCACGGTGAAAAACCCTTAAAAAAAAAACATTTTAAACTGTTTATAAGTTTATAGAAGATATTAACTATGCTGTTCAACTTTATCCAAATTCAAAAAAAAAGAGCTGAGCCATTCCATATTACAGGATACAGTCAATCTATAACTATATACATAGGTAGTTTATTGTAAAATAAATATATAAAAAATATAATAATACATACATAAATTAGCATTTAAAAAACCTTACAAATTCACTAAAAAAACATAGGTTTCACACACGTTATAGTTAGAAATTAGCATTTAAAAAACCTTGCAAATTCACTTCAAAAAACCATAGGTTTCACACACGTTATAGTTAGGAATTAGCATTTAAAAAACCTTGCAAATTCACTGAAAAAACCATAGGTTTCACACATGTTATAGTTAGCTGGACATTTCACTCGTAAAAAAACATTGAAATTCCCCCGTTATAGTTAGTTCAGCTAACTATAACTCGCGCGACCGCAATCCACTGCTGATGACGTCACATATAACATCACTCATGACATGGTCAGTGACATCACTCATGACATCACTGATGACATCTCAAATGACATCACTGATGACATCATCCAGTGAATATGTGTCTTTCTGAAAAATAAATATTTTTATATATGTATATCTAAAGGTTTATGGAAGAACAAATGGGTAAATAAGTGTCTAAATGGATGTTTTTTTTTGTAAAATTAATTGTATAACTGACTTATTAACAGTATCTTAGTGAATACAGTGATGTAATATGTGACGTCATCAGCAGTGGATTGCGGTCGCGCGAGTTATAGTTAGCTGAACTAACTATAACGGGGGAATTTCAATGGTTTTTTACAAGTGAAATGTCCAGCTAACTATAACATGTGTGAAACCTATGGTTTTTTCAGTGAATATATATATATATATATATATATATATATCCCACAAAATTGCTTCGTATTTAGCGGGAGCTCATGGCTCTGCAGGGCAGCCTCAGCGAATCGCGGAAACGAAGCATCCCGCTGAATTACAACCAGCAACATAGATAAATGGCCGAGGCACCGGTAGAGTAGATGAGAGCATTTATTGTACCTGTGGGCGGCATCACGTGTTCTTGGTCTGACGCGTTTCAACTCAATGGTTTTAATCATAGACAAACACTTGCAGCTTTGTTGAAGACACAATGTCCCATAATGCACCAACACGGTAAGTACCAGTTCAGGCAAAGTGCATATACTATTTACATGGTGCAATTTTAAAATTCATCGCTGTTTTGCTGTTGATGCCGCAATACCTTAGAAAATGTCCTTTCTCCACATCGCAAGAGGTGATACAATATCCCTCTCGGTTCCCTTGCTCCTTTCCTCAGTCTAGTCCCATCTAGTCTAGTATATTGTAAATAGTATATGCACTTTGCCTGAACTGGTACTTACCGTGTTGGTGCATTATGGGACATTGTGTCTTCAACAAAGCTGCAAGTGTTTGTCTATGATTAAAACCATTGAGTTGAAACGCGTCAGACCAAGAACACGTGATGCCGCCCACAGGTACAATAAATGCTCTCATCTACTCTACCGGTGCCTCGGCCATTTATCTATATATATATATATATATATATATATAGTGCAGTGCTAGTACAGTGATGGCAAAACACACGGTCTTGAATCAATTGCAATGCAGTAAATCTAAAGCACAATAATAATTTGGTAAATCAAGATAGAGCAATAGACTTTGAGACTTCAACCCCTGGAACTTATCTTTCACAGGACCCGGAAGTCTGCTCCAACCTCTCACTCTCTCCCTTTCTAGGAAAAGTGCAGCAGGGACATCGGCTATGGGTGCGATGGCAGATTTGCTCGATTCCATCTGTGAGCTTCACTGAGGCATCTGCACCCCTCCATTTTATACACTAAATGCTGGCTTAACAACATCATGTTCCTTTCCCACACCAGTGGTCCTCATGATGTTGTCAGTGTTTTCACTTATCCCGGATCCACTTGACTCTTGCCCTCACATTTACCAATCAATCATCCTCCCAACTTTGAAACTACTTCCAGGCTCAATCGGTGTCAGTACAAACTCAACGGTATGTCTCCCACAATCCACATGCCTTGGCCTGGTACAGTAAACACAGCACCTTGGCAGCACATCTCATTGTGTCTAGTAGAAATGCCAAAAACAAGCGTCACTAGATCATCTGCTATCTCTGCGTGGTACATGGGTTTTCTGCATGCATTTTCACTCATCAACACTGCCTAAGCTAATTAATCCTTTGGCGTCACAATGTCTTCTTCACACTATTCCCTAAATACTGCTCACTCCACTTCTTTTGATGAGTGTCAGTGCATGCGAAACCTAATTCATTTAATTGCATTCACAGGCAGATTAATATGGAGCTTAGTAAACATTGCGTTTAGCGTCTTCACTCTAACATTCAGTTCTTTAGTGCTTACATGTAGCTTGTTGCTCCTGATGCCAAACCAAGAAATATGTCAAACAAGTGATGCTCTATTAACCAATGAATATATAACAGGTGGTGTGCATGAGTTGCTTGGCATCAATAGTCATACCAATAACTATGTCTTTTGTATACTTAACAGCTGTGTCAAATTTAGTAGATTAAATCTGTGCATGTTGTTTAATAGCCTCTAATTCTAGGTAACTTAATGGCAAATGGGTGCTTACATCAATTACACTGGTCACAATATGAACACGCATCACTTGCTCTCCTATGGTTTGCATGAATCCATTCATAGACCTAATTCGCAATTTTGGCAAGCGCCATAACTGTTGTGTCCATTCAACACATAGTGGATCATGGAGTGCAACATTGCCTTTGGGGACATGGATTTGTAATCTGACCTGATTAATAATACTTGCATGCGGAACTTGTTTGCATTCTATCCGATATCTCTAACTACAGAATAATTGCATAAGTTGTTAGCCATGCGCTTCATAGCTACATAATACATAAATGCTGGAGGTTTGAAACCCTGGGCGCCCAATGTCCCTTTTTGCATGGTGACCACCACCATATGCCCTAGTAGAATGAGCTGCTCCTTTGAGCACATATACTGTTAACAGTGATACATTAAAGATGGCAAAAGAGGCAGCATTTCATTACAGTTACATGTCATGTTCATGATGGATTTCAGCACTTGCCTCCTTGCGAGCTTTCCTTGTAGCTCAGTTAGTCCAAAGGTATGGTGAATGTGTTGAGGTGGCGACTGGTCATCTTTGAAAGTGGTAAGCTGTAAAAGTTCTCTCCAGTTTTCATTGCATGAGCGAGGCAGGCACGCTGTCCCAAAGTCTGAACTGCACAATGTAAAAGCAGAAATCCTGGGACCAATTCTGGCATTCCTGCTTGACCAAAACGGGTGATTCTAGGCAAAAAACGTATTTCACCAAGCCTCCCTTTTCTTCATTATCACATATGAGTTCTTCTTAAAATACACAAGTTTGCGAGCATTTGCTCTGCAGAAAGATGTTATGTTTGATTTTATTGAAAATCATGTTGCTTCATGTTAATGTTGCTTCATGTATCATAAGAAACTAGGTGACATATCCAACAAGGACATCTTAAGGATTTTTGGGGGCCCTGGGTCAAATGTATTTTGGGGGCCCCTATTTCGGAACAGTTTTAAATTTACGATCCAATTTCAACTCTTTCATGCCATCTTTGGCCTGGTCATGGACAGTGCAGAGGCAAGCTCATGTACATTCTAAATGTGTTTACATCTAATATTCATAGATAGTGATGTGTTTTCAATATTGCAACACAGCAGCAGCTCACTAATATTACTGCAAATAATCAATGTAACATCCTTCCATTTCTCATATATGAGGTCCTGTTTTGATTTATTCTCACCCTTCAACGACACATCCATTTTCAACATTCTTTCTACCCTGAAACCCTCAAATCATTTCAACGATCCCCTTCACTCCAATTTCTTTAAAGAAATTATAAGGTCACTAGTCCCACTCTGGACCAAGATTATTAATGCCTCCCTACTTCAAGGTGAGATCCCTGACTGCTTAAAGTCCGGTCGGGTTTTGCCTAGTCTCAAAAAACCTACGGCTAACCCAGAAGATTTGAATAACTTCCGACTAATCACAAACATCCATACTCTCAGAAAACATTTTGAGAAATGTGTTCCTGAACAACTGTGTAATCACATTGAGGAATTCCAACTTCTTGATCAATACCAATCGGGCTTCCGTCAGGGCCACAGCATCAAAACAGCCATCGCTCATATAGTCGACAACGCTCTTACAATGCTTGACCGGAATGAATCCTGCCTATTAATCCTACTCGACCTCTCATCAGCTTTTTACACTGTCAAACATGACAATCTCCTGAGCCTTCTGGAATGTAGGATGGGGCTCTCTGCCTCAGTACTAAAATAGTTTGTCTCTTTTCTCCATAACAGAACTCAGAGAGTAAAAAACAATCAAACCCTCTGCAATCCCAGTCCTTGCACCCTGGGGGTTCCCCAAGGGTCCTCTTTCTACCCACACTTTTCAGCCTATTCATTGAACCTCTTACTAAAATCCTAAAAGCATCTAACATCCAATATCACATGTATGCGGATGACAGCCAGTTGTACTTGAAAATCTCTTCACCTGACGATATCAAGACACTCAACGGAACCCTGAACAAAACCCATAACTGGTTAACCTTCAACCATCTCAAACTGAACGCCCTCAAAATAGAATTACTCCTTATCTCACCACCCAAGCAAACCCCCATCATGGAGAAATACATGGAAAATCTCTCCGCTCTGAACTGCATACCACACATCATAGACTCTACGAGATCTTTGGGAATAGTGCTCGATAAGAACTTGAACATGCAGGATCACATCAGCGCACCTACCAAAGGAGCGAACTTCCAATTGAGCATCCAAAGGAAATTGAAACCCTTCCTTCCCCCGATGACTTCAAATCTGCTGTGTAACATTAGTCATCTCAAGGCTGGAATACGGCAGTGCAACCCTCTAAGGTCTACCGAGGTACAGACTGCCTCCTCTCAGGGCGTCACTGAGTGATGCTGCTAGGCTCACCACAGGCTCCAAGAAGTCCAACCACATTTCCCCAGATTTGAAATCTCTAAATTGGCTACCTTTCGAGGCAGGGATTCAATTAAAACTTACCTGCAGGACCCACAAAGCACTTCATTTCAACACTCCTCTGTACCTTGCAAATAAGCTAGAACTTTCCGGAGGTGCCCGTTCCTCCTGGAGCTCCAGTACCTTGTTGCTTAAACCAAAGAAATTTAAAAAAATGAAAACTTACAATCAATCCTTCTCAGGTATTGCCCCAAGAATCTGGAACTCCCTACCTACTGAGCTAGACTGATTCATACCAGCCTAGATCTGGCGGATACTCCAAGCCCAACGGCATGCTCCTCTCCATCTAGTTTTACGATGGCTCTTCTTGCTTTATTCTACTTACATGTTACTATGCTTTCCTTGTCATGCACCTCTGCTTACTTATGATATTTTGCAATGTTATGGTTTGGATACCTTCCTTTATTATGTCTTCACATACCTGTTGTTATTTGTGTATATTGCTGCTGTTCTGCCACAATTGTCTCCCCTATGTGTTTCTGTAAAGCGCTCTGATACCCTCTAGGGTCGTGTTTGCGCTATACATAACTTTTTTAATACATTTAACCCCTTCAGTGCCCGCCCCTTTCCCCGCCCAGTGCCGGCCGTTGCATTAGCGGGCGGGGTCTATGACGAGCTGGACTCGTCATGGGCACAGCGCCACCGCGGCCCATGACGAGTCCAGCTCGTCATGGGCACTGAAGGGGTTAAATAAATCTAAAAGAAACTTTTTTTAATGGATGTTGCATGACACATAAACCCAACATTTCTTTGCAAGATGTCTACAATAGACTCTCACACGACACCCATATTAAACATAAATTAAAGGAAAATGGTATTTCAAACAATCTGTTTAAGAATTATTCAAGTTCTCCAGGGCACGACTCTCTGCAGAACAAAGCTGGCTCTTTCAGGGGGCTCCCTGAAAGGCTGGGGCCCTGGACCAGATCCCACTTTGCCGATGCCTTAAAACGTCTCAGATACATGGCGCACACAAGAACTGATTAATAGCATTGTCATTAGGGCGTGTTCTCCTTTTTGATAGTCACAGTTTAAATTTAATTAAACAGGTGGGTTCAGAGGAAAGTTTCTAAATTCATGTGAATCATGTTTAAAAAGAATCATATATAAAAGCCAGAGCAGGCCCACATACTCTCTCTCATACACACGCTTACAAAGTCTCACAAATCTGCGCCAGTCAGCCACTCCTTATTGAGCTGTGGGACAACTAACACCGGGGTTGAAACTGCAGTGTTATTTACTGTGAGTGAGTCAAAGAGCAATGTTAGCACTGGCATTGTGCTCCATACACCTCAAACATCAGCATCCATCTCCCTTCAAATTAAGCAATGCTTACAAAATGCCGACCCTTAATCATGATCTGTTACACTTTTGGTTTCAGGTTCCGAGGCCAGGTGATCGCATTTGACTCCAGCAGTTTACCACTGGCTCAGGATCGAAAACTAGGGTCATGCAGGCAATTACAGATGTATGCGTGGGCTCATATTACCGCCAAAGCCAATGTCTTCCTGGAGTTGAGTACATGTAAAGATCAAAGGGTTCCCGCTGCAGCTTGCTTTCAGAGAAGCATGAAAAACAGCAACCCATAGTTAAGGGCCACATCCGCAAGTCACTCACTCTTCTCATCGGTTTTTCAGAAAAGATATAAAACAAGCATTTGCAATGCAATAGGTCTCGCATTTGCGGGAGTTTGAGCTATTCGCAATGTAAATGACAATGCCTCTTATTTACGTGTTGGTTTAAAAAAAATAAATAAAAGGCATTATCATGCACAATGCCAATAGCTTAAACTCTTGCAAATGCGAGACCTATTGCATTGCAAGTGCGTGTTGGCAGGTGGGCGGAGAGCTGGGGGGAGTTATGTCCACACGGGGGGCGCTTGTCTTTGCGTCCTGTCCTGCCAGCTCCGGTGAAAGGGAGGGGGGGGGGTGATGTGAGGTGGTCAGTCCTCTCTCGTTCAAGCTTGCTGGAGGAAAACTGTGACCTCAACAACGTTCTTTAACCTCTTACCTCCCCTTCATTTGTTCCCCTGTGAAATGGATTCAAAGAAGAAAGAAACATTTTGTTGGAAATGTCTTCTCTGGCATACTCTTTTCAAACTACAGCCTTGGGACGGAACGGATGGGGGGGGAGAGGGGAGTCGGTGGTCCTAGGTGTTACAGGGCCGCTAGCGCTGGTGGAGGCCCCTGCTGTGCGCGCTTGCAGCGGCAATAAACGACACCACACTTCGTGTTCGGGTCTCGGCGCCCAACTGCCTAAACAGGCCGCGCCCCTTTATTATATACAGAGGCGTACGCCACGCGCGTGGCGTACGCATTGCGTAATGTCCTTTTGCGCTCTAGCGTCTAACGCTAGAGCGCTAACTGTAACATCCCTCCCCAACTTGGATAACAAAACAAACTGAAGTCCATACCAGTCACTCACTTGCTTGGCAGGCAAAGTCCTTAAGGCGGCTGCTTGGCGTGGGGTTCTCTCTCAGACTATACCTGGTAGTGGCACGAGTGCCGGAGCTAGTTGGGCAGCTATTCGGGGCTTCACCTTCCGCTGGGGCCTGAGGGCTCTGCTCTGGGGCGCTGCTGGCTCCGCTGGGCGTCAGTCCAGGTCCCAGCGCTGGGGTTGAGATCTCTTCCTCCTCTCTGTCCAGCCCCCTCTGGCCGCGGTCAGTGGCCTCCGGAATGCGTTTGAACCACGAGATATTCCTGGTGGTCGACTCCACCCCTCTTTCCGCTGTGATCATTGTACCCCGCCTCTGTGCCACAGTCCAACTACCTGGTTCATACCGGGGTCTGAATTTTCCTCCCGGCCTTCTATCCTTCACGAGGACGCTGTCCCCTGGTCTGATGTCGCGATCTCGACTACCTCTGGCCCGGCTCACCTGCCGGTTTCAGTGTTCTCGTCGTTGAAAAACCTGCTCTGCTTCGAACGGTGGGGGCGCCCACCCGTGGACTGTGGGTAGCCCATCGCGGCGGGTGCCATTGAGCATGAGGGACCACGGGGCTTGTTTGGTGGAGCAGTGGGGCGTGCTCCGATATTCTCCCAGGAATCGCTGGATTTCCCTTTCGGGGTCTAGTTGCTCCACGCCGGCTATTCGAATTACTTTATTCAGGGTCCTCATGAAGCGTTCCACTTCCCCGTTGGCTTGTGGCCACTGAGGAGTGATTCGCCGGTGTTGTATTCCCTGGTGCTGGAGGAACTCCCGGAACTCGTGCCCGTGGAAAGGTGGCCCGTTGTCGCTCTTCAGCTCCGAGGGGCACCCAAACATGGCGAATATTTTCTCTAGCGCTGGTCCCACAAACATGAAAGCTGTGGACGGAAGAACTTCCACCACGGGATACTTTGAGAAGTTGTCAATAACCACCAGCGACACCTTTCCGTTTGGGAGGCTTCCGAAGTCTATACTAATCTTGTCCCATGGGCACCTTCCTGGTTCTTCTGTCACGATGGGGGCCGGAGGCTCTGGGCCGCTCGTCACCTGGCACGCGGAGCAGCTTCTTACTACCTCGTCCACCATGCCATCCAGCCCCGGGAACCATATTTTCGCCCTCATCCTGGTCTTCATCTTCTCCGTCCCTTGATGGCCGTTGTGAGCAATGGCCGTGGCTTGGTGGCGTAGTGCGGTCGGCATGACGATCTTGGACCCTCGCAGGACGACACCATCGCGGGTCATACTTAGTTCATTCCGCACTCGCCACATCTGCTGCAAATCCTTCTTTTCCTCGTCTGCCCATGAGTTGGCGGCGTGTAGGAACTCAGCCCATGACCCTTTTTGAAGAGCTCCCCGTGTTCTTGCCAGCACGGCGTCGTGCTCCCCGGCTCGTATGATCTCCTGGATTGTCAGTACCCGAGGGCAGGTCAGAGCGGCCAGGAGGTCGATGTGTGCTTCGGTTTCATCTTCCTCTTCTTTCCAGATCGGGGAGGCCACCCCCCCTTCCGGGTGTCGCGACAGAAAGTCCGCCGGATTCTTCGCACCTGGCCGATATGTCACTTCCATCTGGTATTGTTGTAGTCCGATGGCCCACCTTTCGATCCTCGGGGGGGGGGTGGGGCGCTGTCCCCTTGAACAGGGGCACCAATGGTTGGTGGTCTGTCACCACAGTAAAAGGGTGTCCGCAGACGTAGAGGTGGAAGTGCCGGCAGCCCCATCGAATGGCTAGCGCTTCGCGTTCAATCTGAGAGTACCTCTGTTCAGTTGCGGTGAGTGCCTTGCTGGCGTAGGCCAGGGTGGCCCATCTCCCCGGTTCTTGCTCTTGTGTGAGGACTGCGCCCAGCCCCACGGGACTGGCGTCGACAAGCAGTTCGGTCTTCCTGGTCGGATCAAAGTAGACCAGAGTAGCTTGGTCCAGCAGTGTGGTCTTGATGGTGTGGAATGCATCCTCTTCCTCTTGCCCCCAGCGCCACCAGGTGTCTGTCTTCGTGAGGCGTCTGAGAGGTTCAGCCGTTGTAGCCAAATTTGGGATGAACCGCCCACAGTACGTGGCCATCCCAAGAAAGCTGCGGACTTCCGACGCGCAAGTCGGTGCTGGAGCGTTTTTGATAGCCTGGGATTTCCTCGGGTCCACCTGAATGCCGTGGTTGGTAAACGTGTATCCGAAGAACTCGATGCTTTGCTGAAAGAACTGACACTTCTCTTTGTGCAACGTGACCCCAAACTCCCTCAGCCTCGTCAGTGTAGACCTGACCCGTCGGTAGTGCTCATCCACCGTTGTGGCGTGTATCAGTATGTCATCACTGACGTTGAGTACCCCTGGTAACCCCTGCAAGATGTCTCTGATAGTGTTCTGAAATATTTCGGCTGCCGAGGAGATGCCAAAGTTAAGGCGTCGGTACCTTCGCAGCCCCAGGTGCGTGCTGAAGGTGGTTATATACCTGCTCTCTTCGGCCAGCGTTAGTTGGTGGTACCCCGCATTGAGGTCCAGTTTGGAGAACCACCGGGCTCCATTGAGGTCTGCGATTATGTCATCCATCGTGGGCGTGATGTGTCTCTCCCTTTTGATGGCCTTGTTGGGCAGCCTCATGTCGATGCACACCCGGATCTTGCCTGGTTGCCGGGGCTTTTCCGCTATCAGCATGGGTGATACCCAGGGGGTGGGTCCTGTCACTGTCTCGATGACGCCTTGCTCCTCCAGCCTCCTCAGCTCCTCTTCTACCAGCGGGCGTAGGTCGAATGGAATCCTCCTGTGTTTTAACGCTGTGGGGGTGACTGAACGGTCAATGTGGAGCTTGACCGGTGGCCATCGGATGTTCCCCAGGCCAGTGAACAGCAGCGGGAACTGGTCTAGCAGGGTAGTCGTCTGGGACTCTTGTACCTTCCGGAGGAATGCGATCAGCCCTAGGTCTTCGGCTGCGTGCCCGCTTAGGAGGGTGTCTGCCTCCTGATTGATCACATGTATGTCAATCGTTATCTCTGCGTCATCCGACTTCACAGGCACCGTCATCTTTCCTGCCAGGGGCAGCGGTGTGTCACTTCCGTAGGCATAGATCTGGGCTTTTGACCGTCGGAGCTCGGGCTTGGGTCGGAGGCGATTGTACTGTTGCACTCCCATCACGGTGACTGACGCCCCCGTGTCAATCACTGCGTTTATCCGGGATCCAGCGACTAGGACGTCGCATCTTGGTTGTGGTCTTCTCGAGCTCTTGAGGGCTCTGGTGAATGAAATCAGGTATGTTTCCCCCTCGTCATCATCGGACTCCATAGCTTCTTCCCGCAGGGCCTGTGCTTGCTTGCGCCCGGAGTTGGTGGGGGAAGACAACGACAGCTGGGACAGCTGTCTCACCATGGTCTTCTCTGGCCTCTTTCCCCTTCGGTCTCGTTGCGTGGATCGTTTGCGGCACACGGACGCAAAATGGTTCATCACGCCGCAGTTGTCACACGCTTTTCCTTTCGCGGGGCACGTCCTGCCTCCGTGCTCGTCATACCCGCAGTACCCACACGGGGCCGCAGGCTTCTTTGCCGCCGGTCGGCGGGGTGCTTCACGCGTCTGTACTGCGTCGGCCCGCTCCGTTTTGACTGTCACTCCTGATCCGGCCCCTCGTGTGAGTGCCATCTCCATCTCCTCTGCGCGGGCGTCGGATAGATCATGGGACCGTGCCAACACCAGAATGTCCGCCATCGGGATGTTTGGTTGGCGGAGGATAAGTGTCCGTAATTTCTTGCTCCGTATACCGCAGATTATCTGTGCTCTGATTTCTTCCTTGGCTCTATCACCGACAAGGTGCGTGTCTGCCAGCACCCTCAGCCGAGCGTGGAACGCATCCACTGACTCCCCTTCCCTTTGCCTCGCTTGGCGCAATTTGAAGTGTTCAAAATCCGGGTTCAGCTGGGGGTCGAAATGTGCATTGAGGGCCCTCACGGCCGCATCATAGTCGTCTGCGTTTCCGGTGTTGGGGAGATGCTTGAATAGGAGATATACCTCTTCCCCGGCATAGTGGAGTAGCAGGGACCTCTTCACGGTGCCATCTGTTTCTCTGGTGCCAGCGAAGTAATTATTGAGTCGGCCAATCCACATTTGCCAGCGTGGGGCTGCAGTGGCAGGGTCAGCAGCTTCGCTGAAAGGTGGCAGGACGCCGGACGCAGGGTGCAGTGGCACTGCCTGGGCGGGGCGCTCATCATCACCCATGGCTCCCCAGGGTACAGCACACCAGGAGAGGCGGGAGCAGACAGAGGAGGCCGCAGTGGCAGAAGATCCCCCTCCCACTCGGGAGGGACAGAGGGCTTCAGGGCTCAGTCAGGGCACAGCAGTTAAACAAAGTCACTTAGGCAGGAGGCAGGAATGTTCATCTGCCGAGATGTCCGTGATTAGGTGCACACGTGCACTCACCGGTGTTGTGGCAGACTCGAGGGGCCCAGCTGCACTGTCTGCGGGCGAAGGAGCCGGTTTCAGCCAGGCCGTCAGGGCCACGTGCGCGCGCGCGGGACTGCCGCGGGGCGCGTTTCACCGTCGGGGCACACGGGGTCGATTCCCTGTACTCGTCGCCAGTGTTACAGGGCCGCTAGCGCTGGTGGAGGCCCCTGCTGTGCGCGCTTGCAGCGGCAATAAACGACACCACACTTCGTGTTCGGGTCTCGGCGCCCAACTGCCTAAACAGGCCGCGCCCCTTTATTATATACAGAGGCGTACGCCACGCGCGTGGCGTACGCATTGCGTAATGTCCTTTTGCGCTCTAGCGTCTAACGCTAGAGCGCTAACTGTAACACTAGGAGCCTCATGTCCTCCCTCCTTCAAGTTTGCTGAAGCGGTTCTTACGTTCTCTTCTGCCCACTTCATTCGTTCCGCTGTGAAATGGATTCAAAAGAGAGAGAAACACTTGTGTTAAAATGTCGTTTTTCTCTGCCATTTTTGTTCCAAACTGCAACCTCAGGACGGTTCGAAATATGGGAAAATAACTAAATAAAGCAAAATATAGTGGCAGCAAATTGAACAGATTGGTTACAGACACAGGCAAACACATTAGCGCCACTTCACAGAGTGGGCCAGTTAAAGAGCTACTTTCGTTTTCTCCTCTTTCCTGGAACAGCAGCTTTGAAAGTGAAAGCACGCAAGGCCTTCAGGGAAGCCTGGAGGCGGGGTTGCAGCTATCATCCACCATAAACTTAGGTTTACCGCTCTTGAAGTCGCTGGCATACCCTCTGTTGATAGCCTCATTTTAAAATTTGAATCACCTCATTCCCCTTTTATCTGTGCTCTCTTTTACAGACCCCCCACCACATGCCCTGATTCCCCCAACTGTTAGGCGAAATGATCTCCCAACTAGTTATCAATAACGCTAAAATCATTATCATAGGAGACTTTAACTACTGGCCCATTGATGTACAGGAGAGCACCAGCTCTTTAGAATTCACGGACCTCCTGTCCGGGGTGAACTACACCCAGCATGTACATGTTGCCACCCACATTAAGGGACATATCTTGGACCAAGTCTGGGCCTCCAACTTGGAAATCACACAACCCCTAATCTCCCCATGCCCATGGTCAGACCATCACATAATCAAATTTTCCATGGACTGCATCCCCCTCACAAAACCTCCACTTCTGGGCAACCACCTGGATATTAATTGGAACCGGGCTAACATTGGCGATTTCTGCACCTTATTAAAAGCCTCTTCCCCTGGTGAACAGGACTCCCTCAGCAATCAGGCCACAAGCATCAAGCACTGGCTTGAGTCAGCCAGCAACATCGTCGCCCTTTTTAAAAGAACCAAACTAAAACGTCCTCACGATGCTCAACGCTGGTTCTCCGACGAGCTGAAAACAAAGAAATTAGCACTCAGGCAAGCCGAGCGTAGTTGGAGACGAGACTATGTCCCGGAAAAAAAAGCCACCTACAACATCCTATTAAAAGACTATAAAAATTCCATCCTCCAGACAAAGACAACATACTTCTCCTTGAAAATTACAAATTCAGCTACTAAGACCAAGGACATCTTTTCCATAGTTGAAGAACTATCACAATCGGACAGAGTGATAGCTAAACCTGTCCCCTCACAAGCACTATGTGATTCCCTAAACTCGTATTTTATGGAGAAAATTGCCACCATTAAAAGCAGCATTCCCCCTCCCACCCTTTCAACAACCCCCCCCCCCCCACTTCGTTTAAAAATCCCCAGGTGCTGGATCAAATACCTTTGATCTCTAGAGAGGAGTTCTTTGTCCTACTAAAAAAAGTTGGATCAGGCTCCCCTACAGACTGCTGCCCCCCACACATTCTACGAGAAGCTTTTTCCACCTGCCCAGACCCCCCACTTGTGCTTCTCAACAACTCTCTCAGATAAGGCACGGTCCCCGATACCTTCAAACTCGCTGAAATTGTCCCCATCCTGATGTAACCCAACGCCGATCCCTTGATACTCAGCAATTTCCACCCCATCTCGTTACTCCCCTACCTTAGTAAGATTCTAGACGCTCATGTAGTTAACTGCCTCAGCTCTTTTATCGAACACTCACAGTTCCTTGACCTCCAGCAAGCTGGATTTAGACCAGGACACTCTACGGAGTTAGTCATCCTAGCAGTCGTGGACGAGCTTAGGAAGGGGGCCGTTCAAAACATCACGCAGGCCCTGGTACTTCTGGATTTGTCGGCAGCCTTTGACACGGTCGATCATGATCTCCTGATTGACCGTGTCAGTAATGCTGGCATCCAGGGACTGGCTCTGAGGTGGAGCTCCTCCTTCCTAAGCAATCGATTCCAGGCAGTCCGTCTCGCCAACTTCTCAGCTGAGAAAGTTAGGCTGACCTGCGGGGTCTTCTCTTTCACCCCTTCTCTTTAAACTATACATGTCATCCCTGATACGTTCCTTACGCAACAGTAAAGTTACTGCTTTTAACTACGCCGACGACCTTCAGCTGGTGTTCGAAATTGACTCCTCTGCCACTTGATTTTCTAACTTTCAACCCACCATGAACCTCATTAGCGACTGGATGTATGCCAATTAACTAAAGCTCAACCCTGACAAGACTGAGCTGATCTTGACTGGAGGCACCTCCAATCCTTGGAACTCTAACTTCTGGCCTCCTCTCCTAGGCAATCCTCCTCACCCAGCAGAATCCGTAAAAAGTCTAGGGGTCATAATAAGCAAAGATATGTCTATGAAATCTCAGATCGGCGCTGTGGTAACGTCCTGCTTCTTCCACCTTCGAAGAATCCAGAAAATGTTCAGATTCCTAATCACCGAGGCTCTAACTCTAGTTCTCCTGGCCCTGGTCATCTCCCGTATTGACTACGCCAACTCACTCTATGTTGGAATCCCAGCTTACCAGCTCCATCGCCTACAATTGGTTCAGTACCAAGCAGCTAGGCTCCTTTTCCATCAACCCAGACATCAACATGTCCGCCCCTTGATGAAGAGCCTTCACTGGCTCCCGGTGGCCAACCGCCGTGCATTTAAATTGGGCTGTACCATCTTCAAAGCCCTGGCCAGTCATGGCCCGGCATTTATCTCCTCTATGATACATCATTTTACCCCCTCTCGTGAACTTCGCTGCTCCCACCTGAACTTACTCACCATCCCCACCTTCAAACATAAAAAACACGGTGGTCTTAGATTCTCACTCCTGGCCCCCCAATTCTGGAACTCCCTTCCCATGGAATTCAGATCAGTAATTTCTTATACCCAATTTAAATTTAGAACACTCCTTAAAACCCTTCTGTTTTCTCAGACATACGAGTAAGCGTCTGCCACTACACTACTGCCGCATCCCTCCCACAGCGCCATGAAACCGCCTGGTGTAAGTGCGCTCTACAAATGATTTTAACATAACATAACATAACATGGTGTGCTTAATATAAGGAAAGCACGTCGTGCCTGCAGTAGCAAAAACGAATTGAAGAAAATAGTGCTTACAGACGAGTTCAAACATACCCAGTCACAACAGAAGTAAAAATGCCAGTCGCCATGGGAGGTTTCAAAAGAAGACAAGGCGGTACTAAGGAGGGTCTAACAAGGCGATGAAGGAATCAGAAGGCAGCATTTACAAAGTACAACGACACAAGCCAATAAAAAATATGGGCAGAGAGTGGGCAGAGCTTCACATCCCTAACTCAATTCAACATGCTTTGCAGACCAGTGCTTGCGTACTGCCCAGGCTCGACCTAAAAAAGCTCATGTATAGAGTAAGGGGATGATAATTTATTCACTACTGATCTTGCTGCTGAACGTTCCTTCTCTGTTTACACTATCTATAGCACCCATATGCACATCAAGCGCCATGGCACGCACATCCTGTAGAAACAGCTGAGCTCTCACCGAGACATGCTCAGCGCTAATGTACAGGGCAGATCAAATCCTCCAGTTCAGAGATTGCCGACCACTGGCAAATGAAACTTTTCTTAGGCTGATCGCACAGCACAATCATCCAATCAGTGAACACGTCCACTTCTTGGTTCTGCACCACCCAGCGCATGCAGTCACCATGGGCTCTGGTTATTTGTGCGTGGCTGCACACTCTATTGTATTGTATTCCAAAATGCTGTGATTCTTTGTGAGTCACTAAAATGCTGTAAGGGGGACCCTTCATGAGTAGATTCTGACGTTGTGGAGGTTGCTTTGTGCTGAATAGCCAATGCTGACGTATCTTTTATGATATTTGTTATATTAAATAGCATGAGAGCTACACCAGGATTGGTTGGACAAAGCAACACAGTGCCCCAGTGAAGACACGGAGGGCTGCATTAGCTGGCCCAGCCCCTGCCCTCAAGAATTTATGGAGTTATACTGAGAAGCCTTAATTACTCCTGTCAGGCTGTCCAAGTCTGGAGACCGGCCAATCTGTCATGCGCAGTTTAATTACACAGCTTCTCTGCTCTACATGCAACAACCACGCCCCCGCCGGGTCCCGCCTCTCTATTGGCATGTGACATTATGCCATTTCTTTTCAACAGAGCCAGTGAAACAATGAGCTGTTTGATTTAAGTGATTGGCACAGAATAGACGAAATCCCACCAAAAATAAAGAATTCAAGCTGCTTTATTTTCCTGGGGTATTAGCGGCCAAAAACAAGTGGGGAAATGCTCTTCCGCCCTTATAAAGGAACCGCCGCTGATGTGTTGTTCCGTCATCTTCCAAGTCATCAGTTTGGTGGCCATCCATTTGCATCCAGGCACCAGCACATTGCAGAGTGAAACCACCCCTTCGTTAGCTGTGTTGTTGGATGCTGGCTGTGCACAAAAGACATGGAGATCAGAGGTGATATTTTTGTATACATTCTGCTGTACCCATATGGCTCCCACCATTGCAATCATCAGGCTGACCTGGAACCACATCTTTGGCCTGGATCCACCCATTCGCGATTGCAG
Source organism: Triturus cristatus (assembly GCF_964204655.1). Lineage (NCBI taxonomy): Eukaryota > Metazoa > Chordata > Amphibia > Caudata > Salamandridae > Triturus > Triturus cristatus. The sequence goes on along the minus strand of NC_140580.1, from coordinate 30,935,241 downwards.
AGTGAGCTTCATTGCAGGTATAAACACAGGCACATTATAATTATTTTCAAAAGCACAACATATGTACTTCCTACTCCCTGACTTAATATCACTCCAGCTTCTGCTTTTGTTGTAGGGACCTTCAACTGCTGCACCCTATTAATCACTTTCTGTGGTATTCTTTTCACTAGTCCTGACCAGACACTACCCAAAGATTTTATCTCTTGTGCAGGACCCTGCACCTTCTTGGGATTGATGGCCCACCCTCTCTGCTGTAAGTAGTCAATAAATCTCTTTATCAACCAACCCACCAAGGAAAATGCTTGCTGCCTGTGTGCACCTCGCAACTCGTGCCCCATCATGGCATGTGTTGTAACTGATCCTAAAAGTTCATCAGGTGATAAGAATGTTCCATAACCAAACTAGCCATCTAAACTCGGGCTCTTCAGACTGCTTACTAAACATGCATGTTATTTCCAATAACTCACTTTGTGTATAATCCTTTGAATCCTCTTTGTGCACCAACATCCTTACGTGCACCGCTGACACTGCCCTGGGCTTGCGCTTGCTTTTCTGCTGAGCTAACTGCACGGCTAATGGGGTGCACTGTGCCTCCATCTGATCCCCTCTGACTACTGCACTTTCCACAGTGTCTCTCATAATACGATGTCTATCCTGCAAGGCCTCTACTTCATCCTGCAGCTTTCTTATCTCAGCTTCTAGAATGAATGTTTGCTTATACACCATGTGGAGCGCAGACAAAAAAAGCCATTCTACTTGCCCAGCTGCTTTGTGCTCCAGCTTCCACCCTCTCAGAGACGTTTTAATGCAGGGGCAAAGTGGGATCTGGCCCAGGGCCCCAGCCTTTCAGGGGGCCCCCTGACAGCTCCATTCTCCAGAGTTTTGCCCTAATGAACTTGACTATTTCTTAAACAGATTGATTGAAATACTATTTTCCTTTAATTTATTTTTTATGTACCTGATTTGTGAGAGTCTAGTACAGCCATTTTGCAGAGAAATGTTGTGTTTATGTTTCATGCAATATACATAAAAAAAGTTTCTTTCAGATCAAAACAGGGCCTAACATATGAGAAATGGGAGAGCGTCACAGAGATTATTTGCAGTAATATTGGTGAGCTGCTGCTGTGCTACAATATTGAAAACACATATAACTATCCCTGAATAGTAGATATAAACACAGTTAGGGCCTTATTTATGAGAAGTGATGCATTGCTGTGTGAAAACAGGGATGCGCCACTTCTTAGTGCGCCCTCCTTGCGACATGATGGATATTTACTGCATGATGCATCATGTCGCAAGGATTACAGATACTTCAGTATTTCTGACGTATCTGTAGGCGCAAAAGTGATGCATTGCTGGGGTCCGAAAATAGACGCAACTCCAGCAATGTGTCCTTTCACATGTGGCAAGCCCCATGTGAAAGGGCCTGCATCAGTCTTACGCCTGCTGTGAGGCAGGTGTAAGATATTGACGCAATGGCGTCCTAGAAGTGGCGCACTGATTTCTCATGGATTTTAATGCGCCACTTCAAAGGGTCTTTTTGCGGGGGAACACCCACCCTGCATACATTATACTTGGCACAGGTATAATGTGGTGCATGGGTTTACAAAGTGACGCATCTGCCTAGATGCGTCACTTTGTAAATAGCAAAAAACACACAATGGATGGACGGAATGCAGAACAAATCAAAACATTCACCCCCAGTCAAGAGATCTGGGTTAAATCCATCATTCTTTTGCTCACCATGCCACCCCAGTTTAGACCTGACTATTTGCAAATCAGTCTTGACCCTGTGCCTCAAAGGAACAGTCCAGCCCGAACTGCCAAGCCAGGTCCTCCCTGGACCGGCAACAAGCATCCTAGGACCGGTTTCGGGGTTTCACCCCTCTTCAGCCAGGATAGCTTGATTCCAGTGGCATAGTGAGCCCAGGACTCACGTCTAAGCATACCTGGCGCACTTAGGGCGAGAAAGCAAAAAACACACAATGGATGGACGGAATGCAGAACAAATCAAAACATTCACCCCCAGTCAAGAGATCTGGGTTAAATCCATCATTCTTTTGCTCACCATGCCACCCCAGTTTAGACCTGGCTATTTGCAAATCAGTCTTGACCCTGTGCCTCATAGGAACAGTCCAGCCCGAACTGCCAAGCCAGGTCCTCCCTGGACCGGAAACAAGCATCCTAGGACCGGTTTCGGGGTTTCACCCCTCTTCAGCCAGGATAGCTTGATTCCAGTGGCATAGTGAGCCCAGGACTCACGTCTAAGCATACCTGGCGCACTTAGGGCGAGAAAGCAAAAAACACACAATGGATGGACGGAATGCAGAACAAATCAAAACATTCACCCCCAGTCAAGAGATCTGGGTTAAATCCATCATTCTTTTGCTCACCATGCCACCCCAGTTTAGACCTGGCTATATGCAAATCAGTCTTGACCCTGTGCCTCATGGGAACAGTCCAGCCTGAACTGCCAAGCCAGGTCCTCCCTGGACCGGAAACAAACATCCTAGGACCGGTTTCGGGGTTTCACCCCTCTTCAGCCAGGATAGCTTGATTCCAGTGGCATAGTGAGCCCAGGATTCACGTCTGAGCATACCTGGCGCACTTAGGGCGAGAAAGCAAAAAACACACAATAGATGGACGGAATGCAGAACAAATCAAAACATTCACCCCCAGTCAAGAGATCTGGGTTAAATCCATCATTCTTTTGCTCACCATGCCACCCCAGTTTAGACCTGGCTATATGCAAATCAGTCTTGACCCTGTGTCTCATGGGAACAGTCCAGCCCGAACTACCAAGCCAGGTCCTCCCTGGACCGTAAACAAGCATCCTAGGACCGGTTTCGGGGTTTCACCCCTCTTCAGCCAGGATAGCTTGATTCCAGTGGCATAGTGAGCCCAGGACTCAGCACTTTGTAAATAGGGCACAACATGGCACATTTTTTACGCTGCCAGTGCGTCATAAAAAAGTGATGCACCTGCGGCATAAAATTTAAGCAAGGCCTCATAAATAAAGCCCTTAGAATTTGGACGAGTGTTCCATTGCACTGCCAGGGACCTAATGAAATGAAATAGTGTATTTAATAAAGCACGCAGCCACTCATACTAGATTGTCCTGGCGCGTGACAGCGAGAGGAATACGTGCGTAAAAGACCCATCAGTTATTAAAAAGCCAGGTTTTTAAGTTCTTCCTGAAAGAGATAGGTCTATGGTTAGTCTCAGAGACTCAGGGAGTCTGTTCCACAATGTTGCACCTAGAAAGCCGAGGGATCTGCCTCCAGTGCGGGCACGGCATATTTTAGGCACGATGGTGCCAGGTTGACATTGGAAGATCTTAGGGGTCTAGATGTTGTGTAGCGATTAACGCGCTTATTTAGGTAGCCGGCTCCTAAGCCGTGGAAAGCTTTAAGGAAGATGGTCATCGCCTTGAAGTTGATCCGTTCTTTTATGCAGAACCAGTGTAGAGACTTAAGAATATGTGTCATACTAGATCTGGGTTTAGGTCTCAGGATGGCTCTGGCCGCCGCGTTTTGTACCACTTGTAGGAGCTGGATAAGGGATATGGGAAGACCGAGGTACAAGCTGTTGACATAGATAAGCTTTGATGTCAGCAGAGCCCGCATCACGATCTTTCTACTCTCGAATGGTAACAGTGGCAGGAATATTTTTAGCATCTGGAGTATGCCAAAGCAAGCACCAGTTAGATTTTAGATTTGAAAGCGCATGGAGAGTGTCTTGTCAATGACAATTCCTAAGTTTTTTACTTTCTCCTTTTCCGTGGGTGGGGGCGGCAGATCTTTTGACCACCAAGAGCTCCAGTCAGGCGTTTCGGGATTACCAAAGAAAATAACTTCAGTTTGGTCAGGATTGCACTTCAGCTGATTGGTCTTAAGCCAGTTAAAAACCTTTGTGGGGCAAGACCTAATCATTGCCCCGTCAAAGTTGGTTCCTTTTTCACATGTAAAAATCAGCTGAGTGTCATCAGCATAGGAAACAAGTTTGACGTCCTCTCCCTCTACCAGAAATGCAAGGGGATAGATATATATTAAAAAGGGTATGACTGAGAATGAAGCCCTGAGGGACACCTACATTCATGGCCCGAACAGGGTATGAGAAAGGGGGGAGCCAGATGTCCTGAGATCTATTTGCCAAGAAGGATGACATCCATGTTAAGGTGCCCCCCCCCCCCCCCAGGCCGATGTTAGCAAGTCTCTCCAGGAGCCACTCATGTGGGACCGTATCGAAGGCCGCCGACAGATCGAGCAGTATCAGAACAGCATAGCCTCCCTGGTCCAGCTTACCCTTGAGAAATTTAGTCACTTCCAGCAGAGCAGACTCCGTACTTTAGTTAACCCTAAAACTGGATTGGAACTCATGAAGGAGCTTCCCATCTTCAATGCGTTTTTGGAGGGCCTTGTTTACATGCTTCTCTAATACTTTGGACAGGGCATGAAAAAGGGAGATTGGCCTGTAGTTGGGAGGGTCCGTCGGTTTGGCGTTAGCCTTTTTTATCAGAGGACGAATCTAAGCATTCTTCCATAATTTCGGCATGTTGCCCGAGGAGAGGGAAGCATTAAAGAGCTGGTTTACCGTGGGGTTTATTGTGGGAGCTAATAGATTGAGGATATTCGCTAGACATGGGTCGGTAGGAGAGCCAGACTTAATGCTTTGGAGAAGGGTCAGTGACTCTTCAAGCTGAAACTCAGGGAAAGTTAGTAATTATGGAGGATCCAAGAGGAGAAATTTGCTATTAGAACTAAGGTAGAAGGTCAGTTCTTCCTCTGAGATGTTAGTGAAGGCTTGTTGGATCACGGAGATCGTTTTGTGGAAGAATTGAGCTATTTGCTTAGACCATTCTTGCGATCATGGCCCTTCCTTTGTGCCGGCTTTCACGGGGTAAAGGATTTAACCATGCTAAAGATTTCCTTACACTTATTTTGAGCATTTTCTATCTTTGGTTTGAAAGAAGTGTTTGTTGGCTGCCTTCACGAGAATGTAATGAGCTTTTAAGGTGTCTTTATACACCTTCCTGTTCTCAGGTAGATAGGATTTACGCCATTTCCTTTATATTTTTTTACAATTTCTTTTGCTAGATCTGAGGGAACCGTTAAACCATGGAGCTGGTGGGGCCGACCTCTTTGAGAAGCAGGAAACAACTGGTACCGCTGCACCAATGTTGGTTCGGAGCCATGAATCTATTGCGAGGGCGTCCGAGTCGGGGCAGCCAGACAGCTCCAGTGAGGAACGACCAAGGGTGTCTGCTAACATTGGGATGGATATTTTATGGAACGTCCTGTAATTAGGGACCCTCTCCCCTGAGTTAGTCAAAGGGGCTGTGGCAGAGTTGGGAATAACTAATTTTAATAGGAGGTGGTCAGACCAGGTAATGAGAGGTAGGCTTACTGATATATCAAAGTTGTGAAAGATTTGGTCTAGGGTGTGGCCCTTCTCATGGGTGGCCGAAGAAATAGATGAAGCATGTTGCTGGCCTGCAGCGTCTCCAACAAGGAAATTGTTTGAGGGTCTTTTCCATTGTCCATTTGTATATTAAATCTCCCAGAATAAGGCAGTTGTTGTATTTTAAGCCCAGGGAGGTGGTGGCTGTATTAAACGTGGTAATAACATTTTCAAATGCACCGGGAGGTCTGTAAATCAGAAAACCAGCTATGCTATGATGGGGGGATAAGGTACAGTGGAAGCCTAAGGACTCTGCGCCCTCGATATTTTCCATCAGGATGGGAGAGCAGTCTAGTTTTTGATTGAAAATGATGGCGACACCGCCCCCCTTCCCACTCGGTCGGTCCCTCCTAAGGATTTTATAACCCGAGGTGATAGTAGGATTGGAGGCTTCAGACAGCCAGGTCTCAGTGAGAAATAAAAGATCAGGCTGTTATTCTAAAAGTAGGTCATAAATGTGTGGTTCATGCATTTGCATAGAGCGACAATTTAAAAGGGTGGCCTTTAAGTCCTCTGTTTTCTTATTGTTTTTACACTTACTGTTGTATGGGATGATCTTGGGTGCGTGTTTCCTGGTCTAGAGGAGAGAACAGTTGCACTTATTGCATCGAACGTCTACCTCCAAGCTCGGATCAGCCGGTGTACACTGACATAAGGTTAGCCGCCTAAGGCTAAGCAGTTTTTCCCTATTGTAATATAGTGGAAGAAACTTACCGGAGGGAAACTGGGCAACATGGCCGTCCATTTGCATTGGTAATATATAGGCTAATGCCTATGATGCAAACTGGATCGCTAACACAGCTGAGGAAGTAGGAACTGCGTGGGCGGAAGTGAAGAGCACGATAGTACAGCCCTCCTCACAATCGGCGTATCAGCCGCGGCGGATTAGGACTGGAGGAAAAGCAAGATGCGAATCGGAGCAGCTAAGGAGGTGTAGGCAAGCAGAATCATGTAAAGTGCAAGTGCACATAGGAAGGAGAAATTGTTAAAAAGCACAGAGTAATTCAGCCACACATATACAATTTAAAAGTATTTAAAACCTAGTAGCAGGGCATGAAACACTAAATCCTACTGCTGTCAGCTGTATGCGTCCGTTTGCATCGGAAATATATAGGCTAATGCCTATGATGCAAACTGGATCGCTAATACAGCTGAGGAAGCGGAAACATGGGATCAAATTAGTTCATAAATTCAAAGTTGTTCTGAACAGGGGCCCCCAAAATATGATTGGCCCAGGGCCCCCAAAATCCTTAAGATGTCCCTGCACCCTCTTAGCATTATCTAAGGCATATTCTAATAAAAGAGGTGTCACATTTCCATCAAGCTGTTCACCTTCAACTGGCTCTGCCCACCGGGTTAGGATTCCTGCAGTACCAGAAAACAGATCTCTTGAAAACCACTCGGGAATGGATCTGGTCTCTGCCCTTCTCCATCTGCTTTATTTCTTTTGCATCCCTACAGAGACATTATTGATGTGTACCCAACTCCTGGTACCAATTGTGTTGGACTGGCTGCTGGCAACCAACCCAAGCAATATAAAATCGGGTACAAATCAATAAGGACACTCAGTAAGGAGCAACACAAGGGTAGCTGATACAATATAACTTTAATAAAACAGCACAAGCACATATATTGACTAGACAGTAACAAAATGATTGCATATATATATAGTGCAATGCTAGCACAATGATGGTGTCATGCACCCACCTGGCTCAAACCGCGGAGACAATACTGGAACTGATGCTGGACCTCCTATTCCTGCAGGGCCTGGCCCATTCAAGGAATAGATTCTCCCTAAACAAAGCGTGGCCCTTGGAGAGAAGGAGGATTGAGACAAAATAAGAAAAGAGAGACTTGAGGTACTGGTTCCGGTCACCCACTATGCAGCACAGCATTAACTGGAGACCCTCTGAGTCTGCTAGGTAAATGTGCACAGGACCATGACCTCTGATATTGCGAAGACGTAATGCACTAGAAATAACTAGAAAATGCAAACAAGGATTTGCAATAACTTCAGTAACCTACACTTACAGTCTCTTTCAGAAACACAGCACGGAAACAAAATAATCGGAACCACAAATTGGAGCTATAGTCTCCCTAAGACTGACTTGAAATACAGATTGGAATTACTGGCACTCCCAAGTAAACACCTGGAACATAGATTAGAGTTAATTACACTCCCAAGGATAAATTCAAAATATAAATCTTGGTGCAGGGTTCATACATGAATCAAGTGCTTTGTTGATAGATCCCTTGACACTACTGTTCATCAGAGAAACACAGAGCAAAATCTCTAGTCCTTATATTAACTTAGTTCAAAGGCCAAGGTTGCAGGAAAAGTCTGGAGAAAGAACAATCAAGGTGAACTGGAGGGAAGTCAGTGGAAGGAAACTTGAAGACAAGTCTATAGTCTTAAAGACGCTGATACTCCGGCCTGCTTACTACTTTAAAGGATGTTGCGTACTAACCTGATATCAAGTACTTAGGCTAGTACTTCAACTTGTCCTAAGTTGGAGGAAGGTCTCGAGTTCTTGACTCAGGAATTCACCAAGGAACTGGAGTAGCTGAGCAGGAGGTGGAGACAAAGGATGCGTCGATGGAGCTGGAGTCAAGGGAATCACCGGAGGAGCTTGAACTGCAGCCTAGAAGTGAGTTGCCCAGGTCCGGTCGATTCTTCAGGTGAGTGGGTAGGCAGGATTGTGCTGCAGGTAGTGTGGGCCAAGCAAGGAGGTTGGTTTTGAGTGTGGTTTATATAATATGCTCAGGGTCGAATGGGTACAGCAGGATCACGTGTGGCACGTGGCGCATGTGGCAATCTGAAAGGTTCTCCAAGACTCCTGAAGGAAACATGTGTTAGTACACTGGCTTTAACCTTACAGGAAGAGAGAGGCAAACCAGGGCCGTACTTGCCGTAGCAGGCACCGGGCAATCCCCCGGTGGGCCGCATGGGTGGGGGCTAGTTTTGGGCCCCTGGGGGCCGTATTTGTTACAGGGCCATTTTTGCAGCATAGCAAGGTCTACGAACTGCTGCACCTTCTGTCCAAAATACAGAAAATGCTAACTGCTGAAACCCAGACACCTGAGAAGTTCATTTACCTGGTAAAATAGAGGAACAAACGTCAACCTGAAAAGCGAGAAGTAAAAACTCATGTCAGAAACCTTAGGCTCTAATGTAGACTAACCGCCACCAAGCTAGCACCACCCCGTGCTTCGAAGAAAGGTTACCTGATATTACTGGAGAACCAGCGTACCATCTAAAAACAATACGAGGAGAAAATCAATGAAACGCGAATACACAATCTGAGTGCGATACAAGACTGGTGTGAGACACCACTCACCAAATGCTTCAAAAATTAATCCTCCTGACGACAGTTTCCGAGAACTTTTCGTGGTGACATACACTTTGTTTCTACCGAGTTTTTAAACCGACTAAAAAGCTGCGATAATCGATAATCACGTGACGGCTCACAGAAAGCTAGAAATAGGCTATCGCAAACTACGGTTGAATATAGCCGCCATCTTAGAATGGTGATGGAGAAGATCTAAAATTGTTCAAATCAGCATACAATCTGAGTGATAAAGTTGAACAAGCAACGTAGGGACTGGAAAAAACGCACCAAGTGAGTATGCGAGTAAACGTGGTACTGGACCCGGTAAAAATAAATAGAAAGCAATGAAAAAAAGGAAATTTTAAAAAACGTAAGTACGACAGGTGTGACCTGAATAGGAATGGGCGAAGATACTGAACCACTGTTTCGCAGAAAGTTGCGCCGATAGTGGGAAATGACAACCCTGAGCTTGAAGATGTGCCCTTAAATACCGTATAGAGGTGACATAAAGAACTGGAAACACCCCCGAAAAGGTGACAAAAAGTACGGAGTGTGACAAAAGAGTGACTTAAATAGCATTAACACCTAGGGGCCGATTCCAATCCTGGAAAAAGGCTGTACGAATCGTTGTACCGAGCGTTTTCCCCGTACGACTCGTACCCGGTAAACTTTCCGTACAACCTAGGAAGTAGGATTCGTACAGAAAGGCTATTTCCGTACCATTCGTACAAAAGACCGTACTGGTAAAAAAAAACAACGATTCTGATCCGGAACAGCTTGTACGCGACGTCCGGACGTATTCAAGCAGCGGTTTCCGGCCCAGCAAGTACGATTCGTCCCTACTTCACTCCGTACGGCTCTTTTTTTACGGGAGCCAAACAGAGCCGGAAAAGCAGAGTCCTATGCGAACCGCTACACAACGGAGCCCCGGTACACGACGTACATGCCATGAACCCCATCGTACGTGTCATCCCGGTCCTCCTAGCTTACGACCTGGTGCACCGGACCCGATGCACACGCCGTAGAAGGTGAGAACAATACCAAAATCCAAACCTATAGTATGGAGCCCATACATTACCACCAGGGTCTGGTCACTTGGGGGGGTGTGGCCAGCAACCCATGCGTACCGCAACAACGGAAGTGGACGTGTACGGTGCGTTTCACATGTACCTGTACGGCACCAGTACAATAGTGATACGGACCGTACACACGCAATGAATGAGTGGGTACGGTGCGTTTCACACGTACCCGTATGGCACCAGTAGAATAGTGATACAGACCTTTCACACGCAATGAATGCGGGGGTACGGTGCGTTTCACATGTACCCAAATGGCACCAATACAATAGTGATACGAGGCGTACACACACCAGGAATGGAGGACTACGAGTCGCACAAGGATGTCCATCAAGTACTTGTCATTGCATACTTTCATGTGCAGGCCCTAGGTGTGTCAGCCAGTGATATTGCACAGGTCATCTCATCTAGTTGCACAATTGATGTGTGATGACCTGTGTACACATGTCATGTGTGATGGGGCACTATGTGGCACACATCACCTTGACACTTGCCACATGTGTGTCTGTAGTCCAACTGTGTCATGCACAGCAGCAGTGGGATGGCACAGTCATCACCACCCGCACCTGTCTCCTGATGCCAGGGACAGGGACACTCTATCAACTGACATGTCACGATCAGCGTGCCCCTATGTGACTATGTCAGGTGTGTGTCATGTGTTCCCATGAGCTTGCTGTTAGTGTTCCGTCAACTGCATCTGCTTTTGGTGCATCCAACATGGGTCTGTGTGGAGATGGGCATGGCACACATCTACGCACACCATGCCACATGTGGATTCCCACGGCTGTAGGGTCTGTGTAAATTGGACATCATATTTTCCCAGGCATACATGTCTGTGTCGTCTCAATGGCTATGTTTATTTGTTGTCACGTGTACCCCATCATCGCAATGTGTTTCATATGTACATTTGACATTCCATGTGACCTGTGCGTGTGCCTTGCAGTCAACTGTCTGGATGAGATGACATCCTTCCAATGCAGCTATGTGGATGTGTGTCACTCCGGTGATATCTCTGGCTGTTCACTCAGACTTGCCCCCAGCTCATTTCAGGGCATGTCATGTAGACTTGACAATCAACAGGTGTATCTGGCTTTTCTTAGGAGTGCCAGCAAGCTGGCATATGTGTCCTGGATGTATTGCACACACCAGGCTCCATAGTTACCTGATGTTTAGTAGCAGTTTAGCATGTGCTATGTTCATTGACATTGATGTTGGCAGACTCTCAATCTTCATTATTCCTAACAATGTCTTGCAGGGCACCGCCTGTCCCAAGACCAATGCCAGACTTGGCTGCCATGAGGGAACGTGCCTGCATCCAACGTTACAGATTCACTCGACAGTTGATTGAGGACTTGAGCGACAAGCTGGCACCACACCTCCAACCGCGACACAGGTATCCTACTGCGCTGACCCCCAAGATGAAGGTGATGGCAGCCCTACATTTTTTTGCCACAGGTACGTTTCAATTGACCATAGCTGATGTTGGTGGGATGTCACAGACAATGTTCAGCCGTGTCCTGCGTGATGTTTTGGCAGCCATGTTGGAGCACCTTGATGAATTCATCAAATTTCCTACTCCTGAGGAGTTGACAGATGTCAAGGGTGATTTCTATGCCCTGGGAGGGATGCCCCATGTCATTGGGTCCATTGATGGGACACATGTGGCTTTGGTACCACCACAGGCACAGGAGCAAGCCTATCGCAACCGTAAACATTACCACTCAATAAATGCTCTTGTGGTGTGTCTTGCTAACATGCTGATTTCCCATGTCTGTGCACGTTTTCCAGGATCAGCACACGATGCCTACATCATGAGGCGTAGCAGGGTGCCACAAATGATGCGGCTGCACAACGAACGAGCATGTCTTCTTGGTGGGTATACTCTGTTTGTCCTGTGTGTTGCGGTATCTTAGGCTCTTACGGCATCTCCTGGCCCACTTATTTACATGATGTTTCCATGTAGGGGCCTCTGAATATCCCAACATGCCATGGCTAATGACACCTCTCCGCAACCCAATAACAGCTGCAGATCACCGATACAACAATGCACACGGGCAGACCAGGCGAGTGATTGAGAGGACGTTTGGCCTCCTGAAGAGCCGATTCCGGTGCCTTGACAAGACAGGTGGGTCCCTCCCATATGCACCGGAGAAGGTCTGCAAAATCTTCATTGTGTGCTGCATGCTGCACAACATGGCCGTTGAGAAGGCAGTGCCACTCATCCTTGATCCTGATGAGCAGCAACATCCACCCATGGAGGATCCAGGGCTTGGTCACGAGGCAAGTGATGAGGAGGAGGAGGATGATATCCGGAGTCAGCTCATACACAACTTCTTCTCATAATGGTGAGTCACTGGGTATGAGTGTGCAAGCTTGTAGCATTGAGTGGCATGTGTTGCAATGTGTGTGTCCAGCTGACTGAATGCAAAGTGACTTTGATGTGTGTACTGATGTGTCACTCGAGTGATGATGTCATGCCACACAGTTTTGCGGAGAGACTTTCATTGAATTTTGCATGTGTCCAACATTGTTCATGTTTCGTAACTGACCATGTGTGCGGCGAGATTTGTTTTAGGTGACTTCTTGTGTGTCTGTCATTTCCAGGTTTTTGCGCCTGTTGTCTGCTCGTGTCATCTTTGTCCTCCTGCTATTCCTCATGAGGATTGCAACGTGTGCTTAATCAGCATTCCATGCACGGACATGTCAGTTTGGGTAAGGATTGCTGCAAGGCTTTTTGGTGGTGGTACGGGTTGGGAATGTGTGGGGACTGCTTCTGGGCATGTTGTGGTACCATGCATACATGTCTTCTCACCATGGAGCATATAACATGTAGCATCACTCCCATGACATGATAGTCATCTGTAGTGGAGTGTGGAGTCTGATGAAGGCATCAATGTGCGTAAACCTTGCCTCTGAAACACTGCGGATGCTACGGGTGGACATAGTGTGGGACATCACAACAGGCTCTATGGTGAATTGCAGCCTCTCCGTGTGCAGCAGGATGTGTTTGGCTCATCCCCTTAACATGTGTGCCAGTTCATTGGGATTTACATCATCCGTGTTGTGAAGGGGCGGTCCAGCGTATGTCCCACATGTTCTGTCAACTGACCTGTGAGTCTGTTCGTATGGATGCATTTCCCTTTGTGTGAGTTTGTACAATAAAGGTGTTCAGCACAATCCAAAGTGCCTCATCTCTGTCACTGCAGATCTCTTGCCAGTTTGCATGCGTCATCTATGGCATAATTGTCAAAGATTGAGCATATGAGTGTATGTGTACTTCGGCAACATGCATGCAGTTCTTCATGGCTAATAATCTCTATTGTGCATGAAGTACCTGGTTGTGTATGTATTTGTGTAGGTTGCTCCCCACAACGGGACGTCAACGCCTGCTAACGGTGTGCTGCCTGATCCTGTGGCCGTCATTTTTGTTGATTCTTCATACATTTTCTCGGAGTGACCCATGAGTAACCTGACACTCCTTCCTTTACATGCACCTGTTGCACTGTGCCTTTCTGACCTCCTTGTCTTTGTGTGCTACTTTTTGCCTAGTTTCTCACCCTTGTGCCTGCTGCAGCCTCACCTGCGGCACCGCCCCACCGAGTGCCCTGATTCTGCTACCCACACGCCTCCAAAATGCTCCTCCCTTCCCCCCTCCACCCATTCTTAATGCAGCCAGCAGCTTGTCTGTGCCACTGTTGCGCCAACGCCATGCCAAAGGCAGGACCGTCTGCGCCTGCAACGCCCACTGGTCCTTGCATGACCCACGTCACACAACAGGCTCATGCTGCAGCCACCCTCCAAGCAATGTCCACTAGACAAGCAACCGCCTGCTATCAGGCAACCCCTAAGCACACACACAACACCTTTGCATGCTGAGTGTGCAACTCCAACTGCCTACACAGCGCTGCCCTGCCTACCAGACCCTGTCAGACAAACCAGGTCATGTGCCTCCTACTCCATACCCGCTCCGTCCACCAGCACGCCATTGGACTCTGCTACCTCCTCAACACAACAGCCCCACACATCACCTTCATGACAGTAACCTGGATAAAAGCATCCTCAGCACACAACTTCTTCATTGCCATCCTTGACGGATACAAGATCACCCGCAGGGATGGCACCAACAATCCCGGCGGATGACTTGCAATTTATTCACAAGTACACCCTCAGAGTCACAAATCCGGTTTTGCATCAACCATCTGGCAACCCTCAGAGTAACACTCATCTACAGATCTCCAAGCCTACATCCACAAATCCGCAAAGCCACCAACACGTACATCTGCACGCACACCCTCACCTCCACAGGCTACTTGCTGGAGGAGAACCACACCACCATCCATCATTGGTCCATCAACATTTGCATCCACGTCTCTGACAAGCAACACACTGCCCCACACCCCGCTACCGATCCCCCAAAGATGATTGATGTAAGTCACCACAGACAAGCTGTGTGGGACACTCAAACCAACACCCCCACCACACCCTGCAACCTCACACACTGGATCAGCAACTGATCCAAAAATCTTGCCGCATTGACGGACTTTCCTGTGAAGCACAACAGTTAAGCCACCTGGGACAAGGCAGACCTACTGGACTCATACAGATCTAGCCGGACTCTTGTGCAAACCTTGCAACACAAAGAACCATCAGTTACCTTACAGCCCTGTAAAACGCCACACACAGCCATCACCATATCATCAGCAAGGACATGTGGAGATCCTTCAGATAGGGCCGAGGCACCAAAACACACGACATAAAGGAGCTCATCAGCATTGTGAGTGAACTGACAGCAGCTCTCCATCCAAAAGACACCCCACCCTTGCAAAGCAGATCAAATCCCATGCAACTTTCTACCACTGCAAGCTCATGGACATACACGACAGCCTTGGCACACAGAGGCAGACAGCACTATTATCCGCGGGACAAACCCCCCTCAGGTTCTGGACTCCCGTCAGCAGCAAATACACCACCTGGCTCATGTGCACCATCCACTCTGGCTCTCCATCAGGCCCCTTCCCACACAACATCTCAACCACATCATTCCCCATCCTTGAAGCCCACGTCCAGCACGTCATGAATGTCTCCTTTGAGTTTGCCACATTCCATGGGAGCTGGAGGCATGCAGGGACCCAGGCCCTTCTTAAACAACGATGTCAGTACCGCAGGAACTCCTGGAACATCACCCTGCTTCTCTACCCAGCAAATGTCATCAGGAAGACACTCAACGAACAACTGACAAACTTCCTCCACGCAAACAGCTCCAGGCAACCGGCACCAGACCATCTTCCACAGTAATCACACCACTGCAACCGTCATAATTGCCACCACCAATGACAACTTTGCCCTGCTCAACAATGGTGAGACCACCCCCCTTGACCTCTCAACAGCATTCTACACCATGTGCTACCACACTGTCAGTTCACACATCTCAAACACTGTTATCCAGAGGAGGGCCCAGGATTAAATCAACAAGTAGCTCACCAGCAAGGCCCAGGAAGTCGGCAGCCACCCTTCCGCATGTGGTACACTGGGGTCATCTGGCCCATGCCCCAGGGCTCATCTCTTAGCGTGACGATCTTCAATGTCTCCATGACCCCCCTCTCCACCATCACATGCGCACACGTCCTCATCATCATCTCGTATGCCATTGACACCCAGCTGCTCCTCACCCTCACCAAAGACCCAGCCATTGCCAGATCCAACCTTCAAGAAGGCATGAGATCCGTTGACGAATGGCTGAACATCAGCCAGCTGAGGCTGGACTTGGACAGGACTGAGGTCATCATATGAGGATTTTCCCCTTACGGCTGGGTCAACTCCTTGTGTCCCACCGGCCTGGGCACCGCACCAGCACCCAGTGGCCACGCACGCAAGCTGGTGTTCATCATGGACTCATCGCTCACAATTACCATGCAACTCAACACCATCTGTACCTCATGCTGCAACACCCTCCGCATGCTGCAAATGATACACAGATAGATCCACTCCAAGGCAAGATGGACCGTCCCCCAGGTCCACGACACCAGCCGGGTCAACTACAGCGACGCCCTCTACGAAGGGACAACAGCAAAACTGCAGGAGAACTTGTCCACATCCAGGGTGCATCCGCACACCTCATCTTCAACATCCCCCGCCCCAGCCACATCACCGTCCACCTGAGATAGCTACAATGGCTCACTGTCTGCTGCAGGATCACCTTCAGACTCCTCACCCACACTCAGGAGGTAGTCCACAACCCCAGACCCAAAACCGACCTTGGACGTCTGTCATCCAACACCCCGTTGGCCCAACTCCGTGCAGACAACCTTACCCTGGCCACCATTCGTCACATCCACAGAACAACTGCATGCAGGAGATAGTTCTCCCACCTCGCCAAACAGACCTGGGACTCCCTCCCCGGGCACCTCCACATGACCCATGACCTCTACGCCTTCATGATACTCTTCCAAATTGGTCTGTCCGAGCAGTATTGCAAGCCACCCCTCAGCAGCTTGAGGCCATCACGGGTGAGTATTGGGCTTCATGTCTGTATTTGATGATACATTGTGACCCATGTGTGTCCTCGACCGGACTCAGATCCCAGTGTATGGATGGCTGGAGTTAGTTCCACACTACAGGCATACTTTGACATATCCCCACACTTATGTTGTGGACTAATGCGAAATGACTCTCAACATCAAATTATTATTATTTTTTTTATTATAGGTCTGGGGCGTGATTTGTGGAAGAAAAAGGTGCAATACAGGGACCATAGAATCCAAAGTTCCCAGGGGGAGATAGGATCCTTGGCATTTGAAAGCAGCAGAGTCCAGACCACAGTGTTTGGCATCATTGGTCAGACTGTGACCAGCAAGTCCATGTGGCAGAGAATGTCAGTCAATGAGGTGATGCTGTTGCACATGAAGGCCAGGTGCCAGGCCAGGTGACCTAGGAGATGAGGATGGGCCGCTGCCTCTCACGGTCTTTTCTGTGGACGACCCACCTTCCTCGGGGGACCCTCAGATGCAGGCCTTGACGATGCTTGGGAAGCTCCGTCGGACAAATCCTCCTCCTCCTCCCTCCCTGTGGCTGGTGGTGGTCTTCACATGGTGGCACAGGGAGGGTTGCCCATGTTGTCTGCGATCCGACAGAGTGAATGGCTTATGTCCCTTTGCACCGCCAGGAGCTCAGCCAGTCTTGCCTCCATCCGTCCTTGGTGTTCTTGTTGACTGGCGAGTTGCTCGGCCTGCTGGTTCTTCATCTCTGTGATGGTCCCCTTTATCTCTGTGAGTGTCCCAACTACCTGGCTGATCTCCCTGGTATCACGCCGGTATGCCTCCATGATGTTGTGTAAGTGTGACATACCGGTCTCTTCAGCTGGCTGGTCAGGTTCTCGCCTCTGCCTGCCTCCACTCCCACCACCTCTGCCCACACAAGCCTGGCCTGCCGTTGTGGGCACATCGGGTCTACGGGACCCCTGAGGGATGGCAGTGGTGGTGTTGTCTGCCTCCTCCTGGTTGCCCGGCGATCCTTGTCCCTCCTGGTCAGACTAGCTCAGTTGTTCACTGTGGGCAGGGCTCCTTGGTGTCTCCTGGGATGTGGTAGAAATTGGGGAGGTGGTTGGCACAGATGTTCCTGAACCAGGTGCTGCAGGGGCTTGGACACCAGAGGGTCCAGGTCGGTCGGGGTCATCCGCCGAGTGTTGAGAGGCATCGCTGCCAGTGGGATCATGTTCCTCCCGAGCCTGGGACTGTGATTCTTCACCCCCATTGTTGGGGGGAGATTCATCACGTTGCCCTGTGTGTGAGAGACAGTCAATGTTAATGCTGTTTCATGCAACATCCATGTTTCATACACATTCTAGTTGGCATTGTTCCTCCAGGTAGTTGTATGTGCCTAGCATTCTCCTCAATGTTCACTTGTGGATGGGTATGTTGCGGGGGACAGATTGAAATGTGTTCCTGAGTCTTTGACTTGTTGATTTTTGGCTTCGATGCTTCTTCGGCTATGTATTGGTCTTGTTGTGTTACATGTCCATTGTGACAGTGGGTAAATCCATTGCCTGTCCCGGGGGTGTCTGCTTGTGTAAGGGGTGTGTGTAACAGGTCCTGCTGGTGGGTGTAGTGTGATTTGGCACTGGGGCTCCCTGGTGATGTAGCTGTCACCCCATGGTGCATGCTGCCGTGACAGTGAGTGTGAGTTCCTGTCCTAGATATCTGACCTTGTTGTCTTGGTGTTTGTGTTTGCACTGGTCACAGGAGGTCCTTGTGCTGCGTACACCAGGGCCCAGTGTCAGCTATCTTGTCAGTACTTTCACAGTCCCTGTGCATTGAGCATGGTGCATGGGTATGTACCTGGGCCATATGGGATGAGGGCAATTGTGTCTAATTTGGAGTTCAACAATGCGTTTTGTGACACCCACCCTCCCAGCATACCGGACATCCATTCTTGGGTTAGTGCTTCGTGTAGCATGGGACATAGCATGGCCTTGCTTTCTCAATGGGGCATACACATGTTAGTGGCATTAGCGTTGTTTTTTACTATGGTTCTGGACGGTGAGTGTTTGGGGGTAGTTGTGTGCATTTTGTGTAGTTGGGGTGTGGATGCCATTACCCCCATGTTACATAAGTTGTTTGTGTACTCACCTGGCTCTGGAAGTCCTTGAAGTCCATGTACTCCTACCGGCGGAAGCAGGGCCATCATCTTCTCCTCCCAGGGATGGAAATGTACTTGTCTGCGGGGCCCACCACCTCCAGTGATGTTGCTCTGGGTGCAGTCGTCATTCATTTTTCGCTTGACTGCCCACCGCAGATCGTACCACCTGGCTTGGCATTCAATCCTGGTCCTTCTGATGGGTGCAACAGCATTCACCCTATCGACGATCCTCTGCCACAGGCGTGCATTTTTGGCTATGCTGGTCTGTCTGACCAATGTTCCAAACAGCTGTGGCTCGACTCTGATGACTTCATTGACAAGGATCTCCAGCTCCTCCCTTGTGAACTTTGGATTCTTGTCTGTGGGCATGGTGTGGGGTGAGGGTGTTGATGGTTGTGGGTGTGTGGGTCTGAATGTGAAGTTGTGGATCTGAATGTGAAGAGGGGGTATGTGTGAAGGAGGTTGTGTGAAGGTGTTTATGTTAAGGTGGATGGGTGCAGTTGTTGGTGTGTGCTCTCTAGCTGCAGTGAGTCTGTTGCAAAGGCTCATGGTTTGTGTGTGTGGGCCCTTTTTATTGGTCCATTTGTGGGTGGGCCTCAGTTTGAATTTTTGGTGGGTGTGTTATAAGGGGTGGTTGTGAGTTTGGCCCGCTGTTTGCCTGTTTGGATGTGGCCAGGTCAGTCATTTCCATGTTTTGTGCACTGTAGACGTGTTTTGTGGTGTTGTGCGAGTCGAATAGACCCTCCTTGTGCTGTTTTACATTGCCTATGTACGGTGCGTACATATGCGATGTTGTTGTGAGGTGCGTACTTCCGCGATGTTGGGGTACGCACCGTACATAAGCGATGATGTTGTTGTAAGGTGCGTACATACGCGATGTTGGCGTACGCACCATACATATGCGATGTTGGGGTACTCACCGTACATACGCGATGATGTTGTTGTAAGTTGCGTACATACGCGATGTTGGCTTACGCACTGTACATGCGCGATGTTGGGGTACGCACCGTACATACGCGATGTTGGCGGACGCACCGTACATACGCGATGTTGGCATACGCACCGTACATGCGCGATGTTGTTGTAAGGTGCGTACATACGCGATGTTGGCGTAGCACCGTACATGCGCGATGTTGTTGTAAAGTGCGTACATACGCGATGTTGTAAGGTGCGTACATACGCGATGTTGGGGTACGCACCATACATACGCAATGTTGTAAGGTGCGTACATATGCATGGGGGGGCCTGTACGACTCGTACCCCTGTACGACTTGCACCCCGGGAACTACTTTTCCCGGGATACGAGTCATACAAAGTTTGCTTTGTAGCGGGTAAAGTCATTCCCCGTGTACGGGACGTTTTCCGTACGAATCCTAAATCGGAAAGCCGGTCTGGATCGTTCTTGTACGGTCGGACTGTATTTTTAGGATTCGTACGGAAAAGTGTCTGGGTCCGTTTCGTACAACTTTTCCCGATCCAATTTGTATGGCTCGGGCCGATCCGTATGTATTTTTCCCGTACGAATCGTACTTCACGGATGGGACGGGACTTGTACGATTCGTACGGGAAAAATTACGGATACGAGTCGTACGGAAAAAAAAAATACAGGATCAGAATCGACCCCCTAGTGTAGCGACATGTAAAACAAAACTGGTGATTACTTCTATACACTAAACAGACTGTGTGTTCATTCAAAAAAAACTCATGACAATAATACACATACTGTATGTCCACTAACACTGAATTCAGGCGAAAAAGATGTGTTTACTATAAGTGATGAATCTACTAAAGCTGAGTGTACTTATGGTGCAAAACAAGTATATTAAATCTGATGATGCAGATGTGTGGTGGGTGCAACTCTTCAGAGGGTCATGGTTTACAGACAACAGCTCAAATCCAAGTTGTCATTGAGACCGAGGGGCATCATGGTATTAAGCTTCCTGATCCAAAACACTTCTCTCTGGGAGAGTTTTTTACTGGGATTACTGCCTTCTTTTATTTGAAGTTTTTCCACAATTAAGAACCGAACTTGGGTGATGTTGTGACCTTTCTCCATCCAATGGACTACTAAGTTTGAGTTTGTGTTTTTATTTCTGATCATACTTTTATGTTCTCCGATACGAATAAGAATCTTGATTTTTCTCTCAGTTTTTCCAACGTATAGGTAACCACACGGACATTTAATGCAATAAATACCATTAGTAGAATTACAATCTTGTTCTTGGATGGGTAATAAAATTCTGTTGCATAACATTATTACAATGTACACATTTGCTACATCGTTTCATCCCTAAATATTCCGTGGTGGTGAACAAACTTTTTTGGGGTTTAAAGATTTTGACTCCTTGTGAATGCAAAAAGTTGTGCTTGATTGAATGTCATCCCAAAATCACGTTCCTGTGCTAATAGTTCCCATCTTTTTAAAATGATTTTTTTGATGCTTTTGGATTTGGCGTGGTTTAAACCAATAGTTTGCCTATCAGTTAAAAAATATTTGTCTGATCTATGCTAGATTTCAGTGTGCTGCGCAGTATTTGTGGGCTGCCTGTCCAACATACAAATGGAAAACAATCAAGTGGACACTTGTAAAACTGCGTGCACTACAAATGTGTGTTCTAAAAGCTTAATCAAATTGCATCAAAATGAGTGTTCACTTGATTGTTTTGCATTTCATTTGTATGTGGGACAGGCAGCCCACAAATACTGCGTAGCACACTGAAATCTAGCATAGATCAGACAAACATTTTTTAACTGATAGGCAAACTATTGGTTTAAACCACGCAATAACTGGTGTGCAGCGCATTCACACACTATGTTGAATTTATCATAGCACGCCACAGGGGTAACTCGACATGAGCCCTGCATGCTTGGCCCACTACACAGAGGACGCATGAGGGGGTGGTGACAGATGGCAAAACACACCTTCTTGAATGAATTGCAGTGTAGTAAATTGAAACTTTGAAACTACTCCAAGGCTTGTTCGGGGCCAGTACAACCTCAACTGTATGTCTCCCACAATCCACATGCCTTGGCCTGGTATAGTAAACACAGCACCTTGTTAGCACATCTCATTGTGTCTAGTAGAAATGGCAAAAACAAGCATCACAAGATAATCTACTATCCCTACATGATACATGGGTTTTCTGCATGCATCTTCACTCATCAACACTGCCTAAGCTAATTGATCTTTTCGTCTGACAACATCTTCCAGACACTATTCCCTATATACTGCGCAGGCCAGGTATTTATTATCCTTATGGGGGATTTCAACAAATACTTTTTGACACCAATAACCTATACCACAAGCTCTGGAGATCCGGACATAAACTATACCATCCCACTTCCCAATATAACCTGGTCAGGGAGGTCAAAGCATCTAAAAACTGTTAAAAGATAAACCTATCATCATATGCTTGATTCAGGCTACATGGAACTTAACAGTAGACTAGTAGATGACCAGCCTACTAAACCAACAGTTCGGGCCTGATTGCACACACAATAATCATTTACACCCTCATTCACTATTCTAAATTCCATACCGGTAAGAGCTTTGCTGAGGTATGAGAGTGACCATGACCCGCATAATTAGGGTGCATGCATTTGTCATTCCAAGGAGCTGGATCTGACACATCCTTATGTGTAAGCCTTTGAAGTGACTTGTCTGTCAATACAAATTTGGAAACCACTGTTGACAATAGCCAACCATTCCCAGGAACATGCAAACCTCATTTTGTGTACTTGGTGGATTTATCTGCAGAATTGCAGTGATCCTGTCTTGTGACACTTTGTGCTCCTTTATCAATGTGTTGTCCTAAGTAAATAACTTTTCTCCGGCAAAATTGTAATTTTGCTGGTGACACCTTATGTCCATTCACTGACAAATGATTTAGTAATGTGATGGTGTCGCATATACTAGAGCCCTCGGTGCCTGACACTACCAACAGGTCATCATTGTACTGCACCAAAATGAGTGATTAGGCATTACTAATGACTCCAGATTCTGTGTCAAGATCTGATTGAAGATTGAGAGGCTTTCCATATACCCTTGTTTAACTTGGCACCATTCCAAGACACGATTTCCGAACTGGAAAGCATATAAAATTAATTTTCCCGGTGCAAGAGAATGGAAAAGAAGGCTTGACACAAATCAATGACATTTTCAAAATCTTCATTTTTCCCTCAAAGAATATTCGATATTGCCCTCTACAAATGCCTCTCTCAACAACTCTAGAGTACGCTCTCTTGTTTTTACTTAACAATCAATACCAGCTCGGCTCTATATGACGTAAACCTATCGCAACGCAGCTTCACACCAAATAACCACTCTGTGACGTCATTCAACTACTTGCAGCAGTTGCCCCTACTTTTCAATGTCTGCAGCGCGTACCTCTCCCAACAAACTTTTATCAAAGCAGAATGTCACAAAGAGATGCTATAAGCAACAGTACAAGAAACAAGCTTTCAAATAAACTTTTGTGTGCTCCACTAAAATAAATTTATGGACTTTCACTCACTCAAAAGTATCTTCATCTACCACATTCTCTAAGCGAATCCTCAGCCAGTGCGACCTGACTTAAATCCTTACAATTATTTTCTGTGTACTGAGAACAATTGTAAATGACTGTAATTCTTAACCCTTGCAATATAGCGTTCCCTTCTCTAGTGGTACTACAGATGACATCTCATGCACAGCACCTTCAAACCACAGCAGACATTCTTACTCAGAGTATGCTTCACTGAAATTACCCGTAGGTCTATATCCCGGGAACATAGGCCACTTCAGACCCGATCACAACTTCAACTTAGCAACAGAAAAATATTCTGCTCAGGCATGAGCACTAAAACTTTGGGTAATCATATTATTGCAATCTTAAGCAATAACAACGTGCAAACCGTATTAATACTCACACCACTGTTTTCGTTGTCTCATCGCAATTCTTTATGTCTAGCACTTGATCATCTTCACTGAACTTAAGCTTTGGGTAGCCCTATGGGAATCTAAATAGACATCTGCCTTACATTATAGTTTTGTTAGACAGTAAACTATCCGACACGCTACCAGAATTACTGCTGTAGTGTTTACTGGGCCCTTACTTAATTTCCAACTACAACTCAATTGGTCCTTCGATGGATCTTGCTCTGTGCCGAGAGAGGTTGGATATTTGGGGGTCTGACAGTTACCCAATGAAGACCAGGAATAGGATAACTGTATTTACAAACTCGAAATTAAGCTCATATAGATAATTAGCAAGCCCAAGTCTCCTTAAGAAGTGTAGGCGGGTAAGGATCATACAAACCAGGAGTTCCGTTTTAGCAATGAAGAATATGAGCTTCAGGATTTGATGGTCCGAAACATCCCTCTTGCATATATGTTTAGTCATAGGGTAACCCAGAAATAATGCACACTCACAAAGGACAATGAATCAGATTAGCAGAGTCAAATTAGATTGTTCATTTTAGTTTATCACATTATAAGGAAACAATATCATGAAGAAATGTAGCATTCAGATTGAATTCAGATTGGATTGATTTAATCAAATACCAAAGCTCTGGGATTCAAAAAGGTAAGGTAATTCAGAAAGGGCCAGTCTCCCTCAGCCGAGGTAGAACCCTTAGGCACATGCAGCATTTTTGTCAGTATGGATAGGTAGCCAGCTAAGCTTTGACAAAGGTTTGTTCAGGAATATTCAGCAAAGTTCCATGTAGCCAGTCCAGTCTAATTAGACAGAGATCTGTCTGTGTCTGCCACTGTAACAGCAAGGGTCACAGCAACACAAATGGAAGTCTCCACCCTTTCCCGCTCATTTGTTCCACTCGATGACAGATGAACAGACCCTGTCCCACAGCCTCTCAAAGTTCCCTTAGGATTGACAATTATACTCAGTCCATTGACTGTACATGGGGGAGGAGGAGAGCACCTTACTTCGACCTCCTCAAGGTAAGTATCAACACACAGAGGGAGGGACCATATTAGTGGTGGCGCACCACCCATGACGACTGTGTGACTACAGGGGGTCGCTCTCTTCTCTCATGCCATTTCTAGCGATTGATACAGTGAAACTAAATCTTAAATAGGAGTATGTATACTGGACCATACCACATAATACAGGTGGAGTAACCTCAAGTATACTGATATACTAGGGGCATATTGGCAGGAAGAGAATCTAGTATACGGATCCAACAGTCCTGATGAAAGCCGGTAGAGACACAGGTTCCGGCAGAAACATGTTGACTATTATGCAGAACGGAGGGGTGAAGGGTGCATAATACACTCACCTCACCACCATCCCAGGGTATGAATTACCTTTTTAATCCTATCCAGGAATAAACTATTATTAGGATATCCCTTAGTTAGTTTTAGACTTATTATCTGCACATTTTTTGGGATCCTTCTTTTCTTTTTCTATTTGTATGTATTGTCTCCCCCACCCTATTGCTCCGCCTCAAGCGTTGGTCGGCGCTGAGGCGTCGCAGCAGCCCTATGATGAAGCATGCCACAATTCGTTGTGGGTGAGGGTAGTTTTTTTTTACAAAGTAATGTGCTTTGCTACACTTTGATTGCAGATTGATACTATATAAAAATTGCGACTACAGGAACCTTACTTCTTTTCTGTGTGTTGACACTCAGTCCATTGGTCAGTTCATAAAGGATGAGTGTGATGCGACAGTAAAGAACACACAAAGTCTGGAAGGTAAGGTGGATCGATTACACAGTTCCTTAAGTTATTCAACATGCGACACATTGAACAATGGCACATTGAGGAAAAGACATAGTAAGATCAAAGGGGACTTTCCCCAGGCAGCTGTTTCTAAACTGTTGCAAAATCATAACAGTCAAAGAAACAATTATCAATTCAGTAATACTGGCAATGTTGTGGAATGTTCCAATAGGCTTTGGTTACATAAATTAAAGCTAATATTATGCCAAAGTCTTATTAATAGTGAATCATACATTGAAAGCAAACAATGTATATACGTTCAAATATCATAGATGCACTAATAACCATTTCAATATGGTTGAAATTATTACATGTAAGTATAGGGTACTCATAAATTTATCTAATATTTTATCTAAACATTGTCGTTTATAATCTAAATCAATAATATATATATATGAAATACATTCTGGAAAGGTTTCATGAAAACACGGTTAATGACTGTGTAACACTTACTTTTCTTTTGTCCTTTTCGGTGTGCACGTTATTATATGCAATATCACTTTCATTAATTTTTCACATAAAAACGAAGTTAATTTCTATTATTTTCAATTCAGTCTTATTATTAATGTTCACACTCATACATGAATATCAAGTTGATTAGCGATAAACTCCATAACGTGAGAATTTACCATTTTACACGTTTCTAGCACATGTTACAATGATATATTTTCATTAATAGAACTATGACTATATTATTTGGGTGAATAATATATGTTTAAACTACCTTTCTTCTGCGTGCTTTTACGATGCAGTAACTATTTTTGATGTATTTGTGTCATATATCTTGATGTGTAATTTGCACACTTTTGCTAATTTCTCTCGAAATAATTTCATAAATCATTTCTTTGTCATGAAATCTTTTTGACTTAATCTGTACTCCATCAACTGTATCCCTGTGATCTCAATCTAGGTTCATTCCATGTCGACATACTGGACTGGTTGGCAGAAAAAAGGAAGATTACATGTCACCATTATAAAAATATACCTTTTAGTGGGGCACCTAATGCCTTATGGGTAGCGGGTGAGGGCAGCGCTCTTACCTGCACGGGCTGCGGCTGTGTGCCGCTCTGGTTAAAATAGGTCTAAATGTCCACATAACGACATGAATTGGGTATGTGCTTGTCTATATGAAAGCCACCAGTCTATAGAAATAGACAAGAAATGTCCAACTGGTAATGGCCTTATTTCAAACTTTCTTACCAATGACGATCTCAGTAAAGTAATGTATTCGTTTTTTAATATTGTGATGTTAAAATAGAGTGCTGATTAAAAATGAAGTGACAAAAAAATATATATTGCTGGGATTGGATCTGGTGTGCCGTTCTGATTTTAAGAAAGGTCCAAATGTCAACATAATGAGGTGAATTATGTACGTTTAAGTTGCATGCAAGGTTGCTATGCTATGGAGATGGACAAAAAGCACCCGGGCAATACATTTCCAGGTAATCATTTTTTCAGAGCAGTATCAGCACTGTAATGTGATTGATTTTAATAACACATTTTGTGATACAAAATGTCAGCATATCAATGTCTACAGGCTATGTACATGTTACTTAGAAAAATGTTGTATTCGGGAAATGACGGATTGCGTCTGACTAGCAATGGTTTCTATTACCAACTACGATATCAATTGTGTATTTTGGTTGTATGAAAATAAGGAAAAATTCCTTTAATTTCGAGTGGTGGTTATTTTATAACAAAACTGTTTATGAAATCTAACGATCTTGGTGACTGTGCCTCCTTTCATATTCCTAAATACCTGTTTCAAAGCCAATATTAGAATAACTGCTTGCAATTGCATTCAATTGGCGTAGTCTACAGGTCTCCTCTCCTGCTAGCCATGGTGCTTTTAAAAGTATTCCGACTTTACAGGCGCAGATACGTATTTATAAAATGATCAGACCACAATATTATCAGTCAATAGCTTTTTCAGTGTCCCCCTTTCCATTTTTACTGAAAATACCAAATTCAAGGATTATAACCAGTAAAAGACTATTTGGTGCCTTTTCTGTCATAATATTTGATTCATTCTTTTATTCTTTTTTGGAGTGAATATTATTTCACAATCTATTTTTGGAATTAAAGAGCTGTGACTATTTCCCTGATTTTAATAATTTAATTCATAGAGATAATTTACAGCAATGCAATTACTTGCAAATGGCTGATACACATTTGGATTTGTGTCTCTATACCAAGAGAGAGTGGTGTGTAGGCGTCATAGTGCCTCAGTCTCACGTGAAATGGATAGCATACAACATGATAGATGGCTTGCTTAATGCAAGGAGCACACTGTTAAGCACACTTCAGGGTTCACCAACTTCAACTACCTTCACACTTACATCATAGTAGTATCCTGAACTCACACAATGGAACACACTCACCGACACACTGGAATACTGGCACACTCATCTTTGACTCACTCCGACATTCACTCATCTTGAACTCACTTGTGCACTTATCTTGAACTGACTCATCTCGCGCAGTACAGTACTCACATATTCATCATTCATCCTCACCCTGAGTAAGCTCACGGACAGTCAGCTGAACCTGCTGTAGACGTGTTATGCAGCACAGAGACTATTTTGATCTGCTCTGATCAAAATAGCTAAATACTAGGACCGGCAACCGCTTCTTCACATCTCACAATGACAATCAGATATGGGATGCTTTTAACAAAGTTAATTCCAGCAGATATCTCCACCATTCTCTACCCATTAATCTATGCTTGCTCAGGACCATTTACTATAAACAGTAGACACAATATCTCAGAATGGACAACTGCAGTAACCGCCAAAGTGGGATTATGAGCCAAAGAAATGCCATAAAAGGACTTGCAGAGAGATGAAAACCAAAATTGAGTGCATATCTCTCACACCTCTTAATCCATCAGATTGATAAGCACTCCATCCCATTACACTATAAACTGCATGCACCCCATTCAGCCTTCCTCATACACAACATGGAAACACTTCCCACAAAATAATTCAAGACAGCTCCATCTCCTCACCTCATGTCTTCTTGGCTCCGTCGCTTTAGCTCCTGCCTCCATGCAGCAGTCCATTTCTTTCATGTCTTCTTGCGTCCATCCCTTCACCTCCACCATTCTTGGCTCTTATCATCCTCGTCCGATTGTTGAGTGATTTCCTCCTTATTTCCATCCATTCGGCTATTTACTTCTTGTATCATTTCCTTGAGTACTTGCCTTCGTGCATCTACTGCTCCAGTTCTTGTCTTCCTGTATCCCTTCCTCCAGCTCTTCACATTGATAGTTTATATAGTATGTTTCAGCTAAAGTTGTGTTTAGTAGTAATGGTTTGTATTTTCCATCCTTTTATGCAGGTGTGGTGGAGCAAAACACACAATTAGAATCTTTCTGGTGTGCACAAAAGTATTCTTATTCCTACCCCAGAGTCATGCATTCTACCACCACATTGCCTTTTTACAATTCAATTTAACTCAAAGAAATGAGTCAACAGCCAAGAAGGTATTTAGGGGTGCTCAAAAGTGCCAAATTAAATCAAAACAAGAACAGTTTAAGAGCAAATTCATGTGTATTGACTCTATGTTTCGGTCTCCAGCTGGTCATGGTGCATCATCATCAGAAGGTGGTGCAGTTGCATCATTAACAGGAATGGGATGGATTGCAAGTGCACTAGCTGGGCCTGCACCCTTGCAGTGTCTGAAGAAAGTTCAGAAACTGAGAGTAAGTTGTCACTAAGGGTGGGCATCAAATTCCATTCCACTTGCGGAATTTGTGATATTTTGACATTTTCACATTCTGCGGAGAGTGCGAAAATGCCAACATTTCCGCGATTCGCAGCGTTGCGAAGATTCTTTTCATGTTCGCACTTTGAAAATGCGTTCTCGCGCGTGCGATCGCCTTACCGGGCGTGCTCCACGAGATGTTGATAGCCGGTCGAGATATCCCGCGAGAGTTCGTGATCGCGATCACTTCATTTGCCTCGCCATCAGACACCGCGAGAGCCTGAGATCTCGAACACGTCATTTTCCACCGCGAGAGAGAGCGTGAGGTCTCAAACACGTCAATCTCCACCGTGACAGAGAGCATGAGATCGTGAACACGTCATTTTGGACGCGCCATCGACATCCGGCGGAAGTGTGGTGAAGCTCGCGATCGCGAACTCGCCACATTTTCAATCTGGAGAAGAATATTATCTCTAGCAGAATAAAACCTTCTGTAAATGATGATTTGGATGAAAAAAAACTCCTCAGATTGACATTTGGCTGTCCTTTTTTGTGCAAGGAGTCCTTTTTAAAAAAAAAAACTTTTTGGGGGGAGAGGGAGGAAGTGCCACAGAGTCTCCAACTTCCTATTCCTGTCCAGCAGGCTCCTCCCAGTGCTTTGTCCATCTCCTGTTCATTCTGCCTTTGGATTTTGAGCTGAAAGGATCACTCTTTGTGTCTGCTGCATCATTATCATTGGATTTGAGGATTTTTGAATTTGATATTTTACAAGTAAGTTGGTGTTGTGTCTGTTTGATTGGGAGCATTGCAGTTGCTGCAACTACAATTTTGGTACTTATCATTCTTTTTTTAAAATTGTTGTAGGTAGCCAGTAGGCCCAGAGCCAGTCATGGGTGGGTGCATGATGAAGCAACTGTTCCTTTGGTGTGTGTTGAATGTTTTTCAAACATCATTTAGGGCATGGATGGCATTGGATTGAGTTGGAAAATGTGTTTTTGGGGGGTATTTCTGTTTTTGGGTGTGTGTTAAAGAAATGCCTTTGTTGTGTGTGCCTGGTGTGTTGGTGTGCACCCTGCAGACCTTGTTTTGCCCTGTGGATTTTAGTTTTTGCATTTTATTGCATTAAAAAGGCAAAGCAGTGTGGTTTAGCATGCATCCTTTGCCTGGCTTCTTTTATAGGGCTTTTGTCAGTTGTTTCCCAGGCCTCCTGCTTGTTGCTTGTGATTTGTGAGTGTCCTTGTGGCTGGTGGCCTTTTCTGGTGGGAGTTATTAGTGTGCTGCTTTTGCCATATAGGCCTGCATGATATTCCTTTGTGGCCTAGGTTTCTTGTTGTGGGCCTGGTCATGAGGCTGGCGGCCATTTTGAAGGCAGGCAGTGTGCTTTTTGCAATAGGCCTGCATTGTCTGTCTTCTGTTTCTTGTAGTTGGGTGGGCCTGGCCATGGGGCTGGTGGCCATTTTGAAGCCTAGGCCTGCAAGCTTGTGTGGCCTTGTCTGCCCACGGGCCTGCTTTCATCCAGTAGGCTCAGAGCAGGTAGCCACAGGTGCATTAAACAAGTGTTTCTGTGTGTTCTGTTGAAATTAAACATCATTTAGGGCATGGATGGCATTGGATTGAGCTGGAAAATGTGTTTTTTGGGGATATTTCTGTTTTTGGATGTGTGTTAAAGAAATGCCTTTGTTGTGTGTGTCTGGTGAGTTGTTTCCCAGGCCTCCTGCTTGTTGCTTGTGATTTGTGAGTGTCCATGTGGCTGGTGGCCTTTTCTGGTGGGAGTTATTAATGTGCTGCTTTTGCCATATAGGCCTGCATGGTTTTCCTATTGGCTTCCATCCATCCCCTTTGCCAGCAGCAGCTCCCTTCCATTACATTTGTATTTTGGTTGTTGTTCTTATTCTTTCCTATCATTCCTGAGAGTTTAGTGTGTACACTGTACACAGTAAGTAGTATACCATAGCCCTTGTTGCCAAAGTCTCACAAATGGCTACACAACATCTTTTATTTGTTTGTTTGTACTAGTAGTAATTGAACCACAACAACAAATGCAACATTTCACTGATGTTCTTCTCCTAGCTTATTGGCTTTTAGGTGCACAAAAAGACAGAGGAGGAGGTATCAACATCATCTGTTGTACTGCCAGACAGAAGTCCTGCTGCGCACCACATCACGTCCACGTGTGACCACAGACATCTCTGCAACTTGTGCAACTGCCTGACATCTGAAGAAGATGGCCCCAAAGAAAGGTACCAGGTCCTCCAGTACCAAGAAAGTTGCCGGTGAGAAGAAGAAGGAACAGAAAAAGGAAAAGGCACTAACCACGACTGGTGTGCCGGCCAATGTGTTTTTTTGGGACCAAAACAATTACGCCTGCAGCAGCGTTGTCCGGGACCCAAGCTGGGAGCATCACCTCCGCACCAGCGGGCCAACCCCACCAACCTAGGCCCAAGCCCATGAGGGTCGTAGAGGTAGCCAGTATACTAACGAGCAGCGATGTTGAAATGTCATTATCGCAAAGTAGTACACAATCAACGCAGGCGGAAACTCAGCAGATAAATGTGCGGCAGCAGGCGCAGCCGCAAGAACAGCAGCAGCCGCAAAAACAGCAGCAGCCACAAGACCAGCAGCAGCCACAAAAACAGCCACAACAACAGCCCACAATAGTAGTTGTTCCTCCTGAAGTAGAGGCATTTCAGGAAATCGAGCTTCCTGCAGACAAAGTGGAGCAAACCACTGTTTCAGAAGATCCATTGTCTTCCAGACCCCCAGCAAGGAAAAGGAGGGTTAGTCCATCATCTTCTTCTTCACGCCCCGCTTCTGATGATCTAGATGCCACTTGGAAGCCACCAGCTCAGTCTGAGAGTGATGCACGCCACAAGACAAGGCTAGTGAAAAGGAAGGTTCCAGAAAGCCTTAGAGTTATGGAGGTAGATGTACAAGAGGGGGATGATGATTATGGTGATGAGCTAGTCATCACGGAAATCACTCCCGGCCCAAAGGAGATGGAGACCAACATTATTACCCTATCCAAAATGGCTGCAAGGGATGTAGCACGGATACCACCAACACAGGTAACATCACCACGACCTCCAGCTTCCATATTTTCATTTGCAAAGGAAAGGCAGGGACCTACATCCAGCTCAACCACCACCTCAGTAGGTAGTGGTAGAAGTCACAGTGTAGCTGCACAGAGTCACATTCCAAGCACACCCTCCAGTTCATCTGGTATTGAAAGTGACACATCCAGCAGCACTAAAAAGTTCTCCTCCCCAGTTTGGGACTTCTTTTCAGTTAGCAGTAAGGAGGAGAACATTGCTATATGCTCAATTTGTCGACATTCTTTTAGGCGGGGTAAGATTGGTACAAACTATGGTACCGGAGGCCAAACAAGTCATCTCAAAATACACCACACTATCGTGTGAGAGGCTCACCTACTTCGCTTAGAACAAAGTAAAACTCAACCCATTGTTGTTGGGCATGAAGAATCAGGGGACAATATTATAGTGGTGGAAGGTGAACAATGAGGGAGACATTTCTTGCCCTGTCCCCAGTAGTGTAGTGGTACCGCCCACATCCTCAGCAACATCTCAGTGGCACCGCAGTAAGAGTCAGAGTCAGGCTGAGACACCAAGGCGACCGAGTAGTACTGCAATGAAACAAAGTGCGTCGTTGAGCCTAACTGGTTTAAAGAAAACAACTGCACCACAAAGGAAACTAATCCAGCCTACCATTGACAGCATGCTTAGGTTGGAGGGGAAGAACCAACGCAACCACCCAACGGCATGGTTGTATAATGCGAAGTTGGCTAAAATGTTAGCGCTGGACCTTCTCCCCTTTTCATTTGTGGAAGGGGTGGGTTTCCTTGAATTTGTTTCAACCATCTGCCCTAAATGGAAGGTTCCCAGCCGGTCCTATTTCGCAAGAGTTGCTGTTCCAGCACTACATCAAGATGTGCTGGAATTGGTTGGACAAGCTTTGCAGCAGAGTGCTGTTCAGAATATTCACCTGACAACATACATGTGGACCAGTTGCCAAGCCACATTACATGTGCATCACTGCACACTGGGTCTCTTTTGTGGGGGTTAGAGATAAGCTATCTGAAGTAGGTGCTGTTGACACAGCTGAGATTTTTAAAGCTACTCGGAAACATGCAACTGTATCCATGTTCGCCATGGAGAAATGTCATACTGCTGTAAACATATTGGAAGAGTTTCACAGCAAGGTTTTTGAATGGCTGCACCCAAGAGGGCTTAAGATTGGTCACAGATAATGGCAGTAATGTACTTATGCCATGGAGCTTGGTTCCTATTTCAGGGTTCCGTGTTTGGCGCACTGCATTAACATTATAGTTCAAGACTTTCTGAAAAAAGAAGCCATAGTCAGCAACTTACTGACCACCTGCCGAAGAATATGCACTCATTTCAGCCATTCTTTTAAAGCTCGGAAGCAGCTGAGGATCATTCAACGTGACTATAGAATGCCAGTCAAAGCACTCATCCAGGAGGTGGCAACACGTTGGAACTCAACTTATTACATGCTTGACCGTCTGTTTGAGCAGTACAGGCCAATCAATGAATATGTCATGCGAAGAGGGGATGCTACTGTGAAAGGCATGACCCTTCAGATGGACCAATGGTGCCTAGTTAAATGCCTGACTGAGATGCTTCTTCCTTTCGAGGTCTTCATACGTGAAGTCAGCAAGGAGGACTGTACTATGGGCCAAGCTATCCCATTGTTGCAAATGCTAGAGCATCAGCTGAAGGAGGTGTCTGAAGCATACAAAGGAGTAGAGGAAAAAAAAGAAGCATATGAGTTGGTGGAGAGCTTAGCCCGTCGCTTAGCTGACAATACAAGGGTGCAAAATAAGATGTTGTCACAAAAACATTACATTTGTGCCACAATTTACAATTCTGGATCCACGGACAAAATGGGCACTGAAGACATGAATTCCTTTTTCAGAAATGGATGTTGCCCGGTACAAAACTTGGATAGCTGAGTCAGCGAGTGAGTTGGAAAATGAACGGCTGCTAATTAAAAGCCCGCTAGATAAACCCACAACAAGTACTGCAGCAGGGCATCCGGCGTCAAGTTCAACTTCGGAGCCTGAGGGCAGTGCGTTTGGCTCAGAACACTCACCAACACTATCGACAACAGCAAGAACTGGATCATTAGGCCCAGTAAAATCATTAAACGATTGGTATTTACAGCAAGGCATTGGTAAGTCCAGTGCGGATGCAACGAGAAAAGAGCCTGAAAAAAGTTTAGCACCCCTGAACATTGAGCGGATGGTCCAGGCCTATCTGGACGACCCAACAGAGGTGTACATATATCAAAATCCATTGCGGTATTTGTTAAGGGAAAAGGGGCCAATGACCACTGCTCAGCAGGCTGGCGATAAACTATCTGGCTTGCCCTGTCGCAAGTGTCTCTTCTGAATGTGTTTTCAGTGCTGCTGGTTCCATTGTAACAGTGAGAAGGCCCAGTCTCTCGCCCAAAAACGTGGAGAGGTTAACCATGATCAAAATGAATCAGCACTTTATACCACTGAATTACACAATACAAGAATCAAGGGAGGAAGATGAGGACAGCGGCTCGGGTGACGGAAGTGGTGTGTTAGATGATGATTACCTACTTCTGGTTAAACCCCCAGAGTTTGAGGATGAACTATACTTCCCTGACAATTAGGCTTGCACTTCTTACTGTCTTCCTCCCTTATTTTCTTTTATTTGTGTGTCTGTCTTTCTGGTTAGAAACTTCGAATCACAACAAATCCATCACCACCGTCTTCTACTCGTTTTATTGCCATATACAAGTTTCAGCTGTCTGCATTTCACAGTACACTCCTCCAAATCCTGCTCCTCCATCCTCCTGAATCTCCCTAAATCCATTGCCCTCAAGAAGACAGATGATAATTGGATGATGCAAAATAGAAGAAAAAAGAAAATCTTTCCTAGTCCCTCCAAAAGAAGTGGAACATGATTGATGATGACTACTATAGCTATCCTCCTTTCTGATCCGAGAGAGACTGCCCATTAACTGAAGATGAGAAGGAACAGGTAATGAATGATGCCATGCATTGGACGCTGACTGAGTGATTTTGTTGTTATTTGTTGTGCATGAAGTTACTTCATTGTGTACTATATGTAATAATCTACACACTAAATGTAACTCAAGGCACTTTTTCCCTTCTTGTATTTTTAATAACAAATTTGTACTTCTACTGCAAGCCGATACATTGCATTTTGAATATAGGAAGGGGACTCAATCTGTACACTGCACACTGAGTAGGACAACACCATGATGATGATGGCGAGAGAGACGGTCCCTTCACTTAAGATGAGAAGGAACAGGTAATGAATGGCATGCATTGGACACCGACTCTGAGTGATTGGTGTTTGTGTTTTTGTTGTTTGTTGTGCATGAAGTGAAGTCAAAGTGTACTAGTATTTACTCTACACACAAACAGTGACTCAAGTCAATATTTCCACTCTTGTTGTTTAATAACAAAATTGTACTTCTACTGCAGGCCGATCCATTCCATTTTTGAATATGGAATCTGGACTTACTCTGTACACTGCAGACTGAGTTGAACAACACCATCATGATGACCACAGTGACATAGTATCTTCACAGTCACTCAGTACAAGGATCGGAGATGATTGATGGAATAAATCAGGGCGTTTCATGAGTGGCATAAAAGGTAAACAAGTAAACAACAACCACAGCAGACCTAAATGTCTGTGTAGCGGTGGAGTCAAGTGTAGCGGTGGTATGACTGTGGTGCATTGATTTAGTCACTTAAATTGTAAAATGCTATGTTGCTGGATATGTGCTTTGTCCAACTCTTTCAAAACATTTACGCTAAATGGAGGATGTGCAAAGGGTGCCGTCACCGTGGGCCTGCTCTGTCCTGTTGGTGTTGTAGGTTAATGCTGGAAACAGACTAGAGTAGAGATGATGCATCCATGCCGCCTCGGAAAGTGTTCTTGTTGCACTACACCATAACTTGTACATTTTTTTCAACTTGGTTTCTCAATATCCCTTTTGTTTTTCCATCTACAATTACAGGCTGGGCCTTACCCTGTGCTATGCTTGGGAAAACAATGCACACTTACCTTACCAATGAATCTACATCTGCCAGGCAGGCAGTGGCGTCACCCAAGATTGATGGACGGCGCATCCATGGAAGGGAGGACCAAGAGGAATGCCGAGATGCAACTCCTCATTTGACCAGGATAACACAGTAACAGTATCAACTTTCATCATCTTTTAAATAATTTGATTCATTTTTTGTCTACAATCATTACAACAGTGTGTTTGTGTTGTTATTATTATCATTAGGTTTGCTCTCTGTTTATAATTCATCCCTACAGATATTTTAAAAGTTTCTTTGCTATCTGTAAAAGTAAGCCCGGTAACACTGAACACAAACTGTATGTAATCCGGGTCTCCTTATTATCATCATGCATGCATTTCCTTTTTCTCCCTTAACATATTGATATGAATATGGTAGTCTACAAAGATTCTGTCATTTGTTGTATGTCCATGCGTACTGTTTTTCTTTCTCAAACCTTTCCCCAAACCCCCCTTCCCAACCATTCAACAAACCCTCACCCTCTTCCCCCGGGCTGTATGTCTTATTGAGGTGTGACTAAATTAAATGTACACCAATAATTTATCACACGCTTACTGGGGCGGATGTGGCAAAAGCAACAGTACTTCAATTTCAAGGCAGGGCGGGGATCTTCTTCTGCTTGCCCACCCATGAGCAGTATATTTGTGAGGTAATTTTTTTACCAAAGGAACCTAATACATCAGCATTAATTGCCGGCATCGATTGGATTAATGGATTTGTTGTCATCCTCCTACACAGCACTAACAGTTACGCTTGTGTCCAGTGTACTGTAGGCCTAGTCAAGTGACTTGACACAACTAGAGTTTATAACTCTGTGTACTAGGCTATCCCCACCACCATTATGTTTTGTTGTATTTTTGCATATTATTGTTTGGCAGTAAGTTCTGTACTGTACTTCATTCTACTACTCCTCGAAGGGTCTCTCTCAGGCTACTGACTGTCTCATTTTCTTTTTTTGCAAATGCTGCTGCCAGTGTCTACTACTACTACTACCACCACAACCATGGCATGTAAGGGAAAAGAAAATCATCATCACCATGCAGCCATCGCTGTGCCTAAGTTAAACATCAAGCAAAGGTAAGCGAAGTTTGGGGG
The DNA here is from genome assembly GCF_964204655.1 of Triturus cristatus. Classification (NCBI taxonomy): domain Eukaryota; kingdom Metazoa; phylum Chordata; class Amphibia; order Caudata; family Salamandridae; genus Triturus; species Triturus cristatus. Next base: position 30,898,094 of record NC_140580.1, on the reverse strand, counting down.
AGGCATAATTAATAATGGACATGTTTTCATTAATTCAATTTCACACACCCCTTTGAGTCGAGTTGCAGAATGCATAGAGTAGAAGAGACTGACAGTACTAGTAGGACAAGTCACTAAGTGAGGGGTGCCACATCTATCTGTTTGTGTCTTACAAAGTCAGCCAATTATTTAAATCATAAAACATTAACAACATTGTATGTAAAGTAGAAATATAATATTTAATCCCCTAACAAAAATAAACTATGTAAAAAAGTCCCACAACACCTGACCCACCCCTCTCCTAACCCCAACCAATGTACGTAAAGAAAAAGTCCAACATAATGTCCAATTGTCCAAAGAAAAGAGAAATCCCAATGCCCGATTCCCACCCACCAAAAGAATAAATAAAAAAGGGGCAATGAACAGGGTCTTATGTTTGGCGGGCTCGACTCTGGAGGACACGTACTTGCTCCTCTAGGTGGGCAACACGGCGCTTCAATGCGCAGCAGTTGCATCCACAGGGGGGGACAGCAGTGATGTTAAAGGAGGGGCGGCGGCAGGCGGCTGCCAGACGGTGGCACCATACCACTGGAGGGCGGTGGCTGGGGCCCGGGGCATTGGAGGAGGCTGCAGCTGCTGCCACCTCCTCCTCTTCCAGAACCACCAGCCAACTGTATGCACGCTGTATTGCCTCCAGCTTCCGGCGCCGGGCCTTGGCTGCCAACTCCTTCCTGCAGGTTTCCTCTTGGAAGGAGTAGCTGTATATCAAGAAGAAAAAACAAGACTATTGTAAAATATACTCTTAGCAAAGCAGTAGGACAAATTAATTCTACACATAGTGGCACGGTAGCACTAGCAAGCACAGTACATAACATTTGTGGTATGTATCTATCCTCCCACTTTCTTGGACTTTAAAATTTGTGGGAGTTTCAGGCATTCAAACAACCATGCATCTGATTCCTATCAGGCACCTATGCATGCATGCATCCCACGTATCCTTCTCTGCCAGTCATGAATATTACATATCGCCAGTCCTTCTTCCTTCCTCTATTCTTTCCCTTTACGTTCAACCCATCGATCAAGGTCATCTCATCTGACTTTTAGTCTTCTCCATAAACCTTTCACAGCTGAGTTGAAGAGGCCATTGGTAATTCAACACTCCCGCCCTCAATGCTTTTACTAATGCTAAGTAAAGGGTGTCTTCAACCGTTCACAACAACTTCTTACTTAGTAAGTCTCAACTGTACAGTATACAGTACACCCTTTCAGTGAGTGTAATGTCAATAAGTAAGGATTAGGAATCTAACTCACCACCGCCCGCCACTGCTGCTGGCTCACCCCCTGCAGCTCATCCTGCAACTGCCGCATCCTCTCCTCCGTCACCACCAGCCACATCGCCTTTGCCACTGGCCCCGGCACTGGTGGTTGGGAGTGCTCCTTGAAAAAACATTACACATTTTTTAGGTGTCATATAGACCTCCCCCTATTTTTCACTAGCAAGATTGAAAATGAGTTAATAGTAATACATACATATACAACATACATCACTAGTACAAATCAAGTAGTAGTAGAGTAGACACTAGTAGTTATATGGTCCCTAGGGTCATTCTAGTCTTTGCTTAATTAGCCCGAGCCATGCAACCATTTTACCTTTGTTTCTTCTATTTTTGCACACGTTATCTTGCAGCTTGTTGTATAAAGATGCCTTTGAGCCCACATGAGCTCATACTGCTACTGTCTAAGCGCTGCGTACAAGGTCAAACAAAACAAGCCACTTTGTTATGGAGTTCTGGTGTTAGTCCATATTGCTTATCCATAAAAATGCTACACTTTTTGGCACGACTGAGAAATTATGGCAATATACTAACGTGCACCATTTTTCTCATAACAGACGGAAGATTTCCTTCTATGAACCAGAGCTTTGCAGGGCTTATGATGTAACCAGTACTAGGTTCTTCTAAGGTGAGGGGTCCCTAGAATTCGCTCAGAGATCTTCATTTATAATTTTATATAAACTATATTCCTACCAAGGGGATGTTGGTGCTTCCACCACTGTTCAGTTATCATGATTTCACATTTGTTTTTCTTCGTTCTATGGACTTGTAGTTGTTGTAAGTGTAACTAAGTGTAACAATGGTTATAGTTTTAATCTTATGCATTTTGCTGTTAGTGCTGCATAATAGAACAACGTACAGAGCTTGTCAGTTGCAAATAAAACTTTTGAACTTACATAGACTCGGTGGTATTCGGTGTGGATGGACTTACACGAGTGAGCAAGCAAAAGGAAGGGTGTGCATGTGCATTGCTTCTACGACTGAGAGTTCGGGAGTGTTATGTTCTGGGTTGTCTACTCATTGGGTATCTTGGGGGGGTTCGGAGAGCTAATAGTAATGAAACACTACTATAACTAGTCGTGCAGGGGATTGTGGTGGGTTCTGTTCTGATTGAGGTGTGAGGAAGGTCCAACCTCCCATCACCAACATCCTATTTTCTTGTGCAATGTTCTGTATGTACCAAATCCCTACAACAGTAGTAGTATGTCCTATCCTATCTGTTAGACCTGTCAGCCCTTCGGGTGGTCCCTCCTCATCATTATTTATTTTGTCCCACTTTTGCCTCAAACCCTGTTATAATTTTTCCTTTTTGGGAACCACCAGACTTTTTAGTGTTGATGCAGGGTCAGGGAGCCATTTTCCCTACCCCTGGAACTTCTGTCTGAGGGCCTGAGACACAAAATGGTGGCCATCCATTGTCACCTGTGACATCACCAGAACCTACTGGAGTTTTCTAGAACCTTCTGTAACATTCTAGAACCCTGTGACAGAGGGAGGCAGTTTAGAATGTTGGGAGGCCATCTCAGAGTGGCAGTTGGCAACTGACTGGAGAAGAGAGAGGAGAGAGTTGGAAGGAGGTCGGAGTAAGGCAGCAGAGGTGGAAACCAGTGCTTGGAGTGGGGTCCAGAAACCCACCCTTGATGCTAGTCTCTACTGACCAAGGCCAACCTAGAGCCCTGTGTGGGATCAAGACCAGAAGAACCATCTTAAAGGACTGAAAAGTTGGAACAGGCCTTAAAGAAGAAGAACAGCAAGTTCCTGACCTGTTCAGCAGTGTCCTCCTGGAGTCCTGACGTCGAGAAGCCTGGAGACCTGGGGCCTGAGGTCGAGAAGCGGCGCTGACAGAAAGCAGACGTCATACCCGGAGCCGCCAGAGGTCGAGTGAGGGCGCCGACGGAGGTCGTGGAGGGACACCGGAGGTCGAGTAAGGAGTCACCCGAGGTCGGGTGAGGGCGCCGACGGAGGTCGTGGAGAGGCGCCGGAGGTCGAGTGGAGAGTCACCCGAGGTCGAGGTGAGGGCGCCGACGGAGGTCGAGGAGAGGCGCCGGAGGTCGAGTCGGGAGTCACCTGAGGTCGAGGTGAGGCGTCGACGGGGGAGTGAAGTCCGCCCACCGGAGTCGCCGGAAACCGAGGTGAAGCGCGCCGGAGGTCGGGAGTGGAGATCGCACTCCGGAGACACCAGGAAGTGGGGAGTCCGAGTCCCTGTGACGCCGGAAGGCAACATCGAGACGAGGCCGTCCAGCGACATCGAGCCGAGGCCGCCCAGCGACATCGAGTCGAGACCACCCAGCGACATCGAGTCGAGACCACCCAGCGACATCGAGTCGAGACCGCCCAACGACATCGAGTCGAGACCGCCCAGCGACATCGAGTCGAGACCGCCCAACGACATCGAGTCGAGACCGCCCAGCAACATCGAGTCGAGACCGGCCAGCGACATCGAACCGGAGCCGCCTCACGGCATCGACACGGTGCCGAGTGGAGCCGATCATCTTAAAAAGGACAGTAAGTGGTAGAGGGGGCGTCTAAGGCCCTGTGGAGCCCTAAAAGACCATTCTAGGGGCTAAAGGGGTGCTAGAACCAACCTGAGAGTGCCAGGGGTGAACTGAGACTGGTACAGTGACCTACATAAAGAGCTGTGTGGTTTGGAGGGCCAGATCTTTAGATTACTCTTGTTCTGCCTCAGTGTAGGCCCCAGCCTTGACCAACCTAGGTGGGACACCCCCCATGCCATCCAAGTGTCCTTAAGTTGTGTATGGGCAAAGTAAGACCAAGTGACCTCATGTAAATGATTTGCATTGTCACTGTTATTGATTGTTTTACTTTATTTATTGGAAGTGCTTTATTTATTGTCATCCACTAATTTATTCCTGCACTATATTTATTGTCTGACTGTATTTATTTGCCATCTGTAATTATTGCACATCTATTTATTCTTTGCTTATTTATGACCTGAACCTATTTATTGAAATTCCAATGTAGTATTATTTATTTGACCTGCACTTTCAAGGAGAATCTTATTGTCTTGTATTTATGTAATGAAACCTGCAACTAAGAGAAAATAAGATAAAGACATATATATTTTCAATTTGACTTGCATTATTTTTACGGTGTAGTGTCGTTTTTGGAACGGATGAACGCATGGTTATTGTGAGGGTGTGACGTACGCTTAACACGGTGCCTGACCCCAACCACTCGAGCCAAGCTACCATTGTGCTGGGAACCTGGTGACTGCTAACCCGGTTGCCCGGTTTCCAACATAAAATTGGTGTTCAGCGGTGGGATAGAGCTATGCTTGCGTCTACTCGACAATAACGGTGGATAGTCCATAGGCCCACACCGGGAGTTTTCTCCAAGCGGACTTCCTAATTTTGAGTTTTGTTTTTTCCAAATTTACTTCTGGTGGTGGGAGGAGGTATTACAAAAGGTACCCCCCTGCATAGCTTCTGTAAGCAACTGTCTTCTATCCTGAGTGGGCAAAATGGAGTTTGTATTGGAGGATGTGGAAACTTACACTGTGGCCCAACTCAGAGAGTTTTGTGAGCGAGAGGGGGTGTTTTGTCCCCAAGGTGCAAAGAAGGGTGAGCTCCAGACCAGCTTAAGGGCTTGGGGGGAGGCACGACGAGAAAGTAAGGTGGAGAAGGAAGATAGGGATGGAGAGCCTGTCAGCGAGGGGGCTGGTTTGTACCAACCTGAGGTGGGGGACCTAGTAGCGGGGCCCAGAACACTTTCAAGGAAGGGCAGCAGTGTCTCTAGCAACGGCTTATTAGAAGCAGAATTCACTGACCGGAGGGAGAAAAGGCAGCTCACATGGGATTTGGCGAAGCTGGAGAAAGAAAAAGAGGAACGGAGGATGGCTCACGAGTTGAGGCTCAGGGAGATAGATCTCCAGATCCTACGGGTCGGGGCACACCCTGTTCCTAGTGGTGGCAGCGAAGAAAGAGAAATCACCAGGGAATCCAAACCCTATTTGCCGAAAGGCATAGTAGCTAGCTATAGTGCGGGTGATGATATTGCCAAGTGGCTAGCGGCCTATGAGATCTCATTAAGAGTCCATGGGGTTCCAGAGAAGTATTGGGGAGGGGGATTGTATAAATACATGCCTCCAGCTGGTAGGGATACATTATTGGCCCTGGAGCAGGATGAGCAGACCCACTACCCCACCATGAAAGTGGCGCTCGTGAGGAAGTTTGGACTAACACCCGTGAAGTATATACACAGAAGTTCCGGGGTAGCCACAAACTGGGCACACAGAATTGGGTGGATTTCCTGGACTATGCAAAGAAGGCATTAGAGGGTTGGATACAAGGCAGCGAGGTGAGGGACTACGAGGGGTTGTTTGATTTGATGTTGAAGGAACACCTGCTCGAAAAATGTTTCCCTGAACTGCGTCAACACCTGGTGGATAGCAAGCTGACCAATCCCCGGAAGCTTGCTGAGGAGGCGGACATTTGGGCTAGTACCCGGGTGTCCACAAGGGGGACTGGAGGGGACTCTCAAGAGACCGGACAGGGCGCCCCCCTGAAGAAAGAGGGAGGGGAAAAGAAAACGGAGTTCTCTAAAGGCCCCCAAAATAGTTTCAAAGGGAAGGGAACGGGATTCACCCCTAGGGCTAACCCACCCAGAAACCCTAATCCTGGCCAGAGTCAGCAGCCAAGGGTTGTCCATTGCTACGAGTGCGGTGGTGTCAGACACTATAAGGGAGATGTGAAGTGCCCGAAAAGACCACCCCCTCCCATCGGAGGAAAGGCCCCCGGAGTAGCTAGTGTAGTGCTCGGGGAGGAGATGCCTTTAGATAAGGGAAGGGAGTGGGCGGGTGTCACTTTAGTGTCCCTGGGAGAACGGGAGTTGGTTCCTAAGATCCAGGTGCCCGCAAATACCACAAAGTATGAGCAGTGGGTCACCATCAACGGCCAAAGAGGGGAGGCTCTGAGAGACACAGGAGCCAGTATGACTATGGTACGTAGCCAACTGGTGTCTCCAGAGCAGGTGATTCCCCATGTACTCCACCCTGCCGCGATGGCTGACGGCAGAATGGGCCACTATCCGGTGGCCGAGGTTCCATTAGAATGGGAAGGGGTTGCAGGGTCACTTCGAGTTGCCGTAAGCCCTGCCGTGCCAGTCGATTGTCTGCTGGGGAATGACATGGAGCATAATGCTTGGAAGGAGGTGGAATACCGGACTCATGCTGAGATGCTGGGTACACCTGACTGGGCCTGTGTCAGCACCAGGTCTGCGACTACCCGGAGGGGGAGTTCGTTTAGGCAGGAGCCTGGAACAAAGGCACCGCCGGCTGCCAATCAAGGGAAGAACCGAGGACAGGAGGAGCCTGCCTCGGCATCCGCGCCCCGTGTGACGGATAGGCCACTGGAGGTGGTGGACCAGGAGTCCGCGGAGGGGGATGTTACCGAACTGGAGAACCTACCCATCCCGGCCGAGTGGCACGTGGAGGGAGGGCCGACCAGGGAGGAATTCTGCAAGGGCCAGAAGGAGTGTCCTACCCTTGAGGGACTGAGGCGACAGGCCGAAGCCCAGGCAGCAGGGAACGTTGAGGGGAACTACAAAATTTACTGGGAGGATGGCATCCTCTACAGTGAACCCAAGGCACCCATGCACGGATCGTCACGGGCCTTGGTTGTCCCTCAACGTTACCGAGCCTTCCTTCTGGAATTGGCTCATGAAATCCCCTTGGCAGGACACCTGGGGCAAGACAAGACCTTTGCCCAGCTTGTCCCACACTTTTATTGGCCTCAAATGAAAGTGTCGTCCGACACCTACTGCCGGACGTGCGTGTTTTGTCAAGCCAGTGGGAAAACAGGGGTGAAGCTGAAAGCTCCCCTGGAACCACTTCCTGTCGTTAGCACCCCCTTTGAAAGGGTGGGCATCGACATTGTGGGTCCGTTAGATCCGCCTACTACAGCTGGTCACAGGTTTATCCTGGTTCTGGTGGATCATGCCACACGGTACCCAGAGGCTATACCTCTAAGGACCATTACTGCACCTGTTGTGGCTAGGGCCCTGATGGGAATCTTTACCCGAGTGGGTTTTCCCAAGGAAGTTGTGTCCGACAGGGGGACCAACTTCATGTCAGCATATATGCGGGCGATGTGGAAGGAGTGTGGAGTGACCTACCGGTTCACCACTCCTTACCACCCCCAGACCAATGGTCTGGTGGAGAGGTTCAATAAAACCTTGAAAGGCATGATCAGAAGTCTGCCTGAAAGCCTGCGGAGGAAATGGGACGTCCTCCTACCCTGTCTATTGTTTTCTTACAGGGCAGTGCCACAGAAGGGAGTGGGCTTCAGCCCCTTTGAGCTTTTGTATGGGCACCCTGTGCGTGGACCTCTCAGCCTGGTGAGAGACGGATGGGAAAGAACTCCCAGAAAGCTTCCCCAGGACGTGGTGAGCTACATGCTGGCCTTCCGGAGCCAAATGGCTAAGTTGTGGAAGCAAGCTTCTGACAACTTGGAAGCCAGCCAAGCAGTAATGAAGGCGTGGTATGACCACAATGCTCACCCGGTGGAATTGGAGCCTGGCCAGAAGGTGTGGGTGATCGAACCAGGAGAGCTTAGCGCCCTCCAGGATCGCTGGTCAGGACCCTTTGAGGTGTTGGCGAAGAAGGGTAAGGCTACCTACTTGGTGGACCTTAAGACCCCTCGCCAGCCCCTACGGGTGCTGCATGCCAACCGCCTCAAACCCCACCATGAGATGCCCGAAGTCATATTGCTGATGGTGACTGACGGAGCAGAGGACGTGGAAAGCGAGCCTCCCCCCGACTTATTTGCGTCTCAAGAGAAGGATGGGTTGGTGGAGGGAGTGATTCTCTCCCCGTCCCTAACTCCTGAACAGCAGGAGGACTGCCACCAGGTCCTGGGGCAGTACTCTTCGTTGTTCTCCCTTGTTCCGGGTAGGACTCACCTGTGCGTCCATGACGTGGACACAGGAGACATCCCACCTGTGAAGTCAAAGATCTACCGGATGACAGACAAGGTGAAGGCCAGCATTCACAGTGAAGTCACTAAGATGCTGGAGCTAGGAGTGATTGAACCTTCTAGCAGCCCCTGGTCCAGTCCGGTGGTACTAGTACCAAAAGCTGCACCACCGGGGGCCCAACCGGAACTGAGGTTCTGTGTGGACTACCGGGGACTGAACTCAGTAACCAAGACTGATGCTCATCCGATCCCGAGGGCGGATGAACTGATTGACCGGCTGGGAGCTGCCCAATATCTGAGTACCTTTGACCTTACTTCTGGGTACTGGCAGATCTCTCTGACTGATGGAGCTAAGGAAAGGTCAGCCTTCTCCACGCCCAAGGGCCACTACCAGTTCTGCGTGATGCCTTTTGGGCTCAAGAACGCACCTGCCACGTTTCAGCGTCTGGTGAACCAGATCCTCACTGGAATGGAGAGTTTCTCTGCTGCTTATCTGGACGACATTGCCGTCTTCAGTAACAGCTGGGAGGATCACTTGCGTCACCTGCAAGCTGTTCTCCAGGCCCTGAAACACGCTGGTTTAACGATCAAGGCCAGTAAATGCCAGATCGGGCAGGGGTCGATAGTGTACCTTGGACACTTGGTGGGTAGGGGAGCGGTGCAACCCCTCCAGGCAAAAATCAAGGCAATCATGGCCTGGGAACCCCCCAAGACTCAGACTGAGGTCCGAGCGTTTCTGGGCCTCACCGGATATTACCGCCGCTTCGTGAAGGGGTATGGGACCATTGTGGCCCCCCTCACGGAGCTTACGTCCAAGAAACAACCTCGACGGGTAGTCTGGACGGAGGCTTGCCAGCAGGCCTTTGTGAAACTGAAGCAAGCCATGTGCGAGGCCCCGGTCTTAAGGGCCCCAGATTTTTCCAAGGAGTTCATTGTCCAGACAGATGCATCGGAACATGGCATTGGGGCAGTGTTATCGCAACTCAATGAAGAGGGTCTGGATCAACCCGTGGTCTTCCTATCCCGGAGACTACTATCCAGGGAACAAAAGTGGAGTGCAATAGAGCGTGAAGCCTTTGCCGTGGTATGGGCTCTGAAGAAGTTGCGGCCATACCTGTTTGGCTCGCACTTCCTAGTTCAGACCGACCACAGACCCCTTCGGTGGCTGATGCAGGGAATGGACTTTCAGGTGGAACATCGGCCTGGAGTGGACCACGCCAATGCAGACGGTCTCTCAAGGTATTTCCGCCTTAGTGATGAGAACTCCCAAGGGGTTGGGTAGCTCTCCCCACTTTCAGCTGGGGGGGACGCGTGTTAGACCTGTCAGCCCTTTGGGTGGTCCCTCCTCATCATTATTTATTTTGTCCCACTTTTGCCTCAAACCCTGTTATAATGTTTCCTTTTTGGGAACCACCAGACTTTTTTGTGTTGATGCAGGGTCAGGGAGCCATTTTCCCTACCCCTGGAACTTCTGTCTGAGGGCCTGAGACACAAAATGGTGGCCATCCATTGTCACCTGTGACATCACCAGAACCTACTGGAGTTTTCTAGAACCTTCTGTAACATTCTAGAACCCTGTGACAGAGGGAGGCAGTTTAGAATGTTGGGCGGCCATCTCAGAGTGGCAGTTGGCAACTGACTGGAGAAGAGAGAGGACAGAGTTGGAAGGAGGTCGGAGTAAGGCAGCAGAGGTGGAAACCAGTGCTTGGAGTGGGGTCCAGAAACCCACCCTTGATGCTAGTCTCTACTGACCAAGCCCAACCTAGAGCCCTGTGTGGGATCAAGACCAGAAGAACCATCTTAAAGGACTGAAAAGTTGGAACAGGCCTTAAAGAAGAAGAACAGCAAGTTCCTGACCTGTTCAGCAGTGTCCTCCTGGAGTCCTGACATCGAGAAGCCTGGAGACCTGGGGCCTGAGGTCGAGAAGCGGCGCTGACAGAAAGCAGACGTCGTACCCGGAGCCGCCAGAGGTCGAGTTAGGGCGCCGACGGAGGTCGTGGAGGGACACCGGAGGTCGAGTAAGGAGTCACCCGAGGTCGGGTGAGGGCGCCGACGGAGGTCGTGGAGAGGCGCCGGAGGTCGAGTGGAGAGTCACCCGAGGTCGAGGTGAGGGCGCCGACGGAGGTCGAGGAGAGGCGCCGGAGGTCGAGTCGGGAGTCACCTGAGGTCGAGGTGAGGCGTTGACGGGGGAGTGAAGTCCGCCCACCGGAGTCGCCGGAAACCGAGGTGAAGCGCGCCGGAGGTCGGGAGTGGAGATCGCACTCCGGAGACACCAGGAAGTGGGGAGTCCGAGTCCCTGTGACACCGGAAGGCAACATCGAGACGAGGCCGTCCAGCGACATCGAGCCAAGGCCGCCCAGCGACATCGAGTCGAGACCGCCCAGCGACATCGAGTCGAGACCGCCCAACGACATCGAGTCGAGACCGCCCAGCGACATTGAGTCGAGACCGGCCAGCGACATCGAACCGGAGCCGCCTCACGGCGTCGACACGGTGCCGAGTGGAGCCGATCATCTTAAAAAGGACAGTAAGTGGTAGAGGGGGCGTCTAAGGCCCTGTGGAGCCCTAAAAGACCATTCTAGGGGCTAAAGGGGTGCTAGAACCAACCTGAGAGTGCCAGGGGTGAACTGAGACTGGAACAGTGACCTACATAAAGAGCTGTGTGGTTTGGAGGGCCAGATCTTTAGATTACTCTTGTTCTGCCTCAGTGTAGGCCCCAGCCTTGACCAACCTAGGTGGGACACCCCCCATGCCATCCAAGTGTCCTTAAGTTGTGTATGGGCAAAGTAAGACCAAGTGACCTCATGTAAATGATTTGCATTGTCACTGTCATTGATTGTTTTACTTTATTTATTGGAAGTGCTTTATTTATTGTCATCCACTAATTTATTCCTGCACTATATTTATTGTCTGACTGTATTTATTTGCCATCTGTAATTATTGCACATCTATTTATTCCTTGCTTATTTATGACCTGAACCTATTTATTGAAATTCCAATGTAGTATTATTTATTTGACCTGCACTTTCAAGGAGAATCTTATTGTCTTGTATTTATGTAATGAAACCTGCAACTAAGAGAAAATAAGATAAAGACATATATATTTTCAATTTGACTTGCATTATTTTTACGGTGTAGTGTCGTTTTTGGAACGGATGAACGCATGGTTATTGTGAGGGTGTGACGTACGCTTAACACGGTGCCTGACCCCAACCGCTCGAGCCAAGCTACCATTGTGCTAGGAACCTGGTGACTGCTAACCCGGTTGCCCGGTTTCCAACACTATCAAAATAGTAAAATCTGGTTGGGCATTTTGTTGGTGGGAAGTGTCGAAACGCCTCAAGATTAATAAAGCCTCAAGTTTAAGAAGACTAGAATGAGTACAAGAGGACAACCCAAAGGACTGGACTCAATGGCTAGAGCTACTGGTGAATCTGAGTTTTATTTAAAACCTTTTAAATAAAGAGTGACCAACCGGGCAAGCATAGCTACAGACAGACTAATAGTAGTAGTACAGAGAGTCATAGCAGAGACATTTAGAGGCAGGGATAACAAGAATTTAAAAACAGATAGTCTAGATCGAAGGATAATTGTTGGTAAAAAATAGTATTAGGAAACGGAAACAATAGTTCGGAAAAAATACGGTGCAGTAAAAGTTAGTGAATAAGAATTATTAATATTAAAAACAGGAAGACTTACTGGGGCCAGCAGAAGAGCCCTGGTCCTGGTTCTCCTGTCCTTGGTGTTGAACTGGTCCCGCCGACTCTGACCCCGTCTTCTTGCCCCTGGGTGCTGATCATGAAATGATAAGAAAGAGACAAACAATGATGATTGGTGTGAAACAAATAAAATATTTCTAAAAGCCGGTCAAAAAAACATTTATGTAAACAACAATTGCAATAAAATTGACCTATCTAATCTGGTCGACAAGTAGTATCGGGGGATTCGCGGACCGACTAGTTATTATTTATCAACACTAATCCAGTGTTCCATTCTGAATCCAGAGTACTAACTAAGCCTAAGTAGTACATACCACCTGACCTAGCCCACCTAGTCCAGGCTTGCCAATTGTACATTAAGTAAGCATTTCCACTTCTTTTAGTCCTCATAAATGGAGGACACATGCCTACATTTTTGCATACACTAAATTGTTGGTTGGTTGATGCTGATGTTCTGCTAGTGCTAAGCCTATTACCACTCACTGAACAAACTACAAAAGGTTCTACTAAGGACTGGGGTAAGCACTAGCAGCACTCAGCAGCACGTGACGTAACAGAGGGGGCGTCACGCAGACCACTAAAAAATTACAAACTCATAATAAGTAACTAAACCTAAGTATCAATCCACCCCTATCTTTTAGTGACAGGACAAAGGAAGGACTAGAGTCACTCTAGCATTACCTAACTTAAGTTCTCTAAATTAAACTCTTACATAATCACGTAAAACGAGCGCAAACGCAAAGTTGCAAATAACAAGATTAGTAGCGCAGAGCACCTGTGTCATAACAATCACAGAAGACTTTTAAATGTAATTTACCTGTAATGTAAGCAGCAGCATTCTAGCTGGTCGGAAAAAAAATATATTCGCAATATATAACACAGAGCAGAAGAACAGACACAAAGTAGCAATAATTAAATAGCTACTCACCAGGACCCGGGACCTCCACTCCTAGCAGGTCCAGCAGGTCCTTCTCCCAGTCCAGGATATCGGACCACCGGTGCGTCAACTGGTTCTGGCTGCACCGGACACCAGAGCAGCAAAACACTGCCCGACCCACCTTTCCCCACCGCTGCCGACGCTCCCGGAGACCGTACCCGGACCCAGGCCTGCTGCCTGCTTCCAGGGTTAAGGGGAGGTGGCGCTGCACAAAAAAACCCATTGCAGCCAACTCCACCTCCCCAAATAAGGCCCGTGCCTGCACCCCTTGTAGGCGCCGCCTTCCGCAAGTAAGGCGGTCGGGGCTCTGGTTGCGATGAGCCCTGCTGTGGCCCTTTGCCATGGTTCTGGGGTAGGCGGGGGGCGGAAAAGAAAAGGTAAAAATTAAAAAAGTAAGTAAAAGAAATGAAAAAAGCAGGTAATAGAAAAAGAGTGAAAAAGTAGTTAAAAAACACACAAAAAGTAGACAAAAACAAAAGATATAGAATCAGGAAAATAGAGAGAAAGATAATAAATAAAAAAGATCAAAAGAAAGTTTCCAGAAACAAAGGATTGAAAAGATAGAGGGAGGATTGAAAAGCAGGCCCCAGAACCATAGCAATAGAGTGAAAAACAAGATGGCTGCACCCATTGCGACCGCATGGCCAAGTTTGCGCGATATTTGCCCCCCCCCGAGCACACAGAAAGCGCCACGAACACGTAATACGCGTTCCCGAACAGGAAATACTTATCGCGAACGGGCGCGAGCATGCATTGCGCGACCCGGAACACGAAATAGCATCGCGAGCGGGCGGGACAAATGAAAACAAGATGGCCGCGCCCATTAGCGACCGCATGGGCAAGTTGGCGACACATTTCCAACGCGATCACGCAAAAAACATCGCAAACAGGCGGGACAAGTACTTCCGCGTCTTCGCGATATTTCCTCCAGTTTGCGGAGATTTTTGACGTTTTCGCAAAGATTTACGTAACGCGATTACGAAAATTCCGCCCAACCCTAGTTGTCACAAGATGAAGCTATTACAGATGATTGGAGGGAGTGTAGAAATTGTAAGTGCGCCATGTGTCACCTCTGCTACCAATAGCTAAAGAAAGTGAAGAAACTACAAATCTGCAACTTGTTTCAGCATTATTGTCATCCACTGATCCACTGAAAAAGGAAGTGAAGACATTATGAGGGAGAATGGAGAATTACATTTAGAAGAACTAGGAACAAACAATATTTAGTTTTGCAAGGATACGTACCCGAGGGAACTTCCTACACAAACCTTGGCATGAAACAGTGTTACGAAGGATTGCTATTAGAAGTGTCCCATGCAAGCGTAGAGGACCCTTCTCATGAGATAATAAGAATAGGTGCTTTCCACCTAATACTACTACAACACAAAAAAGGTCTGCAAATAAGACTCCATCACTGTGGTTGTACTACTGCTTAACAATGAAGAGTGCACACTGTAAATCTTGTTTGCTCTTTGGAGATAGAAAACTGTCATCCTACCAGCAAGCATGTTCTATTGGTATAAAAGATAGGTGAGGCATGTCAAAAATTATAGAACATGAAATGACGCGTTCACATTGGCTTGCGCTGTCCATGGAAAATAGAGGCACAATGAGACTATCAAAACATAACTGGAATCCAACTACAAGGAAAAGGTGAATGTTTAGACACAAATTCTGAGCAGGATCATCGATGTTACACTCATGTTGTCAACTCTCAATTTACCTTTCAGAGGACATAGAGAAATATTGGGAGAAAAAGATAGTGTGAACTTTATGTCAGTCATTGAACTTTTGACAAAATATGATCCTGTTTTAAACCATATAATTACAAAAGAGGGTAGAGTTAAATACTTGAGTCCTGCTATACAGAATGAGCTCATTGAAATGCTTTCAAATAAAGTACAAAATGAAATAGAAAGTGAAATAAAAAATGGCCCTATTTTATTCTGTTATAATGGACACAACAGAGGACATTAAAAAAGTCAATTAAGCCTGATTAACCGATATGAAACACTATGACTTAATGATGAAGAATTTCCATCCAAATTCAAATTTAATGAAAGATTTGTTGGTTTCCATAAAATCACGGACCAAAAGTGCAGAGGGGATAGCAACAGAACTTGTAAACCTGATAGAGGAAAAAGGCTTAGTGCTTAAACAATGTAGAGGTCAGGAATTTGATGGTGTCATCACAATGAGTGTTATGCGTAGAGGAGTGCAAACAAAAATATCAATCAATCAATCAACCAATCAATCAAGGGGTTTATAAAGCGCAACTACTCACACGAAGGGTCTCAAGGCGCTGGAGGGGGGGAAGGTGCACGGCTCTAGGGTGTTATGGTGCTTTGTCAAAGAAGCAGATCATGAGGGCCCTTCAGGAACTTTGCGAGCGAAGGTGTCTGTCGGAGGTGGAGAGGGAGGATGTTCCATGCCTTGGCCGCGAGGAGGGAGAAGGAGCATCCTTCTGTTCTGGTCTTCTTGATGCGGGGGACCATTGCTAGAGAGAGCTGGGCTGAGTGTAGGGATCTTTAGGTGCATGGAACAAGAGGCGGTGGTTCATGTATGCTGGTCTGGTGTTGTGGAGTGCTTTGTGGGCTTGGGTGAGGAGCTTTCAGATGATTCTCTTCTCAACAGGGAGCCAGTGTAGTGTCCGTAGGTGTTTTCTGATGTGTCAGTGTTGTGGTAGATTGAGGACTAGTCTGGCAGTGGCATTCTGGATGTTCTGGAGTTTCCGGATGAGGTTCTTGTTGATCCCGGCGTGGAGTGCATTCCCGTAGTCCAGTCTGCTGCTGATGAGGGCATAGGTGACGGTTTTCCTATGTTCGAGGGGAATCCAGTTGAAGGTCTTTTGGAGGAGGCGGAGGCAGTGGTAGAAAGAAGAGGTGACGGCGTTGATCTGGCAGTCCATTTTGAGTTTGGAGTCCAGGATGAGTCTTAGGTTGCATGCGTTGTCTGTGGGGGAGGGGGGCTCCCGAGGGCGGGGGGCCACCAGGAGTTGTTCCAGGTGTCGAGTGTAGGCCCATGATGAGTACTTCAGTTTTGTCCGTGTTGAGTTGTAGGCAGCTGTTCTTTATCTACCAGGCAACTGCTTCCATTCCTTCTTGAAAGTTGTGCTTGGAGATGTTGGGCTCATTGGATAGGGAGAGGATGAGTTGGGTGTCGCCAGCGTACGATCCATTTTTTTAATCCATGTGATCTGGCGATGGGTGCGAGCGTGGCCATGTAGACGTTGAACTGGTTAGGGCTGATGGAGGATCCTTGCGGGACTCCGCAGGTGGTCGGTGTGGGTTCCGAGAGGAAAGGAGGTAGTCTGACCTGTTGCGTTCTGCCGGAGAGGAATGAGCGGATCCAGTCGAGGGCCCTGTTCCGGATTCCTGCTTCATGGAGTCTCTCAGCTAGGGTGCAGTGTGAGACTGTGTCGAAGGCGGCGGAGAGGTCCAGGAGAGGGCCACAGTCTCTCCTCTGTCGAGGAGGGAGCGGATGTCATCTCTTGAGGCGAGAAGGGCAGTTTCAGTGTTGTCATTCTTCCTGAAGCCTGATTGGGAGGAGCTGTTTTCTTCTATGAAGGAGGCGAGTTGACTGTTGAGGGCTTCTTCCACGACTTTCGCAGGGTACGGGAGTAAGGATATTGGTCTGTAGTTCTTGAGGTCGCAGGGGTTTGCTGAGGGATTTTTTAGAAGAGGGTTGATCTCGGTGTGTGTCCAGTCATGGGGGAAGGATGCGGTCTCGAAGGAGCGGTTGATGATTCTTTGGAGCTTGGGGCGATGATGTCTGCAGCTCTGTGGTAGATGTGGTGGGGGCAGGGGTCTGTGGGAGCCCAGAGTGGGTTGACTTCATAGTCTTCAGGGTATCTTCAATGCTGAGGGCAGCCCAGCTGTCCAGTGTTGGCTGCGTGTTGTAGGGAACAGCGGTTGTGGGTTCCGCTTGGAGGTTGTTGTCGTCAAAGTTGTCAGAGATGGTCTTGATTTTGTAATGGAAGTAGGTGCTGAGTCTGTCGCAGAGGTCCTGGGAGGGTGGGATGTCGGTAATCTCACTGTTGGGCAAATTCTTTGAGGATGTCGAAGAGTTCCTTGCTGTTGTGTGCATGGGTAGAGATTCTGTCCTGGGGTGCTTTCTTACTTGAATGTCTGTGGTGGGTGGTGGTGGCTGCTTTGAAGCTGGCGAAGTCGGTAGTGGCTTTGGAGTTCCTCTATAGCTTTTTTAGGCGTCTGCAGGTTCGTCTAGATTCTCGGAGTTCGGTGGAGAACCAGCTGGCTTTCTTGGTGTGAGGATTTTATGTTTTCTTGAGGGGTGATGGTGTTGGCGCATTCGGTGATCCATTTGTGTAGGGTACGGGCGGCGGTGGTTGGGTTGTCGTCTGTGGCAGTAGGAGCGGAGCTGCTGAGGAGGGCGGTGAGCTGATCATCGGAGATCTTGTTCCAATTCCTGCGCTGGAGCTGGTGAGGATGTTTGCGGGTGATGTTAGCTTTGAAGGTGAAGTTGACGCAACAATGGTCCATCCATGGGAGTTTGGATGTGTGGCTGAAGGTGATGGAGTTTCCTGCTGTGAAGATGGGGTCGAGGGTGTGTCCTGCTGAGTGTGTTGGTTCTGGTATGATCTATTTGAGTCCGATGTTGTGGAGGTGAATGTATGACATTACAAAGCAAACATTTACAACGCATGCCGTTACAACACAGTTTTTACATCGCAACATCCATTACAATGCAAGATTTTACATCGCATACCATTACAACGCATATTACTTTTAGGGCAACAGTAGGGTAAGTGTTGGATAGTGTAGGGGTAAAAATTACTATTCACACTCCAGTGAGTGCAACAGTAGCGTAAGTGTTGGATAGTGTAAGGGTAAAAATCACTATTCCCCATTACCTACCTTATATTGCGTTGTAATGGCATGCGTTGTAGTACATGCATTGTAATGACATGCGTTGTAGTGACATGCGATGTAATGGCTGCGTTGTAATGGCATGCGATGTAAAGGATATTGCGTTGTAATGACTGCGTTGTAAAGGTAGTGCGATGTAATGACTGCGTTGTAAAGGTTGTTTCCCTGTGGAGATTGTCCAGGAGGGAGGTGGAGTTGGGGTCTGTGAGGTTGTTGAGGTGGAAGTTGAGGTCTCCCAGCAGGGTGTAGTCGGTGAAGGTGTTGGCTTGCAGGGTAATGATGTCAGTGATGGAGTCGGAGAAAGGTGTGCTGGGTCCAGGGGTCTGTAGATGAGGGTGTCTCGGAGGGTGGTGGATGGGTTGGTCTGGATCTTGAAGTGGAGGTGTTCCATCAGGTTGGTGGGCCCGTTGGTGTGGGTGCTTAGTTGAAAGTTGCACTTGTGTGCGATGGTGATGCCTTCTTCGGGGCAGTTGGGGCGGTCATTCCGGGTGATCTTGTAGCCTTCGGGGATGGCGATCGCGATGTCAGGTCCCAAGGCGTTCATCCAGGTTTCGATGAGGAAGCGACGTCAGGGGTGGTGCTGTCGAGGAGGTCCCAGATTTCCATGGTGTGTCTGTGGAGGGAGCTGAAGTTGAGGAGTATGCATTGCAGGTGTTGGGGTGCGATGGGGTTGTTGCCGGAGGGGTAAGAGGGTCCTGGGTCTCAGCGAAGGTGAAGGGTCTGTGGGTGTCGAGAGGAGAAGAGAGTTTGCAGTTGTTTTCTCTTGCCGGCGTTGAGCGCCTAGAGAGCAGAGGAGCTGTAGTGCTGGCAGGTCTGAGGATCAGGGTTCCTGGTGCTGGTCACGGTTGGGTTTCAGAAGGGCGCAGATTGGCTTGCCTTGCACAATGCAGTCTATGTACACTGTCCTGCTAATAATTTAAATTTAGTGTTGAATAATGCCTGCATGCACATTCCTGAAATTGAAGAATTTTATGACATTCTACAGAAACTATATTTATTTTTCAATCAAAGCACCAGAAGGTGGGAGCTACTTACAATTGCAAAAGACAGCACAACTTATTCGAAAGCAATGGAAGAGACTCTGTTCAACACTTTGGATATGATGCTCTGTTTGCTCTATGCTATCGTTTTATTTACTGCAATCAAAAAAGGCTGATGAGTGCACAGGAGCTCACGGTCTTAGGAAGTGCATAGAGACTTTTGAGTTTGTGTTTATGGTTGTAATCCAGTCCATAGTGCTGTAAACAGGAACTATTGTATCCAAGTTGCTTCAATCCCAATATCTGGACCTTTTGCAAGCTTAAATATGTTAAGAAACACAGCTAATTTGTTTACCAGTTTCTGAGTACAGTTTGAAGAAGTAAAAAGCTCAGCATCTTCACTTGCAGCGCATGGAGAATTCAATTACATTTTACATACAAATAGAGACACAAAAAAACCACTTTGATTAACTTTTTGAAGACCAAAGGGTATGCAATCGCAAAGACAATTTTAAGGTGTCTGTGTTTTATGCTAACATAGATATTGTTGGTAAACAGGTAAAAATACAATTTGCTGGAATGAACACCATTATAAAACACTTTCATTTTATAATGCCATCAGAAATCCTCAGAGCTAGTGAGGAGGAAATGTTTGAAGCAGCCATGACCCTGGCAGCTCATCATTATGAAGGAGACTTGTGCCTAGAGTTTCCACAACAACTCATCTAATTAAAAGCAGTGTTGAAAGAACAAATACAACTCATCTTTGGTGTCACAATGAAGAATCTGGCTGACCTTTTATTTTTGTTTTAGAAAAACAGTGCAATTATGCTTGGTGTATTGGATGTTCCAACAGCACTTATACTTTTTTTTACAATTCCAGTTACTGTAGCCAGTGCAGAACGGTCATTTTCAAAGTTAAAATGGATCAAGAACTATCTTGGAAGCACAATGACGGAGGAAAGGCTGACAGGACTTGCAACTTTTAGCAGCTATCAGGCAAATTTATTTGAAAGCCCTAATAGAAGAGTTTGCATGAAGAAAGGCAAAGAGGCAAACATTGTTTTGGTCAAGTTCATCGCTCTAATTCAGTTAAGCAACCAGTAGTCCTCAGCCATCAGTCTAATTTGTCAGTAACTCTTCCTAGTGTAAGCAGCCTCGGCCTCGTGTCCACTTTTTAAGTATTGTTATCTGCAGTACCAGCCTTCAAACTGTGCAATGTTTTAGGCTCATTACCAGCAATTATTGCTCCTATTCAGTGTGATTTTCTAAATGTATCTACTCTTTGAATTCCATGAGGAAGCAGTAATAACTGTGGTTTTCTGCCAGATATCATATTTTAAATATTGTGCCATTATATGTTGGCTACCACACAATACTGAAGATACGTTTATAGAGGGAAGAAGAAATGCATTATTCTTTACCTGACATATATGCCGCTCCTTGACACTTTTTTTTGCACAGACAAAAGGGGCATCGTTCTAGTAAGCAGATTTATTTTTTATGCTGCTGAACTTGTTTTACTAGCCACTCTGAAATATTTATGCCCTCATGCACAAACAACGATGGCATTGTTTGACTAGACTTTTTTGATGTTTATGCAGCTGAACTTATTGTTTTACCAGTCACTTTAAAAGGTTTGTGCCTTCATGCTAAAAGAAACGCAGCATATTTTGACTAGACACGTTTGATTTTCATGCTGCTGTGCTTGTTATTTTTTGATAAGTCATTTAAAATATGTGCGCCTTCATGCTCAAACAAAAGGGGCATAGTTTGACTAAATGGGGTTAATGTTTATGCTGTTGAAGTTGCTATTTTTTTTACCCGTCAAAAAGGGAATTGAGATATCATCAATGATGTCATAAATGATGTCATAGAACATGTCATGAGTGATGTCATATATGAGATCATAAGCAGTGCATGGCGGGGCGCAAGTTATAGTTAGCCCTTCTAACTGTAATTGGTGAATGTCTGTGTTTTTTTTTAGGTCAAAATGTTAATGTTGTCACTGACAAATTCACCTAACGTTAATTTAACCTTTGTTTTTTTCAGTGAATTTTTAAGGCTTAAAAAAAAAGAGATCTTTATATCTCACCTAACTATGACGTTACTTTAACCTTTGTTTATTTCAGCAAATTTCTAGTTTTTTTGTAAATGTACAATAATATCTAATTGAGATACATATATCCAATCGCCACCCTGCAGGGCCTTTTTTTTAAGGCAAGGGGGGACACGTGGCCCCACTCCCTGAGCCTCATTAGGCCCTAGGGACCCCATCCCCCAGGGCTGCTGTTTTTTAATAAAGGTGAAGGGGGCTGCGTGGCACCCCTCCCCGAGCCTTGCTAGGCCCTGTGGATCCCAGGGCCACTCCTTTAAATAAATTAGAGGGGAAGCATTTGGCCCCAGTCCTCTGGTTGATTTTGGACCCTGGTACCCCATCTCCTAGGTCCTGGTGTGGATTATCAGGGACAGGGGCACTCGGCCCCCTTTACCAGGACGATTCCCGAGTAGGTACTCCATCCCCTGGGGCCCGGTGTGCATTTAAGGGGGAATGCAGCTCCACTCCCCAAACTGATTTCGGCCCCGGGGACCCCATCCTCCGGGACCCAGTGTTATAATCGGAGGAGGGGTGAATGCGGCCGCCCCTGCCCAGGCCAAATCCGGCCCGAGGACTGCATCCCTCCGGGACCCGGCACCATTAAAGTTCGGTGCCCTGATGCCCACACAGGGCTCCCATCATCCATTTATTTTTTGGGCCTGCAGGGGAAGCCCTAAGCGCCCCGCAGCCTCAGCATTGCTCCTGCCCTCAGGGAGCAACTCTTGTTTACTGCTCCCACAGAGCAGGAGCAATATTTAGATCTGTTGGACTCTGCTTGGTGAGAGATTTGAAAATGCTTCCACCAAGCGAGAGCAAGCCCAGGTTTCTCTGCCCACACTGCTGTAGCCACAGAAATCGCTATGTCCTGGATTGTGTTCCCCGGTACACAGCCGTTAATGGCTCAGGGAGGTGGGCCGCAAGGTCCTGTTCCCCATAAAATGTATCTTCGGTCCCCAGGGCCTACAATGGCTCGAAGAGAGATGCCGCTTGACCCATCTCCCCATTCGTACTATATTTGGGCCCGGGAGTGTGCTCTCCACCCCTTCATGGATACAGCTCAGGGAGTGGGCTCCCCTGGGCTTATAGTTATTGAATGCTACCATTTTGGTTTTTATTTTTTTTCTGATCTCGCAAGAGTCTTGGTGGATCACATAATTTTTTGCTGATTTCTTTTCTTTTTTGACTCTAGAGCAGGTCCCTTTGGGTCCCCACCTTGGGGCATAGGGGGTCAGAGTATCCTTACTTTTCCCCTTTATACAATTATTTTCTAAGTTCAGGACAGGAGAATAAGGCCCTCTTTTTGAGGTCAGGCGTAATGCCATGTCAGAGGCTTTCTGCCCGACATCAGAGGTTTCCGTTCGACCACTGTATTACGGTACTGGCGGCTGGAGAGAAACCCATGGGGGAATTCCGCTCCACTTCTGATATGCTCATGGCACATCCATTTAAAAAATGGAGCATTAAGATTGTCCCAGGGAGCTTTATTCCCTTTATTTAAAGGCAATGTATGCTCCTTCATCCTGTTGAGGACATTGCACTAATCATTTTATGTTTTTTTACAGTAATTGTGTAGAGTCATTGTGTGCATCTTATGTAAGCACTGCTAGATCAATATACTTTAGATGATTACTTTCCATCAAGAACATACCCACCGGGGTTCAATGTACTGTTTGCCCTCCCACAGCTACGCTATTTTTTTTATCTGTAGGGTAAAGCAGTTAGGTTCTGGTAACAGGTGGTCAATTGCTACCATGTGAAACTGTTTGTTTAACTTGTAGTATACATCCTTGTTCTGGGAACTGAAGGCATTGCAGGATGTTGCGCTTTGCTGAGAGCACTGTGCTAATTATTTCATGGTTACCAACACCAGTAATGAATAAGGTAGACATGTTACAAGATGGCTGACACATGAGCAGGCTACTGTTGAGTCCTTGGCCCTTTCTTTATGTTAGTCACACTAATTGATATATGTGTCCTTTGGGGCAAACAGTGGCTACCTGTGATCAAGTCATTTGGTACACTGAAACGTGTAGAGTGTTTTTGTTCTGCTCCTTGCCTTTATTTATGAAATAATAAAAGGGGTATCTTTACACAGCAACTACGGAGTGTGTGTCTGTATTGCTGAGTGGTTGAGAGAAATATATATATATATATATATATATATATATATATATATATATATATATATATATATATATATATACGTGAACAAGGCTTTCGAGCTGAAACGCGTAGTGGATTAAACACCCCTTTCAAGATATATTCGCTTGTGGTTTTTCTTCTGAGAGCGTACAAAGGATTGCTTTTTCATTTTGGGAATATATATATATATATATATATATATATATATGTATATATATACCAAAAAAACGTAGATTTCAGGGACGTTATAGTTAGAAATTAGCCTTTAAAAAAACATATGATGACGTCACATATTACATCATTATTGACATGGTCAGTGACATCACTGAGGACATCACTGCTGACATATCAAATTACATTACTGATGACATCACTGATGACATCATCCAGTGACTGTGTGTTTCTGTTAAGTTTAAATATGTTTTATATATTTATATATGCCAAGGTGTATTGAAGTATGATTGGGTGTATGAGTGTCTGAATAAATGATTTAGTAGGTGCGTGACTGAGTGTATAAGTGAGTGATTAAACATGTCTTACTGAATGCATGGGTTAGTGACTAAACTGTGTGAATGTCTGTATTAGTCTGTCAGTTGGTGTGTAAGTGGCTGGATGGGTTGGTGAGTTGCTACATGAGTGTCTATATGGGTTATTGATTGGTTGTCAGAGTATCTGTATGGGTGCCTGAGTGTCTGTGTGGGTGGGTGGGGTGTGTGACTCTGTGCATAGATGTGTGAGTGGGTAATTCACTGGGTGTATGGGTTCAAGAGTATATCTGTGAAGGGCTGTATGGGTGGGTGAGTGAGTGTATGGGTGTGTTGGTGAGTGAATGGATGTCTCAGTGGTATATATGTGAGTGACTACATATGTGAAAGGCAGTATATGTGAGTGTTGGAGTATATAAATCACTATATGTGAGAGTGAGTGATTGTGAGAGTGGCTGTATGGATGACTGTGTGCTTGTATCAGTGATTGTATAAGAGAGTAAGTATGTATTAGTATCTGTATGAATAAGTGAGGTGGTGTGTGTATAACTGTATAGGTGAGTAAATGGGAGTGTGAATGATTCTTTGCATGATTGACTAGGTGTTTGAGTAACTCTATGGATGAGTGGCGATGTGTGAATGTCTGTATAGGTGCATGAGTGCAAATGATAGTGCTGTATTGATAAGTGACTGCATGTATCAGTGACTGTATGGGTGAATGAGTGGACATTTGTGTAGACCTAGGAATCAGTGAGGGGGTATGTAGTAACTGGTATTGGTGTGTCTATGGATTCGAAAATGGTAGTCTGTATTTTAGAGTGGATGTACCAAAGGTTATATTAGGGTGTGAGGTGGTGCATTAGGTTATCATGTGGATGATTTAATCAGTGATGTCATTTGGGATGTCATCAGTGATGTTATCAGTGATGTCACTGACCATGTCATGAATGATGTAGTGTGTGACGTCATCAGCAGTGCATTGCGGGGGCGCGAGTTATAGTTAGCTCAACTAACTATAATGGCCACATTTCTCTAGTTGTGTACGAGTGAAATGTACAACTAACTATAACGTCCTTGAAACCTATGTTTTTTTCAGTGAATTTCTATGGTTTTTTAAATGCTAATTTCTAACTATAATGTCCCTGAAACCTATGTTTATTTCAGTGAATTTCATAGGTTTTTAAAATGATAAATTCTAACTATGCCTACAGAGGTAGGACATGTGCAGAAACAGGAAGAAAAACACAGAAAGAAGGAAGAGAAGTGCAGAAAGAAGCAACAGAGATGCTGAAAGAGGCACGAAGGGTGCAGAAAGAGGCAAGAGAAGGGCAGAAAGAAGCAACAGAGGTACAGAAAGAGGCAAGAGTGGTGCAGAAAGAGGGAAGAGAGGTGTAGAAAGAGGCAAGAGAATCGCACAAATAGGGAACAGGGGTACAGAAAGAGGCAGGAGGGGTGCAGAAAGAAGCAACAGAGGTGCCGAAAAAAGGCAACAGAGGTGCAGAAAGAAGCAAGTGAAGTGCAGAAAGAAGCAACAGAGGTGCAGAAAGACGCAAGAGAGGCATAGAGACAAGCAAGAGAAGTACAGAAGGAGGCAAGAGAATTGTTGAAAGAAGCAAGAGAGGTTTAGAAAGAAGCAAGAGAAGTGTAGAAAGAGGCAAGTGAGGTGCAGAAAGAAGCAAGAGCAGTGCAGAAGGAACCAACAGAGGTGCAAAAAGAGGCAAGAGAGAGGGGTGCAGAAAGAGTTAGGAGGGGTGTAGAAATAGGCAAGAGAGGTTCATAAAGAGGCAGGAGGGGTACAGAAAGAAGGAAGAAAAGTGCAGAAAGAGGCAAGAGAAATGCTGACAGAAGCAACAGAGGTGTAGAAAGAAATACAAGAAGTGCAGAAAGAGGCAAGTGAGGTGCAGAAAGAAGCAAGACAGGTGCAGAAAGAAGGAAGAGAAGTGCAGAAAGAAGTAACAGAGGTGCAGAAAGAGGCAAAAATGGTGCAGAAAGACATAAGAGGGATACAGAAAAAGGCAAAAGAGGTGCAGAAAGAGGGAAGAACGGTGCAGAAAGAGGCAAGAGGGGTACAGAAAGAAGCAAATGAGGTGCAGAAAGAGGCAACAGATGTGCAGGAAGAGGGAAGAGAGGTGCAGAAAGTAGAAGAGATTTGCAGAAAGACGAAAGCGAAGTGCAGAAAAAGAAAAAAATGTGCAGAAAGAAGAAACAGAAATGCAGAAAGAGGCAAGAGAGGCGCAGAAGGCAGCAAGAGTGGCTTGCACACCATTAGTACCAATTTAACACCCACATTTAGCAATAAGTAACAGGTGATCATTCTAGGTTTGCAAAGGCCCGTCCACCGAGCTGTAAAACTTGTTGCTCCATTTTTGGTAACGCTTGAGCCGGTTGAGCTAGAAACAAGGCTTTTTTTGTTCAAATTTGCAGATTAGGAAGCAGATGATGAATTATGTGGCTAATGCAGAAAATGTATAATTGTGCGAAAGTCAGTGAAGCCAAACAGGCACATAATTCCAGTGGCCCTGCTCATGCCTCTGACTAGGTCCACAAGTGCTCCTCAGTGATTCCTTCTTTTTTTGTCTCACTGAGTTCATATTTGAGCTTCTATGGAAACGAGGAAGACTAAACCTGAAGTTACCACTCCACAACACAGACCATACCACATAATTACTCTCCATAATACATAATCCCACTCTGCATAATTCCTATCCACTAAATACCACATACTTTCTATCCACATAATTTCACTGCACAACATACCACATAATTACACTACACACAACGTACATCCACTCCACTCCAAAAAACATTAGTAAAAACCGTTTACATTTACCACGCCAATAGCTCAACCTCACGCAAATGTGAAACCTATCACATTGCAAACACTTCTTTAACTAGTAGTCGCCTTTGCAGAGTGGTGGAGAAAGGGTGCTGGACCACCGACCAGCGCTCAGGAATTCCACTGCGTAGGATTTACAGGAGGTACCAGAAGGGCTTCTTGGCCCCCAAAGTCCCTCAGGAGTAAAGTGGACTTCATACCCCATCCCGTAGTCTGCCAGGAGACACGTTTGCAGAGTGGTGGATAAAGGGGTCATGGCCTCCGAAGACGTCTTAGCAATCCTACTGTGTGGGACTTACTAGAGGTAACAAGAGGGGTACTTGGCCCCCAAGGACATCCTTGGAGGCCAACTACCCCTCCTATTACCTCCAGTAAGTATCACACAGCAGGATCACTAAGTTCTCATAACAGGCCATGCCCCCTTTGCCCACCACTCTGCAAACACGCTCCCTGGCGCACTCTTGGATGGGGATTGAAGTCCCCTTTGCTGCTGAGGGTCCTTTAGGGGCCAACTAACCTACCTCTTACCTCCAGTAAGCCCCACACAGTGGGATTGCTGAGAGGTGGACACAGGCCACGCCCCCTTTCTCCACCACTCTGCAAACGCACCCCCTGGTGCGTTCTACGCTGGGAGATTAAGTTCTCTTGAATACTGAGGGTCCCTGGAGGCCAACTAGCCCACCAGGTACCTCCAGTAAGTGCCACACAGCTGGATTGCAGGGAGGTGGTCCAAGGCCACGCCCTCTTTTTACACCACTCTGCAAAAGCGCCTCTTGGTGCACTGCTGCTCAGGGGATGAAGTCCACTTGTGTCCTGAGGTCCACAGGACACAAGAGAACCTCATCGCCCCACCAGCAGAGTATATATATATATATATATATATATATATATTCACTGAAAAAACCATAGGTTTCAGGCCTGATATAGTTAGGAATTAGCATTTAAAAAACCTTTGAAATCCACTGAAAAAACCATAGGTTTCAGGCCTGATATAGTTAGGAATTAGCATTTAAAAAACCTTAGAAATTCACTGGAAAAACAATAGGTTTTAGGGGTGTTATAGCTAGCTGGACATTTCACTCGAACAAAACCATTGAAATTCTTCCGATATAGTTAGTTGTACTAACTACATCTCGCACGCCCGCAATCCACTGCTGATGATGTCACATATTACATCATTCATGACATGGTCAGTGACATCACTGATGACATCTCAAATGACATCACTGATGACATCACTGATGACATCATCCACGTGACAATCAGATACACCTCATCATACACTTGTATAACCTTTCATCACTCACTGTAAAATACAGAGTGCCAGATTTAAAACCATTGACACACCAATACAAGTTTCTAAACACCCACTCAGTGATTCTTAGATCTATACACACATGTAATCACTTACCTATAGATTCACTCATACATGCTGTCAATGATCAATAGAACACTATCAAATATACTTATACACCTACATCGACATCGACCCATTTTCAAGAAGCCCCGGGGGTGGCAGTCCCCGGGACTGCAGGGGGGCCGTGATCCCCCTGCATATACTATCTTTGAGCCCCGGGGTGGTGGTCCCCGGGGCAGTGTTGCGGGGATTGGGACACGCCCGGGCTTTGGCCCCCCGGGGGCCAATTACCAAAGAAGCGCTGGAGCCCCGCTCTTCTTTTTTTTTTTGACCCCCTGAGCAGGCCTAGGGGGTCAGGGTGTTTCTACCATGCCCCCTTTTTGCGTTTTTCACGTTTGTTTTATAGGTTTCTTGTGCCTCGGTTCTACCGAGGCACAAGATGGCTGCAAACACTTCCTGATCTGGAGTGTTGACAGCCACTTAGAATACAGCTCGTGCACGGCAGGGTGCGTGCTGGGTGCGGGGAGGGTGCGCGGATCCTCCGACGCCATAGATATATCTATGATTTTACTTTTGATTTTCTCAGGAACTACTGAACGGATTTACACCATTTAAGCAAAAGGCACGAGTCTGAACTGAGGACTACCTCTTTGCCAAATTTGGTGTAATTCCGTTCAGCAGTAGCTGCGTCAAAAGGTCCTATGGAAAAAATGCATGGGGAAAACGTGCTTTGGGACCCCCCTTTTTTCTCGGCCCCCGCTTGACGAATCACCGTGAAATTTTCAGGATAGGAGCGGACCGGAGCTGGCCAAATGTTTGGAAAATTTTGCGAAGATTCGTCAGTCGGTGCCAACGTTATTCCAAATAGAATGTTGCGGATTTCCTATGGAAAATAGGTCTTAACTATATCTACCTACTGGCGACCGCCAGTAGGTAATATATATATATTGTATATCTGTTGAAAAGAGGGACTCAATATTCTGACCATACTAAGATGTTAGTCAATATGGTAGAAATGTGTTTGTTGAACAACATTTTCATGTTCCAAAATACCATGTTTCAACAATTGCAGGGAGAGATCATCAACAAAAACTGGTATCTGATTAAACAGGACCCAATAATAGGCAAATCAGTTTCTAAGAAACCTTCTATAACATACAGGAGAAACACTTCCATGAAGGATACCTTGGTGGACAATGACCCCTGTGGCCTTACAGCTAAGGGGTCATGGTTAGCTCAAAGAATCGGATTTTACAAATGTAAAACATGTAAGGCTTGTCAGTTTGGAGTAACAACCACCGAATATTCAACCCCTTTCGGAGGACCAAATAGACAAATCACGAAGGCCTTAAATTGCAAAACCGACTATGTGATATATTTATTGGAATATCCTTGCAAACTGAGATATATCGGCAGTACCATCTTGCAAGGACATAAACGAATACTCCAACACATACGGGCTATTAAAAATCATGACCAGGCTTATCCTGTGGCACGTCACTTTCATGAACAACATGACGGTGATCCAAAGGATCTTAAATATTTCCTATTGGATTCTGTCCCCAGAAATAAGCGAGGAGGCATTAGGGAAAGGACCCTTCGTATCTTGGAAATTAATTATATTCTAAACCTAGATACCAAACAGCCTAACGGATTAAATAGCTCTGAAGAATTACATGCCAGTTTGTAATATTTATGGTTCATCAGCATAAGTACCAAATGAATTTTAATAATACCTTTAGAAGTACATTTTGTAATTTTAAAGTGAGATCATAATAACAAACACAAAGAAAACTGCGATAGCCTCAATAGATAGCTTCTGTAACAAATGTATTGGTGATTCAAGCACCAGAAAACTAATTGGAAGTTATTGTAAATGTTAAGACCAATTAGCCTGCCAAAACCCTCCTTTTCATTTAAATAAATCTTTTTAATCACTTTTGTTATATAAATTTTAGGCACTTAGCACTTTTTTATAAGCACTTTTTTTTGCACATTAATGAGAGACAAGTATAAAACATTAAAAAAAAAAAAAAGTTTAGTAAGTGAAGACACAGGATATTACTTAGAGTTCAGTTTCAAATTTTTGGTCAGATCATCAACCTATTAAATAAACAATATTTTTCAGATTACCGGTATTAGAACATACAAAAAAAGGTAGTCTGGTGAATGTAAACGATAAAAACCTAGAAATTAAAATACGATCAGCCTATACTCTACATAAACACTATTTTAGTAAGGATGAGAGCATTTGGGCAGCATAAACGATTTTGGATTTTTCCTTTTATACAGATTTGATGTATTTATTTGTTTATGAGGCTTTTTTAGATAATGCAATGTATTTAACTATCTTGTATGATACTGTTTTTACTACTTTTATGGCTGTATTTAAACAGGAATCGTCTAGGATCTGTACATAATTATTCAATTATTTATCTAACTATTTATTTATTTAATTGCAAATTTGTACATAGCGACTTGCACCTTAAAAGTAGCTACAGGATCAATTTTGAAACCGAGTCTGAATTGACTAAGTCTAAGCTTACAACAACCAATATCAGTCCTATGTTGATGACTATAACTTGCTCTCAATGTTGGTATGGATGTCTTTAAAATTTAATCAGGTGGTGTTCACACACAAAGCACAACCACAGACAAATAAAGATAAGGGACAATTATGCAAAAAAAAAGTACGGGAAAAAAGAAGGAAAAAGAAAAAAGTGTGTAACCTATAAAAAGCATTCCTATTTGTAAATGCGCGTCATGTGATCAAGTCCCCAGGGAGGGACGAAACGCGTAATGGCTGCCGTTCCTGTTTGTGAGATGCGTTAAATAAACCGAGCGGAATTTTAAAGGATTTTGTGGTCCGTGCTCTTTGTATCCAGTATCCGAGAAAAAGGAGAAGTGGTGGAAGAGTGTTGAAGTGATATATATATATATATATATATATATGTATGTATATATATATATATATATATATATATATATATATATATATATATATTACCTACTGGCGGTCGCCAGTAGGTAGTTATAGTTAGGACCTATTTTCCATAGGAAATCCGCAACATTCTATTCCCAATAAGTCTGGCGCCGGTTGACGAATCTTCGCAAAATTTTCCAGTATATTGTAGCCAATTCTTTATTTCGGCTGAGGAACCAAACGGATAACGCGTTATGACCACTACAGGTCTTGGTCACATATATATTTTCACACAGTGGTGATTGCCACTATGTAGTCATGGTTGAGCCGCACTTTCCATTTTCCATTGAAAAGGCATTTTTTGAAATGCTTATATCTTTTGACCCTATTAATGAATTTTTATGAAACTTGCCATATTACTAAGTTAGCCAGCAGTGTTTTGGCCTGCCAAACATTACGAAGATCTGTCCAGGGAAAAAATTGTTAAAGGGGTTGGGGAGGTTAAAAAGTGTATAATTTGCTCCCATAGGCAATTTTGCTGAAAGACAGAGCAATAAACTGCGAGCTGATTTACAGCAAGCTTGGCATGCATGGAAAACTTTACAAAGAAAACATGTGCTGGCAGGATTTAAAGGGTTTAAACTTTTCTATACCCCCTCAGTTGAAAAGCCATTTACTAATTTGCTTATAACATTGCCATTGTTTTACGAATATGCCTGATGTTTGGCAGGCACTTTGTACGTTCAGCATACTAAGAGATTTTTAAGATTTTTGCATATTCATAGAGGGCGCACCCACTTAAAAAGAAGGGTACAAAAATGTTTGTAATATTGCTAATACATTCTGACTTGCTGCTGAATTTACCACCGACTGAAAAGTTGCAAGAGCTGCCCAATGAGTGGCTTCTTATCCAATTCCAACTGAGGGCACAGAATGTGGCATAAAAGATTTGGCAGTTAACAGCATGGGCTCACAATGGGCAGAACGCAGGCCAATGTCACACCCATCTGTGGCCCATCAGAGGCTAGAGAAAGATGGCCGGGCCCCCTCTGAACTGTGAATTGGGGGTAAGCTGTTATCTGGCAGATATTTGATGAACATTTTAGGAAAGCACTTTTAACATTTTAAAACCCACTTTGCCCTTTTTAGGTCTCACGCCTAGCGTTGCAGTGTGCAGCACTGCTCGCGCAGCGAGAGATCTCTTGTACGGGGTTTCAAAATCGAGCTAGGAATCGCACACGCTCGTGCGAGTGCTTTTACTTTTGGGCCACGCTATAGGCCTTTAAGTGCGTCTTTTTATTAAAGACAGCACGCAATTGGCCAAAGGCGGGCACATTGCTCTGCCCATGGCCTATTGGTGTTACGCGCACCGCCGGCCATGTGGTTTCAGTTATCGTGCCCAGACACGGGCGTGATAATTGAAACCACATGTCTCGCTGTGGCGTGCACACGCGCACCACTCGCAGGCTTCTTTGTTTTCCAATAGCGATTGCGTTCACTTTCGCGATCGCTTTCCCTGCCGCTTGTTTGGACTTGAGCCCTGCAAGAGACAATGTCAAAATCTGTTGCCTGATTATACTTGAAAATGGATTTCTGCTCCTTGTACCACATCCGAGGGTAGGCCGTGGATACCCTCCGTAATGATATCAACCCAACAATTATGAGCCAGTTATATATTTTGAACGACGGCATTGGCAAGTGCAATATTAACTAGATTATTAATAACCTGCAAAAATATAGCGGTAGAGATGAAGCTAGTCTGCACCGTCATGCAATTAATTCCCTGTAAATGATTCAGATCTGCCTGGGAAAAGCTTACCTAGTACAATGTGTGACAGTTTCATAAAGTTTGAAAGGTCAGTTTCACTATTACATAAAATTGACAGAATGCACCGAGCTAACGATAGCACACTGTGGACACAGATCGCGCTTACGTTCTTAAAATGTGGATTGAACTGATGAGCGTTTAACTTCCTCCTTCACGAAGCCTCATGGGAAGAAGCTACAGTGACTGCATCCCACCAGAGACCTACGCGCAGCAAGGGATGCGCAAGAGGCCTGGATGATGAAACCATCACAGCGTGTGACAGCAATTCGTGGTCAAGCCATACAAAGCGCACAACTTTCAAGACCCTCCCCATACAGGCACGCCCCTCTAGCTACAACTAATGAGTGTGAGCTAGTACTAGTGCTGGTGTGATAAGTAAAAGCTGAAGGGCAAAATGTACATCACATAGTATTTTGCCTTTCAAATGTTATTTAGACCGCTTCATCCGTGCGGAGGAAGTACCCAGGGAGTGGTAAGCAGCTGACGAGGAATGAATGAAGGCGAGCACACACCATTCACTACACGTCCAGCTAGCTGGCCCTACGCTAGCCTGTACAGGGCGAGTGATACATATGTGTTCAGTTATGCAATTACGGGTTTAGATAGGGGTCACTCCTTATTAACTCCAAGCAGCTCCCGTTCCAGCTCCCCAGCTCGGCAGACGATGGGACCCCGATCCGTGTATTCCACAGCACGTACGCTGGGGTTCATACTTTGCAGGCTCAGAGTGTGTAGCCGAGGAGGACCCCCAGGAGCATGCGGGGCAGGGGCCGTGGTGCTCGCTGCACGGTATGGCCCCGAGGCGGAGAAAGCCCCGATCACGGAGAACCGTAGCCTCTTCATTCTGTCGTATACAATCAGGGTCCGCCAGCCAAACTGCGACTGCGCAAAAACAAGAGCGCGGTAAGTCTTCAGAGACGTCCAAGTTAGAGTCAGGCACAGGATGCGCGATGAGGCGGGTTTGAACTTCTAGCAAAATGCTCAATGTTTACTAACGGGATGACTAGATAATCCTATAGATGAGGCTTCAGGACACCTACAGGCCAACCAACTTGCATCCTACGTAGCCAAGAGACTTTTCCCCTTCAGTTTGGCATCCTTCCGATCTAAGCCCATGCGTGTTATTGACGAATGTGTTTATTTACAGACACAAATGTGTTTATTTAATTCGAGTTGGATAAATCCGTGGCTTAGCAAGTCCTCTCTCCAGTCCGGCTTTCCCCTCCTCTCTAATATATTTATTCTGTGATTTGCTCTTTTTCTGCCCTTCCCTAAATTAGTTATAGTTTTGTACTTCTCTCTTGTATTTTTAGCTCTGTCGCACTTTGCCCTTCTCTGTGCTCCACTTTCTCTCTGCTCTCTTATACTGCCTCTTCCCATTCCTATCACTCTGTCCTTGTCATCTCCTCTTCAATATTTTTCTTCTGTCCACTCTCTATCATCTGATATAATTTTGTTCCTGCAGTATTGCTTGTTGGCCCCTCTCTATCTGCTGCACTTTTTCTCTTTCTCTATCTCACCTCCAGACTAATTCTTGTTCTCAAGCTCTCACCACCATATTTTGTTCTGGTACCTCTCACCATGTCTGTCTGTCTGATATTTCTTGGTTTGACCGTCCCACCACTCTTTCAGCTGTTGCTCCCTTCACTTATTTCTGTATTTCTTACCACTCTCCCCCCAAATTCCAGATGGATGTTTCCTTACACATATTTTTGGCCTTGCCCCATTTCTATCCTTCCTTCTCTCTCTCGCTCTACTCTTTTTACTGCAGCTGTCTCACTACAATTTCGTTTTCGAACCTCCTCTCAACTGCCATTCGCTCTCTCTCGTCCTTGCACAATGCTTTTTTCTGTATCCCCTCTGCCTCGTCACTAATGCCTTCTATTCTCTCTTCTCCCTCTCCCCTCGCCAGTGTTTCAGCTAATTTTTAGGTCGAGCCTGTAGCAGCGCGCATGCAAAAATGCAATGCAATAGCTATTGCTATTGGTGTTGCATTTTTATTAGCAATGACAATATCTCAAACTTTAATAATGCGAGACCTATTGCATTGCAAATGCTTGTTATAAAGGCCCTTGTTAGTAGAACAACAAAGAAATGAGGCAAGGTAGCAAGGGGCTTTCTTTAATCAAATGGACAAGAAGAAAGCTAATCACCCCAAAGGAATCAATTTCTAGTGGAAATTGATGTATTTATAGAAGAGGTTGAACCTTCATTTTGTTTGAAGGCAAGGTAATCTTTAAGACTCTTGGGGCAAAGGTAAGAGACCCACAGATTTCCCTGCAGCACAAACAGGGACTGAGAGGAAAGGGACTCACTATTAACATTAGCAAAATATAACATCTTTTTCCCTGGCCTCAGGTGAAACAGTTGGTGATATTGTGAAGAAATCAAGCAATATACCTGGAGTGACCTTATGAACAAGTGCTGGAGTGGTTCCACAATGGGTTATACAGGTATCCTCAGAGCTCCGTATGTCATTGGCACTGGGGCACTTTACCTAAAAAGTGCATTTCAGCATCTTGGTTCAGTCAGC
Organism: Triturus cristatus; assembly: GCF_964204655.1. Taxonomy (NCBI): domain Eukaryota; kingdom Metazoa; phylum Chordata; class Amphibia; order Caudata; family Salamandridae; genus Triturus; species Triturus cristatus. Next base: position 30,863,125 of record NC_140580.1, on the reverse strand, counting down.
AATCACTGCAAACCTTGATTTACCTGCCATCTATATCTGGAAAACCGTGTTAGTCACCTGAATCTTTTCCCTCATAAGTACAGACTTGCTTGGTTGTTGTTTTCTGTTCTACGATTCCTGCATTCTTTCCATTCCCATATGAAGCAAAAGAGAACGGGTAGTAGTGGAAAGAAATTGCACCTTGTACTCAAAGTATACTATTTAGTGGGCATAGAATAATCACTCAGTATGAAATGAAATGAAATTGAATTTATAAAGCGCGATGGCTACCCTGAGGCCTCCCAGCGCTACGGACAGCACAGCCAGAACCAGTAGGATGCAAGTTAGTGCCAGTTTTTATAGAGCCAAGTTTTTAAAAGCCTCCGGAAGACAAGCAGATTAGATTCCTGTCAAAGAGAAATAGGGAGAGTATTCCAAAGAATTGATGCGTTATACGTGAAGGACCATCCACCACTTCTAGCTCTCTTTATTCTGGGGGGGAGAGAGAGGAAGGCGGTGGTGGATCGGAGAACCCTTCTCGGTTGATAGGGAGTGATTAAAGATTGGATAATGGAAGGGCCAGTCTTCCAGAAAGCTTTCTGGGCAAGACACATGGCTTTAAACTGAATCCTCTCTTTGATCGGCAGCCAGTGTATATGTGATCCATTATTCAATGAGATGGTGCTTTAAAGGTAGTCCCACACCCCACTACCAAAGGTGTGAGTACACATTAGACCGAGGGCCCGATGTACTAATCTAATATAGCACAGAGGAATACCACAGCACACCATACAAAGTTTTCAAGAAACAAATAAAATCCAAACAGTAAGGATTTGTCTTGAAAAATTCTTTCATGTAGCAGTTTTCTTTAATGTCGAAAAATGTATTTCGACTATTGGCAACTTCAGCAGTGCGAGTCCGTCATGGGAAGTGCCTCTTCTAAATGGAATAATATTTAGCATTTCTTTCCCGAAACCGACAAGTTTAAAAACATCCAAGCCTTGGAAAAGTCACTGTGTGATGAAACACATGTCCGCTGTCATTAATGGATTGAAAACTGGATGGAAATGACTTGTGGAACAAGATCTTATTGAGAAATACTCAAATTATGTTTGTCTACATTAAAGAAAACTTATTTCTTCAAGACAAATCCTTACTGTTTAGATTTTATTTGTTTCTTGAACACTTTGTATGGAGTGCTGTGGTATTCATTTCTGCTATATTCTTTCATTTCCATTTACAATGTATTGCTTTAACCTGCATAATTAATCTTTTAAATTCAACCACCATGTCTTCCTTGTCCTTCTGTTTCCTCCCCTACATTCTTCTACAACAATGTTCTTTATGTCTAGTTACAGTAGTTCTTTCCTGCAAGAAATGACATAATGTTTATGTTGTGGTCTTTCTACTTTTCCTGACTGATTTTGCTGGCTTCAGAACTGCTGAAAAATCAGCCATCTATTGTGAATTTGTTTCACATAATTGGCTTATTTACCTCTCCTGTAAGGCAATGATGTACGGGTATTTTAAAATTAGGTTCATACTTAATTGAACTCCTGTTGCATTTACCAATCTATTACCAAAGTATGTTCAAGAAATCAAATGTTCATATACTTGTTGATTCTCTATCTAGCTCAAAATTGAATGGTTTTATTTGGGCTCAAAACAGAACTATTCAAGATCCGAGAGAACCATTTAAAAAATAATAATTTTGAAATGTGTTTAAGCATCCCAAAAACATATATGATAATTGACTGAGACATGAATCTTAGTGACATGCAATCTAACATAGGTAACCAGTTTCTCCAATATTCTAAAGTAGGAATATCAAGGACAAAAATATTGTGTGAGCAGAATATTGTGTCAAAAATATTGAGGCTCCAAATATCAACAGGCTTATTTACAAGTCCATTGCGCTGCAGGTGCACCACTTTTTTGGATGCACCGGAGGTGTAATGTGCCTGCTCATATCTCCAAGGTAACGTAAAGTCACCCTCCATGACTTTTCTTGGCATTGTAAATATGGGTCCCTTTCCTGCATTACTCTGCGTGAAAGGGGCGATCCATGTGTGTCTCTGTGGGTGTTCCCAAGCAACATCCATGGAACCTGACACATTCCCAGATTCACACAGTGTTGTAAACCTGGTAATGCGTCAGAATCCGTAGGAGTGGCGCAACAAGAAAACATACTTTTATTTCTCCTCAATTGCTGCTGTTGCTTGTTACTGCAGAATGCACCACACATAGAAAGTGTGTTGCATTCTGCAGTACACATAGAAGGAGCAAAACATCAGTATTGATTGTTTTTGTGCAGGAAGGTGTCCCTTCCTGCTTAACTACAATCATCCCTGCAACGCAGGTACCCTTGCACCATGGCACAAGGGTGTCTGCATTGGCACACAGCTTCTGTTTTTGCGCAATGGAGAGGGACTGAAATGCACCACATCTTGTAGACATGGCGCAATCCTGAACTTTTATTTTGACACATGACAGCACAGCAGGAAGGCTTGCTACACTGCAGTCCATCAAAATATAGAAAATGAGGCCCTGAGACAGTAAGTGCAAATAGGTAAGTATAGATTTACTATATTTAACTACACATTTACATACCTTGAAGATATATATCGTCATGGTACATAAATGTAGAGTTAAGTACAGTAAAACTTTGCATATCCATAGAAACTTACCTTCATTATAACCTTGTTCTTGCTATTCTTGACACAATATTTGACCATACGATATTTTGGCCTCAATATTTTGTCCTATCACTGACAGAACCATTTAAAGCCTTACTTATATTGACAACCATTCTTTTGTCATAGTTGTTTTGTAGCATGTGGCATTCGAGAAAAATGTGATGTGAATTTTTCGTTGCATCTGAATTCTGTTCCTTACTGGGTAAAAGACTGTTTAAAATATAGATTTAATAACGCCCTATGTCTGTGATTTCAGTTTAATAACATGCACTTACAAAATCTGACATGCACAAATGGTTGTTTCGAAGACTATGCTGTTGGCAGTTATACTATGTTGAAGAGATCTACGATAATCTTTAAGGTTGTTTATTAAATGAAATTTATTTCCCTGACATTAGCAAAGGGAACAAACCGGACTATGTCGACCTGCACTTAATGCCACATGGGGCCAATTTTGTGTTATAATAACTTTCTAGTGGGTCATGATAACTGGCATAACAAAAAGCCAGAAGGTTGTTTATATGTGGAAATGAACGATTTCTCCAGAGATATTAGAGCAAATAGACAAGCTATATTTTATTCCTATGAATAATTAGATTTTCTCGTTGATATTTTTGAGCCACAACTTTGGAAAGTTCATGAAGGTTTTCTTGGTTTTGCGGTTTGGAATTAATGATTTACAAATTATGCAATTAAAAAATGTAAGTCATTTGACAATTCCGTTTAAGTATTAATCTGAGGAGCGCCGCCGCTCCTGCCACCACCAGTACATAAAACGATAATAAAACGGGTTTTAAACCTGCTTTATTATCTTTTTTTTTTTAGTCCCCTGGACCCGCCCCAAGGACTCTTATGAGTCTTGGGGCAGGCCCAGGGGATGACACTGCTGGTGGGGGAGTGGTGAGCACACCATGCCCGACCAAACACCGCATGCGCAGTGAAGCTTTCTCCAGCCCCCGCTGCATTGCTGGGGCTGGAGAGAGCAGGCTCAGGCTCCCAGTCTACCAGGGAGCGCAAGTTGCAGACACTTAGGCCAAACCTGAAGCTGCTCTCATGTGAGAGCAGCTTCAGAATTGACTGCAGGGCAGGCTGGGAGCCTGTGCCCAGCTCCAGAGACAGAAGCGGGAAGATCCGATGTGCAGGAGACGGCGGTGGCAGCGGCAGCTTTAAGGTAAGTGTTTAAAAATATCCAAGACCTCCCCACCTTCCACCTACTTCCTCCCTCGTCCCAAACTCCCTCCTCCGGCACGCCACCCCGCCACTTTGGCAGGGGACGTGCCGCTACTGTAAATTAATACAAAAATATTAGTCATTTTTCACAAATGATAAGTTAGGGTTGTAGAGATTTAATTTATAGTTTCTGTTTGTGTTTTGTGTTTCTATTGCAGTTCTCTGAATCTATTTTAATATTAAACTCTGAACAGAATGGTGTTGACATTTTGTGCATCACCATCTCAGGAAACAGGTACCCGGACTATAGATGTTCAGATTGCATATGTATGATATTTCCATGGTTTTAATGTACTTACAAACTATGTTCCCTCGAGGCTGCGCGCGTGCGCGGGCGCAGACTTGCTTCCTACAGCGCCCAGACACTCTGCGGGATCGCGCTCTCCCCTCAGGGAGCTGAATACATAACAAAAGGGCAACGTGAAAACGTCCCTTTTCAAAGCGGGGGGGGGGGCGCACCAGGAGGCCCAGCACAGCAATTAAATGACAAAGGGGCTGCTTACAGTGTTGCAAGAGGCCCCTAGCAGGCAGTGTGAAACTAATCATATGAGAATGTGTTTCACACTGCAATGAGAGGGTGTGGATGTGTCATTACGGCCAATGCTGCTGACATTGGAACTGGCGGAACATTGCAGGCTCTAGGGCAAGTATATTAAAGTTTAAAAAGCACCTGCTGCCTCGTTCCTAGCCACAGTAAACATGTTAAGATATCTCCAGTGATTAATGTTCTTCCTGGAGTGAGATCGGAGTTTTGTCTGGTGAAAGTTTTGACTCATTTTAAGGTAGCGGAGAGGGTTATTATGCCTGATGCAAAGAACGTGTACCATGCACATCACAGACCGGAATTTATGAAGATAGCTCAGTGGGCTACTGCTTTTGTTAGTGGGATCCTTTAGTTACTTACAGTTTATAAGTTAAAATCCTAAAATAGAACAGCGAGCTGTCAACTGTAATCAAAGAGCTGCATGCAAACTGCATGGTATATATTAGAGTGTTATGATTTTTTTCCCCAGTCTTTCATTTTCTTAGTGTATCAAAAAATATTTCTTTGGGTACAAAAACAATTGTTATTATTTCAGAGAACCCCCAATCATGGTGTTACATTTTAAATCCTGTTAAAGGGTGGTAGTAAAGGAATCTGTGGCGAAAGTGGTCATTGGGGGGTGCTAACAAACAGTGTCACACTGGGCACCACCAGCGCTAAAGCTGGCCCTGGAAACTAGGTTCCAGTCTTGATACTCAAGTAAAGAGCTTCAATACTTTCTAGTCGAGGTTGCTCAAAAAACTGTAAAAAAAATACATTAAACATTTATCTTAAAGTATAGGCAAATACTTTAAAACCGATCCTCCTTTATATTTATCATCACAAAGAATACACCTTCAAATACATGAATTCAGGCTTTGCACTGTACAAAACCCCTGACTTGCATTTTAGTTCACTAATAGCATTGTCTTTTGAGTGGAGGTGGTGGGGGAGCTGGAACGATTCTAAGTTCATGTTTGATAAATACTTTGCACATAATCTGATGTACTAAAATGAGGTGCTTCCGATATTTTACTATAATCTAACATAATCTGTGCTGCATGATTGACACACCCGATATTTTCAAGGCTTGGCTTGTGTATGGTTCTTAAGAGCCAGAGCAGACCCTTGGCTCGGCTGTCCCTGTTAAATTGTTGTCTCTCCCACCTTTGCCTTTTGCCATAATCCGGGTCACTGGAATAATGCGTCAGCAGAAGACCAAATTATGCAACAGGGTTGAATTATGCGGCAAGAAAATGCAAGTTATGCAGAATAATGCTGCATATTTTATGATAGTATTACTTTATTATTTTTACATTTTACATATGCTAACACTAACAGAGCAAATGTTTCACCTGATTAGTACCATTTAACACCCAAATGCAACTATAAGCAACAGAAAGGTAACCAGTCAACCTTTGTGAAATGTCTTCCACTTCACAGCAATACGGGCAGACCCGGTTTTAGTAACTTTTTATCCATTCAAGCTAAAAGCAACTTTTTGGGGATTAAAATCTGCATATTATACAGCAGATAATGAATTATGTGGCACATGTGGCATCATGCACGGATGTAAATAATAATAATCCACTGCCTGACCTTAGAACACGTGTTAGACCTGGCATCTTTGGCGTAGTTTCCCCTGACTTTTTGCCTCTACCTCCTGTATTTTTGACGCTGTGTTGGATTTTGTTTTTGCTGGTTTAGATGCTTTGGGCACTTTGCCACTGCTGATCAGTGTCAAAGTGCAAGTGCTCCCTAGGTAAATTGTTATATTGATTAGTTATCCATGATTGGTATATTTGTTTCAGCTGTAAGCCCCTAGTAAAGTGCACTGAGTGTGCCAGGGCTGGTGATTCAAATGCTACTAGTGGGCCTGCAGCACTGATTGTGCCACTCACAGGAGTGGCCCTAAAATGGTGTCACAGGCCTGCCACCGCAGTGCCTGGGTGCAGTTGCTAACTGCCATGCTGACCTGACCAGTGTCCACACTGGCCATGCCTAACCCTTCCCTTTCTGTACACATTGGACACCCCTATGAAAGGCCCTAGGTACCCCACTGGGCAGGGTGCAGTGTATGTGAAAGGTAGAGCATGTATTGGTGTAGGTGACATGCTCTGGTAGTGAATTACAGCCATTTTCGTTTTTCACTATTGAAAGGCTATCTTGCCCATAGGCTATAATGGGGAATGCTGAGTATAATGTTTACCTGCATATCTTCCCATAGGAGCAAGATAGAAAATTAAAGTCTGGTATCCCTGAACTTAGAAATTAATAACACATCTTTTAGGAAAGATGGTTTTTAAATCCTGTGTGTGAAAACAGCAATTTTAGAAAGTGGCTGTTTCCTTTTCTGCCCTTTCTGTGTGCCTTGGCCTGTTTGTGAATTGACTGTCTGGTTTGTGAGTGACAGGGACAGGGGTGGCTCCCAGAGGCTGAATGAGTCAGCCCAGGGCTGAATAGGGAAATTCCCCTGTAGATGGGTGGGAGGAGTAGTACCTGGGCCTGAATAGGGCTGTGCCTGCCTTCCACAATGCTGGCTCCACCCCCTGCTGGGCGGCTGACGACCCTGTCCCTCTCTCGCAAAGGAAAGAAGAAACCAAGTAAACAGAGTGCTCCAGGACTGGCCAGAACTGGTTCTGACTAGGCCAAGGCCCCTCTGCCTTCAGAGGACAAAGGATTTTGCGGTATAAGTATTGGGACCCAGACTACCGAACATCAGATCATCCTGGAATCAAGAAGGAACCTCTGCCAAGGAGAAAGCTGGAAGACGGAAGAAGAAGGACTGACCTGCTGTAAGGCTGACCTGCAGTTGCTTTGCTGCCAAGGAGAGGGGAAGGACTTTGCTGTGTGCTGTGTCCCCTGGCTTGAAGGAATCTCCAAGGGCCTGAGTAGAGCTGGCCTCCTGTTAAGAAGTCCCAGGAACAAAAGGACTTCACCCCCAGCTTCCCCCTGAACTCTGCTGTGTGAGTTCTGCTCTTCCTAGAGCGCTTGATCCAATTGTGGGGCCTATGGAAGTGGTGCCTGCTGTTGGGAAGCTGACCAAGAGAAAAGAAGTAAAAGTTCTGCAACTTTTTCACGCACCGCCAGCTTAGCGAGAAAATTTCAATCGCTGCGAAGATCGTCGCAGCGCCTGTCGCCGCTGCAACATCAACGCCGCGTTCATCTTCGGAGCGCATCGCCCCCGGAGCGGAAAGATTCCCGTCGCTGCGAGTATCGTCGCAGAGCATGCCACAGCTGAGTGAGATCATCGCACCGCTTGTTAGCGGGCCGCATTTCGTCGTTGCGAACATTGTCGCAGAGCCATCGAAGATCGTCGCACCGCTCGTTAGCGGGCCGTATTTCATCGCTGCGAACATCTTCGCAGAAACATCGAAGATCGTCGCATCGTGCCTTTGCGAGTAAATTTCTACTGGAGAAGCTACGCCTTGGAATCCATACAAGTATCGCCTCAATCCCCATACAGGCCGGATTCGTCGCACACGTCCACTGCATGCAGCGGGGTTGTCGCATCGCTTCCCCAGGGTCTCAGGACTGAGGCTGTTGCTTGTTTTTTGATGCCTGAGCGCCGCTAGGAACCTTTATCGCATCACCAGGTACTGTTGGCTAAAATCGACGCTAATGTGGATTATTTTGTCGCTAAGCTAAGAACTCTTTTGAAACCATATTCTTGAACTGTGTATGTTGGATTTTTGTTGTTTTGGTCTTGTGTAGTTTATATAAAAGTACTTTATTTATCTACACTGGTGTGGAGTCCATTTGTGGTGTTTTCACTGTGTTACTGTGAGTGTTGGTACAAATACTTTACACATTGCCTTTGATAAGCCTGTCTGCTCGTGCCAAGCTACCAAGGGGGCGAGCAGGGGTTATCTAAAGAGTGTATCCCCCTTACCCTGACTAGAAGTAAGGGTCCCTATTTGGACAGTGGTACCTACCTCTGCCAACTAGAGACCCCCAGATCTAACAACAAGGATGTGAGCATTCTGTCAAGCATAGATTTTTTTTACTGGAATGGGATCCTTCAAGTACAAAAAATATCCATTAGACATCTCTCAGTGTATGTGTGCTTTAAAGTGCATCTTACTTGCAAAGTTTGATAAATATGGAGACTTTTAAAAGTTACTCCACTGTTACACCTGCCTTGAGGGAACATCATTTTTTGGCTCAATTCCCCATCTATAAATGTTATTAGATAGGGATTTGCCTCAAAACCCATGGGTGGTTGCTTGGGAATGCCCATGTACCACCTATGTGTGCCCCTTAATGCAAAGTAGCACAATTTAGTGCATAGTGCTACTTTGCATTACTGTCAGCAACTTACTTACACAAATCATGATGTGCGTTGGAAAGTAAATCCAACCACAGCACTAGTTGCTGGGTTTGTGTCACTTTTGTGATGCAAAGAAAGCACAAAGAGTTAATAAATCTTGGTCAGAATCTCTAAACAGGTACTTGTCAACATTATGAGGACGATTTGTGTTCTTACTGCAATCTAATATAAGGTTACCAAATAACCAATGCAGAGCAAATGTTGCTTTACTGTGCAAAACCAGAAGACAATGAAGATGCCACAGAGAAGGGGCAACTGAAGCATGAGAGAAAAATGAGTTGTATCTGGCACCGAGCATGCCAAATGCCTGTAGACAGGTTTCAGATTGGAACAAGGATTGGAAAGTAAGAAAAGGTACTGGATAGGGTATTAGAAAAGTAGGAAGGACAGAAATAATAGAGAGTTGGAGAGGAAATGCGATTTGGGAGTGTGATGAAGAGGGGAGATTTGAGTGTAGAGAGAAAAGGAAACGTATGGAGAGGATGGGATATGGAAGTGAGATAGCAAGCAAGAAAGGGGGAGGAAAAGAAAGAAAGGGGAGTGAAACATAGAAAGTACAGGGAAACGGTAGGGAAAGAAAGAAGGAAAGGATGATAAAACAAACTAAAGGGGATAGGTGGACCAAGAGGTGGCATACAAGGAGGTCGGAGCCAAAGAGAGGAACAAGATGAGAGAGAAGCATTGTAAAGATATAGATTTGACAGAGTAAGGGTGGAATGAGGGATAACAGGGAGATTAGAGAGACTTTGTGGGAGAGAGAAAAGTAGGACATAGATAAAAGAGAGGAGACAGAATGAGGGTAAAGTGGAGCAGAGCGGGAATAGAGAAAGAAAATTGGGATTGCAAGGAAGAGCAAGGAGAGAAAAAAAGCTAAAAAGAAAAGGGAGGAAGGTAATAAGGACAAGTGGAAGTGGACAGAGATAAGAAAAGGTGCAAGGAGGAGATAATAGTGGCATGGAGATAGCAAATAGAGAGGAATTATAGGTAGAATGATTAGGACACAAGATGCAGTGGCACCTATGCCCAGGGGTGCAATGAGCCCTCTGTGCCCTAGTAATGTTTGGGGGTGTTCTTTTTCTACTGGTTTGCATTAGGGCCCATGGCACCCTTACTACAACACTGATTTTGGTAGCTTGCACACCCCACATGCTTGTATATTAAGTTTTTGCTTATCTTCAGTGCACACAGCCTTGGCTTCAGTGCAGGAAGCACCTTTATTGCTGCACATAGAGAAAATAAATTAGAGGGAACCTTGCTTACAAGTGACATTTAACTGCCAAATGTTTGACACTTAAAGTGACACTTTCCTGCAAGTATAACAATGACAGCTATAAAAAGATCTTGAAACTGCTGGAAAATCCCAGAAATAGAATGTCACTAGCCTACTGCCTTCATTTTGAAATAATGGCTTGCATATTCACAGTTCCTTCGGTTTCAGGCTGATACCTTGTGCACTGTGAAAACAGAAGTCACTATTCCCCTCCGTACCAATCAGAATTCAATTCCCTTTTGCCATTGCGGTATCCGCCCGCCATCGTAATAGAGCCCTAAGACTTGAAATAATTCTAACATCACAATTTGCCAGCTGAAGATAAAAGATTTCCTCATTCTTTGTATCATAAAGTGTAACTCTTCTCCGTGAAGCCTTTAATGGCACATGTTAACCTTTAATCTCTGTATTGTGTTGATATTTCCCTTCAACTTAATATCCAGATATCTTTTTATCCCTTTAAGTCACTCCTTTCATAAAGTAGCCTCACTTCTGGAAGAAACTGAATTTGTGCTGCCTGATGTTAAGAAAACCTGAGACAGTCCTTTTCACTTACCAAGCTGCCTCACACTTCCGCGACCACATCTTTACCCACAACCAAGCCAGATTTGCAGCAATACATTTCCTTGCAAAGTTGCCATCTGTGTACTTTTTCATACCTCCACAAACATGGTGAGCTGTGATCCTGATGCAGGGCTGAAACTGTTTCAGCTCTGAATCTTCCTACACCTCCTCTCAAACCCAAGACTGTTGCTCAAGCTCTCAGCACAGAACCACTAGTGAACATGAGTTACCTGCCTTCCACCCTAATCTGTAGCCAAGCTCTTCATTAATTACAAGGAGTTATGGAAGTAGGATTCCTTATTTTTTCCATACTAATATTCTTGGAGGTTTGAGATTGGGCCAGAAACAAGGGGAAACGAGAATAGGAGGACCTTTAATGACCAGAAGCCCAAAGTACATGTCTCAACAGTAACAGGAAGTTCATTGTTAACGGAAATGCTAATACAAGATTGAGGGGAAGATGTTTGTAGGTTCGATAATAACATATCAGCACAAGGCACTACTTAAAAGGCTTGTTTTCATTTTTTTTGTTTTTCTTTGTTGCACAACAGTCAAAGACCCTCCTTCTTCGTTCTTTGCCCTTTGCACATCATTCTCATGTTTTCCTCTTTCAGGTATTTTGGGATTTGTGACCTATTGTGTTTTGTTGATGATTTATTCTTTGATATACTATTTGTTATTCTTGCTTTCATTTTTTCTTGTGAGATCGTTTTTATTATTTGTTGCTTTTTCCTCTCTATAGGGCATCTGTTTTGCTTGCAATTCATCCACCATTTGAGCAAATATATTTTTGTGCACCCTACCTGGTATGCCCCCATTGTTCATTCTGACATTCTGGAGGATGGTAGTGAGACAGCTGAAGACGTTCGACCTTGTAATAATTTTTTCCCAAAGGAGAATTAGGGGGAAGAAAGATGTGTCCTGCAATCAGCACTGTCCCTTTGCTGGCATACATTATTTAAAATGGAAATGTAAAGCCAGACAGAAGGAATAGGGTCACACCTTTCACCTGTTATTTGGATACTCTGAAAATCCTGGCATAAACATTCATTTATTTAACCCCTTCGCTGTAGCGCGAATTCCGCCGCAGCGCTGGGGGGGTGAGCGCGGCACCGCCATGCTCATGACGGAACCACGCCGTCATGAGTCACGGGTGAGCTGTGCTCATGACGGCGTGGTTCCGTCACGACTCCGCCCACTGTCTATTTCGCCCGCACAGGTGGGAAATTAGTGCCGCGTGGGAGGAGCGGCCGCCAACGGCCGCAGCATGACGGAACCACGCGGTCATGAGCACACACCGCCCGTGGCTCATGACGGCGTGGTTCCGTCATGAGCGCACAAGGGGTTAATGATTAAGCATCTAGATCAATGACGTTTTATGAATGATGTATACAGTTGCTTTAGCTCTTGACACAGCTATCAAAAGAATTTGAAATGAATTGAAAGAGGAGAGATTGACCGTCAGGGCCTAAGACTCCCTTCTCGCCTTTCACTACTTGTCTCTCACAGGTGTCACTCAAGGTTTAGCCATGCAGGAAACTTCTGACATCTGTTCCTCTGGGGAAACTCTCACAGACTCTCCTTCCACTCATACCTGCCCCATCTCATGGGTGGCACCTTGGGACTACCTCACAAGTCAGTATCTGTTCCTTCAGACTGCACAATTTCCCGTCAGTCAAGGATGCTAATTGTGGACACATAGCCCACATCAATAGCAGCACACTCTCTCTGTGTCATGTGCAGGTCTGCCTGGTCCAGGTCTCCTATTGCCTCTTACAGCAAAGTCAGCACTTCTAGGACAAAAGTGGCCTCACCAGTGGCAGTCTTGTGTCCCTATCTTATCAGAGCAGACAACCCTTGGACCACTGCATACTCCCAGTTTGGTCCATGAACCCTCTCCTTATGGATAGTACTTTCAAAGACTTTTCGTTTGGAAGCTTGGATGCTCTCACCATCTGGTTTCCCTCTTGCATTTGGTAGCTTGCTATCCAGGATTCATTCTACAGATAAGAGACAGTACACAGCTACTTTTCTCTCTGGACCATACCTTTCCTTAGACTGAAGGAGAATGGTTAACCAGAGCAAGGTGGCTGTGTGCCTTTAAAGAGATCATGCCTGTAGGGTGCTGCCATTCTCCCCTGTCAATTACCATTTATTACCTTGCATACTCCCCTTCCAAAACACAGGCCATAATCGATAAATTTACCGCCCCGCCAACTGGGTCAAGGGAGTTTGCGGATGGGGAGAGCCATCTGTCTCTGCCCCCTAATGCAAGAAACATAGAAGCTATACTCCAAGCCATCCAAGCATCCCAGTGCTGGAATCCAAAATTGGCGAGGTAGGTATTGAGGTGGGCCTTCTGTGGCAGGACCTGAATGGGGTGACAGACAGGGTCACTAAGGCTGAGGGCTGGGTGTCAGAGTTGGAAGATACTGTGGGACAACTACAATCCATGGTTTCCAGTCTCTAGGCCGCATCTTCGACCCTGGTAGAGAACGTGGAGTATGCGGAAAACAGGGCACGGCGATGAAATCCCCGCTTTGTGGGGTTCCTGGTGGGGGTGGAGGACAGTACTCCAGAAAATCCCTAGAGTCCTGGATCGGGACTTGGATGTCCAAGCTCCAGCTCTCCCCTTGCTTTATAATTGAACAGGCCCAGGCACAGAGACCACTCCGAGAGGCTCCATCGCGGCCCATGATCGCAAAAATACTGAACTATAGAGATAGAGATGTGATCATCAGAGTGGTGCATATAGCGTTGGACCTTCACTTCCAAGTCAGTCGCATCATTGTCTTTCCAGATTATCCTCGCATAGACCAGCAACAGCTAGGTCTTATGAAAAAGTTAAACAGCAGTTCAGATCAATGGGGGTCCTAGATAGTCTCCTATACCCAGCAAAACTTAAAGTGATTCTTGACTCCAAGACTATTTTCTTTGAAAGCCCGGAGTGGTCAGCCTTAGCAGGCTTAGCCAGGCTGTTTTGATTAGGTGATAAGTGGCTGAGGTTATCTGATGGAGAGAGCTCTGAAGCTGGGTAGGATGGGTCAAACAGAGGGGGCTGGGTAAATCAAACTGAACTCAAAGAGAGAGTAGATCAGCAATGAATGGCAGGAGTACCTACCCCCACATCCTGTACCTCAACAAGATGTCAGGCTTAGGACAGGAATGTGCAGAGGTCAGGGGGAGGAGAGCCAATGGGAATGAGCCACACTGTGGGTTGGTTTAGCCATCTCTTTCTCCTCTGGAGAGAAATCATCCATGTTGGAGTTTGGAAATGCAGTGCTTTGTGGGACAAGATGATGCCATATTTTGGAGGAAATTGTCATGCTTTTGGGTGGAACCTAGCATCTCATTGAACAGAGGTGCCTCCCTGCTTGTCGCCCCAGAAGACTAAGGGGTCCATTAGGATGGCGGGCGGACTACAGTCCGCCCGCCACCCTAGCAGTGCTGGGACCGGCCGCCAGTGGTGCAGCTGTCCCGCACCACCAGTTAGGATGTGACCGCCACTGTGGCGGTCGCATCCCGCTTATACAACATTGTGGCGGGCGGTGCTGTGAGTAGCACCCGCCACAATGTAGTAAATGCATGTTGTGCATTGGCATGCACAACGTGATAGGCACCGCGCGGTGCCTGCCACCTTGTGTATGCCAATGTAGGGGTACCATGGGTTCCCCCCAAGTGCATCCCCCAGGGGCCCGCAACGGGCCCCCAAAGTAAACACCGCATGCCTTTCCATGGCGTAGTCTCCGCCATGGAAAGGCATGAAACCTCCAACATCATAATATGGATGGCGGTGCCTGCAAGGCACCGCCACCATATTGCAGGCCTTTTCCACCCGGTAGGCAATTGTGACGATTGCCTATCGGCAGAAAAGCAGCGGACGGTCTTTCCGTCCGCCGCGGTAGCCCCCACCATGCTAATGTGGCGGGGGTAAAAGGCCGTCCGGCGGGGTGTTTTGGCGGGCGGATCGCCACCGCCGGTCGGGCAGTGGCGATCCACCCGCCATGCTAATGGGCTCCTAAATATGTGAGAATCGCTTAGTCTCTCAGAACTGCTACCTGAAACTACAAGGAAAAGAAGGACTGCCCTGCTGGAATCTGAATCTGCACCCAAAGGCCATTACTCTGAATGACTGCACCTGCTGCACAATCTGGTAATACGACCCGGGGACTGTGTATTGCTTCAAGAAGGATTGAGGAGTGAACTCTCTGCAAGCTACAGGGGTATGCAGACAGAATATTGAGTTGGAAATGTCGACTTACACAAATATCGAGTTGGAAAAATTGTGACACAGAAATATCGACAGCAAGAATATCGTGGTCAAGAATATCGACTTTAAGGTAAAAAACTATCATTTTTAAAAATATCAAAGTCATTGATTTCATTTGCAAAAATATAGTTGTTAAAATTGTAGTTTTTTAATTAGTGATATGTATTTTAGTATGTATTTCAAATATATGTGATCTATTTTTTTGTATAAGTATTGTTTTTGTTTTTTAATATATTTGTTAAATTTTTTGTAGTTGTCAATTTTATTTTAATAAAATGTTGCATTTTTTAGTTCCGTAGCGGGTTGTGGGTTTATAGGGGACTAGGGTGGGAATGGATTTAATTATAATAAATTAATTATTATTTTTTATTCAGTAATATTTATTTAATTTTGACTTTATAGTGTTTTATTGTGGCAAGTAATGTATTATTAATTAATTTTTAATTGGTTGGTAATTATTTTTAATTAATTAATTGCTAATTAATTATGGTAATCGTGTTATTTTTTCAGGAGCTGGTTGTGGGGTTTATAGGGGTAAAGGGTGGGAAGTAATTTAATTATCATAAATTAATATTTTTTTAAATTTATTAACATGTATTTAATTTAGATTTTATAGTGTGAATTGTAGGAAACAACGTATTAGGAAGTAATTATTAATTGGTTGTTAATTATTAGTAATTAATTGGTAATTAATTATGTTAATTGTGTCATTTTTTATGAGCAGGTAGTGGGGTTTATAGGGGCAAAGGGTGGTGAGTAAATGATGTTTAATTAATTAATAATTATCTGTTAATCAATGCTAATTAATTAATTAAAATTAAATTATAGCAATTGTGTAATTAATTTTAGATGTGAGTTGTGGGGTTTATAGTGATAAAGAGTGGAAAGAAAAATTTATTTTTTATTAATTATTAAGTAGTTCTTAATTGATATTAATTTATTATTTTAAAATGAATTATGTAAATTGTGGAATGATTTTTAGGTGTGGGTTGTGGGTTTTATAGGGGTAGAGGGTGAAAAATCATTTACGTTTAATTAATTGATAATTAGTTGATCATTCTTTTTCAATTAATCAATTGATAATTAATTAGGGTAATTGGTTATTATTTTTTGTGTGTTGTGAATTGTGCGGTGTTATAGGGTAGGAAGTGAAAAGGATTGAATTTATAGAATAATTCATTTTTTTGTTTATAAATAGTTTCTAATTAAGAATAGTTATTTGTTTGTAAATTATTTTTAAATGTATTTAATATGATATTTCTAGGTATTTGTTATATCTATTTAACATTACAATATATTTCTATTTTTTTAGATTTTTAAATATTTGTATATATATTTCATTTTTTAAAAGAATTATTTTTTGTTGGTGATATTTTGTTTAGTTTTTATTTGGAACTGATTGGAGTGGGAATATTAATTTTTACCCCTCCACTATCCAACACTTTCCCTAGTGTTGCACTAACTGGAGTGGGATTAGTATTTTCTACCCCTCCGCTATCCAACACTTTCCCTACTGTTGCACTCACTAGAGTGGGACTAGTAATTTTTACCCCTCCGCAATCCAACCCTTTCCCTACTGTTGCACTCACTGGAGTGGGAATAGTTATTTTCATTTCTCCGCTTTCCAACACTTTACCTACTGTTGTACTAACTGGAGTGGGAATAGTAATTTTTACCCCTCCGCTATCCAACACTTTCCCTACTGTTGCAATCACTGGAGTGGTAATAGTAATTTTTACCCGTCCGCTATCCAACACTTTCCCTACTGTTGCACTCACTGGAGTGGGAATAGTCATTTTTACCCCGCCGCTATCCAACACTTTCCCTACTGCTGCACTCACTGGAGTGGGAATAGTAATTTTTACCATTCCGCTATCCAACACTTTCCCTACTGTTGCAGTCACTGGAGTGGGAATAGTCATTTTTATTCCTCTGCTATCCAACACTTTCCCTACTGTTGCACTAACTGGAGTGGGAATAGTCATTTTTACCCCTCCGCTATCCAACACTTTCCCTACTGTTGCACTCACTGGAGTGGGAATATTAATTGTTACCCCTCTGCTATCCAACACTTTCCCTACTGTTGCACTCACTGGAGTGGAAATAGTAATTTTTACCCCTCTGCTATCCAACACTTTACCGACTGTTGCACTCACTGAATTGGAAAATTTAAGTTCAAAGGCTTTTAAATAATTTAAAATTTTCATTTATAATATAATTTTTTTATAAGATTATATGTTATTGGTGTATCTATATATAAATATTTATTTGTAAATTTTCATATATACAATTAAACAATCAATTAAGATTAATAGTTTTTTAATTGTTTTAAAGTAAATATATATATATATTTTTAATTACATTTATTTGTTATATTTGTTAAAATGTATATTAAATCTAATTTCTTTTTTTAAGTTAATTTCATTATTTAACATATTTTATATTTTTTTACATACATATATTAAAATCAATATTTTGTACAAGTATATTTTTTACATCAAATTTTTTTCTCAATATTTTTGTACTTATCATTATAAATATAGGATGTTGATATTTTGACATTGATATTTATAACTCGATATTTATGTATGGGGATATTTCTGGGGTCAATATTCTATCAGAAAACCAACTACAGGTTAACAAAGCCCACTTGCATAATCGCAACCAAAAGTTCGACTTTTAAGGATTTGGCCAGGGGCATTGTGGGAATCTCCAGTTCCCAAAATTGGAATTTTGTCATTGTGATGTTTATTTGTTCATAAATATATTTCTTATTTTTATAAAGTGGTGTGGGATTTTTATTGTGTGTTGTATCTTACTTATTTGATGTATTGTTGTTTTATATGCTTTATACTCTTGTCTCCTAAATTTGGCCTGACTGCTTATTGTCAGCTACCAAAGTTGAGAAAAGGGGTAATTTACTAAGCCCTTTACTGGACCCTATACCATGTTGGTGGCCTTATTAATAGTGGTAGGTGCATACTTACCCCTAACAAATAACTCACTTTCCAACATATTGCATCTGCCTACAGGGGTTACTATCATTGAGGGAGACTTCAGTGATGTAATGGTGCCTGAGATTGACTGTGCTGGGCATCAGATGGGGTGGGGGGAACCGATGTTGGTTGCATCAGTAGGCTGACTCTATGGCACTGTGTGACGCATGGGGCATATAGAATCTGGACTATGATTACACCCATATGTCCACATCGCATAAATCAACCTCCTGTTCCTTCTGACCCCAGATCTCGCCCTTACTACAGGATCCCAACACAATAAGCATTTTTTGACTGAGGAAATGCAGGCCTTTGGGATCTTAACAAGCATTCAGTGGACTCTTCATGCACACTTTGGGCAGCAGGGAACCCCGAAAATATGTGCAGCTCTTATACGACCACCCACGAGCGCAAGTCCAAGTTAACGGAACCCTCTTCTCCCCCATCCAGAGTGGCAAAGGAAGGAGAAGGGGCAGCCCGCTGTTCCCCCTTCTTTTCACCCTATCCATAGAACCCCTTGTGGTGTTGGTTCGCTGCAATGTGCAGTTCTTTTGAATTCAACTGGGGAATGGTGACTGATTACCGGATTATCCTGTACCCAGATGATATCCTTCTGTTTCTCTCATGGACCTCTCTAACGGGACCTCTCTTGATGCAGATGCTAAATCTTTATGTGGGGGCCTCCGAACTCACAGTCAATCTAACCAAATACGTCTTCTTCCCACTTAAAGGAGGTGAAGACCTCATCAAATAGCAGTCGGAATTGCCGATCTGCAGGCTCAGTTTCCACTACCTAGGATTAAGCATATCCCTAAACCTGAACTTAACATTGATGTTGAAACTGATTGGAGTGGGAATATTAAAGCCTCAGTTGCTCAGGACGACGATGGACTTAACTAAATGGGCAAAACTCCCCATAAACATCCTGGGTAGAGTAGCTCTATTTAAAACGATGGTGTTGGTACATATGCTCCATGTCCCTTAAAATGTTTCCCTGTTCATCCCACAGACATGGTTTAGAGAGCTGTCAAGGAAAAGATGTGCTTTGCTCTCGCAGAAGTGACTGCCTCAGCTGGCTTTTGGTAAATATGTACAATCAATATTTGATGGTGACATGGGCATGGCAGACGTCTGCCTTTATTATTGGGTGGTGAATGACTGGCTGAACGGTGTGTGGCTTGATCCTGCTTTCCATCTAGAAGTGGCTTCACTGGATCAAGAGGCAATTGTGGGATTTCTCCGTGGAAATCCCATTCCATGTGCTCTACCAAAAATAACTAGAGCTGTCCTGAAGGTCTGTGCTGAAGTAGACGGGTTGGGATAGAAGACTCACTCTCGAGACCTCCCCTTGGGCAGGGTAGGTGGCTGCCCCACACAGCAACTCTAGGGGGGCTTCAACAGTTGGGATTTCATTGGCATAACAAAACTGGGAGACTTATGGCAAGGAAACCACATAAATTCCTTTGCGGACTTCCAAGAATAATTTAACCTACATGTTGGAAATTGGGATACTGGTTGAGTGGGATGAAACCCTACTTTCAAGCAGCAACCACAATCTCTTTCTGGGTGAAACACAAGTAAACCCCAAATTAACCTGTGATTAACCTTCTGATAGCATAGCACTAGCAGTCAGGATTAACTTAAAGGCAGTGTGTATTTATGCAGCACTTCAAACAGTAATAAAGTGCAAACACAACACAATAAAAATCCCACGCAAGAAAAATCCCACGCTAATTTAGAAAAATAGAGCACAATTTGATAAATTATGTGAGATCAAAATGACAAAAATCTAATCAGTAGAACCAAAGATGTGCAATTTCAAGGATGTACATAAAAATAGTGCAAAGAAGCGCAAGGGGGCCGATTACGATGGCGGGCAGGCTCAAGTCTGGCTCCCATCGTAGCAGGGACCTGGACCGCCCACCTGTAAGGCGGCGGTCCCGCACCCCTTATTACGATACGACCGCCACCATGGCGTTTGCATCCAGCAACTTAACATTGCGGCAGCTGCTGCTGGCTGCAGCACCCGCCGCGCTGCTAAATGGCCATGTTGTGCATTTCCCTGCACAACGTGGCAGGCAACATGCGGTGCCTGCCAATTTGTGCATGGAAATATCGGGGGGGACCATGGGTACCCCCCCAGTGCACAACTACCTCCCCCCAACCCAAGGGGGGCCCGCAAGGGGCCCCCAAAACCAATCATCGCCAGCCTTTCCATGGCGGTTCCACGACCATGGAAAGGCTGGCTGAAGCCCACATTGTAATTTGGCGGACGGTGCCTGCTAGGCACCGCCACCATTTTACACAATGTGGACCATCCGTCAGGCAATCAGGAAGAGTGGTGGGTGGTCTTTGCGCCCGCCACGGTCGCGGGCTGATTTCCCCCGCCATCATGATTTGGTGGGGGGGAAATCGTCATCCGATGGCGGGGGGGCCGCCACCGCACGGCTGGCAGTGGCGGGCCCTACACCATCATAATCAAAGTGGCACTGTAGTTACCTGGTCATGCCGGACCATATGGCACCACTGGGCCTTGTGTTAACACAAAAATGGATATGAGGCATTGATCCAATACTCTGCTACAGAAGGCGTTTTTCAAATTTGCCAAAATCATCCGGCATCAACACCAAGATGTTTCAGAAACCTTATGATTTCAGTGAACAGATGCCACAGGTTAGCACCCTACTCTAAAACGTAGTATCCTACTGTAAAGTGTGCTCCACCTCTAGTGCAGTTGATCATCTGCCACTTTTATGGGTAGAGCAATATCTTGTACGATAAAGACATATCAAAGGATGTGGTCAAGGTTGGGACATTTACAAACAATTGCTGCTAGAGAGGATTGCAAACAATTGAAAAGAGTATGTTATTTCAAGCATTTTGAAAGTATGTATACTTTTACAATAAAAAACAGCCCCAGCCTCATGTCCGTTAATCTCTTAGGTGCAGAGGACCAGGCCATCCTTCGCACTGGTACTTGTGTGCTTCCGGCCATCCTTGGGATCTGTCCGGGGTTGTTTTCTTAATTGGAATGTTAATCAGCGTGCATGACACGCTGACTTAATTACAGAGAAAACAAAAGTGAAATGAACCAATTGGCTCATTTTACTTTCACTGCATTGGTGATTGTGGGGGATATCTCAGCCCCCGCGCACTGGTTCAGAGGGGAGAAGTATCATTATTAAGGGGAGAATCTCCCGTTTCCAATGGTACCTTTCCCTAGTTGTTCCCTGCTTGGTGATTGCTGAAGGAGGGAGATTCCCAAGCAGTTATTCACCCTCTAGATCCCTGGGGACTATTTACTGTGGGGGGCGCTTCCCCCCTTGCAATGGCCTAGTGTTCACCTCTGCCCCAGGCCCAAAATGTATTTCAGCCCCCTGGGGGCATATTAGAGGTTTTTACCTCCAATCTGCCCCACATGAGAGGTGGCAGAAAGCCCATTAGACAACAAATCATATGAGGGGTGGTGAACCCAGGCATTGGGCCTAGCCCCCATCCCTCCCACAAAACACCCAGTAGTCTTTCTGCCCCGTCAGGGGCAAAGTGGAGGTGTTTTCCTCCAACCTGTCCTTAGGGGTGGGAAGAAACCCCGTTAGACTACCAGTGAGTGGATTTTAATGGATGGGTGCCCCCCTCACAATGGCCTGGTGCTCCCACCTACCCCCAGACCCAAATATCTTTCTGCCCACACAAGGTAAATCTGAGGTTGTAACCTCCAATCTGAGCGAGGGGGGACAGAAAGCCCATGAGACACCAGGAATGATTCTTTTGAGGAGAAATAGGTGGGGGCCACCCGCCTAGGTATTGGGCCTTACCCACCCCTCAAATAACATGCAACAGCCTTTCTGGCCCCCAGTGGTCTTTAACTGCAGTCTGCCCCAGTGAGAGGGGCAGAAAAGCCACAAGACACCAGAGAGTTTTTTTATTGCTACATGGTATAGGGATGGCCTGCCCACCCACCCACACATCGGGCCTGGCCTCTACCTCCAATATGACCCCAACGGTCTTTCTGCCCACCTGGGAAGTTAAGCACCCCCTTCTTTTTGGCAAGAAGGGAAATTTTGATTTTGGATGCTTTTTTTTAAAATTTCCTATGGGTAGCAGAGTTGGGCTAAGTTCCAATATCATGCTACTTGTATGCTGAATGGCTTCACAAAAATTGCACATTTACCTTGCATTTCCATGACATAAACTTCTGTAATCAGCAGGAATCCAATAAATTCCTACCACGCAGCATTCCTCAACTTGTCTCGATACTAACGCTATCCCACTTGTGTGACTTGGCCTAGTGCCCCTGAAAGGCACAAATCAAACCAGGGTCAATAAGAGTCGTCCGCGAGACTCTCATTGAACATGGGACGTGCTTGCCTGTTGCATGTACTAGACCAAGCCAATCAAGTAAGGATCAGGATCAGTGGGGATATGCTGCGAAGTAGGAATTTTGTGGATTCCTGCTGATTCCGGAAATTTACGTCACTGAAATTCCAGGAAAATGTGCAATGTTAGGCAAAGTTTGAGGTTTGCAGGGCATTGTTGGTAAGACAGCTTTATGGGATCCACGTGAGGCATACCACCCTGGACTCCCCTGGGTGTCTAGCTTTCAGAAATCTCTGGGTTTGGTAGGTTTCCCTGGGTGGCTGTCGATCCTCCAGCCAAAAAAATGCTGCTCCCCCATTGCCAAATCAGATCATTTTTGTGAAAGGAAATGTCTGCACATTGTAATTTGGGGCCTCTCCTGTTGTGGGCACGAAGGCTACCCCCAAAATTGAAGTACCATTTATAACAAAAGACTTAAGAGAGTGCTGGGTGGAAGGAAGTTTGTGGCTCCCCACAGATTCCAGAACTTTCCATTACAGAAATGTGGGAACATGTGTTATTTTAGTCAACATTTGAGGTTTGCAAGAGATTCTGGGTAAAACATTCTGGTGAGAGACTTGCAAGTCATCCTGTCCTAGATTCCCCTAGGTGTCTAGTTTTAAACAAGCATGTGCAATGCAATCGGTCTCGCCTTAGGGACCTTATATGTATGTAGCTATGCAGCACATTTGCCTGGGTGCTGAAACATCTACTGTTCTTTAACATGGAGGTAAAGTAAGCACCACACTGCGTGACACGCCAGGTATGGGAACACATAGAGAGAAATATTGCTTTTCAGCTGGAAATGGTATAGTCCAAAGCTCTGTTTTTAATATGAAATCATGGCCTTTGGTGATCATATCACTAAAAATACAAGATTTGAAAAGAATATTATTGTCTACAGGTGCTCGTGGAAGACAATTTCAATGGACTGGAATCTAGAGAATGCTAAAGTGATTCTGGTATTTTACTGACTTCTGCTGGTCGTTTTCTATCAAGACAGTTAAATAGAGGCAGTTTCCAGAAAAATAAAAAAAGAAAGTCCCTCAGCAGAAAACAGTTCTGGTATTTTACTGACCTCTGCTTGTCGTTTTCTATCAAGACAGTTAAATAGAGGCAGTCGAACAGAAAAAAAAGTCCCTAAGCGGAAGCATACAAGTCCTAGTGCTGATCTACAGAGCCCACAAAGTACATACACATACAAGTATATACCAAAGTATATACAAGAGGTCTCGAATGCTCAACCTTAAAATGTACAGGTTTGCTGGGGTTTTCTAGGTGGCGGCTGGGCTACGGCTACATTTCACAACTACCCACTTTGCAAAGCACAGGTCAGTTTTGAGTGGAAAAATGTGATGTATCCATGTTGCATTTTGGGCTGTTTCCTGTTGTGGACACTAGGCCTACTGGCACAAGTTAGGCACCATTTTTCATCAGAAGACTTGTGTGAGCATAGAATAGTAGAATATTTATTATAATCAATTGGATTTTGCTGCATTTGTGTCTTCCAAATGTAAGCCAGTATGTAAGAAAGAAGACATTTTGAAATATACCCTCTAAATCATATGCTTGTACGCGTACCGACAAATTCAGAGATGTACAAATAAGATTGCTCCTAAACTGCATATCTTGAGCCCATTTCAGAAATACAAAGGTTACCTTGATACCTATTTTTCCCGCTACATATTTCACCATATGAATTGGTCTATACTCAATGCACAATGAAAACAATGCACAATGAAAACCCATTGTACGGTGCAGCTCAGTTGTTGGCTCTGGGTACCTTAGGTTCTTGGAGAACCTACAAACCCTGTATATCCCCACAACTAAAAGGGTCTAGCAAATGTAATGGTACATTACTTTTGTAAATCGGTTGCCGTGACAAACATTTACAGATGAAAACTGTTAGAAATTGGGTCTCTAGTTGGCAGTGGTTTGCACCCTGTCCAAGTAGGGACCCTCACACTAGTCAGGGTAGGAGTCATATGACTAAGATAACCTCTGCTCACCTGCTTGTTAGCTTGGCACAAACAGTCAGGCTTATCTCAGAGGCAATGTGCAAAGTATTTGTATACACACACACACCCACACACACGCACACAGTAACACAGTGAAAATGCTACAAAAGGGGTTCACACCAGTTTAGAACGTTAACCAATATTTATCTTAACAAAATAACACCAAAACAACAAAAATCCAACATACACAAGTTAAAGTATCACTTTTAAAAGATTAAGCAAGATTAGTCAATATAAATCAATGGATGTGTTTGTTTTAGCACAAAGTACCATAGATGCATCAAAAATCAAAGATGAGACAAGGCGCAGGAGCGTTGAGGCCCCAGAAAAAAGAGATGCATTGGTTCCTTAATACACTGGGAAGGTCACGCGTCAGTTCCCTACTGGCAGGATAAGTGATGCATTGTAGATGAAGAATTGGTGTCTAGGGCCGATGTGTCGAAAACTGATCTGCTGCTTCAATATGACAGCAGCGAAGCAGGCACTGCGCAGATTCTCCAATGGCGAAGCAGGTGCTGCGCTGGAGTCATAGCTGGTGTCACATACATTGGTGGGATGGTGCTCGACACTCACAATGCAGCAATTTTTCTGATGCGCTACGATGGCAAGCTGGGACCTGTGGTGAGAGCCGTGTTTGATGTGTCGAGCAGGAACCATGCTTCGGGGCAGAACGTGGCGATGCATCAATCTTTTGCAACCGTGCATTGTTAAAACAGGTGCTGGGAGTCAATGCGGGGATTTTCTCCTTAAGATCACCAGGTTACACATTCAAGGGCCAAGGAACTGGAGTTGGCACCACTTTGCAAGTCACTGCTTTCTGCCTTTGAAGTAGGCAAAATTCAAAGGAAAGTCTTTATAGTGCATAAGACCCTACCTTTCCCTGACCTGGCTCTGGACACACTACAGGGGGATGGAGACAGCTTTGTGTGAGGACAGGCACAACCCTATTCAGGTGGCCATGACAACTCCTCCCACCACTTTAGCTCAGGAAGACCCATCAGCCTGGTGATGGGCCATCAGGA
The DNA here is from genome assembly GCF_964204655.1 of Triturus cristatus. Taxonomy (NCBI): domain Eukaryota; kingdom Metazoa; phylum Chordata; class Amphibia; order Caudata; family Salamandridae; genus Triturus; species Triturus cristatus. The sequence goes on along the minus strand of NC_140580.1, from coordinate 30,837,871 downwards.
TATGCAGGGCACACCTCAGCTTCCTTTGTATGACTGCCGAGAGTGAGTGCACAAGAGCCCAACTGTCAGCCAACCCAGACGTGTATTCTAAAAGCAGGCAGGGGCACAGAATCGTTAAGAAAGAAAATGCCTGCATTCTAAAATTTATGTTATGCTATGTTAAAATAGTTCTAAAGCGCTCGAATAACCATGGGTTTCTTGGCGCTGAATGGGAATAGCAGTGTATGTGAGACTAGAGGTTAAAAAGCCATGTTTTTGTTAGTTTCCTAAAACTCAATAATGTGGGAGCTACTTTAATATTTTTGGGCAGACTGTGCCAGAGAGCCGGAGCTTTTTTCTTTTAATCTCTGTCGCTACTGGGAGCCTCCTCTTATGGCCCTCTCCTACGGGTGTAACCTTGGAGGGTGGTGGGAGGGTCACCATCTTGGAGATGTGTGGCTCCACTTTGAAGTGGCTCGACCTGTCCTTAGCTTATTTCTACCCTCAATCTCCCTTTCCCTTCAGGCCCAGAATGCTGTTTTGTGCTCCTCCCCCATCTACGAGGAGCCACATGCCAGAATGCTGCTCTCTTAGGTCTACTCTGGTACTACTGGAGTCATGACATCTTCTTCCATCCACTGCTTAGGTTGCCATCTTTTCAACAGAAAAATACCAACCATCTGTTCCTGTTTTAAGATTCTGCAAAGGCCCTGACGTGATTCTTGAGTAGAACTTTATATGAAATTGTCTGTATTCATTTGTATCATGCCCTTTCTGTCTTTCTTTTTTTAAATCATCAGTTGGGTCATTGGGGCAGTTGTTTTACATGTTTTAAAGTGTTTTCTCCTAACATTTACGGTATAAAGTGTGCACTGATAAGGCTTTAGGTGATGTTCCTAATTGTGCCAGTAGGGACATAAAATACTAGTCATGGTTGCAGGGCAGGTGCTAGGCATGGGCAGTGTGGGCGGCTGCCCTGCGCCCTGCTCCTGTTCACAGCTCCAGGGCCACCAGGCCCAGGGAGCAGCAGAGGTGGAGTGCTGCAAGGTCCAGGGGACAGGGAGGGCCCCTTCCCCTGGGTCCTGCAGCCATGGGGCTGAAAGGGCTTCAGAAATCTAATCACTGTATCTGCATGATAACAGCAATTACATAGGTGCTTGGAGTGCCCTTAAGCGTGAAGTGAGCCCTGCCCCTGGATTTGAATGAAAAGCAGTATGTGCTGCAGGGCTCACAACAAAAGAAAGAGTCATGTCCCACCACCAATGGGCATTACTCACCTAGGAGGAAAGGGATACATGCCATCAACATTTTATTAAGCATATTTCTTTACCACACAGAAGCGTTATGACTTAGTACACTGAATTATATCACTCAATTGAGATGTATCTATTAAAAGAGAGAGTTTTTAAATATGAACTGATAAACATTACTGCCGTTGCTATCATGGCAGTGGAATACGTGAACTTAGAGCAAGGCCACTGGAATTGTGTGGCTGTAAAGGATCATATCAGGTAGCAGGGCTTACTAACTTGTGCAGCAAGAAAAGCCATATTATGGGCATAATACAGCACATATTGTGATAGTATTACCTAATTATTTTGTCATTTTTACACGTTATTACTATCTGGACAATGGTTTCATCCCCCTAGTGCCAGTCTGAAACACAAATACAGCAATAAGCAACAGAAACATGATCAGTCAGCCTTTGCGAAGGGCTTCAACTGTGCAGCAACAAGTGTTTTGCAGCGTTTTTAGTAATGTTACATCAGTTTGAGCTAGACACATTTTTTTGTTAAAAGCTCCAGATTATACAGAAGATGGCATATGTGGCAAATCTGGCAAATCCATCATTATGTGGAAAATGCAGCAACTTCAAAATTGCCTAATTTCATTGGCCCTGCCTAAGAGGCATATCAGGGTTCATGTGCACCCTATGTGTGGCGAGATTCTTATTAAATATGGAGCAAAGTTAAAGTCTATTACATCAAACACAAGAGGTGTCTGTACAGTGCACACCCTGAACACATGTAGTTGAAAGTGCTCTGATGTGTGATAATGGGTAAAATGTATGCTAGTGAAATAAAACATTTGCCTTGGATCACACAATTTGGCATTGCATGGAAGCCAGGATTGAGCCTAGGTTTTCCATCTTCTCACTGTACAATTCAGCCTCTACATGAGTATCTCTTTATGGCATTAAAGCTTGATGTTTCATCTTTAATTCTTGAAGGATGAGACTAAAGTCTGGGTGACAGGAAGGGTCCACATTGTATTTTTGTCAGTTTTACATACCTCAAACCTTGGACATGGACATAAGAGCGCTTCACAACAGACAAAGACCATGTTAACTGTTTTTCAGCACTGTGATTTGTCTGAATTCACAGGATGCTGATGCGAGGCCGGGATTCAAGCCTGGCTCCCCATGATGCATGATGGGCAGCTGTAACCACTAAGCTGCATCGCCTCCTGTGAAAGCTCGGCTCATTTTTGGCTGGAGGCTCCGAAAAGGATCATGACCTGACCCGAGAGCAGAGAGGAAAAAGGGAGAAATTGATGTAAAGAGGGCAGAACCAGGAAACCAATTCGAGACAAGAGAAGGTGAGGATGGGTCGAAGGTGAGAGGAAAGGAGTTGAGCATTGAGGGGAAAGATGGCAATAACACCTCACCATGGGACTCCAACTGATGGCTGGCTGAACTCTGACCCACGCCCAGAACCCACACCAAGAACCTCAGAATAATCATTGACAGCAAACTGGACATGACTGCACAAGTCAACGCCGTCACTGCCTCCTGCTTCCATACCCTGACGATGCTAAGGAAGATCTTCACATGGTCACTCATGCCCTAGTCGCAAACAATTTGGACTATCGGAACACCTATGGCGGAATCATCAAGCTACTTAATAGAAGACTACAACTATCCAGATCTCAGCAGCCGGACTCATTATCAACCTCCCACACAGAACTCACATCATACCAGCTTATTAAGTGAGCCGGGTCCGTCCAGGTCTCAAACCTGGGCGTAATTAAAAATTGACGTTGAAATGGGTCTCTATTTGGCCTTATATTCATGCCCTAAAATCTAGAGGCAAAGAGACGTAGTGACCTCTGAATAATGAATGTGAAAATTTTAAGGTAATTCATATCAGCGATTTAATTACAATGTATGTTTCCCATGTCTTTCTTAATCTTAACCTGGCATTCCCTAAGAGTGTTTGCTATTTCTAGGACGATGTGTTCTGTATTTTTATCATGGAACACATTATTCTTGTATAGCACACTCTTTGAACTGAGTCGCCTCCAGTTTTTTATCACGGGCCACGATTGCGAGATCTGGCGTTGAGGCTGAAGGCATTGCCAGTTTCACATAGTTCCTGTCAGTGGGTCAGAAAAGGGTTCAGAATAGAAAGTCATCCAGTACTTTGCCTCTGCAGAGTGCACAGCACAATGTTCACTTATTCCAGTTGCAATTTTGATTCTGTGCAAATACGTGTGAAGGAGGTACACAGTTGTCAAACTATGGACAAAGCGAAAGTAAAAGAAACTGCAGTGCTTACAGGTGAGTGGGTGTGTTGTGTGTTTGGGGGGTGGTGAAGTGAAGGCGATGAGAAAAAGTGCATTCAGGAGACAGCGAAAAGAGGGTGCTGAAGAGGAAAGAGGTGAAGTGTAACATATGTTTGGAGAAGATGTGGAGAGAAAATGGTCATGCATGTCCAACATAGAGTGAAGATAATGGGCGTGATTGTGACCCTCTGAAGACCACTACCCCTTCCACATGCCTCAGTAATATTTAATTCACAGTGTCATAATTAAAGCATTTTCAATATTAATCATCTACAACATGATCATTGACAAAGCTAATAGTCTTGGTTGGTTTTGTTATGTATCTGGATGTATTAACAGAGTACTTAAGGAGGAGCCAAAATACTGTTTTGGTGGGGCACTCTGGCAATCACAGAAATCTAGTTTACATGTTTACTCCACACCTGTAAATACAAAAGCCATGCCCCTTTTGGAGACAACTCACTTTTTCCTCCCACTTATAGCCCTGCATCACACCACACCTGAGGGAACTCCACTGGCTCCCGATACACAAACGCTCAATTCAAACTTCTCACACACACATTCAAGGAGCTACACAACTGAGGTCCCACCTACATGAACAGTCACATCTTCTTCCACCAATCACCCAGGCAACTCCCCTCTGCAGCACTCGTACTTGCACACATCCCATTCATACATAGAGAAAAAAATCAGGAGAATATCGCTCCTAAAGAGAGGAACGGCCTCCCACTCCACATCAGAGCCTCCTTCTCTCTTCTTGATTCAACAAGAAGCCGAAGACCTTGCTTTTCAATTAATCAACCTACCATAGGCGTGGCTAGGTACGCACACAGACTTAGAGCCAGGATACCCTCACGGGAGATAGTGCACATTCCAAATACACATTACAGCATGGACATAAGTGGCAGAATCAGTAAGAGAAGTTAAGATGCTTGGGGAGAGCTGAGAGGTGAAGAGGATATAATGCAGGGGTGAAGTGAATATATAAGAGGGAGCTGAACCAGCAATCATGGGAAATAGGTTGGGCAAGAGATCACTTGAAATGTAGAGTATGGAGTAGAGAGGTTGATGTACATAGGCAAAATCAGCAAAAAACATAAGAGGCTGGAGATGAGGTAAATATGTTTTTGAACCAGTGTGTGTTGCTATGTCAGTTGAGCCTTCTACTGAAGTTTACAATTTTCTATCTCTTTATTTTCCATGTAGCAATTTCTTTTTTAAAAAGTCTTCGTTTTGAGAGGCATGTGTCATTCTTAAGAAAGTGTTATGATCTTGAGCCATCATTAATGTGTCTGCTGTGTATTCTATTACTCCTCTTGACCTTTCTGTTGAATCTCACTCCCACTGCGACTCTCTTCTAGTGCATGTCCTAACCGGGAATGTAGAGATCATAGCTTCTGCCTTGAACTGCCTTTGCAGTTTCTCGCTTGCTTCATCATACGTTCCTACCAATGGAAAAACTAAAAAAACAGATGTGGTTGTTTCTTTGCCCCAAAAAACCTTCAGCAGGCTTAAAACCACTCAGCATCTGTTGACACCTCTTTGCTACCTTTTTCTCAAATGTCCCACAATAGTATTCTGTAAAAGGAATAACGTAGTACTACATTGTGAGTCCTTTTCTTTGGGTCTGGGCAGCAGGTGATTAACTGTCAGCATCTGTAGAGGATCATGTTGTTTAAGATAGCTGTTTCAGAACTGACTGTTTCATTTAATTTGGATAAGAGGTATTTCTTTTAAAAACTTGTCCTTCCAAAGGTGGCAAAAGTGAGCAGTCAGTGAATACTTCAGGAGGTGATAAAGGTATTGGAATTCAAATACAGTATTGCACATTAATTGCACCCGATAGCAGTTTATCCAGCCAGTGCATCTCTGTCTTTTAAAATGGACTGATTTAGAGAAGGTATTTATGGAATGAAAAACTAAAAATGTGTTCTGTGACTAATAGTCCCCCAATACCCAACAAAGATATGTCTATGTGTGCAAAGTGTCCAGTAAAGTGATAACAGACAGTAGTCCACCCTGCAAGACTTTAGTGCTTTGAGCCCCAAGAAAGGGACTACATTCAGCTAGGGAAAGTAGAGAATACACAGTTAACTGAGAGTTCCATGACCGGGCCACTTGGTGAGATTATGTTTTTTCTTGCTGTGTGTAAACTGAGCTCCTTAGTTGGGCAGTCTGACCGCTAGTGCACAATCCAAAAGGCTGCTGCAGTCTTAAGCTTGTTGCACACAGACTCCGTCTTAGTGTGCTCACAAGGCCAGCCAGCTCATTATCATGTGCAGAATGACAATGGACTGGCCTGTGTGAACACAGTATGATGTGTGCCTAGTCCCTCAACAGATAATCTGAGACTTCCGGTAGGACAGGGAGGCCTGGGAAATGGCTAATTTTCAGGACGACAGTTAGAATTGGCCTCCTGTGGGAGGTGAGGAGAAGAAGGGGGTTGTACAGGAGTTGAGGGCTGCGGGGGAGGAGGGCAGCTAAGAAGTGAGGGGACATTCCATACAGCACATCAATTCACATGGAGTGATATGCCAAACACTGAGCATAAGCATGTAGGTAGGCAGTGGTTAGGGAGGTAGATCTTGCATTGGAGGTTGGAAGACCAAAGGTGTTTTGGTTAGATATCAGGGGAGGGACTGGAGTGACTTAAGAATGATGTAAATGGCCTTGCATTCAATTATCTCTTCAACCAATATCCATTGGATTTGCCTAAGGGCAGGCAAGATTTGGTTATTAGCTATTGAACTAAATGTGAGTCGAGTGGCACTGTTCTGGTCTCTGCAATTTGGAAAATGTCTTAGATATTAGGTACATGTGTCTTTTTTTTTTAAGCAACACCTCCCCCAATGTACTTCTTACACGTTGTTACATTTCCTCTCAATATAGCTGTAAACTGCAAATAATCTACTATAGTAAGTCCTTTTGTGTTACTGTAATGCATCTCGTTAGTGACTGTCTCTCAGTACAACTTAGGCATCTTTTTTCCATGGTCACAAACAGTTTTCTTTTTTAGCCATCTGTTCTGTATACCCTTAAATTTGGTCAACTCTTTACATCTTTTAACAAGCATTGTCAAAGCCAGTAGGTGTTGCCTATGTGAGAGCTATTGTCTTTTTCAATGTCTTTCAGCTATGTAGTGCAGCATGGCTGCTGTGCAGCATGGCAGAAAGGTAGCAAGAAATTGCTATGAAGGAGCCACTGCTGGCCATGTCAAAGTGATTTTATCTGATCGGACGGAGAAAGTGATTTTTTCTTGTGGAACGAGGGAAGCAACAACTGGTGAAGGGATGGGTGAGGCTGGGTAAGCCACAAAGGGGGAAAGGAAGAAAAAAAAGTGCTATGACATGGCCAGCACTGCCCATATCAGTGCTATTTTATTCTGTTGGGAGGAGGTCATTGCAAGCATCAACATGGGAAAGAGGCGGGTGAGACAAAAATATCCCCTACATTTTCTGACCAACTTTCCCTCCTTCTACGTGTTAGTTGTCTACCTATTTCGTGTGCACCATCTTTTCCCCTTCCCACATGAAATATCTTTGGGAAGACCAGGCCTAGGTAACATGTGCCATACCAATGGTCCGGTAATCGATAATATGCTTTGTTCCCACAGATAAAATATAATCCAGGGAATACCAGATCATTTCCTCCTTTAAATCCCCATGCTCCCATGATTCTATGAGTATCATGGCAATCACTAACACCTACAAAATAGTTATCATACACAGTTTGATTTCTTCTAATACACAATTTCCCTTTCTGAGGCCAATCTAAAGCCATAGCTGGGCTAGTTTCTCCTTTCAAATGTTTTTCTCTTTCAACATCCCAGACTCACTTTTCTTCCTTTCCCTCAGGTATCTTCCTTTGCATCTTTATTCTCCTTTCTTCTACCATATCTAAAAAAGTATTTTCTTCTCTCTTCAGACTACAAGTGAGATTATTTCTAAATACTAATTCTAAAGTTAATTCTCTAGTTTCTAGGAAAAATTCACCCAAAACTTTACCAGGTTTTACCCTATTCAATTCAGGAACTACAGGTACTTGTGAATTTTTTTTATCTGCATCAGAAAAATAATATTCTAGTTTCCCTGTTTTATAAAACAAACTCGCTAATACACAACATGTTATTCCATATGTCACTGGAAGGTGGTGGTATGTGACTCCCTCAGATACTGATGCAGGCAACTGCATGCAGACATAGCAATCTCTCACATCCATGGTTTTTACATATTCATACAACAATTTTGAGAAGACATTGTTAGAAAAATCAGTTATGGACCTATCCTTATGTAAGTAAGTTCTATCTATTTCTTTAGTTGGATAAATATCATGAACCTTTTCTACATTAGACTTCTTTTCACTATGATCTTCTATTGTTTCAAACGTTACTTTAAATGAAACTATTAAAGCTAATGCACTCCACAGAAGCATTAGTAATCCTGTACAACAGCAACACACCTTGCACCATCTTCGAAGGAACACACATGTAGATTTTCTACCTTCTGTGTTTGCCATTTCGGAAAATGATCAGTGTCTTTTGACGTAGCCTTGTCTACTCACAACTAGTTTGTCTAAACCCAAGGCTCTAGGCGCCTACTTGGTTCCTTTCTAATATGTCTCTTATTCAGTATTTTTCAAATTTTCTCTTCTGGAACACCTTGGTTCCCTCAATTTGGCATTCAATCGTCTTTTACTTTATTCTCACAGTCTTGATTCCGAATTTCCTGAACATCCGTCTCTTCTCCGATGTCGGACAAGATAACTCTCAGGATTTCCGAATCTTCGTCTTCTTCAACCACTTCTGGTATAGTCACACCTAGACTTCCTTGGCTGTCTGCTTCCTCTTGTATTTCAGGAAGTGCCATGTATGTCCATTCTGGTGACTTATACTTCTGGTTGGGTTTCTTAGTCCGTTTTTCCTTCTTCAAGGATGTCTGATCAGTGTCTTTTGATTTCTCTTGGCTAGACACCTCATTCACTTGTTCAGCTCTAGATGAATTTACTCTTGTCAATCGATATCTCAATCTCTTCATCTTGTTTGGTAGCTTCTTTCTCCACAACTTTCCGTTTTCTATCTAATTTTATCACTCCTCGTGTTTTTTCCACGCAATCTTCCTGCTGACTGACTGTCCCTTCTTCTACCTGGATGTGTGGTTTCCCTACACCTCCTCGGGGTTATTCCGCAACAATCTTTCCCTCTCTCTCTGTATCTAGTACCTCACCATCTACTTCTGTGGTTTCAAGTGGAATTTCTCTCGTTTTTACATGTGTAGCTTCTTTATCGAAAATTTCTTTAACAGTCTCTTCGCTGTTTTCTTTTACTCTTTCATGCACTTGTACTTGTTCAGTATCTGGCTCTGAGCTAGTGTCAGAAATCTCCAATCTCCTTCTTAATGGGAGATTTTCTGGTGCTATAACTGGACTTGATTCTAACTCCCCCCTTTCAGGAGTTGGTCTTGTTCTTGTTTCTTCTGAATCTGACTCGGAACTGGTATCAGATTCTTCAAAGTATTCTCCTTCACTGTTATTCGCTGGATTAGGAATTCTTAAGGTATGACTAGCATGAATCCAATTCTTTACTCCTGCACATTTCACAGCTGTTGTCATGGTCAAGATTACTTGACACGGTTTACCCCACCGTGGGACCAGACAATTTTTTCTTCTGTGCACATTAACTCTCACCCAGTCTCCTGGACTTAGGTCATGAGCTGGTTTTCTCTCAAGAGTGGTTGCATCCGATCCAACCCGATGAAACACAGAATGAACGGAATCAGCCAACCCCTTGCAATAATCCAATACCAAGTCATCAGATATAGGCAGTAGTTTGTTGACAGGAATGTCTCATTGCCCTCCCCATTACTATTTCATGGGGACTCAATCCAGTATTTCTATCAGGGATAGATCTAATAGTCATGAGCACTAGAGGCAAGACATCAGGCCATTTCAAACCTGTGGCTAAACACATTTTTCCCAATCTATTTTTAATGGTGCCATTCACTTGTTCCACCACACCAGAAGCCTCTGGGCGATAGGCACAATGCAGTTTCTGCTGTACATTCAATGCTTCACAAATCAATTTCATGATTTAATTATGAAAATGCTTTCCTCTATCTGATTCGATCATGACTGGAAAACCAAATCTGGGAATGAATTCTCTCAATAGTAGTTTTGCTACAGTTATTCCATCACTCCTCCTAGTTGGGTTTGTCTCCACCCATCGTGAAAATAAGCAAACTACCACTAAAACATACCTCAGTCTGTTGCAGGGGGGCATTTCAATGAAGTCAATCTGTATTCTGGTGAAAGTCCCTCCTTCTCGTCCTATCGTTCCTAGGCTCACCACTGTCTTCCTTCCAGGATTGTATTGCTGACAGATACGGAATCTCTGACATAGGCTCTCAGCTACGAGTCTAAACTTTGCATTATACCATGTCTGTTTGAAAAGCCTAATCATAACATCCCTTCCTACATGGGCTTGTCCATGATACATCCGTGCCATGGTAGAGACCATGCTATCAGGCATTACTGGTCTTCCATCCTGATAAACCCAAACGTGATCTGTTTCTCTGGGTGCACATCCTGACTTTATCCACTGTTTCCTTTCCTCATCTCCCACTTCTTCTTGTAACTGCATCACCTCCTCCCATGTATTCACAGTGTTAGTAAGAAGCAAGGGACATAAATTCATTTCCTTTTCCCTGCCTCGATTAACTGAATTCTGATTTTGTGTGCAATATTGTGCCATGTCATTGGCAAACTCGTTCCCTGCCGATATATAATCAGCAGCCTTTGAGTGTGCAGCACATTTTACTACTGCCAATTGCTTAGGCAGCTGTATCGCCTCAAGCAATTTTCCAACCACTTCAGCATTCCTTATAGGAGTTCCAATTGTCAAAAACCCTCTTTGGGACCAAATTTGCCCAAAGTCATTCACCAGACCGAAGCCGTACTGACTATCGGTGATCACAGTAACTCTCAGATTCTTTCCCAACTTACACGCTCTTGTTAATGCAAATAATTCAGCAACCTTCATTTAAACAAGATGTTTCCAGCACAGCTGCTACAGTACATACTGCGTACGCTGCACTCAAAATTCCCTCGTCTGTTCTCAAGCATGACCCATCCACAAACATTACATAGTCACTTTCTTTCAGAGGTGCATCTTTTATATCAGGACGGGGCTTAGTACAAAAATCAAGCACTTCCAGACAATCATGATCCACATCATCCCTAACTTCCACATTCTCAGCGTCAGGTAACAATGTTGAAGGGTTCACTTTTAGACATTTCACAAGGCTCACATTTGTTGCACCTAAAATGACTTTCTCATACTTAGTTAGACGAGTGTGCGTCATAAACTGAGTGCGACTCCTAGTTAAAAGGATCGCCACGTCATGACGCACAAACACTCTCACTGGATATCCCATCACAATTCCTTCACTCTGTTCCAGGCTCTTACAGGTAGCTACAACAGCTTTCAAACAACCAGGTAATGCTACAGCTACAGGATCTAATATAGCCAAAAAAAATGCAACTGGTCGTCTCAATTTTCCATGTTTCTGTACTAGTACAGAAAGCGCACATCCATTTCTTTCGCTGTAATGAAGCTCAAACTCTTTTTCATAGTCAGGCATGCCAAGAGCTGGGGCTTAACACAACCCATCTCTCAATTGTTTAAAAGCCTTCAACTCCTCTTTATTCAATTCAATGGGGTCTTTTACATCACTCTTTGTCAAACGTACCAGAAGTTTTGCAATCAGTGAGAAATTAATGATCCACTGACGGCAGTATCTAACCATTCCAAGAAACATTCTCACCTCTCTTTGGGTCATTGGAGCTCTCATTCCTTTAATTATCCTGATCCTATCTGCAGTCACTTTTCTCAGTCCTTTTTCAATTTTATGGCCTAAGTATTGTACTTCTTTTTGACAAAATTGCAGCTTTGATGGGGATACTTTAAGTCCTCCATCGGCTAAATGATTCAGCAATGCATCAGTTTCCACTACGCAGACTTCTCGCGTTCTCGATGCTACCAGTAGGTCATCGATATATTGGACTAATACTGAACGTTCGGGCATTTTGAAATCTTCTAGTGACTTCTTCAGAATCTGATTAAATATCGAGGGACTTTCTGCATACCCCTGTGGGATTCGGCACCATGCCAAAGTACGTTCGCCAAACCGGAACGCAAAAACTGCTGGCTGTCAGGGTGCAATGGAATGGAAAAGAAAGCATGGCACAGGTCAATGACTGTGTACCATTCTGCATCAAGTGGAATCTGGTATAGAATTACAGAAGGGTTTGGCACAATGGGACAACATGATACAACAATTTTATTCACCTTTCTCAGGTCTTTCACTATCCTGAAAGTTCCGTTAGGCTTTTTCAGACCCATAATCGGTGAATTACATGGGCTGCTCATTATTTCCCTCAAAATACCTTGTTCAATCATTTTGTTTATTATGGGAGTAACCCCAGCAATTATTTCGGGCGTCAATTTATACTGCGGATTATTTAGATAACTTATCCCTTCTTTGACAGTGATTTTTACAGGGTCTACATTTTTCATTAATTCCATATCTTCTCCTGTGAAATCCCATACCTCCGCTTTCACTGTTCTCTTTAATTCCTGAAGCAATTCCTCTGGGTCAAATACAGCAAATGCCTCAGTAACCTCAGGTTCCATATTGGCTATTGTCATTTTGTACAATACATCCTCATCAGGAGTCTCAAAGGCTATGCCATCTGGAGTACAGAAAATTGTGCAATTCATCTTACACAGCAAGTCCCTTCCTAACAAATTTACAGGACTGGTATCACACACAAAGAAATGGTGCATGTCTGAAAATGTCCTTATCTTAACTTTAACTGGTTCAGCAAGGTACGTTTTTATCTGTCTGTTTGAGACTCCAACTACTTGGATTGTGTCCTCCGAGAGAAGAAGATTTTTAACGACAGCTGATCTAACAGTTGAACGAGTAGCACCAGTATCTACTAGAAAAGTAATGTTTTCATCATTTATCTTTCCATCCACAAAAGGGCCTGTCTGGTCTACTTCCAGAGTTGCGCCAAGTACGCACTCTTACTCTCCTCGGCACCGTCAATAACTCTCTTCGGACTCACTCTCATTGCGTTGCAGCCAATACTGCGGAACAGCACTAGAGCGCGGCAGCTTAGTTACCTGTTCTTCGGTGTAGAATCCTGTCTCATTGCTTTATCTCTGAGAGTTTACACTCTGTGGAAAAGGCGGTTTTGGCACCTGACACTGTTGGGCAACAATCTACTGCTGTCGCTGTGGTTGACAACTCACCTCATTCTGCACCTGTGGATTTAATGATGCATTATCGCCATTAGCACTTGGGGGTTATTTACACTCGGATTTCCAATGCCCTATCTTTCCGCAGTTATGACATGGCCACTTCTTTTTGGCTTCTTCTATACTAATCTGTCCTTTTCCTTTCCCAATATTGGGTTTTTGTTTCATATTGCTCATGCCATTTGCCTGTTCAATCAGTTGGGCTTCTTGTCTTTCTGCCACATTAACCTGAGCCCACATGGCCTTTTCTTTTAGCTTACGTTGCTTGGCTTCAGTCTCATCACTAAAATACTTTGCAAGTCTCAATACTTCGTCTATCTTTTTATTTTGCCAATCCACAGTATGCTGTTTAATCAGTTCACTTACTTCAGGTCTCAACCCGTACAAAAATCGATATACAAAATTCTCACTCAAATTTTCATCACCACTATATTGTTTAAAAGCCAATAACAATCTCTCATAATAAGCATGTACAGATTCTTTTACTTCTTGATGAGTTCTATCAATCTTTACCCAATCAGTTTCTTTTGGAGGTACTTTATTTATCAGAAAGGTAACTACCTGTTCATATTTTCTCATTACCTCTTGATCAGGGGCACCTGTTTTAGGATCTCTAGGGTATTCCTGAGTAGGCCAACCAATTGTAATCTTACATTCTGCCCATAGATCTGCTGGCACAATTATGTCAAACAGACTGTTCAAATCAATCCACAGTACTTTTGATAATTTGACAAACCTGTCTACCTGCCTATACCATTCCACCGGCTTCTCGCGAAAACGGGGGAAGTCATTTGTAAATGATAATATGTCTAGTCTAGTCCAAGGAACATGCACATAGCCTCCTCCTGGGATCTCCCTCATGGGACACTCAGTTACCACTTTCTCCTTTTCTCTTACTGGGAAAGCTGCAAATGTTTGTCTGATACATTGTCTCGTTTCCGAAACCACCTGCTCTTCCATTTATTTACATAGCCCCATTTTCTTAGTAAAACAATTAGGTCTTTAATTTGCGTCATTCTTCCTGCGGTATTCAAATTCTCAGTGTCTTTTTCAGAAAAATCTACTCTGTATGGTTTCTGTAATGATTTTATTTTCTCAAAATCGATACCCATTTCACTTGCCACTTCTTCCAATTTTTCATGCAAGTTTCTCGCTCTCCAGGTTATACTTTTACATAGAAACATTAGCTCTTCGTCCTGATATGCTTTAAGTTTTTCTGTGGGAATAGTCCCTACTATCAATTCTTCCAAAGGTATTTAAAATGTTGCCACATCTAACTGTCGAGGTTCCGCATCTTTTTGCTGTAAGCTCCTTAACCATTCACTTAGTTCATCAGAAGTGGGACCTACAGGAATGATTTCACTCTTTGGTGATCCTGGTACTGATTCTGTTGTCATTAGGGTTTTATTTGTTGGACTCTGATTTACTGTTACATTTTTAGGAGTACTTAACTCTGAAGTTCCTATCTTTTGCCCCCATGGGTTTCCTCCTGTATTCCTTTCTCCTGTTTCATCTTGTTTATTACTGTTGTAAGGAATAGTTAAACAATGGTCACTATCCCTTTGCTTATCAAAGACAGGCATCACTGGTCCTATCGTTACAGGAACAGTTACAGCTTCCATATTTTTGGTCAATTCCCTAATCTTTTCAGTTAATTCCAAGGTAGTTCTGGCTAATTCAGCTGAGTTTTCATTGGTCATTCTACCGGGCAGTGTATTTTCTGATTTGCTAAAGGGATTATTTTTCCCTACCTCAGGTGACATTGGCTCAAATTTTATATTTTGTGATGATTCTTTTATTGGCGCACTTGTTGTTAACAAAGTAGAATTTGGTTGGTACGGGGGAGGATTTTTATAAAACGTCCTCGAGTACATCATCCTCCAACTCATTCACACCATATTTGTATCCTTCTGGTCCTGTATTGTTTCTCTTTTCTGTACACTTTCTACTACTAGTTTCTTCAGCATTTCTCATAGGAAACATCCCATCAGCCATATTCGCACTCCGCCATCTCCTCATTCTGTCATCATGATTTTCCTGACCACACGGTCTACCAAACATGTATTTATACCTTCCGCCACTCCGCTGTCGCTCCCTTTCATACATCTCATCTTCCCATTCTGTTAATGCCTCGAATTGAGTAGGTCTAGGTCTCGGTTCTAATCTCATCATCCTTTCTATTGAGATCCTTAATACCGCTAAATTAAATGAACCATTTTCTGGAAACGCTAAAAGTCCATCATCTTTTGTATACTTTGTCCAATTACCTAGCCAAATACATGTATGATACCCATATTTCGCAACCTTGAAGGATGCGGGCGATTTCGGTGGAGGAAGCAACTGTCCCTCTCTAGTCACAATCGGCTTGTCCTTTTTAAATAAATTCTTGATCTTCCCAAGCCAGGACTTTTTCTCTTTTTCTGGTGGATCGTAATACATCATTTTTCTTATTCTGTATCGGTAGATTTCCTCTACTACTATTCTGTGGTCTTATCCAATCGTAGCACGGTTCACACTAACGCACCAATCCGGAGTGTCTATGTCACTTTTGCAATTCTCCAATCCCAGCGCGGCTCACACTAACGCACCAATCTGGAGCGTCTACGTCTCTCTATGGCTGGCCAATCCCAGCAAGGCTCACACTAACGCACCAATCTGGAGCGTCTATGTCTCTCGATGGCTGGCCAATCCCAGCGCGGTCTTTCTGACATCAGCTTTTCTCGCTACTCCCACTTCTGCTGACCCCTCCTTTACAATTTTTATCGGCAAACTTTCTCTTGCGTTCTCTTTTACTTAAAATCTGTTAGTAACGACATAAAAACACCACCATTGTCCGCTTCGTTAAACCAAAGAAATAGTTTTGACCTTTTATACAAGAATTCCGTATTTCTCGAGAACAGCGCTTACCTCTGCCCTACCACGGAATTATTCCACTCGCCGATAAAATAGCACTTCCCTCTACCTTACCCTTCAAACAAGCATTAGTTAACCGTTTCTCTAGAGATAAAACACACGTGGAGACTACACTGCTCCTGAGAATTAAGGCCAGGGTTTCACGATAAAACCGAATGCTATTTCACTTACACACGTTCATACGGAAAATTTAGTCCATTTACACAAGAATCCTGTATTTCTCGAGAGCAGCGCTTACCTCTTCCCTTCCACAGAATTATTGCATTCGTTGATAAAGTAGCACTTCCCTCTACTTTACCCTTCTTACAAGCTTAGGTAACACCTATTACCTTTCCAGTGATAAGCGTAATCAGAGCTCACAATTGACTCCTGTTCTTAAGACCGTAATTTCACAGGTGGCCTTCGCTATCCATACACCTACTTTCACACAGAAAATCCCTATCGATAACATACGATGATGTTACCAATTCGAATCCAGACAATGCGTCGTGCGACTCCAGTCGTCACACGTTTTCCCCGTGTACCTACAGGGCAACAAGAGAATACACCGTGCGACTTCAGTTGCCACACGTTTTCCCCGTGTACCTACAGGGCATCCAACTTCCTACATCCCAGAAGTCTTCAAAAACAACATAAAATGCGACGTGACTCAACATTGAGTGTTAGAACATAAATCAATAATCAATCAAACTCAATAAGCAATAATCACCAAACCAATGCAATAAAACCATCAATCTGCTACCAGAAAACTGATACAGCGCGAAAAGGGCAAATTTACATATCCTCCCTGCGTCACAGTTCCGTCACCTACACAAGCTCATTCACGCAAGCATTCATTGGTGGGGCCCATAACACCAACATTCATACGCCTCACTCGAGTCCGCACGCAGGAGGGCAAATGAGTAATGCGCTGGACATGTGGGGGGGTACCTTATTACCAATAGGGAAGGACATTTTTATTACAGAATATACATATTTACATTAACCCCTGTAGAATCCTAACCTAAACATCAAGGCACTCCACCACTTGGTCGACGGACCAATTAGTTGGACCGGTTGATGGTGATTTAGAACCAGCTAAAACACATTAAAGCTTCGGAATCCTTTCAGTGACTTACTTAAAGAACCACAAACTCATTTTCTGTTAATCGATATGTAGTTTATCTAATTTTGTGCTTTTAGTTGCATAATTTAGCATTTCTGTCAACAAAGTTCCAATTTAATTAATCAACACAATTTTGCATGACATTTATATTTACCTATTCTTGCTATTGGGGTCGTTTCTTCTAATTCTGTTAGCTCTGCAAAATGTCTTTTGATAAATCGTCCCAATCGAATGCAAGATAAGATTCAAAATGTCCGAAAAGTTCCTTTGATCAGCACAGCATAGTCCCAAAGATATCCAAAGGACCAAGCAATTGTGCAAGCAAGTGGATCACGCAAATTCGGGACACCCCTCTGGAATGCACTCCTCCCTCGGGACACACTTAGCTAACATCTCCCTATTCTACTACCTTTTTTATAATAAAATTCTGGGCAACTTGAAACATTTATGGAGTTATGATTGGTCCATTTGGCTGATTTTATAATTTCGTCCAGTTTTCCCACTGTCTTGGGTTCCCAGAGAATTTGCCTGGTCATATTCTCAGTTTATGTCATGCTTGTGCAACAAAGTTAAATCTTCATCATAGGTGACTATTGTTTGTCCGGGTGGTTTTACTGACTGAAATCTGGCAGTCCTCCATGTTCCTATCCTTGACCAGGAACACTGTGCTCTGAATTGAGGATGCCTGGAGATCTTCTGAGCCATCTGAGTCTGCGCAGTAGACATCGCACTCACAAGACAGTGGCCACTTCCGAACTCCATTTTGTATGTCATGGCTTGGTAGGCCCGAATGCCAACTTAAGCAAAACAAACACAAAAGAATAATTAATATGTGGAAATGAAGATTCTAATGTTAAACCCACACTAATCCCTTTATATATTAGTAATTTCCTAGCTTATAGCGACATTTAAAGCAATAATACTCACCATTTGGCTCCAACTGGAACGTAAACGTCACTAAAGCAACATAAATCATGCAATTTTCTATCACCACAGCTTCTATTGTTAATAGGCGTACAAAAATTAGTTATTAAATTATTCTGCCATGCAGATAGCAATAAGTCCCACGTGTACCAAAAATGCACGTTGTCGATTAGTTTATCACAGCACGCAGTTAATTCAAATTAATATATAAATTGTTTATGTCATTAGTATTTTTCATGCAAAATAGAGAAGGTATACAAAATTTTGCTTTACCTGCCCCATCACGAGCATGAAGAAACATATCTCTAGACTACGGTGAGAAGCAGAGTTGAGGCTAGCGAAATGTGAAAGCAGGGGGATTGGGCAACCCAGGTACACAGGAAAGGTCCCTAGAGCCGCCTTCCGCATGACGCCTTTATTAATCGTCGAAGCAACTCTTCCCACTGGTATCAAGAGCTCCTCTGTAATACTTAGAAAACACTCAAAAGCTATTAGACAAATGTCAACATTACCTCAAAAAACTGTTCATGGTTTCCATGGTGCACCACTCTGGCAGATCAGATATCACCAAAATAAAGCGTATTTAGGTACATGAAGATTTAGGAGGATTGGGTAGTCGGGAGACACGCGTCTTCAACTCTTCCACATACAGACGTTTTTTGAGCTGCTGAAATTCACTGAGGGTGAGCCTCCCTGAGAGATGCTGAAGTCCAGATTTGTCAGCAGTTAAAAGCAAGCATTTGCAATGCGATAGGTTTCCCATTTGTAAAAGTAAAATCAACTGGTATTATAAATTATGTTTTTTATTTATATTTTTTGGTTTGTAGTGGAGTCATTATATAAGGAATAAGTGCACGCGATACTATATTATAAGCTTTTATATCTCGTTCTGCTCAGCAGTTGGCATCCCACCTTACTCCCATTTCTGTGTGATCTCTTCAGAAGTCCTTAACTACTCCAAAGTTGTCACGGCGCAAGCAAAACAAAGGCTGTCTTTGGGGGCTTATATGCAGGTATGTGTGGAGTGGCTTAGCTTGTCTTAGCTCCCATATCTCAGTTGTGTTGACATTTCCAGGAATTCTGTGTGTAGAGAGGACTGGCCCTAAATATACATACCAAGCGAGTCTGGCTCAACCGCTATCAGCCCAGTGACTCTGATAGTATGAGGCTGCAATGGCCTCACAGGCGATGTCATGATTGCGGCCCATGGGAGTGACCCTCACTAACCAAGATGATGTCCAATGGGGCCACAACAGACACTCTCTCTTCTCTCCGCTTCACTAACCATTCCCTTTGTCAGAGGTATGATAAGGGTATACTCTCGCAAGGTGCAGTGGCCATCTTAGAAATACTGACAACGGCCACTTGTGCTAGCTTCTGAGGGTTGACAAAAGAGACTGCAATGTAAGCATGTGCTCCAGCGGAAAAGTGCAAATTTACATATCCTCCCTGCGTCACAGACCCATTGTCACACTAACTCATTCACACACGCGTTTATTGGTGGGGCCCATAACACCAACATTCATACGTCTCACTTCGAATCTGCACACAGGAGGAAAGGAGCGCTGGACATGTGGGGTACCTTGTTACCTATTGGAGGAAAATCTTTACATTGTATACATTATATACATCAGTACCTATAGAATCCTAAATTTAACATCAAGGCACTCCACCACTTGGTAGATGGGCCAATTAGTTGGACTGGTTGATGGTGATTTAGAACCAGCTAAAACACATTTAAAGTTTCAGAACCTTTGATCAATCAATACCTTATTAAAAGAATCACAGACTCATTTTGTTAATCAATGCTTGATTTATCTAATTAATTCACTCTCATTGGCATAGTCAGAATTTTAATCAAATCGGAATTTTCCATAAATATCTTTGGCACAAATTTACATACAATTATATTTACCTACATTTTGACACCGGTGACCATTTCCAGAAAACCCGTCAGCCCTGCATAAATCAAATCCCTTCTGGTAAAATCGTTCAGTCAAACACAGGTTAACCCAAATAAGTCTGGGAAAAGTTCTTTTGCTCAGCACGACACAGTCCCAAAGGTAGTCACAGGACCAGGCAATCGCGCTATCAAATCGACCCTCCTCACCATCAGTCACCAGTGGAAAGTTTGAAAAGCACACCCCCTCTTCTAAATTTTTCCCTTATATAGTTAATTCTAGGATAACATGCAACATTTTCTAGGAGTAGAAGTGTTCTGATTGGCTAAACCCCTGAATTTTGAAATAATGACCTCTGTTCCCAGGTTTTCTTGGTTCTCAGGGGATTGAACATGTCATTCCTCAATTGTATTCTTTTGCATAGTTCTCATGCGAAAAGTTCCGAAGTAACAACATGTAGACCTCCGGGTACAGGTCGCTATTGTATTTCCAGTCATTCACACTAGCTGAGTCCTGGCAATCCTCCACGTTCCTATCCTTGACAAGGAACACGTTGTCTTGTTGCTAGAGGTCGCCTGGAGATCTTCAGAGCTATCCGAGTCTGCGCAGTAGGCATCGCGCTCAAGTGACGGTGGCCACTTCCGAACTCAATTTTGAATACTGCGGCCTAGTAGGCCCGAATGCCAACTTAAGCAAAGATAAACATAAAAGTAATTAATATATGGAAATGAAAATTCTAATGTTTAAACCCACACTAATCCCAATATATATTAGTATTTGCCTAGCTTATAGCAACATTTAAAGCAACAATACTCACCATTCCGAATTTACCGGGAGCACAAACCATCACAAAAGCAACATAAATCATGCAATTTTCTATGTCAACACATCCTACAATTAGCTTGTGTATCACAGTTAATCATTAGACTTATTGGCCATGCAATTAGCATTTTAGTCCCACATGTATCTTGTGTTTATCAATGTGTAAAGGTTGATTAATAATAACGGTTAATACAGGTTAATATTTAGAATGATTACGTAATTAGTATTTTCATGCAAAATAGAGAAAGGTATACAAAATTTTGTTTTACCTGCTCCACCAATTTTTAATATCACCACAAATCCCACTAAATTTCATGTTATTTTTCATGGAAATGATTTCTTAGTTCTCTTACTTGTTACATCATCGTTTCCCCCATTTCATCCTCTCTTGTTTTCTTATACATACTTTCTTTCCACTCTTCTAATTCTATATCTCCAACTTCTATTTCTTTCATCTTTCTTTTTCTTTTCGCAACTTCCCTTTTTCTTTTATTTTGTAATTTTCATCTTTTTATGCAAACACGCCCTAATCTCAAAATCAATATTAGTATTACCACACAAGTTACTGGCATTAGAATCTTACCTACAAATGAACTACCTAATTTGGTTAATAAACTTTTTATAGTAGAAAATCCTTTACCAAGCCTTTCCCAAACACTTTCAACCTCCAATGGAACAATTTCCTCATGCCATTCAGTTAAATTCTTAATAAATGTCTTTAAATTTTGGCTTTCATCAGGAATGTAAGTACAACAGTGTTGTACCTTCAGCATTCCACAGACTCCTCCCTCCTTTGCTAAAATAATATCAAGGGCAAGTCGATTTTGCATGATCATGGCCCTCATAGCAACCATTTCAGTATTTACTAGTAAGAACCCTCCAGTAGTGCTTGTCGATAAGCGATCCACTACTGTTCACAATTTTCTAATTTTATGTGCATTCAGAGATATTCCAACGGCTGGTATCAGTGCTCCAAAAATATCCCCTACAATTTCTGACCAGCTTTCCCTCCTTCTACGGGTTAGTTGTCTACCAATTTCGTGCACACCGTCTTCTCCCCTTCCCACATGAAATATTTTTGGGAAGACCAGACCTAGGTAACATGTACCATACCAATGGTCCGGTAACCGATAATAAGCCCTGTTTTCACAGATTAAATATAGTCCAGGGAATACCGGATCATTTCCTCCTTTAAATCACCATCCTCCCAAGATTCTTTATACATCATGGCACTCACTTGCACCTACAAAATAATTATCATAAACAGTTTTATTTCTTCTAATGCACAATTTCCCTCTCTGCGTCCAATCCAAAGCCATTGCAGGATTTGTTTCTCCCTTTAAATGGTTTTCTTTCTCAACATCCCAAACTGTCGCCTCCCTTTTTCCCTCAGGTACCTTTCTTTGCATTTTAATTCTCCTCTCTTCTACCATGTCCAAGAAGGTCTTCTCTTCTTTTCTCAGACTACAAGTAAGATTGTTCTTAAACACTTCTTCTAAAGTTAATTCTCTAGTTTCTAAGAAATATTCACCTAAAATTTTACCAGGATTTATCTTATTTAGTTCCGGAACTACAGGGACCTGTGCAAAAACATTATCTACATCCGAATAATAATAATATTCTAAATTCCCTGTTTTATAGAACAAACTTGCTAATACACTACATGTTATTCCATATGTCACAGGAAGGTGGTGATAGGTAACACCCTCTGACACCGATGCAGGTAGCTGCATACAAACATAGCAATCTCTAACGTCCATAGTCTTTACATATTCATACAATAACTTTGAAAAAACGTTATTAGAAAAATCAGTTATAGACCTATCCTTATGTAAATCAGTTCTATCTACCAGTTTAGTCGCATGAGTCTCATAAACCTCTCCTCTATTAGTCTTATTCTCAGAATAGAGTGGTTCTCTATTCTTTCGAATGTTACTCTAAACGAAATTATTATTGCTAATATGATCCATAGAAGCATTAGCAAGCCTGTACAACAACAACACACATTGCACCATCTTCGGAGAAACCCACATGTAGGTTTTCTACCCTCTGTGTTTGCCTCTTCAGAAATGATCAGTGTCTTTTGAGTTAGCCTCTTTTATTCACAACTACATTTTGTCTAAACCTATGGCTCTAAGCGCCTACTTGGTTCTTTCGGTTATATGTCTCATCCAGTATTTCAATCACTCTGCATTTTCTCTTGTCACTTCAATTTGGCATGTGATTGTTTTTGTCCTTGTTTTCACAGTCTTGGTTCAGAACTTCCTGATCATCCGTCTCTTCTCTGATATCAGATAAGATAACTCTCAGGATTTCCGAATCTTCTTCTTCTTCAACCACTTCCGGTATAGTCCCTTCTAGACTTTCTTGGCTGTCTGCTTCCTCTTGTATATCAGGAAGTGCCACATACGTCCATTCCGGTGACTTATACTTCTGGTTGGGTTTCTTGATTCTCTTTTCTTTCTTCAAGTGTGTCTGATCAGTGTCTTCTGAGTTTTCTTGACTAGACACTTCATTCACTTGTTCAGCTTTAGATGATTTTATTCTCATCAGTCGGTATCTCAATCTTTTTATTTTATTTGGCCAAATTTCTTCTTTCGATGGACGTTTCAATTTATTTCCCTTCTCACCTCGTTCAGTTTTCCAAGCTCTCTTCTTCAATACTCGTCCTTGATCTACTACTTCACTCTCTTCAGATTCTGTATCTGTGTGACCCTTGCCTTCTTTGGATTTTTACTTTGAGACCTCAGATTCCCTATCTACAGTTTTCCCTCCTCGTGTTTCTTCCACGCAATCTTCCTGCTGACTAACTGTCCCTTCTTCTACCTGGATGTGTGTAGTCCCTACACCTCCTTCCCAGGTTCTTCCGCAACAATCTTACCCTCACTCTCTGTATCTAATTCCTCACCTTCTAGTTCTATGACCTCAGGTGGAATCTCTCTCGTGCTTGCATGTGGGGCTTCTTTATCAAGAATTTCCTTGTCAGTTTCTTCAGTGTTTCCTTTTACCTTTTCTTGTATTCCCACCTGTTCAGTATCTGATTCGGAGCTAGTATTGGAAATTTCCAGTCGTCTCCTTAATGGTAAATTCTCTGGCTCCGCAACCTGACTCGGCTCCAATTCTCCCCTTCTTGGAGTTTGTCTTGTTCTTCTGTCTTCTGATTCTGACTCCGAACTGGTGTCAGACTCTCCCAAATACTCTTCCTCAGGTCTGTTTATGGGACTAGGGATTCGGAGAGTGTGACTGGCATGAATCCAATTCTTTACCCTGGAACATTTCACAGCAGTCGTCGTGGTCAGAATTATTTGACGTGGTTTTACCCAACGTGGGACCAGACAATTTCTCCTTCTATGCACTTTGATCCTCACCCAGTCACCTGGACTCAAATCATGAGCTGGCTTCTTTTCAAGGGTGGTTGCATCCGATCCAACCTGATGAAATACAGAATGAACAGAATCAGCCAACCCCTTGCAATAATCCAACACAAAGTCATCAGATATAGGTAGTAGTTTGTTGACAGGAATGAAAACATGTCTCATCGCTCTACCCATAACAATTTCATAGGGGCTCAGGCCAGTATTCCTATCAGGAATCGATCTAATAGTCATGAGCACTAGAGGCAAAACATCAGGCCATTTTAAACCTGTGGCCAAACACATTTTTCCCAATCTGTTTTTAATGGTGCCATTCATCTGTTCCATGATAGGCACAATGTAGTTTCTGTTGTACATTCAATGCCTCACAAATCAATTTTATTATTTCATTTTGAAAATGCTTTCCTCCATCTGATTCAATCATCACTGGAAAACCAAACCTAGGAACGAATTCCCTCAATAGGAGTTTTTCTACTGTAACCCCGTCACTCCTTCTGGTCAGGTATGCTTTCACCCAGCGTGAAAACAGACACCCGACTACTAGAACATACCTTAGCCGATTACATGGGGGCATTTCAATGAAATCAATCTGCATTCTGGTGAAAGGACTCCCTCCCGTCCCATAATTCCCAAACTCACCACTGTTTTCCTTCCTGGATTGTATTGCTGACATATAAGGCATCTCTGACAAAGGCTTTCAGCTACAAGCCGGAACATTGCGTTATAACAGGTTTGTTTGAAAAGTCTGATCATGGCATCCCTACCTACATGTGCTTGTCCATGGTACATCCGTGCCATGGTAGAGATCATGCTATCAGGCATTACTGGTCTTCCATCACGATAAACCCAGACTTTGTCTCTCTAACGTGGTGCACATCCTGATTTTATCCACTGTTTCCTTTCCTCTTCTCCTGCCTCTTCCTGTAACTGTCTCACTTCCTCCCAGGTACTCACAGTGTTAGTAAAGAGTAAGGGACATGAGTTCATTTCCTTTTCCCGATTCCGATTGACAGAGTTTTGGTTTCGTGCACAGTACTGCGCTATGTCATTTGCAAATTCGTTACCCGCTGACACATAGTCAGTGCCCTTGTTGTGGGCTACGCATTTTACCACTGCGATTTGCTTAGGCAGCTGTATCGCCTCAAGCAACTTGCTAACAACTTCCGCATTCATTATAGGAGTTCCACTTGACGTCAAGAACCCTCTTTGGGACCAAATCTGCCCAAAGTCATGCACCACTCCAAATCCATACTGACTATCTGTAATCACAGTGACTCGCAGATTCTTTCCCAACTTGCATGCTCTGGGTAATGCAAACAATTCAGCAACTTGAGCTGATCTCACTCCTTTCAGGCAAGACGCTTCCAACACAGCCGCCACAGTACAGACTGCATACGCTGCACTCAAAATTCCTTCTTCCGTTCTCAGACATGACCCATCCACGAACATTGAAAACAGGAAGAGCAGTTCCTATGGGTAGCTAGTTGGGGAGGGGGAGGAAGTGGGGAAGCACAGGTCTTTCTTCGTAATGCCCTCACACACCCCAATGGATGTCATGCTTCATCATTTGGGCATTTGCCCCTCGTCAGGCCGGCGCTGCAATGCCTGACGGGCTCCCGAAACCGGGGCTCTTTGTCGGGGATCTTTTGAAGAAGCCGTATGGGTGTGTGTGGGTGTGAGGGCAGGGTAGTGCACGAGGAGTGAGATGTTTAAAAAAGGTATAGGGCCGTCCTACTTATTTAAGTATTTTATTAATGAGGTGGCTCTAGCCTTAATAAAATAGTGTGGAAGCCCTAATTAGGAGTAATGGTCCGTGAGGGCTAGTCATGTGTGGGTGTGGTCAACATGTTTCGTGCCCCAGCTGCCCCAAAAAGGGTCAATGGCACTTCGTCAGGACCAAATTAGAACGTTTTAAGGTGAGTGCACTACCGTTTAGCACTAGTTGCTTAGAACAGTAGGGGGTGTTTAATAAAGGAACTGGTACTGGGATGAGGATAGACCCCTCACGACCTAGTTCCGGACAGACGGGGATGAGAACAGAGCACAATAGTTGCTCCGATTTGTAGGTAGACTGGCAACTTGCTGGCGTCCTACCCTCGCTCTGGGCCCCGTGCAGGATACTTCCCTCTTTTTTTTTTGTTTTTGTTTTTGCTGCCCCAAAAAGGGTCAATGGCACTTCGTCAGGACCAAATTAGAACGTTTTAAGGTGAGTGCACTACCGTTTAGCACTAGTTGCTTAGAACGGTAGGGGGTGTTTAATAAAGGAACTGGTACTGGGATGAGGATAGACCTGTGGTAGATGGGAGAAACAACGGGAAGGGGAGAAAAAAGAAAGCAACAACCAGCGATTAAACCAGCCATCGGCATATAGTGCATGCACTGGACATTGGTGCGCCTAAGTGAAGTAAAAAGGTACACAGGTATACTCTTAGTGTACTCTAGGTATTGGACCAGTGGGTGGTGGAGGGACGGAGTCGATCCGTCTTGATACTTCTAATGACAGGGTGTCAGGAGTAGTGATTATTCCGATAATATCGTGCAGCGTGGACGGACTACAGTAGATCTCGGGTGACTATGTAGAATACCAATTCGTATATTCGAAATAGTCGTGGTCTATTGTGCGATACTATAAAGTAGTCCTGTGCTGTGCACGTGTGGGTCCATCAAAACAATATCCAAAGGCAGCAAGGATATTTAGGAATGATAAAATTGATAACCGGTAACATAATGTAATCGTGGAACGAAAGAATGACATATATTACAAAAATCGTTTGTGGGTCAGGGAAGGCTGAGGTTGTTTGTGAACTAATTTACACACTTGTGTGAAAGCATGCCACAAACGCGCTAATTTTACGGACATACTACACGGTACATGAAGCACAATTAGGTAAAAGACTCACCCCTCACGACCTAGTTCCGGACAGACGGGGATGAGAACTGAGCACAATAGTTGCTCCGATTTCTACGGGGAAACAATCCAGACGGAAAGACAAACAGTGGGAGAAAAAAAACGGGGGAAAGGAAGTCAAAGTTGCATTCACATACTGACAAATCTAACGAACGGGCTTACCATCGGGATCCAGTCTTACGAACAAGGTACTCACGTAGGTAGACTGGCAACTTGCTGGCGTCCTACCCTCGCTCTGGGCCACGAACATCACATAGTCACTTTCTTTCAGAGGCACATCTTTTATATCCGGACGTGGCTTCGTGCAAAAACCAAGCACTTCCAAACAATCATGATCCACGTCATCCTTATCTTCCACATTCACAGCATCAGGTAACAATGTTGAGGGGTTTACATTCAGACACCTGACAAGGCTTACATTTGTAGCACCAAGAATAACTTTCTCATATTTAGTTAGACGACTATGCGACATGAACTGAGTACGGCTCCTTGTTAAAAGGATCGTAACATCGTGGGGTACAAACACTCTCACAGTTTCCTTCACTCTGTTCCAAACTCTTACAGGTAGCAGCCACTGCTTTCAAACAACCAGACAACGCTAGAGCTACAGGATCTTGTACAGCTGAAAAGTATGCAATTGGTCGTCTCAGTTTTCCATTCTTTTGTACCAACACAGAAAGTGCACACCCATCTCTCTCGCTGCAATAGAGCTCAAATTCCTTCTCATAGTCAGGCATTCCTAGTGCCGGTGCGTCACACAAACTGTCTTTCAATTGTTTAAATGCCTTCATCTCCTCTTTGTTCAGTTAAAGGGGGTCTTTCACATCACTCTTTGTCAAGCGTACCAGAGGTTTTGCAATCAACGAGAAGTTGCTGATCCACTGACGACAATATCCCACCATTCCAATAAACATTCTCACCTCTCTTTGAGTCATTGGTGCTCTCATTCCCTTGATTATTCTGATTCTGTCTGCAGTCACTTTCCTCAGGCCTTTCTCAATCTTATGACCCAAATATTGTACTTCTTTCTTACAAAATTGTAATTTCGATGGGGATACCTTAAGTCCTCCATCCGCCAAATGATTCAACAATGCAACTGTGTCTACCACACATGCCTCTCGCGTTTTCGATGCCACCAATAGGTCATCGATGTATTGCACTAGTACTGAACTTTCAGGCATTTTTAATTCTACCAGAGATTTCTTTAATATCTGATTAAATATTGATGGACTTTCCGTATACCCCTGTGGGATTCGGCACCATGCCAAAGTACGTTCACCGAACCGGAACGCAAAAATCTCTTGGCTGTCAGGGTGCAATGGGATAGAAAAGAAAGCATGACACAGGTCAATGACTAAGTACCATTCTGCATCGTGGGGAATCTGATATAGAATCACTGAAGGATTTGGTACAATGGGACAACAAGGTACAACAATTTTATTCACTTTCCTCAAATCTTGCACTATCCTGAAAGTTCCGTTAGGCTTCTTCAAACCCATGATTGGAGAATTACATGGACTACTCATTATCTCTCTCAAAATTCCCTCCTCAATCATTTTGTCTATCACAGGAGTCACTCCTGCAATTATTTCTGGTGTCAACTTATACTGGAGGATGTTCGGGTAGCTTACTCCTTCTTTCACAGTTATCTTCACAGGGTCTACTCTTTTCATCAATCCCATATCTTCTCCCGTGAAATCCCACACCTCAGGTCTCACTGTTTTCTTTAATTCCTGAGGCAGTTCCTCGGGGTCAAATACAGCAAATGCCTCAGTAATTTCGGGTTCCAGATTAGCCATTGTCATTCTATATAGTACATCCTCATCAGGGGTTTCAAAAGCTATGCCGTCAGGGGTACAGAAAATCGTACAGTTCATCTTACACAACAAATCTCTCCCTAACAAATTCACAGGGCTAGTATCGCACACAACAAATCGATGCATATCGGTGAATTTCCCTATTTTGACTTTTACAGGATCAGTAAGATAAGTTTTTATCTGTCTATTTGAGACTCTGACTACTTGGATTGTGTCACCTGAGAAAGGAAGATTTTTAACGTCAGCTGATCTAACAGTTGAACGAGTAGCACCAGTATCTACTAGTGAAGTAATGTTCTCATCATTTATCTTTCCATCCACAAAAGGTCCTGTCTGGTCTACTTCTAGAGTTGTGCCAAGTACGCACTCCCCTTCCTCTCCCAGTCACCGTCAATAGTTTTCTTCTGACTCACTCTCATCGCGCTGGAGCCAATACTGCGAAACAGCACTAGCGCGCGGTAGCTTTGTTACCTATTCCTCAGTGTAGAATCCTGTCTCATTACTGTATCTCTGAGGGTTTACGCTCAGTGGAAAAGGTGGCTTTGGCACCTGACACTGTTGGGCAATAACCTGCTGCTGTCGTGGCGGTTGACAACACACCTCATTCTGCACCTGCGAATTCAATGATGCATTTTCGCCATTAGCACTCGGGGGCAATTTACACTCGGATTTTCAATGCCCTAATTTTCCACAATTATGAATATGGCCATTTCTTTTTCGCTTTATCTAAGCTAATTTGTCCCTTTCCCTTTCCAATATTAGGTTTTTGTCTCACTTGGCCCATGCCATTTGCCTGTTCAATCAGCTGAGCCTCTTGTCTCTCCGCTACCTTAACCTGTGCCCACATGGCCTTCTCTTTCAGCTTACGTTGTTTTGCTTCAATTTCATCTCTAAAATATTTAGCATGTCTCAATACTTCATCTATCTTTTTATTTTTCCAATCCACTGTATGCTGTTTAATCATTTTGCTTACTTCAGGTCTCAGACCATAAACAAATCGATACACAAAATGACTTAAATCCTTCTCACTCAATTTCTCATCACCACTGTATTGCTTAAAGGCTAACAGCAACCTTTCATAATAGGCGTGGACAGATTCCTTAACTTCTTGGTGAGTTCTATCAATTTTTACCCAATCAGTTTCTTTTGGAAGTACTTTGTTTTTCAGAAAAGTAATTACCTGTTCATATTTTCTCATTACCTCTGGATCAGGGGCTTCTGTTTTAGGATCCCTAGGGTATTCTTGAGTGGGCCAACCTACTGTGATTTTGCATTCTGCCTATAGATCTGTCGGTACAATTATATCGAAAAGACCATTCAAACCTATCCACAACATTTTTGATAATTTAACAAACCTTTCTACCTGTCGATACCACTCCACAGGCTTTTCTCGGAGCCTGGGGAAATCATTTGTAAATGATAAAATGTTCTGTCTAGTTCAAGGAACATATACATAACCTTCTCCTGGGATCTCCCTCATAGGGCATTCCGTGACTACTGTCTCCTTTTCTCTTACCGGAAATGCCGAAAAGGTCTTATCTGTCGTGTCCTCTCTCTTCCGAAACCACCTACTTTTCCATCTGTCTATGTCACCTCATTTCCTTAACAAGGCAATCAATTCTTTAATTTGAGTCAATCTTCCTACAGTGTTCAGATTTTCAATATCTTTTTCAGAGAAATCTACTCTATATGGTTTCTGCAATGATCTTATTTTCTCAAAATCTATGCCCATTTCACTTGCCGTTTCTTCAAGTTTCTCATGCAAACTCCTTGCTCTCCAAGTTATACTTTTACAAAGAAACATTAGCTCTTCGTCCTGGTATGCTTTTAATTTTTCAGTTGGAATAGTCCCTACTATTAATTCCTCCAATGTTACCTTTAATTTGGCCACATCTAAAAGTTGAGGTTCTGTATCCTTTCACTGTAAACTCCTTAACCAATCGCTCAATTCATCAGAAGTGGGACCTACAGGGATTATTTCATTTCTCATTCACTACGTATTTCTTTCTGGGGTCTCTGGTGCTGATTCTGTGGTCATCAGCATTTTACTTGCTGGACTTTGATTCATTGTCAAATTTTTAGGTGTACTTAAACCCGATGTTCCTACCAATTTTCCCCATGCATTTTCTCTGGATCCACTTCTTTGTCTCAATTGGTTTATTACTATGTTAGGGAACTGTTAAACAATGCTCACTATCCTTCTGTTTATCAAAGACAGGCATTACTGGCCCTATGGTTACAGGTACAGTTACGGCTTCCATGTTTTTAGTTAACTCCCTAATCTTTTCAGTTAGTTCCAGAGTAGTTCTAGCTAGTTCGGCTGAATTTTCATTTTCAGTCCTGACAGGCTGTGCTATTTCAGAGTCTCTAAATGGATTATTTTTCCCTAAATCAGGTGGCGTTTGCTCAAAACTTTTATTTCACAGTGTTTCTTTTACTGGCGCACTCGGCGTCAGCAACGTAGAATTTGGTTGGTACGGGGGAGGATTTTTATAAAACATGTCCTCCGACTCATTCACACCAAACTTATAACTTTCTGTCCCTCTATTGTTTCTCTTTTTAGTACACTTTCTGCCACTTGTCTCTTCAATATTTCTCAATGGAAACTTCCATCAGTCATGTTTGCACTCCGCCATCTCCTCATTCTGTCATCATGACTTTCCTGTCCACACGGTCTACCAAACATGTAATTATACCTTCTGCCACTCCGATGCCATTCCCTTTCATACATTTCTTCTTCCCATTCCGTCAAAGCCTCAAACTGAGTAGGTCTAGGTCTTGGTTCTAACCTCATCATTTTTTCTCTTAAGTTTCTCAATGCAGCTAAACTAAACAAACCACTTTCTGGAAACGCTAAGACTCCATTTTCATTTGTATACTTTGCCCAATTATCTAGCCAAATACATGTGTGGTACCTATATTTCGCTACCATAAAGGATGCAGGCGATTTCGGTGGAGGAAGTATCTGTCCTTCCCTAATTACAATTGGCTTATCCTTTTTAAATAGGCTTTTAATTTTTCCTAACCGTGACTTTTTCTCCTTTTCCGGTGGATCGTAATACATCATTTTTACTTATTCTTATTCCTGAATCGCTAGACTTTTCAAATCACTTTCCTACGACTGTTCTGTCCGTTGTCCAATCCCAGCGCGACTCACACTAATGCACCAATCCGGAGCGTCTTCGTCGCTCTGTAATCCTCCAATCCTAGCGCGACTCACACTAACGCACCAATCCTGTGCGTCTATGTCACACTAGAAATTCTCCACTCCTACCGCGGTTCACACCAATGCATCAATCCTTGAAAGCTTCGTCTCTCTATGGCTGGCCAATCCCAGCGCGGTCTTTCTGACGTCAGTGTTTCTCACTACTCCTGCTTCTGCTGACCCCTCCTTTACAAAATGTATCGGCAAACTTTTCTTGCATTTCCTTTAATCAAAATCTGTTAGTAACGACATAAAAACACCACCATTGCCTGTTTCGCTGAACCAAAGAGATAGCTTTGTTCATTTACACAAGAATTCTGTATTTCCAGTATGCAGCGCTAACCTCTACCCTACCACAGAATTATTCAGTTTTGCCAATAAAGTAGCACTTCCCTCTACCTTACCCTTCTAACAAGCAAAAAGGCTAACCGTTTCTCTGGGGATAAAACACACGTGGAGACTACACTGCTCCTGAGAATTAAGGCCAGCATTTCACGAGAGAACCTGTTGCTATTGCACTCACGCACTTTCACACAGAAATGTCCCTAACGATAACACACAACGACGTTACTAACTCGAAATAGACAATGCGTTGTGCGACTTCACTTGTCACACATTTCCCCGTGTACCTACAGGGCAACCAGACAATACACCGTGCGACTTCACTTGCCACACGTTTTCCCCGTGTACCTACAGGGCATCCAACTTCCTACATCCCAGAAGGCTTCAAAAACAACATAAAACGCAACACGACTCAAAATAGAATGTTAGTACATAAATCAATAATCAATCATCACCAAACCAATGCAATAAAACCATCAATCTGCTACCAGCAAAAACTGCTCCAGCGGAAAAGGGCAAATTTACACATCCTCCCTGCGTCACAGACCCGTCGTCACACTAACTCATTCACACACACGTTTATTGGTGGGGCCCATAACATCAACACTCATAAGTCTCACTTCGAATCTGCACACAGGAGGAAAGGAGCGCTAGACATGTGGGGTACCTTGTTACCTATTGGAGGAAAATCTTTACATTATATACATTATATACATCAGTACCTATAGAATCCTAACTTTAACATCAAGGCACTCCACCACTTGGTCGATGGACCAATTAGGTGGACTGGTTGATGGTGATTTAGAACCAGCTAAAACACATTTAAAGCTTCGGAACCTTTGATCAATCAATACCTTATTAAAATAAATACGGACTCATTTTGTTAATCAATGCTTGATTTATCTAATTAATTCACTCTCATTGGCATAGTCAGAATTTTAATCAAATCGGAATTTTCCATAAATATCTTTGGCACAAATTTACATACAATTATATTTACCTAAATTTTGACACCGGTGACTATTTCCAGAAAACCCGTCAGCCCTGCATAAATCAAATCCCTTCTGGTAAAATCGTTCTTTCGCTCAGCACGACACAGTTCCAAAGGTAGTCACAGGACCAGGCAATCGCGCTATCAAATCGACCCTCCTCACAGTCACCAACGGAAATTTTGAAAAGCACACCCCCTCTCCTAAATTATCCCCTTATATAGTTAATTCTAGGATAACATGCAACATTTTCTAAGTGTTCTGATTGGCTAAACCCCTGAATTTTGAAATAATGACCTCTGTTCCCAGGTTTTCTTGGTTCTCAGGGGATTGAACATGTCATTCCTCAATTGTATTCTTTTGCATAGTTCTCATGGGAAAAGTTCCGAAGTAACAACATGTAGACCTCCGGGTACAGGTCGCTAGATAAACATAAAAGTAATTGATATATGGAAATGAAAATTCTAATGTTTAAACCCAGACTAATCCCAATATATATTAGTATTTGCCTAGCTTATAGCAACATTTAAAGCAACAATACTCACCATTCCGCAATACCGGGAGCACAAACCATCACAAAAGCAACATAAATCATGCAATTTTCTATGTCAACACATCCTACAATTAGCTTGTGTATCACAGTTAATCATTAGACTTATTGGCCATGCAATTAGCATTTTAGTCCCACATGTATCTTGTGTTTATCAATGTGTAAAGGTTGATTAATAATAACGGTTAATACAGGTTAATATTTAGAATGATTACATAATTAGTATTTTCATGCAAAATAGAGAAGGTATACAAAATTTTGTTTTACCTGTTCCACCAATCCCCCCTTTGGTGATTTTTAATATCACCACAAATCCCACTAAATTTCATGTTAATTTTCATGGAAATGATTTCTCAGTTCTCTTACTCAGTTTTGTTACATCATCGTTTCCCCCATTTCATCCTCTCTTGTTTTCTTATACATACTTTCTTTCCACTCTTCTAATTCTATATCTCCAACTTCTATTTCTTTCATCTCCTTTCTTTTTCTTTTCGCAACTTCCCTTTTTATTTTATTTTGTAATTTTCATCTTTTTATGCAAACACACCCTAATCTCAAAATCAATATTAGTATTACCACACAAGTTACTGGCATTAGAATCTTACCTACAAATGAACTACCTAATTTGGTTAATAAACTTTTTATAGTCGAAAATCCTTTACCAAGCCTTTCCCAAACACTTTCAACCTCCAATGGAACAATTTCCTCATGCCATTCAGTTATATTGAAAGAGTAGGCAGCATGCCTGGCAGTGTAAAGTGAGCGAGGGGTCGGGGAGGGGGGCGGTACCGGGCCCTGCTAACTGTGGGGGTCGCAGTGTAAGCCTCATGAATCACCTGGTGCCTGCACCCCTTTACGCAGCACCTCTGCTCCTTCGCCCATGCGTCCCCAATGCTCAGAGCTGCAGTGTCACCTCTGCCGGTGTTCTTGAGCTGTGATTATCCGGGCGGCCTTGGCAGATGAGCCTTCCGCTTTCGCGACATTTAGAGAAAGCAGTGAGACTGTGAGATGGACCCGAAGAGGGGGCTAACATATGCGGAATGGGCCACAGAAATAGCAGTGTGTGCTAAATCCTAAATACAAAATAAGCTGCACAAGCGTAGTGTAAGTGATATATAAAACACAACATGGCATGCCATTTCACCACATAATGATGGTGCCCTCGGGCATCAGGGCTGCATACAGAAACATAGAAAAACAACACTGGGTTGTGGCTCAAAAAACTCAGCTAAACTGAGCCAAAAATGCAATGAAACAGAACAAGCAGTTCAAGCTGAGAATTGTTCAACACAATACTTTACTAACTCCTCAAAAGAAATGAAACAGAGAAGGAGGGTTTTTTGAATTTCCTAATTATTTGACGGAAATAATTTGAATTTATTTCATATTTTCAAAAAATAATTATGCGCAAAGACATTTCTTTTGTTGCGCTAAGGTCTTATATACAAAACTGTACACAACATATATTACAATGACATATAACTGATAGTCCCCTGAAAAATAGAAAATATATACAAACATTCATCAAACACTCATGGCCATTATACTCATGCATACACGGCAAACATACAAAAACTCTCAGGAACTAAGTCCTTGTGGCGACCTTTCTTCCCTTGTACAATCAATTACATCTCGGTTTGAATGTCCAAAAACATTTCATTATTACATTCCCCAAAATGAATATAACAAATTGTCAAAAAATAGATAGAATTTTTTGAGAGCGGTGCAACACAAGGAAAATGAGAACTGGTCGACGCGTTTCGAACCCCAGAATTATGGGTTCTCCTCAGGACCAACCAATTTCTGTAATGAACAAAAAAAGTTTTTAGAATGTG
Organism: Triturus cristatus; assembly: GCF_964204655.1. NCBI lineage: Eukaryota > Metazoa > Chordata > Amphibia > Caudata > Salamandridae > Triturus > Triturus cristatus. The sequence goes on along the minus strand of NC_140580.1, from coordinate 30,802,327 downwards.
ATATTGGACTTAGAATAGCTACGAAGCACCAACAGGGCTTAACAAAACCCACCTTAGAATGTGGAAATCTATCTGCCTGAAATGGATGCAAATCGTTTCCAATGCAGAGGGACCTAAACATAAAAACACCAAACCCAACTAGATTAAAATTGACTTTACTACCAAAGGCTGAACAAGTAGCACATGACAAACAGTAGACATTGGACAAAGGTGAGGAATCATATTTGCTCTGCTTACTGAAAGAAGAGAAGCGTATCTTCTTCTCCGGCTGCCAATGAATGAATCTTTGTGTATCTGAAGGGGGGGAGAGAGAGAGAAAACGGGAGAACGGTCGAAATGATTCCGTTAATTATCGTAGTTTCTTTTGGCACTCTGAACTTCCGTTCACATGCGTGTTTGAAAGCCTGCACCGCAGCCAGCTGTATGAAGTTGAAAACTTACTTTAATTAGTTTATCAGTCAATTTCAAGTTGTTTCTCCCGTGCCGGAATCTGGAAGAACGGAACGAGCTTAATAAGAAATCAAACGACCTCAGAGCTCCTGTTTCTAGACTAAAACTAATCCTTGTTACCCTGACGACTTACCCGGAGTGCGTTTTCCATCCGTTCGCTACCTAGTCAGACCACGAGTGAGGAAGGAAAGAGCCTTGTGGGTAATCATTACCTAAGCTTTCATGAGGACTCCCAGAAGCGCAAAGCTTGCTGGTACATGTGGTTTTGTGCTCGGCGATCCTACAGGTGTGTTTTTTAAAAAAGTGGCTAGAATTATGTAAACCTGAATAACATTATTTCGAAATTGGAATGCTAAAAATAAAATCATTGGCTTCCGGGTGATGTCGTTGAGTGTTCCTCTTTATAGTTGTGTATATACAATTATAACACTACCTTTGCTACGCACCTTAACTTCGGGGCAAACTTCCCCAAGGACCATGATCCGAACTCTCCATCAATAATGATTGCATAAAAATTAAAGCAGCAGACCAGGGCAAGCCTAAGATGTAGAGACAGCGACAGAGACCAAGTGTTCTTTTTACATTATGCAATTGGTCTGAAAATCTCAGCGACTTCATTCAGGCCATTGATCGCCGTGTTGTATTTCATAATTAATAATGCCTCACGACGGCTTAATTGGCCTTCAAGATCTCCTCCACGTGGATCTCTTTCAATTTTGGACAAAACTGTCCATCTCAAATCTGTCTCACTGTGTGAATGAGAGACCCAATGATAGACCAAAGGGGCATTCTCAACTCGACGTCTGATCCTAGATTTATGCTGGATGATGCGTTGTCGCACCTCCTGTGTTGTTTTCCCAATGTACAGCTTGGGACAGGGACAGACTATTGCATACACAACATTCTTCGTTTTGCAATTGCTGAATGTGTTATGCTTCCAGTGCGTGGTGTTAAATGAAAAAACATCGCCTTCTATGGTCTGATCACAGTTTATGCATGTTCCACATTTGTGGTGCCCCATCACTGGTGGTAGGTTGAGCATACTCCTTAATGTGCGCTGTTCTTCTTTCGGTAAGGCAGCACGTACTATGTAATTAGCTACACTTTTCTCTTTTTTGAACGCAAACATCGGGGGTCTCAAAAAATCCTCATGGAGGTCCTTGATTAAATGCCAATTTCCCAGGATGAGTTTGCGGAGTTGGTGGCTGTTAGGGCAAAATGTTGTCACACAGACCGATCTGTCACCCTTTTTCTTAATTCTTTGCTCCAGCAATGTCTCTCTTGGTGTCCACCAAGCTCTCTTTAAAGAATGTTTGATTAATTTCTTTGGATATCCCCTCTCCAGGAGGCGGTCTCTTAGTTTGTTTGCATGCCTGAAATATTCATCTTTTTTGGTACAGTTCCTGCGGATTCGTAAGAACTGACCATAGGGTAGATTTTGTCTCAGACTACGAGGATGGTTGCTCGTAAAATGAAGGGCCTTATTCCGATCTGTCTCTTTTCTAAAAAGTGTGGTTTCGAGCTCTCCATCGGAAGCCACAACCTTGACGTCCAGAAAAGTGATTGAATCATTTGATGAGATACAACTGTATTTGATGTCATTTGATCTTCCATTAAGCCAACAGATAAACTCGTCCAGTGATTGCTGTGTCCCAGTCCAAATTAAAAAGATGTCATCAATGTAACGCATATAGTTGGAAATATTAGCAGCAAACGGGTTGTTGTTATATATGAAGTTATTTTCATATAACCCCATGAATAAAACTGCCAACTCAGGTGCGAAAGGACAACCCATGGCCACGCCACGTATTTGGTAGAAAAACTCAGAATCAAAAGAAAAGTAATTTTTAGATAGTGCAAACTTAGCCAGAGAAAGGAGAAATTCCGTGGGAACTTGAACTGGTCGCTCTCTTAAATTTAAGAACCACTCAAGGGCCTCCAAAGCTTGATCTTGTGGGATTTGGGTGTAGAGAGACACCACATCCATTGTAACCATCAATTGTGTATTTTTGTTGAAATGCACGGATGTAATTCTATTCAGGAAGGCAGTGGTGTCTTTCAAATGCGCCGGAATCTGCTTAATAAATGGTTTCAGAAAAAAATCAATATATTGAGCCACTGGCTCAATGAGTGAATCACATCCAGAAACTATGGGTCGTCCTGGGGGGTCCAATTCATTTTTATGGAGTTTGGGTAAGGCATAGAAGACCGGAATCCTTGGGTTCATATTTTTCAGGAACAGGCGTTCTTTCGGTCCCACGAAACCTTGTGAAAAACCTTCCTCTATGATATGAAATAGTTGGTCTTGTAGTTCTTTAGTTGGATCTTTTTTAATTTTCCGGTAACAGGTGACGTCTCCCAATTGACGGAATACCTCGTTCTTATATTTATTGACATCCCAAAGCACAACTGCCCCACCTTTGTCCGCCTGTTTCACTACAATAGATCTATCGTTTTGCAGGTCGATGAGGGCATCTTTTTCCTTTTTGGTTAAGTTAAACCTCACAAAGCTTTTTTTGTTTTCCATTGCCTGTATTCCTGATAAGATGGTTCTCTCAAACGTTGCGATTTCCTTGGGAACCTTGGGTCCTGTTGGACAAAAGGTTGATTTCTTCTTTAGTCCGGTGGTTTCTGCTGTAACAGCCTCAGTTGTTTCAGAAAAAAACGTTTTCAAACGGATTTTACGACAGAATTCCATGGTTTCAAGCTTCATTTTAATGAAGTCTGTGGATCTAGAAGGAACAAAACTAAGTCCTTTTTGGAGAATAGAAATTTCCGCTGCTGTGAGTATTTTGTCAGACAAATTATAAATCGGTGATAAAGTTAACTCCTGTAGTATTGGCGTCGTGTCCTCATTTCCCATGGTTGGGAATATCGCAACCGTCCTCTGCCTTGTCGTTGGCCTCGGCCTAAAAAACGTGCCTCCTGATTGGATGTTTGTGGGTCCTGATTTTGTTGGTTACCCCTTTGGTTCTGATTAACCCTAGTCGTTGTGTCTGTAGTTTCACCAGAAGATGATGACGATTCGGAAAAGTTAATAAATCTCTTCCGGGATCTCCCCTGATAGTTTTGGAGATAATTTCTAGAATCGTTGGTGGAATAAAAATCTTTATTCAGGTAAGGGTAAGTCGATTCCAACGAAAAATTCTTTTTATCCTGCTCGAATTTGTTACTTTTTTGGATGACCGTGTAATCTTTAAACTCGAGGATTTCTTTTTCCACTTTATCCAATAAGGCTTTCGCATCCGTCAGATTAGGATTGTTTTTGATCTCACTTTCAAGGTCCGCAATCTCCTGTAGTTGTATCAATGAAAGTCTGTGGGCTGTCTCCACCGTGAGGACCATAAGGTCCCTGCTGCATTTGGTCTCTATGCAACTGTAACCTTTCTTGTAAATTGGGTCGTCTATAAAAACTACTGGAATGTTACGTATCTGAAGCCCTGATGGAATGGTGCCTTCCTTTAAGTGCTGTAGTAAGAAATGTCCGTGAAGGTCCGTGCGTATTTGTTTTTTACGTAATCTGGTGAGTTTATCCGACTCGTTCTGTGTTTTAGCTGTAACACTTAAGGTGGCCGATGCGAAGACCGGCGGTGCTCGTATCAAATTCTGAATGTGTTCTTCGCTGTAAGCGAAGGCATCATTCTCTGCCATCACAGATGACAAACAGGGGATGACGAAGACTCAGACAACATAAGACAAACTAAACATTTAACAAGGATTTGACCATACAAAAGATTCTCACTACAGGCAAACCAATTTTAACAACAATGACCCTGAAGATCCCTAAAGGGTGGTGGCTATTTGGCCACTAAACTGAACCTCGCGGGCAACTGCCCGCTCCTAAAGCTAGAAAAACAACACTGGGTTGTGGCTCAAAAAACTCAGCTAAACTGAGCCAAAAATGCAATGAAACAGAACAAGCAGTTCAAGCTGAGAATTGTTCAACACAATACTTTACTAACTCCTCAAAAGAAATGAAACAGAGAAGGAGGGTTTTTTGAATTTCCTAATTATTTGACGGAAATAATTTGAATTTATTTCATATTTTCAAAAAATAATTATGCGCAAAGACATTTCTTTTGTTGCGCTAAGGTTTTATATACAAAACTGTACACAACATATATTACAATGACATATAACTGATAGTCCCCTGAAAAATAGAAAATATATACAAACATTCATCAAACACTCATGGCCATTATACTCATGCATACACGGCAAACATACAAAAACTCTCAGGAACTAAGTCCTTGTGGCGACCTTTCTTCCCTTGTACAATCAATTACATCTCGGTTTGAATGTCCAAAAACATTTCATTATTACATTCCCCAAAATGAATATAACAAATTGTCAAAAAATAGATAGAATTTTTTGAGAGCGGTGCAACACAAGGAAAATGAGAACTGGTCGACGCGTTTCGAACCCCAGAATTATGGGTTCTCCTCAGGACCAACCAATTTCTGTAATGAACAAAAAAAGTTTTTAGAATGTGATATTGGACTTAGAATAGCTACGAAGCACCAACAGGGCTTAACAAAACCCACCTTAGAATGTGGAAATCTATCTGCCTGAAATGGATGCAAATCGTTTCCAATGCAGAGGGACCTAAACATAAAAACACCAAACCCAACTAGATTAAAATTGACTTTACTACCAAAGGCTGAACAAGTAGCACATGACAAACAGTAGACATTGGACAAAGGTGAGGAATCATATTTGCTCTGCTTACTGAAAGAAGAGAAGCGTATCTTCTTCTCCGGCTGCCAATGAATGAATCTTTGTGTATCTGAAGGGGGGGAGAGAGAGAGAAAACGGGAGAACGGTCGAAATGATTCCGTTAATTATCGTAGTTTCTTTTGGCACTCTGAACTTCCGTTCACATGCGTGTTTGAAAGCCTGCACCGCAGCCAGCTGTATGAAGTTGAAAACTTACTTTAATTAGTTTATCAGTCAATTTCAAGTTGTTTCTCCCGTGCCGGAATCTGGAAGAACGGAACGAGCTTAATAAGAAATCAAACGACCTCAGAGCTCCTGTTTCTAGACTAAAACTAATCCTTGTTACCCTGACGACTTACCCGGAGTGCGTTTTCCATCCGTTCGCTACCTAGTCAGACCACGAGTGAGGAAGGAAAGAGCCTTGTGGGTAATCATTACCTAAGCTTTCATGAGGACTCCCAGAAGCGCAAAGCTTGCTGGTACATGTGGTTTTGTGCTCGGCGATCCTACAGGTGTGTTTTTTAAAAAAGTGGCTAGAATTATGTAAACCTGAATAACATTATTTCGAAATTGGAATGCTAAAAATAAAATCATTGGCTTCCGGGTGATGTCGTTGAGTGTTCCTCTTTATAGTTGTGTATATACAATTATAACACTACCTTTGCTACGCACCTTAACTTCGGGGCAAACTTCCCCAAGGACCATGATCCGAACTCTCCATCAATAATGATTGCATAAAAATTAAAGCAGCAGACCAGGGCAAGCCTAAGATGTAGAGACAGCGACAGAGACCAAGTGTTCTTTTTACATTATGCAATTGGTCTGAAAATCTCAGCGACTTCATTCAGGCCATTGATCGCCGTGTTGTATTTCATAATTAATAATGCCTCACGACGGCTTAATTGGCCTTCAAGATCTCCTCCACGTGGATCTCTTTCAATTTTGGACAAAACTGTCCATCTCAAATCTGTCTCACTGTGTGAATGAGAGACCCAATGATAGACCAAAGGGGCATTCTCAACTCGACGTCTGATCCTAGATTTATGCTGGATGATGCGTTGTCGCACCTCCTGTGTTGTTTTCCCAATGTACAGCTTGGGACAGGGACAGACTATTGCATACACAACATTCTTCGTTTTGCAATTGCTGAATGTGTTATGTTTCCAGTGCGTGGTGTTAAATGAAAAAACATCGCCTTCTATGGTCTGATCACAGTTTATGCATGTTCCACATTTGTGGTGCCCCATCACTGGTGGTAGGTTGAGCATACTCCTTAATGTGCGCTGTTCTTCTTTCGGTAAGGCAGCACGTACTATGTAATTAGCTACACTTTTCTCTTTTTTGAACGCAAACATCGGGGGTCTCAAAAAATCCTCATGGAGGTCCTTGATTAAATGCCAATTTCCCAGGATGAGTTTGCGGAGTTGGTGGCTGTTAGGGCAAAATGTTGTCACACAGACCGATCTGTCACCCTTTTTCTTAATTCTTTGCTCCAGCAATGTCTCTCTTGGTGTCCACCAAGCTCTCTTTAAAGAATGTTTGATTAATTTCTTTGGATATCCCCTCTCCAGGAGGCGGTCTCTTAGTTTGTTTGCATGCCTGAAATATTCATCTTTTTTGGTACAGTTCCTGCGGATTCGTAAGAACTGACCATAGGGTAGATTTTGTCTCAGACTACGAGGATGGTTGCTCGTAAAATGAAGGGCCTTATTCCGATCTGTCTCTTTTCTAAAAAGTGTGGTTTCGAGCTCTCCATCGGAAGCCACAACCTTGACGTCCAGAAAAGTGATTGAATCATTTGATGAGATACAACTGTATTTGATGTCATTTGATCTTCCATTAAGCCAACAGATAAACTCGTCCAGTGATTGCTGTGTCCCAGTCCAAATTAAAAAGATGTCATCAATGTAACGCATATAGTTGGAAATATTAGCAGCAAACGGGTTGTTGTTATATATGAAGTTATTTTCATATAACCCCATGAATAAAACTGCCAACTCAGGTGCGAAAGGACAACCCATGGCCACGCCACGTATTTGGTAGAAAAACTCAGAATCAAAAGAAAAGTAATTTTTAGATAGTGCAAACTTAGCCAGAGAAAGGAATTTCTCCTTTCTCTGGCTAAGTTTGCACTATCTAAAAATTACTTTTCTTTTGATTCTGAGTTTTTCTACCAAATACGTGGCGTGGCCATGGGTTGTCCTTTCGCACCTGAGTTGGCAGTTTTATTCATGGGGTTATATGAAAATAACTTCATATATAACAACAACCCGTTTGCTGCTAATATTTCCAACTATATGCGTCATGATGACATCTTTTTAATTTGGACTGGGACACAGCAATCACTGGACGAGTTTATCTGTTGGCTTAATGGAAGATCAAATGACATCAAATACAGTTGTATCTCATCAAATGATTCAATCACTTTTCTGGACGTCAAGGTTGTGGCTTCCGATGGAGAGCTCGAAACCACACTTTTTAGAAAAGAGACAGATCGGAATAAGGCCCTTCATTTTACGAGCAACCATCCTCGTAGTCTGAGACAAAATCTACCCTATGGTCAGTTCTTACGAATCCGCAGGAACTGTACCAAAAAAGATGAATATTTCAGGCATGCAAACAAACTAAGAGACCGCCTCCTGGAGAGGGGATATCCAAAGAAATTAATCAAACATTCTTTAAAGAGAGCTTGGTGGACACCAAGAGAGACATTGCTGGAGCAAAGAATTAAGAAAAAGGGTGACAGATCGGTCTGTGTGACAACATTTTGCCCTAACAGCCACCAACTCCGCAAACTCATCCTGGGAAATTGGCATTTAATCAAGGACCTCCATGAGGATTTTTTGAGACCCCCGATGTTTGCGTTCAAAAAAGAGAAAAGTGTAGCTAATTACATAGTACGTGCTGCCTTACCGAAAGAAGAACAGCGCACATTAAGGAGTATGCTCAACCTACCACCAGTGATGGGGCACCACAAATGTGGAACATGCATAAACTGTGATCAGACCATAGAAGGCGATGTTTTTTCATTTAACACCACGCACTGGAAGCATAACACATTCAGCAATTGCAAAACGAAGAATGTTGTGTATGCAATAGTCTGTCCCTGTCCCAAGCTGTACATTGGGAAAACAACACAGGAGGTGCGACAACGCATCATCCAGCATAAATCTAGGATCAGACGTCGAGTTGAGAATGCCCCTTTGGTCTATCATTGGGTCTCTCATTCACACAGTGAGACAGATTTGAGATGGACAGTTTTGTCCAAAATTGAAAGAGATCCACGTGGAGGAGATCTTGAAGGCCAATTAAGCCGTTGTGAGGCATTATTAATTATGAAATACAACACGGCGATCAATGGCCTGAATGAAGTCGCTGAGATTTTCAGACCAATTGCATAATGTAAAAAGAACACTTGGTCTCTGTCGCTGTCTCTACATCTTAGGCTTGCCCTGGTCTGCTGCTTTAATTTTTATGCAATCATTATTGATGGAGAGTTCGGATCATGGTCCTTGGGGAAGTTTGCCCCGAAGTTAAGGTGCGTAGCAAAGGTAGTGTTATAATTGTATATACACAACTATAAAGAGGAACACTCAACGACATCACCCGGAAGCCAATGATTTTATTTTTAGCATTCCAATTTCGAAATAATGTTATTCAGGTTTACATAATTCTAGCCACTTTTTTAAAAAACACACCTGTAGGATCGCCGAGCACAAAACCACATGTACCAGCAAGCTTTGCGCTTCTGGGAGTCCTCATGAAAGCTTAGGTAATGATTACCCACAAGGCTCTTTCCTTCCTCACTCGTGGTCTGACTAGGTAGCGAACGGATGGAAAACGCACTCCGGGTAAGTCGTCAGGGTAACAAGGATTAGTTTTAGTCTAGAAACAGGAGCTCTGAGGTCGTTTGATTTCTTATTAAGCTCGTTCCGTTCTTCCAGATTCCGGCACGGGAGAAACAACTTGAAATTGACTGATAAACTAATTAAAGTAAGTTTTCAACTTCATACAGCTGGCTGCGGTGCAGGCTTTCAAACACGCATGTGAACGGAAGTTCAGAGTGCCAAAAGAAACTACGATAATTAACGGAATCATTTCGACCGTTCTCCCGTTTTCTCTCTCTCTCCCCCCCTTCAGATACACAAAGATTCATTCATTGGCAGCCGGAGAAGAAGATACGCTTCTCTTCTTTCAGTAAGCAGAGCAAATATGATTCCTCACCTTTGTCCAATGTCTACTGTTTGTCATGTGCTACTTGTTCAGCCTTTGGTAGTAAAGTCAATTTTAATCTAGTTGGGTTTGGTGTTTTTATGTTTAGGTCCCTCTGCATTGGAAACGATTTGCATCCATTTCAGGCAGATAGATTTCCACATTCTAAGGTGGGTTTTGTTAAGCCCTGTTGGTGCTTCGTAGCTATTCTAAGTCCAATATCACATTCTAAAAACTTTTTTTGTTCATTACAGAAATTGGTTGGTCCTGAGGAGAACCCATAATTCTGGGGTTCGAAACGCGTCGACCAGTTCTCATTTTCCTTGTGTTGCACCGCTCTCAAAAAATTCTATCTATTTTTTGACAATTTGTTATATTCATTTTGGGGAATGTAATAATGAAATGTTTTTGGACATTCAAACCGAGATGTAATTGATTGTACAAGGGAAGAAAGGTCGCCACAAGGACTTAGTTCCTGAGAGTTTTTGTATGTTTGCCGTGTATGCATGAGTATAATGGCCATGAGTGTTTGATGAATGTTTGTATATATTTTCTATTTTTCAGGGGACTATCAGTTATATGTCATTGTAATATATGTTGTGTACAGTTTTGTATATAAGACCTTAGCGCAACAAAAGAAATGTCTTTGCGCATAATTATTTTTTGAAAATATGAAATAAATTCAAATTATTTCCGTCAAATAATTAGGAAATTCAAAAAACCCTCCTTCTCTGTTTCATTTCTTTTGAGGAGTTAGTAAAGTATTGTGTTGAACAATTCTCAGCTTGAACTGCTTGTTCTGTTTCATTGCATTTTTGGCTCAGTTTAGCTGAGTTTTTTGAGCCACAACCCAGTGTTGTTTTTCTAGCTTTAGGAGCGGGCAGTTGCCCGCGAGGTTCAGTTTAGTGGCCAAATAGCCACCACCCTTTAGGGATCTTCAGGGTCATTGTTGTTAAAATTGGTTTGCCTGTAGTGAGAATCTTTTGTATGGTCAAATCCTTGTTAAATGTTTAGTTTGTCTTATGTTGTCTGAGTCTTCGTCATCCCCTGTTTGTCATCTGTGATGGCAGAGAATGATGCCTTCGCTTACAGCGAAGAACACATTCAGAATTTGATACGAGCACCGCCGGTCTTCGCATCGGCCACCTTCAGTGTTACAGCTAAAACACAGAACGAGTCGGATAAACTCACCAGATTACGTAAAAAACAAATACGCACGGACCTTCACGGACATTTCTTACTACAGCACTTAAAGGAAGGCACCATTCCATCAGGGCTTCAGATACGTAACATTCCAGTAGTTTTTATAGACGACCCAATTTACAAGAAAGGTTACAGTTGCATAGAGACCAAATGCAGCAGGGACCTTATGGTCCTCACGGTGGAGACAGCCCACAGACTTTCATTGATACAACTACAGGAGATTGCGGACCTTGAAAGTGAGATCAAAAACAATCCTAATCTGACGGATGCGAAAGCCTTATTGGATAAAGTGGAAAAAGAAATCCTCGAGTTTAAAGATTACACGGTCATCCAAAAAAGTAACAAATTCGAGCAGGATAAAAAGAATTTTTCGTTGGAATCGACTTACCCTTACCTGAATAAAGATTTTTATTCCACCAACGATTCTAGAAATTATCTCCAAAACTATCAGGGGAGATCCCGGAAGAGATTTATTAACTTTTCCGAATCGTCATCATCTTCTGGTGAAACTACAGACACAACGACTAGGGTTAATCAGAACCAAAGGGGTAACCAACAAAATCAGGACCCACAAACATCCAATCAGGAGGCACGTTTTTTAGGCCGAGGCCAACGACAAGGCAGAGGACGGTTGCGATATTCCCAACCATGGGAAATGAGGACACGACGCCAATACTACAGGAGTTAACTTTATCACCGATTTATAATTTGTCTGACAAAATACTCACAGCAGCGGAAATTTCTATTCTCCAAAAAGGACTTAGTTTTGTTCCTTCTAGATCCACAGACTTCATTAAAATGAAGCTTGAAACCATGGAATTCTGTCGTAAAATCCGTTTGAAAACGTTTTTTTCTGAAACAACTGAGGCTGTTACAGCAGAAACCACCGGACTAAAGAAGAAATCAACCTTTTGTCCAACAGGACCCAAGGTTCCCAAGGAAATCGCAACGTTTGAGAGAACCATCTTATCAGGAATACAGGCAATGGAAAACAAAAAAAGCTTTGTGAGGTTTAACTTAACCAAAAAGGAAAAAGATGCCCTCATCGACCTGCAAAACGATAGATCTATTGTAGTGAAACAGGCGGACAAAGGTGGGGCAGTTGTGCTTTGGGATGTCAATAAATATAAGAACGAGGTATTCCGTCAATTGGGAGACGTCACCTGTTACCGGAAAATTAAAAAAGATCCAACTAAAGAACTACAAGACCAACTATTTCATATCATAGAGGAAGGTTTTTCACAAGGTTTCGTGGGACCGAAAGAACGCCTGTTCCTGAAAAATATGAACCCAAGGATTCCGGTCTTCTATGCCTTACCCAAACTCCATAAAAATGAATTGGACCCCCCAGGACGACCCATAGTTTCTGGATGTGATTCACTCATTGAGCCAGTGGCTCAATATATTGATTTTTTTCTGAAACCATTTATTAAGCAGATTCCGGCGCATTTGAAAGACACCACTGCCTTCCTGAATAGAATTACATCCGTGCATTTCAACAAAAATACACAATTGATGGTTACAATGGATGTGGTGTCTCTCTACACCCAAATCCCACAAGATCAAGCTTTGGAGGCCCTTGAGTGGTTCTTAAATTTAAGAGAGCGACCAGTTCAAGTTCCCACGGAATTTCTCCTTTCTCTGGCTAAGTTTGCACTATCTAAAAATTACTTTTCTTTTGATTCTGAGTTTTTCTACCAAATACGTGGCGTGGCCATGGGTTGTCCTTTCGCACCTGAGTTGGCAGTTTTATTCATGGGGTTATATGAAAATAACTTCATATATAACAACAACCCGTTTGCTGCTAATATTTCCAACTATATGCGTTACATTGATGACATCTTTTTAATTTGGACTGGGACACAGCAATCACTGGACGAGTTTATCTGTTGGCTTAATGGAAGATCAAATGACATCAAATACAGTTGTATCTCATCAAATGATTCAATCACTTTTCTGGACGTCAAGGTTGTGGCTTCCGATGGAGAGCTCGAAACCACACTTTTTAGAAAAGAGACAGATCGGAATAAGGCCCTTCATTTTACGAGCAACCATCCTCGTAGTCTGAGACAAAATCTACCCTATGGTCAGTTCTTACGAATCCGCAGGAACTGTACCAAAAAAGATGAATATTTCAGGCATGCAAACAAACTAAGAGACCGCCTCCTGGAGAGGGGATATCCAAAGAAATTAATCAAACATTCTTTAAAGAGAGCTTGGTGGACACCAAGAGAGACATTGCTGGAGCAAAGAATTAAGAAAAAGGGTGACAGATCGGTCTGTGTGACAACATTTTGCCCTAACAGCCACCAACTCCGCAAACTCATCCTGGGAAATTGGCATTTAATCAAGGACCTCCATGAGGATTTTTTGAGACCCCCGATGTTTGCGTTCAAAAAAGAGAAAAGTGTAGCTAATTACATAGTACGTGCTGCCTTACCGAAAGAAGAACAGCGCACATTAAGGAGTATGCTCAACCTACCACCAGTGATGGGGCACCACAAATGTGGAACATGCATAAACTGTGATCAGACCATAGAAGGCGATGTTTTTTCATTTAACACCACGCACTGGAAGCATAACACATTCAGCAATTGCAAAACGAAGAATGTTGTGTATGCAATAGTCTGTCCCTGTCCCAAGCTGTACATTGGGAAAACAACACAGGAGGTGCGACAACGCATCATCCAGCATAAATCTAGGATCAGACGTCGAGTTGAGAATGCCCCTTTGGTCTATCATTGGGTCTCTCATTCACACAGTGAGACAGATTTGAGATGGACAGTTTTGTCCAAAATTGAAAGAGATCCACGTGGAGGAGATCTTGAAGGCCAATTAAGCCGTCGTGAGGCATTATTAATTATGAAATACAACACGGCGATCAATGGCCTGAATGAAGTCGCTGAGATTTTCAGACCAATTGCATAATGTAAAAAGAACACTTGGTCTCTGTCGCTGTCTCTACATCTTAGGCTTGCCCTGGTCTGCTGCTTTAATTTTTATGCAATCATTATTGATGGAGAGTTCGGATCATGGTCCTTGGGGAAGTTTGCCCCGAAGTTAAGGTGCGTAGCAAAGGTAGTGTTATAATTGTATATACACAACTATAAAGAGGAACACTCAACGACATCACCCGGAAGCCAATGATTTTATTTTTAGCATTCCAATTTCGAAATAATGTTATTCAGGTTTACATAATTCTAGCCACTTTTTTAAAAAACACACCTGTAGGATCGCCGAGCACAAAACCACATGTACCAGCAAGCTTTGCGCTTCTGGGAGTCCTCATGAAAGCTTAGGTAATGATTACCCACAAGGCTCTTTCCTTCCTCACTCGTGGTCTGACTAGGTAGCGAACGGATGGAAAACGCACTCCGGGTAAGTCGTCAGGGTAACAAGGATTAGTTTTAGTCTAGAAACAGGAGCTCTGAGGTCGTTTGATTTCTTATTAAGCTCGTTCCGTTCTTCCAGATTCCGGCACGGGAGAAACAACTTGAAATTGACTGATAAACTAATTAAAGTAAGTTTTCAACTTCATACAGCTGGCTGCGGTGCAGGCTTTCAAACACGCATGTGAACGGAAGTTCAGAGTGCCAAAAGAAACTACGATAATTAACGGAATCATTTCGACCGTTCTCCCGTTTTCTCTCTCTCTCCCCCCCTTCAGATACACAAAGATTCATTCATTGGCAGCCGGAGAAGAAGATACGCTTCTCTTCTTTCAGTAAGCAGAGCAAATATGATTCCTCACCTTTGTCCAATGTCTACTGTTTGTCATGTGCTACTTGTTCAGCCTTTGGTAGTAAAGTCAATTTTAATCTAGTTGGGTTTGGTGTTTTTATGTTTAGGTCCCTCTGCATTGGAAACGATTTGCATCCATTTCAGGCAGATAGATTTCCACATTCTAAGGTGGGTTTTGTTAAGCCCTGTTGGTGCTTCGTAGCTATTCTAAGTCCAATATCACATTCTAAAAACTTTTTTTGTTCATTACAGAAATTGGTTGGTCCTGAGGAGAACCCATAATTCTGGGGTTCGAAACGCGTCGACCAGTTCTCATTTTCCTTGTGTTGCACCGCTCTCAAAAAATTCTATCTATTTTTTGACAATTTGTTATATTCATTTTGGGGAATGTAATAATGAAATGTTTTTGGACATTCAAACCGAGATGTAATTGATTGTACAAGGGAAGAAAGGTCGCCACAAGGACTTAGTTCCTGAGAGTTTTTGTATGTTTGCCGTGTATGCATGAGTATAATGGCCATGAGTGTTTGATGAATGTTTGTATATATTTTCTATTTTTCAGGGGACTATCAGTTATATGTCATTGTAATATATGTTGTGTACAGTTTTGTATATAAGACCTTAGCGCAACAAAAGAAATGTCTTTGCGCATAATTATTTTTTGAAAATATGAAATAAATTCAAATTATTTCCGTCAAATAATTAGGAAATTCAAAAAACCCTCCTTCTCTGTTTCATTTCTTTTGAGGAGTTAGTAAAGTATTGTGTTGAACAATTCTCAGCTTGAACTGCTTGTTCTGTTTCATTGCATTTTTGGCTCAGTTTAGCTGAGTTTTTTGAGCCACAACCCAGTGTTGTTTTTCTAGCTTTAGGAGCGGGCAGTTGCCCGCGAGGTTCAGTTTAGTGGCCAAATAGCCACCACCCTTTAGGGATCTTCAGGGTCATTGTTGTTAAAATTGGTTTGCCTGTAGTGAGAATCTTTTGTATGGTCAAATCCTTGTTAAATGTTTAGTTTGTCTTATGTTGTCTGAGTCTTCGTCATCCCCTGTTTGTCATCTGTGATGGCAGAGAATGATGCCTTCGCTTACAGCGAAGAACACATTCAGAATTTGATACGAGCACCGCCGGTCTTCGCATCGGCCACCTTAAGTGTTACAGCTAAAACACAGAACGAGTCGGATAAACTCACCAGATTACGTAAAAAACAAATACGCACGGACCTTCACGGACATTTCTTACTACAGCACTTAAAGGAAGGCACCATTCCATCAGGGCTTCAGATACGTAACATTCCAGTAGTTTTTATAGACGACCCAATTTACAAGAAAGGTTACAGTTGCATAGAGACCAAATGCAGCAGGGACCTTATGGTCCTCACGGTGGAGACAGCCCACAGACTTTCATTGATACAACTACAGGAGATTGCGGACCTTGAAAGTGAGATCAAAAACAATCCTAATCTGACGGATGCGAAAGCCTTATTGGATAAAGTGGAAAAAGAAATCCTCGAGTTTAAAGATTACACGGTCATCCAAAAAAGTAACAAATTCGAGCAGGATAAAAAGAATTTTTCGTTGGAATCGACTTACCCTTACCTGAATAAAGATTTTTATTCCACCAACGATTCTAGAAATTATCTCCAAAACTATCAGGGGAGATCCCGGAAGAGATTTATTAACTTTTCCGAATCGTCATCATCTTCTGGTGAAACTACAGACACAACGACTAGGGTTAATCAGAACCAAAGGGGTAACCAACAAAATCAGGACCCACAAACATCCAATCAGGAGGCACGTTTTTTAGGCCGAGGCCAACGACAAGGCAGAGGACGGTTGCGATATTCCCAACCATGGGAAATGAGGACACGACGCCAATACTACAGGAGTTAACTTTATCACCGATTTATAATTTGTCTGACAAAATACTCACAGCAGCGGAAATTTCTATTCTCCAAAAAGGACTTAGTTTTGTTCCTTCTAGATCCACAGACTTCATTAAAATGAAGCTTGAAACCATGGAATTCTGTCGTAAAATCCGTTTGAAAACGTTTTTTTCTGAAACAACTGAGGCTGTTACAGCAGAAACCACCGGACTAAAGAAGAAATCAACCTTTTGTCCAACAGGACCCAAGGTTCCCAAGGAAATCGCAACGTTTGAGAGAACCATCTTATCAGGAATACAGGCAATGGAAAACAAAAAAAGCTTTGTGAGGTTTAACTTAACCAAAAAGGAAAAAGATGCCCTCATCGACCTGCAAAACGATAGATCTATTGTAGTGAAACAGGCGGACAAAGGTGGGGCAGTTGTGCTTTGGGATGTCAATAAATATAAGAACGAGGTATTCCGTCAATTGGGAGACGTCACCTGTTACCGGAAAATTAAAAAAGATCCAACTAAAGAACTACAAGACCAACTATTTCATATCATAGAGGAAGGTTTTTCACAAGGTTTCGTGGGACCGAAAGAACGCCTGTTCCTGAAAAATATGAACCCAAGGATTCCGGTCTTCTATGCCTTACCCAAACTCCATAAAAATGAATTGGACCCCCCAGGACGACCCATAGTTTCTGGATGTGATTCACTCATTGAGCCAGTGGCTCAATATATTGATTTTTTTCTGAAACCATTTATTAAGCAGATTCCGGCGCATTTGAAAGACACCACTGCCTTCCTGAATAGAATTACATCCGTGCATTTCAACAAAAATACACAATTGATGGTTACAATGGATGTGGTGTCTCTCTACACCCAAATCCCACAAGATCAAGCTTTGGAGGCCCTTGAGTGGTTCTTAAATTTAAGAGAGCGACCAGTTCAAGTTCCCACGGAATTTCTCCTTTCTCTGGCTAAGTTTGCACTATCTAAAAATTACTTTTCTTTTGATTCTGAGTTTTTCTACCAAATACGTGGCGTGGCCATGGGTTGTCCTTTCGCACCTGAGTTGGCAGTTTTATTCATGGGGTTATATGAAAATAACTTCATATATAACAACAACCCGTTTGCTGCTAATATTTCCAACTATATGCGTTACATTGATGACATCTTTTTAATTTGGACTGGGACACAGCAATCACTGGACGAGTTTATCTGTTGGCTTAATGGAAGATCAAATGACATCAAATACAGTTGTATCTCATCAAATGATTCAATCACTTTTCTGGACGTCAAGGTTGTGGCTTCCGATGGAGAGCTCGAAACCACACTTTTTAGAAAAGAGACAGATCGGAATAAGGCCCTTCATTTTACGAGCAACCATCCTCGTAGTCTGAGACAAAATCTACCCTATGGTCAGTTCTTACGAATCCGCAGGAACTGTACCAAAAAAGATGAATATTTCAGGCATGCAAACAAACTAAGAGACCGCCTCCTGGAGAGGGGATATCCAAAGAAATTAATCAAACATTCTTTAAAGAGAGCTTGGTGGACACCAAGAGAGACATTGCTGGAGCAAAGAATTAAGAAAAAGGGTGACAGATCGGTCTGTGTGACAACATTTTGCCCTAACAGCCACCAACTCCGCAAACTCATCCTGGGAAATTGGCATTTAATCAAGGACCTCCATGAGGATTTTTTGAGACCCCCGATGTTTGCGTTCAAAAAAGAGAAAAGTGTAGCTAATTACATAGTACGTGCTGCCTTACCGAAAGAAGAACAGCGCACATTAAGGAGTATGCTCAACCTACCACCAGTGATGGGGCACCACAAATGTGGAACATGCATAAACTGTGATCAGACCATAGAAGGCGATGTTTTTTCATTTAACACCACGCACTGGAAGCATAACACATTCAGCAATTGCAAAACGAAGAATGTTGTGTATGCAATAGTCTGTCCCTGTCCCAAGCTGTACATTGGGAAAACAACACAGGAGGTGCGACAACGCATCATCCAGCATAAATCTAGGATCAGACGTCGAGTTGAGAATGCCCCTTTGGTCTATCATTGGGTCTCTCATTCACACAGTGAGACAGATTTGAGATGGACAGTTTTGTCCAAAATTGAAAGAGATCCACGTGGAGGAGATCTTGAAGGTCAATTAAGCCGTCGTGAGGCATTATTAATTATGAAATACAACACGGCGATCAATGGCCTGAATGAAGTCGCTGAGATTTTCAGACCAATTGCATAATGTAAAAAGAACACTTGGTCTCTGTCGCTGTCTCTACATCTTAGGCTTGCCCTGGTCTGCTGCTTTAATTTTTATGCAATCATTATTGATGGAGAGTTCGGATCATGGTCCTTGGGGAAGTTTGCCCCGAAGTTAAGGTGCGTAGCAAAGGTAGTGTTATAATTGTATATACACAACTATAAAGAGGAACACTCAACGACATCACCCGGAAGCCAATGATTTTATTTTTAGCATTCCAATTTCGAAATAATGTTATTCAGGTTTACATAATTCTAGCCACTTTTTTAAAAAACACACCTGTAGGATCGCCGAGCACAAAACCACATGTACCAGCAAGCTTTGCGCTTCTGGGAGTCCTCATGAAAGCTTAGGTAATGATTACCCACAAGGCTCTTTCCTTCCTCACTCGTGGTCTGACTAGGTAGCGAACGGATGGAAAACGCACTCCGGGTAAGTCGTCAGGGTAACAAGGATTAGTTTTAGTCTAGAAACAGGAGCTCTGAGGTCGTTTGATTTCTTATTAAGCTCGTTCCGTTCTTCCAGATTCCGGCACGGGAGAAACAACTTGAAATTGACTGATAAACTAATTAAAGTAAGTTTTCAACTTCATACAGCTGGCTGCGGTGCAGGCTTTCAAACACGCATGTGAACGGAAGTTCAGAGTGCCAAAAGAAACTACGATAATTAACGGAATCATTTCGACCGTTCTCCCGTTTTCTCTCTCTCTCCCCCCCTTCAGATACACAAAGATTCATTCATTGGCAGCCGGAGAAGAAGATACGCTTCTCTTCTTTCAGTAAGCAGAGCAAATATGATTCCTCACCTTTGTCCAATGTCTACTGTTTGTCATGTGCTACTTGTTCAGCCTTTGGTAGTAAAGTCAATTTTAATCTAGTTGGGTTTGGTGTTTTTATGTTTAGGTCCCTCTGCATTGGAAACGATTTGCATCCATTTCAGGCAGATAGATTTCCACATTCTAAGGTGGGTTTTGTTAAGCCCTGTTGGTGCTTCGTAGCTATTCTAAGTCCAATATCACATTCTAAAAACTTTTTTTGTTCATTACAGAAATTGGTTGGTCCTGAGGAGAACCCATAATTCTGGGGTTCGAAACGCGTCGACCAGTTCTCATTTTCCTTGTATTGCACCGCTCTCAAAAAATTCTATCTATTTTTTGACAATTTGTTATATTCATTTTGGGGAATGTAATAATGAAATGTTTTTGGACATTCAAACCGAGATGTAATTGATTGTACAAGGGAAGAAAGGTCGCCACAAGGACTTAGTTCCTGAGAGTTTTTGTATGTTTGCCGTGTATGCATGAGTATAATGGCCATGAGTGTTTGATGAATGTTTGTATATATTTTCTATTTTTCAGGGGACTATCAGTTATATGTCATTGTAATATATGTTGTGTACAGTTTTGTATATAAGACCTTAGCGCAACAAAAGAAATGTCTTTGCGCATAATTATTTTTTGAAAATATGAAATAAATTCAAATTATTTCCGTCAAATAATTAGGAAATTCAAAAAACCCTCCTTCTCTGTTTCATTTCTTTTGAGGAGTTAGTAAAGTATTGTGTTGAACAATTCTCAGCTTGAACTGCTTGTTCTGTTTCATTGCATACAGAAACATAGCACAGTGGGATGTGAGTAACCTGCAGGTCTTAAATGGCAGCACATACTCAAACTTGCATTCTTCACTGGTGAGAAAATGTAGTGAGTATTTGTGACATCCAAACAGGTGTTCTTAAAATGACCACATAAACAGTGGTTTCTTCAATAACATCAGAGGTCTGAAAGGGCAGTCAGTATTGCCCGCATTTGAAGTTTTGACTTTCAGGTCACTGACACATATCAGGTGTAGGCATTTAGCTCACTGAGTCACCTTGCTCACCAATAGCCAAGGTTTATGATTGTTCTTTGTGGCTGCCATCACAAAAGTAGGCAGATTGTGAGCCAAGCAGCGGCCAGCAGGAGCAATTCATAACAGATGTAAATAGCCTGAAAGAACTCTAGGGGTCAACTATTCAGTTATGTTCTCGAGTGCGAAAGGAAGAAAAACAAGCATTTGCAATGCAATAGGTCTCGCTTTTACGAGAGTTTCATAAATGCGAGACCTGTTACATTGCAAATGCTTGTTTTTTTTCTATTAGCTCACATTCTGTGTACTGACTCGTAGATCTGATGGTAAAGTCACATGGTTGTTAGAATCCCGACCAATGGTCCTGTAGTTGATAAGGTGGGGAGCCCTTCTTACAAGGAAATGTTAACATGTGTGGGCAAGAAGAGAGACTTATGTTTTAATGACAAACTATACATTTTATGTCACAGCTTATGAAAATAATGACAAATTGAGCAAAAGTATGCATTCTTCCCTCAAACATAAACCTAAAATAGCAAATACTTGAAGAAATAAATGTAAAATATTTTACTGATGTCTAAACAAAGCCTACACGATTACAGAAGCAAGTAGAAGCAGAGTTGTCATGTTCAAGAATAATACTGAGGATTTAAAACAAGATTTCATTCAATGACTAGCTTGGGACCCTTCGGGAATCTCAAAACATAAACAAATGACTAGTATTTTTGTCTTGGAACTATGGACATCCTACTCTCCTTGGCAAGATGAAGAAGGAAAGTAATGGTCACAAACCCTTGTCTGCTAAGTTGTAAAGAACTTTTCTTGCGCAGGTTAGCCATGTTATCTTGCAACCAGCTTCGTGGCCGGAATTCCTCGAGAGGGCCTATCGTGTTACATTTGCAAAGGTCTCAAGTTTCCCAGGTTCCTGCATGAGAAGCTCGTCCTGCCCAGGTTTCTGCTTTGCACTTTTGGACTCGCAGAGTCTATTTATCCCATTTTAATATCACGACGGCATGTTGCAGAAAACCAAAGGAAATACCTTTTTATCATCACTGTGAGTAGTAATTAGAAACAAAGCAGGATTCATGTCAGGGTGGCCCCATTGATTCTACCATGGACACATGCCTGTCAACTTACTCTCAGAGAGCAGGTGTCCCCCTCTTTTTGAATGATATTCACCCTCTTAGAAATGAATGTGCTTTCCAAGAATTCGATAATCTCACCATATTTGCAAACCTGCATCACGCTCCCCAAACTTTCTTTCGCTGTTCTGATGGGATCAGCCTCTTACACATTAGAAGGGGTTGTATGTTGTTACAACGCATTCCAATGTAATGCATGCCTTTACAACGCATACGTTACAACGCGAATGCCATTACCACGAATAACATTTACCACAAAAATGCCTTTACCACGCATATCGGTAAAGGCATTTTCATGGTAAATGTTCTTTTTTTTTTTATAATACCCCTTCCCTGTACCCCTGTTCGACCCCCCCGCCACATTCCTTCTAATAAATTCCCCTGCCCGTAACATGAAAAAAATTTCTCTGTGTGATTCCCCCACCCACAAACCCTTTTTTCAATTTCCCCCTTCGCTACACATCCCCCTATTTTTTTTCTTAAACTAAATTCCCCCTTACCTCTCTACGTCCTCTCTTCTCTGTAAGCTCGTCCGATATGCGTTGCACGTCGTAAAGAGGAAGTGGAAGTGTCTTTCCGTTTCCTCTAACGACGCCGATTACCTCCACATCGTGACAGAATCAGGTGTGTTTTCTTTGGGGGGGGAGACCCCCCTAACCCCCCTTTTTAATTTGCATGCTTTTTTGGGGGGGGGGATACGCCCTAAGCCCCATTTTTTAATATTACTTTTAGCCCACATGCCTTTGCTACGTATCTCGTAGTAAAGGTATGCGTGGTAAAGGCTTTTCGTGGTAACCACGTATGCATTGTAATGCATACGTGGTTATGGTTATACGTGGAAACGGCAGTGTTGTAGTGGCCGTTTCCCATTAGAAGGTTGACAGTTATGATTACAACTTTTGCCATTGAAAATACCACCAAAGGTACCATTTTAAGATTATGAAAAGGCCTGCCAGGTATTGTCAAGCAGAGCTTTGCATGAAATTGTTTGCTGTCATTCTTACCTTGACCTTTCTGTCTTTGTTTACTTTACTTTACTTATCAGTCGGGGTCATTATGGCAGCGGTAGAAGTGTTTAACTCTTACATTTGCTGTTTTAAGTATGTACCAATAGAGGGAAAAATATCGGCATGATGGTTCTCTTAATTGTTGTACCTGCAGGGTAGGAGTGAAGCAAAACAAAACAAAAGAAGCCCCTTCAGCCTCAGGAGGCGAGGAGAAGCCTGAGCGGGCTAACAGGCCGAGCATGCACATCTCTTAGCACCATCATGGCAAAGGTCCCCCCCCCCAAAGCATGAATGTCCGCAAAAAAATACACACCACACAATTTTATACTTGGGAAAAAACTGCTGCAGGTTTATTACATACAACGTTATGTAATCTGGTGGGTTAGCTTACAGGCGATCCAAGGACAGGCAGCCTTCTCACCACCTGCCCGTCTGATGAGTCTAGCAGCACCGTGGCGAACCACTTTGTACTGCACCTTCTGGTGATCCCCTTCCCGGATCACCTGACCACCCTAGGTCCATTATACTCACGCCCCATTCTGGGCAGAGCGTAGCTAGGCAAGCCCCCGGTTGCTCAGGCCCACAACCGCCCGAAGGACTAACGGGGCACCAACATAGATTCCGTGAACCTCCCATGAGGCTCCTGGGGTTCTGCTCTGGCACCCCTATGTGCCGCGCACAGGTACCGTTCTGTACCCATATGTTTCCAGATTGCCCTGTAACTCCGCCACAGCCCTGGAGGCGGACAACCGTCGCTGCCAGGGCCCCCCACCAACTGCTCTAGTCTATTACCTGCAACCTGCAACCCTTTTGTGCTAGCGCCTCCTGCAAGTCTAACAAGAACAAGTCCATCCCCACTGGAGTGAGGTGTACCCCGTCAGCCTCGAAGTATCCTTTGACCCTCTCCTGAATCCTTTCGTGTCTGATGAATCCCAGGCCCCTCTGCTGAGTGAACTTGCGCATGAAGCTGTTCACCTGTTTCCTGGACTGCTCCACCGCCTCGCCAGACTTTGCCCCCTGCCAGACTCTGCGTGGCACAATCTCTGACCACCAGAGCTCGCAGTGACCCAAGCGCTTGCTAAGTTCCCCCAAGTCAGTCTTCATGGCATGCAGGAGCAAAGCCCTCCCAGAGGCAGTCAGGTCATTGCCCCCAGGTGGATCACCAAAAAATTAGACAGGGCACCCCTCGCTGCTAGCGAGTGCTCCAGTCTGTTCATGAGGCTGCTCCATCTCATCCCTGGAAAACCCAACCACTCTTGTCTGCGAGAATCGACGCATCCAGTTCCTGATCGATGCCCAACGGGCCAACCGAGAGATGGCAGAGTGCCCAATGACCCACACACGTGACCCTGATGAAACGAAGGACACGTTTCAACTCAAAAAGTGTATTACCATAAACAATATGCCAATGCACTTTGAACCACAAAATGCATAAAACATGTGGCACACAACACTGCACACTACAGTACTATTTACACTAAGCAGGCCCCTTCAGGGGCAGATATATAGCTTATAACACTGTGAATCCCAGCGCCCCACTTTTTTAACACGTGCAGGTTCCAAGCCTGCTATGAATGCAGTGGTGGCTGCCCCAATCCTGAAAGAGTGGCTTGAATATTTTTTATCTGCCTGGAGGAGGCCGGCCCTGGACAGGCAAGCCCCCATTACACGCTCTACCTGGAAGATGGTTAGGGGAACTAAGTCTGTGTGTATCAATAAGTAACCAGGTGCTACTGGGCGAAGTGAGACGTATTCCCGAGCCTTGGCAACCGGACAGTATCTGGGGTCTCCTAAAGGCAGTAACTCCACCTCCACCCCTTCCCTTTCTAGTCCGTCTTTGACCTCCTCAGGTGGATGGTCAACTTACCCTCCAACCCAATATCCACTATGCCCAAAGAGTCTCCTGACCTATCTGTTTTGGACCGGGCCACTAACTCACTGATACAGAACGCTCCATAAAATGCTAAGCAGAAAGCGGCGGAAAAGAGGGACACCTCGTAGGGCAAGTGGGTGACTCCTCCTAGGACGTCCAACATGGCCTGCAGGATGGGGAAGGTGATGGGGGACCTGTTGTCTAGAACCCGGGGCTCATCCCTGGCCCACCCCTTCAGTGCCGCCCTGATGACAAAGGACTTGGCTGTGTCCTGTCCTCCCCTCAGCTTAACATCATGGCTGACCGCCGCTAAATGACCACAAACCCATGAGTGGCTCTTCCCTTGTTTTTTAGCCCATACCACAAACGCCTGTACTTTGCCCTCCATGGGTTCCCCGGACAGACCCAAGGCATCCGCCACTTTGTTGAAGGAGGTCATGTGTGCCAGGTACCGTTTCCTAGTACCAGAGGCCAAGGCCCATACCACCATGGCTCTCAACTGTTGTTCCACTCCAAGATCCTCCAGAGGGTTGCCGAGAAGGGGGTCATCGCCGCTCTCGCCTGCGGCCACCTCCCGGAAACGGAGCCACTGAAAATGAGAGAGAGCGTCAGCTGCCACATTCTTGATCCCCTCAATGTGTCTAGCCCTACACTCAAAGTTGCAGCGCAGGCTCCTGCGGTTCGGCTCTGGCACCCCTATGTGCCGCACAGAGGTACCGTTCTGTACCCATATGCTTCCAGATTGCCCTGTAACTCCGCCACAGCCCTGGAGGCGGCCAACCGTCGCCGCCAGGGCCCCCCACCAACTGCTCTAGTCTATTACCTGCAACCCTTTTGTGCTAGCGCCCCCTGTAAGTCTAACAAGAACAAGTCCATCCCCACTGGAGTGAGGTGTACCCCGTCAGCCTCGAAGTATCCTTTGACCCTCTCCTGAATCCTTTCGTGTCTGATGAATCCCAGGCCCCTCTGCTGAGTGAATTTGCACATGAAGCTGTTCACCCGTTTCCTGGACTGCTCCACCGCCTCGCCAGACTTTGCCCCCTGCCAGACTCTGCATGGCACAATCTCTGACCACCAGAGCTCGCACTGACCCAAGCGCTTGCTAAGTTCCCCCAAGTCAGTCTTTATGGCATGCAGGAGCAAAGTCCTCCCAGAGGCAGTCAGGTCATTGCCCCCCAGGTGGATCACCAAAAAATTAGGCGGGGCACCCCTCGCTGCTAGCGAGTGCTCCAGTCTGTTCATGAGGCTGCTCCATCTCATCCCTGGAAAACCCAACCACTCAAACTTTGTCTGCGAGAATCGACGCATCCAGTTCCTGATCGATGCCCAACGGGCCAACCGGGAGATGGCAGAGTGCCTAATGACCCACACACGTGACCCTAATGAAACAAAGGACACGTTTCAACTCAAAAAGTTTATTACCATAAACAATATGCCATTGCACTTAAAACCACAAAATGCATAAAACATGTGGCACACAACACTGCACACTACAGTACTATTTACACTAAGCAGGCCCCTTCAGGGGCGGATATATCGCTTATAACACTGTGAATCCCAGCGCCCCACTTTTTTAACATGTGCAGGTTCCAAGCCTGCTGTTAATGCAGTGGTGGCTGCCCCAATCCTGAAAGAGTGGCTTGAATATTTTTTATCTGCCTGGAGGAGGCCGGCCCTGGACAGGCAAGCCCCCATTACACGCTCCACCTGGAAGATGGTTAGGGGAACTAAGTCTGTGTGTATCAATAAGTAACCAGGTGCTACTGGGCGAAGTGAGACGTATTCCCAGACCTTGGCAACTGGACAGTATCTGGGGTCTCCTAAAGGCAGTAACTCCACCTCCACCCCCTTCCCTTTCTGGTCCGTCTTTGACCTCCTGAGGTGGATGGTCAACTTACCCTCCAACCCAATATCCACTATGCCCAAAGCGTCTCCTGACCTATCTGTTTTGGACTGGGCCACTAACTCACTGATACGGAACGCTCCATAAAATGCTAAGCAGAAAGCGGCGGAAAAGAGGGACACCTCGTAGGGCGAGTGGGTGACTCCTCCTAGGACGTCCAACATGGCCTGCAGGATGGGGAAGGTGATGGGGGACCTGTTGTCTGGAACCCGGGGCTCGTCCCTGGGCCACCCCTTCAGTGCCGCCCTGATGACAAAGGACTTGGCTGGGTCCTGTCCTCCCCTCAGCTTAACATCGTGGCTGACCGCCGCTAAATGACCACAAACCCATGAGTGGCTCTTCCCTTGTTTTTTAGCCCATACGACAAACGCCTGTACCTTGCCCTCCATGGGTTCCCCGGACAGACCCAAGGCATCCGCCACTTTGTTGAAGGAGGTCATGTGGGCCAGGTACCGATTACTAGTACCGGGGGCCAAGGCCCGTTCCCCCATGGCTCTCAACTGTTGTTCCACTCCAAGATCCTCCAGAGGGTTGCCGAGAAGGGGGTCATCTCCGCTCTCGCCTGCGGCCAGGCCTCCCAGAAATGGAGCCACTGAAAACGAGAGAGAGCGTCAGCTGCCACATTCTTGACCCCCTCAATGTGTCTAGCCCTACACTCAAAGTTGCAGCGCAGGCTCCCTCTGGCGAACTCCCTGAGCAAGCAGAGCACCAGCGGGCACTTGGCAGTCTGCCCGTTGATGGCCTGTACGACCGCCATGTTGTCCGACCAGAAAAGGACCTTTCTGTCCGACAAGATCGCAGGCCACAGGTGGAGGGATATGACAATGGGGAAAAGTTCCAAAACTGTGATCTTGGCAGTGATGCCGCGCTTGCGCCAGGCGTTGGGACATTCCTGTGAGCACCACTCCTTGCCCAGGATTGCCCCAAAGCCCTCCCTCCCAGATGCATCCATGAAAAGGCTGAGCTCTGGACTCTCCGCCCAGGGGGCCCTCCAGATGACCGTCCCATTGAAGTGAGACAGGAACTCCCCCACATGACCAAGTCCTTCTTCAAGCCTGCCGCCAACTTAACCAGGTGGTGTTTTTTAGACACATTAGCTGTGGCCCTGGCTAATCTCCTGGTGAACACTCGCCCCACCGGGATGACTCTGGCTGTAAAGTTGAGCTTGCCCAAGAGGCTTTGGATGACACACAAAGGAGACCTGTCTTTCCCCAGCAGTGACTGGATGTCCTTTCGCAAAGCCTGCACCTTCTCAGGGAGCCTAGACACGCCCATCACCGTGTCCAGCTCTGTGCAAAAAAGGTGAGAACCTGCGCAGGACCCTCTCTTACCAGGTGCTAACGGCACCCCAAGGTGTCTTGCCAATTCCTGAAAGCATTGTAGCCCCCTGTTGCACTCCTGCGTACCCGCGCCCCCAATTAACAAATAATCGTCAAGGTAGTGGGTCACCCCTTCTACGTTAAATCTCCCTGAGAGAGCCCACTGCAGGAATGAACTGAAGGCCTCAAAGTAGGCACACGACACTGCACACCTCATTGGCATGCACTTGTCGTAGAAGAATTCACCTTGCCACTTGAATCCAAGGAGGTGCTGGCTCTCTGGGTGGACAGGGAGGAGGCAGAAAGCGGACTCAATGTCAACCACGCTCCCCTGCCCGCCCTCCTGACCATGTCCACTGCCATGTCCAGTGACCAGTAAGAGACCGAGCAAGAACCCTCCTCCAGCCAGTGGTTCACTGAATCCCCCTCCGGGTATGACAGGTGTTGGATCAACCTGTAAGCCTCTGGCTCCTTCTTAGGGACCACCCCCAAGGGAGAAACCACAAAGTTCGGAAGAGGGGGTTGTAGGAAGGGGCCCGCCACCCTCCCCAGGGCCGCTTCCTTCTTGATCTTTGCCCCTACGACTTCGGGATGGTCCCTGGCAGACCTGAGGTTCTCAGAATCCCTGTTGACCAGTGGCCCCTGATAGGGAATTCTGAAGCCTTCCAAGAACCCATGGGCTAGAGACAATCTATCCTTAGCATTGGGGTACTCCCTTAATAGCGGTAGCAGGTTGGAGGTGACAATGGGGGACGGACCTTTGCCATGGCGGTCCCTGTAGGGGGCACCCCAGGGGGTGCAAGTTGGGGTGACCTGGGGAGAGAGGGGGGGAAGGACCTGGGCAGGGAAGGCCGGCCCAGGGGCCTACTTGTCGTGTCTGGCCGGCATGGAGGCGTGCTCGCACTTGTCGCAAGAGGTGGCCGAGTGTGGGGAGCCGCACTCGCTGCAGGTGTGGGAAAATCGACAGGCCTTGCCCCAGAAGCATGCCCCTGCATTGAACAGCCTGCACGTTCCACTGAAAACTCTCCTGGGTCCCTGCTTCTGGCCCTCACCACGGCCTCCCCGAAAGGGCCGCTTAAACCGACCCTTCCTGTCCTGCCTCTGGCCCTTGTTCAGCTCCCCCTTCTTAACGTTGGTGCTAGACTTCTCGTCGGCCTCAACCCTGCCCTTGCCCATGTGCTGGACCCAGAGACGCACCTCCAACTGGTCCCACCCCAGTTCCGGACACATGGCCATATTTTTCCTGAGCTTGCAGTCATACCTGTACCAGCCCATCCCGTCGTTAGTCTCCGCCTAATTGGTTATGATGCCGGTGTATTGGAACAAGCCCGGCCCTTGTTCTGGGTATCGCTCCATGACCACCGCTGCCAGGATAGCGAAGGTCTGCCCCCATCTCTTAATTGTTTTATCAGGCCATGCTTGGAAGCGAACCTTCTTGTCCTCCTCCTTGCCTCCCATTTTCCTGGTATCCACCCCTTCTGCCCCGTGCATCAGAAGCGTAAAAATGTAGATTAATTCCCCCTCCATATTCCTTCCTTGGCCGCAAGTGGCACCTCCCACGCTAGTGAGCACCGGCCTGACAACAGGGGGGCCAATGTGACTAGTGACGCAGGAGCAGGGAGCATGGGAGGCGTCGCAGCGGGGGGGGAGGGAGTGCTTGCTGCTGGGGACGTGGGCAGAGGTGTCGCGGCGGCGGGAGGGACGCAGGAGGTGCGCATGTGGCTGCGGATGGGAGGGCTGGCTCTGCCCGTTGGTGGCCGCCTAGATCAGGCGAGGTGCCCCTGGTGCTCCGGCTTCCGTAGGAGTGTGGTGTGTACTCAATTGCCACAGGCTCTGGCACTGGCACAGAGACCCCTTGCTGCAGGCTGCCATGTGGCAACTCTGCTCGGTGACTGCTCCCCCACCTCCACCCCAAACGTTTGTGACTGAAGGGGCACCTGGTGCCTGCGCGGGTGGTGCTGGTCTAGCTACCCCCACGCCACTGTTCGCTATGTTGGCCACGCTGGGGTTGTTAACCGCCAGGAGGCCAGCTCTGACCTCCGTCATGAAGTTCATTAACGTGTCCGTGAGCTTACCCAGGTCGTCACGTGTGGCAAAGTTCAGTGGCGGCGTTGCGTTGACCAGGGGGGGCCACTGGTCCGGCTGCAGGGGGCAGTGGTGCATCGGCCATCGGCAAGGCCACAGTCCGCACAATGCCCATGGAACAGCTCTTAGCTTGCAGCAAATCTGCTGGGAAGTCCTTAACTGTGGGCCTGCGAACCCTCTTAGATCTGGGTGGGACCGTTCTCCTCGGCGGGTTCCTGAGCCGTGCATGGGGCAGGCATGGCGATACCAGAGTCATCCGGACTGTGCGCCATCAACAGCTCAGTGGCCCAAGCCACTCCTTTAGCCCTGACCATCTCCGCTGCCACAGGAAGCTGTGTGGGGGGGTGATGCAGGCACGCGGAGTCGGGGCACCGGGGGGTGGTGCAAGGCCACTGGGAAAGGAGACCGCGAGGTGCCGGGACGAAACCCAGGGCCTCAACACCTGGAGCAGCGCACTACCACTAAGCTCCATCCCTCTTATGCCATTCCATATTTTTTTTTTTTTTGTATATGGCGCGAAGACTGCCCTAGGAAAATATTACCCAACCTTACTGGGGGAACTACAATTGCCTACACTTTGATTTAAAAAGAGATCCTACAGAACAGAAACATTGGGAATTGAACTCTTAACCTTGACAGTAAGAGTCTCAGATCCTAACCATTAGGCCACAGTGACTCTGGAAGGGGAGGGGCGCACCGCGGGGGCCACGTCCCGGAACGTTCACTCAGCATCAGGGAGTCACTTCGCTTGCGAGCATGGGTGTGCGCAAGGCCGTGTGTCGCCAGGACACACTCCCTCCCGGTGCTGCTCTGACCGGGGGGGGGGGGCGCATGCCACTGCAGCACTGCCTCAGGGAGTGCTACAGAAATCCTGCGGCGCGAGGTGGAGCTGGGCCGCACCGCGTGAGCCCCGCCTCCCATCCGCACAACATACCCAGGATACATCCAGCCAGCGCAACGTCACGGGACATGGGCGCGACCCCGAGGCTCGTGCCCTGGACACCCGCCCCGAAGTCCGCCGTCCAGCACCGGACTGCGTCCCATCACGGGTTCCAGTGCCCACCGCCAGCCATAAGATTCTGGAGCCCCGGGGAAGGCGGGAGACTGGGAGCGCGAGGGCTGAGCCACTGCTCGCATGCAGCGCCCCACTGCGCTCCCGGAAGCAGCCCGCCGCCATCCCGATGCCGTCCCGCACCGGCTGCGGCCGGCCAGAGAGCGCGTCCAACCTACGCCAAGTAAGTGACCATTGCTTACTCCTAGCATTGTGCCCAAGGCAGCGGCGATTGACCCCGAGCATTGGGGGTAAGAGTCTCAGCCCATCTATTAGGCCGCAGTGACTCTGGGGGTATGCAGGCAGTGACGCTGCGTGGTCGGGATGGCCTAAGGGGAAGGGGGTGCACACGGGCTGCTGGCCATGCCCGTCACGGCCTAGTGCTCGCCCACAACCCACGGGCCCAGCTACATCCCCCGTGGCGTGTGTGAAGGGCAGGCGGGAGCGCCGCGCCATGGTGTACGAGGGGCACAACGTATGCAATGAGGCGCACGAGGACGGGGCAACGCTGCGGCCACGACACGGCCCGGGGTTCGTTCGCGCTTAACAGTAAGCGCAACACCCGCAGTCGGATCGCAGCGTGCCGAGGCTGGCGGCGGGGACCCCCGCGCAGGTGCACCCCCGCAACCCCCAGAGAGGCACTGCCCGACGGAAAAACCCAAAGCAAGCATCCCCGCAGCAAGCGGGGCCCGCAGGGTGGGCGACCGATGGCGTGCCCAGTGGACACCCGCGCCCACACTCTGAGCTGCACCCTGCTCCCCCCGTCCCCAGCAGCCTCCAGCTTAGGCTGGACAGCCTGCCCTGAATCACCCACTTGGGGAGATCCGGCTGGTGGGGGGCATGGCCTGCACTCACCGTGCAAAGTCGAGTCAGCTCCTATCTGCGAGCGGGCGAGCGTGTGGGAGACGTGGTGTCCGCGGCGCGTCCGGTGCACAAAGAGGCAGAAAAGGGGGTGGGGGGACCTATGTACCCCTCACCCTGCCCCGCGCACCGGACGTGATGCGGGACACCAGCGACCTGATGGGGACTCCTCCCCCAGCCAAACCCCCCCCCCCCAGGGAAAGGGGGGGGAGAAAGGTGGGGGGGAGCCCAATGCCACTACAGGGCCGCCCTCTTGGGTCGCCCCCTGCGGTGGCCTCAGGCAGCCGCATTATCTAGAAAGACACCTTAAAGCGCAGCTTCCAGTCATTCAACTTGACCACATCTGGAGTGACTCCCACCAAACACGTGCTTTTCTTATAGGCTTTTATTTGGGCCCTCTCTTGGGAGACTGCTGTGGATGTTGTCACCCTGCTGGAACATCTGTCGTGCACAGGAGCACTTCTTTTCTGTGTACACAAGAGTCCGCTTTTTTTTTCTCCTAGAATGTAGAATCTCATGATTTATGGCTCAAACGGCTTGATTTTTCTTCTGTCTAAGAGCGGATTCACACATGGCCCCTCAGTGTTTTTGCGCGCACCTTCATTAATAGTTCGGCTAGTGCATGCTCTCACGGGCTCAACCTTAACAAGCATTGGCATAGCCAATAGGTCTCGCTTTTGGTACCATATAAGTGTTTAGCCATGCAGCACATTATCCTGGGTGCTGTGCTGCCAGGGATTGAAGAGCTATACAATTACTACACAGTGGCTCATGCACTCTGAAATAAAAAAGACACAGAAACGGGTCTATTTTGTCCCCTATATTGTAGTCTTTAAGTTTACTGGCAAAAACGCGAATTGATTTCTAGATAATGACCAACTCTAAAATCCTTTCAGGTTATCTCTAGCAGTAATGCACCCTTTTTAAATTTTCCCCTCATCTAGAATTTCCCTAAAAGTATTTGTTGTTTTCAGATGCTGGATTGGAGGAAAGAGAGAGTGTGAGTGTGTGTGTATGAGAGAGAAAGACAGAGAGCGAGAGAAAGGGCAGGTGACTGAACATGCAGAAGGACTAGGGGAAAATACAGTGATGAGGAGGAAGATTACCTGTGTAAAATGGCTATTGGTTTTATCAATGGGTTTTAGCCATGATGTATAGCATCCCTGATGCTGTGCAGCATGGCTAAATAAGAAATAAAAACCATGACGGCCAGCCACATCGTTTTGTAAAAGCGCGAACCACGTTAGATTAGCAAATTTAAAACAAGCATTTGCAATGCAATAGGTCTCGCAATTACACGAGTTAAAGCTATTGGCATTGTAAATGACAATGCCAATAGGCATTGTTATTTGCAATGTCAATAGCTCAAACTCGCGTAAATGCGAGACCTAATGCATTGCAAATGCTTGTTTTTCTAAGTTGTCAAAAATAGTCAGGATAAATGCAGAACAGCGCACGGAAGAGGACAGGTTTCCCGCCTCCGTGCCCCGCTGCACTCCTTAAGCATAACTCACGAGGGGTACACAAAGGGCATAGACAATGAGGGCCGTGGGGAGCCTGCTTATACCTCGCTGGGGTGGTGATGAGAAAAGCAAACCCATTCTTTTTATTGAGCCAGCCCCACCCTCCTCGCCTCCCCTCATGCACACTCCCTTCCGAGGGGGTCTGTGCCGTACAAAGAGTCTTCCCTAAACCCTGTGCCCAGGTGCACCTCTGAGCCGCGCGAGCAGGGGGTCCGAGTGTGTGTGGGGCTCAGCCTCACCCGGTGCACCCACTGACACACTGGTAGGTGTACAAATGCCGCATGCTGGTTACAGCGCAGGGGGTTAATGCTCCTAGCACACCCCGCTCCCCAGTCTTCTGTCCTGTATTATCAGCCCGTCTTACGCTAGCCTCGCGCCTCCTCCTCACGCGAGTAAACATTTGGCTAAAGGCCTCAGCTCAACCTGAATGGCGGGGGTGGCCTTGTGAAGTGCCTCGCGCGCCCCCCGATCGCTGATGGTTTTGTGCTGAAGTACACAGCTGATAACAAGCCTGTGACCCCGGCGGCGGCCGGGCCGCTAGAATTACAGGGTAACCAGGCGAAAGCTGGCTGCAATACACATATATCATAGATGTTGGGAATCTTTGAGCCGCTGACTATCTGTCAGGTCTTGCGAATTCGTACTGCCAATACAGCTCTAGGTGGGATTTCGTGGTGATGAAGGGCGGGTAGATGTGCCCAGGTGTCACTTCTTCTGCTTTTCGTTCGATTAATGTATTTAAACACCCCTTGCAACCAACAGGCACTTTCAATGAGATTCATCTCGGGCAGCGCTGCGAGGTCATATTAGTGCAATGCAACGCTGCACAGATCTCTGTAACATAACATTCTAGTCACCTACTCTGTCATGGGGTATAAATCAACATCAGGGCTTTCTATCTTTTAAAATCTGCGCGCCAAGCACCCCTCCCTGCCCCCGGCCCGTTCCCTACAGAAACACCTGGACTCAGAGCTGATGACGCACATCCCATGCACGCGACCGGCCAGGGTGCACAGAGAAGCGCGTGGCGCCACGTGAAGTGCTTTGCATAATGGTACAGTTACAAACAAGACCCGCGTCTACTCTCAATCGGTGCCCGCCCTTTGCATATTAGCCTCGAGAGACAGATGTTTTTCCAAGAGACAATATGAAAATTACCCTCTGAAGAACATCCCGGCGGCCGGTGGGCCTCGGGTCCCAGTGACGAAGCCTGCAAATCCAAGTTACAATAAAAGCATGTTGACTTTTGGGTACTCTTGTGTAGCCAGAAGAAAAAGTGAACTTTAAAGCTGTTCATCGTATGATGAACTAGCCGGGCATACTCCAGAAGGAAGGGCACGTGAGGGAAGAGAAAAGGGGCAATTTTGCAAGGCTAATGTCTGGTAGGACAGGACCGGTGACAGCCTGACAAAAACAGATATGCTTTGAAGTCACTGCAATCCTCTTTCCATCAGGCCTTGACGCTTCCATATGGAGGGTGCATGTCAATTGCCTCTGACCCAGTTCACATCCCAGCCAGTGGCGTAGCTAGATCTTTTGGTGCCCATGGTGGTCCCTGCGTTTGCTGTCCCGCGACGGCAGTAGGTAAGAGCGGGGTGTAATTTCTGGGTTTAATATGCCTGTTCAAAATATTGTAACGTTGAGATATTTTGGTACCCAATTGATGATATATGTAGAAAAAAAGTGATGTCATTACGACGTGTGCTCTGCACTGAAGTGTGTCTTTCAGAAGGAGACCGCACAAGTACCGTTTTGCGCAGCTCTTAGTTTCAAAATCCTATCCTTTATTCTGAATGAAATAAAAAAAAAATACATTGCAATGTGAGACTCAAAAAGCCCTGTTCCTGTACGGTTATCATTTGTGGAAAAGCAGCTCGACCGTGCATATATCAAAAGTGTCTGGGTTGCAAAGACATGCGTTTTTGTGTATTTTCAAAGCACTGCCTATTTGGGTTTACCCTGTCGTGTCTGCAGAAGGGAAGCAGCTTGATTATCATTTTGACATGAAAGAGTGAAGATGGACAAAGTAAACGATTGTGACGAAGAGACGTGGGGCAGAGCAGAAAGCAAGCGCCAATCCGCTATGAGTGGTGTAATCAGGTCTTCGGACGCTCGTGCACGGGGCAGTCAGTACTTGAAGTTCTGCCCACGTATACAAGTCGGGGGCAAATGACGTGGGAAATGGGTAAAAAAACACAAGACAAGCCCGCCGCTGG
This sequence comes from Triturus cristatus, assembly GCF_964204655.1. Classification (NCBI taxonomy): domain Eukaryota; kingdom Metazoa; phylum Chordata; class Amphibia; order Caudata; family Salamandridae; genus Triturus; species Triturus cristatus. The sequence continues at coordinate 30,767,034 of NC_140580.1, read as the reverse complement.
AAAAAAACATGAAGCTGACGAGGAGGGAGTGGGAGGGGCTTTCACTGAAAGTGACACGGCAGTGAAAGGAAAACAAACAAGCCCGGCGGAGCGTGGCGCGAGCGCTTGGCAGGGCAATTTAAAACGACCCATTGCTCATTGAAGGTGGGAACAGGCTATGCGTGCAGCCAGAGAAAATAAACAAACGAGAGGGGAGGGGGGAATGCCAGCAACAGAGGAGCCCGCGAAAGTGAAAGTGATCACGATCGCTACGAAGGAAAGACACATGGCGCTGCGCGCGTGCAGGTTCACGTGCACTGTAGCTTTAGGCCACGGCAGCACTTTGAAAAGCCCAGATATAAAATGTCTCTTAGAGCCTTTGGCTCACGAGACCTAAAAATGCATGTAGGTGTTGTCGTTTTTTAGAAGGAGGGTGGGGGAAGCATCATGAGGGTGGCGGAAGCAACATGGGGGTGGTGGGATTAACTTGGCAGGAGCATTGGGCGAAAACAACTGAGGGGTGGAAGCAACATGGCAGCGGCAAAAGCAACGCAGAAGGCGCAGGCGGGTAAAGCAACATGGTGGGGGCAGGTGGAGATAAGCAACATGGAGAGCACGAGTAGGGTTCGCAACTCGGTGAGTGTGGGTAGAAAATGGAGGGCATGGCTGGAGGAAGCAATATGGATGCCGTGGGTTGGAGGAAGCAATAAGGAGGGTGTGGGTGGGAAGAAGCAACATCAAAGTCGTAGGTGAGGTAAACAAACAAAACCAAGCGAGAGCCATGTGAAGCACAGGGGGGATGGAGGAGAAAAACTAATGGGTGAGACAGAGAGAGAGAAAAAGAGAGATGTAGAGCCTGAGGGGGAGAAGCACAACGATGAGAAAGCGACTTGGAAGAAGCACACACGTGTGAGGTCATCATGAAGGGATTCAGGGGAGAAGCACACAGGTGTGAGGTCATCATGAAGGGATTCAGGGGAGAAGCACACAGGTGTGAGGTCATCATGAAGGGATTCAGGGGAGAAGCACACAGGTGTCTGGAATACACACAGATCAATGCAGCAGGCTCACTAAACTGTTTCAGAAGGAAAGGAAGGAACCTGTGTAACCGATGCACACCGGACTCTGCAGCCATGTGACCAGGATGCAGTCACGAGGCCTGCAGGTGACATAGACGCTCACCTCTGCCTTGGTCAGTTATCCTGCCCGCTTATCTTGTTAACAAGGGATTTCCATACTGGCCTGTGTGAAGCGCATGAAAAAGATGACATGGGCCAGACTGGCAGGGAACACAGGTCACTGTTTCCCAATAGCAACTCACGCCGCGTGACCATATTTGTCCCACTTATGTGAGTGCAAAGACGGAATAATGCGACAGTCATAGGGCGGAGCAGCCGGGCACTGGCTGCTGAGTGAGTAAAGGGCGGCAGTAAGGCCACAGGAGGATCGTGGGACAGCTTTAATATGGACTGAAAGAAGGACTTGTCAGAGGACTATGGTTATCACGGCAACCAATGATACCTTATCTTCTCTCTGAGACTTGAGAAGTAAGCCCCTTGTGATCAGGACCTATAGCTCTGTTCCCCCCTAGGGTCCTGGAGTGCTGTGCCCACAGAAAAAGGTATAACTTGTCCCTCTTGAAAGGCACTCGATAATTAAATGCACACTTATGGTATCTTCCCAAGACTTGACTCGCTCCGCCAGGACAGTGTTTCAGATCTGTGCCTTTTTGTTGCAAATCGTTATCAATGTCAGACTATAGCACCCATAATGCACTGGACTGGAGTGAAAAAGGACAGCGCAGGTCAAGAAACATACATGGAGCCAGACAACTTTTATTGAGATTACAGTTGTTTTAGCGCCAACATCTCACCCGCTCATTCCTTTTACACTAGTCTCAGAGGCCCCCGAAGGCTCTCTGAGCAGGTTTCACGCCGGAGTGAGACCACAAGTGTGAGAAAACAGGATATTTGACCAACCAAGACTGTCAGAGTTTAACAGCCTGCGGTTCCTTTTAGCTACTAAAATACACAAGCAAAAGTCTTGTTAACCCCAACAAAATGCAATAAATATAAATGCATACAAACGATAAGCATGATCTGACCTTGTGTAATGCACCAGGTGCCTATGGAAACACTCCAATGCACTTGGTCACTTATGCGATTGAGGACACTGTATAAATTCTACATCTCACTGATGTCCTCAACTGTAAGGAAATGACCCCTGCCACAGGTCACCCACATCACGAGACGCAAACATAAACCCACCCAACTGATAAACGCTCACGCAACATCACGGCGATTGTTGGCAGAAGTCAGCGGCACTGACGCTTGAGTCTAAAGATAAGAGAGTCGGTCTGTGTTCTGTGTAAGTGCCTCTTCCCTTCAGGTGAGGTAATGGCCTGGGCGACCTCTTGACCTTTTTGTGTTGGCCCCACATGCTCGCAGTCCACTCACCTACTAAGAGACGTCCTTAAAACTCTGATGGCCCCTGGTCCAAGAAAAACTAACAAGTATGGCAGGGTCAGCAGCGAAGCAAGTTTGCTTCACACCTAGAAGAGTTAGCAATGTACGGTTTTGAAAACACAAACAGACATGAAAACCCACACAAATCATTGTCGTTTAATTCATATAGCCCTCACCGTGTGCTGACGCCCATTCGTGGATAGGTACCACGCTGCACTGTGTCAAGTTTGCTTCACACCTAGAAGAGTTAGTAATGTACGGTTTTGAAAACACAAACAGACATGAAAACCCACACAAATCCTTGTCGTTTAATTCATATAGCCCTCACGGTGTGCTGACGCCCATTCGTGGATAGGTGCCACGCTGCACTGTGTCTAAAGATGCAGAAGAGCACTATTTCAGCAGGAATTCCTCATGCACTTGTGTGTGCCCAGCAGTGGTGCAGCAAATGTGCAATGAGACCAATTGCAATCAGGGAAAACGGGCCCCTATCCTCGGGTTTGGTAGCAAAAAAAGAAGCCATTAATTGGGGTGAAGTGAGCATCTCGCTCTGGTCGCACCTGCTGCTCTATTGATCGTTACTCCCTTGATGTCCAACAGAAATTAGCCTCGAAAATACAATGGCTTTCGTAGCAGGTTCTTGGCCTGCTCTGCAAGTTGCAATGCACCTTTGTAGAACGCAAGGACTGAATTCACCCACATACATTCAGCCATGTTTTAAGGAAACAAAATATGTGCTGGGAGCGCGGACGGATGCCGGCATCCATGAATTATCACTGGGTGTACGTGCAAGTTCAGATCACTTCCACATGGGCTGCTGTTGCCGTGGAAGTGACGAGTCGAGGCTCACCCAGTGATGGGTTTTTTTGTTGCAACAATTCATCTCAAATGACAGAGAAGGCGTCCCTCTCTGCGGCCTGCCCGGTCGAGGGCTGATATCAGGGAGGCAGCTCGGTGTGAGTGAGCACTCCTGTGACAATAGAACCTGGTCACCCCTTCCTGCTCCCTGGCGGAGTCTCTGGAAGTATTTAAACAAGCGCTTAAACTTGTACCCATGTAGCGGAGGATTAAGAAAGTTATTGGTCTGAGCAAATCTTGTTTGGTGCAGACAGACGCAATACAGAGCGCCGAGCACTGAGCCGCGCTGAGAGGTGTGAGGAGAGGAGCCCATTCAAGGAGGTTTGAGTGAAGCGGGGCCGGCAACGCCACAGTGGGGAATGGGGGTGCGGCTTCGAGGCTCAGTCCAGAGCCCCAGAGCAACCTAGTGCACAAGTGCACCTATTAAAAAGAAATGTAAAAGTAAAGCGCGACATCGCGCTCTTTAAAAAAAAAAGCACCACTGCACCGTCCCAAAGCTCATACATCATCTCCTGTAGCCAGAGGGTGTTAAGTAACACTCCTGTGTGCCTCGGGCTCTGCCTTCCGAGTGGAGCAACCGGAAGAACAAGCGTGGCCATGAAAGTGAAAGCAACATGATACAGAACAGATGGCGCCCTGCGCGCCCCTCCTCGCTCCTGCAAGCTGCAGGCCGCCACATGCACGAAAGTCTGGAGTGATTGCAGGAGGCTTCTCCTAGGGCAACGCATGCGCTGCGCTAGGCGAGACCTGAAAATGGAGCTTGAGAGTAATTGCTGTTTTTATACGCCTGGTGCGCATGTGTGGTCCAGCCTTTGGTGTTTCTGTGTGCCAATATATTAGCCATCCCACCTGTGTATGACATTTGTGCTGTCTGCACTTCTTATCTTTTTTAATCTATGCTTTCTGTTTGCTGCAAACCACTCACCCGATCTAGCATTTTTAGGTCTCGCCTGACCCAGCGCATGCGCTGGTCTGGCGAGACTTATTGAGAGGGCTCCAAAAAGTGCTACCAGGCCAGCCTAGAGCTACACCGCGATTACTTTCACTTTCTCGGCCGCATGGCCGCTTTGATGTTTGATCGCGATCACTTTTGCGGCATAGCCAATAGGTCTCGCTTTTGGGACCTTATAAGTATTTCGTTTTGCAACTGTTGCATGGCTAAACACTTATAAGGTCCCAAAGGTGAGACCTATTGGCTATGCCAATGCTTGTTCTGTTTGTGTTGATCCCCTATGCCTGCTGAAAACCAAATGCCTTATCTTAAACTTTACATTTGTAAATGGAGGGCTTGGGGATCGCTTAAATCCCACTTTATAGTGCTGGGACAATATGACTTGGAATGTTAATCATGTCCTAATCCGGAAACAATTAGTGATCATTGTATTAATCACATCAGGTTTGGAGAGACCTAGGCCTACCTTTTTCAGCCACTTTGTTTAATGTAAAGTATTTCCATGTAATAGAGCTTTAAAATATATGTACTTATTTTACTAATATTATTATTTAAATTTTTAACAATATCTGCACTAGGAAAGTAGTTTCTTGCAAAGCTGCTTTAACAATGTCACAGAATTAATGTTAGCTGATGTCCCTTCTATCATGTTACTTCCTGTGATGTTCCTGCTCTGCCCACAGGCCCACAAACCATAGAACCGGCTGTGCATAGCAGTATAAAACCAGTCAAGTGGCAACTCTATCACTGTTGCCGTCTCGAGTCTGCCGCTCTAAGTACTACCATGCACTATGGTCTTCTCTAGACGGGGCTCTCTTTGTGGCCACCCTTTTCTCTTCATTGTGGAAAGGGAATTAGGTTTCCCTCAGTACACACTCCCAACATCATAGGTCGACACTTCAACATTATAGCTCCCAAGGCATCCTGGGCGGAGAGGGCCTCTGCCCTAGGCCCGCATTCATACTCGACAAAGGAATAGTGGCAGAGTCTTAGTGTTCATACTATGTGCGATTCGCCCCCTCTCACCACATGTCGTGCCACCCCTCCCCATAACAAAACCTGGAACATAGAAACTGTGCATTGTCCATAGTTGATGTTCCACAGCGTAGTCCTTTATTCACAAAAACATGACGGTCAGTCACTGAAAGTTCAAACCTCATAACACATGGACAATCAGTATTGACATTCGTTGAGCCTTAGAAGACATAAAGACATTCTGAAGGTGGAGCCAAGATTCAGAAGCAGGCTACAAAGGTGAAATTGTATTTACATTCTTAATAACTTGCAATAAACCACAACACAAAATTGTATTAGACGCTCGTGCTCGTTGACCCAGCAGGCTTCAACTTGCACAGGCCCTGAGTGCACCTCCAAGGATGTTTGACAGCATAGGAATATCACACATTGTCCATGAGACATAAGTGGCCACTTCCCAACCTCAAACCAAGAGGTAACCAACTAGCCAGGGCACCGCATAACGCATTGGTTCCCACCAGGGTACCTGGTCTCAGGTGCACCCCCAAAGATATTTACACCGGCATCACGGGTAGGGCATGAGAGTCCAGGACCACCAGCAGGTCAGCCCCCCTCCCGTCAGCCCGGAGCCCCACTGAAGAATGCTCCCCCCTTGTCCAGAAGGCTATTCAGTCCATATCAAAAAGTAACTCTCTGTAGCTCCCGCTGCTTCCCTGCCGAGGACCTGCCACAGGGCAAGGAGCTTACTGGCGCGCTCGCCCTCCCCCTTCCAACACTTGACAACCCCGTAACTCGTCAGTGGCCCCCAGGAAGTTTCTGGACAAACAGCTCTTGCCCCCTAAGTGACAAGTGCACCCCGTCCTTATGAAACAACTCAGGATTGGATACTTGGATAAGCCTGTACCTAACTGTGCGCAAAGACGAGCCAGCCAAAATCTTTGCGATCGCATGGTTCAGCTTCTTAACCGAAGCATTAACTGCTTGAACGGGAGCATCCCTTGGCCAAACCAGCTGAGGTAACACCTCCAACCAAAGAATGACAGCATCCGGCAGCAAGTTCCTCACCTTGGACAGCATAGAGAATAAAGCCTCTTTCACTCCCCTATGAGCACTCGGGATCATGTCACTACCCCCTGCGTGAATAATCAAAATGTCCGGGGTGGGCACCCTACTACTCTCGATCACCCGCTGCAACTGCTCCCACAAATCCTTCAGACGCAGGCCACCGATCCCCAACCAGTGGTGTCTGACGCCTGCTGCGAGCTGTGCCCTCTTCAAGACTAAGTTGTGGAAATACTGCGCCGCCCTGCGCACAAATGAGTGACCACACCAGCATACCTGCGTCAGCGGTTGCTTCCCTGCTGAAAGGAAAGAGAAGAGAAGAATGGAGGATAAATGACAGATAAAACCCATGGGGGGGTAAAAAAGGGGGGCGGGGCGCCGGAGCACCTCTCAAGACCTCACTACCTAAGCCAAATGAGGTCTCACGTAACCCTCGAAGCTCGGCAACTTCCACCTGCCCACCCTCTTGATCACCTCCGGTAGTAGACCAATAGCGGCTACGGTTGTGGCCGCCCTAATGCGGAATGAATGAGAAGTGAACTGAGCTGGATTCTCACCAACCAGCGTTAGGGAGCGTTAACAAATGCAAGTGAACTGAAAACTGGTAAGGGGGGGAGCCATTTTCATGCAGCAGAAGCCTAGGGCACCGACCAAACGGTCGCAGCTGCAGCAACACCTGCATCAGTTCCACTGGGCAATAGGAGGCTCCTGGCGCCGCACGCAGGCAGGCTCACACACCCTTCCCCAAAGGGTCTGTCTTAGACTACCTAGCTCTAATCTGCAGACCGTCACCCGATACCATAACATCCGAGATAATCAATTCCCGAACCAGTGTCCACCTTTGATGCAACCACCAGCTCAGAAATTCTGAAAGCCCCCAAAGAAGGCCAACGAATAGGCTAGGCTGAACAAACATACCTCGTAAGGGGACCGACAGACAGGCCTCCAAGATGCAGGACAACCTATCTATATCAATGGGTCTCCTGTTGTCATCGTCAACAGTGGCTAGACGCTCCCAACCCTTCATGGCATGTCGAGCCCTAGGATCTTTGGTCGGGTCCGCCACCCCTTCCAGCCCGGCGAAGAAGGCCATTGCTGACAATTGCCTACACACCATTGATAATGACCTTCCACTCTTTTGTTGCCGGACCATAAATTGCAGTACTCCTTGAGGTGTAAATCGCTGTTTTGCCCCAGCTGCACCCAAGCAGTCCAAATATATGTGCCATGCGCTCTTGTACATACGCTTTGTCTTGGAAGTCAGGGAAGCTGTTATCAAATCGGGGGCAATGGGGCACCAAGCCTCCACAAGTCCTCTCGGAACTCCGTCATCGTCCTGTCTGCCTGTGGCCACCGTGCCCGGAACTCTGCCAACTTAGAATGAGACAAGGCATCAGCGACCGCATTGTCCACACCTGGCACATGCTTAGCCATAAAATAAACATTCTGCATGAGACAACAAAGCACAAGTTTTTTCAACAAGCGAAGCACGAAGGGGCATTTAGCAGTCTGATTATTGATCACTAACACTGCCGACATACTATCAGACCAAAACACAATACTCCTGTTGGCTAGTAGAGGCCCCCAAATGTGCAAAGCTACCACGATTGGAAATAGCTCGAGGAATGTCACATTGCATGTCAGCCCTGATGAGATCCATTCGGATAGCCAGTGCTTCATGCACCAGCTTGTACCGCAGACTGCTCCAAAACGGATGCTGCCTGTTGCATCTGTGTAGAGCTCTACCTCAACATTGGTTTGCACTGGCTGCTGCCAAAGCAGGGTCCCATTGAAGTCTGCCAGGAACCACTTCCAAGTGCGTAGATCTTCCCTAACCTCAGAGGACAACCTAGTGTGATGGTGCTTGGCCTGCAAGCCTACAATTGCCCTGGCAATGTTTCTGGAGAAGGCCCAGTCCATGGGAATCACTCTAAGGGCAAAATTGAGTTGCCCCACCAAAACCTGCAATTGACGCAAAGTAACCTTCCTGGCCACTAAGCAAGCGTCAATGGAAGCCCTGAATGCTTAGAACGTATCTTTTGGGAGTCTACACACAGCGGCCACCGTATCTATCTCAAAACCGAGCTAACACATGTAAACGGATCGGTGTGAGCACAATGTTGATCAGACTGACACTAGCGGCTCATGGGGGTGATCTGGTCTCTTGCTTTCCCAAGCTTCTTGAAACACTTGGTTTCTGGGTGACCCAGGATCCCACAAAAGGAGCATAAGTGCTTACATTTACACGCAGACCCTCTGCTACATTCCTTCTTGTTGAACTGCCAGCAGGCCCGTTTCTTGTCACCACCCCTCTGTCAAAACGAAAGGAATTAGGCGATTTGGCAGCTGAGGGAGCCCTATAGAATTCAGCATGCCAAATGTTAATTTCTCTCTGGTCCCATGCCATTTCTGGCCTCACTGCCTTCATTTGTCTAAACTTCATGTCATGCTGCAGCCAAGTGGAGCCAGGGAAATCAGAGGCTGCGGCATGAATCATAGACATATAGCCAAACAGCTGCGTGGCCACGGTGGGGAATCTCTCAAACAGACTCGCAGAGTAAATAGAAAACCCTGTCACCCAATTCTTGATAGACCATTCCACCCATACCTTCTTATGCTTGGGCTCACCCTCCTTTAGTATTTTTGTTTTTCCCTGAACTACGCCTGCATTGATTAAGTCAAAGACATCAACATATTCCCCTTTAAATACATTTTCTTTGGTCTCTGCTGGCACTTGCCACGTAATGGCCACTGATGGGGTTAAGGCGGGAGATGCGGTGCAATAAAGCATTGGACTGACGGTGAGCAGGGTATGAGTTGCTGGGGCCAATGTAGCGTGTGACCGTGGGACAGAATTAGGTGTCGGAGCCAGCGTAATGGCTGCCGGTACCAGTGGTCATTGGCCCGTCCCCCCCGGCTGAACCCAAACATTTGCCGCCCCACTGCCATATTGTGTTACAGACTGGGTGGTTACCTGCCCACTGGGCTGCAGCACCAATGACACCCCAACCTGAACTGGTGCCAACGTGGGCATGGTTGCACTACCAACGGGGGTTAACACTTCAGGGAGCTGGGTGACAGCCCCTTGTTCTTGCGAAGCCGCTGGAGAACTCTCTGATGGGGGGGCCACGTGACTGCTCGCTAGGCCTCCCACATTTTCCATGTTTGGACCCTTTGGACCCTGAGCTCACGCTTTGCACCACCGGAGACTGGCCACCTGGCACCACCTCACCTGCTGGTACCGCATGGGCCTGAGAGCCACCCTTGGTGGGCTCTGGGAGGGCTTCCCTGTATCGCGCTGGGACCCTTCTCTGCCGTTTGGATGAGGGAGCTGCCTCTTGAGAGCTTTCTTCTGGCCTGTGTGACAACGTCTGTAGAGCGCGATCAATGCCGTGAATCTTAGCCACCTTCCAGAGTTCGAGGAGAGATCTAACCTCCTCCTGCTTGGCTGGAGCATCCTTGGCAACCCGGGAACACTTGGGAGCCATTGCCCAAAAAAAAAGACACCGCATATGAAGCACTAGATGGGACGAGAAAAGACTTGGTTAATCCCTAGGACTACTGCAGTGCGCAATGCCAGCAGCTGAGAACCCTAACTCAAGAATTCAATGTTGCCATTGTTTATTGAGCTTTCTCAAACAGAGAATTACCAGGATTAGAAATGACCTTCTTTGATGAACCTCAGACAACCTTGCACACCAGGCTATGGACCCCAAGCCTACAGCCTACACCATAATAATAATGGTGCCTCGGTCGCTTATCAACCTTTAATATGCCGTATAAGAGGAAAAAGCAAGGGGGGTGCAGGTAGCTGCAACCAAGGGAAAGTTCCCCCTTGCACCGACCGCCCGTGCTGACTAGCCCGTCCCAAAAACGGGAAACAGCGAGCCTCCGCTACCCCAATCTACACCCACCCCCGTACTACGGATCCCGGGTACTAGCCATGTGCCCGACGTGTCCCAAACCTAGCCTGCAACCTTGATCTAACAGAACCTTCGTTCTGAATATGCGAGTCTATTGCGCAACACATCAAAGACACATTCCTAAGTAAATATTGTCCCAACCTCCGAGGACGGTGCATGCCGCCCGGTAAGGAGCCTCGGCGGCCGACCACCAATTCCCCCAGCAAAGAACAAGGGGCATGCGGCATGCTGCTAAGTGCACGGCGGGGATACTCACCGCCCCGCCAGCCACCTTGGTCCAACATGCAAGCGCGCCAGGCTGCAAGACGGGGATACTTACAAACCCCGCTTGCCGCCATGCTAGTAGAAGCCAAGCAGATTAAATTACAACGGGACTAACACAAACCGATTAAATGCGAGACACGTGCATCGTGCAATCAGACGTGCCATGCTGCTAAGCGGGGATACTCACCGCCCTGCCTGCAGCCGACATTGACAGACCACGACATGCAGCCCCAAACAAGAAAGAGAAAAACCCCTTGTGCATGCCCAACATTCCCAGGAAGGATCCTCCCCCCTGGGACCCGTCATAACCGTTACCACTGAAAAGGGGGCTATCACCTAACAATGCTACAAATTGCTCAAACTACGCTATGGGGCTCCCTCCGACCACCCCAGTTACTGACCAGCCAAACTCACCTGCAAAAGCAGCAAAGGCCATGAGTACCATCGGGAACCGCCGAACCACGCTGTCGATCCTTCGCCGTGGAAACGGGGGGAGTCCACTTGCTCTGTAGTGAAGCACTGGCGGTCCGAAACTCGCTGCTGGTCCAAACATGCTGCTGATCCATCTTCTGGGAGGCTGGAGGAAGCAAAGAGGAAAGTTCCGGACCACACCACGTCTTTATCTTCCTGGGGGTGCCATCGTGCACCCTGATAACGTTGTGACGCCACCCACCGCTCTGGATCACTTCTGGAGCCTTGAGGAGGGTGAAGTCCGAGATGCAACTAAGGGCTCAACACCCCTAGGTGCGGGTGGCGCCAATTGATTTTTAGAAGATTGTTCCTGTTAGTGAGACAGGCAACCTCAAATTTATTGGGAAGCGGGAGAGCAAAAGCCAGGGAAATGGCCTGAACCACATGGCCACACCCACGCGTGCCGTTCCAACGCAAGCACAACCACGCTTTGCGGGTGGCGGTGCCAATCATGTGGATTTTGTGCACCACTCTCTCTTCCTCTTCGTCGTCATCCATGTCGCTGGGTACGGGATCTTCTTCCTTGATGTTGTTCGCCACTTGGCGGGGCCTGCGGTACTTCTTTGACCGGCATACCTTTTCGAAATGATTGAATCTTCCGCATCCCGAGCATCTTTTGCCTTTTGCAGGCCACCCGCAAAGCAAGATGCCTACCACAATGTAGCATCCGAGTAGGGTCGCAGGAGGTCACCGCAGATGTAGACACCGGGGCCACCATCAACATCATGGCTGCCACCCTCCACAGCACGTTGCACCCGAAGCCGGCTCTACACCCCTCAACGATAACAGTGTTTGCGTATGGCCAGGAAGCCACGTTGAAGATACGTGGACGGTTCAGGACAGTCATTTCCCACGGCACGCAGCCGGTTACCACCAACATATACAACACAGAAGACGGCCAGGGGATGCTACTGGGATGCCGAGCGGCCGAAGACCTAGGGGTCCTGACATTTGCTTTCGGAGTACACCAGGAATCCTTGCAGCACATCCTGGGTGAATTCGAGGAGGTCTTCCGGGGGATCTGGAAATTCAGAGGGAAAGAAATCCATCTCCACATCGACCCAACGGTCCAGCCGGTTGCCCTACGACACCGGCGGATAGCGTTTCATCTGAGGTCGTTGGTGGAAGAAGAACTCAAGAAGCTAGAAGCAGCAGGAATAATTAAAAAGGTGTCCGGCTCCACTCTGTGGGTGTCCCCCATCATAGTCGCCCGGAGGCCCAAACAGCCAGGCGCGGTGAGAATCTGCATCGACATGCGACTTCCCAACGTCGCGATCAAGCGGGAACGCCACATCACTCCCACGATAGATGATCTCATTGGAGAAATGGCTGGAGCCTGTTGGTTTTCAAAATTGGACCTTCGGTCTGGATATCACCAACTAGTACTGGACGAAGCCTCCCGAAACTGCACCACTTTTTCCACACATGTGGGACTACGGCGATACACTAGGCTAAGCTTTGGAGTGTCCAGTGCCGCAGAAGTATTCCAAAACGTGATACAAGAGTTGATTGCTGGCGTCCCGGGGGTAATCAGTGTCAGTGATGACATCATGGTCCACGCCAAAACCATTCAGGAACACAATGAACGACTGCTCCAAGTGCTATGCCGGATACGAGATGCCGGCCTCACTCTCCACCGAGAGAAATGCAAGTTCCTATGCACCAAACTACAATTCTTTGGCAATACATTCTCTAGGGAAGGGGTGAACCCCAATCCTGAGAAAGTGAGAGACATTAAAGCAGCAGTCGCTCCCACCAATGTCACGGAAGTCCGCAGCTTCCTTGGGATGGTCAATTACTGTGGAAGATATATCCAAGATTTGGCCAACCTGACGGCACCACTGAGGGAACTGACCAAGGAGTCCACCACCTGGAAGTGGGGCTGTGAACCAGCCCAGGCCTTTGAGAAAATCAAGGAGTCTCTCTCTGAAGCCACAACCCTGGCGTTCTTTGACCCCACCAAGCTAACCCTGGTCGCCGTCGATGCTGGTCCAGTTGGGCTGGGAGCTGTCCTCTTACAAAGAAGGAACCCTCAAGAAGAGTGGGCTCCTGTGGCATTTGCGAGCAGATCCCTCACCGCGACGGAGCAAAGGTACTCACAAATAGAAAAGGAGGCCATCGCGATTCACTGGGGGTGCCACCATTTTCATTTGTACTTGTATGGAAAACCGTTTGTAGTGGCAAGCGACCACAAGCCGCTGGTAGCGCTTTTCTCAGGAACCTCAACTAAGCCACCACCACGGATTGAAAAGTGGATGCTGTAGCTCCAAAATTATAATTGTAAAATAGAGTACCAGCCCGGATCCAAGAATCCGGCCGACTACCTGTCCCGCCATCCTCGGAAAGCTACAGCCCAAGAAATGGAGGAGGCCGCTGACACTGAGGAGTATGTCAGGTGTGTCACTGCTCGATCCTGTCCCATACCCCTTTCCATGGCCAGTCTACAGGAAGCCACAGGCCAGGATGAGTGTCTCCAGCATGCCAAGGAGGCCATCCGGTGCAGCAGCTGGCACAAAGCGAAGGAGGAGTGGAAGAGTTTGACAACCATGGCGCAATGAATAATGGGCAGTTTGTACCATGTTCGGGACGAGCTCACCGAGGACGACACAGGGTGCCTGCTATGAGGACACCGGTTAGTAATTCCTATGTCGCTAACCCAGAGGGTGGTGGACCTTGCCCATGCAGGACATCAAGGCATGGTGAAAACAAAATCGAGGCTTCGCACAAAAGTCTGGTTCCCACTAATGGATGACCTGGTAGAGGCCACTGTTCGGGCGTGTCCATCGTGCCAGGTCACTGGGGAGGCACCCCTACCTGCTCCTGTCATCTTGGAACCTCGGCCGAGGGTCCCTTGGTCCCGAGTGAGTGTGGATTTTGGTAGTCTCCCAGATGGACGCCATACCTTGGTCGCCATTGACGATCACTCGAAGTATCCGGAAGTGGAGATACTGTTGGCACTCAGTGCGACTGAAGTCATACCAAAACTTGAGAAAATCATGGCTGCCCATGAACTCGTGAAAGAGATAAGAACTGACAATGGATCCCCTTTTCAGAGCCAGGAGTTCGCCGCATACCTGCAAGCGCTGGGCATCCATCATCGCCGGATTACCCCACGCTGGCCGCAAGCGAATGGGGAGGCTGAAAGATTCATGCGGACACTCAATAAAGTGATACGCATCGCACATGACAAGGCTCAATCCGTAGAATTGGCCATCTTCACCTTTCTCCGGAGTCATTGCCAGACACCTCACACGACCACCGGGGTGGCTCCCGCACATTTACTAATGGGAAGGATAGTCACCGACATGATCCCTCATCATCCGGAGTGGCGACCAGACACTCTCGAGGACAGTGCCATCGACGCCCGACGACGAAAAGCACATACTCATGTCAGTGCCCGGCGAAAGGCCGCCCTACCTAACATCCTCCGAGGGGACACCGTACTGCTCAAGAACCGAGCCCAGGGAAGCAAATTCCGTTTGAACTTTGAGAAGGAACCGTGGACGGTGGAGTCCGTCAAGGGAACTTGTGTCACGGCCACTCGTGGGAGAGGATAACCAGAAACGTGTCATTTTTCAAAAGATATCACCCGCAGCGATGGGAAGCAGGCCCTGACCAGGGGGGCGACACCTGTAACACAAGGCATGTGGAAGATCGGGTGGAAGATGTCGACACTGGAGGTGGAGAAATGGAGTCAGCCACGGAGGGCATTGGAGAAACTGACTTTCCCCGGCCATCTCCGCAGAGAGAGGTGCACGACACCGCAATGAGTCCAGGGCGACAGTCTCGTGAGGCTGTGACTCCTATCGAGGAGCAAGGCAGAGACACCGGAGACTCACAGGGCCGGGGTGCTTCGCAATACCGCCTGCGGAATAATCCGGAGCCCTCCTGTCGTCTCAAGGACTACCTCACGTAATTTTCTGTTTTTGAGTTCTGCAATGGTTGTGATAAACGTGAACACCGGGCGGGGAGCCCAATGTCAGGAGCGGTATGAGTAAATTTGTTTTTCATGTTTGTTGGGGAGGAATGTAATGTCGTGACCATGACGCGATACGCCTGATGCGTACGCGTCAGGTCACGTGATGTTTAAAGAATAAAAGAAGGTCGTGCACGCACGTACGCCACTGAGGCTACGGCGGCGGACCCAGCTATACGATCACCCTGCCTCCGTGTCGTCATTATAATCATAGGCCCTCAGTCACGACCTTCCCGGCGGTCGCAGTCCCGTTCACCCGATAACGGGAGCCGGAGAACACCACAGATGGGCAGGGTCCAGGAACAGGAAGGATCGGGAGAGAACGTGGCGAGGTAAGTGGGGCAGGGTAGTTTTTGAGGGTTAATGGTTTGTTTTTAGGGCTCAGGGTTAGGGCTGGGCAGGCGGGTCATTTTAGGGCTGGGGGTCAGGGTAGTTCTCAGGGCTCAGGAGTGGTCAGGGTAGTTTTTAGGGCTCAGGGGGAGTCGGGGTAGCTGTTAGGACTTGGGGGGGCAAGGTAGTTTTTGGGGCTTAGGGGGTCGGAGAAGTTTTCAGTGCTCGGAGGCCAGGTTTGTTTTAAGAGCTCAGGGTGAGGTCGGTGTACTTTTTAGGGCTGGGGGTGGTGGTCGGGCTAGTTGTTAGGACTAAGGGCACGTGGCATAGGGTGTGATCTTTACCACACATCCCTATCCCAGTCATGCCCTTTCCATGAAATTGCGCGGTAAAGGCATGCCTGGTAAAGGAATGCATTATTCATAGTATAGAGGCACGCTTGGTTTAGCCATGTGTGCTCTGTCATACAACCCAAACCCCAACATCAAATGCACACCCTCTGGTGTGCAGCTGACAGTAACACGTATTTCTTTTTTAGTAACCTCGGCTCGCCGTTGTTTTGTTTGTCACTTTTAGTGGCTTCATTTCTACAGTAACTCTCTTTGGTGCCATCCGTCTCTTAATTTCCACCATTTCAATCATTATTGGTATTGAACTGGGATTATGTTATTTTGAAGCGCTGCTGAAGCAATTCTCCAGAGATCAACAACTTTTAATGTTGTCACTAGAGGGCTCCCTTGTTTCAAATTGAAACGCAATAGAATGCGGTTAACCAAGGAACATGTCTTCCATCACGCTGGTGACTTCTATTTTTTACAAAGCTCTTTTTTGAAGAGCTTTCTGTTGTCTCAGCAAGAGAGAATCCGGCTTCTTTCAACCAAGAACGCAATTGGCCCACGTCAAGTATTTTAGTGTATATACCGATCCGGAATCTATTCTTTTTTCCGTCTTCAGATCAATATTAGAATAGTATTTTAAGCACTGTGCAGTCATTGTGGTCTGCGCTGCATGCCCGGGGCCTCCTCAAAGTGCTGCTTATTCTCTGCGCTTCATGTTAACGGTAGGTGCGTTATTTACTGCCAATACTACTATAGCAATGCCCCACGCTCGGTTTATTTTCATCATGTCGATATTATTATCACTCTTGTTTTTGTTTTGTTGTTATTTTTTTTTATTTGAACTGCGGGTGCATCTCTGTCAGTGGGTTCTCCAATCACGTCTTCCTGTAGCTATTTTCATGACAAAACATACTATTCACAGTCCCTCACGCCCTGCTTCTTTTCATATTTTTATTATTATTATTATCACCGATGCATCGCTGTAATAGGGCTGCCACCGGTTGTTTGCTCCAAAATCCTCAGCAATGACATGATTACCTAATAAAATAATTGCTACTGCTAATGGGTTTTCTAGATAAAAAAAAATCCAAGGTTAACCAATCCATTGGCTGGCATGTCCTTCAAAATATGAGAGGAAGGAGTGTCCTGTGCAGCGATCGATGCCTGGCCTCCTCCGCCAAGGTGAGGGCATTTCTTTGTTGTGCGCTCGTGCTTGTTTTTGCTGCTTTCTCGGTGACTCACAGTTGGTGGTAGACCGCAGGCCGGGAGGGGTGGCTGGTGCGGGCCCCTCAGGATGGCTGTGATGCTGTTATACTTTCGTATGAGTCAGACTCTGCAGTTTTGTGAGTTAGTCTCTTCAATGTCTAGTGCAGTATCATGCAGTGTAATGTGGATCATCAGGGCCATGATAATGCAGTGCAGTGTGGTGCATAACCGCCCCTGGGCCACAAAGTTTTGTAAAGAGTTCATGTCCCAGGAAGGGAGTGTGACGTGGTAGGCAAGTGCCTCCATGGTGCGGTGCAGTGTGGTGCATTAGAGGCACTAGGATACAGTGTGGTCAGCTAGATTCCTTAGGGTGCAATGCAGTGTTTAAGATTTTTTTTAAAATTCATTTATGAAGTTTTATATAGTGCAAATATGACCCAGGCCTGCAGGGGCGGTTCCTCTGTAATGGTGGAGGAGCGCCGCCCCACTTGTCAGAGTCAGTACCAGAAAAATAAAATGAGAATGAAACAATATCATTTTATTTTTCTGTGACTGGCTCTGACATCCGTGCAGGGCCGGGACGGGCCCTGACAGGCAGGTGGTGGGCACTTAGAAGTGCGCATGTATATTTGACCGGCTGTCCTAGGCCGGCCAAACATACATACACACTTCTATTTCTCCAACCCAGCTGTGTTCACAGAGGGCTTTATGCATGGACAAGAAGATGAGGGAAGAGACCACTACAAGCTCCAAGCCTCCAATTTGAAAGCAAGAAGATAATAGGCAAGTAATTTACATGGGTGTAGGCAATGAGCCCAGTTGGGGTCCGGTGAGTAGAGTTTGTGAACTCTAGAGCAAAAATGTGTTCATCAGTAGCCCTTTAGCTAATTTTTAGGTCTCGCTGAGCCCCAGCGCTTGCGCTGGCTCGAAGAGACATTTTGTATGTGGGATTTTCAAAGTGCTGCTGGCTGGCCTAACGCTTGCGTTCACGCGATCGTGCACGCGCGCAGCCAGCAGCACTTTGAAAACTCGTGTGCGTCATCGCGATCACTTTTGCTTTCAGAGCGATCGCGATGACGCACGCGCACACACAACTCCCGCTTCTCCCCCTCCTCCACCACATTTTGCGTCTCCGGCTGCTCGCGCGCGGCCAACGCTTGTCTTATTTTCTCTCTAAGCTTTTGTTTCTATCACATCTTCTCCCCTGTATTTTCTTCCATTAAAGGCTCCCCGTATCTCCAATCCTTATGTCATCACGTGCCCCCTGCCTCTCCTGCTCTCCCCTTTCATCACGATTCACGTCTCCATTCATCACGATTCACGTCTCCTTTCATCACGATTCACGTCTCCTTTCATCACGATTCGCGGCTGCCCTCTCATCCACCTGCTTTTCATTTCATCAAGGGGGTCCTTCGGTCTCCTCTCTCCGGCAGTTCCTCCCGCGTCGCTCCCCTTTACTGCTGCCAGCATACACCCACGTACATGGCCCCAGTAAGCTGTCTATTGTATTTTTTATTTTTTTGTACCAAGAAATGAAAAAACTGTCCGTATATAATTTTACAATTCAACAAGTGAATTCGTGCTTTAGAAGAAATAGCCAGGCCTGTGGAGAACATAAAAAACAGCCGCTGGCTCTCAGGAGAGATCTAAGTCAAGAAACATACGTTCTTCACCCCTGAATTGTATTTTCGTGGTACACGGCTTATTCAAAGTTTAAAGACTTAGACGGAATCCCGTCATTTGAGATTGCAACAATTCCTTTGCCATATGTTTCGTTACTACGACCCCCTCCTAAAATGAAATATACATAGCTAGGTATCTTATTTAAAAGCCCCTTGCGCCGCCTGGTACATAACTTTTTCCCTCATAAAAAAGTGACGCACCGGCAGCGCAAGGGGCTTGTAAATAAGCTCCGTACAATACCGTTTAATGTTTTGCATACTTTTTGTATCACTCATGTTTTCTTACGGTTGGGTATCAAGCATTGTTCTGTTTACGACATTGACTACTTCAACAGACAGATGGTATACGCTCGTTATGATAGAGCAAGAATCTATAACCATAGTTTACCTGTGCCTCTGGAATCTTCCGGAATGCCTCGCTCTGGTGACTAGAGTGTCCAACAGGAACCAGGCCGTGGTGGTGGGAGATTAAAGGGTTGGAGGGTCTGGTTGGGAGGGGGACGAGGGGTGGGGGGCACGGTGGTTGCAGAGCCCAGTAGCGGACAAACCTGAAAGGCGCGGTGGCTGACACCCCTCTGACCACTCGGGACCCTTCTGAGGCCTAACTCTGATTCCAGGGTCACGTCATTCGAGTTTTGTCCCATCTGCCCCCCGCCCCCAAGGAAATGACGAAACCCCACAAATGACATTGTGCAGTGATGCAATCAACGCGCTGGCCGCTGTGCTTTGACGAAGTCAATGGAGGTGTCCAGCTGGGCCCATGGGCCACTGACCACGGCTAATGAAGCACGGGCCAGGGGGCAGCGACTCAATCAACGGCTTTGCCGAGGAGCAGACACACTTCTAGCCAGACGCTGTTGCAGAAAGAGGTGCGAGTTTTTTCAGATCTGAATTCAGCTTGAAGTGCGACCATTTCTATAACCAAGGTGTTTTTTTTTTTTTTTACAGTTTGTGTGTCTTTAATATAGGGCAAACTTGGACCACGGTCATGAGAGCGTTTTACATAAACGCCAGATTATATTACAGAAGGTCAAATTAATTTTTAAAGGCACATACACATTAGGTGATCTGAATCACAGACTGTTGAGATGATGCCGGTACTCGAACCTGGATTCCGAATTCCAAAGTCGGCAGCTTGGGCCATTAGGCCACATCTCCTCACCCGGTTCTACTTCTAAAAACCCGCCCAAAGCCCCGGTTCCATTGTGCCACCTCATTGAGTGATTTTCCCAAGCGAAGTCGCGGATAGGACTCGGAAAGACTACACATTTTTGTATTCTACCATCAGCAGGTGTTATGTTACTGTCCAAAAACTATTACCATTAGGAGGAGCATTTGTATGTTTGCGTACAAAGTATGGGATCTGAGAAGACCATGGTGCAGACAGAGTTTCTAAAGTGTGAGAATTAAAACAGACCAGTGGACCAATATGGAGCTAATTCAGATTCAAGTATTGGCAATCCCAACATGACTGTCTAAGCGCCTTGATGCCCTTGGGCTTAGTTAGCGCTCTATAAGTTTTATTTCATTCATTCATGCATTCATTCTAAAGAATGACATGTTAAGCCAGACCTAAACATTCATGGACGTTAAAGAATGCCCTCCCCCAACTTGCAGAGAAAAACGCCATAAATTATCTAGTCATCTGAGACACTGTAATAGCATTACAATGGCATGTGTGTGTGTGCCCCAGAAAGTTCAAGGATAGACAGCTGGATAAACAAGCATTTGTAATGCAATAGGTCTCGCATTTATACGAGTTTGAGCTATTGGCATTGTAAATGACAATGCTTTTTATTTAAGTTTGGTTTTTTTAAAACATAAATAAAAGGCACTGTCATTTACAATGCCAATAGCTCAAACTTGTATAAATGCGAGACCTATTGCATTGCAAATGCTTGTTAAATGGTACCACCAGTCAGAGGAATTACAGAGGCACAAATGACAACCCAACTTCCAACTTCCGGCAGGGAATGCTTGCCATAAGCTCTTGGATGGCAAATAACTGCCTCAAACTGAATTCCAGCAAGACGGAGGTGATGATCTTTGGCAATCTTTCACCCGCCTGGTCCCCTCTGTAGTGGCCAGCAGACTTAGGATCACCTCCGTCACCAGTCACAAAAGTAAGAAATCTCGGAGTCATCTTTGACCAAGTTGTCGTTTATGCACCTCACAAATGCAGTAGTTTCCTCAACCTTCTACACCATCAAAATAATAAAGAAACTTCTCCCATACCGTCCAACCACAACCGCTAAAACCCTAATCAGCACACTAGTCATGTCCAAAGTACACTATTGCAATAGCCTACTTATTAATTCCCAAGAAAGAGTTCTTAACAAACTCCAACTGGTACAAAACGCAGTGGCTAGGCTTCTGACAGGCACTCCCAAACGTAAACCTATCTCTAACGTGGTCCGTCAACCCCACTGGCTCCCTGTCAGAAGCAGAACCAAGTTCAAGGCTCTTTGCCTCGCTTATAAGGCTATCCATTCCATCGGACCCAAATTCCTCAGGCAATCACTTTGCCCATACAACCCCCCCAGACTATTACGTTCCTCCACAGCTAATCTTCTTGTCGTCCCCCGTACAAAAAAAGCATCTTGGGGCGACAGATCCTTTCTGTTCGCCATCACTAAACTCTGAAAAAAGCTCCCCCCCCCACATAAAGACCAGCCCTTCCCTGCTTACCTTCAGGAAGCAACTAAAGACTTGGCTCTTTAATCAATAAACTGACGTGTTCCCTGGTCACAGTCCTCAGCGCCGAGACACCCACGGGTATTTGCGCGCTTTATAAATTGCATAAATAAATAAATAAATGTTCTCTTTTGTGGTAGTGTGGGTGAGCAGTTAGGCATATCAGTGGGTAGTGTTAAGCATTTATTACACACACAAAGGCAGT
Organism: Triturus cristatus; assembly: GCF_964204655.1. Lineage (NCBI taxonomy): Eukaryota > Metazoa > Chordata > Amphibia > Caudata > Salamandridae > Triturus > Triturus cristatus. The sequence goes on along the minus strand of NC_140580.1, from coordinate 30,745,654 downwards.
AAATGAGACAGACACTCAATAAAGAATTCCGAAACCAATTTATAAAAATAGCACATACTAGATTCAGTTGCCAAGGTCATCAGAATTGGATACGTTTTTTGGAGTTATTAATTTTTATAGTTTTCAGAAATGGTCACTGCATTTTCTGGACCGGCAATGCTACATATGGAGAAAAATCATGTATTGCATTTGGGCAGTTGTCAGCGACTTACGGGACTGTTCTTCTGGTAAATATGGGGCAAGGTCCAAGGTCACATCAACAGGTCACCTTCGGTGGCTCTGGGGCACAGCGTCGGGTGCCCCATTCAGTTCAATGGGAGAACTGTCCGTCAGAAGGATGCTGCAAGGAGGGACTGGGAGACCGGTCCGAGGGAACCCACAGGGGGCTTGACCCTTAAGATCCTCAGGCATGCAGGGACACCTTTGGTCCACTTCCCCTCGGGCAGTGGGGCTCGGTGCAATGGTGTCTTTTGGGGTCGGATTCCAATGCAGGAGTCTCTCGCAGTTGGAGGGGGCCTGCAGAAAGAGGCTGCAGGCAGTGACTTGTAGTCCATTCTGGGCATACCCAAGTATGGGCTTAGCTCTTTTGGGTCTGGGGACTCAGTTGGCACCGTCATCTTCCTTGGACTCGGGCTCTGGAGTGCGGGTGCATAGGTGTATAGGTGTTTTGAGGCATCGGGTGGCAGCAGTCACAGACTCACTTCTTTGTTTTCTGCAGGAGGGGCAAACGGTATAGCTGGGCCACTCGTGACATGGGTCTTACTGTCCCTGAAGTCCCTTGATGTCCAGGTCAGTCTTCCTCGGCATTGGTGTGTGGTCTGGGCACATCTAAACTTGGCTGCTGCAAGGGGTCCAGTACCCCAGGTATTGGTACTGTGCGGCTCTGGTCAGCCCTGGCATCCCCAAATTTGGAGAGAGGATGTATCTGACCTGGGAAGCATTGCTACCCCTTCCTGGGTGGCTGCTGCTTCGGTAGACTGTGTAGGTGCAGGTCGATGTTCCGGGTCTTGATTTTTTGGTGCCTGCGGCTACCGGGGAGTAGCTCCACTGCTCCAAGGGAGTTCGTTTGGCAATTTGCAAAGCTCTGGCAGCTCTCCATGTTTACTGAGGTCTGCACAGTGGCAGGACAAATTAGTTGCTCCATGAAGGTCGTGTGCATCCGTCAGGGTGGCGGGGTTGGCGCCAAGTCAGTTGTGTTCCTCGGTTCTCAGGTCAGCAGTTTTCTTCTTCCACTCCTTCTTTGTGTCCAATAAAAATCTGCAGATCTGGTATCGGGGTCCCCTAAATACTCCATTTAGGGGCATTAAGGGCATGAGGGATAGTACCTATTGGGCTACTTAACCCTGGGGTCACAATATACCCCCTATATGACCTCTTCCTGTGGGAAATGGGCATAACCCTGTCCCAGAATTCATAAGTGTGCTAACACAAAGATGGCCACTTCTGAAAAATCATACCTACATCAGCTCAGGCCACCTTAAGGGTGATACTAGACAGGGGGTTGGCACACCTACCTGACTAGCTAATGTTCCCACCGGTCCAGGTGCCACAGGGCTCTGGACAAAGGGGTTGGCTTCCTCTCCTGTGAGGGAGCCAGATTCACATTTCAAAGGCAGCAACTTCTTTGAAGCTTGCCAGCCTAGGGAGGCTAGTCAGCAGGTCATCCTGTGGGAGGGAAAGTGTCACCCTCTTCCATACAGGCTATGTTCCTGACCTCCTGAGAGCAAAAGGCTCTCCCCCTAGGGAGTCAGAAACTTGTCTTGGGTGTTAGGCTGGCAGAAACTAGTCAGCGAACACACCAGAGGCTGGTAGGTTTTCAGGGGGCACTTCTAAGGTGCCCTTGGGGTGCATGCATTATTAAATCCAATACTGGAATCAGTGTGGGTTAGTGAATAGGATGTGTTTTATATGTAGCAAGGAAATGTGTTTTGACCAGTGCCCTGTACATACCTTAAGAAGGCTTCCGTGCTCACTTGCAATGCCTAGCAGTAGAACTAGACATCACAGGGGCATATCTGCTCATGTAGATATGTCCTCCCATAAAATATAATGCACCCTGGGCTCAAAGGCCTGCCGTAGGGGTGACTTACATATATTAGATGCAGTGACTTAGGAATGAAACACAGGAGTGTGTCATGTCGTATTTTCACTCATGGTTTGTATCATGTCACACAGCCTGCAATGGCAGTCTGTGTGGAATTTCTATGTGGGTCCCTTAGGGTGGCACAAGATATGTTGCAGCCCTTAGGGACCCTCTTTAGGACCCCTGCCCTAGTTACCTGGAGTACCATTTACTAGGGACTTACAGGCGTGCTAAAATCCTTTGCCAATTATAGCACAGTTTGACAACACCTTGTTTTAGGGAAGGGGCACTGACACTGAGGTCTGGTTAGCAGGCCTCAGTGCACTGTCAGAATCGAAAATCAGCATCTAGTAGCTAAAAGGGGGGCAAAAAGGTGAGGGGGTAACTGCAACAAAAGCCCAATTCTCTACACCTATCTAATCTGGCTTTAGAGAACGCATAAGCACTATTGATCACGTGTTTAGATTTTGTACTGTGTATTGGAAAACTGCAGTTATAAACAAGGGCCTTCTGTATATTGCCTTTTTGACCTCAAATCCACTTTTGATTTGATGCCAAGAGGAAAACGTTGGACAGTGCTATAAAGGATGGGGGTTCCTAATAGTAGCCTGGCAATACTAATACGCTTGCATAGTGAGAATTATGCACAGGCGCACTAGGGAAATCAGGGTGAATTGACTGAACGTATCCCAGTTGAAAAATGAGTGAGGCAGGCATGTTTCCTAGCCCAATGCTTTTTACTTTATATCTTAATAATGTAATTGATGTAATTACACACTTTGATGCTCGTGAAAATGATTCTCCAATTTTGGCAGGTAGCAAAGCCCCTGCCTTATTACTTGCGGATGATACTCTTCTGATATCAAAGACCCCTAGAGGACTGCAAACCCTAATTCATAGTTTTGTTGAATTTTGTATGGAAAGAGGATTGGAGGATAATCCATTGAAAACAAAATATATGATCGTATATCCATGTAAATCATACAGGGGTATGTGTATGAGAGATGAAAGACTGGAAAGGGCCAGAAACTTTAATTATTTTGGGTATCCAGTTAATGGAGAGAATGTCCTGGTCTTAGCATATTAGTGTGAGTCGATTGAGACTTCAGCAGGATATCTCTGGCATATTGAAAGCCTTCAAATCCACGCCATCTCCAGCCCTGCATAGCTACAATGTTTATGCTCTAGGTGGAACATTATATAGGGCTGACCTGTTGGGTGCATCGCAGCTATCTGATCTAACTACTCTTGAGAATACATTTTTGCATTCCCTGATTAATCTTCCACAGAGTACCCCATTGCTCCCACTGTATTTAGACTTGGGAATGGAATGAAACCAATATCTGCAAAGGCCATTTTGAGAGTGTTGTTGTACTGGTGGAGACTTTGTGATACACAAGAATTAGAGCTGTACCGTATAGCTCTTGAAGAGATCCTTGCCCTCGATAGGCATAATAAGATCCCTTGGATCAATGATGTAAATACAATGCTCTCTCGCCTTGGTTACGGGAATCTACTGAGGAACAGAATAGGATCAGCCTCGATAACAAAAGAACAGCTAAAAGGAACATATTGTAAATATATGTCAGCGAAAGAGGTGGCTAGCCCTAGGCTGGGCTCTTTATCTGTAGCTTTCTTGGACATCAAATGTACCCAATTTTATGAAAGTTACTTTGATTATATTACTCTCCCAATAGCCAGGCAGCTGTATGTGAAGTTTAGAGTGGGCACCCTGCTGGTAAATTACTTTTCTTCAAGGTGGCAGAATGCAGACGTTCAGTCTAGCATTTTGCCGGCCTGCCTGCAACACTACAGTTGAAACAACGGCACAGCCTATACAATCCCTAGGAGAAAGTGGATAATATAGATCTGTCGGCTGATGGGAGTATCAAAATATGTAGTGACCCTCCGATTCATGAAGACAGATATGTGTGAACCCACTGTTTGCAATGTGGCAAAGTTCTTACATAATGCTTGATGCATTTGGAGAAAGCACGCTAAAGAGATGACTGTATGGGAGCACCTACTTAGCCCCTTATAGCAAAGCGGTGGATATCTGTCTTATGGTTGCATCTTGTCTGTGTCCCCTTACAAATAATTGTATACTTTGAAGTATTAACATACAGCAACATATGTAAATGAAACCACTGGCGATATCTTGGGACTTATGCTTTTATTCTACAGTGTTTTACCCTAGTTCTACTATATATAGCAAATTATTTCTCTTTTAGCTCACACATTTTAAAGATCATGTTTTAAAAACCTTTTGTGTGTTTTTACATTGTGATTGGTGGACGGGATTATCTGTTTTATATATAATCTTTTATGATTTTAACTAACCAAAATAAATACTTATCTGATTGATTGGTAATGGTTCATCATTATCATAAATGTTTATTTTGCAAAACAAGTTCCATAAAACGTACAAAACACATAGCATATAAAATACATCTGGACAGTTTAAGAAATCCACAATAAAAATGTAAAATCCTGAAAAAAATGGGAAACATCCATTGCCACGTGGGCATTGCATCGCAATGCCTTTACATCCCGGGTAATACAACGCAAGTCGTTACAACGACTTGTGCTGGATGGCGCTCTAACCTTAGGAATAGTAGGATTTACTATTCCAACTCCTTCCCTACTGTACGTAGACTGGTGTTAGAATAGTAAATCTTACTATTCCTAAATCCAGCGCCCTCCAGCGCAAGTCGTTGTAACGACTTGCGTTGTAAAAACTGCGATGTAACGTTCTGCGATCATTTTGATCGCTTTGTAACGTAACATATTCAAATAAAATATGAATCAATTCTATCAGAAAAACAAATGTAAAAGGTAATTAGCCACACTCAATATTTTCTAGGAAACCCAACAATATGAAAACAAATACGTTCTGAACTTGACATCTGTTAAGACGTGAAAGCGGGTCTTCTTGTATAAAGTTGATACCTTTGAGAAGAGGAATGATACATTTAAGATGTAGTTCAGTATAGAAACCACAAAACATGATAAAATGAGGGGTATCTTGACTTGAAAAATGATTACAACAACATGGTTGAAGTTTCTCCACCAAAGACCAACCTTTAGGTACAGCTAGTAATTGATTTATCAACCCAAGGCTGAATCTAATTAAAAGGTAATGATGATAGCAAGTATGAACAAAAATGAAATAAGCCTCCATTTGCAAAGTAGTGGTAAGAATCAAATACATTGATAACGGTTATTGTAGACATCTTTTCAAAGATTGGCCATTTTTCTTTTTCCTCCTTTGAAAAAATGCCTCAGTGTTTTTGGCTCATGTTTTTCCTCTTCATAATTGTCTCATACTGTCAGTTCCATAGAGTTGCTCATTGTCTGTCACTCTTTTAGAGAGCCTTGTGTAAATCATGGGGAGTGGAACAACCTATATCTTCTGCTTATTATCCCTAGTGAAATTGTCAAACTGAGGGAACAAATCAAAGTTCGGAGCAGTATCCTCAGTGCTACTGAAATGCAACTTAAGCTAAGTGGTTTTCTATCTACCGTTTGTCGATTTTCCCTATAAAAATTCCGCTCAAAGTGCCACCAAGATTGTGCCTTTCTTTTTTATGCAGATTTTGAATCCAAGCTTTTTTAAAATTTCCTCCTTGTATTGATCTTTTGGTTTTGGTGGCAACTGATTACTTGAATTCGTTATCATTCTAAGGTCAAAGCGACTGTGACAACAGTTTTGGCTTTCTTCTTATTTTCTTCTTGTCCTAAAGTGGCCTTTAAACATTTGACCATGGTTTTTGTGCCATTTGTAGTAAGTCATCAAATCCACCCAGTGGCCTTTTTGAGGAACTTGCCTTGTTCTGAAAGATTCATTCTGTTGTTTTATTCACTTCAACTAAAGCCATATGTTCTTGATGAATGGCTTCCATCTGAACCTCTGCCAGTTACAGTAGGAGAGCAATCAAAACATGAGGTTCAAGACATTTGTGTTTCTCAGAATGTTTGTTTGTGGTTGCCTTCAATTTCTGGAAAGATTAATTGCATACTGAACTTTCTAGAGAAGAAGCTTTTTCAGTCATTTGACAAAAAGATTACACAGTGACATGGACCCAAATACACACCAGGAAATTTGGTACCCTGACTCTTGGCTTGGGGGCGCAGTATCACAATATTCTGTATTCAGTGAGCCCTCAGGCTCTTAGATCCTGGCGCCTCTGGATCTGCTGCACCATTGATAGCTATGCCCCTGGGGTTTCTTAATGCTAAGAAACCTCCCTTTTGAGAGCACAGGGAGTTCAAACAATGTAAAGATTTCTTTCCATTGTGTTTACTCATCTATTTAATAGGGGTCTAATGTTATTTTCTACAGCTTGAACTCTTCAACAATTCTGTGATTTGCTCAGCAGTCAACGCATCTAAAGGTGCATCTTTTTCTGAAAGTGCAGTTTGGCTTGCACACAAATGAGTTGCGATCGGGAGCAGAGAGGCTGCCTCAGTGTGCTTCACCAAGCTTTGGGTCCAATGCCATCTCTCTATTTCCTGAATGATTCTGCTGCTCTTGCAAAACCTGGTAAGACTCTCTGTTTCCCCAGAGATATGGGCAGAGGAGCCCACCTGGCATACTGAGGTGATCCTCGGAAAATTGGTCGGGGTAACGGGGGCCACATGGGTGTTAAGCAGGAGTACAATGGGGGATTATAGTTGTTTCCCTGTTGCCGGATCAGCGGGATGGCCAGGCTTCAAACATAAGTGTCAAACACCGCACATAATAACTACAAAGGGAATGTCTGAAGAATCACCAAATGCAATTATGAGTTTTCAACACGGGGGCAACCAAAGGCCCTAAGAGTCACAACTTGTGTTACATTTTTTCCCATGCTGATGAGTGCCTATAGCTTCTGGCGACACAGGTAGGACATACGAAAGCCTTACTAAAGCCACAACCTCTGAAGCTGGTAACTCCACAAACTCTGCACAGATTTTAACTTGGTATCCTGGTATGTGGCATTCACTTAAACAAATCAAGGTACTGGGTCGGGGGCAAAAAAGGGCTCCCCTTAGCACTCTTTTGTGAAAGAAAAAAGACACTCGGAAAAGCTCTAAGAAGTCTAACACATGTTTGATGCAAAAATAGCCAGTGTAGAGGGTGAGCGGTATAGTTGTTGGTGTGGGCGGAGCTAGGTGGGCCAGAGGAAGATGAGGACAGATAGAGTAGGGACAGGGAAGGTGATGGACGCAGAGTAATAAAGCTAGTGTTGCATACATAATTGGTGTCTGTCGTTATTGCTGCTAGACATCACAGCTGGCGACGAGGGTGGGATGCTGCACCCCAGAGTCCCCAGAAGCCAAGAAAGACGTGCCCCTGTCCCGTGGTGCAGCCGGGGAAGAAAACGCGCTTATCGTCGAGTGCCAAATTGCGCTAGATCAAGTGACACCAAGATTGTGAGAGGAGGAGCGGGAGCCCACCTCGACGAATGCTGACAGCTCCTGAGGTGATTATCGGCTGCACCGGAGCAGTAAACCACGTGGGTGAATGAGCGCTGCTACGCGCTAATTGAAAACCTCACGCCCGATGCGTGAGAAATGGCACGCGCACGGAGAAGAACGCCGGGAGCCCACCCGAGCTTGTTGTGCCAGATAGTGACTCCTGGAGTGCATGTGAGGCCCTAGAAGTGGTGGTGATTGTGAAGCACTGACGAATAGTGTGGCAAGCGGGCTGAGAGTGGCAGGCCAGGCCTCGTGGGAGTGAGAGACCCTGTGCGGCGGCCATCTTGGAGTCAGGCAGTCATCAGTGGGACATCTCCATAAGAAGCAAAGGGGCGGCCATCTTTAAGTCAGGCCAGAAATTAAACAAGCACTCGACAAGTCAAGAGACGGAACATTTCGTCCGGAGAGTGGTCAAGCATCTGCTGAGGCAGACGAGGAGGAACGAAAGTGACCAGGCACTGACCCCATGCAAGCTAGGAACAGACAGACACGAGGGGAGGACCGGACGAGTTAGGGGCGTGTTGCCATGACGTCAAACCACAACTCGCCGCAAAGACCTGAAGCCACACAGATTATGACGAGCGTGTCACACCTGCGCCCACCAGAGCCGCTACCGTTAACGGTTGGGGAGAGTATGGGCCCCAGATGGCAAGAATGGCTTGAAGACTTTGAGGATTACATTAAAGGGTCGAAGGTGACCGAGGATGAGGACAAAGTGATTGCACTGTGCAATCTGGTCGGCAAAGAGATCAGCAAGATCATCAAAGAACTACCTCACGCGGACACAGGAACTTATGATAAAGTGCGCGAGGCGCTCAACAGGAAGTTTCTGCCTAAAAGAAATGTGGATTATGAGAGGTATACCTTTCATCAAGCCCGTCAAGGGAAAGAAGAGGTAATGAGTTAGTTCATAACACGACTGCGTCGATTGTCCCGATATTGCGAGTTCGATGCGTTTTCAACGGATGATGCTATCCGGTCGCAGATAATTGACGGGTGTCAGTCTGAGACACTGAGGAGGAGGCTGCTGAGGAAAAGTCACAACCTAGAGGAAATAGAAGAGATGACTCGAGTGTACGACCAAGCGGAGGAGCAAGCCAAAAGCATGGAGGCCGGGCGCCCTGAAAGACGTGAGCAGGCATGCCGGGTGCAAGACAGTCACCGACGCAGGCACTCGAAGGAGCGCCGGTACCACTCTAGGCCTTCCTCTCGCCAGAGCTACACCGAGCACAGAAGACACGGATCAAGGAGAAAAGACAAGAGACAAGAGGGGGGAAAGAAGTGCTACAGATGTGGGTATGACTTCCCGCACCGAGAAGCGTGTCCAGCCATGGGGCAGCAATGTCGGAAGTGTGGACGAACTAACCATTTTGAGGCGACTTGTGGCGAATATCGCCGGGAGAGGAAGAATGACGCGATGAGGCCAACTCGCTCGGACACCAGGCGACACCACGCGAAAGCGGTGCAAGATCGGCCAAAATCATCCTCCAGCTCATCTCATTCCAGCCGGGAATCGAGGAGATCTCGCTGGGCAAGAAGGTCACCATCCGCGGACTCTCGATCAGGGTCGCGCGAATCCGAGTACACGGTCGAGTATGCCAGCATGGTTGCCGATCCAGATCAATTGAAGACCTACCCGAGACTGAACATCAGCGTGGGTAATCATGACACGCAGTTTGTCCTGGACAGCGGGGCATCACTGAATTACATCCCGGTGACAGAGTACAAAAAGATGAAGTCACCACCTCCGTTGTGCCCGGCATATGTCCGAGTCTTCACCTGGATGTCCAAGAAATCGCTCCCCTGTCTAGGGAAGTTCCAAACCACTCTTCGACATCAGAACAAGTCGGTGTCCGCTGTAGTACACGTGATTGATGGCCCGGAAGCTGACTGCCTTCTCAGCTTACCGACGGCCGAGAGACTTCGGTTGGTTGAGATCTTATACCATGTCAGTGGTGATCAGGACATACTACACAAATTCCCCAACCTATTCATTGGTTTTGGAAGGCTGAATAAATGTCAAGTTCGGCTCCACATCAACGAGCAGATTCGACCTGTCGCTCAACATCCCCGACGGGTACCATACCACCTTCAGCAGGCTATGGAGGATGAGCTGCAAGAACTGCTCGCTTCAGATATCATTGAAAGGACTGACGGCCCCACTCCATGGGTGTCACCCGTAGTCATCGTGCCCAAGAGGGGTACTTCTGGAAAAGTGCGACTGTGCGTAGACATGCGGCTTCCCAACACCGCGATTGAACGTGAACGACATCCTGGGCCTCACTTGAGTGATATGATTGCCGCGTTGAATGGGGCCAGAGTGTTCTCGAAACTGGACTTAAACAAAGGCTATCACCAGCTGGAACTACATGAACGGTCAAGGTATATAACGACGTTCGCGACACACCTGGGTCTGTATCGTTATAAACGATTAAGCTTTGGCATCTCTTCTGCTGCGGAGATCTTTCAGGAAGCAATACGCCAAACCATATGCCACATACCTAATACGCTAAATTACAGCGACGATATCCTTGTGTATGGGTCCAACGTCCAAGAGCATGACAAGACCCTCGATAGAGTATGCCACGCTCTCTTGGACGCCAACTTGACATTGAACAAAGAGAAGTGCGAGTTTCATCGATCTACACTCAAGTTTTTTGGGCATGTGTTTTCTGGAGCTGGGATGAAGCCTGACCCTGAGAAGGTGTTGGCTTTAAATGACACCAAGAGCCCTCAAGACGTCAGTGATGTCCGTTCCTTTCTGGGCATGGCCAGCTATTGTGCCAGGTACATCAAGGACTATGCCACTATCAGTCATCCACTTCGCACTCTCACAAAGCAGGGACAATCGTTCGACTGGACCCGTCAGTGTGAGCAGGCCTTTCAGGACATCAAACGGGCAGTTGAGGCAGCTGGCAATTTGGCATACTTTGACCCCAAACGGAAGACGGAAATAACCGTGGATGCCAGCCCGGTGGGCCTAGGGGCGATCCTGGCTCAGTATGACCGAGAGGAGGACCAGCGCCACATCGTAGCGTATGCGAGTCGCAGTTTGTCTGACACTGAAAAGGCATATTCTCAGCCAGAGAAAGAGAGTCTGGCGGTTGTCTGGGCCTGCGAACACTTCCATGGGTTCATCTATGGCAAGCACTTCACGATGGTGACGGATCATCAGGCGCTCGTCACTATATTTGGAAATCCACGGTCGAAGATGCCACCTCGGATAGAGCGGTGGGGCCTGCGATTGCAAGAGTACACCTACACCATACTGCACAAGCCGGGCAAGTCAGCTAACCCGGCCGACTACATGTCTCGCCACCCTAGAACTGCGCCGGCGCCAGGGGCATCAATTGCAGAGGAATATGTCCACTTTGTCGTGGGCCAGGCTCAACCGCCTGCGGTTCCCCTGGAGGCCATTCTGGAAGCGACGGCGTAAGACGTCATTCTTCAGAAGGTACTCCGGCGCCTGCAGACCAACAGGTGGAGATCTGATGATGATGAGGAACCGGAAGATCCAGCCAGCAACCAAGAGCTGCAGGCATTCAGACACGTGAGTGAGGAGTTGTCTGCCACTTCGGAAGGGCTTCTGCTAAGGGATCACAGGATTGTCATCCCAACGCAATTACGACAAGGGATTGTCAATATAGCTCACGAAGGTCATCGTGGTGTGGTTGCGACGAATCGAGCTCTGAGAGATCGAGTGTGGTTCCCGCTATTAGATCAGATGGTGGAACGTACTCTCAAAGACTGTCTGCAGTGTCAGCTTGTCAGCCAAGGAAGTCCCCCGGCTCCTTTGCGAATGACCGAATTACCCAGTGGCGTGTGGCAGGAACTTGCTATGGACTTTTACGGACCTCTTCAGTTGGGGAAGTATGTCCTGGCAATTATGGACGAGTATTCGCGGTTCCCGATAGCCCAGTTTATATCATCCACTAGTGCGGCCAGCACTATCGCGGTACTGGATGAAGTGTTTGCGGCGTGGGGTATTCCAAAGGTGCTCAAAACGGATAATGACCCTCCATTCAACGGACATGAGTTTAGTGATTTTGCACGGCACATGAACTTCACGCATCGGAAAATCACACCATTATGGCCACAGGCAAATGGCACCATTGTAAGATACATGGCCACTCTGAAGAAAATGTTTCAACAAGCGACCAGTGAGAGAAGGGACCTCCAAGTGGCTCTCAATGAGGTCCTCCGGGCCTACAGGACAACTCCCCATGCCACCACGGGCAAATGTCCTGCCACCCTAATGCTGGGAAGACCGATCAGGAACAGGATACCCACATGGGAAGGCGCCCTACGAGCAGTCTCACCTGTTCGCATGCATCAAGAGGTTGTGTCCGCCGATCGTCGTGGGAAAGAGAGAATGAAATCGTATGCGGACACCAGAAGGAGAGCACGATCACCTTCCTTCCATGAAGGAGACTGTGTTCTCGTCAAGCAGGAGCAGCACCGGAAAACAGACTGCAAGTTCCGAGCTGAACCATTGACAATCACTGAGAAGAAGGGTACCATGGTGACGGCTGAATCGGACAGTCGAAGAGTTACCCGAAAAGCGTCTTATTTTCAGAAATGCACGCATGGTATGAAGGAGTCGCTTCAAAGACTGAGGGGGCAGCCAGAGAGTGAAGTCCGAGAGCGACATGCTGGAGCTGCCGAGAGTCTGCATCCTGGGCCTGAAGGAGCCTCAGAGGTGGTAACAGGAACGATGTCACTGAGACCGAGACAGGACATTCGCAGGCCGCGACGACTTATTGAAGAACTGTAAACAAGTCAGTCATTTCATTTCATTTTGTTAAAAAAGGGGAAGATGTAGAGGGTGAGCAGTATAGTTGTTGGTGTGGGCGGAGCTAGGTGGGCCAGAGGAAGAGGAGGAGCAGTGACAGGATGAGGGCAGATAGAGTAGGGGCAGGGAAGGTGATGGACGCAGAGTAATAAAGCTAGTGTTGCATACATAATTGGTGTCTGTCGTTATTGCTGCTAGACATCACAGCCAGCAAGTAGCAAAAATATTCTAATGGCAATTTGCCATTTCACCAGACCAGAAAACCAGCCCCTGCTTAGTAGAAACATGCAATGCTGAATTCTATACATTTTGGCCCTACATTTATACACTTCTTCTTCACACAGTAACTGGAGTAATGGACTTAAAAAAAATGAAACTACAGATAGACACTAAAGAGCAGGTTCTGGACTCTCCTCATGGGAAAAATGCAAGAAGATATTGAAATTTGACTGTGGATTTAAAATATGTGTAAATGTGCAATAATACTAAGGTTTTTTTGTGGTTTAAGCAGGTATAAAAACAAATTCACAAATATTTATACAAACCGATAGGTCTATGAAAAATGATGTCTGCAAGTTCTGTTCCTTGTCCTGGGCTTCACACAGCGCAGACTGCACTTCTATTTGCGACCTACTCTTTGGTGACATTAGGTGACTCTCTATTAAAATCAGACAAATACTACTCCTTGCAGAACTCTAGACCTGCACAACACTGGATTGTCTCCTGTTCTGGAATAATGCTGGCTCCACAGCAGCAACTACAAATCCTCTGCCACTAAGCACTGGCTGGGTAGATAAGTTGGAGGGCTGGGGGATGTTGAGCCACCATCAGTTGAGATCCCCAAGCCCGGAGGGCTGAGGATGCAGGGATACCTTTAGGTGTGAGATCTTCTTGGTCAGAGCTGGTCAGGGTCAGGGGAGCCTTCGTGTCTAGGCTGCAGGTGACTTCGTGGGGTCCAGGATAGGTCAGCCTCTGATGAAGACGAGGTCAGGATCGCCGGGGACACGGGACAGGTGAGCCACTCAAACTCAGGCCATGGGTGTCGGGTGCAGAATGGGCAGGAGTTACGGATGCACCTGGATCCAATGTCCTTGAAGATATAGTTTTTCTGGACAGGGCCACTGTCTTCGGTAGATCTGGTCCTTATTAAAGAGTGTCAGTCTTCCTTGGGTTCTTGGAAGTCGCTGGCCACAGGACAGGTGTTGTCTTCATCACAGGACCGGGAAGCAGGAGACAAGCAGGTAGGGCTGTGGCCAAGTCAGTGGGTGTATTCTTGCTGTGCTGCACGGTGTCCTCTTTGGTCGTCTTTTTCATAGGTTGCAGGAATCTGAGGATCAAGGCTCAGGGGTGCCCCTAAATACTGAATTTATGGGCGTTACAGGGACTGGAAGATGGTAGCCAATGGGCTACTTGCCTTTAAGGTGACTAAACCAAACTCCTTATCATTCAGTAAAGCCATCATGGAGCGGTGAAGTTCGTAATGTCAATCTCCCAGCCCATGTACTCAATATGGCTCCACTGCACTTACAATGTCTATGAATGCAACCGACACGGTAGGAGCACATAGCTCATTCAGCTGTGCTCTCACCTGTGGTATAGTGCACCCTGCCTCAGGGCTCTGAAGCCTACCAGAGGGGTGACTTACCTATGCCACAGGCAGTGGTTGGGGGTTATGGCACACAGGGATGTGTGCCATTTTGATTCTTAAGTTTTGTCGGCACCCAAACTCACAGTTTGCAATGGCAGTGTGTATGTGTTTGGTGAGGGGTCCCTGAGGGTGGCACAATGCATGCTGCAGTCGTTAGAGACCCTCTCTGGTCACATGGCCCTTGGTACCACTGATAACATTTACAAGGGACTTGCATGTGAGCCAGAGGTGTGCCAATTGTGGAAACAAAGGTACAGTTTTGGGAAAGAACATCGGCCATATGACCCTGATTGACAGGGACCCCGGGCACTCAGTCAAAGTGCATCAGTAATCTGTTAAAAAGTGAGGGGGTTACTGCAACGGAAACCCACTTTCCTGCACTTATGGCATCTCAAATGACATCACTAATGACATCCTCCAGCAAAGTAAACTTCAATGTACTTCATAAAATACCATTTACATTTTTGCCAACTAAGAAGACACAGGTGAGAGATGTACAGCACAGATCTCAATATAACCTTATCAACTACTACACTCACTTATCACCTAAGAGAGTTCTCTGTAGATAGTCTTCTCTCTGCTGAGCCACTATTCTAATCACTGATGATTTAACCATATAGGATAGTCTATTACAAACCAATAACACCATTCGGGAACCTGGAAAGAAGTTTTAGTGCAAAGGTCAGATTTACACAAACCACTACAACATACAACCAGTAGAGCAGTCTTACCGGACAGGCCACTATGTCTCAAACCACTAGTAAAATTATTCTTTCTTCTGGAGAAAGGTGTGAGCAGAGAGATCAGTGTGTTGTAGATGTCTTCTACACTGAGCCACATTACAAAATAAAATAATGGACAGAGTGTTGAAACTTTTCGACCACTCACCCACAATCACAGATCTGATTTGAATCCATTGTTATTTTGCTCAACACGTCACCCCAGTTTGGACGCAGCCATATGCAAATAAGTCTTGACCCTCTATCCATGGGAACAGTCCAACTCGAACTGCCCAGCCTGATCCTCCACGGACCGAAAAAAAGCATCCTGGGACCAGTTTCGGGGTATCACCCCTCATTAGCCAGGCTAGCTTGAATCCGGTGGTGCAGCAAGCATGGGGCCCACGTCTGGGCATACATACCCTTAGCCACTTAGGGTGATCATAGGAACATCACAAAATACAATGATGGACGGAGTATTGAAACCTTTCAAACACCCACCCCCACTTACAGATTTGGTTTTAATCCATCGTTATTTTGCTCACCACATCACCCAAGTTTGGACCCAGCCATATGCAAACCAGTCTTGACCCTGCTCCCCATGGTGAGCAAAATAACAATGGATTAAACCAAGAGTCTGTGACTGGAGGTGAGTGTTTGAAAAGTTTTAACACTCCGTCCATCATTTTATTTTGTGATGTTACTCCACTGAGCCATCACCCTAGAGAAATGTCTTACTGACCAGATGAATTTATCACAATCTAATACTACAGTCATTCATCACAAAGGAGAGAGGTCAAATGAAACTGGTCAGTATGTCAATAGAACTGTACTTAGCCATCACTGTGAGTGAAGCCTCAAATACCAGCTTAGACTGATAAATAGTGCACCCACTTTAAATACGGGATTGTAGATCAGATGAGATATGTTAGAAGTAGTATCACTGACCAGTAGTACAGAAAATATAGCAATTTATATTACGCAGTAGCTTAGTATATTTCTATAAGTCTTAAAAACTTTTATAAAACACTCTCACTGGATGGTGTCACCAGTGATGTCATTATAGATGTCATCAATGATGTCATCAGTGATGTCACTGACCATGTCATGAGTGATATAATATGTGAAGTCACAAGCACTGCATTGGGGGGGGCGCAAGTTATAGTTAGCTCAGGTAACTATAACTATAACTTCTGAGTTTATATGGCACTGTGTAGGTAAAATCTTGTCTTAGGGACCTTATAGTTAGGCTCAGGTTTAATTCATACAAAACCACAGAAATTCAGCAGTTACAGTTATCTGAGCTGGCTGTACCTTATGCCCCCCATAATGCACTACTTAAGACCTCACATATTACATCACTCATGACATGGTCAGTGACATTACTGATGACATCATCTAGTGAGTGTAAGTATTTTCTAAGAGTTTATGATTGATAAACATATATACTAACCTACCCAAAAAGTTAAATTAGTATACTAGGTGAACTACTACAGAGTGATACTACTTCTAACATATATTTTGTGAGTGGCAGTGTGCCTGTATGTATCCTTGTGTGTATGGGTGTGTGAGTGGCTGTATGGGTGTATATGTGGGTGTGTGAGTATCTGTGTTGTTTAGGGAGTTGCTGTGTGAGTGGCTGTATTGGTGGGTGTTTGGTAAGTGAGTTGGTGTGTGTGTGCTGCTGTATTGGACAGTGAGTGTCTGTGTGAATGGCTGTATGGGTGAGTGAGCGCTTGTATGGATGTGAGAATGGGTATTTAAGTAGTTGTGTGGGTGTGTGAGTAAGTATGTGAGTGTTTGTGAGTGGCAGTGTTGAGAGGTTGTATGGGTGAGTGAGTGGGTGTGTGAGTGACTGTGTAGGTAAATAAGTGTGTGTGTGAGTAGCTGTATGGGTTTTGAGTATGACTATGTGAGTGGCTATACAGGTTTTGATTGATTTGATTTTTATAGAGCGCAACAATTACCCGAAGGCATCAAGGCGCTATAGCCGGCAATCCAGAGGAAAACCCTATATATAAGCCCACTAGAGAAAAAGAGATGCAGCCTATAGAGTATAGAGCCAGGTTTTGAGTACCTTCTTTAAAAGGTAGCAGCTCTGGGATAGCCCTCAGGCTTTGTGGAAGGGAGTTCCAAAGTCTGCTTGCAGCAATTTAGAAAGCTTTATCTCTCCAATTCTTCTTACGGGTCTTTAGCCCAGTAAGCCGATTACGGTGTGCCGATCGGAGGCTTCTACCTGGAAGATGCCAGTGAAACATATTTTTGATCACCCCGGCCAGTGGAGAAAAAGGGCCTTGTGAACAGTACATATTGCTTTGAACATAATGCACTTTCTGATGAGGAGCCAGTGTATGGTCCCCAACCCTACATTAGCCAATTGGTGCCTAGGACTATCAAGAATTGTTCTAGCTAGTGCATTCTGTGCTAACTGCAGTTTGTGCTGCGTGCTAATATTAGAGTACAGATAGAGGGAGATACAATAGTCCAGTCAAGACATGACAAGGGCTTGTGCAACCTGCTTTCATACCTGCAGGGGGATAAATACAAAGATGTATTTGAGCATCCTTATGAGCCAAAAACAGGTTGCCACAGTGTGATTGGCCTTGTCATCAACTGTAAGTTCAGCATTAAGGATAACTCTGAGATTTTTGACCTTCTCAACTGGGACGGAAGATATACCAAAGGTATCCTCCCACCAGTTGCTATTCAAGCTCAAGGAACGCAGGCCAAAGAGCAGCACCTCCGTTTTTTTGCCATTTAGTTTCAGAAAATACCATCTCATCCAGTCTGCAACTGCTGACATGCATTTAGAGAAATTATCTGCAGTGGCGACAGAGTTCTTGGGAACCGGCAGAATGATCTGTGTGTCATCAGCATATGATATCGCATACATCCCAAAAGCCCAAATGATGGCTGCAAGTGGAGACACATAGAGGTTAAAGAGCATGGAGCTCAAAGCTGAGCCCTGCAGTACTCCACATGGCAAGTAGAAGACCTCTGAATAGAAATGCTGTAACTTCACCCTCTGCAAATGATCTCTGAGGAAGGAGGACAGAAGGGCCACGGCCTATTGTGTGATGCCCATATTTTGAAGGTGATCAATCAATAACGAGGGAGAGATGGTCTCAAATGCTGCAGATCGGTCAAGAGGCCTTGGCCTTCATGCACTAATCGCCCAATATGGTCCTTGGCTGAGATTAACGCAGTGTCCGTTCCTGGATGTTTCTTGAAACCGAACTGAGAGTTATCCAGCCATCTCTCCTGTTATGCAAATTCCATGAAATGGTCATTTAGATTTTCTCAAATATTTTAGCTGGACACAGCAGCTGCTTTATTGGGTGGTAGTTTTTACAATACTTGCTATTAAGAGAAGGAGCCCGATCACTGCCTTCTTTCATCGCCGGTAATAGCACCCGGAGAGAATAGATTTATTGATCAGATTAGAGAGAGGTCAAGCCACAATACTAGCTACCAAGTCTAGATCTGCTGGTGAATAGGGTTCCAGGCGTGACCCGGATTTAATATTAAGGAGGTGATACGCCACCATTTCAGGAGTAAGGGATGGGAATACCGATGTAATTTCAGCTCTTGGTTCTTAGACTCTGACGTCTTGTCGGGGTCCGCCTTCGGCTCTCTAACCATGGTTTGCCATGAGTGTGGTTTTGAAAGTTTAGGCATTTCAAAACCATCATAGATGTCAACAATTTTAGATTGAAGGAAGTTAGCTAGCTGGTTACAGAATTTGTGTGACCCTTCGGCTTCCCCGGCTATCGAGGGGTGGATATCTATAGGACCACCCTAAAGAGTTCTTTGTCAGAAGTAGCATTTTCAATTTTCTCTGTACAATATGCAGATTTCTCCAAAGTCAAAGCTGATTTCTATTCCCAGATTCGGTTCCTATGTATTATTTTTCTTGCTCCTCCCGGTTTTCCTTCCAGATTCGCTCTTGTTGGCGACATGCCTGCTTAAGAGTTTAGAGTCTATCATTATACCAAGGAGCTGATGGGTAAAGCCTCTTTAGCTTTACTTCCCTAAGGGGGGCTAGTCTATTAGCAGCTATATCCAACCACTCTGCAAGAGCACCCTTATCTACATCCTCCAGAGTCTTAATGGGTGTGCTATCCACCGTATTGGACAGGGCTTGAGCCGAAACCCCTTGCCAATTTATCTTCCAAGTATTATTTAAGGGGATGACAGCTTCTCACTGTGGAGGACAACGAAAAAACTAAAGCAACTGCACCATGGTCGGACCAGCTAATCGGAATAGCTGATTGATAGGAGATCCTGGCATAATTCTAAAATATTCCATCTAGGGTGTGACCAGCATCATATGTAGGGGCTAACACTAGTTGGGACATTCGAAGACTGGACAAGGTTTCAATGAGTGCTAGAGAGTCTTGGTTGCTGTTCTCTTCGAGACGGAAATGAAATTTTCCTAAGACGGTCAGACGTCTGTTCATCATGAAAGGTTCAACGAGGTAACTTAGCTCGTTTACAAAAGGGGATCTAGGTCCTGGTGGTCTATATACTTACAGACCTCCAAAGGAGCTGGTAGCTGATAGTATAAGCTTAAAATACAGGGCTTCACAGGTCTTTAGGTGAACCCAGGCTCCACTTGGAATTTGTATTGCATTTTGAACTCAATAGCCAGTCCCCCTCCTGGCCTACCTGCCCTGTCCACTCTAAATGGCATCGACTAGGTCTGGACCTGAGGTGAGTGAATAGTTGTATGAGTGGCTGTATGGGTAAGTGAATGGTTGTTTGAGTGGCTGAATGAGTGAGTGAGTGGGTGTGTGAGAGGCTTTTTGGAGGGGTGAGTGGGTGTGTGAGTGCTGGTATGCACGTGAATGGGTATGTTAGTGGTTGTGTCGGTGTGTGAATGAGTATATGAGTGGTTGTATGGGGTGTGAGTGGTTCTGTGGATGATGTGATCAGTGATGTCATTGGAGATGTCATCAGTGATGTCACTCAGCATGTCATGAGTGATGTCATATGTGAGGTGTAATATGTGTGCCCTAGCTTCTTCTATCATCATTTCAAAACCCAAAAGGCTCTCAGGTCCACAGTGTTAGTCTATACAAGATCTCTTACTCATGTTTATCAGACCATAAATGGAACTACAGTCAACTTTACCACGTTTTCCATCCTCCTGGGCCTCATTCTGTTACTCCCTCAGAGTGGGTGAAGGTGCCATGGAGACATTGGCAGCAAAATGAGGCCAGCTAATAGAGGCATGTAGGACCAGGAATAGCACACTCAAAATATGTGTTTAAACTGAGCTGTTTCATTCGTAAAGCACTTAGAAAACTACACTAGGCTAAGGAGCACTATTTACATTAAAGGCAACACCATGCACATTTAGGTTTATTCTACTATAGCCATGCCGGTATGAGATACTGTACAAAGACAACTACTCTGATTATTCCATGCGGAAATCTTTCTATGGCATCTAATATTTTTCCTGTTATTTCATAAGTACCTTTCAAATGCCTCTTTGGGAGGTCTCCAAATATATATATAATAAGGAAGAGCCAATGGATCGTATGAACACAGCTTGTTTGGGTATGGGAAACAAAGCAATTGCAAAAACTGCTTTATGTGTTTAGACGTTGCATTTACATGCATGCTTTTTAGATACATGTTGGCGTCTACACTGTGCCCTCAAGATGACGAGTGATGCTCAGTGTAAGCCATGTATTTAAGGCTTATCTTTAGCATCTTACAAAATGAATCAACACTATGGGACAATTTGCAAAAGTATTGTTGCCCCTAAACTTACTCTTACAGCGAAAAGAACCTCCTTTTACACCTGCAAGGAACTCCCAAAATGATTCCAGGCATTCGTAAATGCCTTTAGAATTGCAGATTTCTCACTCACAAGTGCAGAGCAATCTGCACAGTAAATCCCACTCAAGCGGTGGGAAATGGGGCATTCGTTACAAGGTGTAACTTGGGAACACCCATACACATGTACATTTGTGGGTATTCGCAAACTCCAATTTGTACCTTTTCCCACCCTGGAAATGGTTGTAAGGTTTCCCGAGACAAAGCCTGGAGTTATTCCCCATCCTGGATGCCAAGGACAATAGATCAACACCCACATTTAGTGTGGGTGTATGGGAAAGGCTTTCTCCACTGGGAAAAAAAAATTGTTTTTTAGTTTTTTGTGGAGAAAAAAAGTGCATTTGTACAGAGGACTGTGTTTTCCCCGTGCACAAGCGATGGAAGTAGGGGCGCATGGAGTGCTGCAACCCCCTAAAATAACTATGCAGGATTTCAGAAGGTAAATGGGCAATAACGATGTCTTTAGTTTTTTTTCCCCTCATATTTACTGTGTGCTCAAAGACAGAGGTCAAGTATCAGGATATGCATGCTGACAAACTGCTGCTCATTCCTTTAGCATCGAGATTGCTGTTTACTTTTCTGACTCTAACTGTAAAGCTAGAGCATTTTGTAAGGGGAACTATCTGATAATCTTGGTGGTGTGCTGAAAGTGAAAGGAAAGCCCTTAGAATGTCCTTTTTTTTAAAAACACACAACACAATTTAGAGCCTGTAAATGAACTTTACAAAATTTTCAAAATGAATCAGCAGTTAGGAAAGCACAAATGTGATTCTGTAATTTTTGTAATTCTGAAGTGTGATGAAAATTTTGATTTTAAAAGGATCAAAACATATCAAGGGACTCTGTGATACGCACATGAGAAATATTTGCTGAATCCCAAATTTCACACAGTATGGTCGCTGCACTATGGTTTTGTCAGTAAAAGCATATCGATGCGAATGTTGAGGCCCTTTCAATAGAAAATGTGCTGCCTGTTAAAGGCATAGATCTGCAACAGTATGCTCCAAAAAGCACCACCAGCTACAAACCACACCCTTACAACTCTTGTTCTGAATGGGCGTGGCTCATTTGCTATACTATCCTTTGCCTGACGCTTGGATTTTTCACAATCTCTATCCATTCAGTGATGTAACAGTGATGGCAGCACCACCAGTTTGAAAATTGTTCCTGGACCACTGTCCGTGGAAATAGGACCTCATGGGATATGACATGCGGCTGCCCGAGGCACCCGCAGGGTGTCCTAAGGAGGGCGGGCCTCTAGTAACAGCAAGGCACCAGCCCACCGCCCCTCTTCTTGTTGTGGGGACCCCTCGGGGAGGAGTCCCCCTACTCTGGCAGCTAGGGTGCTGCGGCACGCAGGGTGCGTCATTTCCGGGGCGCGAGGAACGGGGTGGGTATATAGGCCTCTCCCACCCACTGGCCTTCCTCTTTTGCGCCCTGGACACGCCGTCTGCAGGTCGTCTACTGGTTCTGCGTCGCGTTTGCATTGGAGACAGAGTCGGGGTTTTGCGGGTGAGCAGTTCTCCCCACTTCTTTGCGCGGTCTTTGGGCTAGATACCCCAGTTCAACACCCCGTTACAGTTGTGCTCTTGATGTGTGGCGCGGTATGCCCCCTTAGTGGAGTAAGGCTGCTTGGGCACCGGTTGAACATATGTCAAGCCTGGTGGGGCGGGGACCGTCCTGAGTTGTTTTGCAGACTGGCGTGCTCGTTGGATTGATTACCGCCATCGCTCCGACTGCCCATACTAGACAGGGTGACCTTAGGGGATTTGTATGCCCTCGTTTTGGTTGTCATGCTGGAGGGACGTGCCCCCACTACCACGGGCATGGATTGCAAGGAAATGCACAGGGCGGCTAGTCGGTGGCGCGGGGGTCGGTAATGATGGTGGTGGCCCCCACCTACACACACTCTCATGTGTAGGAGGCGGGCCAGATGGCAGAGCATCCGCGCAGAGATAGGGGCTGGATGCACTCTCAAGTATGCTAAGCAATGATGAAGAGCCGAGGCAGCACATTCTTGCTCGAGGAGTGGGACTTGCATGGCAGACCTTGGACGGTCAAGGCTATTGTTAGCTTTAGTAACGATGGCTATCCTGAAAAGAAGGGCAGGTCTTACCTGGCTTCCGGTGCCCTCTTTACAAGGGGCAGCTGCTCCTGGCTTAGTCTAGCATGTGAGCAAGCCTGGCATGGACAACGCCGTCCCGGCAGGTCCTCCGGGGTGTCCTCGTTGCGTCGTCAGTTTAGGCGGTGAGTGCAGGCCTGAAGAGGCCAGTGGGGGCTTTTGCCTGGGTCGGCCAGGCCCCCTGTTGTCGGTCTAGTGGTTGAGGTCTCCAGATAGTGAAGTGAGTCGCCCCACCTTCTTCTATTCCCCCTCTATCTAGTCACAACTGCGGGCCTCCACCTCCCCCTAGTGCTTCGGCTCGGCCACGCTGGAGGACAGCTGGGTTGCGGGTCCTAGCGGCCGGGGGTGCAGCATGGTGACCGGCTGGGGGCCGGAGCGAGGGGAGTCCTGCCCGGGCATTCGATCGCTTGGCCAGCCATCACAGCGACTCACTGAAGAGCCAACCTCAGCCCTGTCCACCTCCCCTCGTCGAGGTCGCGCCGTGACGAGGGCAGTAGCGGTAAGGACCGGGCGTGATGAGGATCGTCATGGTCAGGGCGGCCATCTCTGAGGCTGGAGAACAAGGTGCGTGCCTCGGTGCCTGCTCAATCATTCTGTGATTCTCCCCGTGAACTAAGTTGAATGTGTAATGTTGCATTTGGTAGGAAAAGCAATTAACAGGTGAAAAGCGGCAAGGGAAAGCTTAGGTGGAGTGGCGATATGGCCATAAATATCGGTATGGGCTGTTAAGTCATGGATCCCGTAAGTGCTGCAAACAGTATGTGTTAATGTTTCGGTTGCAGCGATGCGCTCCGCGGTGCCGGGAGGTACGAAGGGATTTCTCTGCTGCAAGCCGTTCAATGGAATAAGGGCGCGTGGATGGGGGATACAGAGCAGCAGGGCTTGCCTCATAGTTTCAACGAAGCATGCAGCAGTCTGCAGAAACAGGGGTCACTGGATGCTGCAGCCCGCAAGTGCGTAGGTCTGCGGCTGTCCCCCTGTGCACCTCTTAAATGTTTCACCACTGGTGCTAATTTGGATGACGGTTCGTATTATGTTGCAGGGACCTGGTTGCGGGACGTTGGACAGGGGTCCGTGACGGTTACAAAGGTGCAGGGAATTAGGTGTAAGTTGTGGATCCAAGATGGCGGCCACTGCGCACGCATTCCATAGGTGACTGGTATGGGGCCGACAGGGTACCGGAAAATTCATGCACAGTTCATGGCATCGGACCTGGATCTTGAATAGTCAATGGGAAGGTCGCTGGGCGAAGGTTGCGGGTACTACATTACCACGATTGTGGCAGTAGGGCCAATTGCACTTAATGTTGTAGGGACAGGAAGGAAGCCGGGTCCGCTATAAGCTATCCTTCCCGTGTGCCTGAAATGCGGGCAAATCAACGGACATCCTGTGATCAGTGGCTATTGTGGATGGATTGTAGTGTCTGTTGTATGCCGCACGATTGAGGCACGGCGCATGGTAAGTGGCGTACAGAGCAACAGATCCTTGCTGCGTCCCGATGGCTAGCAGGAGTTTCAGGTTTAAGGTACAACTGAACATGCTGCGGACGGCAGATGCAATGGTCGCTAGCAAGAGCACCTGGGTATAGGTACCACTGAGCATGCTGCACTCAGCAGAAGCAATGGTCGCAGTCTCACTCGGTTGCAAAGTGTGAAGGCTTGCTGCGGTGTCCCTGCGCACGTTTTAAATGTTTTGCCATTTGTATATAGGCGAATGGCGGTTCTTTTTGTGGTACAGTCAGCGTTGGCAGCATTTCCCGAGGTTGTCCGCAGCGGGTCTGCTTGACTCTTCAATGGCGGCCGCCCTTCGCGGGAGGTGTAACTGCGGGTGGTTGTTGGCAGCGCTGAGTGTGAAGGGCCAATGCATCGATGATCACAAGCACTTTCTGTTTGAGGTCAGTCTCTGGTGCAATCGCTGCGGGTGCTTGTTATATACACAGTCCTGGTTAAACCTGCAAACAGTTAAACTAAGATATTTAAGCCACTTTTGTGACTACGTTCCCAATTTAGGCGGGTGGCTCACATTGTACCGACTACACAACACTGTCAAAAAACTGTGTTAAGTTGAACTGAGAACAAACATGTAAAGCATAAAACGCGCGGTTGATTCAGTAGTTAGGAGGGCATCTGTGCCTGAATTCCGAAACAAGTTCATTTATGACTGCGGACAAGTGCAATGCAAATGCTGCAGTGCATGGCTTTCACAGCGCTAATATTGGAAACACATGTTCAATTTCATAAAGTTTATGCAATCTGCTTGCGAATTTTGCGTTTCTTGGTGCACTTTCGCGGTGCCTCCCGCCACGCGGTGCACTTTGCGGGGGCACCCCACTAGGAGCATACGGGCGCATTGCTCTTCAGGCATCCCTGTGTTCCTGGGCGGGCCCGACGAGGTGAAGCCATGCTGGGGTGGGTGCGCGTCCATGCTTCCAGGGGAAGGGGGCCTAGTGCTCTGCACTATGAGCTCAATAGTGCTTCCCAAGCCTAGCATCAGCTAAAACTACCCTGACCTCTTGTGTAGGGGGTGCCAGCATCTCTGTAACTGCCTAAGCCCAGACAGCTGCATCTATGCTTAGCAGTCGTCCCTGATGGGCCAGTGTACTATCTGCAAAATAGGCATAAAATAAAGAGTGCTTCCGGGCGTGTTTAACACACCACGTGATAGAGACCCTCACTTCTTTAAACTATTCTCTGGAAGTGCATCCTCTGGAAACAATGTAATGACATGTGCAAATGTGGTACATACGTGTGGTATAAGATGTGTTTGCATGACTGGAGAGTGCTCGGATACTAGTTAGGCAGCATCTGGGTTTTACTCGTGGGGAGTCGGGGCCCATTGGGTGTTTGTTCAGTCTCCTGGCACCGCTCTAAAACACTCAGGGTCGGGATGAAGGCAGCAGTCCAGCACAGACATAAAAAATAAATAACCTTCATTTGTCCCTTAAAGGTAGAAACATTTTAATGCATGGGAAATATGGGTGCTGAACACAGGCCCTAGCCTTTCTGGGGCCACATGATGGAGCCTGCTCTGATATGCAGAGTCCGGCCCGGATGACCGTGAATATTTCTTAAAGGGATTGTTGTAAATACCATTGTTCTTTACGTTAATTTCGTGTCAGTGGTGTGTAAAGAGTCGGTGGCGGTCAAAGGTTGTGTTTGTGTTTCATGCAACAGCCATAAAAACATGTGTCTTGTAGATCAAAACAGGACCTCACTTATAAGAAATGGGGGAGTGTCAGTTTATTCGCAGTAATACTAATGAGCCGCTGCTTTGCTACAATGTTTAAAGCACATCAATACCTGATGAATTTTAGATATAAACACATATCAGAGACTACTGGCAGTAATATTAGTGAGCTGCTGCTGTGTCGAATGGCGGCAAGCAAGATAGTTTATCCTGCAGCTCGAGTGCTGTGGAACATTTAGAAATGTTCATGGGTATCATTCAAATATCCGGTAATAAAAATCAAGGTATCGCTCCATAACACCAGCTTTAATGGCTTCGGAAAGGTCAGATTAAAACTTCAAGAAACCCTCCGGGTGGGAGGCCGCGTGTTCCTACCTCTCCGAAGCGAGGCCCTCACAGTGAGGTAGCTTCCAGCTCAGTTACGGCAAGGTCCTACTGGGCTTCAGCCAGATGACCACTGGCGCAAGTTGGTCCAATGTAGTTTGAAAAGGGGCATAAGTGAGTGTTATGGGTTAGGTTCTGCCAGAAGAGCTCGAAGGTCTGCCTAGAGGAACCGTTGACCAGGACATTGGCATGTCACAGCAATTCCCCAGTCGCACCCTAGCACTGGTATCAAGCAGCTACCCTATTACGATAATGAAAAGCCAGATTAACATCGTGTCATATGGGTCAACCTAGAAAGCCATTAGCTGTAGATTCAAAGGTATTGCTCCTATATGCTTTCATAATTTAGTGGCTGGTGCCTAGTCAGTGCTTCGTACACCTGCAGAGCAGAGAAGTCATCCACAGCTGGTGCCATGGGCCCCGTCCAAGTCAAGGGTTCATATGGCTTTAACAGAGTAGGACATGCAGCGGAATTTGTGGCAGACAGCTGACAAGAGATGGGTCTTTCTATACATCTATACCTGGTGGAGTATCCAGGCTAAGGGGTGGCTGAGTGACAGTCTGGTGTGGGAAGTGGTCAGTCGGCTGGCAGGCCGTCTAGATGAAGATTTCTAGCTCGTGCCTGTACAAGTAAGGGTTCATGTGCCAGAAGCCGGCACTTGGACACAATTTCACAGGTCTGTGGAGCGGCAGAACTGAAGGGGGCATGTGTTTGACCTCCTGGCCACAGGTTCACAGCCTGGTAGGTCCACTTGGCATTTCACCCTTCAGAAATCGATAAAATAAGTACCAGTGAGTGGTAACAATAACCATGTTAGTCAGCGCCAAGATACCATGGGGTGAAGGTATTCACAATTAGTCAAGAAAGTTGAAAGGTTTTGTTCTCACCATCCCAGGAGCTTTATGAAAGGGTGCTGTCTTTCAGCAGTCTGGAAAGATGTGGTTGGATCATAATTGCCGAGAATTACCAGTACAGTTGGCATTTCTATTTCTGAAGGGGCAGGTATAATTGCTTATGTTTTACTCCCTGTCCTCAGATCCAAATACATTGGCTAACCCTTTGGCACGCTGGGATACCGTAGCTAAAGTTGTTATGGGATACATATGCTGGGTGAGGGACGCCAGCATGGCAACACAGCAACTTCGTGCAGATGACGGAGGGGGTTTGCAGACAATAAGGACGTGGTGATCCAACCTTGTCTTGTTTAGGCGAGGTGGGCACCGAGCGGCCTTGTAGTGCATGAGATAGCGCAAATGGGGGCGAATACCACTCCATGTCTACATGTTTGACTGGCACAGCACTGGGTCATGTGTCTGTACCCTCGTACTGGGGATCGTCCAGGTAAGGGGGCACAATAGGGTTTGGTCCCCACAAAAGGATATGCACAAACTGGCACAAGGTGCTTAGGGTTTTATCACACAAAACTGGGAGTATCTCATTGGGCACACTCACCGCCTGTGCATTGTGCTTTGGCTGGTTTGTTTCATCCTTTCATAGGGAAGAGGTGTGGGGACCTAATTGCTCACAGCAAGGCACATTAAGGTAGGCGCAAACCGGGTTGTTACCCACTCAATGTTTGATAAAAAATGCTTTGGGGCACCTGCAGTAGTGAGGGATGCTGCCGGATTGCCTAGCAATTGAGGGTTAGGAGCATCCCCACCCCTAGGCCCACAGGGCTTTCAGCAGAATGGCTACAGACTCAAGCAGGTCCAAGGGGGATTTCTGCGCAGTGCAGCAGGCGGTTGGGGGTAGTTGTCAGCTAACAAGTGTGCTGTGGCGCAGTAAAGTTTGGTTAACTCTGCGTTAGTGTCAAAGGGCGGCAGGGTATCATAGGCCTTTTGGCACCCCAATATTCAGGAAAGGGCAGGTTTTGCACAGTATGTCCCCCCTGGTTCCCACAGACTTGTCCGCTCCTTGGTTATCCTTCTAGGGGCTAGAACCTAAGACTAGAAGGGGCATCTTCTGCGACCGGTGTCCCAAATATGTTGCTAGTCATTGCTAGGGTAGATGTACCTTGAAGGGCATGATTACTTCTTGGCCTGCCCCAAGTTTTGGGGTCAAACTGTGTTGGAGTATTAAGTCCACAGTCCTTAGTATTCATCCAGCTTTCCTTCTATCCAAATAAGGGCAGTTAGCGATACATCAGCGAGTGGGTAACATACCCGGTTATCAGAGTCTTCATGCCCCGGGGGCATGCGCGCTTCACATAAACACAGAGCTGCAACCAGTAGGGTACCAAGTGGCAGAATCCAGTAAATAGGTTGAATATTGTGTCTCTCTGACCTACAGCTGTGTGGAGCCGGTCTCATTGAGGGGTATGCCTAGGTGGTTATTGTGTGCTTCTTAAGGTTCTTATTACTAATACGGTTTGTGGCAGCAGACCACGCTGATTGTTTAAGGGTCATCCTGGGCCGCATTTACTCAACCCAGTAGGAGCGTTACAGCTGGGTGGAGCCAGTCCCATTTAGTGGTACGCACGGGGAAAAATGGTGCTCCTTAAGGTTCCCATGACCTAGGCAGTGTGTGGCATCTCCCACATCAAGTGTTAGGCACTGGATTACAGACAGTGCGCCCTGTATCGAATCAGACAGATTCTCTGAGCGGGTATGCCTTGGGGGCTTCACCAGAGGGAGCTGAGCGTTTGAAATTCCCATAAGGAATAAGGGATGCAGGGCAAGTGCTGGAGGGCAGCCGTGCTCATTGTCTCATATGCCTGTTATGGACATTCCTGTGCGCATGGATTCAGCAAGTAAAGGGACCGTGCCAGGGTTAAGCATATCCCCCTCGCCCGTATAGCCTAAGCTGGCAAGCGGGGGTAGGAACGGTCTTCTAACATGTGAGCTGCTGTCCCAGAAATGGGAGACACATGTGTCCAGTCACACACGGTGCCACATGGGCAGCTGCCAGTGTGATCAGCGAATAGGTGGGGCATCGTGTGCCAGTGTGTCTGAAACTGTCCCGCCCAGAGTGGGACGGGGCTGAGTCATGTGACGCAGTGGAACTTTGCGGCGAGAGGTGCATAGTGCGTGGCACAACTTCACAGGCATAAAGGGCGTTTCGTTTCATCAGACACTAGCTGATCCAAGCTAACGTCTAGGGCTGTTGGGATATAGATGGGGCATCGATAACCAGTAGGGATGTTCTCTTTCATCTAGATATGCAGGAGGCTCTAGACAGGAGAGTTAGCGGGCAAGACTATAGCTGTTTTGGTGGGGGGCTCTTGCTGCGACGGTGGCCGCCTCCAGAGCTGTGGCGGAGTTACAGGGCGATCTGAAAGCAAATGGGTACCGAAGGGTACCTCTGCGCAGCACTATAGTGGGTGCCAGAGCCCAGGAGACTCATGGGAGGTTCCTGGAAAACCGTGTCGGCGCCCCGTTAGTCCTTCGGGCGGTTGTGGGCCTGAACAACCGGGGGCGTGAGTAATAAGGGATCATGATCCGGGAAGAGGATCACCGAAGGGGCAGCACAGATGGGGTTCGCCCCAGTGCTGCTTGGCTCATCAGGCAGCCCAGATGGTTGCCTGCCCTTGGATCGCCCGTAAGATAACCCACCATATTACATAACGGTGTATGTAATAAACCTGCAGCAGTTTTTACCCAAACAAAAATTGTGTGGTGTGTTTTATTTATGCATAGAACATGCCTGCTATTGTGGTGGGGTGGGGAGTGTTGCCTACTGCTGGTGCTATGGGATATGGCACCGCTTTCCAGGCATTCTGTGATTGTGAACAGAAAAACATGTAGACGCTCATGCAGCAGAGATGTAAATATCTGTTCGCTCTTTAGCGGGAAGAGGCTCTATATATGTTACCAGTGTGAGAAACAGTGCACCGTGAACAGTCAATAGCAGTTTGACACTGCAGTACATGAGGCGAAATCAGGGCTCTCTCCTTGCTTCTCAGTCTTGAAAAGGGAGGCGGGGAGAACTAACTGGCTGGCTGACCCATTTCCAAACAGATGACAAGTCACTTGACATAAAAATGAATTTTATTGAATAACAGTCTAATATTCTGCATGGGGCATTTCGTGTGCCAGCTAATTGTGGAACTTGCTGACTGCTGCTGCCGACTTAATTGGGGTTGAAAGCTTTTTTTTTTTTTTTTAACGAAGCGGTTTTCGCATACTGCTTGCATTTTAATGAACGTGTGAGAAATCACACCCAGATGACATTTAGTACACGCTGAGAATACAGAGCAGTTACTTGGAAACAGCTCATTCCTGTAACCGTTTTTTTCTGTGCAGAGCCTCTTCTGTGTGAACATGTTCTGGCTGGGCTGCTATGAAGCCATTTCTCACTCTATCTCTCACTTTTTCTCTCGAGCACATAAACACACGTACGCATGTAAGTGCACGTGTCTGTGACCGGTGACTGCACAAGAGCCGAACCATACCCCTCCGCAGACCCACTGCTGCCCCGCGGCTTGCGGCCTGCACCATGATGTACCAAGCGACAGGGGACAGTTTCAGTCTGGCAGATGCAGGACGCGCTCAATTCAGCCTCTGGGGGCGGGAGGTGCAGGTTTTCTGATAGCAGCGCCTCAGCTGAACCCAAAGAATTATCCAAATCTGTGAATATTTATCATACTGATAGTGATTGTCTCTGGTCTGGAGCAGACTCAATTCCTCCTCTCGAGTGAACATCACCCCTACCCCGCTGATCAGTCATTTTTAGATCTCCCCCAGACAACTTTAGCTGTCTATTTTTGATGACCTGTTATGTGCAGTACAATATACACAGGACGGGCTTTGTGTCCGTCTCTTGCTCATGATTTAATGGCTGTCTTGTTTATCAAAGTTGGCTTTCCATGGCTGTCAACTGGGCAAAGTGTCAGGGGTAACAGAAGTGGTATCCAAATCACTGTGACACTCCGTTGACGTTGCAGGATGTGATTATATCTTAGATCCTGGTTGTTGGAAATGGCCCTTTCTGCAGGGCTACCCCAAACGCCAAACCTTTTGCCTCCCTTCTCCTCTTTGTCTGACCTTTTTTTTTTTGGCCTTAGAACTGATAGAGCGCAGATTGCTCTGTCGTTGGTAGGGGTGCATTTTAATCATTAGAGGGTCGTGCCCCCATATTATCCTCTGTTGTGTTAACAATGGGTCAGTAAATCTGAACTGTAATAAAGAGAAAAGTGAAGTGCTAGGGGTATGTTAGAGTAAACGTGAATAAATCAACGCCATAATTACATGTGACTCAATGTAAAGCTTAATGTGTAGAATTATGCATATAGTCAATGAAGATTTCATAATTTGTGTGCTTATGTAACGCATCGATTTATATGTGCTCAATAATAATGATTATTCATACGTGTGATTTATGAATACGTGCTGTTTCTTATGTTGGCCGAATTCTGTAGGCCTAACGTGTATTTCTCCCTGAGGCTCTCATTTTAGGTTTGCTAGTAAAATTCATGGGCATGAAGAACTTGTTCTTTCTCACACTCCTGTTACAGGTGGAGACATTCATCCTTGTTGTTTTAGGAGTTAGGCTTGTGGAGGAGAAGATAAATTGAACGGCGATGCTGCTAATGTGGAATGGTGTTCTTTCCCACTAGAGAGAGACTGGGGATCAAGGTTATCGAGCCATGGAAAGTTACCTACAAGGAGGTGGCTTTGCGTGGATGGGGTGATGCTGCATAGCATTATGGGTCGGTTTTTCCAAGTTCTTGTATTGGAGTTAGGAACAGAGTCCGGGAACTTCTGCCTTGCCTCAAGAGAAGAAAGCATCTTAGAACGAGCTCTGTAGCTTAAAGCTACTTGACCTCATCCAGAGGGAATGGCCTTCATGTGCGGACACCTTTTTCAGAACTTGGCTTGGGTAAACGCTAAGTAGGGATGTCACGTTAGTGGTAGTGTAGGGACGGACTAATGCTTTTTACTTACGAACCCCAATAAAGAAGACACTCAATTTTGGGCCAGTTATCTTTTGGGTCCTGATTTTGGAATTAGTTACCCTGTGTATGCTGCATCGACTTATCTTTACCCGTAGGTTTGACTTTGTATTAGTTCCAATGTATTTCTATACCCTCATCCTAAGGTGTGTGTATGTCCTGCTATTCTTGGCTTTGTTATAAACTTATTAACTTTGGATCGAGAGTCTGTGATTCTTCGGAGTCATGATTCACTGGAACAGTGATGAGTAAATTGGCTAACAAATTCTCCTTCCCTCCACACTTTCATGCAGGCAAAAAGAGACATCAGACAAGTGTTGCAGAGAAAGTCTAGAACGTGGAACTCAGCTCCTTCAGTTGGTAGCAGTGTTGGATGGTTGTGTCATGAAGTGATGGAAAAATCTAGAAAACTCTAGAACAGATTTAGACCCATACAGCCTCAAAACAGTATCCAATGATCGAGAACGGAGAGCAACGGACTTTGGCGGAGACTGACAGAGATTGATGGTGCGGAGAGAACAGTGGTGAACAGAAGAGTGAGTATCAATAGGGATGCATTTTTTGCTAGTTTGCAGTGATGATTTGATTGTGTGACGTCTTGCGGAGTTGGAATGAAAGTTGAGTGAATGTGGTTTTCGGGTTGGACGTAGTCCAAGAGTTTCATTTGGTTTGGTTATCAGGGTCAAGAGTAGCCTAAGATCCCGGGATATATTTGTGGTATTGTAATTGTCTGACCCTAGGTCTGTAGTGAATCCGTGAGGCGCTATCGACAACCGACCTGAGACAAGGAACTTTGTGTGAGTGGACTTGTTAGGATTGTGTGGGAAGCCTTGTGCGCAGGGGTGGACCATATTTATTCAGGTGACCAGCGCATGTCGAGGGTTGCTGTGTGTGAATGTTCTTGGGTGATTGAATTCTATTGATCTTTTAGAAAGGCAGACAATGTCTTGTTTTGATGATTGCAAGAGTAAATGTGTACAGTGAAATTGTGAAGGAGGGTGAACCACTGCGAGGAGGAAAGGGTGACGTCAGAGTGTGCAACGCTACGTAGTTCAGTTGGTGTAACGCCACGCTGGAATTGGTTGGTGGTCATCAGGAAGTTGGAGCGAGGAAGTCTTGTCAGTTGAGAGGAACATTTTATTCAATCATGCGATGTTTTAAGGTGTTGCGTGATCTCTTCAGGGGATAGTGACTCGAGTGGGTGAGGAAGCATCGCCCAGGGATGCTCCAGCACATAACATGGCAATGACTGTAGGACTCCATACTATAATTTGTCTTCAAAACTGGCACAAGATCACTGAAAAAGAGGGAGATTTGGCTTTTTCATGTTATTGTTCATTTCGATTAGAAGTACTGTACCAGTTGAGGGGAGTGATGTCTTCATTACTGCCTTCACCCAGACCAACACAGTTTGAGGCATTAGATGCTTGGATGCAAGCAGTTCAGGCAAAAAACAGGGAAAGATATCAGGGGAAGATGAGAAGGGCAATGAAAGCATATCTGGATACGCAATGGGATGCACAGTTGAAGAGGTAGAGGGTAGAAACCATTGAGAGAGATTGTACCCTTTATTAGTAAAAGAGGGAGGCACGCAGAGTAGCAATAGAGATGGAGATGATGGGAGTGATACAGATGACAGCTTGTTAGACAGGCTGTTGGCAGAGCGTCCTCCACCGTATAATCCACATTCAGAAGAAGGAAGGCGAGAACTGGCAAACGCAGCAAGTATGGAAAGAATGGTAACGCCACAGACAGGCCATAGTGCAGGAGTAGTAGGAAAGCTTTCAAGAGGAGTAAAAGGGACAGAGATGCCAGTATTTGAAGGTGCAGAGTCAAGTAGAGTCAGTGCTGCTATACAGTTTACCAGAAGTGCCGGTTGCCAGCGGACCTGTAGTCTTTGTGTATGACCAGAGTTCAGGAGAAAATGCTAGTCAACAGCAGTCAGGGTTGAGAGAAAGGGTCAACCCAGGGGGGAATGCGACAATTAATGGGAACGGTCAATGTTTGGTACCCGTAGAAGCCTGAGCCCCATTGCCAGCAACTGCAGATTCTTCAAGGGTGCGTGTTGGGTCTAGTACAATACGATTGGTGTCACTGGCAATTTCAAATTCAGATTTGAGAATGTGGGAAGCCCCGGTCAGAGGGCCCATGGGAAGGATATCAGAGGTAGGCACAGAGCAGGGAGATTCTGGGGATCAGCATGTCTTGCAGACCACAGAATCAGAAAATCGACAAAGGAAGCAGAGTTGTGAAAAGGAAGGACAGAGTTGTGTGTCAAGTCAGGGAACGATTAAAGCTACAGTAAAGGCAAAATTGTTAGACTTAGTGGGATTGAAATCCGAAGTGGATGAGATAATCAGTGGAACCTTGCCTTTGGAAAGGATAGAACTTTATAAACAGGATGAATTGTTGTTTGTGGCGAAGGACATCACTCATAAAGCAAGGCGAGCACATGAGAAACTGACAGAATTGGCTCAAAATTATGATGTAGATTTGTCTAAAACGAAAATGCTACAGGGAAACCACAGATTGAATTATACCGATCAGGAACTGGAAGAGAAAAGAGTCATAGGTTTGAAAAACACATTCAGGAGCTGGTCATAGGGATATGCACATGGAGCATGCTTGATAAATGGGAAGATTGGTGGTAAAAAAAGACGAGTGTTAGGAAGGTGATGGAAGATATGCCTCCGCCAGGAAGGGAGTATACCAGGAGTTGAAGCTTAGCGATTGAAAGAGGTACCAAGCGGAAGGTATGTGCATGTGCCTTGGAGCAGGGGTGATTTGGCAGCATTCACAAATGACTTTCCTTGGCTGAGGGAAAAACCTGCTGCATGGTGTAACAAGTCGATTGCTTTGTAAAGATTTCAAAGGTGTTGTGGATTTATCTGAACACATTGTTTGACATTGTGGTCCCTGGTGATTTATGGTCTGCTTGCAACATTGCTATCGATTGGCCTTCTACTGAACCAGATGGGGACCCCATAACTCATGGTCCTTCACCTTCAGTTATGAAAAAGTTTGAACACGTAATTACAAGGTTACAGTCTAAGATTGCCTCAGAAGATATCGATTGGGTCAAGATAGATCGAACCACCCAAGAGCCTAAGGAATCGGTACATGCCTACTATGAACAGCTTTTGCAAGCCATCAAGCAGTACAGTGGGTTGGACACTTTAGATTCAAAAGATATAGGACAGTTTGTTTCCAAGTTTGTGCTAGGACTGAGACTAGAGATTAGTGTTATGACTCAGCAACATTTAATCTGCCGGCAAAATAAGTCAGTGGATGAGATCTTACTGTATGCCAGATATTGTAGCGATGAGGTGGATTCCAAGCACAGGAAAATGAAAGAAAAGCTAATGTTTGTCCAGATGAGGAATGCAAACAGGTTAAAACAGGCGCAGACAAATGGGGGGACTTAAGGTCAGAATTATGGGAGCAAACAAGGAGGGATTCAGAATGTACAGACCAATACCGGACAGGGAAAAGGGAAAGGAACAGATCCCAAGCTAGGGATAGGCATCGGTACACTACAGAAAACCACTGCTTGTCATTATTGTCTTAAAATCAGGCATTGGAAACACGAGTGTCGAGTAAATCCAGCAAATTAGTTTCAGGATGAGGAAATTATACAGGTGCCTGATGTTGTAACGAGAACTAGATCCGTAAATGGGGGGTGGGGGGGCCACATTAGTTAGTGCAAGTACCCCAACCTCCAAGAATTTCACAGGGTAACCGAGCGTATCATCGAATGCCCTTCATGGAGAAGCTGAACGTATTCGATTCAGATCCGTTCCAATGACGGTGCCTGTGGGGGGAGGAAGAATGTAACCTTGGAGCAGTCTTAGATTTAGACCAGAGTGAACCATATGTGGAGGCAGATGTAGACGGTCATCCCACTACATTCTTGATTGATACTGGTGCTACCGGTTCTACTGTGAGATCCGCAGTAGTCCCAAACCTACCCCTCTCAAAACAATGATCCAAGTTGTAGGAGTTGCTAATAGGAAAATGACAAACCTGTTAACAGATGAGATACCAGTGAAAATAGTCAAATTTCAGGATCGACACCAGTTTGTGGTGTGCGATTCGAGTCCAGTCTGTTTGTTAGGATGTGACCTCCTGCGTAAGTTGAATCGTACTATCAATTGCACGTCCAAAGGAGTGGAATTGCAGACTAATGATGATGACATTGCATTCAAATTGGCGAAACAGAATCACTGTAAAGACATGTTTCCAGTGCTAACAGTTGATGACATGCCGTATGACCTGAGAGACACCGTCCCTCCCATAGTGTGGGAATTTACAGGAGAAGAGATAGGACTGATTCGAGGGGTTGAGCCAGTCAGCATACAGATCAAACCAAATGCTGAATTTCCAAGAACGACTCAGTACCATCTGACCCCGGAAACGGTGGCAGGGATTACAACTGTTATTGAGTCTATGATCGCGCAGGGCATCCTTAAATAGATCATAGGAAATCCATGTAATTCACCTATAATGGGGTTTCAGAAACTGAGCGGCAAGTATCGCATTGTTCAGGACCTGAGGAAGGTCAACTTGATTATTCAGGACCTGAGGAAGGTCAACGCGATTGTGAGTCCCTGTTGTCCTCCGGTACCGAATCCATCTGTGATCCTATTTCAAATCCCTTGTGAAGCTGAATGGTTTACTGTGATTGACTTGTGCCAAGCATTCTTTTCGATACCCTTACATGAGGTAAGCCAATTTGTATTTACTTTCCAGCTGGAGAACCGTGTGTTAACATGATGTCATATTTCACAAGGGTATACTGAGAGTCCATCTATCTTTAACCATATACTGAAAAAGAACCTTTGGAGCTTGGCATTGCAGCAAAGCTCAGTGCTTGTGCAGTATATCGATGACCTCCTAATTGCTTCGGAGACTGAGGAGGCTTGTAGGGATGATACCATTGCTTTGTTAAATCACGTGGCATAAAACGGACACAAGGTGTCCCAGAGCAAACTTCAGTACTGTTTGCCTGAAGTCCAGTAAATGGGTCATCAAATTGAGAAAGGCAAGGAGAAGGTGTCCCCAGACCGCATTGAGGTGATCATGAAAATTAATCTGCTTACCATGCAGAAGGAAGTCAGAATGTTTTTGGGAATGGTTGGCTACTGCCGACAGTGGATCCCAAACTTCTCACTGAAGGCGAAGCCCTTACAGAGATTGATGCACAAGGATGTGAGTTATCTGGTACCATGGGATAACGACTGCTTGGTAGCCTTCTTGGAGCTGAGGGAAAGCCTGTGTCATGATCCGGCTCTGGGAATGCCTGATTACAACAAATAATTTTCATTATTCGGAGGGTTGTGCTCTATCTGTGCACACCCAGCTACATGGGGGTGTCTGTAGACCAGTGGCCTACTTCTCAGCTACATTACATCCTGCAGTTTCAGCGTTGCCCGGATGTCTCAGGTCTCATTGCTGCAACTGGTGTCAGCATTGAAAGATGTGAAAGTATTGTGATGGGTCATCCTCTTACTGTTTATGTTCCACATTCAGTTGAGCTCATGAGGACGGGAACCAACACATAGCATTTGACTAGCAACAGGTTCGACCGATATGAGCAGATCTTGCTAGCCTCTGAGAATGTCACCTTGAAAAGATGTTCTGTATTAAATCCTGCTACTTTGATGCCTGTTCCAAGTGTTGAAGGAGAAGATTGTGAGAACCATGACTGTCTGGATGTGACTGAACTCTGTACCAAATCAAGACCCAATATTGTCGATGAACCTCTGCCGGAATCAGATTAAGTCCTTTTTGTTGATGGTTCATGCCTAAGAGACAATGAGGGTTACTTGAGAGCAGCCTTTGCTGTTTTTACTGTTTCTGGAGTTGTGGAAGCTGATTGCTTACAGGGAGTACACTCCGTACAAGTAGCTGAGATCATTGCCTTAACCCTTGCATGCCTTGTTTCTGATCAAATCCGAGTCACCATCTATACCGACAGCCAGTATGGTTTCGGTGTGGTTCATGACTTCGGACAGCTATGGTCACAGAGGGGGTCCTTAACGTCATCAGGATCTCCCATCAGAAAATAGGAATCTGTCAGACGGCTGTTGGAAGCCTTACAGCGACCAAAGGGAGTGGCCGTTGTGAAGTCTGCTGCCCATGGGAAGGGGGAAGATTTTGTGACCATGGGTAATAGGTATGCCAATTAAGTTGCCCACTTTTGTGCTATTTATACTTGTATTTTTAATGAGGATCATATAGGAGAGAACCAAGCTCAGCATGATGTTAGCCATAGCGGACACCTGGGATGAGGTCAGGCATCTGCAGGGAGAAGTGTCGGACCAAAAGGAAACTGGTTAAATCAAAGCAGGTTGTGAGAGGAGAGATGATGGCATTTGGTTATCAACAGATGGTAGAGCAGTATTGCCAGATTGTCTACTGAGCCCTATGGTGAGACAGATTTATTCAGCAGTTCACATTAGGAGAGATGGTTTAAACCCGAGGTTTCGTGTGTTTGCTGAAGCAGTGTGTCACAGATGAGTTAAGTGGCAACAGATGAATGCTGGAAAGAAAACAGTGGTTGCCTTGGGTCACATTGGGAAGTCGGGAGGTCCCTTTAACAGAATCCAACTAGACTTCATTGACATGCCTAGGTGCAATGGGCTGAGGTACATCCTAGTTGTGGTGTGCGTCTTTTCACGATGGGTGGAGGCATACCCAACTAAAAGATGTGATAGTCTTACAGTAGTCTAGTTATTACTTAGAGTGTTGATTCTGCATTTCGGATTTCCAACCTCATTAGAGTCGGATAGAGGAACTCACTTCCTTAGTGAGATCATGAAGCTGTTCTGTACTGCCTTGCAGGTTGACCAGAGGCTGCACTGTAACTACAGGCCGGAGGCGTCAGGCATGGTGGAGCAGATTAATGGAACTCTAAAGATGAGAATGGCAAAAGTGTGCTCTTCGACGTCACTAAATTG
Source organism: Triturus cristatus (assembly GCF_964204655.1). Lineage (NCBI taxonomy): Eukaryota > Metazoa > Chordata > Amphibia > Caudata > Salamandridae > Triturus > Triturus cristatus. The sequence continues at coordinate 30,706,566 of NC_140580.1, read as the reverse complement.
GCCTGGTGTTGCCTTTGATGTTAAAGATTTTGCGCAGCACTCCAGATAGAAGAACTGGACTATCCCTGCATGAAATTCTGATGGGGAGGGTGATGCTCTTGCCTGCAGTGCCATCTACAGCGTTGATAAACATCACCGGTGATTTGATCCTTGACTATTGCAAAGGACTAGCTGACGTGGTCCGTTCTGTGTCTCATCAGGTTGAAACTGCCACTGCACCTACCTCGGAAGACCTCTGCCACGACCTGACTGGGTCCTAGTTCAGAACCATGTGAGGAAGAACTGTCTTGATGCACGCTGGCGAGGTCTGTATCAGGTGATTTTGGTAACGAACACGGCTGCGAAGTGTGGAGGCTTGCCAAACTGGATACACGCCTCCTATACACGCAGAGTTTCAGGACCCTCGGAAGAAACAGCTCCTCTCCCTGAAGAAATTGCAGCTATGGTTGCGAGGCCACCGGAGAGGGCAAGCCAAGCTGTGGGGGTTTCTGAAGAGGCTAGATACCCACCAGGTCAAGATGAGAGGGGTCATGCTACACAAGGCCCAGGTATTGACTCTGAGGGAGACAGTAATGTTGCAAGTGGTATAGAGTCCGACTCAGCTGAAGAGACTGGTGTGGAAGATGGTCGAGTGCTGCGAAACAGAATTGAGGTCGCAAGGGAATCGCAGCCTGTGAGACAGGGGAGGCAGAACTTGAAACTTGCACGTGAAAGAGATCTTGCTCCCGTATCTGAGACATCTGAATCAGAGCAAAGTGATACCGAACAAGCACAGGAAAGCTTGAGGAGATCAAGGAGAGTGAGAGGACAGTGCTGGAGATACACTGCCCCGGAGTGGACCTATTTGGTTACAGATGCTGGGAACAGTGAGGTCCGGGAGAGTGAGGTCCGGACGAGTGAGGTGTGGAACGTCAGTGCTGATAATTGAAATTGAACTGTTAGTCCCAGGAGTAGAAGCTAATGGAGTTTTGACACTAACTGTACCGGATCCTCCATGACTGAGTGACTTGCGGAGCTTGACTCTAGAAGATTTTAAGTTTTCAACTTTGAGATATTAGCCACCAGCTCAGGAGATTGCAGCATTTCCCATTGAACTTTTGCAGCGTGTCATTGAGGAATTTGGCTCTGACCCTATAAGAGATGTAAATTGTACTGTGAACTGTAAATAGAACCGTTTTGTTCAAAAGAAGATAACCCATGCCTGAGTGGAAGACGAATAAAATTAGGGACTTTTCCATAGAAGAAGAAACATGGCTTAGGAAGCCTTTGAGCTGTGTATATAATTGTGCAATGAATTGAGAAAACTGTTTACACGACTTCAAAAAACTATATATGAACTTTGTTGCGCAGCAGTGAGAGGCAGAGAAAGAGATTTGTATTGATCCTCTTACAGTTACAATCCAAACAGTTGAAAATGGAGACTGGAAATTTGAATCTTAGGACAAAATGTGTAATAGGCACACGTATTGTAGTGGTAATCATAGTTATAGCGGTAGTGATTACTATGTCCATTATAGCTTCACACAAAGCAGAAGTTGATGGGGTGGGAGTACATGGGACATCCACACCTACCACATCTAGTACAAAAGAGGGTACATTCGGAGCTGACAGTGCTATGATTGATCAGACTATTCGCTTGTTGCACGTAGATTTGTCAAAATGTGATTATATGTTGAATGCTTATGAAAAGCTGTTGTATGAGTATGTGAACACAGTGGATGTGAGAGATTGTTATGTGTGTATGCAGTTACCTGCGTCAGTTGAGGCGGGTATTAGGTACCATCACTTGCCTCTGACCTATGGTATTACTTGTAGTTTGTTGCTTAGCATGTTTTATGGTAAGGGTCATTATGAGTACTATTTCTTAAATTATGATGTGGTGCTTTCAGAAGTTCCAGATTAAAAGCACTTGAATAAGTATGATTATTACAAGCAAGAAGAGAGAATGGAAAAGTATTTCATACCTACAGTTACTTTAGACACGGCGTATGCGCATAGACATAATTTGACATGTATGTTGACTGAAATAATGAAGAAGTTTGTAGATCAAGTAGAAGATAGACATAGGTCACTAGCAGTTATGTTTAATAATAGAAAGGGAAATTTTGAAAGGACCAAGGAAGAGTTAGCTCACAAGTCTAAGGGCAGTTATGGTCCAATAGCTTTAGACAGGGAACAGTGAGGAAAGCTTTGCATTAGACAGGTACAGACTTACTATGACAAGATCTCTGTGGGACAAAGTGTGTGTGTTTACATTTTCACGATTGAAGTCACTGCAAAGAAGTTCTTACAAGAAGCAGTACAAGTGGTGCCAAATGTGTAGTTTTTGTGTGGGAAGAATGCGTAAGTCCGATTTCCACTGAATTGGTATGGCACATGTTATGTGGCTGTTGTGGTTCCTGAGATACACCATGTGGAGGATTTGAAGAGTTTGGAAGGGAAGCAACCACATAGAGAGAGACATGGTACAAGTGCGGGAGAGATCATAGGAGATGTGTTTGGAGCACTGATGCCAAGTTTGGGAGTGGTTTTAAATGATTTTAAGATTAGCAAGTTGTCAACTATAGTGGATACGTTTTCAGTTAATATAGCTCAGTCTTTACTACTCGTGGATGGAGGGATGGTCTCGATAAGAGCTATGGTGATGCAAAACCGTCTTGCTTTAGATGTGTTATTAGCAAAAGAGGGCAGAGTCTGTAAAATGCTGAGGGTTCAACAGTGCTGTACTTATATCCTAGACCATAGTAAGAATCTTGAGAAATATATAAGTAACATCACCAAGATACACCATGAAATACATGACTTGGCAACTGAGGTTGTTTGGAGCAAAGTTGGTAAAGGATTTGGAAAGATTAGAAGTTGGTTTGCACATCTTGGAAAGGGAATTTTTGGTAATATCCTGAAACCAATAGTAATAGTTTTGTTTTGTATCATCCTTCTGATGGGAATGGTGAAAGCATTCAAGTGGCATAGGTGCAGACAAGTTGAGAATTCTCTTAGACAGTGAGAGAGGAGACTGGAGAGACTGCAGGATAGTCACTATGAGAATCTCAAAAATCTAGGGATGATTTGACAGGGGAGACTGGCTACAACTTTTGTTTAGGTCGGTTCTTTCTACAGGGAGTGTTAGGTGAATGTGATGACGCTAGTCATCAGAGGGGGAAACTGATAGAGCGCAGATTGCTCTGTCATTTGTAGGGGTGCATTATAATCATGAGTAGTTTGTGCCCGCATATGATCCTTTATTGTGTTAACAATGGGTCAGTAGATCGTTTACTGTGATAACGTGAAAAGTTAAGTACTAGGGGTAAACATGAAGAAATCAACGTCATAAATACATGTGACTCGATGCAAACCTTAATCTGTAGAATAATGCATGTATTTAATGACGATTTCACAATGTATGCGCTTATGTAACTCATCGATTTATATGTGCTCAGTAATAATGATTATTCATATGTGTGATTTATGAATATGTGCTGTTTCTTATGTTGGCCGAATTCTGTAGGCCTAACGTGTATTTCTCCCGGAGGCTCTCATTTCAGGTTTGCTAGTAAAATTAATGTGCATGAACAACTTGTTCTTTCTCATGTTCCTGTTGCAGATGGAGAAATTCATCCTTGTCAGTTAGAATGATGGCTTTGTTTTAGGAGTTAAGCTTGTGGAGGAGCAGATGCATTGAACGGTGATAATGTGGGGTGGTGTTCTTTCTCACCGGAGAGAGCCTGGAAATCAATGTCATCGAGCTAAGATCTTGGAGCATTGTTGCCACATGGAATGTTATCCTCAAGGAGGAGGCTTGCGTGGATGGGGTGATGCTCCATAGCATTATGAGACAGCTTTTCCAAGTTCTTGTATTGGAGTTAGGGACAGAGTCCGGGGATTTCTGCCTTCCCTTGAGAGAAGAGAAGATCTTAGAACGAGCTCTGTAGCTTATGCTACTTGACCCATCCAGGGTGAATGGACTTCTTAGGAAGCCTTCACGTGCTGACACCTTTTTCAGAACTTGCTTTAGGGAAACGCTAAGTAGGTATGTCACGTTAGTGGTAGTGTAGGGACAGACTAATGCTTTTTGCTTACAAACCCCAATGAAGGAGACACTCGATATTGGGGGAAGTTATTTTTTGTGTCCTGATTTTGGAATTAGTTATCCTGTGTATGCTGCATCGACTTAACTTTACCCGTAGGTTTGGCTTTGTATTAGTTCAAATGTATTTCTTTACCCTCATCCTGAGGTGTTTGTATGTCCAGCTGTTCTTGGCTTTGTAATAAACTAATTAACTTTGGATTGAGAGTCTGTGATTCTTTGGAGTTATGGTTCACTGGAACAGTGATGAGTAAATTTGCTAACGATTTCTCCTCCCCTCCACACTTTAATTCAAACAAAAAGAGACATTGGCCACGGGTTCCATAGTTAGTCTAGAATGTGGAACCCGGCTCCTTCAGGACTATAAGCACTTTACCAATGGTAACCAGTGCTAAAGTGCATGTGCTTCTTCCCTAAACATGTTAGTGATTGGTGTATAACTGAGTGGGCTTTGCGGGGCAGCCAACCTCAGGAGGTGTGCCCCTGGATTTTTGGCAGTTGGGACAGCCCAGGCTGTCTTTGGGCTGGTTTTTGGCTCCCTCAATTGGGCTGGTGTGGGGCAATATAGCCAGCCATTTTCTTGACACCACCACCATTTTAGGTAGTGTGACAAGGTGGGCGCTGCTCAGGAGATTTAATCGTGTTTTAGATCGAGTGAGTAATTTCATTAAAATAAAGCATACACATGGACGAGCGTGTCAAGAAGGCTATGCGCCTGCTCACTGATGCAGGTAGCGTGGATTTGGTGACACAAGGCTCACGGATATCAGCATGCCCGGTGCGACGTGCAGCGGGGGGAGTGGTAGCGGCAGTAATCGCATGCTCTAATGAGCTGTAATACAAGATGAGCAGTCGGGCCACTCGCGCATGAGGAGAGCACGAGGCATGCATGGTGTACGAGGCACTACACAGAAGCCTGCACTGCAAATTGTAGTGTCAAGAGGGGGAGGGGCCTGTTCACGGCACTCCAGGGCCGCCGCTGGACAGAAGAGGTTGACGAGGCCACACAAGAAGCGGCCTCCTTACATGGCAATAAAGAAAAGGAGGAATGGGTTGGAAGAGGGATGTTAAAGTGGCCCCAAGGAAGGAGGAAACAGCAGGGGGAAATGACAAACAGCAGGGAGATAGGTTGTTAGGCCCCAGCCTTCAGATAAATATAGGCAATGAGAAAGGGGGGGCTAGAGAGAGCACTGAGATGGGGACATTGAGGAGGCGGAGCCACAAAAGAGAAGGAAGCCAGACATGGGAGAGTGGGAGGATTTAGCAGAGGCATGGGAAGCTCAGGACATGGAGACCGACAGGGGGAGGGAGTGGCAAGAAGCAACGGTTTTCAGGAGTGTACTGAGGCCCAGGATAGATTTGAGTAGCAGTTTCCATCGAGGTCTTTGGCCGTGGGGTGGTGGACAGGGCCCCATGGGGTATGCGATCTAGCTTATCGGAGGAGGGAGGGTGGGGGAAAAGGAGGGAAAGAGGAACCTGGTGGTGCGTTAAGGGTACAAGAGAAGAATCAAGTAGTGGGCCTGCCTCATCTTTGGTGGTGGCCATATGGAATGGAGTGAGGAGCAGGATGGGGTTGAAGAAGTTGAGGAGGAGGGGATGGTGGGGATGAGATTAGGATGGAGGGTCAAAGCACTGGGCAAGGTGTAGTCTGAGGGGGTCAAGGTAGAGGAGTGGCCCCAACGAAGTGGTGGGGGCACTTTGGGGGGCGAGGCCAGGGGCAGGAAGGTGGGAAGGGTGGGTCAAGGAGGGTAGCCCCACAAGGTCAGAGGAGATGGGGGCATTGGATCTGGGTCCCAGTGCAGGGCATAGAACAGGTAGGCATGGATACTAACCCCGGCATTCTGGGCCTACCTTCTGTTTTACAGGCGCGTCATTACTACCGGAGGGCAAACTTGGGAGAGTCTTATGTGGCTCAATGGCACCAAGAGGAAGAAATGGCAGGGTCTAGCACGGCCAGCTAGAGGTGGATGTGAGACAGCGACGTTGCTGCCATACAAAGGTCTGGGGCGGCCTCGGCAGTGCAGCAACTCGGATGGGTCCCCCGAGAATGAGGGCTGCCATACGGGGCTGGGTATGATGGGGGGCCAGCTTGGAGGGCGCATTACACCCTCAGGTGCCTCTCAATGCCTGGAAAGGGGCTTTCTGCTTTTGACCCTACACAGATGGTTACAAAAGTCAGGTTACCCACAGACGTGTGGGAGTGTGCTGACTCTCATCATCTGTTGGACTTTGATTGGAGGAGTCTGGAAGAAGGGGAACTAGTAGATGATGAGCCAGTTGAGGCAGTAGAATGTAGCTGGTGGCAACATGGTGCATGTGGGAGGGTTCCGCTAATGTTGTGCCTAGTGTGTTACAGGAAGGGTGTGCTGATCGGGAGACTTGGCATTGCGTGATGGTAAACGTGGAACCCTTGCAGCTGGTAAGGCGGCTGTATCTGGTGCAGAGGCTGACCTTGATGTCAGGTAAGGGCACTAGTGGCGGGGATGATTGGGTAAGGGTCAAAAGGAAGGTGTCCATGGGGGTCGAGGCAGGGGGAGACTGAGAAAATGGAGATGTCCAACTGAAGAAAGGTTTGTACGTGAAGGATGCAGGGGTGGGGACAATTCCAAAGAAAAAAAAGAGGCGACCCCTGCGGGGCACAGACAGCATCAGGGATGATGCAGGCCGGAAGTGACAGGGACTGTGCATGAGAGCCTAAAGGAGTGCACAATGGGGGGGGGTGTTCAAGGAACTTAAGATTAAGAATCTTCCATATATGGGGTAACGAAACCCTTGGTCACCCACATAATGTTGGCTACGAGTGACAAAATATGGAAAGGGGAGTATATGGAGATGCTGAAGCTGCTCCAAGGGGAGCTGCGGATGAAGGAGGGTTCCAAAGAAGAGGAATTTGAGCTGTCCAAGTGGCCCAAGGTGCCAGAGAGCATCGGGAATTGGATAGCTGCATTTTTAATTTTCACAAGTGTATCCTGGAAAAAGTACCTGGAAAGGTGGGTGTCCATATTTACATATATGGATGTGATTAGAGGGGAGCAGATCACGTATTAGGGTCAGGCGTGCTTACAATATGAGGAAGAGTTTTGTGCGTGTTTAGCTTGGGATCCTGAGGTTAAGTAGGGAGAGATCGACAATGATCTGTGGCACCAGGCAATGGGCCCAGAGAAATTCGGAAAGACAATCTTTATGGCGAGTGTCTACCCAGTGGTATAGCAGCCCTTACAGCAACACCCCACCCAAGGAGGGGTGGGGCAAAGCCACAATAGGGGGTGCTCGAGACATACTGGCACTTCAATAAAGGTGTACGAGAGAGTACTGTAAGTTCTGGCATGAGTGCTGTAAGTGTGGAGTGAGACACACACTGGTGCAGTGCTATGGAGCAGTAGGTAGTGGTCAGGGGCAGCAGACTGGGCAGCGGAATAAAAATAAAGGACCATCAGGGTAATAAAGCACCAGGTAACCAAGGAGGATGTGGATCACATGGTAACATGGACAAGGGCTTACACGCCAATTCAGGTGGAGAGCTTGGACTACTGGTTGGCCCTATACCACCAAAGAGAAGATGAAGAATTGTTGAGTGCAGGTTTTCGGGAGTGTTTTAAGTTAGGGTATGAGGGTCGAAGGTTAGATAAGTGAGTAGATAATTTGAAGTCATCAAGATCACACAAGTAGGTGCTGCGGGCAAAGCTCCAAAAGGAGGTACAGGAGGGCAGGAAGGAGGGCATCTTCAGCGCATGGCCAATGCAGGACCTGATAGTTTCACCCATTGGCATGTTGCTAAAGAAGGAGAGGGGGCAATTCATGCTAATACAATATTTGTCATGGATAGAAGGGGACTAGATCAATGATTTTTGCAGTGTTTTTATATATAGAGCGAACTTGACCCGAATCCAATCAGGTATCAGAGCGCTTTACATAGCACCAGTTACGTTGAGGACACACATTCATTCTTTGTTGGGCACGGGGAGATTAAGTGTTTTGCCCAGAATCACAGGATGTTCAGCGTCATTACCGAGACTCGAACCCAGTTCCCCAGGTCTGAGGTCGAGCGCCCTAGCCGTTAAGCCAACTCGTCTCCCCAAATTACATTACATGATTACATTTCGGAAGAAGGGGCATCAGTATCTTACTCGTCAGTGGATGTAGCAATGGCACTGGTGGAACAGGTCAGTCCTGGGTTATTGATGGCAAAATTCGATTTAAAATCGTATTTTAGGGTGTTGACAATACACCAGAGACTTTCTAGTTGCTGGGGATACGGTTTGATGGGGTATGGTATGTGGACAAGGCCCTTCCAATGGAGCACTCCATCGCATGTGAGCTTTTCAAACGCTTCAGCACTTTCTTGCAATGTGTTTTTACCTGGCAGAAAAGGAGGGCTACAGTGATGCACTACATGGACGATTTCTTTTTTGTAGGTCAGCCTGGTTCTGTGGACTGTCAACAACAGTTGGCAAGTTTTTAAGAGTTCATGGGGGACATTGGGGTGACACTGGCACCTGAAAATACAGTTGGACCCAGCACAGAGCTTTCATTCATGGGTACTGAACTAGATTCGGTATCTATGGAGGCGTTCCTCCCAGTGGACAAAAAAGTTAATATGCAGCTGTTGCTGGACGTTATGCTAGAAAAGTAAAAGGTGACGGTCTGGGAGGTCTAGGATCTGCTAGGCCATCTCAACTTTGCATGTAGGGTAGTGAGGGCAGGGAGGAGTTTCTGCAGGCATCTTGGTTTGTTATTAGCCGGTATATCTCTGCCTGATCATCAGATTGTCATCAGACATGAAAGAGGATCTCCGTAGGCCAAGATGCGTCTTTACAACGCGTGCCATTACCCCGCATTTTTTACTTCGCAAAATCTTTTATAATCCAGGGCTTTACTACGCAACCCATTACAACGCATTCCCCATTACATCGCAATTTGCTATTCTAACTCCACCAGGGAGTTGGGGAATGCGTTGTAATGGTTTGCAGTGTAAAGCCCTGTATTGTAAAAGATTTTGCAGAGTAACAAAAGCGGGGTAATGGCATGCGTTGTTACACATGAGTTTTAAAGGATGTTTACCCGCTGCTGCCAGCAATGTGGAACACAGGGAGAAAGGATGCTTCAGTTGATATTAGGGTCTCTGGCAGAATCCACTATAAGGACATATATGCAGGTTTGGAAAGGGTTCCTGGATAATGGGGCTAGGCAGAGGTCAGAGATCTGGCACATAGAGGAGGATGTAGTTCAGCACATACTAGCATTGATAGAAAAAAGGCTCTTGTGGGGCTAAGCGCCCAAAGCCAGGGAGCAGGAGAGTAAAATGTTGGAGGGCTGGGCGAGAGAACGGGGTCGTCAACCCCATGTTCAGAGGCCATTGTCAAGGCAACTCTCAGGAAAAGTTGTTGGGGTTGTACCAGGTTTATCCAATGGCAGGGAGGAGACATTTCTGTTCTCAACACTAATGTGGTGGATGTTTTTCGGGGCATTCAGAGTATCTGAAATGTTGAGGCATGGGGGAGTACCAGGGTTAGTATGGGAGGATGTTAAGGGCAGGGTTGACGGTTTGGAGTTGCACATTCAGCATTCCAAGACCGATCAGAAAGCCAAAGGGAGGACCGTAGTTTTGCAGCCATTCCCAGTTTTGAGCCTATGCCCAGTGAAGTGGGAAACCAAACTCAGGGCGATTACCAGAGCAGCTGAAGGGGCAATATGGCACACATTCATTTGGGATTGGGGTGGACACAGAAGTGGCACAACAGGGACAGAAGTGGCACAACAGGGATGGTGCAGGGGCAGGATTATGCAATTGTGTAGGTGGACATCGTATTGCTTTCAGCGTTATGGGAGGTTGGAACAGTGGGATTGCTGATAGTGTTATGTTGTGTCTTTGCATCTCATATATACCATTCTTTTCAAGTGCTTTGGATAGTAGGACATTCGTTTGTTAAGTGAGGAATTCTGCAACATTAATTTAGATAGTGCTCCTGTTGGGGTGGTCTGGGATTCCTACAAGGCATTTTTATGAGGGGAAATTATCAGCATGCTATCGTTTAAAAGGAAGAAATCCATTGCAGAGGTAGGAAAGTTAGAAATTCAGATTCAGGCCCTGGAACAGAAATTGGTCAGTGTATTGGGTGATGAAGAGAAAGAATCACTACAAACCTCTCTCTGGGAGGCTAGCAAAATATCTCACTTTGAATATGGAGAAAATTGTGGGAAATTGCTCACCTGGAAAACTGAGATAGATCAAGTGAGAAACATTATAAAATAAGTAAAATGCAATAACACAGGGGTATTGTTTATGAATAATGAGGACATCAAGAATGCTTTTCAGAATTGTTTTGGTCTTGCTTTGTTCAGAATATAATAATTCATATTTCTAAACTTGTGTAGAATCTTTTTGTGGTGTATTCATTGTTACTGTGTATGTGTGTGTTACTCAAATACTTTTACACATCACCTATTTTAACAAGCCTGCCTGATCTGCGTGAAGCTACCAGAGGGTGAGCACAGGTTATCCCAGTTGATCTAGCTTAACCTCTCTAGAGTGGCGGTTCTGCCTGGCTTGTTGCATCACCGACCAAAACCTACAATATGTGCAAGATAAATGTTTTAAAAAGTCACCGAAGCAGACATACTATTGTTCAGCAACCACATATATGTTAACTAGTGTGCTGCAATGATAGGCTAGGGCACATCTAACATAGTTGCAGATATCATGTCGCAAACAGTAACGACATACCCAGGTAAAAGATGCACAGCCTCTGATGTCTCAGTGCATGATTAAAAGCCCACTTGCATTTTCTGAATGCCTCAGCGCAGTACTAAGACATATACAACCCCTAGTGATACACCTCTCCTGATTTTCCTCATGCCCTGGTTTCCAAATACTGAAATATCCAAAGCCTTCTAACACAATACCTCTCTCCTGGAACACAGAATACATTTACAGCCCAGTAATGAGCAGTTCAGTGACCTCTGTTAGTGCACTGGTACCCATTCATCTGCAGTGAACCCTGGCATCTCCTAATTGAGGCAGACACACACAAGTCTAGGCACATGGGACCGCTATCCTGAGGTGCTCCATGCCCTGGTATACCAGTACAGAGAAATCCCTACAGCTCTTTGCTGTGCATCTCTACCCTGATTGCAGTGCATCTTTGTAGCACAGTACTGAAGATGCCTCAGTGGGGCAGATTTACAAGCCCCTTGCGACACTTTTGCACTGCCGAACGGTGTTGGAAAAAATGCAGCAAATTTACAACGTCAACGCATCTAGGGAGATGCATCACGTTGTAAAGCCCTGCTTGATATTATAACTGCGTCAGTTATAATGTATGCAGGGTAGGCGTTACCATGCAGGGAAGCCTCATAAAAGTGATGCAGTGAAATCTACAAAATTTCACTGCGTGACTTTTAGGATGCCACTGCGTCAAAACCTTACGCCTGCTTGAAGCAGGCATAAGGCTTGACGCAATGTATTGGGAATAGGCTGCAACATGCATTGTTGGAGTTGCTTCGTACTTGAGACACGACTCCAGCAATGCGTGACTTTTCCATCAGCAGATGTGTCAGAATTTCTGACGCATCTGTCACTCCTTGCGCCATAGTGCGCCATATTGTAAATATAGCGCATCTATGGTGACGCAAGGGTTTTTCTCGCAGGAGCAGGGAAACTGACGCATCTGTACAGATGCGTCAGTTTCTTGTAAATCTGCCCCATTATGTTTAAAATTCTGCATACTGATGTACAAGTGCAACACATTCAAAAGACCTCTCAAAAAGCATGTCATTTATGTATATAACCTGCGGGCCAGAGTCTGCAAAATACCAGGAAGACAATTTAATGGTTACTGCCCTATTGCGAAAAAGTGTGTGTGTGTATGTGTGTGTACATGGGCTCACATGCATAACCTTTCTGCATCCATAATGGTATGAGTAAGACAGCTAAAAGGGATTATGTTGTATCCGTAGTCTCGGTAATAGCTCTTGACTCACAAACATCCTCGCTGTTTTTGGGATTCAACCTGTAAACTGCTATTTCTTTGAACGGTGTGCCACTCACTGAGCTATCACCAGATTATGGTATGTCCTGTTGTTTCATGTAAGTATAAATGTGCACTACGAGAACTCACTAAATAGCTCCGCCCAGCGATATCAAGAATGGAGCAAGTCAATTCCTGTTAATGGTAGCACGGGGATATCATTATGCCATTCACACATCACTATACCACCCTTACATCACTTTTCCCTTGTTAATAATTACGCAAAAGTGGCACAAGGGGCTTGTAAAGAAACCCCATCGTTCCTAGTTCATTGTAAGTGCCTTTCTCTAAGTGCCTCATTTCTGGAGTAATTTAAGAGTCTTATTTCCAATTCACAGAGCATGACATTGACAGAGCAATGGAAGAACAAAACTGCTGCATGACAGTTGAAGTGTCAAATCATTTCAAAGAGCACCATTGCCAGATCATTAAGTGCATTGTTGCCAGATCACTGCAACAGTACAACATAAATGTAAGTACCTCTTTGCCAGATGACTGTAAGTTCACAATTTTCACATCATTTCCATGGCACTGTAAGATAATTATTGCCGTCTAACATTATGTGCATAATTTATTATTTTAATGCTACATTCTCATATCCAAGTAAGTACATCAACACTGACAGATTTCCGGGCCATCCCCTTCTGTCCTTTCCGCCAGCTGCTCTTGCTGTTTTGTGCTTGCTGACAGAAGGAAAGGAACCCAAGGAGTGCAAATCCACTCCCATTGTGGGCCTCTGGATGGACAGGGATGGTTCAGCTGCTTGCAGCATCCTTACCTTGACTTCAGATGAAGCACTGATGGTGCCTACCACCAAAGATTTCTTCCTACTTCTTACTTTTTTTCCTTTCAGAGCTTGATCTTATTGGACCTTCTTAAGTCATTAGTGTTAGCTACCCCTAAATAAATCCTTAAAAGTCTCTTAACTAGTTCACGCCATGTTTTTTGGCAGCCTGGCGTTATTCAATCTCTGTGAGATCAGTTTTATGGAAAATGAATTAATTTATTAAAAGAATTGAACACTTATAAAGCGCACTGCCACTGAATAGCAGGGTATTCAGACAGAATATTGAGTTGGAAATGCTGTCTTACACAAATATCGAGTTGGAAATATTGTGACACAGAAATATCGACAGCAAGAATATAGTGGAAAAGAATATCAAATTTAAAGTAGGAAATATAATTTTTAAAAATATAAAAGTAATTACTATGGTTTGCAAAAATATACTCGTTTAAAATATCGATTTTTGAATTAGTGTTATGTACTTTAGTTCCCATTTTAAATGTATGTGATGTATTTTTTTTGTATAAGTATAGTTTATGTTTTTTGATATATGTGTTCACTTTTTAGTAGTTATCAATTTTATTTTAATTACATTTTGCATTTTTTAGTTCCATAGCAGGTTGTGGGTTTATAGGGGAATATGGTGGGAAGTAACTTAATTATAATAAATTAATGATTATTTTTTTTATTAATATTTATTTAGTTGAGATTTTATAGTGTTAATTGTGAGAAGTAATTTATTTTGATTAATTTATAATTTGTTGGTAATTTATATTAATTAATTGATTAAAAACCAATCATGAAAATTGTGTAATTAATTTTAGGTGCAGGTTGTGGGGTTTATAGGGGTAAATGGTGGGAATTAATTTATGTTTAATTAATTAATAATTAGTTGTTATTTAATACTAATTAATTAATAATTAATTAGGGTAATTGTTTATTTTTTTGTGTGGGTTTTACTTTTTAAGGGCGGGGAGTAAATTCATTTTACTTTTAGTTTTGTAATTGAAAATAAGTTTTAATTGGGTAATTATTTTTTTTACAGTTTAATTTTAGTTGTGGGCTGTGGGGATTATAGGCTTAAAGTGTGTGAAGTTTATTAATTTTTATGAGTTTTAATTTGTTTTTTAATTAAAAATATTTCTATAATTGGTAATCAATTATGTTAATCATGGAAGTACATTAAAATTTAGATTTGAGATGTGAATTGTGTGGTGTTATAGGGTAGGAAATAAAAAAAAGTTAATTTATGTAATAATGAATGTTTTTGTTTCTAAATAATTTTTAATTAAAAATATTTGTTTGAAAATAATTTTTTTTATTTTCTTTAATATAATATTTGTAGGTATTTTTCATATGCCTTTAACATTATACTAGGTTTATTTTTAATTTTTAACATTAAATAGATTTGTTATTTAATGTTTAACATATTTATATATTTTTTCTATTTATTTAGTTTTTTAAAGATTTGTGTTCTTATTTTGTTTGTTTTTAATTTTGAACTGACTGGATTGAAAATATTTATTGTTGCCCCTCTGCAATCCAACAGTTTCCTTACGGTTGCACTGATTGGAGGGAGAATAGTAAATGTTATCCCGCCACTATCTAACACTTTCCCTACTGTTGCACTCACTGAAGTGGGAATAGTAAATTGTATCCCTCTGCTATCCAACACTTTCCCTACTGTTACAATTATTGGAGTGGGAATAGTAATTTTTACCCCTCTGCTATCCAACACTTTCCCTACTGTTGCAATGACTGGAGTAGGAATAGTAATTATTACCCCTTCGCTATCCAACACTTCCCCTACTGTTACACTCATTGGAGTGGGAATAGTAATTTTACCCCTCCGCTATCCAACACTTTTCCTACTGTTGCACTGACTGGAGTGGTAAATGTAAGTTCATTTTTTATTTTTCTATTTTGTTTTTAAAATATTTTAGTTGTTCATATTTTGTTAGTTTTTAATTTTGAACTGACTGGAGTGAAAATATTTATTGTTACCCCCTCCGCAATCCAACAGTTTCCCTACTGTTGCACTGATTAGAGTGAGAATAGTAAATTTTATCCCGCCACTATCTAACACTTTCCCTACAGTTGCGCTGACTGGAATGGGAATAGTAATTTTTACCCGTCTGATATCCAACACTTTCCCTACTGTTACACTCACTGGAGTGGGAATAGTAATTCTTAGCCCTCCGCTATCCAACACTCTCCCTATTGTTGCACTCACTGGAGTGGGAATAGTAATTTTTACCCCTCCGCTTCCAATACTTTTCCTACTGTTGCACTGACTGGAGTGGTAAATGTAAGTTTTTTTTTTAATAGAGACACCCAATGGATTGAACACTACTGAAGATATGCACAACTTTTTTTAGATGATGGTTATATGGATCAACTGAGTGTAGTTTACAGATTTCTAATAAATTATTAATATATGGTTTTTAGAACTGTAAATTATAGATTTTAATCCAATACACTTAAGAGATGCGCTGTCCGCACTTTATATAACAACTAAAGATCTGAAATGATTACACAGTTGCCAATATGGCGGCATTCAAAATAGGGACTGATAAAACTCATCCACTGCAGACAAATTGTAAATAGATATTATAAAATGCTTTTAACACTCGATTGAATAATATTAGAAAAATTGCACAGCATTATCACTTTTTGGGTTATTTATTTATTTAGTACTATGCACTTTACCTTACAAATAACACAATTTGCGCACAGGATATATAGGAAGCACTTTAAATCAAAAATTAATGCTCAGTAAAACCAAAGGGAATAATATAGAAATGCCTTGTATACATATGCATAAATATACAAACTAAAGGGTCCATAGGTTTGGAAGAGCATCAGATATAACAGCATCTGTTAGAAAATACGTTTTTAGTAAATTCAGGTAAGACATGAGCATTTACGCAGAAATATTACTATATAAATATGTTTACAATGTTTTGCACATAAGTATTTATATTTGTGTGATAATATGTATATTTTAATTATTTATGCATATTTAAATATTTAATTAATAATTTATTTATTTAGTTATTTACTTATTACACACAAATATGACTGTGGGATTGCTTGAAATAGTAATGACAAAGAATGTAATATACCCACAAATGTATTATAATGAAGCAGATGGCAAATCTGTACATATGTGAATGAGCGATCTGAAATTGAAAGTGTTTCCTTTCTGTTTACTGTCAAGTGATGAAGGGGAAAGGGTGTTTTCACTAAGCATATAAAATGTATGGTGTACTGCATTCTCTTTGTGTGATCAAGGGCACTTGGTGCCCGAAATGCGTCACGGAGATAGATGAGTGAGAAAATAAACAACAACTTGTCAAATTTATCCTGGTGTTCGTTTCTCGCAGTTCGCCGCAAGGAGGTGCTGAGAGTGGCATTTTGGTGCATATATATATATGTATATATATGAAAAAGGTTACCGTCCCGTTCTCCGTAGTCTCCAGGAAGATACACAGGTACAGACCACAACGTACTGCCGAAATTAAATGAACAGTGCAGACTTTATTCCATGCACCCTGACATGACGCATTTCAGTCGCTTGAACACGACCTTGATCACATGACACGCTATAATCAAGTCTTTATTTTTGAATGCTTTCACCAAGTACCCTCCTCCTAGAACAGCCAATAACAATACATGATGAAACTAAACATCACACTACAATGACCAGGAGCACCCAAATTCATAGACATAAATGAAATGTTAAAATCCCGAAAATAAACGACTGATACTGTGTATACTATATACATAATATCTGATAATTAAACAAAGAACATTCTTAAAGGGGTCCTGCTCATAAAATCATCGCGTCAAATTGTTGATAGCTGTACGGGAGGTTGAATAAAAACCACAGTGCTAGTGCTAATAGAATGTAACCAATGTAGATGTATAAAAAAGGAGTAAAGCATGTAAAAATGCCTTTTTAATTATCTACTTATGGGAGACGAAAAAAGGAATCTCTAATCTCCCAACCATTCATATACTTGGCCAATAGGTACAAATTCAATATATGTGAACATATAAAAAGGAAGCTGTAGCTGATTCCCAACACTCATGTACAATAGCATTGCCAAAGAAATTGTTAAAATGCACACTAAGGTGCCAATTCCGATCCGGTAAAAAAATTCCCCGTCCGACTCGTATCCGGATTTTTTTCCGTCCGAATCGTCAAAGTAGCGTACAAACTGCCAAGTACGATTCGAACGGAAAAAAGTCCATACGAATCGCATTGGGAAGATTTCCCCACACGTCCTCGGGTCGGGAAAAGTCACCGACACGTCCCCGGGCGAGAAACCCACCGTGCGGAAAAATAAAGTCCGACTGCGCAAGTACGATCCCTCCCGTCCTCCCCATTTCACAACCGTACGCAAAAAACACCGTCCGAACCGAACTCCCATAGCAACCATGGAGACATGTGCCCGCATACGCGCCGAACACCCCACCACCCCCCGCCCGCGTATGTACGCCCCGAACCCCCACCCGTGTATGTACGCACCAAACACCCACCCGTGTATGTACGCCCCCGAACCCCCCCCAGCCGTGTATGTACGCACCGAACCACCAGCCGTGTATGTACGCCCCCGAACCCCCCCCAGCCGTGTATGTACGCACCGAACCACCAGCCGTGTATGTACGCACCTAACACCCACCCCAGCCGTGTATGTACGCACCGAACCACCAGCCGTGTATGTACGCACCAAACACCCACCCGTGTATGTACGCCCCCGAACCCCCCCCCAGCCGTGTATGTACGCACCGAACCACCAGCCGTGTATGTACGCCCCCGAACCCCCCCCAGCCGTGTATGTACGGACCGAACCACCAGCCGTGTATGTACGCACCAAACACCCACCCGTGTATGTACGCCCCCGAACCCCCCCCAGCCGTGTATGTACGCACCGAACCACCAGCCGTGTATGTACGCACCAAACACCCACCCGTGTATGTACGCCCCCGAACCCCCCCCCAGCCGTGTATGTACGCACCGAACCACCAGCCGTGTATGTACGCCCCCGAACCCCCCCCCAGCCGTGTATGTACGCACCGAACCACCAGCCGTGTATGTACGCACCAAACCCCCACCCCAGCCGTGTATGTACGCACCGAACCACCAGCCGTGTATGTACGCACCAAACACCCACCCGTGTATGTACGCCCCCGAATCCCCCCCCCAGCCGTGTATGTACGCACCGAACCACCAGCCGTGTATGTACGCACCAAACACCCACCCGTGTATGTACGCCCCCGAACCCCCCCCAGCCGTGTATGTACGCACCGAACCACCAGCCGTGTATGTACGCCCCCGAACCCCCCCCCAGCCGTGTATGTACGCACCGAACCACCAGCCGTGTATGTACGCACCAAACACCCACCCGTGTATGTACGCCCCCGAACCCCCCCCCAGCCGTGTATGTACGCACCGAACCACCAGCCGTGTATGTACGCCCCCGAACCCCCCCCAGCCGTGTATGTACGGACCGAACCACCAGCCGTGTATGTACGCACCAAACACCCACCCGTGTATGTACGCCCCCGAACCCCCCCCAGCCGTGTATGTACGCACCGAACCACCAGCCGTGTATGTACGCACCAAACACCCACCCGTGTATGTACGCCCCCGAACCCCCCCCCAGCCGTGTATGTACGCACCGAACCACCAGCCGTGTATGTACGCCCCCGAACCCCCCCCCAGCCGTGTATGTACGCACCGAACCACCAGCCGTGTATGTACGCACCAAACCCCCACCCCAGCCGTGTATGTACGCACCGAACCACCAGCCGTGTATGTACGCACCAAACACCCACCCGTGTATGTACGCCCCCGAATCCCCCCCCCAGCCGTGTATGTACGCACCGAACCACCAGCCGTGTATGTACGCACCAAACACCCACCCGTGTATGTACGCCCCCGAACCCCCCCCAGCCGTGTATGTACGCACCGAACCACCAGCCGTGTATGTACGCCCCCGAACCCCCCCCCAGCCGTGTATGTACGCACCGAACCACCAGCCGTGTATGTACGCACCAAACCCCCACCCCAGCCGTGTATGTACGCACCGAACCACCAGCCGTGTATGTACGCACCAAACACCCACCCGTGTATGTACGCCCCCGAATCCCCCCCCCAGCCGTGTATGTACGCACCGAACCACCAGCCGTGTATGTACGCCCCCGAACCCCCCCCCAGCCGTGTATGTACGCACCGAACCACCAGCCGTGTATGTACGCACCAAACCCCCACCCCAGCCGTGTATGTACGCACCGAACCACCAGCCGTGTATGTACGCACCAAACACCCACCCGTGTATGTACGCCCCCGAACCCCCCCCAGCCGTGTATGTACGCACCGAACCACCAGCCGTGTATGTACGCACCAAACCCCCACCCCAGCCGTGTATGTACGCACCGAACCACCAGCCGTGTATGTACGCACCAAACACCCACCCGTGTATGTACGCCCCCGAACCCCCCCCCAGCCGTGTATGTACGCACCGAACCACCAGCCGTGTATGTACGCACCGAACCACCAGCCGTGTATGTACGCCCCCGAACCCCCCCCAGCCGTGTATGTACGCACCGAACCACCAGCCGTGTATGTACGCACCAAACCCCCACCCCAGCCGTGTATTTACGCACCTAACCACCACCCCACCAGGGAATGTACGGACCGCACCCCCACCAGTGCATGTACGGACCGTACTGACGCCAAAAAAACACGTACTGAACCCGGACAAACCATATTTACACAAGGAGAGTCAAGTAGAGTTTCCCCACACCACCAAACAGGCCCAACAACCCCACAAACATCACATACACTCACCTGCAACTGCCAAACTGCCAAACAGAGGCCCAAAACTCAATCACTCCTCATAACACACCCACACAAATTTCAAACACAGCCACACCCACAAATGGACCAATAAAAATGGACCACACACACAAACCATGAGCCTTTGCAACAGACCCACTGCTGCCAGAGCCCACAGACGACCCACACCACCATACTTGAACCTCACACTTGCATACCTTCACACAACCACCTACACAAACACCCCCTCATCACATTCACACACACACCTCCACTACCACACCCACACACCCACAGCCATCCACACCCACACCCCCACAACCACACCCCACGCCATGTCCACCACCAAGAATCCAAAGTTCACAAAGGAGGAGCTGGAGATCCTTGTCGACGAAATCCTCAGAGTCGAGCCACAGCTCTTTGGGACATTGGTCAGACAGACCAGCATATCCGAAAAAACCGCCATGTGGCAGAGGATCGTCGATTCTGTGAATGCTGTTGGGACAACCAGAAGGACCAGGCACGAGTGCCAATCCAGGTGGTACGATCTGCGGAGGACGGTCAAGAGGAAGATGACTGACAATCACAACCAGGGGAACATCACTGGAGGAGGGCCGCCCCCCAGACCGGTACTATACCATCCCTGGGAGGAGAAGGTGATGTCCACGCTGGCGGTGGAGGGACTACACGGACTGCCAGGACTCCCAGACCCTGGTGAGTACACAAACAACTCACCTCACATGGGGGGGATGCCATACACAATCAATCATGCATGCCACCCCCCCCAAGCCACCACCGGACACAACAACACTCCACAAACACACACATGCCACTGGCACCTCCATGCCCCATGCATCAATCAGGGCCATGCCAAGTCACAGGCCACACAAAACACCAACACAACACAGGATGTGGTCGATGCTGGGAGTGGGGGCAGCAAAACTAACATTGAGCAACTCACAAGCACACAACAATGCCCTCAGCCCATATGGCCCAGGGCACAGCCATACAAACTGTGTGTACCCACACAGTACTGTCTTGCCTGCAAATGATGGCTGCCATGCAGGATGCCATGGGTCTGAAGGCACAATTTGCACATAACAGCAGACAATGAAGATGCATCGCTCTGATAGAGTCTCAGCACACACCGCCACAGCAGCAGCCTACACTCAGACACACTGCCCAATGGGTGCCCGGAGAACAGGGACTAACTCACATGAACAAGCCAATGGCCATTCAAAGACCGGCTAACTGTGTGTGCCCAGGAAGCTGGCCTGAGGTGACAGAGAGTGACAAAGAGAGGGAGGGAGAGGGGGAATGAGAGGGAAGGAGACAGAGGGGGGACACAGGGAGACAGACAGAGGGAGGGAGTAGGGTGACAGAGGGAGACCGACAGAGGGAGGGAGGAGGGTGACAGAGGGAGGGAGGAAGGGAGACACAGGGAGACTAAATCACCCTTGGGTGGTGTGGCCATGTCCACTCGTCAGCCGGTGGACTGTGTGCATGCAGACCAGGTCTGGCAGTGCCTCAACCCCCCCTTCCGTAGATGAAGACCGGTCCATGTGTCAATCTGTGCACGAGTCCATCCGTGCTGCAGGCACAGACCTAACCACACACCCAGTATACCCACCCACCGTGTCGGTAAGAACCCTGTCACAAATGCTTCAGTCCCCTACCTGCAACATCAAATTGCCTTGCCAAAACACCATTTGGCCACGTACAGTGCAACACGTAAGGCGCCTCTGCATGGCTCGCTACGCCCGCACACCACACTGCTGACTGTGTACCCAAATAGATGCATCAACTAAGATTGTGTCTCACACATGCGTAAAGCCCTGACAGCTGTGGCCAAGGGACATAGCCATGCACAAGTGCACTGTGAGAGGAATGCAGGACAGATCCAACTACCCAGAGGAAGAGTGCCAAATCAGAAATGCATGCAACATGGATGCCACATGTGACACTGTTAACATTGTCTCTCTCACACACAGGTCAACGTCGACGAACACCCCCCAACACTGGGGGGGAAGTCACACAGGACCAGGCTCCGCGGGATGATGACCCCACCGCCAGCGATGACTCTCACCACTCCGTGGATGACCCAGACCAACCTGGCCCCTCTGGTGTCCAACCACCTGCAGCACCTGCGTCAGGTACAACTGTGCCAACCACCACCCCCATTCCTGCCACATCCCAGGAGACGTCCAGGAGCCCTGCCCGCACACGACCACCCAGCCAGTCTGCCCAGGAGGGACACGGTCCTCCGGGCACCCAGGAGGAGGCAGGCGGCAACGCAGATGCCATCCCTCAGGGGTCCCGGAGACCCGATGCACCCACAACGGCAGGCCAGGTGCACGTGGGCAGGGGTGGCGGGAGTGGAGGACGGCGGAGGCGCGAACCTGACCAGGCAGCTCAGGACCCGGTAGTGTCCCAGGTCAGCAACATCCTGGATACATACCGGCGTGACACCAGGGGCATGGACCAGATTGCGTCCACCCTCAATGACATCAAGGGGACCCTCCAGGAGATGAAGACCCTGCAGTCCCAGCAACATGCCTGTCAACTGCAACACCAAGGAAGGATGGAGGATAGACAGGCTGAGCTCGTGGCGGTGCAAACCCAAATGACCGGTGTACTCCGTCGGATTGCCGACAACATGGGCAACCCTCCCTGTGGCACCAGGCGAAGGCCATTACCAGACACAGGGAGGGATCAGGAGGAGGAGGATTCATCCGACGGAGCGTCACAGACATCGTCACGGACTGCTTCCGAGGGTCCCCGCAGGAAGGTGGGTCGTCCACGAAAAAGACTGTGAGAGTCAGCAGAACATCACCATCTCCCAGGTCACCTGGCCTGGCACCTGGCCCTCTGGCCCAATAGCAGCACATGACATTCTCTGCCACATGGACTTGCTGGTCACTGTCTGACCTATGTTGACGAAGACTGTGGCATGGACTCTGACATTTTGCTACGACAAGGATACCAACTCCCCCAGTGAACTCTGGATTCTACACTCCCGCTGTGCACCTCTTGTCATCCCCACAAACCCGTACCCCACCACAAATAAATGAATCACACTTACAAGATGATGCCGTGATTCTACATTATTACAATACATGTGTGTGTCGTACAGTCAAAGCATGCCTGATCTCAGAATTAACTCCAACCATCCAAACCGTGGGGTCGCAGTCTTGCCCAGGACACACATGGGTCCCAATGTCTCATCTGATACAGACATGGAGTACCAAACTCACCTGTGCTGGGCCCAACCAGCTGAGTGGTTCCCGCACAACTGTGGCAACAGACACATTCAGGGGAGCAACAGTCATGCGCAGAGGTCAGGGATCATGTGGAGTGACCTGGCTTGCCGCTCCCAGGTATGTCTAGACATGTGTCCCTACAATGTGCAGCATGCTTGCGTCAGGCGGATGTTGAGAATGGTGGCTAGGCCAAGGTTGGATGCATGGAGATGCCAGAATGCAGTTTAGGATCACTGTGCCACATGGTTGTGTTGGGGTTGTGGGCTGCATCATGAGTGTGGGCGTGGATCTAGAAGGTCATCCTGCAGCTGGCTGTGAAACATTCCCCCCATCCCGTTAGGACGTTGATGTGGCCTGGTTGCCCGACGCAGTAGCAGAGCTGTGCAGATGCACTCCGGATATGGACAAGTACCATGGGAGTCGTGAGGCACATGTCCGTAGACTGCAGGGTAGGATTCTACACAGATGTTGTAGTTTCCCTGGGGGATGGTCTCTCTTGCCTTGAGGTGGATGGAACTGTGCATCTTGTGCATAATACAGTTCCCACTCCCTGACAAACCCCTAGCATCTTGTCACTCTACACATAGACACATATGCACCACCTATGAAAACTATGCCAGACCTGCGGCACGCACAGTGGCAACAGGGCACCATTGACAGGGAAGAGGCACCTTGGAGACAGAGGGACAAATTTATTAGTCATGTGTGTTGGAATGACAATGATACTCTGTCAACACATACACAGGTCATGTGGATGTACATGTGGGAGCAACACTGGCACCCCCCATTGCAACACAGATGCTGGCATCCCATTGACCTGGCACACAAGTGACGGATAACAGCTAAACACCCCCTGCTGCCACGGAGAGGCCGCTATACACCATTGAGGCCCTGATGGGGCAATCACACACCATGTCAACCCGGTGCAACCTGTATGTTTCCGAGGCCAGTGTTACACACAATGATGGCCTCATCACAATCCCCAATCCCCTGCCACATGACAGTCACCAAGTCTGACCATGGCTCCAGGTGAAGCCTGCCCCATGTCATGTTCCCCATGTAGGATCACCATGTATGCAAATGGAACACACATGAACCGGAGAAGTGCACACAGACTACAAACAATTCACACACCCAAAACGACGTGAGGCATCCCTTACCCTGAGGAGATTTCAACACTTGCCCGTGCATGTGACGCTGAATCAGCACATGTCGCTGTGTTCATGAGGAGTAGCAGGAGCACAACAATGCCACCAGCAGACAGCATGCACATGGACCTGTGGAAGAGAGACACACAAGGATTCAGCACAAAGGAGCACATCCGCAAGCATGTACTTAACACGTATCATGTTGTTAACATGACAGGTGACAATGATGACCCTCAGACAACATCCTTCCATTGCGCCATCACTTGAGTGACACTTCAATACACACCACTGACTCACTTGGCAGACATGCAGATGGACACACACATTGCAACACATGCCACACACGGCCCAATGCGTGCACACTCAGACACTGGAACTCACCACTAAGCAAAGAAGTTGCGTATGAGCCGACTCCGCATGTCCTCCACAGCCTCCTCCTCCTCCACATCACTTGCCCCGTCACCAAGCCCTTCATCCTCCACGGGTGGATGGTCCTGGTCATCTTGATCCAGTATGAGTGGAACAGCTTCCTCCACTGCCATGTTGTGCAGCATGCAGCAGACGATGATGATCTTGCACACCTTCACCGGGGCATATGGGAGTGCTCCGCCGGTCTTGTGGAGGCACCGGAATCGGCTCTTCAGAAGTCCAAACGTCCTCTCAATGACTCTCCTGGTCCGCCCATGTGCGTTGTTGTAGAGGTGCTCGGCAGCCGTGCTGGGGTTGCGGACAGGCGTCATCAGCCATGGCATGTTGGGATAGCCAGCGTCCCCTACAAGGAAACATCATGGACAGAAGTGTGTCAGCACAGGCAGTGAGATTGGAAGATGACGCCAAACACTGAACTGCCAGAGTCTACCCACCAACAATACATGCTCGCTCGTTCCGCAGCTGCAGCATCATTTCTGGCACCCTGCTACGCCTCATGATGAAGGCATCGTGTGCTGATCCTGGAAAGCGAACACAGACATGTGAAATCACCATGTTGGACAGACACACCACAAGGGCATTAATGGAGTGATAATGTTTGCGATTCCTATACACCACCTCCTGTGCCTGTGGTGGTACCAACGCAACATGTGTCCCATCTATGGACCCAATGACATGGGGCATCCCTCCCAGGGCATAGAACTCACGCTTGACATCTGTCAACTGCTCACGATTTGGGAATTTAATGTACTCATCCAGGTGAAACAACATGGCCTCTAAGAAATCATGCAGAACACGGCTGAACATCGTCTGGGACATGCCCCCGACATCAGCAATGGTATGTTGGAACGTACCCGTGGCAAGGAAATGTAGGGCTGCCATCACCTTCAACTTGGGTGTCAGTGCACTTGGATACCTGTGGCGCGGGAGGAGTTGTGCTTCCAGCCGGCCAGTCAACTCATCAATCAACCGTTGGCTGAATCTGTAGCGGCGTATACAGTCCCGTTCATGCAGGGCAGCAATGTCTGGCATACGTCGAGGGAGAGGCGGAGCCCTGCAGTGAAATGGAAGGAACACCTAAGAGTGAGCACTGTACAACAACATCGTCAATGCACTGAGCACATGTTACACAGCCAATACACATATGCCACGTTGTGAGTCAGGTCTGTGCCACAGTTCCTGGACACGAACGCCAGTCAGGTTACACTCCTACCAAGGGACAGCCACTAACGGAGGGGGGCAAGATCACGATGACATGGCATGAGACTAGCTGTGGGCCAGTGTAAGTGAACATGCACACGCATCACAGGATTCACAGACATCCACACATGTGCAGAAGTAGTATGCGTATGGTACAGACAGGTAGTTGGATGCGATATGCACTGGTCACATGTCATAGGAATAGGACAGGCCACACACATTGCCTTTGAGGAGTACATGTCGAGACAGAACATACATAGGGAGCATGTGGATATGTACTTGTGTTGATACTCCGTGTAGTTGGATACATACACACCTCATGGCAAATCACATATGTGGGCTGGTGTGCGGAACAGTGTGCCATGCCCATCGACACACAGACACATGTTGGCAGCAGCAACTGCTGACACATTGAATCACACACCTACAGCAAAATCATGGAAAGACATGCCACACACATGACATGGTTGCAGCATGCAACGCAGCCATACACGTGTCATATGTAATATTCCGTGTACCTGGCATCAGGGGACAGGTGCGGGTGTCCGTGACTGGGACATGCAAGTGACTCATGGCTCCACTAGTGTGTACGACATGCACACATGTCAAAGGAGTGCAGGGGATGTGTGGTACAATGCGCACCATCACACACGACATGTGTACACAGCTCATCGTACATGTGCTTTGCCCACACCTCAGGGGTAAAGTGCCACATCACATCCTGACACACCTGTGTCACACACAGGTGGTATTGCACAGACAATGCATTGGTGTCCACCCTTGGCAATACCTGTCCGCTCCATTCCTGTCTGTGTGCCGCCTGTCACCACTGACAGTTGTAATACGCACCGTACATACGCTCGGAGCGCGTGTATAGGGTCCCTGGGCCAATATTGCCGCTGGCGTATGCGTACGCCACAGTAGTACGGACTGTACACGCGCTTGTGCGGTCCGGATCACAATATGGGCGCTGGCGTATGCGTACGCCACAGTAGTACGGACTGTACACGCGCTTGTACGGTCCGGATCACAATATGGGCGCTGGCGTATGCGTACGCCACAGTAGTACGGACTGTACACGCGCTTGTACGGTCCGGATCACAATATGGGCGCTGGCGTATGCGTACGCCACAGTAGTACGGACTGTACACGCGCTTGTACGGTCCGGATCACAATATGGGCGCTGGCGTATGCGTACGCCACAGTAGTACGGACTGTACACGCGCTTGTACGGTCCGGATCACAATATGGGCGCTGGCGTATGCGTACGCCACAGTAGTACGGACTGTACACGCGCTTGTACGGTCCGGATCACAATATGGGCGCTGGCGTATGCGTACGCCACAGTAGTACGGACTGTACACGCGCTTGTACGGTCCGGATCACAATATGGGCGCTGGCGTATGCGTACGCCACAGTAGTACGGACTGTACACGCGCTTGTACGGTCCGGATCACAATATGGGCGCTGGCGTATGCGTACGCCACAGTAGTACGGACTGTACACGCGCTTGTACGGTCCGTACTACTGTGGCGTACGCATACGCCAGCGCCCTTATTGTGATCCGGACCGTACAAGCGCGTGTACAGTCCGTACTACTGTGGCGTACGCATACGCCAGCGCCCATATTGTGATCCGGACCGTACAAGCGCGTGTACAGTCCGTACTACTGTGGCGTACGCATACGCCAGCGCCCATATTGTGATCCGGACCGTACAAGCGCGTGTACAGTCCGTACTACTGTGGCGTACGCATACGCCAGCGCCCATATTGTGATCCGGACCGTACAAGCGCATGTACGGTCGGTATCACTGCTTGTGGGGTGCCCTAGGGCGTGGAACGCACCGTACCTGTGTGTAAATGTATGAAAACACATAGGGGACACATGAGGGACAAGTATAAGGGCCTAAATGCCTGATGGTTGCCATGGAGACTGAGTTAAATTTTTGATTTTGAGCACCAGGTGCACAGCAGAAGTCAGTTTGAAAGAATCTACATTGTTGCAATGTGGATGTTGACTTGACATCATTATCAAAACTGAAACCATGCAAAGCCACACACTGGGGTAGGTTTGAAGGGATTGGATGAAACGTAGGATGCTAATGTGACTGACCAATCAATCTGTACTCCTATACATGAACAGGCCAGCCAGGCATATATAAGGCAGCCAGGTCCCATGAGAGAGCACTTGCCTGCACATCCATTCATCCATTACCACTGCTGCTGATAGTGATTCCTCTGGCACCATGTCCAGGACTGTGGAGAGGTCACAGCCATTCACCCAGGAGGAGAACCTTGCCCTGATAGATGTGATCCTCCCACAGTTCCAGAGCCTGTATGGTCGACCAGGGGTTCAGGTGAGTGCAGACTCCACTAGCTTAGACTGTGCCCCTTTTGTGTGACAGTGACTTCTGGCATTGTGTCCATGTGTGACAGACATGCACTGTTGTTTGGAGTGGGTCCCAGGGTGTGGAAGGCCTCATGTCACCCATGCAGAGCATGCTGTGTTTCCTGTGTGCACTCCTCACTTGCATAGTGCCTACTGTGACAATGAATGCAAGGTGCATGCCACATTCTGCCTGCATACTCCTCCTGGGGATGTTGTTTCCACAGTCCTGATGTGATCCTGTGTTCCCCCCAGTGTGACAGGTGTCAGTACCCATGGATGTGTGTTTGTTCAGTGTACCTGTGCTGTGAGTGTCCAAAGGCCGTGTTCGTCCCCTGCACATTGGTGTGTGTGTTAGTCCCCTGTCATGTGGGTGAGTGCATATGGGGAGTGTTGCACACAAGCAGCATGAGGGATGGATATGGCCTGGCCATCGGATGTGAGCAGGGAGCAGTGCTGTGTGCATGCCGTGCTGAGCCAGCCCCACACCTGTGACACCCCCGTCTACTGGCACATGGGCAGAGTGAGGTGTGTACCCGCAGTTGGCAATGCCATGTGATTGTCCTGTACCTGTGTGTGTCTGTGTACTCTGCTGAGGTAGCATCAGTGTGCTGGGGCAGGTGACTGCTGTGAGGTGCTGTACATAATCCTGGTGTAGCCTGTGAGGCACAGTGTGATCCCTGGTCAGTGAGTGTGTGGTACCCCTCATGCCACCCGTGTGCTTCCACTGGCACGTAGTGCATTTGGCCTTCCACAGTGGATAATGTCCCTATGACAAAGGTGCAATTAGTTGCATGCATACCATGGCCTGTTCATAATGAGGATTGTTCTATATGTGTGTCTCTGTGTCTTTGCTCATGTGGATTAATGTATTCTCTCTTTTGCATCCTCACAGGTAGGCGCCATTGCCAAGGGGGAGATCTGGAGGGAAGCCGTCAGTGCCGTGAGGGGTACAGAGGGTCGGAGGCGGAGCCTGTCTCAGGTGAGGAAACGCTGGCAGGACATCCGGTGCTGGACGAGGAGGATTGCACGGCTCCTGCTGGGGGACTCACCTGAGAGCCGTAAGAACCGTGGCCGCCGTCGTCTGACCCACATCCAGAAGCGTGTGCTGGCGGTGGTCTTCCCCGATATGGACAGGCGCCTACAGGAGAGGCAGCAGCAGGAAGGGGGTAGGTACATGTGTGTCAGTTGTGTGTCCCCAGCCAATGTAAGTGTGCAGTTGCATGGATACACTGCCAGGGTTTGATTGTGCAGTGCGTCAACTTCTCCACAAAGTAGCACAGTGCTGTTCTCACTCCCTCCCTTCCCCTCCTTGCAATGTGTTCCCTGGTCTGTCGCCACTCTTGCACAAGGTTATTTATGCAGGCAGTTCATGCAGGTGCCCTATGCTATCAGCATCATGTGTGGGGGTGATGTGCCACAGGTATGGGGACCTTGCGTGTGCCATGGCCAATTTCAGTCATTGTGGTGTCCATGTCACTTGGCACTGATTGTGAATCACGACATAGGGGTGTGTCTCCAAAATGTACAGCCTTCCAGCATGCATGTCCAATTGTGTGCCCTCTGACATGATGTGCCTGAGTGGGAGGCCTGCTAAGTGCAGGGACGGTTGCTTAATTTGCAGTCATGTCCATCCTGGACCATGGAGGAGTGTGGGCACTACTGTGCCCTGGGGCACCTCTTCCTAGGTATCATGTGCGTCATCCAACAATATGGCCATTCACTGTGTCTTTGCCATGGGTTGCGTAGGGTGGCATTGTACCCTGGGCTCAACTGTTAGGACCTACAGGTTGCTACATGTGTCCACTGTACAGGGGGACCCATTTTGCTTGTGCATACTCACAGTGGGCATTACCTGTGTGTGTTGTTGAGACAATCTGATGATGTTTGCCTGTCAATGATGTGTGGACATGGCCACCAGGGGCTGTGTGTTTACAGTCATGAATTAGTGGAGGCCATGTGTTTCCATCCCAGAGTAAGAGGTGTACATACTTTCTCCGTCTCAATGAGATTGTCTCAGGTGTGGGTGGTTTGTGCGTACAAGGCCTACATGTCAGAAGCTTCATCCTCCTTGCTGGGTTTAGCCTGTGTGTGATGTTTGACTGGACATACGCTCAAGGTGCAGTGACCCTGTCATGTGTGGCCTGGTTTCATGTATTGCCTTTGCAGCATGCGGCAAGAGTAAATGGATATGATTCATGCTCATCCCTTTTTGACGACGCAGTGTGGTGCAGGTGCTGTGCACATTTGTCCCCAGAGGCTGACTCCTCTCTAAAATTTCAGGTGCAGTGATTTGCTGTTGTGTCATGATCTCCATTGTGTCTCAGTGGCATGGTGGGTAGAAAAACTGTGTGTTCCATGGCCTACATGTGTACATTGTTTTGTAGGTGTTACTCCTGTTGCTTTTCAGGCTATGCAATGTGACCTATGTATATTTGACTCATGTGACATATGTGTACAGGTGTCTGATTTTCTCCTGTCTCTTCACCTTGCCCACAGCATCGCCGGGGGACACGGAAGGAGACACTAGCACGGACCGGGAGGAGAGATTGAGCACCAGTACCAGCAGTGCTGTCCTGTCTGGCACATGGAGTGGCACGGAGGCCGAAGGGAGTGAGGCGGAGGACCTGTTGACTGCCAACACAGACTATGACGCAGACGGGTCCGAGGCTGAGCTCCCAGAGGTGGCGGAGTCTGCCCCCCCAGCTGATGGCAGCCCTCCACATCCCCCCGCCACCTCAGGTTCCATCACCGGCCTCCCACATGCTCGTGGCCCTTCCCTCCGTGCTCGGTCCCCACATGTCTCCTTCCTGCCAGGCACCGCACCCCCTGCCCCTGTCACCACTGCTGCGGTGAGTGCGGAGTCTGTGGACATCCTGAGGCAGTTGCAGGTTGGTCAGACTGCGATGCTAAATGTCCTCCATGCCCACACCCAGGTGCTGACCCAGATGGAGGCATACATGGAGGGCATGTCGGCTGCGCAGTCTGACCAACGGCAGTTGCTGAGGTCCATAGACTCCACACTGACTGCAGCACTGGATCTCCTGCAGCGCTGCGTAACACCCCCTACCCCTGCCCCATCCCCAATTCCCACTCCCGTGCCTGTCCCACGCACATCCAGACGTCAGCGTGCACGCACCCCAACAGACACAGGCACCACACCACCAGGGAAGTCGAAGCGCACACCTCCTGTCACGCACACACAGGGTGAGGAAGGCACACCCACTGGGTCGGGGGGGAAACGTAGAACACGCAGCCACAGTGGGAGTCCGCATTCCACACAACCCACTCCCTCCAAATCCACTCCCCTTAGCTCTCCTGGCCAACAGTCAGTGACAGCATCATCCACTGCGAGTGTGCCCCCCAGCCCCAGGATGACACCACCCCGCAAGCGGTGGAGGCGGGACCCGGCCAGGGGAGTTGAGTCCCCCACCCTGTCCACACCCTCCCCCAGTGGCGCTGCGACCCATCCCTTTGCCCCCCCCCCCTCCTTGGGGCCTGTGGTTGGATTGGGTACGGGGGAGTCGCTGGGGGAACTTGCCGACGTGTGCAGCGCCATTCTGTCCTCCACCTTTGGCGCTGGCACCCCCCCTGTGGCAGATTCATCCCTCCCTGCACCCACAACACCTACCCTTTCCCCTCCTGTCCCTGCGGTGCCTGTTTCCACCCTCCCCCCTGATGCCCCCTCTTCTGTGGATGAAATGGACTTGTGAACTGTGCAGCCAAGCTAGGGGACACACGTCCCGATGTGTACCCCCCCCCCGGACATTGCTGCTGGGCTGGCCCATGGCCCTTGTACATAGTGGACATTTTCTCTGATATATTTTCCTGCTGAATAAAGCCTTTTCTTTTTGTTTTGCACACTGATGCTTTCCTGGACTTGCTGTTGGTGCTGGTGCTCCCTGCGTTGGGGTGGTGATAATGTGTTAGGGGTCTGTGAAATGTTGGAGTGTGCTGCTCATGGGGTGTACCCTGCCATCTGCGTGCCATCACAAAGGTCTCTGCAAATGGTATTTGGTCATGTTTGCTCTCACTGTATGGTGACATTGTCCCAAGGTGTGTTCCGTCCTCTGTGGCCCAGCCCATTTTTCCTGCAGGGTGTCTCCCAAATGCTGTGCTGTGCTGTGTCTACATTTCCTGGATGTGTGAGGGTTGCCTTTCAATATAGCCATGCTGGCTCAGCGATGTCTCCGCCTGCATCTGGGGTATCACCCTTGTAGGTCACTGAACTTGTTGATGGGGTATATTGTCCGATGTCTGGGCACTGCTGGGAGTGATAGGTACACACCCCTCCTGTGTCTGGGCACTGCTGGGAGTGATAGGCACACACCCCTCCTGTGTCTGGGCACTGCTGGGAGGACCCTGCACCCACCCCTCCTGTGTCTGGGCACTGCTGGGGGTGTTTTGCACACCCCATTCTTATAGCAGGTTCGGTGCGTACATGCACGGGTGGGGTGGGGGTTTGGTGCGTACATACACGGCTGGTGTGGTGGTTTGGTGCGTACATACACGGGTGGGCGTTTGGTGCGTACATACACGGGTGGTGGTTTGGTGCGTACATACACGGCTGGGGTGGGTGTTTGGTGCGTACATACACGGCTGGTGGTTCGGTGCGTACATACACGGCTGGGGGGGGGTTCGGGGGCGTACATACACGGCTGGTGGTTCGGTGCGTACATACACGGCTGGGGTGGGTGTTAGGTGCGTACATACACGGGTGGGGGTTCGGGGCGTACATACACGGCTGGGGGGGGTTCGGGGGCGTACATACACGGGTGGTGGTTCGGTGCGTACATACACGGCTGGGGTGGGTGTTAGGTGCGTACATACACGGGTGGGGGTTTGGTGCGTACATACACGGCTGGGGGGGGTTCGGGGGCGTACATACACGGGTGGTGGTTCGGTGCGTACATACACGGGTGGTGGTTCGGTGCGTACATACACGGCTGGGGTGGGGGTTTGGTGCGTACATACACGGGTGGGCGTTTGGTGCGTACATACACGGGTGGTGGTTTGGTGCGTACATACACGGCTGGGGTGGTGGTTTGGTGCGTACATACACGGGTGGTGGTTCGGTGCGTACATACACGGCTGGGGGGGGGTTTGGTGCGTACATACACGGGTGGTGGTTTGGTGCGTACATACACGGCTGGGGTGGTGGTTTGGTGCGTACATACACGTGTGGTGGTTCGGTGCGTACATACACGGCTGGGGGGGGGTTCGGTGCGTACATACACGGGTGGTGGTTCGGTGCGTACATACACGGCTGGGGTGGGGGTTTGGTGCGTACATACACGGCTGGTGTGGTGGTTTGGTGCGTACATACACGGGTGGTGGTTTGGTGCGTACATACACGGCTGGGGTGGGGGTTCGGTCCGTACATACACGGGTGGGGGTTCGGGGCGTACATACTCTGCTGGTGTGGTGGTTTGGTGCGTACATACACGGGTGGGCGTTTGGTGCGTACATACACGGGTGGTGGTTCGGTGCGTACATACACGGCTGGGGTGGGTGTTAGGTGCGTACATACACGGGTGGGGGTTCGGGGCGTACATACACGGCTGGGGGGGGTTCGGGGGCGTACATACACGGGTGGTGGTTCGGTGCGTACATACACGGCTGGGGTGGGTGTTAGGTGCGTACATACACGGGTGGGGGTTTGGTGCGTACATACACGGCTGGGGGGGGTTCGGGGGCGTACATACACGGGTGGTGGTTCGGTGCGTACATACACGGGTGGTGGTTCGGTGCGTACATACACGGCTGGGGTGGGGGTTTGGTGCGTACATACACGGGTGGGCGTTTGGTGCGTACATACACGGGTGGTGGTTTGGTGCGTACATACACGGCTGGGGTGGGTGTTAGGTGCGTACATACACGGGTGGGGGTTTGGTGCGTACATACACGGCTGGGGGGGGTTCGGGGGCGTACATACACGGGTGGTGGTTCGGTGCGTACATACACGGGTGGTGGTTCGGTGCGTACATACACGGCTGGGGTGGGGGTTTGGTGCGTACATACACGGCTGGTGGTTCGGTGCGTACATACACGGCTGGGGGGGGGTTCGGGGGCGTACATACACGGGTGGGCGTTTGGTGCGTACATACACGGGTGGTGGTTCGGTGCGTACATACACGGCTGGGGTGGGTGTTAGGTGCGTACATACACGGGTGGGGGTTTGGTGCGTACATACACGGCTGGGGGGGGGTTCGGGGGCGTACATACACGGCTGGTGGTTCGGTGCGTACATACACGGCTGGGGGGGGTTAGGGGGCGTACATACACGGGTGGTGGTTCGGTGCGTACATACACGGCTGGGGTGGGGGTTTGGTGCGTACATACACGGCTGGTGTGGTGGTTTGGTGCGTACATACACGGGTGGGGGTTTGGTGCGTACATACACGGCTGGGGGTTCGGGGCGTACATACCAGGGTGGGGTGGGGGTTCGGGGCGTACATGCACGGGTGGCGCTTGGGTGCGTACATACACGGGTGGGGGTTCGGGGCGTACATACCAGGGTGGGGTGGGGGTTCGGGGCGTACATACACGGGTGGCGCTTGGGTGCGTACATACACGGGTGGCGGTTCGGGGCGTACATACACGGGTGGGGGTTCGGGGCGTACATACACGAGTGGGGGTTCGGGGCGTACATGCACGGGTGGGGGTACGGGCCGTACTTCCACGGGTGGGGGTACGGTCCGTACATACCCCTGCCCACGCTCTGCGTGCCTGGGTACGGGCCGTACCCATGCCTTTGGTGTGTGGGTACGGTGCGTCCCACCATTGTTGCGGGCCGTGGGGTCCGCACCGTACACAGGCCTTGGGGGCGTGGCTACGGGTCGTACCACGCGTACCCCTACATGACCCCAGCAATGCTGGTACGAGCTGTACCAAGGCCTTTCTGACGTGGGTACGGGCCGTACCGCTATTGTTGGAGTGACGTAGGGGGACGCGTGGTACGTTCCGTACCCACGCTCTTGCGGCCTGGGTAGGGTACGTACCGGTTCGCGTGACCATCCACTTCCGTTGTGGCGGACGCTTGCGTTGCTGGCCTTGCCCCCACCCCCTGGAAGTGACCAGGCCCTGATGGTCAGGTATGTCCAGGCCATGTGTGATTTGGTACCATGTGTTGGTGTTGTGTGTCCTGCCCCTGCCCCCCCCTTTGCCCCTGGTTGTTGTGCTGACCTTCTGCGGCGTCTGCGTCGGTTCCTGTACGCCAGGTGGACTGCTAGGAGGGCAGGGATGGCACGTAGGTTCGGGTCCATGTCTGTTCGTCGCGTCCAGCTGCTCCTTGCGTGTGTCGTCCTGATTTCCCGGCAGTTTTTGGCAGCCGGTAAATATTTTCCGTGCGGGATGACGTCGGTTCGAATCGTACTTCCTGGTTCGTGAAACGTAGGCTGGATGCGTACCGACGTCACGTCGGCTCCTTTCAGGATCGGAATTGTGTTTAGTTTCTGTTCGGTCGGTGTTTTGTTCGAATCGTACGGAAATGGTGTTTCCGTATGATTCGTACTTGCATTTTCGGATGGATTTCGCACCGGGTACGAGTCGGACGGAGAAAAGGCTCCGTCCGACGGTTCGTACCCGGTTTTTACCGGATCGGAATTGGCACCTAAGCTGCTATTGAAGCAGGCCATAGTAACTATAGTATAGTCAATTGATAAGACAAGTCTAGAAAAGAAATCTGCTATGGCTCTTTGTTAAAAACACACACACTCCCAATGTGGCCTAATTAGCCTCACCATTGCAAATGCCACAATTGATAATGGCTATAAAAGTGCAAGTGCAGAATGTATAACATATATATAAATGTATATAGATTAATACGAGCAGTGCATAAAAAACAAAAGAACCATTATAAAAACAGTCATTTCATCATATTAGAACTACACAATAGAACAAAATTTAATTAAAGTGCAAGTGCTTAGGCCAGTATCTTCATAAGCAGCAGATAGAAAAAAAACCCTAGTGGGTCACGATCTATAATATAAGTGCAAAATGTGTGTAGAAATTCATAACCAATAGAACAGACAAACAACAGGGAGAGATAATGTTCAAATTCATAGTAACATATCATAGATCAGCGAAACACAGTACGCCGCATCTAGAAATCTAGCAGCATAAGAAGGGTGCAATATATATGTTGTATCAACGGCCCAATTACTAAATGAAATAAAAAATGCTACACGTGCTAATGCATCACTAAATATCTTGGGATCGATGTGTCACACCAGAGAAAAACCGTCCAAAAATCCAACAACAAACCCAATCCTAAAACCCAAAATAAACCCCAAAAGGTTAAAATCGGGTTAAAAAGCGAGCATGATGTTGGTCAAAAGGACAGTAAAACTTGGTGAATACAACATCAAATCCCCTAAAATACAGTAACCAAATCTGCGGCAACAGGAAGAGACTAAACTGGATTTATAGAAAATCATGCAAATCCCCTCCCGTGTTGAGCCCGTTTGGCATCTTAGTGTCAAGTAATACTATATAATGGGACTCAAGTTGCCTTAATCTTTTCTCCCTATTGCCACCTCTTGATAGTTTGGGCAACGCATCAACAAAAAAGTATCTCAAATCCTTTAAGTTGTTTTGGTGAACTAACTTAAAGTGGCATGCCAACGGATAACTGGCATCTGAGTTAACAATAGCACGAAGGTGCTGTAGAATGCGAGTGAATACCGGTAGTTTAGTGCTACCCACATATTTTAACTTGCACGAACACTCAAGTATGTACACTGCATGGTCCGTTCTGCAAGTAAAAAAACAGATATTCTGGTAGACTTGGAGTCAAAAGCATTAGAGAACTCAGAAGTGGTAATTCCAAACTTGCAGGCCCTACATGTACTACATTTAAAGACCCGGTACGTTTGGACAGCCAAGTGCCTACCTTCATTATTTCTGGGCTTGTTTTTACTAGAGCATCCCTCATAGAGGGTGTTCTTCTGAAAGTAATCTGAGGTAGACTAGGGGCCAATTGAGACATGGTAAGATCAGTTTGAATAATAGGCCAGTTTTTGTAAATAACCCTTCTTGTTTCTTTATCCTGACTGCAAAAGGTGGTGATTAACCGGACAGGGGCTGATTCAGAAGACATAGCGGTGTTTTTGCGTATAGTCTTATTGGATACTCTGCCAAGGTAATCAGAACGGTCCATACTGTTGGCTTTGGATAAGGCCAACTCCAAATCGTTACTCTTATAACCACGGGCTAAGAATCTGTCAAATGATTGATTCTGACAAATTACTAGATCATTCTTAGAGCTACAAATACGTCTTAAACGGAGAAATTCTCCATAAGGAATACTCTTCAAAAGGTGACGAGGATGCGAGCTGTGGGCATGCAGAATTGCAGTGCCTGCTGTCACTTTCCTATGAAGCTTGGTTTGTATCATGCTGCCTTCGATGTATAATTCTACATCTAAAAATTTAACTTTTTCTAGACTGATCTGAGCAGTGAATTCTAAGTTAAGACTATTGTTATTAACACATTTCACAAAGTTATTGGCTGATTCTAATGATCTTTTCCAGATAATGCAAATATCATCAATGAATTGCCACCATCGAACAACATGGGTATAATACAGCTCGCCGTGAGTCCGCCTGAGGACATGCTCCTCCCACCAGCCCACGTGTAAACACGCGTAACTGGGGGAAAAGCAAGCCCCCATGACCACGCCCCGCAGCTGCTGGAAAACCTCATTGTTGAACAAGAAGTAGTTGTTTTCTAAACACATTTCAATCATGTGTAATAACACATTGTTATGTTGGTAAAAAACAATGCTTCTTTTTTCCAAGTAGAATTTAACTGCATTTAGCCCATCAGTATGTCGTATACTGGTGTATAAGGAACAAATGTCCATAACAATGAACAGATAGTCATCCTGCCATCTCACTGATTGCACATTAGATAAAAAGTGTCCAGTATCCTTAATGAAAGATGGTAGTTCCTCAACAAAATCATGTAGGAAATAGTCCACGTACTTGGACATAGGTTCAAAAAGGCTCCTCTGCGCTGATATAATAGGTCTACCCGGAGTAGGAGACACTTGTTTATGTACTTTTGGGATGAAATACAGTACCGCTATGATGGGAAAATCAACTTTTAAAAAGCTGTACTCATTTTTGTTTAGTAAACCATCCCTTCTCCATTGTGCGAGTACCTTGTGAACCAAATCCTTCAGTTGCTTCATATCATTGGTCGAGGCTTTTCAATAGCATGAGGCATCGTTGAGATGACGGTATGCCTCTTGCAAATACTCAGCTTTAGGCCACAATACCGTATTGCCACCTTTGTCCGCCTTCGTTATAATTATGTCAGGATTGTCATAAAAGTGTCAATGGCATCTTTGGGCATTAGGGGGATGAATGTAGATTGTGGTCGAAAAGGACTTAATGCAGGTTGATTGCCGGAGGTGCCAAGATTGACTAGTTGGTCCTGTGTACTACAAACACCGTCATCAGTATTAGCCACAAGTGCATGAATGTTTTTTAGATTAGTAATATCGCCTACTTGTAGCTTGCTGCTCGGATTGTCCGTTTCTAATATGGTTGTAGCTTTGCTCACAGCTTTGTTCAGTTTGAAGTGCTTCAAAAGCTTGAGTTTACGGACAAATTTAAAAATATTGATTCTGGTTTGCACATATTTGAACCGATTTGGCGGACAATATGACAGACCTAAAGATAATATTCGTGTTTCTGCTGCAGTAAGATGAAAATTGGTTAAATTGATGACAGTGTTATCCATATGGGTTGATGGGTTGATTTAAGTTTTCTTCTTTGAATTGCGCCATATATTCCAACAGAAAGTCCGCTAAACGCCGCACGCCTGCTCAATATGCCGGTGCCAACCGTGGTAGCGGTAACCACAATGAAACGGAAACTGTTCAAACCCACAGGAATAAGGTGGCACACTGTCCTTGTGATACGAATATTTTAATCGCTCACCAACAACGTGTTTCAGCCACAAAACGGCCTTTGTCAAGTTGATAGAGTGTAAACAGGAAGACATTTTATGCACGAATACGTCATAGTAAACATGGAAGAGTTACTTTTTCATGTGCAAATACATTCTATACTTGTGAATTTATACTCATGATTGGCAATATGTAAAATGAAAAAAGCATATCAATACAGCTTAAAAAGTATAATAATTAATGAACTTTTCTGCTTGACCGATCTGTCTCTCTTATTTACGATAGATCTAAGCTGCACGTCCTGCTCCGTACACATTCATAGATATAGAAGAGTTGTGGAGAGATTATCGCTAATACATGCAATATTCTGATACAATTAGGCGGAATGCATTTCAATATTAATACGCCTATTCTCACGATATCAAGAAAATCAAACAAAATGTAAATGCACGATAGCATATCGCTAAATTCATTCGACATTTAGCATATGAATTGATAGCAAATCTTCATAACCATGCAGCACAAATGAAATGTTTAACCATATATTGGTTGTTGAAAAGATGTCAAAGCCCCAAATGGGCTATGAAGGTACACTATAAGGGTAAATATAAAGATAACCTCTCATGGTAAGACAAATGCCTGCAATTAAGCGCATCAGCAACAAACCATTGCTGTAGGTAATAGTTTCAAAATAATGGAACTATAATCAAGGACAAATGTCCACAGACATAACCTGACCTGAGTACGGATACAGACCTATGTGAATGTGCACCCAAGTTAAACATTTCATTTGTGCAGCATGGTTATGAAGATATCGCAACACAGTATCTTACAAACTAATACCTGTACCTGTTGATCCTTTCCTTTACTTGTATCACTTATTCACCTATATATATTTCTTTGATAGGAATGTGATTTGAACATTTCATTATTTGTGTAGAGTGTATAAATCAGGAATTCTATGTTTTTTATCCATGTCACGTAAATGATGGTGCCACGTATTTACGATCAATTTATATATGATGAATTCATCACTTCTAATTTGCTATGCCAAATGTCGAATTAATTTATCGATGTGCTATGGTGCAGTTACATTTTGTTTGATTTTCTTGATATCGTGAGAATAGGCGTATTAATATTGAAATGCATTCCGCCT
Source organism: Triturus cristatus (assembly GCF_964204655.1). Lineage (NCBI taxonomy): Eukaryota > Metazoa > Chordata > Amphibia > Caudata > Salamandridae > Triturus > Triturus cristatus. Next base: position 30,666,324 of record NC_140580.1, on the reverse strand, counting down.
AATTGTATCGGAATATTGCACGCATTAGCGATAATCTCTCCACAACTCTTCTATCTATTAATGTGTACGGAGCAGGACATGCAGCTTAGATCTATCGTAAATAATAGAGACAGATCGGTTAAGCAGAAACGTTCCTTAATTATTATATATTTTAAGCTGTATTGATCTGCTTTTTCCATTTTACATATTGCAAATCATGAGTATAAATTCACAAGTATAGAATGTATTTGCACATGAAAAAGTAACTCTTCCATTTTTACTATGACGTACTCGTGCATAAAATATAAAATGTCTTCCTGTTTACACTCTATCAACTTGACAAAGACCATTTTGCTGCTGAAACGCGTTGTTGGTGAGCGATTAAAATATTTGTATCACAAGGACAGTGTGCCACCTCATTCCTGTGGGTTTGAGCAGTTTTCGTATATATACATATCTATCTATCTATCTATCTGTCTATCTATCTATCTTTCTATCTATCTATCTATCTATCTATCTATCTATCTATCTATCTATCTATATAAAATATATATGTAAATGTTTATATAATTTTAAAAACTATAAAATAAATGAAAATTAATAGTTTATTAATTGTTTTAAAGTATATATATATATATTATTATGTGTGTTTAACTTATTTTTTAGTTAGGTTTATTTGTTATATTTGTTACAGTGTATATTAAATCTACTTTATTTTTAAATTCATTTTATTATTTAATATGTTTATTATTTATTATTTTATTTATATATAAAAAATGTATGTATTGTACTAATATATTTATAACACCAATATTTCCCCCCCCCCCGCTATTTTTGTACTTACCTATTTAAGTATAGGGAGTCGATATTTTTGCATTCTATATTTTTCATCAATATGTTTTACATCAATATTTTTTTACATGGATATTCTGTCATTGAACCGACTAGGAGCATCCTGGTGCTGCAGGTTGTGAACTGATAATTCAAGAAAAGCTAACTAAAGGAGGGAGTCTCAGGAAATCTTCCAGAGCTTTAGCTGTGTCATCAAAGATGGACAAGGCCCCCTTTAGTGGGTCAGAACTCTCTTGGGCCAGGTAAACTCTCCGCTGGTTATTTGTCTGCCTCACTGTTTACCACAGACATTCAACACTCATGTGCCAAACTAAAAGGCAGAACTACTGCACAGTACGACGACAGGCACTTGATTTGTCATATGCAGGCAACTCCTGGCCACACCTGGTAGACTCCCCTTAGCCGACGGCAGCAACTTACCATCTGGAGCAGGGAAACAGAGACATGGCGTCCCTTGAACCTTCAAACTCACCAGGAAGCAATCTATTTTAGGGATGGAGTTCAGTTTACCTGCCAGAAACGCCGATAATTTCATGGGTTCTCCGAAGTGATCACACACAAGAAATCGGGACTAGCATTTTGCAAGGTTTTAATTGAAGCCAGGCTAGTGTGACGTAACCTCAAAAGTATTGAAAGAAAATATAACAAGTTTGGCAACAACTAAAAACAACGACAATAACGAAAAAGAAAGTAAATGATATAAAAATTGGCAACATATTGTTCTATATAACTCACCTTCCTACTGAGCCTTTCGAATGAGATTTAGCACTGAATAGTCTGTCATTGAGGGGTGCTCCACACCTTAATCACATACTTGCTTGGCTACCAGTAAAATGCCAGGCACACACAAGGTCAGGCTGTCTCTGTGACAACCCAGCGTGTTACTGCCCGAGTCGTTGGAGGTGGACAACCAAGCTCCCTAGAATCCAATATGTCGTTCTCTGCCTTAGAAAGCGGAAGAGGCCACCCTATATGTTGTATTTCTCAGAGCTATTGTAAGAAAGTGTCACTGTGATTTGTGATGTAGTGTTGGAAGAATCTCGTGAGACTTCTTACCTGTAATTTCCCATATGGAAGGTCATTAGGCCTAAAGTAAAATAGTCCATCTCATATGAAAACATGATCTAAAGGCACACTATCTTCATGTATAAATCATGCAAAACATATTGTTATACAGCAGACCAAGCAGCATTCACAGTCAATTATCTCAGGTCAAAGGCCAAAAGAAGTGGTGGGCCGGTGCATAATGCGACTTTAGCAGCAATGTGTAAACACAATACACATGGTAAATAAACTAGCTGAATAAAGAAAGGTGATAAGAGCTGTTTCCATCTCCCTCGAAACGTCATGCAGTGCCTTAGAAGTCCATTTCTCATCTCTCCCTGCTGTTCATGAAGCCCTTGTTGCTAAGAGCAGGGTGAATGGCCTTCTTCTACATATAAGACCTGATTAGGATGGTGGGTGGACGTGATGGAGATGCGGACCGTCCGACATAGTGTCAGGGGTCCCACAGGCCCAATTACAATGCGACTGCCACTGTGGCGGTCGCTTTGTACATGTTTTCCATTGCACCAGGTACTGCTGGCTGCAGCACCCGCCGCTATGAAAAAAATGCCTGGTTTGCATTTCCCTGCCCAACATGACAGGCACCCCGCGGTGCCTGCCACATGGTGCTGGGAAATGTAGGGGGGCGCCCACGAAGTGCACAGCGGAAGTTCCCCTTCTCAAGGGGGGGCCCGCAACACCAAAGTGTAAAGTGGAAAGGCTGGCGGGGATGGACATGCTAATTTGACCAGCGGTACCTAACTGGCACTGCCGTCATTCTGGGCAATGCGGCTGCTCCGACAGGCGGTCCGAAAATGACCACCTGTCGGAACCTTAGCGGTCAGTCTTTTCGACCGCCACATTTCCGCCCACCATGACAATGTAGAGGGCGGAAAACCACAATACAATGGCGGAGGGCCCGCCATTGACAGGCTGTCGGTGGTCTGCCTACCACCATCGTAATCAGGCCCATAGTTCTCTCTTCACACAAGATGAATGTCTATCCTTGGTTTAATAAAGTAAAACATATTACACCCCTTATAACTTTGTAGCAAGTTTAGATGGTTTGAAATTTATTTTCTGAATTAGGTGGTGCAATCCACTTAATATAAAACTTTTTAAAATCATATTAGCAAAAACGAATAGCCTAAAAAAGTAATTCTGAAATGAACAATTGTAAAGTGAGACAGCTGCAGTCAGTGCCTACCAGCTCAATCTGCATGTTAAACACAGCCCCCATGAGACATGTTTGGTTGTGGGGAAAAATGCCCTGCTTCACAGCCACATTACCCATACAATGTTCCCATGAATAAAAATCAAATGAAAGAAAGAAGCAAAAAACGAAAAAGTAACTATCTTTGCAAACCTTTCCACAGATCCTCCACAGGTATGTGGAAATTGTAAACACTTTACAATTCTGCGTTTGCCAAAAATAAAGATGAGATCTCCACTCGTTTTTAAGAGAGCAAAACCCGGAACCAGGTGCTATTATGAGACGTATATAATTTTTTTTCACTGTGTACGACCTTGCCCATTGTTGCATAAAATTGCTCAATGAACCACATTTAGTAAAATATGGAATGCGTATTTTTTTTTTTAGTGAACTCGGTGTTTGTTATCTGCAAATGGTGTAAGCTGATGAAGTTGGCACACGCTGGCTAGCACAGAGGATCAGCTGGCAGCCAGGAGTAAATAGTCCAGGAACTCTTGGCCATCATCCCCGTGCCTGCGGGCAGCAGATCAGACATGCCCTGCTCTCGCGTTAAGCACATCATTTTTACCTCAAGATCAATGGCATGAGCAGCGCGAGCCGGTGAGCCTGATGCCATCAGCGCTCCCTGACAGGGGCTAACAGCTGATTCACGCTTAACAACAGCGCTCAATGGCTTTCAGAAGGAAGGCCTTGTCTTGTCTGCTAAGTGCAAATGGAGTGAATGGAGGCAGTGCAGAATCTGCAAGTAAAAGCACCCAAGGGCACCGGCTGTCAATGTGTAACCCAGAGCTTCATTGATAAAAGTGGGAATCCCGACCGGGCAGCAGGCCTTAGAGAACTGAGCTGGACTCAGGGAAAAATGAATGAAAAACAGTCAGTGCCAAGTGGAACAACAAACATACATACCTACATATCTCAGACAGAAAGCCGTAATTTGCTGTTAAAACAGCCAGACAATTTCCTTAGATCAAAATCAAGGCCTCAATAATTGTGTGGCCAATTTTCTCCATGCATCAAGCCATTTGGTATCCAATGAAAGCGGATTCCAAAGAGAGGTTGATAACATATATTTAGACAAAGTTGAAAAATGCGCGGTCTCATTCATGAACGTTTTGAGCATTTACAATGAATACAGGAATTCAGGAAAGCCATTCAGTGCTTAAGTTGAGCTTGCCAGTGGTGGACACCAGTACTCTTCTATCATCAAAATACGAATGAAAAAGAGAGAGATGGGAAGGCAGGATAGCTGGAGGAAGGGAAATAAAAGAAAACAGAAATGTAGGCATCATCCAGGACTCCTCGCTTTCAGTGAACTGCCGAATCAATGCCGTCACGTCCGCCTTCTTCCGCACACTCCACTTCCTTCGTGAGATCTTCAAGTGGATCCCACCGAGTCCAGGAACACTGTTACCCATGCGTTTGTCAGCAGCAGATTACAGCAACACACTGTACACCGACACCGACACCAGCCAGACGCTCCAAAAGAAACTGCAGATCATCCAGAACGCCTCTGCCAGACTTATCCTGAACATCCCACTCCGCAACCACATCACCGGCCACATGAGAGACCTTCACTGGCTACCTGTCAACAAGAGAATCACCTTCAAGCTTCTTACACATGCCTACAAAGCCCTCCACAAAGCCAGACCTGCATACCTCAAACACCACCTCTCCTTCTACACCACCACCAGACATCTCCACTACGCCCAACTGGCCCTGGCCACCGTCCCACGGATCCACAAGACTACAGTTGGAGGAAGATCCTTCTCCTACCTCGTGAAGACCTGGAACTCCCTGCCTCTGCACCTCAGGCAATCACCATCACTGCTGCAATTCAGGAAGGACCTCAAGACCTGGCTTTTTGACTGAATCACAGACCCCCCCAGCGCCTTGAGACCCTTATGAGTAAATAGTCGCGCTTAATAAGTCCTTGATTGAGTGATTTAGGGAGAAAGAAGTTATGCACAAGGGAGTAGGTATCAGAAGGTGCAGTGGCACCTGAGCCCAGGGATTTGAAGGGTTCACTGTGCTAAAAGCACAGTTGTTTTTCACAATGAAACCAGAAGGTGCAGGGCCCATTTTTCTTGTCTGCATAGTGACCAATGGCACCCTTGCTACGCCACAAGGTATAAAAAGGAGCCTGTATGACTGAGAGAAGTAGACAGGAAGTTTAGGGTGGTGAAAAAAGAGACATTAGGAGGAATCAGGACTAAGCAGCACTGGAATTCTGCATCCTCAGCTCATAAGTTAATCTTTGGGCCTCTGTCCTTTTTTTAAATTTTGTTTTTTTTAACAATTTAGGTACTGAAGTCAACCATGGCCACAATTCTCCGAATTGGGATCAGAGAACATTTACTCTCACATATAGAACACATAATTGTAAATTATCCATGAGTATGTCCGATTGTCTATAGTGCTCAGTTTAGAGTCAGGATAGGAAAAACAATGTGATGGAATCGGCGGAGGATTTATGAGCATCTACACACATTTTGCATTGTGTTTCTAACCTTGAAACACAAGTACAACTGCTCTGGAAAAAGGCAGGAGTGAATGCGCTTCTAGGGTAGGAAACGTTTCGGCATACCCACATATTTTACAGGCATATAGATGAATGGGCAAAACATATTTTTCCCAAAGATGTAAAGCAAAAAAAATATTTTGGGTCCAAATGCACAAATATGTCATTTTTATTCATGCAGTGTCCTCCCTGTGCATATCACAGTTTTCAAACCTTAGAAAAATACAGGTCCTAAATACCTTGGTAATCGTTTTATTCATTATGATCCTGTACTATGTCTGCGATCCTCAGGGGCCAATCTTGCTAAGATCCCGAGGCATAAATATAAAACTAGGGGCGGAAAAACGTTCACAGTCCTAGCAGCAAGGGCCTGGAATAATCTACCCGTAAATCTTAGACTGATTGGGTCTGAGTGCCCTTTTAGGAAACAACTGAAGACCTGGGTCTATCAGCAATCTGATACCTATGTGTTGGCAGCTATCTAGATCTTTTCATCACATATCCCTTATACGCATGCTCAGCGCCAAGATGCTCCTTCCGGAGCGAAAGTTGCGCTTTACAAATATCCAAATAACAATAACAATAACAATCTGCAGAACTAAGTTGAGTATAAGAAAAATGCACATGGAAATCTAGAAATTGCATAGATATCTCTTGGAACTCCTGGGAAGTTTTGTGAATCATCAGAAAGTTGAAAAGCTACATAACTGAATATTTATCAATTGGTCCTTGAGACTCTCAAGAAGAAGTCAGATGTGGCTCCTGGACATTCTGGCACCATTATATATTATACAACTGGGTTGTAGATGCAATGGCTGAGGCAGGTTATAGCCGTTCAGGCAACATGACCCACTTTGGAGAAGCACCTGGTGTTTCGGTTTTTGATTCCGGTTGTGTTGCTCGCACCTTTGCATTCTTTGGAACGTTTTGTTGTGCTCCCTTTTGATATCATAGGGTGGTTAGGGCAGTTCAGGTTAAGCCTTCCTTCCACAGAATCTGACCTGCTTGCTGACATTCAAGAATTATTGATCCAACTTCGAACACCCAGAGTCATCCTGGGACCCAGGGCCTGATTGACAAAGGTAAACTCAAGCTTTTGTGTAAGTTTACAATTGTTTGCTGTTTACAAAGGTATTTTACTAGTAGCATTTTCACAACTGCGGAGACTCTGCACAGAAACAGATAGGAAATTCCACAAAATTGTAAGTTTACCTTTGTCAATCAGGCCCTCTGTTTCTCTACTCTTGGAGGTGGACCTTAGTATTCAAGTCCTGTATCTGATCCTGGTTGCCTGTTGGGTAGTCACAGCCTCTCAGCTTTAAATACTCCAAAAAGCCACTCACAAAACATTGCTAAATATTTACAGAAGTATATTTTCATTTATGGTACCTTTTTATAATATTACGAGGATTCCTCAGTTTTTCCATTGCAGACTGAGGGTTCTTGTCATACGCCTTCCATGAGTTCAAGATTCAGAGGTCAGCAGGATGAGACACTTATGGTTCATTTCTTCTCTTCCTCCCTCTCCTCCCCTTTTTCCCTGAGAGAGTCCTGGAGTTCATTGCAGATCTTATTTGACTTAGAGAGGAAGGAGTGGGGCAGCCAAGTCCCTGGACTGAATTCTAGTGAAATCCTGACTTATCAGGCCATACCAACAGTTTTGAAGCAGCCTGTGGTAGAGTGATTATTGGGACCTGAGTGGACGCAGGCATTCTTTATTAGTGTATTCTAAGGTTTTTCCCTAAGTCAGTTCAAGCGATGTAAGGTATTGTTCCAAATTGGTGGCCCGAGCCTCTTCTGGCAAATATCCAAGAGGAAATTGTTCAGATGTACTTTGCATGTGTTGTTTCTAGATCACTTCTGCCATATTATGATGCATTAAAAACATTAGCAAATATCCCATTAAGGCAGAAATGTATAGAGCGTGGAGAGGACAAGTGGGTTGGCGTATGGTGTAAGTGTGGACACTGGCCATTCCTTTGTGGAATTATAGGTGTTATTCAACATAAAACGGTAGATGAAGGATTCCCTGCAATGATCAAGGAGGCAAAGTGCAATTATGTGTGACAGCAAAACCCTAATAATCATCTGTAGCCCAATTATTGAACACCTCAATCCCTACACACATAACGAGGATCCTGAATCTCCAAAAGATTTAGCAATAAGGACTACACACCGCTTTAGAAAACAAACAGTTTAGCAGAGTATAAATAATGAAACACAAACAGCTGAGTACAGAATCATAAATCTAAATTCAAATTAACAACCTCAGCAAAAGCCCCAAAAGTCGAACTCATAAAGTGTACTGACAGCAATCCAGATAGAAAATCTAAGACAAATGGACAAGGTCTCTGGAAGAAAAAGATCATCCAGAATAAAATTAAATCCCTCAAAAATCAGAGTGAGCCCATAAAAATATGAACAGAATAAACCTCATAATTCCAAGACCCAAGAGTTTTAATCACAGATCACATTTGCATGAATAGATTCTGCAAAATCAGCATGGTACGACCATTGTTAGGGTCACATTGGCAATGTAATAATGTTGACTACATAATGTACAGTCCTACCAACTCACATGGTGCCACTGTGTGACACACTGTATCGGCTCCCATCACCCGCTCACCCAGTGAGGAGCCGATATCACACGGTGGCAGGGAAAAAAAGCTGAAAACCACTCATTTTCTGAGCTGCTGACATCTATTAAGGGGTGTGAAAACACTTTAGGACATCGGCACCAGCCATAGAAAGATTTTTGTTTTTGGGGAAGGAGGCTTGGGGGCAGGGTGGGGGCAAAAGTGCCTCTTAATTCCTTCTCCGCTCCATCCAAGTCCCCACCCCTCCTCACACATTGAGATTTTGTTCAAGTTGCCAGGTATGTATTTATCAGTAACCCATTTATTAAGGTAAGACAAATCTTCCACCTACTCTCACAGCATCTGCTCTCTGGGGATGATCAGCACAAAATGAAATATTTCTCAACAATGGCTCCTAGAATTAACACCAACATGTCTTCAGCAGAATTTCGAGTGAAGTCCTTTATTTGATACTTTGGGTACATGATGGAAGATTCATTCACAATAAACGCTTCCTAACACAGTAGTCCATTTTATATTATTGGCATCATTCATTTGATGCTTTGTGGAAAGAGATGGATTTGGAGTGGGAATGAGCAGGAGCAAGATGAGCAGAACACACTAAACATCAGCCATATTAAAATGAATAGCATTTTCATACAAAAATGTGGCGTAACTCAATATAAATTACATTTTCGGGTGACTTACTAAACACATTTCAAGTGCATCATAATTAATTCATCAGTTACATCTTTATGCATCATCAAAACCCCAACATTCTGAAATACATATTTACTCAAAATTGCCACATTTACACAGTTGTACATTTTATAAACACTACTACATATGCATTTGTGTAGGTGTAACTTAAGGGTATAGGTTACGCATGATGAGGTTAGGATTCAGCGGATTACATTTATGATTTCAGTAGATGACAGTGTCGCACATATGTGTTATATATGACTGGTGTGGGTAATGCTGCAAATTGAGAGTGATTAGAGATTTATTGGGTGGGGTCAGGAGTATACAGAGGTACTAAGGTTGTGGAGTGATCGATGATGATGTGGTATGGTGATGTGGCTGATTGTTCTTTCACATTCGATGTTTGATTGTACAAAAAGGGAAAGTCCTTTAAGTGCTATGTTGGCGATTAGATTAGATCAAGCTTTAGGAGTAACACAAGACTTGAAAAGAATGTCATTCATCTCTTCCTGGAACAGAATAAGGCTAAGGGTTAAACATGGTCCTATTCGGATTGTGAAACCCTAAATCCTCTTTGTGTCATTCTCATATACTCCTGTGCAGAATTAAGGCATAGATATGATCATGAATATACCAAAGTTCTATAATGTTTTATACACAATATATATATTGATTTACAGTGGGTGGGAGTAGCCAGTAGCTTTGAATATTCTTGGCAACTTTTCCTGGGTAATGTAGTCCCAGGAGCCATATGATTGAACATTATACATTCGGCCATTAACATAATTTATTAAGAATTAATAGAAATCAAATGGAAAATATTGTACAATAAATTAAAACAATACATAGACTGATGAAGATTATAGACATGAACCATACATATAAAAACTCTTTATTCTTCACCTATTGGGAGTGGACAAATATTGATGCATTATTCTAAAACCTTACAGTTAAGAAAAGTTTAGTCCACAATTATTTTTGACGTGTTTCACATAAAAAAATTATCCACATCAAATTGTCCACTTACAGAAACATTCTTGCATACATAGGCTTTTCCTGCAGTTGACATTGTGGTTGTAAATTCCCAGATCTCTTGACTGGGGGAGAATGTCTGCATTGTCAGCATTCCGTCCATCATTTGTTTGTTGTAACGCTTTTCGCCCTAAGTAGGATGGGTATTCCCAGACGTGGGACCCGTGCTCACTACGCCACTGGAGTCAAGCTATCCTGGCTGATGACGGCTGATAGCCAGAAACCGGTCCTAGGATGCTTGATTCCGGTCCAGGGAAGACATGGCTTGGCAGTTCGGGCTGGACTGTTCCCATGAGGCACAGGGTCAAGACTGATTTGCATATGGCCATGTCTAAACTGGGGTGGCGTAGTGGGCAAAAGAACGATGGATTTAACCCAGATCTCTTGACTGGGGGAGAATGTCTGCATTGTCAGCATTCCGTCCATCATTTGTTTGTTGTAACGCTTTTCGCCCTAAGTAGGATGGGTATTCCCAGACGTGGGACCCGTGCTCACTACGCCACTGGAGTCAAGCTATCCTGGCTGATGACGGCTGATAGCCAGAAACCGGTCCTAGGATGCTTGATTCCGGTCCAGGGAAGACATGGCTTGGCAGTTCGGGCTGGACTGTTCCCATGAGGCACAGGGTCAAGACTGATTTGCATATGGCCATGTCTAAACTGGGGTGGCGTAGTGGGCAAAAGAACGATGGATTTAACCCAGATCTCTTGACTGGGGGAGAATGTCTGCATTGTCAGCATTCCGTCCATCATTTGTTTGTTGTAACCCAGCTCTAAATCTCACACATAGGAGAAATGAAGGGAGGACCAAGAAAAGGGAAATATGTTTTGACCCAATTGAGTCCAAAGTGGAATAATAGTTATACATTCTCAAGGGCTCAAGTGGCTCCCAAGCACTCAATATGTTTTATACTGAAAATATAAATATTTTTGAAGGCAGCTAAAGCTTTAAAAAATCTTTGTAACAAATCTTCTAGAAGCTCACATAAAGGTTTTTGTGCAAAAAGGCAAGATCAATTTATAACATAAATGGACCTATGGAACGCACCTTTTTATCATATCTTTATACCTCATTCCGGGTCTTGAAAGAAATTAAATAGGTACATTTAACCAGTTTGTGCCTGTAAACATCTATAATGAGACACTCGGCCATGTCTTGGCTTAATTTAGTTGTCAAATGGAATCTGAAAAAAGAAGACAACGCAATAGTATATAATTAGTCATACTGTTGAGGACATTACCTTTATCATCCTACTCAAATGAAATCAGCCTCAGGTCAATAATTCTCTGGAAGAAAATATAAATGAGATGCTCACCTAAAGCTCTCACCATCTTGGACTGGCAACATTTTAATATGTTGGTTCTTCCTCTTCCTGAGCTGCTCTTGTGACAGAGAAGGCAACATAGAGGATTCTAAAGGTATCTGAAAGGTATCCTCCTATTTATGGGTTTCTCCAGCCACTTCTTTTGCAGGGAGCATTCCATGGTGAAGCGTGATTGTCTTGGGAAAAAGAATAGCTCTGGTATGCCACTAGACAGTTCTGCAGACACAAAATACCTGATCTGCTATATAAAGGAGGGCCTACCTGCAAAAAATAACTTTCTGTCTCCTCTGTGTAAGTAGCCAAGCATGGTGAAGACAGAAGCAGAAACTCATTTTTCGTTGGTAACTTAGCTGTAGACAGGTTTATACCATTTGGGGCTAGATGTACTGTTTACTGCTTGCAAAAAGCTGGTCACAAGCTGGGACAGTATGGCCAAAATAACCTATGTACAAGTAGGTCAGTTCAGAAAACTCAGGGCATATTCTCAAGGACTTATCGCCGAGTTAGCAGCACTTTATCGCAGCCAAAGTGACCATAAATGTATCGCCCTATTCAGAAGCTGGTGCTAACAGCCGACATCACCAGTTTTCCTGCGATAGCAGCCGTAAAAAACATTGCCACAGATGACACCGGCAACTAACGCTAATTATATGCCGAGTAGGCGTCCCCGTGCAAAAATCCGCAACAACACCACTTCACAACATTCTCAACGACCAAACAGATCGGCGATAAGATCACAAAACATGCAATAAGGTGTGTTAGCAGCAGGGATTTAACACCTGCTCTTACCTGTTGTTAAGCCTGACGACAACCTGCACCATAAAAAGGGAGCCCAGGCCAGAGCCACACCTGAAGAACATGGAGATGCCATGGAGCTACTGATCATGCAGCTCGGGCCCCAAGAGGGCCACAACACCCACCTCCAACACACTGCGCAGGAACAGCTGGAGACCAAGCAAGGCTTCTACACCATAGCTGGCATCCCGCATGTGTTGGGGGCAATCGACTGCGCACATGTACACCTAGTGCCCCCTGCCGTCACCGCACATAATTACCGCAACAGGAAGCACACGCATTCCATCAATGTGCAGGCAATAGTGGACCATCTGGGACTCTTCACCAATGTCGTCGCCAACTATCCAGGCAGTGTGCATGATTCCTTCATCTTCCGACAGTCCATCATCAACCAGTGCTTTGAGGCTGGCACCTATGGGAATGCATTGCTCGTTGGTAAGTACCAAATGAACACACCACACACCTCAACTCCACAATCATGCCACTCACAACTCTGGGAATGCACACGTTACAAACTCACATACAACATGCCAAACAACATGCCCACCTACCAGACACAACAGCACAACTTACTGTGGTAACCTGGGCTAGCCATGTACACAAGCCATCAATGGCATGGCACCTCAGCCACACAATAGCAGAATGTGGGGAGAGGTGGGAACCAGGCATGTGCGAAGGAGGCAAGTGACCCATGAATGAGAATGTACAATATGCCAAATGTGGCATGGATGTGCTGGCCAGACTGCAGTATGCAGACCACAGACATGCCCATGTGTCGACATATTCTGCTGGTGTTTGGAGTGTAGTGAACAGTGGACGCAACCATGTTACCCAGGCAGTGGGGAAGATCGCGGAAATGTAGCTTGTTACGTCCCCCCTGTAAGCGTGAGTGGAGTGGGCTGGCTCGGTGTACGCCAGGCCAGCATAGGGGTGTGAATAAAAAGCCGGTAGCTCTGGGTGTGGTTCTCTTCTGGAATGGCCAACATATCTGCCAGGGCGGCGCCTCCCAGCCCGCCACGAGGCAGACGCCGTGAGCAGCAGTGCCTGCGATAATGTGCGCCTGCTGCACCCCAGGCCGCAGGTCCCCAGACCCGTCTTGGCTGCCCCTGCACAACCAGGCCACACGGCTCACCTGCCGACACCAGCATGTGTCAAAGAGGGCCCACCACGTGCCTGTGCAAGCTCCAAGCCTGAGGTCCGTTGACCTTGGCAGCCTCCTCAGACCATCACAGCCTCCGTGACACATGCCCCCAGCCCTCCTTTCTTGTTGACGTATTCCACCGGCCTACACTGCGGTCAAGTAGGTCACACATTTAGATCTGAGTCTTGATTTCCTAATGGCAGAGTTCATATCATTGTACGCAAGGAGAGGAGTAAGAGGAAGACACGGTTCAGTCTGGAGTGAAAAAGGATCCTCTCTACGGAGGTGATCGAACACTACCATCAACTGCTCTGGTGCCACTAACTCTGTGCATCGCAAGCCAATGACACATGGCTGTGGGCCCCTGCTGACCGCTGCCTCCGGCCTACACTGCGGTCAAATATGTCACACATTTGGAACTGAGTCTTGATTATGTAATGGCAGAGTACATATTTTATGGCAGAATTTAAATCACTGTACTCCCTTCGATGCGGTGCCACCAACTCTGTGCATAGCATTCCAACGACACGTGTCTGTGGGCCCTTGCTGACTACTGCCTTCGGCCTACACTGCGGTCCAGCACCGCGGGGTCTCCTGTGTACTGCCTATACTGCTGTCTAGCAGGCCTCACACTAATCTAATACAGTCCGGACCAGGCAGGACACGGCATCGTCACAGGCTGCACACACGCTCAGCTCTAGTGCTTTTTACTCCGTCAACCACAAATCATCGCCACATGCCATTTCAACGTCGTGTGTCAGAGTTCCAGGAGGAGCTGGCTGAACAGCGGTTGGTCCGCGCTGACGGTTGCCTCTGGCCTACACTGCGGTCAAATAGGTCACACATTTGGAACTGAGTCTTGATTTTTTCATGGCAGAGTTTATACCATTGAACAGGCCTCATCGCAGACTGCATCCCCTTTCAGCTCTGGTGCCACTAACTCCGTGCCCCGAAATTCATGGACACTCTCTGGTTGAACTTTGGTGGTGCCTGAGGCTATGGCCTGGGTGTTGTCTTCATCATCATGTAGCTGATACTGACTTGGTGTAAAAAATCAGTCTGTAGCATTCATTTCCTCCATATTGCCTATGTCTGCTTGGTTCTGCCCTCTGCATCATGCCCTGGAAGAACACCTTCCACTGTCCCCCGAAACCCACAGCGACATTCACCTTGGTCATCGACGAGCACCTGCTCAGCTCTCGTGGCCCTACCTCAGTGCACCGCAAGTCACCGTCCTGAGGCGGTGTGCCTGTACCGGCCGCAGTGCATCCGGGGCCACTAACTCTGTGCAGCTCGAGTCATGGACTCTGTTTGACTGAATGTTGGATGGCCTCTGAGTCGATGGCCTGGGGGTCATCAACGCCATGTGTCTGTGAGCCCTGCGCTGACCACTGCCTCCGGCCTCAACTGCGGTCTACCAGGGCTCACACATCAAATCGAGTCCTGACCTGCCCGGACAACGCATCACCGCTGGCTGCACATGCCACCACCATCAGGACCACCTCCAATCAACAACTGCTGGAGTCAAAAGAGTCTTACAGCCAGACTATCAAAGCTGCTCACACCTGTCTTGGATGCCATCATCAGCTTGATACCCTGCTCAGCTCTTCAGGTGCTACTAACTCAGTGTACCACAGCTCATGGACCCTTTCTGATGGATTTTTGTGCTGTGGACAGCTCACGCAACAATGTCACCTCAGACAGTGGGGAAGATCTGGGACGATGATGTATAAGATGAGGCAGGTGCACTGCACTTGCTGCAGGAATATCCAGAAGGGACACAATCCTAGACAATTTCTTCAGATGAGCATGCTCAGCTATGGTGCCCCTACCTCAGTGCACTGCAACTCACGGACCCTTCCGATTGAATATTGGGTGACCTCTGTACTTGCTCCGGCTACCACCATGATGCTTTGCAGTTGTTTGTGTTATGTTGGTTTTTTATGTTTCCGCTTTAATAGTGATCACTGTTCAAGTTGTTGCCAGCACCAACCACTCCCTGAGGGATGGCTCACACTCACCCCACACCCATCCAACAAAGGCGTCACTGGTCAGGTGACCCTGGTAATAAAAAGTGGCCGGGTGCACGTGCCCGTAGCCAGTTCAACTAAATATCAAAGTGTGTCCGTGTGCTCATTATGTATGCATGATGGCCCCGGGCCCTACCACATTACGTTGTGCTGTGTACAGCGGACGCAACCATGTTACCTCAGGCAGTGGGTAAGACCTTGGACATGTAGCTTTGTCGTTCTCCCCTTTATACATAAGAGGAGTGGACTGGGCTGGCGTACGCAAGTCCAATGTAGGAGTGTGACTGATTATCCCGAGGCTCTGGGTGTGGTTCAGTACTGGAAATGTGCAAATGCGGGTGTCTCTGTCGCAGTGTGGGTGTCCGTTGGGTAGTGTAAGTGGTCCCTGATGGGAATTAGGCAGCCACGTATGTAATCTAGTTCGGCTACCATGAGGTCGTACCCCACCCGCACCTGTTCATCCACCTCCTTCTAGCAGTCTAACACCTGGCCTTGGAATGCGATGTGTGCTTCGGTGAGGTGCTGTGAGCCAGCCGTGGTGGTGGGTGCTTCCTGCTGTGTGGTCTGTGCAGGGGGTGGAGCCTCCTCGATGCAGCTGGGCTGGCCTTCTCCTGGAAGTTGGTTGCCTAAGATATCCATGAGCTGTTGTAGGGCGTCGGTGTCGAAGGTGTGGAGGTCCTCTTCATCATCACTGATGAGTTGTCTGGTCTGCTCTGCAGGAGGGGTTGATTGTCCCTCTGCAATGTGAAGGGGAGATGCATTTTAACATTGTGTTGACATGTATGTTGAAGCATTGTTCAAGTTTACATACCGACTGCATGACAATGTACATTGTGACTGTTTGGGAGGAGCTGACTATTTGATGTGGGACAGTGGACATTTGAACTACATCACGGATGTGAGGTTGTACACGTACATTTTCTTCTCACAGTTTCCTGTATGCCAGATGTGATTGGCCAGTTTCTACGCACAAGCGGAACCAGTTGTATCCTCTGTTCTGTAGTGAAAGTGTTGCACTTTGTACCACATTGTCGTCAATGTTGATTTGCTGTTATTGCTATGTGTGTGTGCTGCATTGTGGGAGAATCGCTCCTGCAGCTGTGAGTTTTCTGCACCTTATCCCTTTGAGGCGGTATTCCTTTGACTTCTGTGCTTCTACAGTGCTGAGATGTTGCAGACTTGGCTAATTTTGGCTCTTGATCATATTTCGGACTATTGGGCATGGTTTATCTGCAGATGTGTTGTTGATGTCAGTGGTTGTTTGTGCACATGGATGTGTCAGTGTGACCTGCTCCTTTACGGATATGTTACACACTCAGCCACCTCAGTTTTAGTAGATTATAAAAAGCATTTTTGTGATTGCAGACTCCTATTAAGAGCGTTTTGTATGTTCAATAAGCTTTATTGAATATATGGTACTCATAAAACATAGACCTAAATATAACAAGTTAGATAATAACCAACATATGGGTTACAAATAGGCACTGAAACATAGTAGAAAGCAGCTGTTTACATTTTAGGAATTATATAGGAGGGGGAGAAAGTAGAAAGGGGAAGAAGATATATACTCTGCAACTAAGAATCAAATACCAATAGTACTCTAAAGAACAAGAAGGGTATAATTAACAAATTTACATCTGAATAATGCACTATTAAATGTTGGAAAAGAGAAAAAAGGGCAAAGAAAAAGAAATCATGGAGATTGAAAATTTTCTGAACAATTGCGGGAAACTTGAGTAATTGAAATCTTATTCAGATAAATAGTTAACGGTAACCAAAATTCATCTCTATTTACTGGTGGATTACAATAGGAGGCAAAAGCAATATCCAATCTATGATAGTGGCATACAGTATTCTACCAAGACTTAATTGAGAGTTTGTTTGAACATTTCCAATTTGTTGTGATCTGTTGAAATGCTAAGGCTAACATCAGATCAAACAGCTCTTTTTCGTGAGATAATAAACTTACGGACTTTGATAAACTTCCCATCAAGAGAAGAACATTTGTAGGGGGGTATGTAAATTAAAAATAGTTGAAAGGTGGGACCAAATTTGTAAACAAAAAGAAGCTACTGGAGGGCATGAAAATAGGAGATGGGATAAGTGGGCCAAGAGATAGTCACAGGACCAACAAGTCTTATTATTAGTGTCGGCAAAGTTAGCTATGGAGATGAAAGTAAAAAACAGTCTATGATATAGAAAAAACATAGATTGAGTGGCGGATGCAGATCTCGAAATTCTTAATGATCTAGCCCAGATCCTGTTCCATAGATCAGTGCTCCACTCACAACCCAAATCTTTCTCCCAAGCAAGTTCCATCTTAGTCTTAGAGCACTCCGGATCGGTGGAGTAAATGTATTTATAGATTAAGGAGGCTCTTGGGAGTAACAACATAATTTTAAGGAGTGGGTCTTGTGAAGCCAAGGAATCTTCAGGAGTAAGGGAATAGAAAACACTCAGAATCACTTCCATAAGTATCGCAAATTTGTGCAAAAACAAGAGAGGACAGTTAAAAGTGTCTTGGAATTGAGGGAAAGCACAAGGAGATATACCGTCAAACAAATCTTGAACCCAGAAAAGGCCTTTAGTTCTCCAGGAATTCCAAAACAAAGGTCTGCTATTAATGGTAATGAGACGGTTATACCAAAGAGGAGAATGCAGAAAAGTATTTCTAGATATCATTTTTGGTTGATAGTGAGGCCTTAACAGTGAGCAAGTGTGTTTAAACAGTGGAAAAAATGTGAGCATAGTCTTGACAGTAAAAGTAAGAATCTCTTTAAATGAAAAAGGGGCGAATAAACAACGTTCGTCAGTAACCCGTAAAGGGGTAAACAGAGAAGTATCTGTAAGAAGTCAGTGAGAAGCTTGTTTTAGACAGAAAGCCTTGTGATATAACCAGAAGTCTAGAAAATGTACACCTCCGGCAGGCTTTGACTTTCTAAGATAAGATAGAGAAATTCTAGATTTTTTATTGTTCCACAAAAATTTGGAAAGAAGAGAATCTATTTTTTTGAAGTAGGTGAAGGGAATGTGAACCGGAATCATTGAAAAGCAATATAGTAAGATTGGAGTGATCATCATCTTGATTGAGTCACGGCGACCCCACCAGGAAAGAAAAAGAGGATTCCAGGAAGAGAGAAGTTTGGAGATGCGATTGAGAGCTTCTTTCATATTTATTTTGACTGAATCCAAAATGGAGTTAGTAAACCATATACCGAGGTATTTAATTCTAGAACTATTCCAATGAAAACCAGTTGAATCCAAGTGTTGTTTGAGGCAAAATTTGGTAATTGGTAGAATCTCCGTCTTGTCAGAGTTGATTTTATAACCTGACACCGGTGAAAAGTCTGAGAGTTCTTGTAGTAATGAGGGGGATAGAGGTTTCTGGGTTTGAGATAAAAAGTAGGATATCGTCTGCATATGCAGAAAGCTTCAAGTGGTGATCTCCATATAAGAAACCAGAAATAGAAGTATTATGACGGATATGAGATAGAAAGGGTTCAAGAGATAATATAAATAAAAGAGGAGATGGGGGGATAACCCTGTTGAAAACCACGATGGAGTGCAAAACGTTGTAAAACAAGGCCAATAACTATGGTGGACTCTGTGGGTGCTGAGTAAAGCAAAGAGATAAGAGAAATGAATTTAGGGCCACAACCATGCCATCAGAGTGCTTTAAAAAGAAAAGACCTGTCCACCCTATCAAAGGCCTTTTCTGCATCACTAGAGATTGCTGTTAAAGAATAAGATAGAGTAGATGCCTTATTCAAAACATTAAAAAATAACCAAGAATTATCAGAGGTTAATCTGCCTTTGACAAAATCACACTGTTCTAAACCTATTAAATGTGGTAGGAGAGATTCAAGACGCAATGCTAGTAATTTAGTGAACGTTTTATAATCAACATTTATCAAGGATATAAGGCGATAATTCTTGTAAAATTTAGGATCTTTGCCATCTTTATGAATAAGACATATAGAGGCTTCCAAAAAGGTGCCACTCGCCTTGCCTGTTGTACAAAAGTATTGAAAGAGTTTGAAGATTTTTGGGAGCAACAAATTTGAAAAATGTAAATAAAATTCTACAGAAAAACCATCAGGGTCAGGGGATTTATTTTGCTTTAAGGAGTTCAGAGAAGTAGAGATTTCCTGGATCGAAAGGTCCATGTCTAAGGAAGTAAAGTCAAGATCTGTAGAAGAGGTGGGAGGAACATTATTAAGACAAGTGTCAATAAGTGTGAATGTTTCAGGAGTGTATACATTTTTATAGAACTTTGTAAACTCGTCTAGAATGTCCTGGTCTTTAAAAAGATATTTCCCATCCGTTGACTGAATGGAAACTATCAGCACTCTCTCTTTTCTAGATTTGAGATAGTTAGCTAGGAGTGAACCAACTTTGTTTCGTCCACCATAATACTGGGCGCTACTCCGAAGCAAAGTAAAGGAGGCCTTATCAGTAGATATTTTGTTAAAGTCTATCTTTGCGTGGATAAGCTTCTGCAAAGTGGAATCTGATGAAGAAGTATAACATTGGTGTTCTAAATGTTTGATATTGGATAATAAAGCTTTAAGTTGATTAAGGGTTTGTTTCTTTTTTCAGGAATCAAAATCAATGATGAAGCCCTGAACAGTGGCCTTAAAACTGTCCCATACCAAGGCCGGAGAAACAGAAGGATTTTTAGTGATAGAAAAATATTCTCCAGCAGAGCAGAAATGAAGAGGAAAAAAACTGGGTCTTGCAGAGTAAAATTATTAAATCTCCACCTGGAAGATTTGGACCGGGAGAGGAGAAAATCAAAATCGATAACCACCGGAGCGTGATCCGAGATAAAAATGGGCTCGATCAACGATCAAAGAGGAAAGGTGATTCTGACCCAAGGGTTTGGAGAGGATGATGTAATCCAATTGGGATAGGGAACCGTGTGGAGGGGAGAAGAAAGAAAATTCTGTCTGATCAGGATTACATAGTCTCCAGGCGTCAACGAGATGAGTCTGCGTAAATGTACTGTGAAATTGTTTGTGAGTTTTGTGGGGAATAAAAAGTACCTGGAATTTACAGTCAATAAAGGGGTCCATGATTTGGTTACAATCACGTCCAAGTATAAAAATTCATCTTTGTGTTGAATACACTTATTTGTAACAGTAGGCCAAAAAGTGTGATCTGGTTGGGTTGGACCATAAACATTAAGTATAGTTAAAGAAATATTATTAATAAGTAGTTTGACCAAAATCCATCTTCCATCAGTATCTATGTCTTGTTATGTTATGTTAGTGCTATTTGCGTAAGAACAGAGCATTTCAACTTTTTATGTCCTAAAATAATGACACCACTCCTTTTTGTATTCGTGGGGGAAACCAATACTGAACCAAACCAATTGTATTTAAGCTTAAGAGCTACAGCCTCTGACAAGTGCGTTTCTTGTAGTAAGACTAAATCAGGATTATAGGAGGCTAAATGGGAAATAATTCTCTGCCTCTTTATGGGATTATTATAGGATTTTACATTCCATGTAACAACTCTGAATGAAAAAGAATAACATTATATATGCAACAATAAAGTTAACAATAGCAGAGGAGTATAAGAAGATTAGTATGTAAAGTAAGAATGAAGAAAAAAGTTAGAAAAAAAACTATAGGAAACAGAATGGAGAAAAGGCATAGGTAATGAGGGAGAAAAATGGATTGAGAAAAAATTGCAATATCGTCAAGAAAAAAAAAGGTAAAGCATCACTGAAAAGGAAGAAGGAAAGGGGAAAGAAAAAAAGAAACAAGGAAAGACAGTACATGTCAGAGATGTGACGACTGTAAAACATACCTTCACCGGGGAACAAGAGGAAAAATGAGGAGTAGCAACGGACAAGCAAAGACAGCACACCCAACAAGGGGCAACGCACCACACCGGGATGCCATATTAACATATAGGAGCAGGAACAAAGGGCGGGTAGACATTGAATTCCACGGAACCTATACAAACAACAATAGGGAATAAAAAGTCGATTAATCAAAATAACATGCTTTGATATAATCAAAAAAGATCAAATGCAACAGCAGAAATATTAAAATAGAAGTGTGAGAGGAAGTACCAGCAATCTCCATTGAGGTTGTGGAATGTGAATGGATGAATTTCCTGTGATCCGTGGGGTCCTCAACAGAAGAAGTCTTTTTTAAGAAGGTGACTTTAAACAGGCAAGGGTGGAATAAGCCATAGCGTGCACCAAGAGAACAGAGAGTAGGCCGAAGATCTAGGAATTCCTTTCTTCGTTTAGCAGTTGCCGATGAAACATACTGAGAAATAAACAACCTTGCACCAGACTAGGAAAGCAGTTTTTTAAAGTTTAGCTGCATTCAGAACTTGTAAGAGGTCAGTGAATTCCAGAAATAAGAAAATTACTCTAAGAGGTTTGGATGGAGCAGAAGATGAAGACAGGCGCGGACCTAGTCGATGTCCGCGTTGAATGTTTAATTTGGTCGTTGTAGGTAGGTCTAAAATTTGTGGAAGAAAAGTAGTGAAGAAAGTAACAGGGTCATCACCTTCAAGGCCTTCAGGAAGGCCATATAAGCAGAGGTTATTGCATTGATTTCTGTTTTCAAGGTCCTCAGATGATTTCCTTAGTTGCACCACTTCTTACTCCAAGCGAGAAATTCTGGACGATGAGTCCTGTACCTCACTAATTTGTTGCTCCACTGAAAATAAACGTGAATCCATATCTGACCACTTGTTATCCAAAGTCTGGAAATGGAAATTGGTATCCTCAACAAACAGTCTAAGCACATGTATCTCCTCCAAAACAAAGTCCAAGGAAACAGGGGACAAAGACTTAGGAGGAGAAGGCGGATCCTGCTTAATTCTTTTGAGTGAGAGGACACTGACTGCGCCATTTCCTCAGATGGCTGTGAGGAATTAATTAAGGAAATATTCTGTGTAGAGCAAGAGGCTGGTTTGTTGGGAGGATGACCTTTGGTAGAATGTAATATGTTCTTGCTCCTGCCCATGGGCCAGCATCGAGAGTTACTTATGTGATGAAAAATATTAGCGTGAAGCAGCACACATGTAGCAGAATCCCAATAAGCAAATGTTTCTCCCAGCAGAAAAAATATCATTCAGTAACAAGAAAAAATTATGAGAAAGTACATAAAAATTGCGAAAAACAGCATTCCTGAATACAGCAGGGTGCTTCTGAGGGGAAAATGCACCGGCTGGAATACAAAATGGCGGCTGCTCTATGGCTGAATGATTCACCTGTAATAATATTGTCCATCAAGGAAGAAATGGCACATTGAAGTCATCCTCCTGAAGAGCAGGCACTCCAATGTCTGGAAATACCTGCAAACAGCCAAAACCAATGTTGAAATCACTGAAATCACACCTGACGCGATGCGGAGCTCCGCAGCTAGGCAGCCATCTTGGGTCGAAACGCGCGCTGTCCTCATTAAGAGCTTTTTTGACCACACAATGCTTTGTTGAATGTAGGGAGGTTGCCTTGTATGGCTACAGATGTAAATGTATGAAAATGTTGGCAATCATTTGACATCTTGCTGTTCCAAGAAACCTGGTGTCAATCAGCCTTTGCGATGATTGGATTTAAGTATCAATTGAAAGCAAACCGACAGTTTGAGAGAGGACATCTAAAAGGAGGGCTGCCAAGATAAATGGCTGCAAGCCTTCTTCTAGACATCACTCTATTGAAAATTGACGTACCATGGTTGCTGGAGATTCTAATACAAAACTGGGAACCAGCTCAGGCTAAAAATACATTTTTGTTGTTAAACATTTATGTAAATAAACAAACCAGAGAACACTATTTAAAAAGATTGGGAGAAATCATCAGTGACCTCAAAACAGTCTATTCAGCAGCTCAATGGCTTTTAACTGGTGATTTGATTATAAATGTAATGTATGGAACTGAAGAGTCAGAGCTAGTACACCTTCAAAATAACTGTGGGACATACCCTGCTTAGAAAAGAGCATAATTAACTGTGACAAGTTGGATGAATCCTTCCTCTGTCTTTTTCTCACATCTGGGCTAAGAGTTCTTAATGGTTGTTTCGAAGCTGAGTTGAGAATAGGATGCATTGCATTTCAAACAGATCTACCAGTCAACAAGAATGGGGTTACATTCTAAATATCCATTAGAACAATCCAACAAAATGGTTTCGCAACTCAATTATTTATTAGAATGCTCACCTCCATAGAGAGATTAACCTCAAAATGCCCAAGCCCATCTACTACAAGAAGTTTTAAACTCGCTGAGCCAACTCAGAGAAACAAATGGGTGTTTAATTGCATTGGCCTGGAAAAAGGAAAATAAAAAGAGAACCGATGTTATTAAAAAATCAAACCTATTTGCAAAATGGTTTAAGACAAAAAAGCTGGTGGAGAGCAAAAACAACCTGCCAAAACCAAACGTGGACATCTTTGTTTCAAATTTGAAAAAATATCCACGTAAGGATTTCAGGAAATTCATAAGTTAACCTTTGGGTATTCAAGAGCCAATAACACAAACATTAGCAAGCTAGTTTGGATCAATAACATAGCCATGTTTGGTACTTTGCCCTTGACTGATTTATCTATACAGTCTAATTATCATGACTATGACTCAAATAAGCTTACTTACAGGCAATTATGTCATATAATAAACAAAACAAAACTAGATGGTGCCCCAGGCCCAAATTGGCTTCTATACTATTCACATCAGACGTCAACCTTTAGTCCCAGGTCCTTACTCCCTTGTATTTTCAGTGTTTATCAACAAATCAGATCCTCAAGTCTGGGAGAGAAACTATTCTGCATCCAATTTATAAAAAAATGGATCCCTGGTGAAGCCTGTGAACTATAGGCTGATCACCCTATTGGATGTATAAGCTAAGGTCTTCTCAAGCTTACTCCTTTAAAACCTGGAAGAATGGACAGAACAAACAAGCCTGTTCCCAGCAAACCAAACGGGTTGCCAGTGGAAAAGGAGCACCCTCGCGAATCTCCTTTCCTTGTTGATTATAAGTGAAGTAAGTTAATATAAAAAAGCACCCTTTATGTCTGTTTTGTGGACTTATAATCCCCCCCGGATAAATTATCGAGGCAGTGCTCATGGTTAAAATTGAACCAGTGGGGTAATCCTCTGAAATCTTGCATGCAATTGAATTACTGTACTCCAGTACCTGGGGGAGCATTATGCTGGGAGAAAGAAAAGTAACAACATGGATAATACCTAGAAAGGATGGTTTAAAATAAGGATGTCCAGCCATGAGGCCACTGCTATGCTGCCAATTATAATAACAACCCAACTACTAACCATCACACTCCTACAAGTGTGACAATTTGGTTTTTTTCAGGCCCCCAAAGCTATAAGAAGGGCTTGGATGGTAGGTATATTGAATTAATAATGAACTGTTGCTGTGGTCATCTCTAAATTAGCCAGACAGCGCTACCTTGTGGCAGACTGTCACAAGCGCCAGTGTTAACAATTAAGTGCCGGTACCGAGCACCGAAAGCCACCGGCTCAAATTTAGTAGATTCATGTGACCTCCGCATCCCAGGGTCAGGGAGCTGGTGCATCACCAGTGCCAAGGCCCAGGCAGGCAGAGGACAGGCCTTAGGCTGTAACCAATGTATTGAGGCAGGAGCTAGGACCTACTTTAAATTAAAAACAAAAGTGTCTATGTGTTTTCGTTTGTGCTGTGCTAAGACCTCTCATATATGACTGAAAAAAGAGCTCCACTATGCATTCGGTTTTATATGCTTTATGTGATTAGAAAAAACAATAACATGCTGTTTTTAGTCATTCATAGGACATTTTGTAGAATGGTGCTTGTTCTTCTACCGAGGTACCTGACGGCAACAACAGTCAACCAGCAATTAACTTGCTGTGTGATTGCTGCTGCAGGTCGTTTCATTTCATTGAATCAATCCAGCGGGCTTAAGGCATGTGTGTAGTTAGCGGAGACAAGACAGAGTTTTGTCTAAAAAGGAAAATCAGGTTACAAGAGCGCTCACTGTTGAGTCAGCTCAGCAGAAGGACGATGAGAAGCAGCCAGGAGGACGCAACAACAGGACCCATGAACTGCAGCACTCCTTCACTTGGGAAAATGAATGTGACAGTCAAAAGTAAAAGCTGCTGGAATCAGGGCCGGACTGGTCATAGCACTAGGCTTTTCCCCAGTGGGCCGGCAGGGTGGGGGCTGGTTTTGGGCTCCTTGGGGCCGGTTTTGTTACTGGGGGCCGGCAATATCTGACCCCTGTAACAAAACCGGCCGAATCCAGCCCTAGCAAACAGCTCGGCCGCACCCTCTGCATTCCCTCCCTCCCGGGGGGCAGGCCGAGCAGTTTGCCATGGCCGGTTTCGGTTCCCAGTCCGGCCCTGGCCGGAATCTGCCCCTCAGTAAGCATCAGTCATCGAAATCCAACCAGGCAGTGGAGGAGGCAGAGCCTGCTTTTCCATGGTGGACACCCACTCTGGTCGTCCCCCTGGGTCTGCCATTCCCTTGGCCTATTACATGAAAGGAGCTCAGCTGACCCCTCCCTGTCCCAGAGCAGTAAGCGCTACAAATCAAAACATGCGCATCATTGATAAAACAGGGAGTGCCTACTACAGTGAGTTTACTGCCCCGTTTTATGCCTTCAGGACTAGGATCACCCCTGCCCGGCACGTGCTCAGGAGCATCCCACTCTTTGTCCACCCCAAAACAAAAATCTAGACTTCTCCCATGATGGAAGACTGATGCCCGTCACGCCCTTTAACACCAGCTGCCCCTGTGTGTGGTGCTTTTTAGTAGCAACAAGGAGCTGACCTTAGTTAGGACAATCTTGAGCTTTCAAGGGAACTCTTCTTTTCCTGGTAAACCAAGGAGTCTCCTGGCTCAGGGAGGAGGGGGGGATGACTCATCCTCAAATAGTATGGACTGTGAAGAGGAAAATAGAATAAGTGGTAATCAATAAGTCATGCTGCCGTTTAAGAGACATGTTTATTTCCCTCTTGTGCTCTCTTTCAGCCTTCAATGCTCTCTCTCATCCATTCCTCTGCCTTGCCTTTGCCGATTTACTCCAGATTCGCATCTCACAGACTCTGTTGTCAAAGTGCAACTTGAAATCAAGAAAATCTAGACCAGAGACGGGAATTATTAGGGAAAAAGGAATAGCCAAAGTACTTGCTATCAGGGGACAGAGGTGTGGAGAGAGTTTTCTTATACTGGGGAGCAGAGGCGCAACTAGAGCCAAATTTCGGGGGGGGCTAAGAAAAAATTTCGGGGGGGGGGGCTGAATCTTTTAAGCCATAGGCAGAGTGGAGCTGCAGGGGCTCTTAGAAGGGGTGAAACAACAGCGAGGCCTCATTAACATGCAAATGGTCTTTTAAAGACCTGTGAAGTGCTCGGGTGCGGCTGTGTTCGCACCGCGAAGGTGTCTCATCCCGGGCTGCCACACGCGACGGGGGGGGGGGGCTGAAGCCCCGTGAGTCCAATGGGTGTTGCGCGCCTGCTGGGGAGTATGGTTAGTACACACTCAGTCTCTGCTACCTGTCTGACCTACCTGCCAAGTGAGCAGGAGTTCTATCTTGGAGCTCATCTTTCTGAAGCCCAGTGCACCTTACATTTCTGGCTCTACATTTATTGGTGAAGTCCTCCCAATCATGGTCTTCAGTAGAGACTACTCTCCCAACTTGTGTCAGCCATCTTCCGAATGGTCTCCTACCAATGGTGTCGTTAGTGTGGAACAACATTATTGTCTATTAAATCATAGGTACGTGAGACACACATCCTGAACTGAATTTCTTCAGGCGTTCTCAGACTTTACACTGAAATAAAATGAGGCACAGTGACGTTGTCATGAAGCTGAGATTTGAACCAAATTTCCCAGTTACTCATTATGCACTTCTGCACTGGACTCCTCCTCTGCCCCTTTACTGCTGAAGGACAAAGAATAAAGGACAAAAGGCCAGATGTCATAAGAGTCCATTTGCAAACAGTGGTTTCAAATTCAACACTGACTATTTGCAAACAGACACTGAATTTGTGAAACAATCTATGTACTCAATAGTTCCATTTGCAGAGTGGCCTGACAAATTGTATTTGTTATTAATTAGGCAGGTCGCAATTTGCGATTCCCTGTGATTAGCTACAATCCCAGGGATGGCGGCTTGCAAAAGGAACATGTGCTGCTTTAAAAAAATAAACGTTTTCCTTTTGGCAAGGCATCAGGAAGAGGCTGTTTGGAGGCTCTCAAAACAATTCCCAAAGGGAAAGTGGTGCCACTGTGCCAAATGGGCTCCTTCCCCTTCAAGGATCAGTTACTATCTCCTTTGAGGTGTCAGTAACTGTTCAATGGTTTACAAACAAAAGTTTAGTTGCAAACCATTGATACATTGCATAACGAATCACAATTTGAAAGCAACCCCACCATTGTGCAAGTGTCAGTGTTTGCAATCACAAAATCCTTTTGTACATCTGGCCAATAGGTTAGGGTTTAATTATTTCAGTACCTAAATTACTACACTATGTTAATTAAATACAAGTGTCACGTGGTAATTCAATTTTACTCTACATAGTATAAAAGTAAAGGGAGGGAGAAGACTATTTTTATGTTCATATCACTGCTTTCTCCTTACTTAAGAAACAAGAGAGATTCAGTACCTCAAAGACAACTTCCCACAGGTCTTAACTGAGACACATGCAAATTGCTGGAAGGCACTCTTTTAGATATTGTTTAAGACTGGACCTGTTCACCCTCTTACACCCAAGACAAAGAAGTGGAGTCCAAGGGTCATAAGGATGACCTCCTGTTAAAGCAACAAGGACAAAACAAGCTACAAGAGGCTTTTCCTCCAGCTTTACAACTGACCAGTTCCAATTTGACCTGCCCTGGACCACGCAGGTGGTTTCTGCTGAAATGAGTCTTGACCCCAAGTGTTGTTCCTTAGGTCCTGGACCAGGGCAAACCTGCAAAGCTGATCATACGAAGGTGCGTTACTACTGTGCTGAAGATTCGAATTTCTCCCACTCTGAGCTTTTACAGAGCATCATGTCTGATACAGGGGGCCTCGCAAAGAAGTTACCCAGCCTCACACTACCCTGTTTGGCTACAAACTATAGCCTTGCCCCAGCAGAATAATCTGAGCTCTCAAAATGGCACTCAGTCCTAAAGTAGAGTAGAAATCATCAATAGAGAAAGGTGCCAAAAGTACTTGGTTGCTGAGGGACCTTCTCTGCGTGAAAGATTCAAATTTTTTCCACTCAGAATTTTCCTGTCAAAAATCAGAAACTTCACCGAGACCTCGTCTAGTGGCTATCCAATGACGTGAAGCCCTCCTTGGCTGCAGCCTGCTGCCTTTCCGTGCTGAGAATTTTAGACTTCCATTTCAGAGACTAAGGGACTGATTACAAGTTTGGCGGCCTTGCAGCGGGCCGCCATGCCGGCGCCTCGCTACTAGATCACCAAACCCGTAATCAGACCACCAGCTGGATTTCTACTGTAATCCAGGCCGGGCGGTCCTGCTGCAGAGGTCCCAAGTATATAATGCGCATAGGTATGCCTTAGTCATGCACGGATGTGAGAACTCCGCAGCTTGTTCCTGCACGGAAATGAATGCACAATGTTGTGCATTTCTTTTTGTGCAGTAACAAGGGGTGCAAAAATACAGGGGGCTCAACATGTGCTCCTCCTTGCATGCACCCCCATGCACAGGGCCCCCTGAGTTTTCTCACTGCCACTTTTTTCATGGGTGGCTCGGTGCCATGAAAAGGAGGGCAGTGGGGAAACTCGTAATATGCCTAGCGGTGCCACTGCGGCACTGCCAGCATATAGCAGCCTCAGACCACTGTGCCAATGCCACGGGATCAAGGATCATGGCGGTTGCAGCAGTCCAGTGGCGGTCCAACCACCGTACTCATAATACAGCGGATAGACTGTCAGTCTGAGTGTCCACGGCTATGGCGGTTGAATGGACTGCCATAGTCGTAATTAGGCCCGGAGTCCGAAGGTAAAACTTCTGACCGGGTTGAACCTGGTTTCGATTTCCGACCCGCTCTCCATCGTGGTTGGCCTGAACTCATGTCGCTGGTACCTGTCAAGTGCACCTAGATTACTGTGGTTGGTGCTTATTGTTTTTAGCACTATATTGAGCATTAAACTTTAAAAAATCATATCTCTGGGTCCCCTTATGGAATGTTGGCAATATGGTGTAATGTTATTTATTGAAATGTACTATTTTTCTAATTTGTATTGGAATTTTACTTGTGTTGTTTTTTTAACTTTATTACTGTTTTCTATGTATTCCATAAATACTTTACGTGTTGCCTCTAAGTTAAGCCTCTCTACTCTCTGTCATAGGTACCAGGGTGCTGAGCTCAGGTTAATTTAGTGGCTTTAGTGATTCACCCGAACAAGGCTTGTGGCTATGACTTGAGGTGGGCACCTACCTCCTCAACTAATACTCTAATTTCTTACACTGATTCATTTCATTTTTCGGTTTTCCCCCATGATATACTGTATTTACCTTCTAGATCATTATTTTGCACTGCACATAGCCATCAACCATGTGCAGTAAGGGTCGGCCTCATGGTCCAGTAGGGCCTTCACTTAACCATAGTTTTGAATCTTTTACTTATTTTAAATTGAAAATCACATTTTTTAATTTTTTATCTTTTCTATTGAAATTCCTAATTATTCTAAAAATCATGATTTTAACAAAACTGCTGGCCCTTTAATTGTGATTTTTCTTGATATTACTGCGGCATATCCTTCTGCTAAGGTCTTAACGCAAACAGTGAATGCGAGTACCTTAGGAATCCCTGAGGAAGTCGCAAGTGAACAAGGTACTCATAACAGTAATTCATACTCTTTTAGTAATTTCGTCTTATATATTGCGCTTTTATTATTGGTAATTCATCTGTTCAGTTTTTCACATCGTGATATTCAAGTGCATACTTTACAAATCAACAAGTATTTGTGTCAGTCCCAAGAATTTCTAAACTGACCGCCCCTTTGTCTGGGGACGTTTTAATCAAATACCGCAGTAAATGATGCTGCATGAATAAAAATAAGCAAATTCTGACAGACAGTGATAATGATTACCAAGAGAGAGAAAAATTGGGGATAATAAATTAATCGCTTAATAAAAGTACCACTATCTATAGGGAACAAGTTCATTCAGTAAAGCTCGGTGTAGCATAGCAGGTGGTATGACTACATGTCCAGTGCTGGCCAATTTACTTAGTTGACCTTTTTGGGTTACATTTTTGTTTATTGAGAAAAACGTCTGGCAAGAATGGCGTTTGCGAATCTTTTCTGTTCATGGCAGGCCTTCTGATGCCATACTCTCTGGCTTTAGTCTTGTCTTCAAATTGCCGTGGGCCCAGCAGGAAAACAAACCAATAAGTCTGGCTTTTGCTGTTGCAATGGTTGTTAGAAATGGGATTTTTAGTAGGCTAGGGCGTGGGCCAAAGCCAGGCAAAAACCACCACTCTAGTCAGGATAAGGGAGTTACACATCTAAAATAACCCCTGCTCACCCCCTTGGCAGCTTGGCACGAGCAGCCAGGCTTATCTTAGAGGCAGTGTGTAGAGCATTTGCACATGACCGACAGCAATACAGTGTACGCACTACAAAAGGACACCATGCCAGTTTAGAAAAATATCCAATATTTTTATATAATTAAAACAAGACCAAAAACTGTAAAAATACACAATACTATACTTAAAAGTTGACAGTTCAAAAATACGTTGAACAAAAAGAGTTCCTTGTGTGGATAGCTCCGTCCGGGCTTCCACGGCGTCGTGAACACACAAATCCAAAAGGAGTTCTGGCTGACCGCGGGGTCACAGGCCAGCTACGGTGTCGGGAAGACACGCAAACAGTATCTTTCAGAGATGCAGGGCGATGGGGCCCTTGAAGTCACTCGCGTTGCAGGTCGAGCTCCTTACGGATGGGATCAGGAGCGCTGGCGCCAACAGGCGCCGGGTGCTGTGGTGCGAAGGGCAGCGGTGCGTGCCCCCAGGTCGCGGTGCGAGCAGCGGCTCGTTGACAACGTCAGATGGCGTTGTCGGTGAGACCAGAGTCGCGGTGTGAGATGGAGGCGGTGCTCGTCACGGTGCAGGCAGGTCATGGTGCAAGCAGTGGCGTCGTCGTTGCTGAAGCGCTGTCGTCGGCTGACGAGCGGGAGTCGATGGCACTGGCGTCGGTGGGCCAAGGCTACGGTGTGGAATGAGGGCGGTGCGTTGTGTAACTTGCGAGCGGTGCCCCCGAACCACGGTGGAAGCAGCGGCGGCGATCTCGGCGGGAAGTGGCGGCGTCAGGGAAGCCACGACATCGTCGTGTAGCGAGGCGGTGCAGACTGCGGTGCCCACAGGTCGCGGTGCGAGCAGCGGCTAGGTGATGGCGTCAGCAGGCGTCGTTGGTGAGACCAGGTCGTGGTGCAGCATTACCGCGGTGCCAAAGCTTCGGCGCGACGCAAGGCGGTGCGGAATGCGGTGCCCACAGGTCACGGTGCGAGCAGCGGCTTGGTGATGGCATCAGCATCGTCGTCGGTGAGACCAGGGTCGCGGTGCAGCTTTGTGGCGCTGCCCTCTGCGGTGCCTTCAGGAAACGGGGT
Source organism: Triturus cristatus (assembly GCF_964204655.1). Lineage (NCBI taxonomy): Eukaryota > Metazoa > Chordata > Amphibia > Caudata > Salamandridae > Triturus > Triturus cristatus. The sequence goes on along the minus strand of NC_140580.1, from coordinate 30,634,542 downwards.
CGGCAGGGTCGTCGTAGGCGTGGTGGTGGTGGTGTTCTTCGGGTTGCAGTACGGAACACACAGTCCCCAGTGCTGCAGGTCGAAGAACCTGGAGTCTTTGATGTTCCTGAGACTCCGTGAACAGGGGGCAAGCTCTACTTAAAGCCCTTGGACAGTCTCATCAATGCGGTTGCAGAAAGTCCTGTCCAGGCCTTTCACTGCCCAAGGCAGAAGTAGCCACTGCAGGTCGGCCCAGCAAAGCATGCAGCAAAGCAGTCGTTCCTTCTTGCAGCTTCTCCGGCTCTTCTTCTTGGCAGTCTTCTTGATCCAGATGAGTTCTACCGTTCAGGGGTCTGGGCCCCAGTATTTGTACACAAAAATCCTTTGATCTTCCAGGCAGAGGGTGTCTGTGTCCGGCCAGAACCAGTTGGGCTTTCTCTGGCGTAAATTCCTGGCAGGAGGTGGAGACGGCTTTGTCAGAGGCAGACCAGGCCCTTTGAGGTGCAAGGAAATCTCCTTCCTCTTCCCCCATCGCAACCCAGGTCTATTTAGCCCTTTCCTGACCTACCTAGACTATCGGGAGCCACCCTGCTTCCTAGCCATCTGTCGTCTTAAAACCAGACAGGCAATCCACATTCCAGCAGAGGCACACGGGATGACTGAGAAAAATAATACCCACTTTCTAAAAGTGGCCTTTATGAACTCAAAATGAAAAGGGCACCCTCGCTAAAGGCTGAGTTCAGGCATACCAAACTTCATTCACCTATACCTTTTTCGGGCTACGTACGTGTGTGGCACAATCCGCGCTGCAGGCCCACGAGTAGCGGTTGACTCACCAGCCCGGCACCTGCAGTGCCCTTTACTGGGGACTGACAAGTAAGTCAAACAACCAATCATAACACCATTTACTACAGGAGCACCAGCACCTTACCACTGATCAGCAGTGCGAAAAGCGCGCCGAAACATTACACCAGCAAAAACAGAGTCCAAACCGGGAGGGCAGAAAGCAAAAACTTGGGGGAAACACGCCAAAAGATGCCAAGTCTAACAATGGTTAATAGTTATTGTAATGCGAGCACATTATAAAAGGAAAAGAAACTGCAGTCATTTAAACGTGGCTGCCCTCATCTTGCAATAAAAATGATTAAACATTTACTGAGGTGGCTGCTTTACTAGTGATGTTTTTAAATAGTAAGCTTCAACTTGTGCCATGCAATTAATAATTATTATTTGTGAAAGAGACAAGAATAAATTACCATCAAACCAAGTATTCAAATTGAAGGCAGCTACAATGTTACAGTGTCCCTTAAACACTTTATTGCAGCAACTTTACAAATGAGAGGACAATAAATTACCATCTAACTGGGCACCCAAAGTGCAAGCAAAATAAAAGGCCAGCATTTAAGGGTAATATAAAAACGAATAAAATAAAGCACATTTTTAAACAGCTTTGTCACTAAAGAGAAAGCAACTGTTTTTGTGGCTGTGAATAAAGTGCATAGGCTTTGTGCAGTCACTCAAAGTTAAGGGAGCCAATGGGTAAAGTGGGCTGTCATATTGCCCCATGCAGTACGTTGCAAGGGGACATATGCAAAATCTGAATGAAAATTTACCAGGCCAAAGGGTGAAGCCCACTAACCCAAACCCTTCTCCGTATGTATATTACATATTTTTTTTGGGAAGAACTAGTCTACTCAGACCTAAAAACGTCCTCCAATATCTAGGAGAAACCTCGCAACGGATCATGGATATTTCTTTATTATTTTCCAAAGGCAATGCCGCAATTTGGTGGTTTGTTTTGTGAGGCAAACATATTCTGACATGCCCATCATGTTACCATCACAGAGTAAGCCAGCTTTTGTGTTTTTTTTTTGCTGAATGGCTCCTGTCGTTTCTAATCCTCTTAGTAGTAGGACCAGCTATGCTAAAAAAAACTCTTAGCTGCGTTACTCTAAGTGATGTCCCAAGTCTTTACCTCAACTGAATTATCCCTCAGTTCACTAAAATGTGCAATCCAAATGCTAAGAGATTGGTTGGAGACAGCATATGTCACAAATCATACTTTATTAAAGTTCCACTGCAGCCTAGGCCTTTATTACTTCATATCAAGTGTGCTTTATTACTTAGGGCCTTATTATGAGTTCAGCAGTCCATGGACTGCCATCCCGGCAGTGGTGTTCCGACGGCGGGGAGTTGTCCCGCGTAGTACGAGTTAGGCAGATTCGCTTTGCGCGTCAGTGGCGTGCTGGCACAGCCAGCACACCACTGACCACCGGGGTCACGGTCGGGGTTGGCAGCCTCTGTTGGGCGGCACAGAGGCACAACACCACTGTCTGTATTTCAAACAGCCTTCCCGACAAGCCAACCGCTAAAGGTTGGCAGAAACTAAGAATTAGGTGTGCATACTAACTCCTTTCTTGTTCTCTCTAGCAGATTTTGACTTGGATCCCTTTCTCCAGGTCCCCCCTACAAAGGAGCATCTTCACCCCAAGGAATACGCCCCGTCTTCGGCGACATACAGGTAAGTACTTTGGTACCATGTACCCATTAGCGGGACTGCCCATATATGGGTCATACTCCGGCAATGGGTAGGTGGCATTTTTCCATGTATATCATGCATATCATGCATATGTGTGCATTCGACACATATGCAGTCAGAATGTACACACAAGCATTGATATATATGGACATACATTGCCCAATGCTGCAAGACCGCTGCAGTCACACCACGGGCCCCTCGAGAAACTCATAATACGACAGTCGGAAGGCCACAGGCGCAATGGTCTCTTAGTGGTTGAGGACGTGGTCCTTTGGCGGTAAGATCAATGAACTTGTAATAAGGCCCTAAGGGCCTCATTAAGAGGTTGGTGGTAGGGGGGAAATCTACAATTTTGGGGAAAATGTCCCATTTTGCACATCTCACATTCCTCTCAACTCTTTTTGAAACAGGGAGTGGCTTGGTTTCAGATGGCAGACTCTCAACTGTGTCTGCAGCTGAAAAACCCTAACCAACAGACCATCTGCCGTAGGGCTATTGGCTGCAGTGAGTCAGAAAGCCTGCCCTGTTTCATGGATTATTCTTGCATGGTCTGCCAAAGGAGGCATGTTGGTCACGGCAGGAAAATAGCAAACATGCTAACAATGTGAAGGGTGAAAACTCCCCGGCATAGGTGACATTTTCTTTTTGTTTTTCCAGACACAATCTTAGATTTTGAAAGTTGAGTATGAAAAGCAGAAATCAATGTCAAGTGGCCACTATGCTATGACAGCGTAGAGTTTTTGCCAAAATATTCCCTGCCACATCAGCGAGGACCTTCAAAGTTGGTGAGCAGGCTGTAACCTTTTTGGCAACGGTGGGGCATCTACTGACTCAACAGTTTGGCGGCCCATTTATCATATCTAACATAGTCTTAATGATATCCTTGTTTAATGGTAGCACATCATTTCACAGGTGCCCACATATGCAAGAAACACTATTCTATCTCTATTTTTAATAACTATGCCAATCTCATCTACATATCAATAGGTGCTTGAGTGTCAACATTAGGCTGTGTGAATCCACAATACAGAGTGTTGCAAATGGGTTTACCCATTCAGTATGCCATGGTTTTTTAAAACTTTTTGATCACCTGCTTTTGGACCTTTATGGTAGGATGGTCTCACTCATTAATTTCATGATATATTTCACTGCACGTGTTTCCCGCCAGTGTCTGCCTTTTCAGATACACATGAACACCTGTCTGCACATGAGAGACTACTGTTGTGCACTACCTGTCACCTGCACACAGGTGATCTGCCTGTGGCAGTTTTCAACTGTAATTTTGACCTGTCAAAATGCCCCATTTGTCAGTCCTGAACCTCCCCTTTCAATATTAATAAGCCACCCATACTGTTCATAAAGGCAGAGTGCAGATAGTTAAAAAGAGGGAACATAGAAATTAATGTTCAACATGTTGTTACATTGAATATCCCTAAAAAACGATTTTCACTGTAGCAATGCCGGCAGCTACCAAGGGGAATCATTGGACTACAATGGTACATTTATTAAATGCAAAATTTGGATTGGTAGCAGCCAGAAACATTATTCTTACACGTTTTTGAATTTTCATTTAAAGTCCTCTTTAGTGGTGAGGTCAGATTTTAAATTATTATTTTAGAAATGCCACTTTTAGAAAGTTGGGATTTTTCTACTTCAGGTTTCTGGGAGTTTCTAGCTGCCTGGGCTGGTAATGGCTCCCCCACTGGGAAATACATATTGGAGCCAGACAGTGTACAAAAGGGCTTGGGTGTAGAGGGAATGGTCATCAAGGTCCCTTCCGTGGCGAGCTCATATGCTCTTCGTGGATGCCATTCCCCACCGAGGCAAACAATTAATGCCACAATGTGTGCAAAAAAAAAAACATAGAAAAAACTATGAAAAAAACTATGTAATGCAGTGCAGTGAAATATAAAAAGGTTATGTGAAAAGATGTTTTGGCAATATCTCTTTCCTCACACCTAGTAAAACCAAAAGGAGTTAACTCAAGTTCCCGCTATTGATTCATAGTAGAGTACTATAACTCCATATATATGGTCAACATGTTTCAGCCTAAACGGAAGTGATCCAGGCTTTCTTCAGGACCAAATCGCAGCTACTGCATATTAACCAAGCAACTTATAAACACTATGAAAGGAAGAACCATACAACCTCGCTTGGTGCGAAGCCTTCATATGCAGGATGCAATCATCACCCTGAGTGGTCAAGGCCCAAACCTCACCTCCCTGGAACCTTCCTCGGGTGTAGATGAGGCCCCGCTCTGTCCGTCGGTACCTCTGGACTCCCTCCTTCCCTGAACTCGGCGGGAGTCCAGAGGTACCGACGGACAGAGCGGGGCCTCATCTACAGCAGCGCCATAAAAGTAATATTTAAAAGTGACCCTAAGTTTCTGGGGTCATGAAATGTATGACCTCCAGATTTTTTCATCATTGTTTTCCAAACACTCCACAAGCTGGAACTTTTGTTCTACAGTCTAAGGGTGCAGGTAATTCTAGTGGTCGGTTCTATGGTTGCATAGCATGTGGCCTAAAATTGTTTGAGAAAGACTCAGACACATTTTATGTTGATTTTAAATGTTTTATTGAAAGTATATGCCTGACAGTGATTTTTAATAAACATTGCAATACTTTATTGACATTAATGATTGCATTTAAACATGGTTACTGTTTCTACTGATAAGAAGGTAGTTTTTAACATGTGGATGATTGGTCTTTTATTGTGGTGACCCTAACAAAGCCAGTTGGCTTGTCTTATATTTTTTGTTTTGACCATGACAAAGCCAGTAGGCTTTTCTTTATATTTCAATGTAGTGTCCCACTGACAATGTCAGTAGGTCTGTTTTATTTAAAGTGATACCCCCCTATATTGTGATGTTCCATTTGGTATGGGGGCGTATTGTGACTGTTGGGGATCATGAGCCCTCAGAGGTCAAATGTGATTTCAGAATGTCACTAAAGGAATTTCTATCTGTTTTATGTATATATTTGTAAATCAGCACATAGTATTTAGCAGTGTGTGTGTGTGTAATAGATGTACTTTTCCTTTTTTAAGTAAAAAGCACAGAATGGACAATCATTTATTGAGTGTTATTGTTGCATGCCAGCCAATGATGATAACTAGGCCACACCACACCTTTGAGAAGGCCTTGGACTGTTCTGCTTCGCTACCCTGGGAGAGTCAAGTGCTAAAATAGGATGCTTGGTTTGTAGCTAATTGAAATTGTGAACCTATTACTTGCAAATGCCTCACATCTTGTACAACTAATAACCCAATCTCTTACACGGAGGCTACGATATCTCTAAAACAACTGAATGGGCTGATGAACCTGTTTCAGAGGAAAGACTACATACGTGTGCTCCTTCCACACACACACACACATACACATTTATCAAGAAGTCATAAAATGCAGGGCAGCAAGTAAAGTTGCTACAATGTGTGAAATTGAGAGAGCAGAACTGCACCATGTCTACCAAGTAATACTATGAAGTGCCATTCTGCTATCTTCTGTTCTGGTATTCTTCAGGCAGCCATGTGCAACACAGACCCCCCTGCACCATAGCGCATGGGGTTCTATGTTGTCTGAGGTATAGGTTTTGTACCGTAAAGAGTCCCTTCGAGTATTAAACCAATGCTTTAAGGAACTTACCACTTTGTAATTGTTCTGTATAATGCAGCACTCATGCAAAGTGTAAAAAACAAAGCAAATTAAAGTATTTCTCCTTTTTGTGCTTGCCTCAAGGAGGCGTAAGATGTTGGTGAAAATCTGTGTCCACAATTCTATGTAGATAGTGATTTGCATAAAAACTATAGGTGATTACATGGGAATGCCGGTGCACAACCCATGGAACACCCCATTGATGCAAAGTATCACACGCAGCACCTTACACAACTTTGCTTTACTTTGGGTTACTATGCAACGCAACGCAAATCAGAATTTATGTTGGATAGTAAGTCCCAGCGGAACATTTTGTGTCAGGTTTGTTCTAGAAAAGTAATGTAAACCTGTAGGACTTGGCCTTTTTGGCTAAAGTTCCCTAAACTTTTTGCTTTCCCTCTAGACCATTTTCTTGACATAGAGTTGCCAATTTAGATGCTTTGGGTACTTTGCCACTGCTGATCAGTGTCAAAGTACAAGTGTTCCCTGTGTAAAGTGTAATGGTAATTGGTTGGCCATGATTGGTATGTTTGCCTTACTAGTAAAGTCCCTAGTGATGTGCACTGTGTGTGCCAGGGCTAGTAATGCAAAGGTGCGCGGAGAAGGGAGCTCAGGCCTGCAGTGTAGGGCCTGCGCGCAGTTTGCTAAGTTAGCATGTTGTCCTGACAAGTGCAACCACTTGTCAGGCCTTTCTTTCCCTTTTGCGTACACAGTGGGCACCGGCAGGTCCGGGTAACCCCTGGGCAGGGTGCAGTGTAAGTAAAAGGCGGGACATACACTGAGGTGTGTGCTATGTCCTGACAGTGAAAAACACTCCATTTCGTTTTTCACTGGTGAAAGGTCATCCTGCCCATAGGACAGAATGGGGGAGGCTGGGTATTGTGTTTGTTAGCCTAGTTTCCCATAAGTTTAAAATGGAGAGGTGTGTATGAACTCACAGTGTCATAACACATCTTTCTATGAAAGTGGTTTTGTCACTGTGTGTTCAGAAGCCACTATTTTAGAAAGTGGCTGAGTTTTGTGCTTTAAGCATTTCTGTGTGTCTCTGCTGAATGTGGATTGACTGTCTGGATCTGAGAGGTGAGAGGAGCTGGGGGGGGTCTTGACCCAGGGAGGGGTTGAAATGACACTAGGCTGACCGGCATCTGGAGAGTAAGGGGAGGAGAAGCCTGGGAGGTGAAGATGCCTGAGTTGCTGCTAGAAAACAATTGACCCATCTCCTGCTGAGTGATTAAGGATCCAGACCACCAGTATCAAAGGGAGAAAGGTGACACTGGGAGGGAGACACCCAGAACTGATTTAGGCAGGGGTCAGGGACCCCTGAGCACAACGAACTTCAAAGACATTTAGGGGTATAACTATGAGAGCTGAGACCCCTGAACGTTGAAATAGAAATGGGTTGAGACTGGAAAGGCAAGGACCCATTTCATGGTCAAGAGGAACCTCTGCTAAGGAAGGAACAACTGAAGAGACTGCTGCGAAGGACTGACCCTTGCTTCGTAATCTGGGGCTTGTCTGCAGTTTGCTGTTTTAACCAAGGAAGAGGCTATTGGGACTGTGCTTTGTGCGCTGGGTCCCCCTGCTTGAAGAAGACTGTGCTTTGTGCTGTGTCTTGTTACCCCAAGGGCCCGAGGTGAGCTGGCTCCCTGTTTGGAAACACAGGAACAAAAAAGTTTTCCAGCGATGCAGTGGGCTCCTCTTGTGGCAGCTTGAGGCCCTCGGAAAGTGTGCCCTGTGATCTTGGACACACGGAGGAGAAGTGAGACTCGGACGCGCTGGGTGCGTGTCGTGGTGCACAGGAGGCATTAGTGAAGAGCGCCTAGTCAACGTGTGCATCGAAGGTGAAGTGAGTCTCGGACGCGCTGGGTGCGTGTCGTGGTGCACCGCAGGCGTTGATGAAGAGCGCCTGGTCACAGTGTGCATCGGAGGTAAAGTGAGACCCGGACACGCAGGTTGCGTGTCATGATGCACCGCAGGCGTTGGTGAAGAGCGCCTGGTCAGCGTGTGCATCGGAGGTGAAGGGAGTCTCGGACGGGAAGGGTGCGTGTCGTGGTGCACAGGAGGCGTTGGTGAGGAGCGCCTGGTCAACGTGTGCATCGGAAGTGGAGTGAGTCTCGGACGAGCAGGGTGCGTGTCGGGGTGCTGGTGAAGAGCGCCTGGTCATCGAGTGCACCGGGGAAGAAGTGAGGCTCGGACACGGTGGGCGTGTTGTAGTGCGGCCAAAGGCATTGGTGAAGAGCACCTGGATATCGGAGCACCGGAGTTGGAGTAAGTCTCAGTGAAGCAGTGCGCGTGCTTTGGTGCAACCTAGGACTGTGGACGTGATCAGCTGAACATCGTGCGCACCGGAAGAAAGTGAGTCTCAGCAGCGTGGTGTACGTGTCTTGGTGCCAACTGAGACCGCAGGAAGGAGTGCCTGGTGAACGGGCACTCGGAGTCGACATGGAGTCCCATCGGCATTGTGTGTATGGCTTCGTGCCAGTGGAGACCCGGAGGGTGCTGTGGTGAAAGTGCACCCGGAGTAACATAATCTCAGACGCATGGTGTACGTGTGCCCGCGCCCGCTTGAGACCTTCCTAACAGTCGCGGCCCGGACCGGCAGCCCCGGAGGAGCTGAGCTGTCCGGCCGAGCCGCTGAGGCCCATTGAGAAAGTTCTGCATGGAAGGCCCAGTTCACTGAAGGAGGAGAGGAGAGTGGGGTTGCGCCCCCAGGTAACGTGGCTCACTACCTGGGCAGGGTGCAGGTTCGGAAGGACACTCTCTCTGCCTCTCATTCCTTCTGTCTACGTGAGCCTTTGCTTCGGCTCAGATTGGGGCCCGTACTGACGAAAGGAGTGACCGTACTGGTGGCCAGAGTGAGAAGCTGTACTTTATGTCATCGTTGATTGTGGGGGGGGGCAACTGTTATCGAAGAGGCTGATTGTCGTAATACACATTGCCAATATTGCTGCTAATGAACTGCCGGACTGTCTTATGATACCTGACATTATTTTTGCATAATAAAGTACACGATTATAGCGCTACGCATTGCATTATTTCTCCATCGCAAAGTACAGGATTTGTAGCAGCCCGCATTTCATTATCCCTTCATCGCAAAGTACATGATTGTAGTGGTGCGCATTGCATTATTTCTTCATTGCAAAGTACGTGATTGGGGTGTGACGCATTGCATTATTCCTTCATTGCGCAGTACACGATTGTAGCGGTACACATTGCATTATTTCTCCCATTGCAAGGTACCAGGGTGTATCATTACGCATTGTATTATTTCTCCTTTGCCAAGCACAGGATTGTATCGTTACGCAGGGCACTATTGTTTGCAACGTGTGTGATTCTAGCATTATTATATGTTGGTTTTTGTATTGTGTGGTCTGATCGTATATCTTTTTATATAAAGTTTAAATTTGTTTTATCAAACTCGTGTGGAGTCCATTTTTGGTGTCACCAGTGGGTTGCTGTGAGTGTGGTTGCACATACTGTACACTCGTGCCTTGGAGATAGGCCTGGCTGCTCGTGCCAAGCTACTAAGGGGGTGAGCAGGGCTATCTCAAACGGTGTCCTTACTTGGCCTAACATTGAGTGAGGAGTCCCGGGTCTCGCATTTGGTGACAGCGATGCGGGACTGGGACTCCAGGGCCAGAGTTTCATGCAAAGAAAGGTAGAGATGTCTCCATATTGATGTACCAAAGCATGGAGCACATCAGGATATAATTGGGCCTTTTACCTAGGGCTATAGGTGTCACTTTGTTGATGCCAGGGAGGACTTCAAATTAATTCAGAGTTTACTTATTGTTGGAGTACATACGCCTATTGTGTTCCAGTATTGAGTTAATTTTTAGAAGAATTTTCATATTTTAGTATTTGAAGACCAGGGCATAATGAAAACCAGGAGAGATTCATTACTATAGGCCTGTATATGTCTTAGTACTGTTTATACGAATGCATGATGCAAGTCAGTATTGAGATGCAATGTATAAGCATACTCCAAGTCTCTGCAGTGTGCAAGTCTCAGTACTCTGAAATACGATATTGACCCTAGATATATGATGGTTAGGCCTGGGCAGTTGAGGCTTTGTCTAAGTAGTGGAGAGTTGGAGCTGACCCTTTTTGCAGGGTCATGCCCAAACTTTTTACCTTCCTCCTTCTATTTTTTGCAGAATTTGTTTCTGTTGGCCTTATGACTCTGTGCACTTTCCCACTACTAACAAAGCTAAAGTACTTCTGCTCACTCCTTAAAACATGTTAGATTAGCTGTACCCAATTGGCATATTTTATTTACTTGTAAGTTCCTAGGAAAGTGGCACTACCTGCTCCCAGGGCCTGTAAATTAAATGTTACTAGTGGGCCTGCAGCACTGATTGTGGCACCCACTTACGTAGCACTTTAAACATGTTTCAGGCCTGCCATTGCAGGTTGTGTTTGTGCAGTTTTAAACTGCCAATTCGACCTGGCAAAATAAACCTTTTAAAATTCAAAAAGGGTTGCCATGTGCACACCAGTTTCCTTCGCATAATTGTTAATTCGTCGAGCTTCATGTATCGTGTTTAGTCCTTGCAGCGTGCAGCCTCAGTAACATGGCCTGCCCAAATGCCTCGTGTATATACACATATCAAAGAAGCTGGAGCAGCATTCCACTCCATCCGGGCGCACAGCTTGTAATTGTAATTGTAACAAATTCACAAAAGTACTCCGTAATTTAATCCATGTTTGCGGAATTTATTCAATATGTTCCAATCAATCAGTTTTTATCACCGAAGTTATTTCTGTCACATACAGGGCAGTCTATGTATAAAAATGTTTCTTGTGCCACAGATATGCCTATCCAGGCCTTTTTCTGGAGCATGATATTATACATAGAACAATTTCGAAAGTGGATCGCATTAACCCAATGCATTTCGAGCTCTTAGTGGCTCTTCCTCAGAGGTTCACTAAAAACGTTAAAACATTGAAACATTGGCATTAGTTTATGATTACGGGCATTTAAAGAAACAGCAAACTCTTTATCTGGCGCACATAAGCATGTTTAAATGAATGTTTGACGTTTTCCCTCTAAACGCACAGGTTTATGCTCAACTCATTGTACCCAGAGAGGCCCTCTTTGCTATTGTAAGTTTAACCTTACCCCTACTCACCAATTACCAATTTTTCAAGAGAACTAATCCCCATGATTCACCCCGTACACAAAATGAATCGTACCTTCGTGCAACATTGTCATGCTCTCCTTCAAAGCGTGTCTGCTTTCTAACGCCCACCAGTATTGAATTCCATCAAGCTGTTGCACCTATTTCAAAAGAGTGCACATGACTCCACCCCTCCCTTTCAATCAATCCCGTCACGTAGACAACCTGCATGACTACATTTCCCATCAACCACTATTAGAAACACCTAGTGTCTCTCTTTTGCTGCTGGACCTCCCCACGTCACAATCTTATGTGCCCCGCCCGCCCTCTGTTGTCAATTACACCTCAAAAACATTTTATATCAAGACATATAGCATCCGAGTTTTAAGAGCGTACATAAAACTGGTGTAATTGCGTGCTGTTTTTATACTATAGTTAACGTGCGGCGCTGTGATTGAGTACAAAAAAATAAAACTGTCCTAACCTTTTGCCAGTTCCAACCCTTCCTTTTTAATATATTTAAGTCACAACTTGGATAGGCCCTGGACAGCCCATAGGGCAGTATGCAATGTATTTAAAAAGTGGGGCATGTACTTTTACATTGTCCTGGTAGTGAAAAACTCATACATTCGTTTCTCACTATTGCAAGGCCTACCTCTTTCACAGGATAACATTGTAATTACCTTATCACATTTTATAAGTGTAATTTCCAAATGGAAAAAGTTGACCCATTCATGTTTGGTGTCTCTGGAATCACAATTTAAAAATCCTAACTTATGGTGAAGTTGGATCTTAACTTGCAATTCTGAAAATACCACTTTTAGAAACTGGTATTTTATTGCCTTAGCCATTTAGTGCATGTAGCCTTGATCTGGTCACATGACTGGGTGTAACTGACAGTTGAGCATTGTGTATTTCTCCTGGACAGGCATATACAATAGGGAGCTTAGGTATGTCTGTATGGGCCATCACTGGCAGGATGGGAGGCAAAAGCTGGGCACAGCCCCACTTGCACTTGAACAGGCAGTGTCCTGCGTCCACACAAAGGGCTGCATACCCTTCGTAGTTAGTCTGGAGCCAGGACAGGAATAGCAGGATGCCTGGTGACTTCAAAGGGATACCTCTAGAAGCTACTCCCCCACTTCAAAGGTGCAACTGGGTATACATACAGGACCTCAGACACCAACTCTTCAGTACAATTCTGGACCTGTGGATACTCTGCCAAGAAGAAGAACTGCTATGCTGCTACAAGGACTGCCTCTCTGCTGGACTGCTGCTCTAAAGAAACTGTTGCCCTCTTGCCTGGGAAAGAAGAGCTGGACATGCAAATTCATCTTGAACCCAGGATCCAAGAATGTCTGCAAGGGCTAGTTTGCTGGCATCCTGATTTGAGCCTCAGGGACATAAAAGACTCCCCAACCAGCTCCTGGACCCAGCTGCAGAGAGTTCCTGACCCAAAAGTGGTGAACTCAGGTCCTGGACCCTTGGTGCGGCCCTGCGAGCATAAATCAAACTTTTGGACGCTTCATGACTGAGAACTAGCCTCTTCGCATTGAAAATCAGCATGAGACACCCCCAGCCTGTCTCTTTGCACTGCAACATCGATCATTCGCTGAGAACCGCCAATGCAAAGCTCCAGCCCACCAGTATGCATTTGCCCAGGGTGCTCTTCGCGCCATGCAGACAACTACCCCCAACGCTCTCCTTGCTTCTCGCTAACCTCTCCCATGTGAACGGGAGTCTTGGCACAAAACTTAAGAATGTAAAATGTCAGCGAGACTCATCTGGAACTGTACCTGACTTGTGCTCCATCGCAGTTGCACTGAACTTTTTACTTTGACCCGGTCTAGTATGACCCGGTAGCTGCGGCTGGCGCTTCTAGGCACTATTTTACACATTATTCTCTAAAAATTCATAACTCTGGTTCTACTTATTGGATTTTGTTTTTTTTTGGTCTTGTTTTATTTATTATATTTTGATTCATTTTTTTAAAACTTGATGTGGGATCCTTTTTGTGTGGTGTTTTCACTGTTTTAATGTTTGACGTATTGCACAGATACTTTACACATTGCCTCTAAGTCAAAACTGACTGCTCTGTGCCAATCTGCCAGAAGGATGAGCACAGGTTAATTAAGGGTGGGTTTGTGCCTCACCCTGACAAGGATTGTGGTTGCTGCTTGACCAGGGCTCACGCCCCGTCAACGAGTAACCCTGTTTCTCACATGGAGTCTCTATCTGCCATTTGGACTGTGCAATGGACTTTTGAAAGCTGTAATTGGGCAGTGTAAGGCTGTGTTGGACAATTCAAAGAATGTAGCTGTGCCTGGACATCTGAGGCTGTGCATATGGCCATGATAGTGAAGACAATGATGGTTTACCTTGGTATGTATCTTCTTGGATAGATGTTTGATTTGAACCTGGCATGTCAATGGGACTCATGTTAGTGGTAACTAAACTATAGTCTGTGTGCTTTGGTGACTTTTTGTGAATATATATTCATCTTTCACACATTGGACGGGTTTACAAATGAGACTACTACGTGTGCTGCCATCATGGTAAAAGGTTCATATAATATTGTTTCATATGATATTAGGGTCAAAAGTTGCATGACATCGCATTTATTCATGTCAATGGAGTATCAGAGGGGGTGTGATGTCACTGATGCTGCTGCTGGCATTTTGCTGACGACGTACATGGAAACTATGAGCTAACAGTGCACTGTCAGTGTTTTTAGCTATCACCAGTCGCGGCTCGCAATTCTCGCGGGTGGGGTAGCATGGGGGTTATCGCGCAGAGGTTACTGCGAGGGGGTTTGAGGGGATAAAATAAAACTTACCTGACCAGTCATGCGCCGCCTCTGCTCCTGGACCCGGTCTGCGTTTTCCTGCTCCTGAACAGGAATAGGCATGCTCCCCCCCCCCTCCTGTAAGCCAATCACAAGGCTGCAATGTCAGCGATGTGATTCGGGCGGAGTCCTGAACAGCACCCAGCCAGGCACCTGTAGGGAGGCCATTTTCTCTATGTAGGCTGCATGCAAAAATCAGGGTACTCAGAGTGGTGCAAGCCACTCCTCCCTGACCTGCCCACCTGCCCGCCCCAACCAGGCATATCCTCCCGCCCGCCTCCAATCCGAGCATACCACTGCCTTCTGCTTCCTCGCCGTATTTAAAATACCATATTATTTTCTGCTTCTCGCACTGAGAGAAAGCAGTGGAGCGGCGCTCCTCCGCCCTAATGGAGGAGCCGCCCCTTATCACTCTTTATATAAGCATCAATACCTAAATGATGATCCCCTTCACCCAAACATGAATGACGTTTGCCAAGTTAGTGTATTTATGAATGCCATTGTCATGACAACGGACTTGGAACTAACTGGAAAATAAAGGTAATGTTGTTCGGAAGATTCAGAGCTGTGACTTGTATGTTCACATAGACTTTTTAAATCTCCCCTGATTTAAAGGAGTAATTGTGCCGATTGCCCCTTCACCCGCGTTTGTTATCAAAAGCCCGCGGTACGGGATAATGATCGCGCTCGCAGGTCTGCTAATTGAGATGCACTTCTTTTCCCGTTTTGTGTAACTGAAATATACCCTGGGAATATCTTCAAAAATGGCTCCACTTTGAGCAGTTCATGTTGTGGGAGAAATCGTGATCAAAAAAACTGGTTTTATTTTGTCCTCTTTTGCATAAATCAAAGACTTTTCACACTTTTCAGAATGTGTGACATATTAAAACACATTAATCATGCTAATGTCTGCTTTCCCAGATGGATTTAAAACAACATTTCTGCTGTTGAACGCTGTAGGCCGAATGAGCAGGGCGTATTACCAAGTTGACATTCTGTTTTGCCTGCGTCTTGTCCAAACAATAAAGAAACAGTGTGAATGTTCTAAAATAGTCCGTTACCTAATTTCCATATCCATTTAAAACACACTGATGATGCACAGCCATCAGCCTGCGTTAGTTAAAAACAGAACTAGAACATGAAACAGATTTTTTGGGCATGCTTGCTTAATCACATTGCTTTCAACGCCTCCCATAAATGGCGCCGCCTGAAGGGAAGGTGTATTTCCTCTCCTCCTTGCTTCTGCCCTCAGCTCTCCATCCCTTATGCTGTTAGCCGTTAGGTCATGTGACCACAAGGGCCTCTTCTACCCTCTGCACATACCCCTTACTGGACCATGCTGCTCAGGTAAATCCCCTTCTCTCCCACCAAAAACTCAGAACCACAACTGACCCCCGTTTTCCCAAGGCTGCCAGTTGCACAGATCACACCTGCCCCAGGTGACTCTCTGGTTGCCATCTTGGCTGGAGTAGAAGGGCAGCAGGGGATCTGATGCGGCCAATGGCGTGCTTTGCTCTTATGGACCTGCTCCTATAAAGACCCTTGTTGGTCACCTGGCGGAGACGCTGTAGCCGGACATGCGGTTTATGTTGTTGAGCTATAGACACCATGTTCTATACTCTGTTGACTTTTAGATGGACAACTTGTGGTCTGGCACTAAACCATCCAAACAGGCAGCACACAATGAGGTCCACTCACCCCAGTGCAGTATGGTACCTCCTTGGTATGCTTGCTGCCTGTGACCCTCTGGGTGAGTGGCGTGGGAGGCTCCATTCTGATACCAGGAGGAAAGAAGACTGGTGACGTTTTGCAGAGTAGGGTGGATATTCATTAACATTGTTGCAGCGTTAGAGAATATCCTGCCATGTATGCATTGCATGGATGTATACATCAGTATTTTTAAAGAACTCACTTCTGCCAGAAAGCAAATGACTATCAGTTTTAGCAATCTGCAGACCTAGGGACTATCTTGGGAGAGGGGAAGGAAGGGCTAGAGAATAAGTGGTAGAGGGTGAGCGAGCTCGGACGGATTCATCTTTCCAGACCAGCGGCAGGAGTAGTTAGGAGTTTATTGATGAGGTGCTCCTTGAAGAGGTGGGTCGTCCCTCTTGGGTCTGTAACCAATAATGGAGCGGTATAAAACACTTTATCACTTTGAATCCTTTATGCCCACCAGGATGGGGATTACAACTGTGCTGTGAACAAAGAATGACATGTCTAAGGGGCATATTATCAAGCACGGCGTTAAAATTATCGCCGCTTTAGCGGCAGAAAACTGCCGCTAAAACGGCGATAATGGGCTTGATAATATGCCGCAGAGAATTCCAATAGAAGCCCATGTTGACACCAGAACATGGGCTTCTATGGGAATTCTCTGCGGCATATTATCAAGCTCATTATCACCGCGGCAGTTTTCTGCTGCTAAAGCGGCGATAATTTTAACGCCGTTTCTTGATAATATGCCCCACAATACTTTGTAGGAATGAATTAGCTTTCATCAGCGGCGCAAAAGATGCTCTATCATTGTCATAACTCCACGCTCGTTCTGTTAAGGAGAGAATACAGGGGCATATTATCAAGGGCTTTATCTCCACTTTTTTTTTATTTTAAAAGCCAAAGAAGCGGAGATAAAAATATCGCCCTATCAACAACAGGGTGCTAACATGCAAAATCGCATGTTAGCACCCTTTTTCACTATGCTTCCCTTTGCATCTCTAATGAGATGCAAAGTGGGCGTTCCAGAGCAAAATAATAGGAGAAATGTCGCTAAGCGACATTTCTCCTATTATCAAGCTTCATGCTAACCCTGTTAAAGACAAAAAAAGCAGCGCTAACCACGGTTAACGCTGCTTTTTAACGTCTGCTAATTTTCAGATTTAGCCTTGTAATCCAATTGGAGGTGAATTACATGTCTAAATCCACCATGGGCTATCAACAATATCCCTATCCTTGCAGTTTTATCGCTGCATTACCAGCGATAACCTCCCAAAATGCCGCTATTGCTGGATTTTGTATCGCCTAGGCGGTTAGTGTTGTTAATAACAAGATAACCAGGTGATATTATCCAGCGTTAGCGGGCGTTAAAAAAATTAACGCTAAGGGCACTTAGCGTTAATTTTCCATGCTCCTTGTTAATATTCTCCCCACTTCGTAATCCTCTGATTTCTCACAAACAGGAACAGACACGTATAGCTAAGATGCCTGAGGTAACAGGTTTCTTCTGTGTTGGGAAAGTGCTTTTTGGGCAAACTCTCTGAGAGGAGTGTATGCCAGAATATTGTGTCCATAAACATTGTGTGAAATAGAATGCCCTAAATATCATTTACACAAATATTGTGCCATTGGGTGTTGGTTTTCTACTATGAACTTAAAATAGGTTTGAAGAAATACTATCCCGTTCCTCCCATGTTGATCAGACTCCATTGGCTTCCCTTGCCAGCCCGCACCACCTTCCATGGCAGCTGCATCATTTATAAAGACATCACAACCTGTCCCTGCTTATCTTGCAGACAAGCGCAACGTCTCTGGTGGTTCTAGGCACACCTGCAACCAGGACACCATCAGATTGAAGACTAAGGTGCTAAAAACAAGACCACAGCCCTTTTTCATCTAGGTAGCCAGGATGTGCAATAACATCCCGTATACATCGG
Source organism: Triturus cristatus (assembly GCF_964204655.1). Lineage (NCBI taxonomy): Eukaryota > Metazoa > Chordata > Amphibia > Caudata > Salamandridae > Triturus > Triturus cristatus. The sequence continues at coordinate 30,616,757 of NC_140580.1, read as the reverse complement.
GGCTCCCAGAATGCTGAGTTGAAGACTTTCCTATTTAAAGAACTCTACATCGCGATGCATTAACCATTCACGACCTCTCAACACTCGCTGAATTTAAGCTAGCCTTTGACCAGGTACAGTGCTCCGCTTTCTTTTGGCTGGGTTCATGCCATAGAAATAACAGATACATACATTTTTGCAAACAGCATTTAGGACAAGACATTTATGCCAGGTAATATTTTACCGCAGCATTCTGGTGTCATTCCAATCGAGAGAGTGCCATTTACAGAGTTATGGGGTCGGCCGGATCAACAGCTAACCCGAGAAAAGGTTTTTTGATTGCAAGTAGCTCTTTCTCTAGGACAGAGTACACTGATCTCAGTGGAGGTTCACTAGTGGCAGCCCAAGGCGTGGTGGTCCTTGGAGTGCACTTCTGCTGCTGCGGTCTCTCTCGCTGAGGTTTTGGATCTAGAACAAATGGTCTAGACTGAAGCATTGCTGGGGATAGGAGTTTGTATATACATTGTTCATTCTGTGCCTCCAAAGCTTCATTGGTCCTCTTAGTTTAGGAAAGGGTGCTTGCTTTTTCCGTGGCTACTTAATGGAGGGAGGAAAAAATGAGAAGCTGGTTATGAACTTTCCATAAAATAAAAAAATATAAAAATTCAGTGTGTCGCCTTAATAACCTTTGGTGGCAGGGTCAACAAGTGTCTGTTATCCATTGAGGTGCCTGTCCCAAACATGGCGAAACGCAAACAGGGGTCTGTCAGTAGAGTAGAACTCCTCCAGAAAAAGAGGCTGAGATGTTCTGAATCTGTGCAGGGAAGTCTGTTCCGTGTCCGAACAGAGAGATACATCTGTCAGCTTCGATTAAATAAGGATGCACGTTTTCACATGTAAAATGTGGCTTTTGTGCACTTGAATGCCCATTAACAGTACACGAGCGACTTAAAACTAGGGCAAAGGGAACTTGGCGAGAGTCTACTGACCTAAACTTGTCAAAGACATAAAAGTCTTCTGAAAAAATCTGTATTTTGAGTGAATGAGGGAGTAGTCCCAAACAGGGTGCTGCTAGAGGTGTTGTTCATTGGAACCATTATTTTCCTCTACTTGCGTCATACCACCCAGTCTTACTGCAAAATCACAATTCAAGACTTTTCCACCATTGTTGATGTGCCTAGAAAGGTATGCCCTGGTAACTGTGAGAGTGAGGCTGGACAGCGCACAGTGGTCTGTTGCAGAGCAGCATTTTCATCAGCAATGTTTGCACTTGACTCCTTAGCTCATTCCAGCAGTGAGCAGCCTTGTGAGTGCTATAATGCCCAAAAGTGGGTTCCCTTTGGGTGCGCCACATCTAACAAGTATCGTGTGGGCACGGAGTTGGAACTCAGTAAAAGCAAGTCGGAGCAGGGTGTTTTGGCTTCCCGGTCACGAAACAAGCATTGCCAACTACAATGGTTCTGGCGTTGGCTGACAGGTATTGGGTCTGCCATTTTGCATATGTTCTTGTAAACCTTTATTACCAAAGCATTGTAAACAATGGCGTCCCAGGTGCTTGTCTGCACACTCACAGGTGGACTTCTTTGAATGTTTCTGTTCTGCAGAAGCAATCACAGATGTCCAGTGCATGCTTATAGGTTGAAGCTCCTTCAGAAGTAGCCACCCCTCCGTCTGCATGCTTTCACATGCACTCTTTGCCATCTTAGAACCAGCTGGAAACCAATTAAAAGACGGACACACAGACATGTGCATGCGTGAAGAGCACAGTGAGAAACAGCAAAGGCTCATTACCAGTATCTGGAGAGCTGCTGGGCCATGGCAAAACAATAAAGAAGTAAATAATACAACAAAAAAAAGTCTGAAAACCAACCTCTGGCAATGAAGGATTTCATTTTTGGGCAAAAATGCATTTAGGCACAAGCAGAATGCTGTCCCTCACAGTACAGGAAGCCAGTGGCTCAAGTTGGTGGATCTTATGCCCCAAGGTCTGGGATCTGTTGGACGGAAGCAAAACATGAATTATATTTACCATTGGATATGGAGGCCTGTCTGAATGCCCTGAATGTAATTATATATATCTATAGTTCTTGTAAAGCTAAATGTTTTGCTCAACATGAGGCCTGATAAAAATGTATTCAGATATTCTACACCAGCTGAAATAATGATGAAAACAATGATGACACAAGTCAACTTTAAAATCGAGATTTAGGCATGAGAGAAGGTTGCATACAAATTGAAATTTATAACCCTACTTGATGAATAGGCTACCCTGTCAATGTTTTTAATTTGCAAATAATTTAATAACATTCTAATGCTTGAAGGAAAAATAATATAAGGAAAGAAATACATTTATTTCCAGCAAGCAAAGCTCCATAAACTTGCTACCTTGCTGCTATACTGGGTAACCATTTTGCTTTCTAAAGCGTAGGGGTTTCAGGCCTGTTGTTTAAGTGCACCTGCCCTTTCCAATTTGTTGTACCCAGGTACAGCAAAAGTTTCAACCTTATTTTATTCATGATTATGGAATTCCGAAGAGGTCCACATCAAATCACAAAATTACATTTGTATAAATAAAAATAGGATTCGAGTTTACAATTAAATACACATTGTAAAATACACCATTCCACCAAAATGTCCAACAAACATAAAAGATACAGGAAGTTCTAAAAGCTTTCATTTAACAAAGATTCCAACTGACAGCAGTATATTATACATAAAAAAAATTACAAACTGTCTTTCATGCCATCAGTGCAAAGATATGAGAATTAAAAACAATACAAATGGCTAATACATGGAAGGTAAAAGAGTACCCACTCGGGAAACGCTCTCATCCTCTACGATGGACAAACTGATACACCTTAATATAAGGTTAAAAAGTTTAAAATTATATTACAAAATATTTCATTAGGCGGAGCATAGAGTGATTGTAATACTGCTGATGCTGAGAGGAAGGATAACTGCAAACATATTGGCCTCAGCCATTTCCTCTGAAATATTAGCAAAGCAGGACAAATAAATAAAACATGGTTAATATCTTGGATACCATTTTTACACAGGTTGAAGATTGCTGATGAACCATACCATTTAGCTAGGAAGGGATTTAAAGGAAGCATGCCCTGCCTCAGCAGTAGCCAAAAATAGCACACTCCATGAGGCTGATTCCACCTTGTTTATCAAACTGGAATAGATAGCCAGATCAATAGTCAGATGGTAACCCTTTTTGAAATGCATGCCTCCCTATGCATACGGAAGCTTAAGGACCAGGTGGCCTGTTTTAGGGTGGCTTTTAATTGGTGTGGCGACAAAGCGAAAATCATAGAAGGGTCTAATTGCAGCAAATCTATCGCAATCATAAAATTTATGAATTTTCTTTTGGGCAATCTAAAATGTATTTTCATAGCCAGAACCTTAGTGTTAAATGGTCGCTCTTTGCTAGGCCCACGGCCCAACGCACTACCTCTGTGAGGCCCTGCACAAAAGCACTTCACAACCCAAATTCTAACCTTAGGGCGGCCATAGAGAGAGCTGAATTAACCAAGGCCAGGCTTCTAAGAATTCGACCTTCCATTGTATTAAAAAAGCCCCATTGTGATACATCAATCAATTCCGTGCCATATAATTAAGAGGCATGATTCTTGGCACAATAAATCTCCAATACAGGTACAAAATGTCTTCTTCCAGTGGCCTTATAAAAGGAGCCCAGATATTTAGTTTCAGTCGTTGCTTTAGACATATTATTTTCTATATGAGCTTTATCACTTAGATTTCCGCACACTATCTTCCCCAAAAAGGATATGTTTTCATAATTTCTGATTTTTGCCTACCCAAAGACCATGCAAAATTTCAATTTTTCAGCTTCCTCCTCCCATGCACACACATAATTTTACTTTTAGATTACTTGATCTTGAAGTAGTGAGCCTCAGCATATTTTGGGAGTACCTGTAGACGGCTATTTAAACCCTTTGGGGTTAAATACATTTTTTTTGTGTCGGATGCATAAAGTAGGCACACTATAGGCTTTCCCCCCAACTATTGGAGCAATACCCCCACTTTGGGCCACATGGTTAGGGAGGTCTGAAATATAAAGGGAAACAGAGGGCGGGAGTAAGATGAACCCTTGTTTGAACCCTTTTGGGGTAGGGATAGCTTGCGACAAACCCCTATGTCTACCCAATAAAACTCTCCACCAAGTGTCAGTATGGAGGGCATGAACTAACTCTAAAATGGCACCTGGCATACCAAAATTTAAAAGCGTACTCCACAGCAAAGAACAATCTACTTTATCAAATGCTGTGGAGAAGTCAATAAAAGCTGTGTATACTGTTCCCCCTCTAACTTTAAATATTTTTCATTTATGATCTTAAGGGCAGTCATATTATCAATTGTTCCAAACTTAGTCCTGAACCCAATTTGCTCCAAAGGTATGATTTTATGAGCTTTTGCCCAATCACTGATCTGGGTCAAAAGACATTTAGTAAAAACTTTTTCAGCCACACCAAGAAGGGTGATCTGATGATAATTTTCTGGTTGGTTACGATCTCCCTTCTGAAAAAGAGGAACTATGAAACCCCCCTCCAAGAGCAGGGAACTATTTTCCTTTCATAGCAACATTTAAAATATAGGCAAAGGATTTTACTCCAAATAGGACCATTTTGTTTTATAACAGAGATTGGTATTTCATCGGGTCCATCACCGCCAAAGTGTGCATTCCCCTGATTATAAGTTCTATCTCTTTTTCAGGGGGTAGTCAATACAAAGAGGAGTCTTCTTTCACTATAAAATACTTTAAAACACCCTCATTTGCTGTATAGCGACCGTGGATGAAATTGGCCCAACTAAGTTCTTCAGTAGCAGCAGGGACAGATCTAGCTCTGGTTCCACAACCTTCTACAATTAGAGTCCAGAAAATCCTTGTCCCGGCCTTTTAATACTGCTACCCAAAAGTTTTATCCAAAGTGTATCTTCCTCCTCTTTTCTTAAACAAACCTTTAACCTACTCCTCCTCCTTTTTAATAACAACACTCTGGTATATCTTTCAGGGGAATAATCAAAAAATTGTTCCCTTACCACAGTGTTTATTTCTCGATTCAACCAGAGAAGTGGACGAGTAATCCTTTTTGAACTTTCCTTTGGGTTCACTTGTTTTACTGCTTTAACTAGCTTCTGCATAAAAGTATTAAAGCTTTCTATTTCTTTTCCAGCTCAACCAGACAGCTTATTTAGAGAGGCCTCTAAGGAACCTCTTAGGCCTATCATTGCCCTATGATCCCAATGACGTTTCCCTGTCTTCTTATTAAACCTCGCAAACTGGCCATCCAACCTCCAAGGATTGACAGGAGAGGTATTCAAATTTACTGAAAAGGTTAGGAGTTTATGATCACTGAGGAGGTACAGCTCACCTGCCTTGAACAAAGTGGCCCATTAGATCTGCCAGCCATACTACCTTTAAAACCGACGTTAGGCTCTCCTATAGAAAGGAAGGAAATGGAAATGAACACATTTGAATAACTCTAAACTAAAAATAACTACAAATAGAAAAAAATTAAATACCTCATTTGGCGTCTAGTGTTTTTTTAATAAAATGTTGCACCAATTTACTAGATGGATCTAATTTCAAAACTACAGTTGAAGGATAAAACACAGTTTCATACCATTATTGGAAATTTATTTTTATCTGCTTTCCTTGGTCAATCATTATTGGTGTTTGCCATAAGGCAAGCCTCTGAAGGCAGTGAGAAGTAAGCCAGAATAATACTGCATTACCTTGTGTGTCCTCCTGACAGTTCTAATGTCTTCGATTTATCTATGTTTTGCACATATATTGATATGAAGTTCCACTTACATTGCTTTAAGGAAGATACTCTCTCCCCAAACCTTTCACTTGACATCATGGGTTTGGGTAAAAACCTCATTGCGCAATTGTAAAAAATTGGATTATTAATTGAAGTGGGTGACTACCCCTCTCAAGGAATAATAACTCGTGTTAGTGTGAGTCCTTAAAAGTCACTAAATCAACCTGAGCCCAACTCCCTTGTAGCTATGGCACAAAACAAACAGGCTTAAGTTAGGGCAATTTGTAAAGTATTTATGCAGATCCAAAACAGTGGTATAGTCAAAATTCAAATCTGTAAAAACAAACTGAGTTAGAATAATAGAGTAATATGTAATAAACAAAATAACACTACAATGACAAAAATCCAATAAGAGGAACTAGAGATATGAGTTTTTAAACTTTTAAGTAGAAATAGCCCCAAGCAACACAAAGCACTAATCCATGTCAATGATTGTGATGTACCAGGGTCTAGGCACAATTTGAGGCTGACTGCGATGGAGCATGGGTCAACAACCAGCTACATCCTGGTCAAAGATTTTTCCTTCTGACTTAAGGCCTAATTAAGATATTAGCAAATGCAATACCCCATCACAAATGTGACGGATATCCCATACACCTTAATACAAGTCTCATTTGATGTGATGGAATTGTAATTTGGCAGACAGTCTATCCGTCAAGTTTGTGATGGAGTAACCCTGTCCACCAAGATCGCAATCAGGCTCTAAGTCATTTATGTCCCAATCCATTACAGTAGTACACTTTTAAAGACTCCAGGATCTCAGGGGAGACACTTAGAGACTCACAGCAGGGTCCAGTCAGCAGAGCCCAGTCCAGATCCAGTTGCCCCTTGTTAGCTGGGCATTAAGAGGAAAGGTCTCTTGTAGCTTGTTGTACACCTGTATCTTGAACAGGAGGTCAGGCTTATGACCCTTGGAGTCAACGTCTTTGTCCTGGGCACAAGAGGGAGCAGGTCCTGACCTTCAGGTCTTCTCTCAGGCCACAGACAACAGGTTTACTCCTCTTTTATACTTTCTCAGGACCAGGAGTGTTCTTGAAGTGGGTGCTTTGAGGTACCACATTTATGCCTGACATGAGCTAATGGGTGGGAATGGCTCCTGGGCACACCCTAACCAATGGCGTTAGGGTGTCAGACCAAGGAACTCATTTTAATAATGGTGTCCTGAAAATGTTGTGCGCAGCATTTTAAGTGGAGCAGACACTACATTGCAGTTACCGTACTGAGGCTTCATGACTTGTGGAACAAGTGACTAGTAGGCTGAAATCCAAACTAGCTAAAGTGTGTGCTTCAACGCCTTTGAAAGGCCTGATGATTTCCCTCTAGGGTTGAGTCTTCGCCGTGTTTCTGATTAGAGGACAGGGTTGTCTCCTCATGAGATAATCATGGGTAGAGTGATGAGATTATCAGCTGTACTTTCATCTGCTCTTGTGAACATTACAGATGACATGATTCTTGATTACTGCAAAGGACTGGCTGACTTGGTGCATTCTGTGTCTCATCAGGGTGGAGCCAACACAGCCCTGCACCATCAGGAGCAGTGCCATGACCTCATTCCCATAGATTGGGTTTTGGTGAAGAGACATGTTAGGATAATGTACTTGGAACCCTGCTGGAGTGGTCCCTACCAAGTCATTTTGGTGATAGTATCTGCTGTTAAGTGCAGAGGTCTCCCCAAATGGGTGCCTGCTGCCAATACTTGCAGAGTTGAGTGCCCCCTTGGTGATGCGACAGCACCTCCCCCAGAAGCACCGGTTGTGACCCAGAGAAATCAGGAGCAGGTTAGACAAGCTGTGGGAGACCAACAAGAGCTTGAAACAGCAAGTGTTTGGTCTGAGGGGGATCTTAATGAGTCAACAGTTGAAGCTGAGGCAGGAGTCTAGTCCTGTGATATTGGCTGAGCCATATTTAGACCCTAACGAAGAACCTAGTGCTGAGGTAATGCGAGTGAGAACTAAAGAACGTTGGCAAAGAAGGCAAGAGAGAAAAAGAGCAAATTTGCCTGAGGAACGTATGCTCAAACTCAGGAGATAAATAGAGCTAGAGTACACTGTTGAAGGTGCTATTCACCTGAACGAACATACCTTCCAACAGATGACCGAGAAAAAGTGTTTTGGAATCTGTAGGATCAAAGTGCAAATCCAGCCAAACCTCTGTGAATATATACTTGAGTTTTGACCTTACTTTGCCACAGAACAGATTGACTCGGATTATCATTAGCTTGAGTTCTAGACTGAAATTTGAAATATGCTTTTGGATAGAGACAATGTAAATATACTTTGTTAAAGGAACTAAGAAGCGTACCTAGGCCCGAGTCTGCTTAAGGAGCGTAAGGTTGCCACTTAGAAGAGCACAGAGTAGAGCTAAGGAAGACTCACAAAGACCTTTTAAATAATTATTTGCACATCACTTGAACTTTGTTTTGCCATTTGCACAGGTTGCAACTGACAGAGACAACTCTGGGGCATATTCTCAAGGATCTATCGCCGAGTTATCGGCACTTTATCTCAGCCAAAGTCGCAATAAATTCATCACCCCATTCACAAGCTGGTGCCAACAACCGATAACACCAGTTTACCTGCAATAGCAGCCGCAAAAGACATCGCCACGGATGACCCCAGCAACTATCGCTAATAAGATGCAGAGTAGGCGTTCCCGAGCAAAAAGCAGCGATAACACCACTCTGCAACATTCTCAACAACCAGCCCGATCTGTGATAAGATCACAAAACATGAGATAAGGCGCGTTAGCAGCAGAAAACAAACACCTGCTCTGACCTGGTGCAAAGTCGGACGACAACCTGCACCAGAAAAGAGACCACAGCCCACAGCCACACCTAAAGAACAACAGATGCCATGGAGCTACTCATCATGCAGCTCGGAGTCCCAAAAGGGCCACAACTCCCACCCCCGGACCACCCCTCAGCCCTCGGGGGTCCTACCCCGGGCACCCCCCACCTCCCCCGAACCAAGAGATTGCACATCAACGTCACAAAACCATGAACAAAACCATTCGCCTGATGCCGCAGAATTACAACAACTAACAGTCATGTGAGTACAGAAAAAGCAGAATCAATCATTCACCATTAAAACTCCAAACAAAATATCACAATCAAATATGTCTCCAGACAACTATTTGGAAGAATCATGGCGGGTCATCCCTGGACAATCTGTAAGTGACAGCCTGTAAGACAATATCCAAGAGAAGAAGGTGTGTCAGGCACTCATCAAAGGACAGAGTGAGAGAGAGAAAGAGAGAGAGAGAGAGAGACCGAACAAGGACAATCGTGCCCTTGGCTCATACATGCCAACTGCAGAGTTTTATATAGCGCAAACTTGACCCGAATCCAATCAGGTATTAGAGCGCTTTACATGGGACCAGTTATATTACATGAGGACACACATTCATTTTTTGTTAGGCACAGGGAGATTAAGTGATTTGCCCAGAATCACAGGATGTTTAGCGTCATTACCGAGACTCGAACCCAGTTCCCCAGATCCGAGGTTGAGCGCCCTAGCCGTTAGGCCTACTCCTCACCCTGTTGGGTGTATTTCGTAATTGGTGCACCCAAAATCTAAGGCCTGGCATCAATTCCAGCGCAAAGGCCACATCACATTCCAGAAATGCAAGCAGTAGTCAGATTAAAATTAGGTATGAAAGCTCCTCTGTCTCAATACACAAGGCGGAAGTACATCCGAACCTCCGACCTTGGTCTTCAATGCACCCGGAACCCCTGAGTGAGATACCATACCAGACTCTGACAACTCCCACACCACGAACTGCGCTAATGAAAGACCAACATGTTCACACCCCACACACACTTGTCCCTGCTTGAGCTACGCCTTCATGGGATGCCCCTGACACATTTGTAATAAACAACCCATACGTCCAAATATTGAACACACATACAACTCATAACTCCGAGCTGTGGCATATTGTCCACAGAACTGCCGCCGGTCTGAGGAGTGCCGGTGGTACGAGACCAACAAACACAATGGCAGGCAATCCTGGGCACATGCACAACCCCTGTCACGTGGAACTGTATGGTGCACGAATGCTGCATCTGTTGGGAGCTCTGCCAATGGCAGTTTTGTGAATCAGTTACCGACTGAGTTTCCGGCTTGCGTACGTTACATGCGTCCAGCCCTGGTTCCACTGTCGATCATGCACATTCGAGTGGCCCATGGAGGTCTGCCTATCCAACACAACGGTAGCTGAACTGGATTATGACCTGTGTGTGCGCCCCCTGGTGGCCCACGAACAGGAGTGCAACTGGGATACCCGTGCATGGGACGCACTGATCTGTGGCGTATGTGCTGGCAGTAGTGGATGGGAGATTGCACAAGTCATCGTGTGCAGTGACCACATCGAGGCGCTCCCCTATTGGTCTGTGTTGCGCATTGGTGAAACGTCATGCACGGAGCATATCTGTCCGGACCAGTTAATGGATTGGCTCTCCCCCATGTTCCTTGAACTCGAGAACAACGTACTTCTGGAACTGATTGCCTATGAACCTGCGCTTGCATTCATGGACGAGTAACTACCTTCCTGCAGCTACAACTGATTGACACCCAGGGCACAAGTCCAAACACCATGTTGCATCGTGGAGGAATGGTCACACATCCGAGGACAACAGTGGACATGCATGCATTCGCCCGCACTCAGAATGCATGTGCGTGCACCTACGCCTGTTGTTACACACCGGTGCAAGGTGATGCAGCCAGATGGACGGAGCTGCACAGCGTTGTTTGTTAACGTTCATAAATCTGACATAATGCTGGAGGGAGACTACACACATGGCAATGTAGCATGACATGTGACCTTGTTGGTCCCTTTCACCTGCTCACTGTCAGCATAGCACACAGTCTGCTCAGTCCGGTGGTTCAGCTCCATGAAGATCCCATGGGCTGAGAGTCGTGTCCCCTGACTCAGGGCAATGAGCAGACGCCAAACATCACATGACTCGACCAGCTAGGCAAGGTGGGCTGAGACTGTTGCCATCCGTAAGGATATGTGTTCATTTTTCCCTCCCCATTCCTTGCACCTCGACATGTTCCCATTCTGCCTGTAAGTGTCTTAAACATTTGTCTGCCTGTTGTGGCCCGTACTGACACGCACATGCTAATAAAGTCTACGCAACTTCACCAGTGTATTACTGTGATGAGTGTTGATTAGTATGACAAATCATGTGCCTCAATGAGCATTGTCCGTACACAGGGAGGGACAGACTGCCGCAGGTATATTGGTGGGGAATCCATATTGGCAGCTCCACCTCTGTGAGCCAGACATTGTGTATGGAATAGTTGCTAGTAGACCTGTGCTCTTACATGTCTTCAGCAATGTGAGTATGGTGTCCAAATTCTTGCCATGTGAATCAATGTGATCCATTAAAACAGACTGTGTCCACACTGATGTGTGCGAGTAGGTCATGCGAAGAGATGTACTGTAGCCACATGCGATGGGGAACACTACTTCAGGGGTGCGACCGATTTTGACATTTCTACACACAGCCCTATATGACATATGGACGTGCGGCTACGTTGGGGGGTTGCTAGATTGTTGTTCATGTGTAATGAGGTCACAGCTAGTTCACACCTTCACAGTCATCTAATTTGCCATGTGTGTCACGGTCAAACATAAGCATTTCTGACATTTACCAGGGTGTGCCTTTTTGTGCAATCAATATCCCTACATTCAAGGGGTATATGGCCAGTTCAAGCACACATAACGTGGTTGGCCAGTGGTGGGCCAACCAGAGTCCTTGGGGGAATGCAATGTTAATCTGAAGAGGAAGAGTTCAGTCCGCAGCCGGATTGCTGTGTCATTGGTACCAGGGCAGATAAGACAGGCCATGTTGGGGTCCAGGTGAATGTCGCTGAGTGTTCCGGGGGACAGTGGGGGGTGTTGTTCCAGGGCATGATGCATAGGGCTGACCCAGGCAGGGACAGGCCATGTGGCGGATACGGATGCTACTGCCTCCTTCCTCACACAGTCATTAGCCTCCACATCTCACTCCTCTGAGACGTCTTCTGTGTCCGGTGTGTCAGGTGTGTGTGGTGGTGTTATGGGTGCATCACCGTGGGTCACTGACACATCAGGGTGCGATGGTGATAAGGCTGCATCACCGTGTGCCACTGACACATCAGGGTGCGAAGGTGATAGGGCTGCATCACTGTGTGCCAATGACACATCAGGGGGCAGAGATGTGTGTGTCGAGGTTCCTGCAACACTCATCTGGTACAGGCTCAGTGGCAGCAATGGCAAGATGAGGATCTGCAAGGCATGGAAGATCCCAGCTACATCGCGCTGGTGTTCAGCCGTGGCAGCCATACTTCCAGTCTGCATCGGCTCCATGCTCTCCATTGTCCTCCGCATCTGTGCCAACTCTGTGCTGTCATCGCTGGTGCCTGTCTGACTTGGCAGTTCTTGTATCCGAGTAATGGCCCCAGCGAGGTCAGCCAAGGATTGTTGGTGAGCATGGTGCAGACAGTGGGTGTCCGTTAGGGACTGTAAGTGGTCCCTGATGGGACTCAGACACCCACGTATGGCATCGAGTTTGGCTGCCATGAGGTCAAACCCCACCCGCAGCTGATCAGCCATCTTCCCCTGGCACCCTAACACACGGCGTTGGAATTCCATGTTTTGGTCGTGGGGGTCCTGGGAGCCAGCCATGGTGGTGTGTGCTTCATGCTGTGTGGTCTGTGCTGGGTGTGGGGTCACCGCTATGCAGCTGGGCTGTCCTGCTCCTGGGGGTGGGGTGCGGAGGCTGTCCATTAGCCTTTGGAGGGTGTCTGAGCAAATGTGCATGGTGTCCTCTTCATCATCACTGTAGAGATGTGTGGTCTGCTCTGCAGAAGGTGTTGATTGTCCCTCTGCAATGTAAAGGGGAGATGCAGGTTAACAGTGTGTTGACGCATTGTAGATGTTTACATTTAAACTGCATGACAATGTACATTGTGACTGTTTTGGTGAGGCTGGCTATTTGATGGGAGACAGTGGACATTTTGACTACATGACGGATGTGTGGTTGTACTCCTACATTATCATCTCGCAGTGTCATGCAATGCCAGATGTGATTGGCCAGTTTCTACGCACGAGCAGCACCAGTTGTGTCCTCTGTACTGTGGTGTAAGGGTTGCACTTTGTACCACATTGTCGTCAATGTTAATGTACTGTGATTGCTGTGTGTGTGTGCTGCATTGTTGGCGAGTCGCCCCTGCAGCTCTGATTTGGCAGCCCCTTATCCCTTTGAGTCTGTGTGCCTTGGACTTGTGTGCTTTTCGGGTGCTCGGGTGTTTGCAACTTGGGTCATTTGTGCTCTTGGAAAAATGTTGTACTCTTGTGCATTATTTGTCTGCAGATGTGTTTTTGACGTCATGGGTTGTGGGTGCACGTGTATGTGTCAGAGTGTGACCTGCTCCTTTACGGATGTGGTCCACACTCAGCCACCTCACTGTTGTCTCGTGCACCATGTCATGTATTGTGTCACTAGCCATGCTATCTGTCATGCAGTGTCACTTGCATTGTCAGTGTGGCTCACAGTGCTGCTGCTTTTCTGGATTCAGCACATGTGAAGGGGTAGGTTGTGCCATTGGTGATGTGGAGGGGGGCCCATTTGTACACATTGTAGACGGGGGCCTACTTGGCGTTTGTATGTGTGCTGCAGTGTGCCAAGGGTATCAGGGACATGTTCCACACTCATTATGGGAGTGCAGTGTGCTGCACCTGATTGTGCATTTGTGCCATTGTGCCCATCTTCCTCCGTCCCCCCAGTCCCTGGTTGTTACTCACCCTGTTGCTGTTGGATCAGGTTATATTGGGCTGTGTCCAGGCCCCTGACTCCTTGCACCGTCACCACACTGATGACTGTGGCCACCATTTCCTCCAGCTCATCCAGCTCCTCCTGAGGCGCTGGACTCCCACCTCCAGTCGCCTTTGCTGCCTTCCTGTTGGCAGCGAGTTTCTCCTTGGTTTGGCTGTGCACTTCATGTCAGCACCTCTTGACCGCCTCCATTGACCTCCTCGACTCTCCGACTGCATTCACGTTGGTGAAGATGGACTGCCATTTTTCCGTTTGTGTTGCCAATGACGAAATGGAATTGATGAACAGTTGTTGGCAGTGTTCTATTACCTCCGTGACAATGATCCGGTCTTCCTGCGGACTGAACCCCGTCTTCCTCTTCTCCTTGCCCTTCCCCGACCCCGGGGTTCCTGGTTGGTCCTCTGTGGGGCTTGTGGGGTTTGGGTTGTCCTCTGCACTCGGTCCGGGTGCATTCATGGTGCTACGCAGTTTGATTTGATTTTGGTGTGTTTCTTTTTATAGTGCATTTTTATGCATGACGCGTGGGAATTGCAGGCCTGTGGCTGGTTTTCGCTGATTTTTGTATCGCGATTTTAGACATCGCAACTTTTTTCGCTTTGGTGTTTTGCATTTTTGCAGAGTCGCGCTGATTTTAGCACGGTCATTTGAAGCGTTGTCGTGGGACTATCGCATGATGCCGCCAGCTTGGGAATCCTACGTTAACACTGAGTTATTTTACCACGATAAACTGCGATGTGAAGAGTTGCGTTAAGCTAAATTTTCTACCCCACAGTCTGATTTTAGGAAAGTTATAGAACCTAATTATAACACTAATAGACATGGGTACATAATAACATGTCTATTTATAGTTGTAGTTTTAGTATTGATTTATGTTGCTTATAGGATTATACTCACCCATGTCCCTTGAGTTCAACTGAGATTAGATCTAGAGTCACCCCTAGTACCCTGCGATCTACTGACTGTAGTTTGCATTCACTGAATGAGAGGGAATTACACTTAGATTTATCTAGAAATCTTTCTTCAACTGTGTGCTATAAGTTTCTTTTTGAATATATTGGCACTATGGATGCGAGAGATTGCTAAACTTGCACACAAGTACCTGCACCGGCTGAAGAGGGTATCATGCACCATCATATTCCTTTAATTTATGGTGTTACTTGTAACCTGTTAATGAGTCTTTTGTATAGACACGATTATTTTCAGTATTGATTTTCGAATTATGAGATAATCTTTCCAGAAGTTCCCACACTTGAGCATTTGAATTGCCACGCTGAGGCTGGAAATGTAGAGAGAACTGAAGGAATCTTTAGCCACACCATGACACTGTTTATGTTCATCAAAACAATTTGACTTGTATCTTAAAAGATGTAGAAAAGACCTTTATAAATTCATGTGAGGACAGAAGGAGAGGGGTGGAATCTTAATTAAAGAAAATTAAAATTGAATATCAGTAGGCTAGAGAAGAAACTGAGAATCAAGTAGCAGGAAATCAAGCAGGATTGAGTTTAGATTGAAAACACGAAGGGAAAATATGCAATATTTGAGAAAAGACTAAAGCTGACACAAAATTTGTGAGAAAGAGTGAATGTGAACACGTCTTTGAAGCTGAAGGACATTGGGAGTCATTATTGGCAGGTAAAGACCCTGCCATTCCTGGAGTTTACAATGTTTGTGGAGCATATGCATATTTTAGGTTGCCCATAGGATGATATGGTACATGTTATTTAGGTATAGTTTTCCTAAACATTTGTTTGGAACATTTTGATGATCCTGTGTGGGAACAGAAGCCTAGACCCAAAAGAGGAGCGAGTGCTGGAGACGTAGTAGGATATATTTTTGGTGCAATGATTCCTTCTGTTGGTGTGCTTTTAAATGTCATTAAGATTAGAAAGTTGTCCACCTTCGTGGATAAACTGTCCACCAGTACAACAGGAGCTTTATTCGTTGTGGATACTGAAATGGCTGCTGTAAGTTCAATAGTTTTGCTGAATCGTCTTGCTTTAGATGTCCTACTCATGTAGAAGGCAGAGTCTGCTGAAAGTTAAAAGTCCAACAATGTCATACTTACATCAAAAACATCACTGATCTCAAGGGAGATTTGAAGGAGTTCGAAACAACAGGTGCTTGGGAAGCAATTGGAAATTGATTTGCTGCAGTTGGTAGATGGTTTGGAGATCTGGGAAGTGGATTAGTGGGCTCCATCTTGAAATCCCTTGGGACAATTGCTCTTTGTGAAGTATTGCTGGTTTTGATCTTTAAGGGTTATAAGAGAATACAAGCAAAGACGCGAGTGAAAAGGGAGGGAGCAGATGTAGAGTTAGAGACGAGTCAGTTTAGAAACTATGATGACATGAAACATCTGAACGAGTCCAGATGAAAATTTATGAAGCCCATGAGGTTTTGATTGGTCTATCAGAGAAGATCTGTATCAGAGGGGGGATTGGAGCAGCGTTTTTTTTTAGCTCCACCCTTACACGTCAGAGAAGTTCAATATTTATGTGCACTTAGCACCATCTATTCTGTATGCCTAACTTTATTAATGACAAGTGAAGTATTACTCATTTACACTCAATGTAAAATTAGAGATTCCTTACGTGTGCACATTAATGTTAAGCCTAACCATGAAGAAATGTAGTTCTCACAAATATTTAAACCTATGTTTCAAGTTATGTTGCATTAATTTGGAAGTGCATTACTTAATGTAATTATGGACTTATTTACGTAAGATACATTTATATTGCTGCATTTATTTTGATGTTATACATGCACAAATAATCATGTAATTGAAGTGCACATTTTAGTGTTTAACAAAGCTAATTTAACTAGGCCTGAATTTAAAAAGAATTTGGTTGCCGTGCATGTTCTTTCCTCTGCAGATGCGGTTTCTAGGCTTCATTAGCTAGAGAAAGGAGTATTATGGATTAGTCATAGCAAGACCTGAGAAGAAAATCTTGACAGAGGTGTGAAGCACTAATAAGCTGAAGAAGGTGTCTATTTATCGTGTATCAGTACGGTGTACTACCCAAGGCTGTGTGAATGTCCAAGTTTCATGAGATGTGAAAGTCTATGGATGTTGCCACTGTGCAGATGAAGTGCAATTCTATTGGTTCCTGGAAGAGTGGTTTGAAGATCAACCTCTGAGATTGTATGTGTATGTATACACTCTTAGAATAGAGAGCAGACCCTTTTAGACTTTGAGAGGCACAGGCCTCTCCGCATGCTCTAATCTTGAGTGCAAAGCTATATGCTAAACACTTGCTCCATTTTTAGATTTTTTTCCGCTGAAATCCTCACTATGCTGACACCTTCCCACTTCAACGCCCTTTTCCTTTAAATTTCTTTGAGATTTTCCATTCTAAACCATCCTCAAATTAAACTTAGAAACCCGTAGAGGTGACCTACAGACTTTCATCATTTGTAATTATGTGGCTACGTTTGTCACATATTGATGCTATTGAACTGGATTTACTTTGTCTACTAATGCTTCCTTTTGAATTCTGTATCTGAACGATGCTTAATTTGCATTGATTTGAATTGACTGTTGATTAGTAATAAACCCACTTGAACTTTGTTACTGATTCCTGGTCCTTATTTGTGTGACCAAATGGGGACACGAAATTGAATTGCTTTGTTGAATGTTAACTTCCTGTGCTCCTCAGTCCACCACAAAGGTCTGTTGAATGAGAACTATAACCACGTGCCAAAGCCACCATCCACTGGAACAGAATAAGAAGGTGTACAACAGTTATACTAGATAAAGTCAAAGGGCTACTAGGTGGACTTAGTGGATAATATGCCTGGAAGACAAAACGCTGCAGGGGCTGGCAGAGGTCCAAGAGAGTGATCCGAATGCCAGTGCCTAAATCTGGAACCATGTACACCACAGCTAAGAGAAATGACTAATTGATAAGAATCAGTCCAAAGTGTAACTAAAAGCAAGGAACACCTAAGAGTTATTAAAAGGCAGCCTTGGAAGGAACGCGGTTACATCAAAGATAGTCTGCATATAATCCAGAAAGAACCAAAACCTGAAAGTATAGTCAGGGAAAGTCTACAGACAAGACAGGAAGAAGCAAGACCTGTGGGGTGGAGTCAATGGTTGCCCAAAAGCAAACCATGAAGAAGCAGGTTACAGTCATTTGCTTTTCTAAGACAATCAATCAATCATTTATAGAGTGCAGCAAATCACCCGTGAAGATCTCAAAGTGCTGGAGCTGTATGCTGCTGCATGGAGATCTGATCAGTCAAACATCCAGGTCTTGGGTTTCCTTCTGAACTGCTGGAGTGATGGATTGGTCCTAAGGTGCAGGGGGAGGCTGTTCCAAACCTTGGCTGCCTAATGCGAGAAGGAGCATCCACCGCTGTTGGCTCGGCAGATCCACGGGGTGTCCACGAGGGAGAGGGAAGCTGATTGAAGGGGCTGGTTGTTTGGTAGAAGGTCAGGCATTTGTTGATGTATGCTGGTCCTTAGTTTGGCAGCCCCGGTAGGCATGGGTCAGCATCTTGAACTGGCATCTCCCCTGAATCGGGAGTCAGTGCATTTTCTTGAGATGAGGTGGGATGTGGGTCCTTCTTGGGAGGTCGAATATGAGTATTGCCGCTGAGTTCTGTATTGTCTGGAGTCTTGTGTGGTGATTCCTACGTAAAGTGGGTTCCTGTTGTCCAGTCTGCTGGTGATGAGGGTCTGTGTGACGGTCATTCTGGTGTTGACCGAGAGCCACCTGAAGATCTTGCGGCGCATGCTAAGGGTGTGGCAGAAGGCGGATTAGACAATGTTGACTTCTTTCTATATCGATAGCTTGGCCTTTTGTGGCAGGGGGTCTGCCGAGCTCCTCAGGCCATCATATGTCATTCCATGGCGAGATGTTGTTACCAAAGATGACGACTTCCGTCTTGTCCGTGTTGAGTTTGAGACAGTTGTCCTTCATCCAGTTTGCAACGTTGATCATTAATCTGTGGAAGTTGGCTTTTGTGGGGAGGAGCCTTCAGACAGTGAGAGGATGAATTGTGTGTCATCAGTGTAGGAGATGATGTTGAGTCCGTGTGATCTGGCGATGTCGCCCAGGGGGATCATGTAGGTGTTGAAGAGGGTAGGGCTGTGGGGCGATTCTCGAGGGAGTCCAAAAATGGTTTTCTTGGACTTTGAGGTGAACGGTGGGAGCCTTTGGGTTCTGCTGATGAAGTACGAGGTGATCCATTTGGGGGCACTTCCTTGGATCCCGATGTGGTGGAGTCTGTTGATCAGGATGTGGTGGGAAACAGTGTCAAACGCGGCAGACAAGTCCAGGAGGATGAGGGATGCTGTTTCTTTGTGGTCAGAGGGCTCTGATGTCGTCGGTAGCTGTGATCAAGGCTGAATCCAGAAATAAGTAATGCACAGATGATGGTAAGTTAAATGCATTCCAGGAAGAGGCAAGGACAATGCTTCACTGGAAAATGAAGCAAGTGTCATATGGAAACAGTTAAGAAAACAAGTAAGCATGTAGAAGAGCACTAATGGAGGAAATTCAGAGACAATTAAGGTCTGATTAGCAAGGATAGATTGAAAGATGATTCAACAGAGCCCATGCTCTTAAGGAGTGATTATGAAGCTTCTGTGCCTCTGTCTTGCAGATTTGTGAGGTGACCAGACTTAAAGATGGCCGATACACATATCCCCATGGCACTGGACCTCATCGGTAGGGTCGTTTTTTGTTCTGCATAGAATACGCAAACACTGCGGAGACTCTGCAGACAGCATGCAGGAAGTAGCATTCTGGGAGTAGGTGTCAATAAATGACATGGGCTGATTATATTACCAATGAATGGTTGCCTGGTCATTTACCTGTACATATCACTATTCTAGTAATTCAGGCCCAGATGTATTAATGCTCTTACGTCGTTTGTGTGTCACACAAGCTGATGCAATGCGACACAAGGGCTTAAGGCAGATTTACATAGCAACACAAAGCTTGATCTGTATCGCTTTCATCACGCTGAGTGGTGTCTTGCCTTTCATTATGGGGATTTTAATGCATGCAGTGGATGTTCCTATGCAAATCCTAACTCAAGGCCAACACATTGGTATTTTCAAAGCTGGCACTGTGTCATGCAGTGTATCAGAAGAATTTACAAGTGCTAGCATGCTACGCATGGACCTAGGAAAGTTACTTAATGTCATTATTATAAAAGAGGATTGGACCTAACAATCTATCTCAAACTTTTCCAGCTATGGAGGTTGCTATTCTGCAAGTGAGAACACATCTGCATTAACACAAGCTACAAAGAAGGAGGGAGAGGAGGATATTTCTCCAGAAGATCAGCTACATTGATCTAAGGGAGGAGAAGATCCTCCAATTGTACCTACTGAAGGAGTACATCTTGAATTTATTGGAGATATGTCTAAGTTTGCAACCATCAACTGGTTGTTCACATGCCATTCCACCATATGCAAAACTAATGGCAGGTTCGCTGATAGAATATCAATGCCCAAAATATCCCCATACACAAATATCAATGCAAAAATATCGATGTCAAAAATATCGACATCCTATATTAAAAACTGTAAGTACAAAAATATTGAAACAAAAATATCGATGTAAAAAATATAGATGTACAAAATATCATCTTTTTTAAATTCCTGGTAAATATATTAAATAATAAGATTAACTTAAAAAAATATTTAGATTTAATATATATTTTAACAAATATAATAAAATTAATTTAATTACAAAATATTTAAACATACATATGTAAAATGTTATATGTATATATTTCCTTTAATACAATTATTAAACTAATAATTTGAATGTATTTTATAAATATATAAAAATTTACAAATAAAAATATATATATTTACATACACTTATAACATAAAATCTATATAAAAAACATTATACTATAAATTAAAACATTAAAATATTTAATAGTCTTAAAAATAAAATTTTGCACTCCATTGATTGCATCAGTAGGGAAAGTGTTGGATAGCGGAGGGGTAAAAATTACTATTCCCACTCCAGTGGGTGCACCAGTGGTGAAAGTGTTGGATAGCGGTGTGGTAAAACTTACTATTCCCACTCCAGTGAGTGCAACAGAAGGGAAAGTGTTGGATAACCGAGGGGTAAAACTTAATATTCTCACTCCAGTAAGTACAATAGTAAAGAAAATGTTGGATAGTGGTGGGGTAAAATGTACTATTCCCACTACAGTGAGTGCAACAGTAGGGAAAGTGTTGGATAGTGGTGGGGTAAAACTTAATATTCCCACTCCAATGAGTGCAACAGTAGGGAAATGTTTGGTTAGCCGAGGGGTAAACATTACTATTTCCACTCCAGTGAGTGCATCAGTAGGGAAAGTATTGGATAGCGAAGGGGTAAAAATGACTATTGCCACTTCAATGGGTGCAACCGTAGGGAAAGTGTTGGATAGCGGAAGGGTGAAAATTACTATTCCCACTCTAGTGGGTGCAACAGTACGGAAAGTGTTGGATAGCGGATGGATACAAATTACTATTCCCTCTCCACTGGGTGCAACAGTACGGAAAGGGTTGGATAGCGGAGGGGTAAAAATGTATATCCCCACTCCAGTGAGTGGAACAGTAGCGAAAGTGTTGGATAGCGGAGGGGTAAAAATTACTGTTCCCACTCCAGTGGGTGCACCAGTGGTGAAAGTGTTGGATAGCGGTGTGGTAAAACTTACTATTCCCACTCCAGTGAGTGCAACAGAAGGGAAAGTGTTGGATAACCGAGGGGTAAAACTTAATATTCTCACTCCAGTAAGTACAATAGTAAAGAAAATGTTGGATAGTGGTGGGGTAAAATGTACTATTCCCACTACAGTGAGTGCAACAGTAGGGAAAGTGTTGGATAGCGGAGGGGTACAAATGTATATTCCCACTGGAGTCAGTTCAAAATTAAAAACAAACAAATTAACAACAACAACAAAAATGTTCTAAAAAATAAAAAAATAAAACATATATAAAAGTTTTAAATATTACAAAAGATAGAAAAAGATTAGAATGTTAAAAAGATCTAAGAAATACCTAGAAATATTGTTTAAAAAAATCCCCAAATAATTTAAAAACACAAAACTTTTTTTATAGAGATTTTTTATGAACAAAAAACATTAATTATTTCATATATGTAATATTTTTAATTTCCTACCCTATAATACCACACAATTCACAACCCACGTTTAATTTTTTTTAAAATGTAAATAAATATCATTAATTTTTTTAAATGTAAAACAAATAAAAATGAATTTACTCCCCAAACGTTACCCCTATAAAACCCATACACACACACACAATAAAAATAAACACTTACCATAAATATTTATCAATTGATAAATTAATATTAATAATCAACTAATTATTAATTAATTAAATATAAATTACTTTCCACCCTCTACCACAATAAACTCCACAACCCACACCTAAACATCATTACACATTTTCCATAACTATTTTACATTAATAAATTAATATCAATGAACAACAATTTATTAATTAATTTAAAAGAATTTACTTACCACGCTTTACCACTATAAACCCCACAACTTACATGAAAAATTAATTACACAATTGCCATACTTTAATATTAATTATTTAGAATTCATTAACAAACAATTATTAATTAATTATAAATAAATAACTTCCCACCCTATTCTCCTATAAACCCCAACACCCACTAGTAAAAAAAATGATACAATTAACATAATTAATTACAAATTAATTAATAATAATTAACAACCAATTATTAATATTTAATAATAAAATACCTCCCAAAATAACCACTATTAAGGGGCCGATTCCGATTCCGGCCGCAAAACGTACCGACTGACACGAACCCGGAAGGGAGACAGACCGACATGGACCGGCTCCATACGACTCGTGCAGTACGATGCAACGCGTGTGAAATACAACCGACACGTACGGAATACAAGCCGTACGACCGAGCCGTAGGGAAAACAGTGATTCGCCTGGAAAACAGACGCGATTCACACCGACCGACACGCACCAGGAATGAACCCAACCGACACGTACCCACGATGTCTGATCCACGCAGTGCGATGCAATGCGTGTAAAACCAGACCGACTCGCACGGAGCCCAAGCCGCATGACCGACACGCACAGAAAACAGGGACCTGAAGCAATAGAGATCTCTGCGACCGACGCGTATGAAACACAGAAGAAAGTCGGCGTGAAAGACCCGGAGAAGCCCGCACAAGCCAACATCTGCGTCCGTCTTGGTCAGAAGAACTTCTCCTTCATGCCTAGAAAACCCAAAGGAAAAAATACAAAAAAAGGACCAAACAAGCAATGACAAAGTCAATAAATATAAAAAAAAAAACTTTGAACAAAGACACACCCACAACTGCACCTATATAAAGGACACCAATCACTACCATGATCCTTTGCAAATTCAAGACAACAGCCAGCAGAGAACACCATCAGACAGCAACCACAGACACACTCACAACTCACCTATCACACAACTTTCACACCATTAGCACCTCGCCAAAAGCACTCACACATACACCTAGCAAAACTGACACTCACCCACCCTCACTTGCACCCTCACACACACATCACTCACCACCACCACCCATCACCATGCCCCCAAAGAAGAATCCAAAGTTCACAGATAGTGAGTTAGAAGTGCTGGTAGACGAGAGCATCAGAGTAGAGCCACATTTGTTTGGTACATTGGTCCAAAGGACCCCCATGTCACAGAAAACAAAGATGTGGGCGAGGTTCGTGGACAAGGTGAACGCACAAGCACCAATGTTGCGCACAAAGGATGATATCAGGTAGTATGATGTGCGCAAGAGGGTCAAGAAACTCATCGAGAAAGATCACGCCTTGAGTCAGCGCACTGGTTGTGGCCCTCCTGCCAAACCAGTATACTTCAGGTCCTGGGAGGAGAAAGTGTGGGACATCCTCCCACCAGAGAGCATCCATGGTCTATCAGACATACCAGAGCCTGGTGAGTACACAACCAATATACTCAATATTGTGTGGCAAGGGGACAGTGAAACCATGCACCGTTAGCAAAGCCACAGTAACCAATAGATAATCATCCCAAGATGTGTATGCTAGTCAGACAAACACAATACCTGCCATCTCATAGTGACTTGTAACTGTGTCATGACATGTAAAAACCTACCAACAAATAGAGCAAGGCAGTGGCACAAAGCTAAATAAACACTGTCAGACAGTTTGCCACCACAAACACACTACCTCACAGTGCAGCTGACTGACAGGAAGGAATAGTGGGTATGCAGGTGAAGTGAGTGTATCCAAAAGCATGATGGGGTTTGTAGTCACAGATAATGCTCCCCCTCCCAATTGGCCCATCAAGAACTCTCTGAATCATGCCCACATCACAGGGAGTGGAAAATGACTGACAGGATGGCTGACACTGGGTCCTGCTGTGGTGAGCACAAGGCCCTGGTAGGGGTTGTGTGCAAATCAGAAGCAGGACACCACTGCTTGACATCCTGAAAGCCAACTTGCACGCCCTCCAATGGAAGCACGTTTCATGGTGGGTTGTCTGGCCGGGTGGGAAGGAGGACTGACAGCTCTGACCATACTTACCAGCATGTGTAGACACACACACCCCTCAACACAAACTCCACACAACTCACCGGGTATAATGCATTGACTCACACTGTAGAAAAAGTGTTTTGGAATCTGTAGGATCAAAGTGCAAATCCAGCCAAACCTCTGTGAATATATACTTGAGTTTTGACCTTACTTTGCCACAGAACAGATTGACTCGGATTATCATTAGCTTGAGTTCTCGACTGAAATTTGAAATATGCTTTTGGATAGAGACAATGTAAATATACTTTGTTAAAGGAACTAAGAAGCGTACCTAGGCCCGAGTCTGCTTAAGGAGCGTAAGGTTGCCACTTAGAAGAGCACAGAGTAGAGCTAAGGAAGACTCACAAAGACCTTTTAAATAATTATTTGCACATCACTTGAACTTTGTTTTGCCATTTGCACAGGTTGCAACTGACAGAGACAACTCTGGGGCATATTCTCAAGGATCTATCGCCGAGTTATCGGCACTTTATCTCAGCCAAAGTCGCAATAAATTCATCACCCCATTCACAAGCTGGTGCCAACAACCGATAACACCAGTTTACCTGCAATAGCAGCCGCAAAAGACATCGCCACGGATGACCCCAGCAACTATCGCTAATAAGATGCAGAGTAGGCGTTCCCGAGCAAAAAGCAGCGATAACACCACTCTGCAACATTCTCAACAACCAGCCCGATCTGTGATAAGATCACAAAACATGAGATAAGGCGCGTTAGCAGCAGAAAACAAACACCTGCTCTGACCTGGTGCAAAGTCGGACGACAACCTGCACCAGAAAAGAGACCACAGCCCACAGCCACACCTAAAGAACAACAGATGCCATGGAGCTACTCATCATGCAGCTCGGAGTCCCAAAAGGGCCACAACTCCCACCCCCGGACCACCCCTCAGCCCTCGGGGGTCCTACCCCGGGCACCCCCCACCTCCCCCGAACCAAGAGATTGCACATCAACGTCACAAAACCATGAACAAAACCATTCGCCTGATGCCGCAGAATTACAACAACTAACAGTCATGTGAGTACAGAAAAAGCAGAATCAATCATTCACCATTAAAACTCCAAACAAAATATCACAATCAAATATGTCTCCAGACAACTATTTGGAAGAATCATGGCGGGTCATCCCTGGACAATCTGTAAGTGACAGCCTGTAAGACAATATCCAAGAGAAGAAGGTGTGTCAGGCACTCATCAAAGGACAGAGTGAGAGAGAGAAAGAGAGAGAGAGAGAGAGACCGAACAAGGACAATCGTGCCCTTGGCTCATACATGCCAACTGCAGAGTTTTATATAGCGCAAACTTGACCCGAATCCAATCAGGTATTAGAGCGCTTTACATGGGACCAGTTATATTACATGAGGACACACATTCATTTTTTGTTAGGCACAGGGAGATTAAGTGATTTGCCCAGAATCACAGGATGTTTAGCGTCATTACCGAGACTCGAACCCAGTTCCCCAGATCCGAGGTTGAGCGCCCTAGCCGTTAGGCCTACTCCTCACCCTGTTGGGTGTATTTCGTAATTGGTGCACCCAAAATCTAAGGCCTGGCATCAATTCCAGCGCAAAGGCCACATCACATTCCAGAAATGCAAGCAGTAGTCAGATTAAAATTAGGTATGAAAGCTCCTCTGTCTCAATACACAAGGCGGAAGTACATCCGAACCTCCGACCTTGGTCTTCAATGCACCCGGAACCCCTGAGTGAGATACCATACCAGACTCTGACAACTCCCACACCACGAACTGCGCTAATGAAAGACCAACATGTTCACACCCCACACACACTTGTCCCTGCTTGAGCTACGCCTTCATGGGATGCCCCTGACACATTTGTAATAAACAACCCATACGTCCAAATATTGAACACACATACAACTCATAACTCCGAGCTGTGGCATATTGTCCACAGAACTGCCGCCGGTCTGAGGAGTGCCGGTGGTACGAGACCAACAAACACAATGGTAGGCAATCCTGGGCACATGCACAACCCCTGTCACGTGGAACTGTATGGTGCACGAATGCTGCATCTGTTGGGAGCTCTGCCAATGGCAGTTTTGTGAATCAGTTACCGACTGAGTTTCCGGCTTGCGTACGTTACATGCGTCCAGCCCTGGTTCCACTGTCGATCATGCACATTCGAGTGGCCCATGGAGGTCTGCCTATCCAACACAACGGTAGCTGAACTGGATTATGACCTGTGTGTGCGCCCCCTGGTGGCCCACGAACAGGAGTGCAACTGGGATACCCGTGCATGGGACGCACTGATCTGTGGCGTATGTGCTGGCAGTAGTGGATGGGAGATTGCACAAGTCATCGTGTGCAGTGACCACATCGAGGCGCTCCCCTATTGGTCTGTGTTGCGCATTGGTGAAACGTCATGCACGGAGCATATCTGTCCGGACCAGTTAATGGATTGGCTCTCCCCCATGTTCCTTGAACTCGAGAACAACGTACTTCTGGAACTGATTGCCTATGAACCTGCGCTTGCATTCATGGACGAGTAACTACCTTCCTGCAGCTACAACTGATTGACACCCAGGGCACAAGTCCAAACACCATGTTGCATCGTGGAGGAATGGTCACACATCCGAGGACAACAGTGGACATGCATGCATTCGCCCGCACTCAGAATGCATGTGCGTGCACCTACGCCTGTTGTTACACACCGGTGCAAGGTGATGCAGCCAGATGGGCGGAGCTGCACAGCGTTGTTTGTTAACGTTCATAAATCTGACATAATGCTGGAGGGAGACTACACACATGGCAATGTAGCACGACATGTGACCTTGTTGGTCCCTTTCACCTGCTCACTGTCAGCATAGCACACAGTCTGCTCAGTCCGGTGGTTCAGCTCCATGAAGATCCCATGGGCTGAGAGTCGTGTCCCCTGACTCAGGGCAATGAGCAGACGCCAAACATCACATGACTCGACCAGCTAGGCAAGGTGGGCTGAGACTGTTGCCATCCGTAAGGATATGTGTTCATTTTTCCCTCCCCATTCCTTGCACCTCGACATGTTCCCATTCTGCCTGTAAGTGTCTTAAACATTTGTCTGCCTGTTGTGGCCCGTACTGACACGCACATGCTAATAAAGTCTACGCAACTTCACCAGTGTATTACTGTGATGAGTGTTGATTAGTATGACAAATCATGTGCCTCAATGAGCATTGTCCGTACACAGGGAGGGACAGACTGCCGCAGGTATATTGGTGGGGAATCCATATTGGCAGCTCCACCTCTGTGAGCCAGACATTGTGTATGGAATAGTTGCTAGTAGACCTGTGCTCTTACATGTCTTCAGCAATGTGAGTATGGTGTCCAAATTCTTGCCATGTGAATCAATGTGATCCATTAAAACAGACTGTGTCCACACTGATGTGTGCGAGTAGGTCATGCGAAGAGATGTACTGTAGCCACATGCGATGGGGAACACTACTTCAGGGGTGCGACCGATTTTGACATTTCTACACACAGCCCTATATGACATATGGACGTGCGGCTACGTTGGGGGGTTGCTAGATTGTTGTTCATGTGTAATGAGGTCACAGCTAGTTCACACCTTCACAGTCATCTAATTTGCCATGTGTGTCACGGTCAAACATAAGCATTTCTGACATTTACCAGGGTGTGCCTTTTTGTGCAATCAATATCCCTACATTCAAGGGGTATATGGCCAGTTCAAGCACACATAACGTGGTTGGCCAGTGGTGGGCCAACCAGAGTCCTTGGGGGAATGCAATGTTAATCTGAAGAGGAAGAGTTCAGTCCGCAGCCGGATTGCTGTGTCATTGGTACCAGGGCAGATAAGACAGGCCATGTTGGGGTCCAGGTGAATGTCGCTGAGTGTTCCGGGGGACAGTGGGGGGTGTTGTTCCAGGGCATGATGCATAGGGCTGACCCAGGCAGGGACAGGCCATGTGGCGGATACGGATGCTACTGCCTCCTTCCTCACACAGTCATTAGCCTCCACATCTCACTCCTCTGAGACGTCTTCTGTGTCCGGTGTGTCAGGTGTGTGTGGTGGTGTTATGGGTGCATCACCGTGGGTCACTGACACATCAGGGTGCGATGGTGATAAGGCTGCATCACCGTGTGCCACTGACACATCAGGGTGCGAAGGTGATAGGGCTGCATCACTGTGTGCCAATGACACATCAGGGGGCAGAGATGTGTGTGTCGAGGTTCCTGCAACACTCATCTGGTACAGGCTCAGTGGCAGCAATGGCAAGATGAGGATCTGCAAGGCATGGAAGATCCCAGCTACATCGCGCTGGTGTTCAGCCGTGGCAGCCATACTTCCAGTCTGCATCGGCTCCATGCTCTCCATTGTCCTCCGCATCTGTGCCAACTCTGTGCTGTCATCGCTGGTGCCTGTCTGACTTGGCAGTTCTTGTATCCGAGTAATGGCCCCAGCGAGGTCAGCCAAGGATTGTTGGTGAGCATGGTGCAGACAGTGGGTGTCCGTTAGGGACTGTAAGTGGTCCCTGATGGGACTCAGACACCCACGTATGGCATCGAGTTTGGCTGCCATGAGGTCAAACCCCACCCGCAGCTGATCAGCCATCTTCCCCTGGCACCCTAACACACGGCGTTGGAATTCCATGTTTTGGTCGTGGGGGTCCTGGGAGCCAGCCATGGTGGTGTGTGCTTCCTGCTGTGTGGTCTGTGCTGGGTGTGGGGTCACCGCTATGCAGCTGGGCTGTCCTGCTCCTGGGGGTGGGGTGCGGAGGCTGTCCATTAGCCTTTGGAGGGTGTCTGAGCAAATGTGCATGGTGTCCTCTTCATCATCACTGTAGAGATGTGTGGTCTGCTCTGCAGAAGGTGTTGATTGTCCCTCTGCAATGTAAAGGGGAGATGCAGGTTAACAGTGTGTTGACGCATTGTAGATGTTTACATTTAAACTGCATGACAATGTACATTGTGACTGTTTTGGTGAGGCTGGCTATTTGATGGGAGACAGTGGACATTTTGACTACATGACGGATGTGTGGTTGTACTCCTACATTATCATCTCGCAGTGTCATGCAATGCCAGATGTGATTGGCCAGTTTCTACGCACGAGCAGCACCAGTTGTGTCCTCTGTACTGTGGTGTAAGGGTTGCACTTTGTACCACATTGTCGTCAATGTTAATGTACTGTGATTGCTGTGTGTGTGTGCTGCATTGTTGGCGAGTCGCCCCTGCAGCTCTGATTTGGCAGCCCCTTATCCCTTTGAGTCTGTGTGCCTTGGACTTGTGTGCTTTTCGGGTGCTCGGGTGTTTGCAACTTGGGTCATTTGTGCTCTTGGAAAAATGTTGTACTCTTGTGCATTATTTGTCTGCAGATGTGTTTTTGACGTCATGGGTTGTGGGTGCACGTGTATGTGTCAGAGTGTGACCTGCTCCTTTACGGATGTGGTCCACACTCAGCCACCTCACTGTTGTCTCGTGCACCATGTCATGTATTGTGTCACTAGCCATGCTATCTGTCATGCAGTGTCACTTGCATTGTCAGTGTGGCTCACAGTGCTGCTGCTTTTCTGGATTCAGCACATGTGAAGGGGTAGGTTGTGCCATTGGTGATGTGGAGGGGGGCCCATTTGTACACATTGTAGACGGGGGCCTACTTGGCGTTTGTATGTGTGCTGCAGTGTGCCAAGGGTATCAGGGACATGTTCCACACTCATTATGGGAGTGCAGTGTGCTGCACCTGATTGTGCATTTGTGCCATTGTGCCCATCTTCCTCCGTCCCCCCAGTCCCTGGTTGTTACTCACCCTGTTGCTGTTGGATCAGGTTATATTGGGCTGTGTCCAGGCCCCTGACTCCTTGCACCGTCACCACACTGATGACTGTGGCCACCATTTCCTCCAGCTCATCCAGCTCCTCCTGAGGCGCTGGACTCCCACCTCCAGTCGCCTTTGCTGCCTTCATGTTGGCAGCGAGTTTCTCCTTGGTTTGGCTGTGCACTTCATGTCAGCACCTCTTGACCGCCTCCATTGACCTCCTCGACACTCCGACTGCATTCACGTTGGTGAAGATGGACTGCCATTTTTCCGTTTGTGTTGCCAATGACGAAATGGAATTGATGAACAGTTGTTGGCAGTGTTCTATTACCTCCGTGACAATGATCCGGTCTTCCTGCGGACTGAACCCCGTCTTCCTCTTCTCCTTGCCCTTCCCCGACCCCGGGGTTCCTGGTTGGTCCTCTGTGGGGCTTGTGGGGTTTGGGTTGTCCTCTGCACTCGGTCCGGGTGCATTCATGGTGCTACGCAGTTTGATTTGATTTTGGTGTGTTTCTTTTTATAGTGCATTTTTATGCATGACGCGTGGGAATTGCAGGCCTGTGGCTGGTTTTCGCTGATTTTTGTATCGCGATTTTAGGCATCGCAACTTTTTTCGCTTTGGTGTTTTGCATTTTTGCAGAGTCGCGCTGATTTTAGCACGGTCATTTGAAGCGTTGTCGTGGGACTATCGCATGATGCCGCCAGCTTGGGAATCCTACGTTAACACTGAGTTATTTTACCACGATAAACTGCGATGTGAAGAGTTGCGTTAAGCTAAATTTTCTACCCCACAGTCTGATTTTAGGAAAGTTATAGAACCTAATTATAACACTAATAGACATGGGTACATAATAACATGTCTATTTATAGTTGTAGTTTTAGTATTGATTTATGTTGCTTATAGGATTATACTCACCCATGTCCCTTGAGTTCAACTGAGATTAGATCTAGAGTCACCCCTAGTACCCTGCGATCTACTGACTGTAGTTTGCATTCACTGAATGAGAGGGAATTACACTTAGATTTATCTAGAAATCTTTCTTCAACTGTGTGCTATAAGTTTCTTTTTGAATATATTGGCACTATGGATGCGAGAGATTGCTAAACTTGCACACAAGTACCTGCACCGGCTGAAGAGGGTATCATGCACCATCATATTCCTTTAATTTATGGTGTTACTTGTAACCTGTTAATGAGTCTTTTGTATAGACACGATTATTTTCAGTATTGATTTTCGAATTATGAGATAATCTTTCCAGAAGTTCCCACACTTGAGCATTTGAATTGCCACGCTGAGGCTGGAAATGTAGAGAGAACTGAAGGAATCTTTAGCCACACCATGACACTGTTTATGTTCATCAAAACAATTTGACTTGTATCTTAAAAGATGTAGAAAAGACCTTTATAAATTCATGTGAGGACAGAAGGAGAGGGGTGGAATCTTAATTAAAGAAAATTAAAATTGAATATCAGTAGGCTAGAGAAGAAACTGAGAATCAAGTAGCAGGAAATCAAGCAGGATTGAGTTTAGATTGAAAACACGAAGGGAAAATATGCAATATTTGAGAAAAGACTAAAGCTGACACAAAATTTGTGAGAAAGAGTGAATGTGAACACGTCTTTGAAGCTGAAGGACATTGGGAGTCATTATTGGCAGGTAAAGACCCTGCCATTCCTGGAGTTTACAATGTTTGTGGAGCATATGCATATTTTAGGTTGCCCATAGGATGATATGGTACATGTTATTTAGGTATAGTTTTCCTAAACATTTGTTTGGAACATTTTGATGATCCTGTGTGGGAACAGAAGCCTAGACCCAAAAGAGGAGCGAGTGCTGGAGACGTAGTAGGATATATTTTTGGTGCAATGATTCCTTCTGTTGGTGTGCTTTTAAATGTCATTAAGATTAGAAAGTTGTCCACCTTCGTGGATAAACTGTCCACCAGTACAACAGGAGCTTTATTCGTTGTGGATACTGAAATGGCTGCTGTAAGTTCAATAGTTTTGCTGAATCGTCTTGCTTTAGATGTCCTACTCATGTAGAAGGCAGAGTCTGCTGAAAGTTAAAAGTCCAACAATGTCATACTTACATCAAAAACATCACTGATCTCAAGGGAGATTTGAAGGAGTTCGAAACAACAGGTGCTTGGGAAGCAATTGGAAATTGATTTGCTGCAGTTGGTAGATGGTTTGGAGATCTGGGAAGTGGATTAGTGGGCTCCATATTGAAATCCCTTGGGACAATTGCTCTTTGTGAAGTATTGCTGGTTTTGATCTTTAAGGGTTATAAGAGAATACAAGCAAAGACGCGAGTGAAAAGGGAGGGAGCAGATGTAGAGTTAGAGACGAGTCAGTTTAGAAACTATGATGACATGAAACATCTGAAGGAGTCCAGATGAAAATTTATGAAGCCCATGAGGTTTTGATTGGTCTATCAGAGAAGATCTGTATCAGAGGGGGGATTGGAGCAGCGTTTTTTTTTAGCTCCACCCTTACACGTCAGAGAAGTTCAATATTTATGTGCACTTAGCACCATCTATTCTGTATGCCTAACTTTATTAATGACAAGTGAAGTATTACTCATTTACACTCAATGTAAAATTAGAGATTCCTTACGTGTGCACATTAATGTTAAGCCTAACCATGAAGAAATGTAGTTCTCACAAATATTTAAACCTATGTTTCAAGTTATGTTGCATTAATTTGGAAGTGCATTACTTAATGTAATTATGGACTTATTTACGTAAGATACATTTATATTGCTGCATTTATTTTGATGTTATACATGCACAAATAATCATGTAATTGAAGTGCACATTTTAGTGTTTAACAAAGCTAATTTAACTAGGCCTGAATTTAAAAAGAATTTGGTTGCCGTGCATGTTCTTTCCTCTGCAGATGCGGTTTCTAGGCTTCATTAGCTAGAGAAAGGAGTATTATGGATTAGTCATAGCAAGACCTGAGAAGAAAATCTTGACAGAGGTGTGAAGCACTAATAAGCTGAAGAAGGTGTCTATTTATCGTGTATCAGTACGGTGTACTACCCAAGGCTGTGTGAATGTCCAAGTTTCATGAGATGTGAAAGTCTATGGATGTTGCCACTGTGCAGATGAAGTGCAATTCTATTGGTTCCTGGAAGAGTGGTTTGAAGATCAACCTCTGAGATTGTATGTGTATGTATACACTCTTAGAATAGAGAGCAGACCCTTTTAGACTTTGAGAGGCACAGGCCTCTCCGCATGCTCTAATCTTGAGTGCAAAGCTATATGCTAAACACTTGCTCCTTTTTTAGATTTTTTTCCGCTGAAATCCTCACTATGCTGACACCTTCCCACTTCAACGCCCTTTTCCTTTAAATTTCTTTGAGATTTTCCATTCTAAACCATCCTCAAATTAAACTTAGAAACCCGTAGAGGTGACCTACAGACTTTCATCATTTGTAATTATGTGGCTACGTTTGTCACATATTGATGCTATTGAACTGGATTTACTTTGTCTACTAATGCTTCCTTTTGAATTCTGTATCTGAACGATGCTTAATTTGCATTGATTTGAATTGACTGTTGATTAGTAATAAACCCACTTGAACTTTGTTACTGATTCCTGGTCCTTATTTGTGTGACCAAATGGGGACACGAAATTGAATTGCTTTGTTGAATGTTAACTTCCTGTGCTCCTCAGTCCACCACAAAGGTCTGTTGAATGAGAACTATAACCACGTGCCAAAGCCACCATCCACTGGAACAGAATAAGAAGGTGTACAACAGTTATACTAGATAAAGTCAAAGGGCTACTAGGTGGACTTAGTGGATAATATGCCTGGAAGACAAAACGCTGCAGGGGCTGGCAGAGGTCCAAGAGAATGATCCGAATGCCAGTGCCTAAATCTGGAACCATGTACACCACAGCTAAGAGAAATGACTAATTGATAAGAATCAGTCCAAAGTGTAACTAAAAGCAAGGAACACCTAAGAGTTATTAAAAGGCAGCCTTGGGAGGAACGCGGTTACATCAAAGATAGTCTGCATATAATCCAGAAAGAACCAAAACCTGAAAGTATAGTCAGGGAAAGTCTACAGACAAGACAGGAAGAAGCAAGACCTGTGGGGTGGAGTCAATGGTTGCCCAAAAGCAAACCATGAAGAAGCAGGTTACAGTCATTTGCTTTTCTAAGACAATCAATCAATCATTTATAGAGTGCAGCAAATCACCCGTGAAGATCTCAAAGTGCTGGAGCTGTATGCTGCTGCATGGAGATCTGATCAGTCAAACATCCAGGTCTTGGGTTTCCTTCTGAACTGCTGGAGTGATGGATTGGTCCTAAGGTGCAGGGGGAGGCTGTTCCAAACCTTGGCTGCCTAATGCGAGAAGGAGCATCCACCGCTGTTGGCTCGGCAGATCCACGGGGTGTCCACGAGGGAGAGGGAAGCTGATTGAAGGGGCTGGTTGTTTGGTAGAAGGTCAGGCATTTGTTGATGTATGCTGGTCCTTAGTTTGGCAGCCCCGGTAGGCATGGGTCAGCATCTTGAACTGGCATCTCCCCTGAATCGGGAGTCAGTGCATTTTCTTGAGATGAGGTGGGATGTGGGTCCTTCTTGGGAGGTCGAATATGAGTATTGCCGCTGAGTTCTGTATTGTCTGGAGTCTTGTGTGGTGATTCCTACGTAAAGTGGGTTCCTGTTGTCCAGTCTGCTGGTGATGAGGGTCTGTGTGACGGTCATTCTGGTGTTGACCGAGAGCCACCTGAAGATCTTGCGGCGCATGCTAAGGGTGTGGCAGAAGGCGGATTAGACAATGTTGACTTCTTTCTATATCGATAGCTTGGCCTTTTGTGGCAGGGGGTCTGCCGAGCTCCTCAGGCCATCATATGTCATTCCATGGCGAGATGTTGTTACCAAAGATGACGACTTCCGTCTTGTCCGTGTTGAGTTTGAGACAGTTGTCCTTCATCCAGTTTGCAACGTTGATCATTAATCTGTGGAAGTTGGCTTTTGTGGGGAGGAGCCTTCAGACAGTGAGAGGATGAATTGTGTGTCATCAGTGTAGGAGATGATGTTGAGTCCGTGTGATCTGGCGATGTCGCCCAGGGGGATCATGTAGGTGTTGAAGAGGGTAGGGCTGTGGGGCGATTCTCGAGGGAGTCCAAAAATGGTTTTCTTGGACTTTGAGGTGAACGGTGGGAGCCTTTGGGTTCTGCTGATGAAGTACGAGGTGATCCATTTGGGGGCACTTCCTTGGATCCCGATGTGGTGGAGTCTGTTGATCAGGATGTGGTGGGAAACAGTGTCAAACGCGGCAGACAAGTCCAGGAGGATGAGGGATGCTGTTTCTTTGTGGTCAGAGGGCTCTGATGTCGTCGGTAGCTGTGATCAAGGCTGAATCCAGAAATAAGTAATGCACAGATGATGGTAAGTTAAATGCATTCCAGGAAGAGGCAAGGACAATGCTTCACTGGAAAATGAAGCAAGTGTCATATGGAAACAGTTAAGAAAACAAGTAAGCATGTAGAAGAGCACTAATGGAGGAAATACAGAGACAATTAAGGTCTGATTAGCAAGGATAGATTGAAAGATGATTCAACAGAGCCCATGCTCTTAAGGAGTGATTATGAAGCTTCTGTGCCTCTGTCTTGCAGATTTGTGAGGTGACCAGACTTAAAGATGGCCGATACACATATCCCCATGGCACTGGACCTCATCGGTAGGGTCGTTTTTTGTTCTGCATAGAATACGCAAACACTGCGGAGACTCTGCAGACAGCATGCAGGAAGTAGCATTCTGGGAGTAGGTGTCAATAAATGACATGGGCTGATTATATTACCAATGAATGGTTGCCTGGTCATTTACCTGTACATGTCACTATTCTAGTAATTCAGGCCCAGATGTATTAATGCTCTTACGTCGTTTGTGTGTCACACAAGCTGATGCAATGCGACACAAGGGCTTAAGGCAGATTTACATGCAACACAAAGCTTGATCTGTATCGCTTTCATCACGCTGAGTGGTGTCTTGCCTTTCATTATGGGGATTTTAATGCATGCAGTGGATGTTCCTATGCAAATCCTAACTCAAGGCCAACACATTGGTATTTTCAAAGCTGGCACTGTGTCATGCAGTGTATCAGAAGAATTTACAAGTGCTAGCATGCTACGCATGGACCTAGGAAAGTTACTTAATGTCATTATTATAAAAGAGGATTGGACCTAACAATCTATCTCAAACTTTTCCAGCTATGGAGGTTGCTATTCTGCAAGTGAGAACACATCTGCATTAACACAAGCTACAAAGAAGGAGGGAGAGGAGGATATTTCTCCAGAAGATCAGCTACATTGATCTAAGGGAGGAGAAGATCCTCCAATTGTACCTACTGAAGGAGTACATCTTGAATTTATTGGAGATATGTCTAAGTTTGCAACCATCAACTGGTTGTTCACATGCCATTCCACCATATGCAAAACTAATGGCAGGTTCGCTGATAGAATATCAATGCCCAAAATATCCCCATACACAAATATCAATGCAAAAATATCGATGTCAAAAATATCGACATCCTATATTAAAAACTGTAAGTACAAAAATATTGAAACAAAAATATCGATGTAAAAAATATAGATGTACAAAATATCATCTTTTTTAAATTCCTGGTAAATATATTAAATAATAAGATTAACTTAAAAAAATATTTAGATTTAATATATATTTTAACAAATATAATAAAATTAATTTAATTACAAAATATTTAAACATACATATGTAAAATGTTATATGTATATATTTCCTTTAATACAATTATTAAACTAATAATTTGAATGTATTTTATAAATATATAAAAATTTACAAATAAAAATATATATATTTACATACACTTATAACATAAAATCTATATAAAAAACATTATACTATAAATTAAAACATTAAAATATTTAATAGTCTTAAAAATAAAATTTTGCACTCCATTGATTGCATCAGTAGGGAAAGTGTTGGATAGCGGAGGGGTAAAAATTACTATTCCCACTCCAGTGGGTGCACCAGTGGTGAAAGTGTTGGATAGCGGTGTGGTAAAACTTACTATTCCCACTCCAGTGAGTGCAACAGAAGGGAAAGTGTTGGATAACCGAGGGGTAAAACTTAATATTCTCACTCCAGTAAGTACAATAGTAAAGAAAATGTTGGATAGTGGTGGGGTAAAATGTACTATTCCCACTACAGTGAGTGCAACAGTAGGGAAAGTGTTGGATAGTGGTGGGGTAAAACTTAATATTCCCACTCCAATGAGTGCAACAGTAGGGAAATGTTTGGTTAGCCGAGGGGTAAACATTACTATTTCCACTCCAGTGAGTGCATCAGTAGGGAAAGTATTGGATAGCGAAGGGGTAAAAATGACTATTGCCACTTCAATGGGTGCAACCGTAGGGAAAGTGTTGGATAGCGGAAGGGTGAAAATTACTATTCCCACTCTAGTGGGTGCAACAGTACGGAAAGTGTTGGATAGCGGATGGATACAAATTACTATTCCCTCTCCACTGGGTGCAACAGTACGGAAAGGGTTGGATAGCGGAGGGGTAAAAATGTATATCCCCACTCCAGTGAGTGGAACAGTAGCGAAAGTGTTGGATAGCGGAGGGGTAAAAATTACTGTTCCCACTCCAGTGGGTGCACCAGTGGTGAAAGTGTTGGATAGCGGTGTGGTAAAACTTACTATTCCCACTCCAGTGAGTGCAACAGAAGGGAAAGTGTTGGATAACCGAGGGGTAAAACTTAATATTCTCACTCCAGTAAGTACAATAGTAAAGAAAATGTTGGATAGTGGTGGGGTAAAATGTACTATTCCCACTACAGTGAGTGCAACAGTAGGGAAAGTGTTGGATAGCGGAGGGGTACAAATGTATATTCCCACTGGAGTCAGTTCAAAATTAAAAACAAACAAATTAACAACAACAACAAAAATGTTCTAAAAAATAAAAAAATAAAACATATATAACAGTTTTAAATATTACAAAAGATAGAAAAAGATTAGAATGTTAAAAAGATCTAAGAAATACCTAGAAATATTGTTTAAAAAAATCCCCAAATAATTTAAAAACACAAAACTTTTTTTATAGAGATTTTTTATGAACAAAAAACATTAATTATTTCATATATGTAATATTTTTAATTTCCTACCCTATAATACCACACAATTCACAACCCACGTTTAATTTTTTTAAAAATGTAAATAAATATCATTAATTTTTTTAAATGTAAAACAAATAAAAATGAATTTACTCCCCAAACGTTACCCCTATAAAACCCATACACACACACACAATAAAAATAAACACTTACCATAAATATTTATCAATTGATAAATTAATATTAATAATCAACTAATTATTAATTAATTAAATATAAATTACTTTCCACCCTCTACCACAATAAACACCACAACCCACACCTAAACATCATTACACATTTTCCATAACTATTTTACATTAATAAATTAATATCAATGAACAACAATTTATTAATTAATTTAAAAGAATTTACTTACCACGCTTTACCACTATAAACCCCACAACTTACATGAAAAATTAATTACACAATTGCCATACTTTAATATTAATTATTTAGAATTCATTAACAAACAATTATTAATTAATTATAAATAAATAACTTCCCACCCTATTCTCCTATAAACCCCAACACCCACTACTAAAAAAAATGATACAATTAACATAATTAATTACAAATTAATTAATAATAATTAACAACCAATTATTAATATTTAATAATAAAATACCTCCCAAAATAACCACTATTAAGGGGCCGATTCCGATTCCGGCCGCAAAACGTACCGACTGACACGAACCCGGAAGGGAGACAGACCGACATGGACCGGCTCCATACGACTCGTGCAGTACGATGCAACGCGTGTGAAATACAACCGACACGTACGGAATACAAGCCGTACGACCGAGCCGTAGGGAAAACAGTGATTCGCCTGGAAAACAGACGCGATTCACACCGACCGACACGCACCAGGAATGAACCCAACCGACACGTACCCACGATGTCTGATCCACGCAGTGCGATGCAATGCGTGTAAAACCAGACCGACTCGCACGGAGCCCAAGCCGCATGACCGACACGCACAGAAAACAGGGACCTGAAGCAATAGAGATCTCTGCGACCGACGCGTATGAAACACAGAAGAAAGTCGGCGTGAAAGACCCGGAGAAGCCCGCACAAGCCAACATCTGCGTCCGTCTTGGTCAGAAGAACTTCTCCTTCATGCCTAGAAAACCCAAAGGAAAAAATACAAAAAAAGGACCAAACAAGCAATGACAAAGTCAATAAATATAAAAAAAAAAACTTTGAACAAAGACACACCCACAACTGCACCTATATAAAGGACACCAATCACTACCATGATCCTTTGCAAATTCAAGACAACAGCCAGCAGAGAACACCATCAGACAGCAACCACAGACACACTCACAACTCACCTATCACACAACTTTCACACCATTAGCACCTCGCCAAAAGCACTCACACATACACCTAGCAAAACTGACACTCACCCACCCTCACTTGCACCCTCACACACACATCACTCACCACCACCACCCATCACCATGCCCCCAAAGAAGAATCCAAAGTTCACAGATAGTGAGTTAGAAGTGCTGGTAGACGAGAGCATCAGAGTAGAGCCACATTTGTTTGGTACATTGGTCCAAAGGACCCCCATGTCACAGAAAACAAAGATGTGGGCGAGGTTCGTGGACAAGGTGAACGCACAAGCACCAATGTTGCGCACAAAGGATGATATCAGGTAGTATGATGTGCGCAAGAGGGTCAAGAAACTCATCGAGAAAGATCACGCCTTGAGTCAGCGCACTGGTTGTGGCCCTCCTGCCAAACCAGTATACTTCAGGTCCTGGGAGGAGAAAGTGTGGGACATCCTCCCACCAGAGAGCATCCATGGTCTATCAGACATACCAGAGCCTGGTGAGTACACAACCAATATACTCAATATTGTGTGGCAAGGGGACAGTGAAACCATGCACCGTTAGCAAAGCCACAGTAACCAATAGATAATCATCCCAAGATGTGTATGCTAGTCAGACAAACACAATACCTGCCATCTCATAGTGACTTGTAACTGTGTCATGACATGTAAAAACCTACCAACAAATAGAGCAAGGCAGTGGCACAAAGCTAAATAAACACTGTCAGACAGTTTGCCACCACAAACACACTACCTCACAGTGCAGCTGACTGACAGGAAGGAATAGTGGGTATGCAGGTGAAGTGAGTGTATCCAAAAGCATGATGGGGTTTGTAGTCACAGATAATGCTCCCCCTCCCAATTGGCCCATCAAGAACTCTCTGAATCATGCCCACATCACAGGGAGTGGAAAATGACTGACAGGATGGCTGACACTGGGTCCTGCTGTGGTGAGCACAAGGCCCTGGTAGGGGTTGTGTGCAAATCAGAAGCAGGACACCACTGCTTGACATCCTGAAAGCCAACTTGCACGCCCTCCAATGGAAGCACGTTTCATGGTGGGTTGTCTGGCCGGGTGGGAAGGAGGACTGACAGCTCTGACCATACTTACCAGCATGTGTAGACACACACACCCCTCAACACAAACTCCACACAACTCACCGGGTATAATGCATTGACTCACACTGTAGTGAAATATCACCCAAAGATACACCGCACTGGGTTCTGCCATGTGAAGCACAGGGGCTCTCTTTGGACTTGTAGCCAAACAAACATCAGGACTTCAAAGTCAGTCTGACACTGGGCTCTGTTGTGGGGAGCACACGGCCCTGCTGGGAACTGGGCACCAACAAACATCAGGACTGCACAGTCAGCCATCTTGCCATTGCTGTCACACTCCCTCACAGGGAAGCAGAGTTAAAATGAAGGAAGTATGGGCATGCTGGGAAGGGGGGTGTAGCTAAAAGCATGATGGGAGTTGCAGTCACCGACATTGCCCACCCACCCACATGGCCCAGCAAGCTCACACTGAACCATGCTCACCTCACAGGGAGTGGGAATGGACTGACAAGATGTCTGACACTGGGCTCTGTTGTGGGGAGCACAAGGCCCTGCTGGGAACTGGGCACCAACAATCACCAGGACTGCACTGACTGACATCCTGAAAGTTAACCTGCACCCACTGCAATGGTGACACGCTTCATGATGGCATAACTGGCCTGGGGGAATAGGAGGCCCTGACTTGAAAACAAATAACACTGATGCTGGAAAAACACACACCTTCTATGCTAAAACACATTGCACACGTGGTACCAGTCACTCACAAAGATAATGCCCGGGCAAGATGTCTGACACATGGGCCTGAAAAATGATGTGGCTGAAAATCACACATATACACTGGCCAAACCAAACAGGGTCGCACACACAGCCATTGCATCCATATGTTCAAACTGACTGTCTGGGGATGCAGTGTCCAGGGATGCCCCCTGGCCTGGCTGTGGAGGTGTGTATTGCAGATGACAAGTGTGGAGATCCATATATAGTACATTGCACAAAACACACAGGAACTCACATATACATCATTGACAGAGGACATCTGACAGTGAATGGAATGGACACACCAATCTAGCCGACACCATAGCATGGTCTCATTCACACTCGGTGCTGTTGTGAGCTGCATTCCACTCCTACATCGTGCTGCAACATATGCATCCTTCACACAACACACCACTCACTGACATAGACACTGTAGACACAAGGTCTAACCTGGACTGCATTGGAGGAGACATGCTACTCACAGCAGCCAAACCGCAACACACACACCACCGGCTCTCACTGTCATGGGCATTGAAAAGCCAGAGTGCTTCCTTGCCCAATCCATGTCACCAGGGCGCCGCGACCACATCACCTGCACTGGCTCCCCGTCGACAGAAGAATCTCCTTCAAGCTCCTAGTCCACGCACACAAGGCACTCCACAAAACCGGCCCAGTCTATCTCAACAGTCGACTCTCCTTCTACGTACCCAAAAGGAAACTCCGCTCCGCTGACCTCGCCCTGGCAACGGTCCCGTGCATCCGCAGAACCACATCCGGAGGCAGGTCCTTCTCCCACCGCGCCACCAAGACCTGGAACACCCTCCCCCTCAACCTACGACAAACCAAAGACCCGCTGACCTTCAGAAGACGACTCAAGACCTGGCTCTTCGACCAGTAGCACCAGCACCCCCCCACCCCCACCTCAGCGCCTTGAAACCCTCACGGGTAAGTAGTGCGCTTTACAAATGACGTGATTGATTGACAAGTCAAATCACATATGCACGTACAAAACTCAGCACCAAACTCATTAACGATGGTGACATCATCACTTGTATGAAATGAGATGGGAACTAGGAACACTGTAAAAAAACGCTTTCTCCCAAGAGATCACAGGCATACCGGACTGTGACCATGTCATACCAATACACCAATGTGACATACAAAGACTAGCAAAATCTGCTACCACACATGCCCCAATCTTACTACATATCCTCAGTGGAATTGCACATATGTCCTTGTTAAAGGTCAAATGTGTACAGGGATGGCACACCTGTGTCAGCAACGTGATGGCCCTTGAGTAGTAATGGCCATGTACAGCCAAATCTATACATGAGCTGGGCATGCACACACTTCGACATGCACATTGAAATGTTTCATGTTGGCTGGGCAATGTGCCACAACAATATCTATCTCTGTCCGTGACAACTTTGGACAAAGCAGTGTACAAGCACGCATCCTGACGTACAGTAGAAAATGTCATGTATGTGAACCATTGATGCCTGTAGAAACATAACTTACATTGTGTGTCTCTTCCAAACACCGGTGGTGCTGGGGACACAGCAGCAAATGGAGAGGAGTCCCTGTCCCAGACTCTGGTGGACCCTCAGCTCTCTGGTGTGGATCAGTCTCTGTCCTCTTCGGATGATGAAGAACAACCTGGCACCTCCAGTGTGAGTCATCACGCAACACCAGCAGTACCAACATCTGCACCCCCTGTACCCACGCCTCCAGCATCTGGCAACAGATAGGGCACCCCCGCCAACACAGACAGACCAAGGACACAGAATACCAACAGCACAGGGACACAGGACCCCCAGGAAGGTACGGACAACACCACCAGTAACAACACCCAAGGGGGCCCAGTGTCACCTGTGCGTGCCGCCGCTGGTCCTGCCCGTGTGGCTAGGGGTGCTGGGAGGGGTGGTAGGCAGAGGGTGTGGCTTGCAGTGGGGTCTGGACTGCATGATGACCCC
Source organism: Triturus cristatus (assembly GCF_964204655.1). NCBI lineage: Eukaryota > Metazoa > Chordata > Amphibia > Caudata > Salamandridae > Triturus > Triturus cristatus. Next base: position 30,573,481 of record NC_140580.1, on the reverse strand, counting down.
CAACTGGCACGCATCATAGATGCGTACCAGGATAGCACCGGAGGATTCGGCCAGGTAGTGGGGATCATCAAGGACATTCAACAGGAGCAGGCTGCCCATCATACTCGCATGGAGTCCAAGTGGGATGCACTTACTGCACTTGGTGCATCGGGACATACTCCAATGCCTCCGCCAGATAAGCACCAACATGTCCACTCCTCCCTGTGTGGCCACAACATCTGTTGCGTTACAACAAACAAATGATGGACGGAATGCTGACAATGCATACATTCTCCCCCAGTCAAGAGATCTGGGTTAAATCCATCGTTCTTTTGCCCACTACACCACCCCAGTTCATACATGGCCATATGCAAATCAGTCTTGACCCTGTGCCTCATGGGTACAGTCCAGCCCGAACTGCCAAGCCATGTCTTCCCTGGACCGGAATCAAGCATCCTAGGACCGGTTTCTGGCTATCAGCCGTCATCAGCCAGGATAGAAAGCCTAGAAAGCTTGTTTCCGGTCCAGGGAAGGCATGGCTTGGCAGTTCGGGCTGGACTGTTCCCATGAGGCACAGGGTCAGACTGATTTGGACATGGCCATGTCTGATCTGGGGTGGCAGAGTGGGCTAAAAAACGGTGATGGATCAAACTCGGATCTGTTGACTGGGTTTGAGTGTTTGATTGGTTCTGATGCTCCGTCCATCACCACCCCCTTTTGTACCGCTTTGTTCGCCATAAGTTGGCAGGGTATGCTCAGACGTGAGTCCCTTGCTCACTTTGCCACTGGATTCAAGCAAGCCTGGCTGAAGACGGCTGAAATGCCAGAAACCGGTCCTAGAAAGCTTGTTTCCGGTCCAGGGAAGGCATGGCTTGGCAGTTCGGGCTGGACTGTTCCCATGAGGCACAGGGTCAGACTGATTTGGACATGGCCATGTCTGATCTGGGGTGGCAGAGTGGGCTAAAAAACGGTGATGGATCAAACTCGGATCTGTTGACTGGGTTTGAGTGTTTGATTGGTTCTGATGCTCCGTCCATCACCACCCCCTTTTGTACCGCTTTGTTCGCCATATGTTGGCAGGGTATGCTCAGACGTGAGTCCCTTGCTCACTTTGCCACTGGATTCAAGCAAGCCTGGCTGAAGACGGCTGAAATGCCAGAAACCGGTCCTAGAAAGCTTGTTTCCGGTCCAGGGAAGGCATGGCTTGGCAGTTCGGGCTGGACTGTTCCCATGAGGCACAGGGTCAGACTGATTTGGACATGGCCATGTCTGATCTGGGGTGGCAGAGTGGGCTAAAAAACGGTGATGGATCAAACTCGGATCTGTTGACTGGGTTTGAGTGTTTGATTGGTTCTGATGCTCCGTCCATCACCACCCCCTTTTGTACCACAACATCTGTTGCAGCAAGATCTCCCAGTGCCACAGGGAGGGAGGATGACTCTGGTGGAGAGTCCTCTGCACCGCAGACACCTGCACCTGAGGATCCTCCCCTGAAGAAGAAGAGGGGTCGTCCGAAGAAGGACAAGTGAGACGCAGATGTCCATGCACATCCCCCAGGGCCTCTACACCTGTTCTGCAAAATGTTCTTTGTGCGCAAACTGTTCACTTTATCGTACCTAACACAACTCGCCTACATGACATGGAGGGTTCATGTTGGTCCAATGTAGCAGATGACTGTGGACTTTACTCTAGACATTTCAGCTACCAACACTTCCAACTCTACTGTGAACTTTGGATTCAAAACCCAATGTACAGCACACACCATCCTGTGCACTATCCTCACACATGTTTGTAAATAAACTCACCAAAGTGTCTCTAGAAATAGATGTTACCCAGATATCCATTACCCCTCCAGACCTACTTGGCATTAAAATTATTACTAGAGGGAAAGAAACCATTTACTTTATAAATATATACAATAGACCATATCCATCTCATAAGGAATCTAAAACGGTAGAACTCTTGGATTCCTTTTTAGAAACATTGGGAGATAATGCAAAAGTCTTAGTTGGCGGGGATTTTAATTGTAAATATGAGCCTGTTTTGGGCATGGAACAAATATTTGATGAACAAGATGCCGTAAATGATATTTTACCCTTAGAGGCAGTGGGCTCAGTTAATAACACCGTCGCCGTTTTACAGATTTTGCAATTGACCGTGGCGCATGACTTAAGGGCTTGTAACGGCCGCTTTTGCTCAGACAGACCAGCAGCTCCGACTTATTTTAAGGGAACCTGTAGGTCACATATAGACTTTGTAATGGTAACCCGGAACGTATGGGACCTAATAGCAGATTTCAAGGTAGACCACAGGACAGAGAGTGATCACTTCCCTCTCCAACTGTGGTTAGATCCTCATCCATTTATTACTAGGTCTGACGTAGAAATGACACCAAAAATATCAATTGGGGAGTTACAAATATCTAACAACAGACGTGCTCTAAGATGGCCATACATCTTGGGATCGGAAAAAACTTTGATAAACATCTATAATGCTTTTACGGAAATCGTGGGAACACCCCAGCCACCTTTAGTGGGTACTCAGGGTGTTCTTGATCTACATTATAAGTTGTTGGATGCTTTAACTCCACTACTGAGTAAAATGTATAAAACAGACAGTAATAGGGAAAGGAATTTTCTCGAGTCAGTGAATCCATGGTATAACAAAGATTGCCGAACAGCTAAATTAAGGTTGATCCAGGCAGTAAAATCTGGAAATCGCCTAGATATAAAAAACGGAAGATTAATTTATAACAAAACCATGGTGCATGCAAAGAAATCCTGGGATGAAAGTATATGGGAGGATCCTTTAAATGCAACTAAGCAGTGTGACCAAAGAACGTTCTGGAACTTAATTGCCAAGGGGAATAAGAAGGGTAGTTCAACTAAGGATATCTTTCTAGATGAAAATACATGGTGTGATCATTTCACCAAGCTTTACGCCAATAAAAAGGAGAGCTTGTCCCTTCAGGACTATGAGATAGATCTAGAAATGAGTAACGCTCCCTTACACTTTAGTTTAGAAGAATCCATGCAGGCCCTGCAAGCTGTGAAAATGGGCAAAGCTCCTGGTCCCGATAAAATCCCCGGTGACTTACTAAAACATGATGTAGAAGTGTGGGGACCATATATAAATTTCCTGTGTAATTTGATTGCGGCAGGAACACCAATCCCCGATTCATGGAAAGGGGCAGAAATTATAACAATTTTTAAAAAAGGAGACCGTTATGAACCTAGTAATTACCGCCCAATTAGTTTAATCGATATTTTACAAAAGATTTTTGCCAGACATATTTTAAATAGGCTTTTAGATTGGACTGAAGAGACTAAAATATTGACTAAATATCAAGCTGGTTTTAGAGCCAAAATTAGTACTATTGATCAAGTATTTAGGTTTATGTGCATCTGTTGGAAGTACATAAACTTAAGGAAGGGTAGTCTATATGTAGCGTTTGTGGATCTCAGGGCCGCCTTTGATCTTGTTCCGCGCAAATTGCTGTGGTCTACACTAAAGAATATGGCGGTCCCAGGGGAACTACTTAAGGAACTTATTAGGCTTCACACGGGGAATTATGCTAAAATTCGATGGGGAAAGGATGGCGAAATTTCAAGGGCTATTCCCGTAGACCGTGGTGTGCGCCAAGGATGCGTGTTAGCCCCAACTCTGTTTTCCCTATATGTTAATGATATACCAAGTTATTTGAGTAACTGTGCGCATGATTCCCCAAAGCTAGGTGGTGAAGCGGTTACGGCATTATTATTTGCCGATGATACCATCCTCATTTCTCAAACACCGAGAGGCTTACAAAACTTGGTTGACACATTCCAGAAATATTGTGTGGGGAAGGGGTTAGAAATAAACCCTAGCAAAACTAAGTACATGTCCATAAACCCCAAAAAATCCATCAGGAGTAATCTGTTCCTAGAGAATAAAAAACTGGAACAGGTTGGGAGCTTTACCTATTTGGGGATAATGTTGGACAGTAATTTGTCTTGGAAAGGGCAGATGGACAAAAGTTCCCTATCCCTCAAACAAAACTCAATGCCTATTTTAAAAGTCCATGGAGCCAGCTACTCCAAAGCTATATCTCCGGCTCTTGAAGTATATAAAGCTAAGGCACAATCGGCTGCCCTTTATGGTGCTGAGGTTTGGGGCTACTATTGTAATAATACCTTTGGAAAAGTGGAAAATCACTTTGTGCGTAGTCTACTAAAAATACCAACTAGAACCCCCTTGGTTCCCGTATTCTTAGATACCAATCTCAAAAAAATAGATTACCAAGTAATATTAAGACCTTTGCTATATTGGGTCAGGTTATGGGTAACCCCGGAATTGAGTGTTTATAAAAGTGGTCTAGTTGAATTATCTCAGATCGAGGGTTACCTGCATACTCCATGGGTAAAGTATGTTTCAAAGTGGTATGAGAAATTAGGTCTTGCACATTTATGGGATGCTCCACAGAATATGACACTGTCTTCTAGGAAGCTCGTAAAGGACACTTTTTAGTCGTATGTCAACAGAGAACTATTGCATAGCTCATCGTCTGGTAAATTGACCTTGGAATTTTTGAATTTCAAAGATACACCTAGTTTAGAGCAATTTATGGATGAGATCTGTCCCCCATTGGCAAAAAAATTATACTTACAGTTTAGGTATGGGGTTTTACATATTAATGCATATACATCCCGTTGGGGGGGGGCAAAGGTCCTGATTTGTGCACCCTTTGTTCTCTAGGGGTTAAAGAAGACGTCGCCCACTTACTCTTTTTCTGCCCGACATACAAAAAACCAAGGGCTTGTTGGATCAAACCCGTTTGTAACTATATGGGGGTTAGATCCTACAAAGAGGCAGTGCGTATATTTAGGTCAAACACCTCACAGTTAGTGGTGTTTGGCACAAGTAGATTTTTATACAGTGTATATTTTATTAGGAAACGATCAGGTTATAAACTGTAAATACTTGATATGCTCTGCCTTCCCCCCTTTTTGACTTAAGTACATGTTTTATTGTCTCTCCAGCCCACGTAATTAATTTTTCTCTGGCTTTTAAACTATTTATAACTGTTATTTATATTTTTATATGCGGTATTGTGTACTCACGGGTTATTTTCTTTATCGCCAACTAAATGTAATAATCTCCCATTATCATGATGGATTGTATATATGTATGTTGTACTTATCTCTTGCTGACTTTTATGGCATATTGCCGAAATAAAGTTTAAATGAAAAAATAAACTCACCAGTACACTATACTTGCCTCTGTTGTGATTCCACCTTGTTATGTGTCATGGAGATGTTGATCTGCTAAACAACACAGTGCATGCCAAATACTACAGCAATGTGATCACTGTTATGTGAGTCATGGTGATGTGACACATGTGGGGGAGACACACCACTATGGCACCACAACACATAGTCACCATGGCCATGTAACTCATCCCACACAATGATGTTGACCTGAAATACATTGGAATGCACAGACACCGCACCTATCCACAGTCAGTGGTAACAATCCCACAGGTGAGGTAAGCAAATGTCAGTCAGATGTGGGAAGACAGACAACTCACATAACAAAGCGTAGCACAGGTTCATTACACATCAGCAACATGTTTATTCCACAACAGTTGCAAGGTAATTCTACGTTACAGTGGACACACGGTCAAAAAGTGTCGGAGAATTGAAGTCCAGGGGTGTGTGGTACATCACTTGATGGGAATTAACAACTTCCACCCTGGTGTTGGATTCTGGGTGTGGGGGGTCAGTGTTGACCAAACAACAGGCAAAGTACCCTGGGAAGGACAGACATAAGACACAGTCAAAAGCACAGCAGAACAGGAGATAAATGCAATACACATGCACAAAACATGTCAAAAGAAACCAACACAGAAACATGTTAGCAGTTCGACACTATTGTGGAGTACAGACCACCTGAAAGGACACATCACTGCATGCATCCAGTGAAGTAGCACACAGACACACTCAAACAGCAACAGTGCAGCCCTAACACATTTCAGGCTAACTCAATACATTGACATAACAACCCTGTAAACTCACATTCAGGTGAAGAAGTTGTTGAGGAGCTGTGTGCGGACGTCACCCTCATCATCATCATCACTGGCATCGTGGCCCAGGCCTGGATCCTCAACAGGTGGCGGAGGTAGGTCATCGTCATCCTGGATGAGAGGTAACTTCTTACGCACTGCCATATTGTGTAGCATGCAGCATACAAGGATAATTTTGCACACCTTTGCAGGGTCATATGGGAGGGCCCCTCCGGTCTTGTCCAGGCAGCGGAAACGGTTTTTCAGGAGACCAAAGGTCTGCTCAATCACCCTCCTGGTCCGATCATGTGCCTCATTGTAGCGCATCTCGACTGGTGTCACAGGGTTCCTGAGAAGTGTCAGCAACCACTGCATGTTGGGGTATCCAGAGTCACCTACATACAGACAATTGAACAATTAGCTGAGTTTTGAAAGAGGGTGGAATACAACATTGCCAAACACACACAATGGTAAATAGTCAGTACACACCGACAAGCCAGGCACGCTGGTCTGGCATCTGTGACATCAGCGTTGCAATGCGACTACTCCTCATGATGTAGGCATCGTGCGCAGAACCGGGGAAACCTGCACATACATGTGTGATACACATGTCTGCAAGACATACCACCTGAGCATTGATGGAGTGGAAATGTTTCCTGTTCCGGTATGCCTGCTCATGTGCCCGTGGTGGTACCAGGGACACATGTGTACAATCAATAGATCCGATGACGTTCGGCATCCTCCCCAGTGTATAAAAAGCATCCTTTATGTCAGTGAGTTCACCTGGGCTAGGAAACTTGATGTACAGGTCAAGGAAATGCAACATCCCCTCCAAGACATCGCGTAGCACACGACTGAACATAGGTTGCGACATACCACCAGCAGTAGCCACAGTGTACTGGAAGGTACCAGTAGCAAAGAAGTGCAGGGCTGATATCACCTTCACCTCTGGGGTCAGTGCTGTAGGGTATGTCCGACCAGGTAGCAGATGTGGCGCTGTTGGACCTGGCCCCTTTGGCAGGTTCACCCCCAAACTTTTTGCATTTATCCTGGCCTTTTTCCCTATGTAGTGTTAGTAGTTTTAGGCCTATAGGCAGTTTTAGCACTGTGTCCCAGTGTAAAGTGCATGCGCCCTGTGTTACATTTAGTGAGACTGGCCTGCCCTCCCATAGGAATGCATGGGGGATATGTGTGTCCATAGTAGTTCCTGATGTGAGAGGAGTGCAGGGGCGAGTTTGGTATGTGCGAACTCGTGAGAATAACTGCTGCGCAATGGTGTGCGCAGATTTATTGTGACGGGTGGAGAAGTGCCACTTCTAGAAGTTGGCATGTCTGTGTGCTATGTGATGTGAATTGCCTGTCTGGCTTGTGATTGACAGGAGCTGAGAGGGCTGGGGAATTCCAGGAGCCAGGGTGAGTCTGCCCGGTGGTGAATGGAGAGATCTGCATGTAGATGGGAGGGAGGAGTTACACCTTGGACCTGAATAGGGCTGGGCCTTCCCTTCACAATGCTGGCTCCACCTCCTGTTGTGCGTCTGATGTCCCTGGCCTGTCCTGTGAATAGAGAGGGGAGCTGAGCAAAACAAAGTGCTGCTGAACCAGTTGTATCTGGTTCGCCCCTGGCCCTACAGTTGCAGAACAAAGCAAAATGCTGTATAAAAGAAGGGGCTGTGACCCCATGAATATGCTCTTGTTTGTGGACTTGAATCTACCAGGGGCGTGCTGCTGCTGGGGCTCAGGGGACGGCTTGCCTCCCTGGGCCCTGCCCTGCCCTGCCCCTGGATGCCTGAAGGACTTTCTCTTCATCTCTAGAACCTTTTGCTGCATTCTTCTAGCGCCTGGGAGCCCTTTGTCTTAATTTGGCCCTTTATTTTAGGAGGAGCGCTGAGGCTTTGCAGCGCCACGCTGCTTCCAGGGAGAGAGAGGGAATCCCCAGCTGAGGGATTCTCCCATGATGCCGGCCTTACGGGTGCCCACCCCTCTTATTTTTATTCAATTACTGGTGCCCACCCCGCTTATGGCCGCTTATTTATGTTATAGGCGGGTGCCCACCCCGTTTCGTATTTGGGCTTATGATGGAGCCTACCCCTCCTTACCGAGCTAAAAATCACCGCGGCGGCCCGAGTCGCGGACGATGTGCCTGGCGGCGGGCGGGACTTCCGGTTTTGAGAGGGAAGTCCTGCGCACGCCGCCGGAGAAAGCCGCCCCAAAGGAGATACGAGGGCGCCTGCCTGTGCGGGGCTCCCATTGCTGAGGGAGAGCCCCATGGGCGCCAACCAGTAGAGACGAAAGGCAGAGGGGGCTCAAGGCACATTGCCAGTGCCTGCCCCCACTGCGTACGTGAGAGAAGTGCTGCCGCCGCTGACACAGGAGTCCTGCCTCCGCCCCCCCCAGCCGGTGAGTTCTACAAAGGGAGTCCAGGTGGGGAGAGGCAGGGTCTGGGTGGTCCTGCCCGGAGAGCGGGCCGCTCCAACGTGGGTCACAGTTGTGTCGAGCCCCATGTGGCTCCCACAGAGGGCACACTTGTTAAGGAGCCAGTGCGCTCCCATGAGGCGGGAGCCTGGTTGTTTTCAGGAGCCCCGTGTGGCTCCAACAGGGGCATATCGTACAGAAAAAATCAAGTACTGGGAGAATGGATCACTTGTCCTGTGGTATCAGGGTCTAAGATCTTAGAAAACTATGTAAGAAAACCCTCTTATGAGTACACAGGTCGAGGGCGGTGTATCTTGATTCTCCGCCTTCGTGTACTATCACAGCATCTTCATTGGGTCTCTTTTGTTAGTATGCTGTCCTCCACCTGGAGGTAGACCAACTGATATTACAGTAGCGTCCAGGTATCAAAAAAAGGAGAGGGATGTGCAAAGTGCTCATAAGTGGTGAGGTTAAAATTCCCTACTCAACTCCAGAAACTACAATAATTTTTAATGAGAATACGAGTGAAGTGGGAAATTAAAATAAAAGTGATGTTGTGATAGACAGAGTTACTAGTCTATTACATCAGTGAATAAGGTCTGTGAATAAGGTCAACATGTTTCAGCCTTCTCGTGCATTCTTGAGGCTTTCGTCAGGACCAAAAAGTGAAAAGGGGGCCCATTCTGCCGCCTTTTATTATGTGATCAGGTGATCACAATTGTGTTAGTTCCTTTGGAGAGTTGTTGACTCTTTCCCAATGTCTTGTTTTAGCTTCCTAGGGACATCAGAGATCAAGAAACCTGTTCCGGTTCTTCATCACGCATTGCTTGTGCTGACTCTGATCGCGGAGCCTTGGTGGCTCCAACGAGGGCATGATTGTTGAGAGATCCCCAGCTGACCAGCGCGCTTTTTTTTTCTCTCCCACAGCTGCCCCACCTGACAGTGGGCAGCTGCACCGCTCTTGGGGTATGTGCTGGTTTGCGCATAGTTATTCAGAGCCAGATGGCTCCAATGCTGGGGGCATATTTACTTTAAAGGGCCAGAGGAGCCTGCGTTCTTTCCCATGTTTGCCCCCATCCCTTTTGGAGCCTAGGTGGCTCCAACATTTGGTGCATTTGTTTTAAGGGCTACTGAAAGCCCATGCCGCATTTGAGTATTTACAGCTGTGCAGCAATTAGTGCCAGCTGCACCGTTTAAGCCCTCATTTAATATTCCCAGCTGCCCAGCAAGTAGTGGGCAGCTGCAACATTTAGGTCTGTGCAGATTGCGCACCCTTGACTTTCACTGCCTTTGCAGCGAGCCCTGACTCTTGGGACATAGGGCATTTGAGCTCCCTTTTTGGATGACCAGTTGGCCAGGGGGGGATTGTTAGATTTATAGGACGCCAGGCCCTACTGTGATTCTTGGGTGCTAGGAAATGTAATGTATGTAGAATGATTTACGCACCTGTGTTGATACCTCTAAATGTGTGTTATGATTATGAGGTTGGTTCGCATATAATGGTTTATGCTAGTGGAAGTTATTCCCTAATGTAGTTATACTTAGGAGGTTAGGGTCTAATGTGTTTAGACTTGTGAGAGAATTGCATAATGTGGTTATGTTGGTGAGGTCGGCGTATAATGCGTTTGGCGCCTAATGTGATACTGTGCATACTGTAGTTTATGTTACAGGCGGATGCTAAGAACAGTGATTCCCAGTGGTTGCAGGTTGTATGTTTATGATCTGCTGTACTTTTACTAAGTTCGCTTTGTGATGGTTCTGACAGTGGTCCATGTGGCCCTGTCATGTGTACATAATCCCTTGTAAATATTGCCCAGTGCCAATTGGCACAGTGTATAATATGTGCTTACTATTCTAAGGTGCGTGCGCAAATGCTTCACACATTGCCCTGACTAGAGTGGTGGTTTCTGCCTGGCTTTGGCTCACGCCTTAAATGCTCCGCCAACTCCTCAATCACTGGCCTGGTGAAGCGGTACCATCGGATGCAGTCGCGCTCCTGCATGGTTTCAAGGTCTGGGAACGGTCTATGGACAGCAGTTGCCCTGCAGTACAGAGATGAACAAAGGAAGATTGTCAATTCATCCACCCATGTGGCTATGACCAAGCAAAATATCACATGATACATCATGACAATACACAATGTACTGAGGTGTGTGCTGTTGGGTATGGCCACATATGTCACCTACATGCACATCACCTCACATCTCAAGTCCACATGTCTAAGTTCCATGTAGTGCAACGGCCAATCATTGGGCTATGTTACAGTACCTATGTACTGCTGTCACGTTCCAAACACACCACAGTGACAAGTGAGGCCTGATGTCACCTAGGCATCACAGCTCTTTGACATGCAGATACCCAGGGTCCCTGTATTGCCACATGGACACTGGCATGACATGGCGTATCATATATACGCCACAAAACAACCGTGAGTCCCACAGGTAGTGGCCACTGTTGTCTCTGCAGGCCCTACATGGACGTCTCATAGACACACACACAACATCAATGTTGATGCACAAACCACATGGATGTGTAGACTGTCTCCCATTGGGCACATTTGATCAGCCACATCTGAGACACAACATGCACACAGACTGTAGGTGTACATCAGAATTGTGGCTATGGGTCTCACTGTGATGTACATACCTTCACACCCAGGACTCAGGGTGTATGTGACATGCCCTAAACATATCCAACCTGCAACTGTGTCCATGTCACAGTGGTAATGTGCACAACACACAAAGGATTCTGTCCCCATGAACACGTGCACAGCCTGGGAGTGGCTGCACAAAAGTGCCACACAACAAACCAAATGTTGCCCCCCCTAACACACAGGTAATGCAGCCTTACATGCCATAGGACACAGTGTGGCACATGCTGTAGTGTGGTAGGTGTGCACCTGAGTCCCTGGCAAGTAATAGTGTGTGGAAGCCGTCAAAAAGTCACACCAATGTCAACTGACGCGGGTGACTTCTACAGAGACGCATTGCACAGTTCAGGACCGAGCCGTGCATACGCTTAGCCATTGACTGCAATGAGAACCGATGCGGTTGACTATCATGTGTACGCATTGCATAGTACAGGACCGAGCCGTGCGTACGCTTAGCCATTGACTGGAATGAGAACCGATGCGGGTGACTATCATGCGTACGCATTGCACAGTTCAAGACCGAGCCGTGCGTACGCTTAGCCATTGACTGCAATGAGAACCGATGCGGGTGACTATCATGCATACACGTAGTGTAGGCATGGACCGAGCCCTGCGCACGCCTTGGCCATTGAATCGTATGGAGACGGATGCATGTGGATTTTCAAACTACGCGTTGTACAGTCAGTTGACCGAGCCGTGCACACCCATTGGCTCTGGACTGTCATGGAGATGGATGCGGATTCAAAACTAGGGGTGGGCGGAATTTGCAAGAGTGACTTTCGCAAATTATCGCGAAAATGTTAAAAATCTCCGCAAACACGTGGAAATATCGCGAAGATGCGGAAGTTTTTTTCCCGCCCGTTCGCGGTATTTTCTGCGTGGTCGCGGCTCGCCAACTTACCCATGCGGTTGCTCGCGGGCGCGGCTATCTTGTTTTCTCTCTTCTTGCGGTGCATGATCGCGAGAAGAAAGACGTGATCGCGCGACCAATGACATTACTGCGGGCGCGAACTGTCGCGAGACAGCGCAAATGGCTACCAACAATCCAACATCTCGTGGAGAACGCGACCGGATCGGGAAAACTTGTCGGCGAACGCGGGGATTCAGGTAAGGCGATCGCGCGCGCGCGAGAATGTATTATTTTACAGCGCGAGCAAGAAACAAATTATCGCTAAGCTGCGGAATGCGGAAATTTTGACATTTTCGCGCTCTCCGCGGAACGCGAAAATGTCAAATTATCGCAATTTCCACGAGCGGAACGGAAATTTAGCCCAGGCCTATTCAAAACTTGTACGAGTTGTGCGCTGGAAATTCAGTTGGATGCCTACTACAATGTTGCAATTTCTAGGGTTTTATGAAGGTGAAGATTTGAACGATGCGGAAGACGTGTACGAGTCGTACAACTCCATGGATTGTGCCAGATTAATAGAATGCAACCGTGTTGGACCTCTCACTTGGGACACATGGCACAGATTCTGCCTCTGCAGCACAGATATAAGGCTGGCTGGCCCCCAGGGAGCTCACTTGCCTGCACTACATGCTACTGGACCACATCTCTGCTACCACTGCTGCTGTCTCTGCATCCTCTGGCTACTTCTTTGGCACGTACTCTGGAGAGGGCACCAGCCTTCACTGAGGAGGAGAACCAGGCCCTGCTGGACGGGCTCCTTCCACAGTACAGCAAGCTGTATGGGAAACCAGGGGAGCAGGTGAATGTGCAGTCCACTGCCTTCCTAATTGTGCATGTTGTCTGACTAGCAGTACTAGCAGTGTGTACACCAGTGGCAAGCATACTCACTGAGTACTTTCATCCCCCAAAGTGTGTAGGTACCTGTAATAAACAGGTGTTCTGCAGAAAAAGTTCATTTGTGCAAGCTTCAACTTCCCAGGCAATGTTAACATGTCAGTCATGCAGGGCATTTGTCCATTTCCATGGGTGCACTACCTGTGTAACTCATTTTCCTTTGTGATGACGACATGTATATCAAACTGTGTGCAGCACAAATATGGGGCATGTGTGTTAATGGACTTTTAACTTTGTCATCCTCACAGGTTGATGCCCACCAGAAGCAGGAGATATGGCTGACCATCGCCCGGGCAGTTTGATCAGTGGGGGTCTACAAGCGCTGGATCCGCATCTGCCAGACGAGGTGGCAGGACCTTCAGGGCTGGACCCGGAGCATCCCAAGGGTCCAGCTGAAGCTGTCGCCTCCTCGTAGGACGGGCGGACACCGGACACTGACCCTCCACATGTTCAGGATTCTGGCGGTGGTCTTCCCGGACCTGGATGGGCAGCTGAAGGCCAGACAGCAGCAAGGAGGGGGTAAGTCCATGCCTAATCTGTGTACTATGTCTGACATGCTATTTGCAGTCTTTTGGCCTGGTCACACTTCCACATTACGTAGGTCTTGTAGTCCAGGACTCATGTCCCTCAATTGTGTGATGCACCCTCCTCATCTGATCCATAGGTGTGGACCCTTCAGTCCGTGGCTTGTGTCACTAGGGCACTGTGTCCCTGCAGTCAGCTATGCTTCAGGTTCCGGACAGCATCTGTTACCGTGACTCTGTTGTGTGTTTCATGGGTGGGTCAATTGTTTACACAATGCCTGAGATCTGACATGTGATCTGTGTGTGCCCTTGATATGTGTTCCAATTGCTGGTTTGACTCGCCACATGTGCCTGGGGTATTTCAAACAAACCCATGCCGCAGGGGACTCCAAATTGTGGGCCTCAGGAGTATGTATATCAAGTGTGTCATACTTGCTTAGCCACCTGACTACTGTTCAGGGCTATACACTGTTTCACGTAGACCTGGGCAGTCATGCCTACTCAAGGGCATTTAGAAACACTCTGTAATCCCACTCCTTAGTTGGAACCAACTCCTGAGGCGGAAAGCCGGGAGTAACGCTCGTTTTTTAAAAATTGTATTTGTGACCGCTTTTCTGGGGCAGCTGTGCGCTTTATAAATTTGGCTAACATAACATAACATAACATTTTTAATCTGTGTGGTGTTTCACTTGCCCCTGGACACTCCCCCTCCTAACCTGTTCGGTTCTCCCCGCGCACCCGATTAAAGCGCTGCTGCGGGTCGGAGAATCGATTGCCGCCATTCCTGGGGAAGCCCACAGGCCATGCCCACTGCCGTGAGGCCACGCCTCCCCCTCCCTTTAAACAATGTGCCTCCCCCGGCCGCACAGCAGACATGCGCAGCGGGCGCGCCGCCAGCGTGCCAAAGGCACGCCAAAGGCAAGCCCGTCTGCGCCCCTCCGTGGCAGGCCGGGGCTAGGGGCCACCCCCCCAACCCTTTCCCCCCTTTCACTGGGAATAAAGACGCACTATAGCTTTGATTCTCTTTACCAATTGAGGAACACTGCAACAACTAAATGTTGCCAAGAGTTTCACCCCCTGGAGATCCCTCACCTGTGCCCTCATTGTAAGACAGAGCTCATTAGCCCTCCTCACAAAGATGAATTGCGGGACTACCACATGTTTCTCTTAAACTGCAGATCCCTACCCAAACACAGTTTGGAAATATCAATGCTGCTGGGTGAGCACATGCCGGACATAGTCTTTTTGACTGAAACATGGCTCACTCAGGACTCAGAGTCTGACCTGGTACAAGCCCTTATATCAGGCTACCAGATCGCTTGTTTGGACCGCGTCCAGGGGAAAGGCGGGGGGCTTGCTATCATTTATAAAGATATCTATTCCTGTCGCTGCCCTACAGAGTCCATTGCAGACTGTGAGAGCATGCACTTTGTCATCGAATTCTCCCCTAACAAAAGCTTCACTGGCATTCTCATCTACCGCCCTCCTGGAGCACTCAAACAGTTCCAGACAGCGCTACCTTCTGCTGTGGCCGAACTAATTACTTCACCGGCAAATTTCACACTACTGGGCGACCTCAACATACACTTTGATAATACACAGGACAGCGTCGCCACAGAGATGACGGCCAGCTTAGCGGCAGTCGAACTAGAGCAGCTTGTCTCCTCCCCTACGCACATAAAAGGCCACCTACTAGACTCTGTATTCAGCAACTGCACACAGTTAACAATTGGCATTATCAGTCGTCTTCCATGGACTGATCACTTCCTGATCCCACTCACCAGGACTACGCACAAATGCGTCCCACCCTCCCACATCCCCCGCAGAATGAGGAATTGGTCCAAACTATGTCTGGACGACTGGACCAACATTCTTACCAAAACTAGGCCTGTGCTCAACGGCGATCCCTCTAAAGGTAACAGTGAATACGACAATTGGATCACAAATTCACTAGACTCCATATTACCCCTCCGCACTACTAGCTCAAAAAGACATCAGAAAACAGCGCCCTGGTACTCAGAAGAACTTAGAGACAAAAAGCGCATCTGTAAGAGGCTGGAAAGGAAGTGGCGCCTGAGCTACGCTGCTACGGACAAAGCCACTTACAGGGAGGCCATTGGAGCCTACAAATCGGCAATAAAACTGACACATTCGATTTATTACAATGACAAAATAATGTCGGCCAAATGTAAACCCAAAGAAATGTACCAAACGGTAAAAAGCCTAACTAAGCTTCCACCCCCACCAATCGCCAACCCCAATGTGCCCTCCCGATGTAACGATCTGGCTGATTTCTTCTTCCTTAAGGTAAACAAAATCTACACATCTTTTCCGGACATTGACTCGGACCCACTCCCCCAAGGACATTATCCAGCAGCTGAAGTAGAAGAGTCGCCTCATAACACCCTAGCCCACTTCCCACAGTTAGACTCAGTAACACTCGAGTCTCTGATGCACCAAATAAAATCTGGCTCCCCATGCGACCCTGCACCACCGAATACGCTGGTCTCGGCTAGCCAGGTGATTCTTCCCTCACTATTGGAGTTATTGAACTCCTCGATAGTGACTAGCACAGTTCCACCAACCTGGAAACATGCCAGGGTCCGAGCACTCTTGAAGAAACCCAACCTCGATCCTGGCAACCTCAACAGCTATCGCCCTATCTCACTGCTCCCCTGGGCAAGCAAAGTCCTCGAAAAACACATTAACACCTCTCTAACCAGGTTTTTCGAGAGCAACCATCTGCTTGACACCACCCAGACGGGGTCCGTCCCAAACATGGTACGGAGACGGCTTTGGTGGCAGTCACAGAGGAAGCGAGGCGGATCCTAGATCAGGGGGGATCAGTGGCAGTGATCCTCCTTGACCTGAGCGCCGCCTTTGATACGGTGAACCATAAAATCATCCTTCGCCGCCTCCTGAGCTTAGGAATATCAGGAGAAGCCCTAGCTTGGCTCAAGTCCTTTCTAAAAGACCGCACCTTCCGAGTCTTTGAAGGAGCCTCAGTCTCCTCAAGCAAGCCTCTGGAATGTGGGGTACCGCAGGGCTCCTCATTAAGCCCCACGTTATTCAACGCATACATGAGACCACTGGCAGGGATTGTCCGTCCGCATGGCATTAAGATCGTCACTTATGCGGACGACACCCAGCTAGTGGTCTCCCTTGCGCATAAGAACAGTCAGCAAGCACAGATCAGCTTGATTCCCTGTCTGGAGCAGGTAAAGAGCTGTATGACGAAGTCATGCTTAAAGGTCAATGGGTATAAAACCGAGCTCATGCTCCTCGGTCCATCTGCCCCCTCCACCTTAGAGCTATTGTGGCCCCCCAGCCTAGGTGCCCCCCCTACACCCAGAGATAACATAAAAAGTCTTGGAATATGGCTAGACAAATCCCTAACATTCAATACACAAGTCACCAAACTATCAGCAACATGCTTTGGTCTCATCAGGATGATGAAAAAAATCCTCCCACTTCTTCCTTTCGAGGCCAAATAGGTAGTCATCCAGGGCTTGATTCAGTCCCGTATTGACTTTAGCAACGCCCTGTATTTAGGGGCTCCTGAATACTGCCTGAACAAACTACAGCGGATCCAAAACTGTGCAGCCCGCACACTTCTTGGAATTCCCCACAGAACCCCGATAGGGCCGGGATTAAAAACTCTGCACTGGCTCCCTGTCAGGGAAAGAGTTAAGTTCAAGGCCATGTGCATCACCCACCAAGCCTTTTGGAAATCCGGCCCTGTAATCAACCACTCCCTGGTCACTTCCTACCACCCCAAGAAAGAGCTTCGCTCCTCTCAAGCCTTCCTAGCCGTTGTCCCGCAGATACGAAGAACCAGAGCAGGAGGTCGATCTTTCTCCTACAATGCATCCAAACTGTGGAACTCTCTCCCCCTACATCTAAGGTCCAACTCCAACCTACTAACCTTTCGCAAACAATTAAAAACCTTCCTCTTTAACTAAAAAACAAACTTACTCCCTGTGATCAACTTCAGTAGAAGGTTCATTCTATTCCCTAGCGCCTGGACGCCTCAGGGCAGCTGTTCGCGCTTAACAAATTTATTTCATTTCATTTCATTTCACTCCTGTGTATCAAATTACAGGATGTGCTTAATGACCTGTACCTTCAGGTGTCTGCCTCTGTGTCATTGTGGTGTGGCTTCCTTTTCTGGACAACTGGGGTGTTCATGAGTTTGAGGGTCAGCAGGACATCTGAGATGTGACTATAAGAGACAAGACCTGTGTGACATATAGGTGTGTGAACACTTGACAGTGCACAATGGTGTGTGCAACTGTGAACTTCAGGCAGCTGTGTTTCATGGACAGCAGACTGTGATGTGCTCATGTACAGGGATTTGTGTTCGAAGAGACTCATATGTCTGTTTTGTATGATGTGGGGTCATCTGGGTCCGGGATATGTTGTTTGCAGGGGATTGACAAGTGCAATTCTCAGCTGCAGAGTTTGCTTTACCCATGACCTATGATTGTGACACAGTGCATACTGTTGTTGTCTGGGTGCCCTGCCCCTGTGACAGGAGACAGTGATGACTGACTTTCCAGGCATACCAGTGCCATGGCATTTAACTTGCTATGAGTGATCCTGCATTGGGGTCAAATGTGCTCCATGCACCCCATTGTGGCATTGACTATCAGGACATGAGAACATCATAGTGTGTGTTGCTGGTATGCATCATAAGCATGTGAAATGAGACTCTGGCCATCCCTTCATCCTGACACCTGTACTGAGTCAAGAGATGTGATGTGTGTATAGTGACATACTCCGACATGTTCACTTGCATGTCCAACAAATGTGTAGGTGGTGCATGTCTGCACATTGGGGTATTAGCATCCAACATGCAACAGACATATGGGTGCAAGTCCAGGAGGGACATGAGTGCCATGGTTGATGGTGAGACTGACAATTGGCTTATTCTAAACAGTGTGAGCACTTTGAGCATTGTTCAGCTGATGATGCCAGGGCTTGCCCTGTGATGTGCTGTACTCACTGTGGTGTGTGCGGTCAGTGCAGGTGACTGATGTTGTTCTTTGTTTCCTAATTCTATACAGATACATCCATGGCCACAGGAGGGGACAGCTCCACGGACCAGGAGGAGCCACAGAGCCTGACTGGGACAGAAGGCGAGGAGTTGGAGGGACCCAGTGGCACGGGGAGCGAGTGGAGCCACACCGAGGAGTCCTCAGCACCATCCACCCCAGCTGAGGGCCACAGCAGCTCAGAGGATGACTCCCTTGTGGAGGCGGGTGTCAGCAGCCACCAAACCCCAGCTAGTGAGGTTGTCCCCGCCACCACTACCACCATCACCACCCTCCCATCGGCTCCCATCCCAGAGGTCTGTGGAGGCTCCCGTGTTCGGGAGCATGTCTCCTTTGTGCCAGGCACCACACCCCCTGCCCCTGTGTCCCCTGCTGCCCTGAGTGTGGAGTCTGTGGACTTGCTGCGACAGATCCATGTAGGGCAGACATGAATGCTGAGTGTCCTCCATGCACACACCAGTCTGTTGACACAACTGGTGTCATTCATGGAGGGCATTTCATCGGGCATGTCTGCCTTACAGAGGACCAATCAGTCCGTGGCCTCCTCCCTGACGGCAGCAGTGTCCCTCCTCCAACAGTCCCTCACTCCTCCTAGCCCTGCCCCATCCACGATCCCTAGCACCCTACCTGTCCAAAGCACACACACACCAGCACATTCACCCAAACCCACAGACACGGGCAGCACACAAACAACCAAACCAAGGTCTAGACGTGCACACAAGCAACCTCAGGGGACTGATACCACACTCACAGGGGATGGTTTGCAAACACACACACAGGCATCCACAACCACTCCGCAGTCCTACGATACCTCTCCCTCCAAGACCCCTTCCCTTGTCTCACCTACAACCCCTTCTCCCAAGAAGCTCTTCCTCTGTGACCTTGGCCTCTTTCCCACCGATCCAGCAGATCCAGCTTACAAGTGGAAGAGGAAGTCCCCACACACAGAGGGGAGTGCCCCTCACACCCGGACACCCTCCCCCAGGCGAAGTCAGACTGAGGCCCCCACCTGCAAGTCCCCCTGGAGCCGGAAGAGCAAGACACCACCCCCGCCCCACAGCTCCACGACAGAGTCTCCATCCTCCATCCCCCAGGCCACCACTCCAGAGGTTCCCCCGCCACACCCTGCCCCAGGTTCCCCCACCCACAGATACACCATTCCCAAAATGCTCCGGCCCTCCCCCCTACCACTTGCTCTTCCACCCCCACTCCCCCGGTCAGACTGTTTGTGCCACTGATGTGGGGACCGTGGCCCCACCTCTGTCCTGCCGACCTCACCTGAGCCCCATTCTGCGCCCATGGAGTTGGGCACTGCAGTGGGGACCCAGTCCACTCCATCTGACCTGCCCACTGCAGTTGTGCCGGCACCCACCCCATCTGACTTGTGCCCCATAGTTGTGACTGCACCCACTATGTCAGCCACCTCCACTGCAGTTGCCAGAGACTCTCCTGCATCCACACCCCTTCACTGCCTCCTTCTGCTGAGCCCTGATCCTGTCCCTGCGGTGCCTGGCCTGCCCCCATGTATGCCCCTCCAAGTGGATGTCCCCTGTCCTCACCAGTGCAGGCAAGCAACGTGTGACAGTTGTCACTCAAATCACATTGTTGACATTTGGATATGGACTGGCCATTGGCCTTTGTTTTGAAAGGACATTTGCATTGAAATTTGGCTGAATAAAGCATTTGTATTTATCCTTGTGAATTTGATTTAGCTGTACATTATGTTGATCATGTTTACCATGACTTTGCAGTTATAATGCTGGATTTCCAATGTTGAATACTGAGGTGTGGATGTGAGGTACTCCATGTGGTCCATGAGATATGTATCCTATTCTGGTCGGTATCATAATTAACAATTTGTGAACATCTCTGTAAACATTTCATTTGCATGGTCGCATCTGTGGCTTGCACACATGCACATATGATGTGCTTCCCATTGTCCAATTTGTCTATATCCCTGACTGTGGGCACATCTCCACTGGACATGCAGATGTGGGCATCAATGGTGTATGAGCAACTGTGTCCTCTGTGCAACTTGCTGGACATATGTATTGAGTATGTGCAGATGACTTAAGGGACAATCCCGTACCCAGGCTGTTGTGACCAGAGCCTTCATTGGGTGGTAACTGATGGTTGACTGACCAACTGTTCTGCTGACATGACTGAGACCGGCTGGGACTATGTTTGGCACAGCTGAGCTTCCACAGGAGTTGAGTCCCCTCAAGTAAGTGTGTTGTTCCGTGACATTGCCTGGGCCCATGGTGTGTGTTATGTGAGCATGTGTGTATGTCCACATCCCTTTTCATACACAGGCAGTGTTCCCTTGATATGTTCCTGTTGTTGATGCTTGCTGAGTTGTACTGTGTTCATCCCACATCTTTGTCCTGGGCTACCAGATGTGTGGGTGCATGACACACTACTGTTAATTGGTGTTTCACCATTGGGATTTGTCAGTTCTGAGTGGTGATGATGTGGTCGGACGCAGATGGGACACAGTCAGGGGTGCCCAAAGCACTTCTTTGTTTGCAATATCATGTAGTTTTCCCTAGGTGGTACCTTTCGGTGATTGAGACATGTGTATGTGTGTGTGACTGCTCCCACTCGTCCGGTTCAGGGCTGCAATGTTGGTGTTGAGGGTGGACAGATGTGAATGCTTGCATGGATGGGCCCCTAGCTCCCGTTTGTCCATGGATGACGGGCCATGCTGAGTGATTTGTGTTTGTGTAGGTGTGATGTACGTTTGTGACACAGGACACATGTCTGGGTTTCACAGTTTGTACGACATCTACCTTTGTCATCACAGTGGACGTATCATGCATGCTTGTGTCACCCCAATGTATGGTCCCTGGGGGTAGTGCTGTTGTTTGTCAGTCTCTTGCTGTGTTACTTGCTGTTCATTCCAGCTTGTGTCACATTTGTCTGTTGTGATCCCTCTCATCTCACAATGCCTGATTGCCCACTAAGGGGGACCCAAGGATGGGTTACTTTTGTATGGCACTGTGTCCACATCTGTCTCACTGTGGTTCAGCCCCCCTCATGTGTTGTGTGTTTGCCTAGGGATATTGAGACACACACACACATGTTGTGTAAGATGTGCAGTGTGAGGTTGCCTGTTTGTGTTTGTGCATCTGCATCATTGCATTGGTATTGCTGTTGTGGGCCATTGTCTGGATGTTGTTTTGGGGATTTTCCCTGCTGTCCGTGGGAGTCATATCACATCATTCTGCACATTCATCCTGGTTGTTAGGTCCCATTGCTGCCATGGAATGGGAGTTTGTGACCTGACACCTACAGTCTACACAGGATGTTTTGATTTGTGTGTCTATTTTCGAGATGTGCGTATGCTTTGTGATGATCACTTCTGCTTTTGTGTCATTGTACACTGTTTGCAAAGTCAGCCCTCATGGGTGGTGCTTGTCTGCACATGGCTGAGAGTATGTTAGGTTTTCACAGCACTGTTAGCCTCACCACATCTCTGTGGGTATGGGACACAACCACTACTTTGCCACAAAAGTGTTTCATGTGTTGGGACCAGGAATCATACATGCTGTTTGGCATTTGCAGCTTTGACTATGATGACACTTACCTTTTGGTCACTGTGATGAGGGGGGTTTTAGACCCCATCACCACAATGCTCAACATTTCGCTGCAGTTTGGAACCACACACTTACAATGAGGGGGTGTTAGTGCACATTGACACAGTGCTATTGTGATGCTTGCCTTGTGTAGGCCACACTCAGTTTTTGGTCACACATGTGATGGTAGTTACATTGTATGTTCAAAGTCATATTCACTGTTGTGGGCAATTGTCACAGACTACACACTGTTGTCATGATGTTAGGGGGGATGTATTTTGCTGACATACCTAATGTTGGTGTATGATGGATGTGTGGCGCATCACCCATCCTATGGGTGGGGGTGGCAGGGGTGCTGGGCAACATAGTCCCTATGGGTGGGGGTGGGGGTGGCAGTAGTGATGGGCAACATAAGCCCTATGAGTGGGAGTGACAGAAGTGATGGGAAACAGGTTTCCTATGGGTGGGGGTGGCAGGAGTGATGGGCAACATAACCCCTATGGGTAAGGGTGACAGTAGTGATGGGTAATATAAGCCCTATGAGTGTGGGTGGCAGGAGTGATGGGCAACAGGTCCCCTATGGGTGGGGGTGGCAGTAGTGATGGGCAACATAAGCCCTATGAGTGGGGGTTGTAGGAAGGTGGAATCTGACTATATGGTTGCCCCCACTTTTTCCTGGTGTTTTGCTGGTTTATGACTTAGTTGGACTGGGATCCTGCTAATCAGGGTCCCAGTCTATCTGCTTTCTCTGTAAAATGGTTTGCATGTATATTAGGTACATATCTAATTGGCTTCTGGAGTGCCTTATAAGCCCCTAGTATATGGTATACTATGTACCTAGGGCATAGGTACCTCAGAGACCTACCAGGGGCTGCAGCATGTATTATGCCACCCCTGGGAAGCACTTCAAAATGGCACCACAGGTCTCCTACTGCAGCCTGGGTAAGGGTGTGCTTGCACCCCTTACTGTGGTATAGGCTACCTATATCACTACCCTATACAGACACATATAAACCTATAAGCCACTCCTATGGCAGGCCTTGACAATCCTGAAGGCAGAGTGCTTGGTTTTATGTGAGAGAGTGCCCAAGCATGAGCTGAGCCCCTCTGCAGCTTTCGGAAATACTTCCTTATGGCTGTTCTGTGATACAGCCATACCATATACTCTTTTTTTTAAATTTTTTTTTTTAAGTATTTTTTTTATTAATTCCAATTGTAGTTATGCATACATTATAATCAATTTTTCAGCAATCAATGAACAAGCATGGACAGTGGCAGAAAGATCACATTGACAGGGTCTCTGCTGCTCGATCACCCCCACGCCTCATTTCCAGCTCCAACGTCGGGGAGATGCAGAGATTACCACGATAAACATTCCACTTGCCCCATTTTCTATCCCACTTCTTCGGGCATCCCCGGATTATAAAAACTTCTTTTTCTGCGATCATACATTTATCAATCTCCTGAAGCCAAGCTCTCGTCACCGGAGAGGCCGACGCCCCCCATCTCTTGGCTGTTTCTCGTTTGCCCAAGGTGTATCCAAGTGTGGCTAGCTGTTGTTCCACCTCTGTAAGATCTGTCTCCGCCCATATATTAAGCAGTCCCAGCCCTGGTGTAAGAGTCAGTTCTTTCCCTAGTGCCGTTTGAATATGAGTCGTGGCCCCCTCCCATATTTGTCTAAGCTGTGGGCATTCCCATATCATATGATAAAAGGTTGCCGTCTGGTTACAGCCCCTGAGACATAGTGGATCACTCCTGGCTCCCATCTTTGTAAGTGTTACTCCTGTTAAATACGATCTATGGAAAATTTTAAATTGTATCAGTCGGAAGCGGAGGGTGATGGCCGCCTCTCTAGAGGACATCTGTGCTGCCTGCCAATCCTCATCGTCAAGTGTTCCCAAGTCTCCCTCCCATTGTTCTCTGAGCTTGTGCAGTGTGTCAGGTATGTTATTGCACAGTTTTTTGTAGGTCAGTGAAATGGCTTTGGAGTTCAGTGGCCCATCGAGCAGCCGATCTTCCAATGACGACTCCGGTATCCCTGCAGGGTCTGGCACTGCTGTGATAAGGGCGTGCCGGATCTGCATATATCTAAACTGCTCCCCCTGCTCCATTGCGTATTGATCCTGAAGCTCCTGAAAACTGAGGATCGACCCCTTCTTAATCAGGTCTCCTATAACGGAGATCCCGATGGTGTCCCATCTCTCAAAGCCCGGTTGATGGCAGAGAGAACCCAACTTTTGGGCATACCACAATGGCGTAGCCTTTGTGAGGACATTTGACCACCCCAGTCGGGAGTTGGCTCGATGCCAGATATCAACTGTATGAGCGAGAGGCCCCAGATATCTTCCGCGCTTCACTTTGGAATACAGGGCTCCTAGATATCCTGAACGCCCCGTCTGATATTTATCGAGCATATATGCAGGATCATTGGGGGAGCGGTAAATCCACTGGTTCACCACCGCTAATTGCGAGGCCCAGTAGTAAAGTCGAAGGTCCGGGAGGGCTATTCCCCCATCATACCAACCTTTCGTTAGTTTTTTGGTGGCAATGCGGGGAGCCTTTCCATCCCAGAGCAAGGTTCTAACTTCACTTTCCACCTCTGCGAAATACGCGTCCGGAACTCGGTATGGGCTATTCTGAAGGATATATAAAAAGCGGGGGAGTGCTAGAATCTTAAAAAGGGCAGCACGACCAATCAGCGACAGGGGCAAGGATCTCCAGTGTTTAACGTCTATTTTAAGCCGGGCCAGTGGAGGGGCCAGGTTACGACCATAAAAAAGGCCCTGGTCAGACGTAGCAAATATTCCCAGGTAGCGAAAGCCGTCCCCCGCCACCTTGATTGCACAGTTTGGGGGGAGACGGGGTATCTGCCCCCGGAGCACACACAGCACCGACTTACTCCAATTTATTTGGTAGCCCGAGTACTTCCCGAAATTCGTAAATATATCGAGGACACCACGAATGGACCTATATGGGGACAGGAAGATATTGTCTGCGTATAGAGATATTCGATCTTCTTGACCCTCCGCCCATTTTAAGCCACGCACCATCCCATCTCGATGGATCCAGGCGGCCAGTGGTTCCACCATCAAGGAAAATATCAATGGGGACAGGGGCAGCCCTGTCGGGTTCCCCTACGTAGTGTGAATGTGCGTGAGGTATAGTTATTAACTCTCACTTGGCCCGTTATATCCGTGTAGAGTAATTTGATCCAGCCTAAGAATTTCGGGCCAAATCCCATCTTGGCGAGGACTTCAAACAAATATGGCCACTCAATGGAGTCAAACGCCATAGAGGCGTCTAACGATAATACCACTGCATCCTCCTCCAGAAGCTCCTTCCGTGCCAGCACGTTGTTGAGTCGACGGATATTCAGTGCTGTGCTGCGCCCGGACATAAACCCCGACTGGTCAGGGTGCACTAACGATGAGAGAACCGGGACCAGTCTGGTGGCCAAAACTTCAGCTAGAATCTTAGCTTCCGAGTTAATCAATGAGATCGGCCGGTATGAGCCGCACTGATCCCCCGGCTTCTCTGGCTTACGGATTACAACTATAGCTGCTACTCGTTGATCACTGGGCAACTTACCTCGTTTGTAACTATCATTATACATGGCACGCAGGTGAGGGGTAACCTGTAAAGCTGTTGCTTTCAAAAATTCAATGGGGAGCCTGTTGGGTCCCATGGCCTTCCCGGATTGGATTCGGCTTATCGCCTTAAGGATCTCTTCATCCGTCAAGTCACCCTCCAAAGCTTCCCTCTCTTTTTCTGAAAGAGTTGCTATGTTACTATCGGAGAGAAGTTGGCGGGAATCCTCTGCAGTGTATGCGGTAGAGGGAGAGTAGATGCGCTCAAGATGATCCGCAAAGGCTTGCGCTATATCTTTAGGATGCGTTATGGCACTGCCATCAGAACAGGTCAGGCTTGGCACCCACCTCTCCCCTTGCTCCCTCTTTTCCAACCAGGCCAGCATCTTCCCTGTCCTGTCCCCGAGTTCATATAGACGATGTTGTATGTTGAGGTGCTTGGCTAACATATGTTCCCTAGTTTTAATCCTATACTCTTCACGTTTTATTTCAAGGAGATGCTCCACTTCCTCCGTGGGCTCGTCGGAGCTTTCGTGTTCTAACTCTGAAAGCTCGTTTCCAATTGGGCTAACTGGCTATGCTTCTGCTTTATGTATCCTACCTTCAAGGACAGAGCATGTCCCTTTAGCACCACTTTCCAAGCCTCCCATAGCGTTTCCGCTGAATCTACCGAGCCTGCATTCTCAGTGAAGTAATTACTAGTTTGCTGACATAGTTCTGGCTTAATATCTGGGATTTTCAGTAACCACGGGTTCAGTACTATTGTGGAACGCGGCTGTCTTTCCCAGTGCGTGAGTTCAACTGTAATTGGAGAGTGATCTGAAATACCTCTTGGCAGCACACCGGGATCTCGGAAATTGCCGATGGAGGCCGCGTGCGTCAGAAAGTAATCTATTCGAGAAGAGCTTCTATCCGCATTGGAATAATGTGTGAAGCGAGTGTCATTGGGTTTTAGAGTGCGCCACACATCTATTAGACCCATAGCTGTAGTGAATTCCCTCATCTGCACATTCGGCCGTGTCCCGGCCCGCCGGGGGGATCTATCTTTGTCTTCCTCCATAATCATGTTATAGTCTCCCCCTATTATCAGTGTGCCTACCGGAAGGTTGGTCAAGATTTCTCCAAGAGGTATCAGAGCTGCTTTACCCAACGCAGGAGGCAGGTACACTGAAATTATGTTAATCGCTCTCCCTTCCCATTGAGCTTCCAAGAAAGCAAATCTACCCCCCGGGTCTGCCCATGTATTCTTTACCATAATAGCTAGGTTCTTCTTAACTAGAATCCCAGTCCCCCTGGATCCCGTGGTGAAGTCCGCGTGCACCAGTAATTTATACCCCCATCGTGTGAGGGCTTTACTTTTGTTCCCCACCATGTGCGTTTCTTGCAGCAATACTATGTACCATATACTCTTAAGTGCATTATAACCTCGCGGTACATGCTAACTTTGGGATGGCTGCATCAAAACATGTCGTGTTTGGTGTCAAACGCTTTGGAATACTACCCCCCCCCCCCGCCAGTTCTGGTGGCGGGGGTAGCATTCCACCCTTCTAGAGGAAGAGACATGTTCACACTAGCTAAACCCGGTAGGACTTTCCTGAGCCCTGGCATCACAAAATGGATGCCTCTGCCACAGACACGGGTCTGGCCTCCTGCTGCTGACCGAAACTCTGGCAGGAGAGGCCTGGACAATAGGGTTCCTGTCGAGGGGAGGTGTCCCACCTCCCCAGACAGGCTGATGTGTATTGGGGCTGGGAGGGAGCACTCTCTGGTGCTTTGAAGTCCTGCACTGGGGGCACACTTGGTGTCCCTGTGCATACTCCAGTTCAAACCAGTTGCAGGGGCTACCTGCCCCTGCTCTGGTACGAAACTGGACAAAGGAAATGGGTGTAAGCACCCCTCTTTCCTGGCCCACCCATAGGTGGGGCCTTAGAGTTAGTCCATCCCCTAAACTCACTATAAGTATAGGAATCCAGTCCCTAGGACTTTAGATTACCCTGGACGAAACTCTGCAATGTACATCCTGGACCTTCGATGTTCTGTCCTGACTAGAAGACTGAAGAGATCTCCCTTGGGGTCAAGGAGTGACTCCCCTGCTTGGCAGGCACCAAAGAAGCAACTGACCGGTCTGCAATTCTGAAGCTCACGCCAGATGCTGAAGACTCTGCATCCCCAGAGGTGGATTTTCAGACTTCCCCGAGGCTACCCTGTGTCCACAGTAAAGCTGAGGCCCGTGGCTATCGTGGGTGATGTGGAACCATGACCCCTGGACACCGTGAACTTTTGCAGCAACACTATCTTTCTGGTCCTCCTCAAAGTTGTGTTTTGGGCTCCGAGTAGCCCCAGTGTTGAGGACCTCCTGCACCGAAGATTGTTGGCCTCCACTCCACGAATGACCTGTGGACCAGCTTCAAGTGCGACCGCTTCAGGCTCCTTTGCGATCACTAGCCCGTTGGCTAGCAGGTCCCCACGAAGGTGACTCCTTTTCTGATTGGGCTTACCTGGTTGCTCCAGACGTGCCCCGACTTACCCTCGCTGGGTGAGTCCCTCAGATCTTGCTGGTTTGCACCGCAGTCCTTTCTCTAAATTCCAGTGACTTCCTGTTGCCAAGGCTTGTACTCGACAGACTTTGTGGGACAGCTCGAATCCGGCTCGTGAATTTCGTCAACGCCTCCTGGACCTCGTGGCTGAAGAGTCAAGACACCCATCAACTCACCTGAAGCACCCGACATCTGTGGGCATTAGTCCATCCTGCCCTAGGTCACTGGCAAGTGACCCAGGCTCTGTCCCCTCTGCTTTCAGGTTCCTTCCATCCTAGACCCAGGCTTGGATCTCTTCGGACACTTCTCCTCTTCACGGCAGCAGCAGTTCTTTACAGGCTTCCATTGAAGTCGACGACACGATCCGACACCAAAAGACACCTATGCACCCGACTTCCCTGGGTGAGGTAACTTGAGTACTCCAGTTCTCTCGTGGGTGCTAGCCCTAGAACTGCTTAAGTCCAAAAGGGTTTGATCCTGACTGGATTAGAAGTGTCCCTAATCTTTAAATTTCCAACCGCGACATCGCCCATAGAAGATAACGGGAACCCGCGGTTGTGCTTACACACTTCATACAGTCCCCGTGGGTCCCCTGTGTAACTCCCTTGGGTGGTTCCTTGGAGTCCCAGCGATTCTACAGACTATAGGCCTAGTGTCTATTCCAGTCGTTGTTCTTATACCCCTTTTTTGGTATATGGTTTGGTACGTCCCTAGGGCCCAAACGTGTATTTGTGCTATTACTGATGATTGCTATCTTGTAACTTAAGTACTTCGAACTCCGGTCTCATAAAGAGACTAGAGGGGTGTGTGTTGACCTAAATACATATATTTTAAATATATACCTGGTGTGGCTGTCCTTTCATTTGATCATTCAAGAGATTATAGACTGGTAAAACAAGCTGCTTTACATTCCTTCAATACTTAGCCTGAAGGCTGCTCTCCATAGCTACCACTAGGATAGCTTTCATATAAGGTTGTCTTTAACCATTCACCATAAGGGGTTGTTTGGACTGATACAAGGTGCCCACTAGAACTAGTGGACAGCATATATCAGGCCACCTTCTCACAGGGGTGGCAGGAGTGATGGGCAACATAAGCCCTATGGATGGGGGTGGCAGGAGTGATGGGCAACATAAGCCCTATGGGTGGGGGTGGCAGGAGTGATGGGCAACAGGTCCCCTATGAGTGGGGGTGGTAGTGGTGATGGCCATGCAACCCCTATGGTGGCCTGTTGCTAGTGGCCAGGATATGAATCCCCTGGGTGTGTGTGACATTTTGCAGGTACGTGTTGTTTGTTTTTGTGGTGGGTGTCTGACTTACTGTCTGCGCCGTCCGCGTCTGTTCCTGATCCGGCCATAGATGTACAGTACTGGTATGACCTGCGTGATGGGATTCATGATGTGTTCATCTCGTACACGCTACTAGCTGGTCCGTCTCGTAGCCATGTTTTGTGTTCTGGCACGAATCGTACCTGATATGCTTCTTTTCCGGATGCTGTGATGTGCTGTACGTGGCGACCCGTCCGGCGCGTATGATTTGTGCATCGTACTTGTCCAGCTGGAAACTGCTGTGGATACTGCTTCCGGGCGACTCGGTTCGGCGTTCGAAGGTACGGCTCGTACGTAAAATGAAGCTTGAATCACAGCCTACGTGTCTTTTGGATTTGTGTCAATTATGCGCATCGTAGTTCTTCGCCCGGACGGTCCGGCTCCGGGTACGAGTTGGTAGCAAGGTAAGGCTACGAGCAGCTCTCGGAGAGCTGTCCGACCCGGATCGGAATTGACCCCTAAATGTAAATTAAATAAACATTAACAAATACAAAATATTAATACATTTATTATAATTAAATTACTTCCCACCCTATTCCCCTATAAACCCACAACCTGCTCCAAAAAATGACACAATTAACATAATTGCCAATTAATTAATTAATAATGATTATCAACCAATTAATAAATAATTAATAATAAATTAATTCCCTCAATTAACACTATGAAATCTAAATTAAATAACTACTAATACATACACATCTATAATTCATTTATTAGAATAAAATTACTTCCCACCCTATTCCCCTAGAAACCGGCAACCCGCTCCTAAAAAAATGACACAATTAACATAATTTTAAACTTAATTTAAAATAATTAACAACCAATTAATAAATAATTAATAATAAATTAATTCCCACAATTAACACTGTAAAATCTAAATTAAGTAAATACTAATAAAGAAAAAATAATCAGTAATTTATTATACTTAAATTACTTCCCACCCTATTCCCCTATAAACCCACAAACCGCTAAAGAACTTAAAAACGCAAAATTTAATTAAGATAAATTAATAACTACTAAAAATGTAACACATATATTAAAAACAAAACAAATTCTTATACAAAAAAATAGATCACATACTATTAAAATACATACTAAGATACATAAAACTAATTAAAACATCAATATTTTAAATAACTATGGGGCCCATTACGATAGCGGGCGGACAAGGGTAACGGTAAACGGGACCGACCGCCAGAGGTACGGCGGTCCCGCTGTGGCCATTAGGATGCGGCGGCCACCCTGGTGGCCGCATCCCACATATTTAACATTGTGATGGGCGGTGCTGTAAGCAGCACCCGCCACAATGTCAAATATGCATGTTGTGCATTGGCATGCACAGCGTGACAGGCACCGCGCGATGCCTGCCACCTTGTGCATGCCAATGAAGGGGGGTACCATAGGTACCCCCCAAGTGCAGCCCCCACCCCCCTGGGGGCCCGCAACCGGCCCCCACAGTCAAAAACCGCATACGTTTCCATGGTGGCACCATTTTATGGCCCAGGACCGCACGGCAGGCAATCGGAACGATTGTCTGCCTGCGGAAATACGGCGGACAGTCTTTCCGTCCGCCGCTGTCCCCCCCGCAATTGTAATGTAAATGGAGGGCGGGCGGTGAAAGATGTCGGGCGGATCACCACCGCCGGTCGGGCTGTGGCGATCCACCCGACATTGTAATGGCCCCCTATATATTTGCAAACGATATTAACAACTTCGATATTTACAAAAACAATATTTCTTACCTGCAAGTCGATATTCGTGACCACGATATTCTTCCTGTCGATATTTCTGTATCACAATATTTAAAACTCGATATTTGAGTTTGTCGATATTTTAAACTCAATATTCTGCCTGTGCACCCTAATGGCAGTGCTTCATATGCTCGCATGTTGATTCTTTCAGACCACTTCTGCCAGGTTGGCAGGTGTTGCTCAGGGTCCTTTTTTATCATTTTTGCCAACTGTTCTGGCTCCCATCTTTACACTAACTGCTTAGTTTCTTCACTCTCCAAATGCAAGTTGAGAGAAAATAAAAAGCCAAGGAAGGTTTCTATGAAATTGACAATTTTCTTCACGTTTTGGGAGCTATTGGCTGCACTCGTGTACAATGGGTTCCACCGTCCGAAACAGCATACATCTACCATAATCAGAAGAATACCTATTCCATTAATATTGAGGCTAATGTGAACTGTAATGGCCAATTCACCAATATTACTGCCATGTATCTTGGTGGCGTACATGATGCCTACATATTCAGACACAAAGCAAACACAAGGAGATGATGGACGGAGCGCTGAAACTTTTCAGACAATCACCCCCAGTCACAGATCTGGGTTGAATCTTTCATCGTTCTTTAGCTCACTTTGCCGACCCAGTTCAGACCCAGCCATATGCAAATCAGTCTTGACCCTATGCCTCATGGGAACAGTACAAACCGAAGTGCGAAGCCAGGTCTTCCCTGGACCGGAAACAAGCATCCTGGCACTGGTTTTGGGGAAACACCCCTTATCAGCCAGGCTAGCTTGAATCCAGTGACAAAGTGAGCAAGGGACCCATGTCTGGGCATACCCTGCCAACTTAGGGCAAACAAAGCAAACACAAGGAGATGATGAACAGAGCACCAAAACTTTTCAGACTCTCATCCCCAGTTTGAACCCAGCCATATGCAAATCAGTCTTGACCCTGTGCCTCATGGGAACAGTCCAGATCAAACTGCCAAGCTATGTCTTCCCTGCCTTGGAAAAATACATCCAAATCTCTGTACTGGGGTGAATGTATGACATTGTTCTGCATTCTGTCCATCAATTGTTCTTTTTGCATTTGTCACCCCGAGTGGGACGGGTATGCCCAGACGTGGGTCCTGCGCTCTCCATGCCACTGGAGTCAAGCTATCCTAGCTATTGAGGGATGAAACCCTGAAACCGGTCCTAGAATGCTTGTTTCCAGTCCAGGGAGGACCTGGCCTGGAAGTTTGGGCTGGTCTGATCCCATTGGGCACAGGGTCAAGACTGATTTGCATATGGCTGGGTTCAAACTGGAATGGCATGGTGAGCAAAAAAATTATGGATTTAGGCCCAGATCTCTGTACTGGGGTGAATGTATGACATTGTTCTGCATTCTATCCATTAATTGTTTTTTTTGCATACATATTCAGACTCAGCACAATAAATCACAGATTCCCGATGGTCTCTATGGAAACTCCCTCAGCTAGGAATGAATGATGTTAATAATGTCAATGACTAATTTCTAAGTTGCTTTAAAAATAAAGTGTGTTTTCTTTTTAACTTTGTTGAAATCTACATATGTGTGCTTGTTGATAATGTCCATGAATAAAAATGTACATCATTTGTGTCTTACAATTTACATTTGTTTGCTCTACACAGGTGTTATTTCTGTATCTTTTTTTAATAACACTGTGTCTGTGATTTTAAAGTTAACTATTATTTTATATCATTACATAATAATTCGAGATAACTCGAATATATTTTCATGCTCATTTCTAAATCACTGCTTTCCCCACATTTAGAAAGGTTTGATACAATGCAGCACTGAAACTACATTTCATCTGCAGTGTTGAGTGAGCAGAGCAGATGTCCTACATTTGGAATATACACTTTTCCTTTCTTCCCTATACGTCAGCTGCTAAAATTATACTTGAGTACTGTCAATGCAGCCACTATTGCAACATTGCATTAAGGTGCCCGCGTACGGTTAATTCTCGACAATGCACAATATTTTATCTTTGATGTTTTTTCATATTCCTATGTGTGCTGCAGAATGTAAGACGTATGGACATAGTAGGCAATCTACTCAGTTTTAAGACACTGCTCTTACTTATGTCTGTCTCTGGTAGGTCCACATTCTTTGCAATACCTCATGCTTAATAGGATACACCAAGAAATGTTATTTTAATACATTTTTATTTGCATATCAATGCACATACTCAAAATATGTTACGCCTCTCTGTTGCTAGGCAAGGTAGGGAAGTGTTATGTGTTGCTTCCAGTGAATATTATTTTATGACTTCTCACGATCTTATATGTTTGCTTGCCAAAGGAATTCACATTTTTTTTTCAGCTGGTCTTGAGTCAAACAAATCATGCTAACACAACACAAAAGAAAAGACAAATGTCCAAACATTTCTTAACACAGAGAAAATATTTATATGTTTTACATAGATGTATGTGTTTAACATACATGTGATCAAATATAACTTTTGTGGATATTTATTTATCATTCGATTCATTATCTCTGTAATTTAAAAAGTGAATAATAATGTTTTATGTATGATTGGGCACAAGTATAAATTTGTCATGCATTGTAATTCAAATACTAATATTTGTAACATTATTGCACAGTGATAATTTTATCTTGCGGGCACAATACCTCAATTCCTTACTGCGGTGCGGTGTCAATGAAGAAATTAGCATGCAAGGACAATGGGTGTCGAAAGTCAAGTTGCGCTGCGTCGATTCCACAGCATAGAAGCAGGAGCTGCATTGGAGCCGAGGCGATGTGTAATGGACTTCAGTGATGCAGTGCTTGAGACTCACGCAGCAGCAGTTCTTCAGACATGCTGCGTTGAATAGCTGGGGCCTGCATTGTAAGCCACGGTCATTGCATCAAGCGTGAACCATGCTCTGATGTAGGCAGCGGCGATGCATTGAGTTTTGGTGGTGCTGTGGCGGTTCCGAATGACGCTTGGAGTTGATGCATGGATTTTCTTCTCTGTATCAAGAGAAGGGACTTACAAGGGGCCAGGAACGGATTTGGCATCACTTGGCAAAGTAGAACTCACAGCAGCAGCATCCAGGTGATTGTGGTGAAGTGTTTGATGCCCCTGAGACTTCTTAACAGGAGGCAAGCTCAACTCAAGCCCTTGAGGAACACAGGAAGCAGGATGTAGAAAGCGCAGTCCAGTCCTCTCACTTCCAGGACAGAAGCAGCAAGCAGCAGGCCAAAACAGCAAAGCAAACAGGAAAGTGGCAGTTCCTCCGGACACCAATCCAGCTCTTCTTCCAGTCAGAATGTCCTCAGTCCAGAAGTGTTCTGAGTATATGGTGTCACAGGTCCAGTATACCCATTTCCGCCTTTGAAGTAAGCAAACTTCAAAGGAAAGTCTTTGTAGTGCACAAAACCCTGTCCTTCCCTGCCCTGGCTCCAGAAACACTACAAGGGTGGAGATGTCTTTGTGTGAGGATAGGTACAGCCCTATTTAGGTGTCAGTGTCAACTCCCCCCACCACTGTAGCTCAGAAAGGCCCATCAGCCTGGTGATGGCCCATCGGTATATGCAGGGTATACCTCAGCTCCCTTTGTGTGACTGTCTAGAGTGAATACCCAAACAGCCCAACTGTCATACTTACCGAGACGTGTAGTCAGAGACAGGCAGAGTAACAGAATGGTTAAAGTAAGAAAATGTCAACTTTCTAAAAGTGGCATTTTCAGACCTGCACTTTAAAACCCAGCTTCACTAAAAGATGTATTTTTAAACTGTGATACCAAAGACACCAAACTCCAATTTTCTATCAGCTCTCAATTGGAAGATATACTTGTAAGATGATACAAGGCAGTTCCAATGCTAACCTATGAGAGAGATAGGCCTTGGTGTAGTAAAAAACAACTTTAGCAGTTTTTTACTACCAGGACATGTAAAACACAGCAGTACAGGTCTCACCTTTGAAATCACTGCACCCTGCTTGTGGGGCTACCTTGAGCCTACCTTAAGGGTGCCTTAAATTTAATAAAAGTGGGTGCACTTGCCAGGTCGACATGGCAGTTTATAACTGCACACACAGACACTGTAGTGGCAGGTCTGAGACATGTTTGTTACTCATGTGGTTGGTACAATCAGTGCTGCAGGCCCACTAGTTGCATTTGCCTTTCAGACCCTGGGCACACATGGTGCACTGTACTAGGGACTTACTAGTAAATCAAATATGCCAATCATGGAGAAACCAAATATCATTACATTTTAGACAGGGAGCACTTGCACTTACTGGTTAGCAGTGTTAAAGTGCCCAGAGTCCTAACACCAGCAAAAACAAAATGGCAGACACAGTCGAAAACAGGGTGTCCGAGGCAAAAAGACTGGGAAAACCATGCAAAAAGATGCCAGGCCTAACAATATACTATTGAAAATTTTAAGATTTTTGAATATTCTTATACTATTGAATAAACCTCTATATAAAGAGACAAAACAACTAAATCCCTGCAAATAGAAAAGAAAAATGTATTAAGGACAATTAATTTTTGGGACAGTAACCCTGAGCAGTTTGCAATGTCTCCAGTTCTCTGGTGTCTATACCCTTGACTCTGGCAACCTACTCTGTGAATATAAGTGATAATACC
This sequence comes from Triturus cristatus, assembly GCF_964204655.1. Taxonomy (NCBI): domain Eukaryota; kingdom Metazoa; phylum Chordata; class Amphibia; order Caudata; family Salamandridae; genus Triturus; species Triturus cristatus. Next base: position 30,537,639 of record NC_140580.1, on the reverse strand, counting down.
ATCCACTACTTCCATGGGTCTCAACTCCTCCTGGCTTTCTGATCCTCCTCCTGTAGTCATCGCAGCCTTCAGAATCCTGGCCAGTTTTTCTTCAGTACTCTACTTATAATCGTGCCATCAACTGCAGTCCTTCTGGTTGGTGCGAAAGCATTTATTTGGTCCACTATTACTTGCCATAAAGCATCCTGTTCACATAAAGGAATTTTGGGGGTGACAAAAAGATATTTTTCATTATTAGTCACCTGAAATCAAAGTGTGATTTTTCTATTCATTAAATCTGACTTTCCTTTTGCCAGCCGCTTCCATTACAACACTTTCCCTTTTTGGTCCTTCCTGGCTGTTAGATTTATCCAGGTTCGCCATTTTTTGCCAAAACAAAAACAATGTGTGAGAATGCGTAATTTTTTTAAACGGCAGCCCAACACCTTGTGCTCCTGGGGGTAAACAGCGTTTAAAACGATGTCAATACCACGCAGGTAGGTAACAATGCGGTCATTACAACAACCGCGTTGTTACCATGCGTGGCATTACATTGCAAAACGTTTTAACGACTTGCGCTAGGTGGCGTGCAACACCAGGGAATGTGTTGGATTTTAAATCCAACACCTTCCCTGCTGTTGCGCTAACTGGAGTAGAAATAGTAATTTATACCATTCCTAAGTCCAGCGCGCCACCTAGCGCAAGTCGTTGAAATGACTTGCGATCTAATGCCACGCGTGGTAACAATGCGGTCGTTGTAACGACCGCGTTTTTACCTTCTGCGTGGTAATAGCATGCGTTGTAATGTGCTATATTCATTCATAGGTGATGCAAGTCGGCTTTGGGACATGCAAGATGCAGTTGCATCATGCCACAATGCGCCACCCAACAACTTTGCATCGTAAATGCATTGTCATTGTAACATTGTGTGTTGTTTAACAAATAAAATGCACCAACATGGTTTCTCATGCAGCAAAATGCAACCAACACTGCCTGAGTGTTAGTAAATCTGGCCTCCAGTGTAGAAGACTTGTTAAAATCCTGGAGAACCCATGCCATTCTAATATTTTGCTAGGGACCTCATGTGGGACTTTGGCTAGGAGTCAGTCACTGAGAACATGGATATAACTGGATTGAACAATTACCAGGAGAGCGGTTTGTCCTAAAGCATCTCTGAACCAAGCAATACAAAAGTATCAGAGCAAAAAACACAGTGCAATGTTATGAAAGGGATAAGAGAAGGTGATGTTTTGCCAGCAGGGCACAGGAGGGGACGTTGTCACAAGAAAGACAACCACAGGCAGTAGGCTAGGGTGACAAGCTAGCACCATGGATTGAATGTGCGTCACAACCTCAAGAACAACCCCTTGACAGTCAAGGCTCACTGGTGCGATGATCCTTTGGGTTACAAGCATGTGTGCATCGGGATCCACAACCGTGACAATTTCATGTCGTTTCGCCATCTCCACTAGGCCCTTGGTGGAATTTCCATTTGGATGCATCATAAGTGACATGCTTTGCTGTGGCAGAGCTGCTGCAGGTCACGTGTGCTCAGTCTGAGTTCAGTTGCTGATAATTAATTACAGCTGAAGCATTGGCTCTGCTCTAGAAACTGTACAATTAACACAGTTGGCTGACTGACTTGTGCCAGCTGATACAGCGCTTCGCTGCAGAGACCATGGTCTGACTTTTTTAAATGCAATCGAGTTGAGAAGCAGCATTGAAGCATGAGTCTCTGCATGTAGCACTGAAAAAATGTGTTTAGTGAGACGATGCCTGGCAGCAACATAGAAACTGCGCCAGCTTCTTCTTTAAATACTGGCAAAGGGTCGAGGGGGTTTGGCGTGACTCGAGGTGCCCCATTGAGGGAGTCAAGTTGGGCATTATTGTGGCATGGATCACAAGAGTGTGCAGGTCGGAATTTAAAGCTTGGCATTTCATGGTGGCGGCTTTCTGCTTGACCTTCTATGGGCCTTCAGGATGGGGGACTTGGCAGTGGGGTCTAAGACAGATATCAACGGGCGACCCTGGGCAGATGCAGTGAGCTGGCCCGGCAGGTCACTCTGGGGTTGACTTTTTCCTATTGAAAGACAGACCAGGAGGGTCGGGGCGAAACCATTGTCCTCAGTATGGCCTCTCGGTCTCACTGCTGTCCAGTGCAGGTGGGCAAAAGTTTAATAGTGGACTGGCGAGGGCCTTGTTCCTCCACACTGATAGAACACCGCTGTCCAGATTTCAGTTCACAAAAGGGCTGAAGTTGATTTGGTGGCAGTGGGGCTTGGCCCAGCAGGTTTCTGCTCCCACTCCTTTCACATTGGGGCATCCACATCTGCTGCTGGTTTGGGCTGGGATGGTCATATAGTACTAAGGACTGGGAGGGGGCTATCTGTGCCCTACAAGCGGTATGTCTGTCTCCACATCGCCTGCACCTAACGCTGTTCTGCCTCGCCTCCTGTGTCTCTGTGCACCAGTTGCTTGGCTGCTCGGGGTGGGTCAATCTTACATACAAAGGGTTGCCAGGTCGAGGAGGTTGTCACAGAGAAGTCCTGCCTACGGGCTGCTGGGTCAGCAGGCTACAGTGGAAAGCTAGCACCATGGCTTGAAACTGCATAGCTATCTCAAGGACTCCCCCTTGACCTTCAACGGCCACATTCCTTCCGGGTGACAAGGATGTCTGCATCCGGCATTCACACCGGTGAGTGCGGGTCGTTCCGCGATGCCCACTGCACCCTTGATGGACTTTCCAAATAGGATGCCTCATAAGTGACATGCTTTGCTGTGGCAGAGCTGCTGCAGGTCACGTGTGCTGTGTCTGAGTTCATTTGATGATAATTAATTACAGCTGAAGCATTGCCTCTGCTCTCGAAACTGTACAATGAACACAGTTCGCTGACTGACTTGTGCCAGCTGACACGGTGCTCCGCTGCAGAGCCCACGGTCTGGATTTTTAAATGCAGTCGAGCCAAGAAGCAGCGTTGGGATCACGAGCCTTCGCATGTAGCACTGAAAACGTGCGGTTAAAATAACAACGAGCACGCACCCACCGCTGTGCCGCACACGCTATATGTGGCGCGAGTGTGGTGACAGCGGAGCCAATGTAACCTGCCATCACTGCGCACACGTTTCCATGTAAACCCACAATTCTGAGCAGAAGTAAACAGGGTCTGCTGCAGCTAAATCTAAAAATAGAGACCAGCACATCGAATAACACGCTGATAAATAAACTCCCACGGAGAGGATAAAAATACCGAGGTGAGAGTGCGCTGGTTTGCACTGCTGGGTAGGGCTTCGTGCTGCCGGTTATAGTCCTCCATGCCAGCCAGATGGGATATGCCACGAGAAGGTTCCAGAAACAGGCTCTGTGGAGAAACAGGTAGCTCGCCTTACTGCCAGAGCATTCGCCTTCTGCCGGATGCACAAGGTTTGTTTGGAAGAATCCCCTTCGCCACCAGTAAGTCACTTTTCGTGACATACTGGTGGCGCAGGGGGCTCCTCCATATTTACAAGGAGAGGAAAATCCACCCTGCGTGACATTTCCTCTCCTTGTAAATACGGCCCCTTCACACGCAGCACTTTGCGTTGAAGGGGCGTTCCATGGGTGTTGCTGTGGATGTTCCCACGCAACACCCATGGAACAAGACACATCTCCAGATTCATGAGAAATCGTAAATCTGGAGATGCATGTGAATGCTACGCCACCCTAGAGGTGGCGTAGCGAGACGCAACGAGGAGAAATGTTTGCATTTCTCCTCGTTTTTTCCTCTTTTAATGCGTGCTGAATTCTACAGCACACATTGAAAGAGGAAAAAGCCTTTAGTGATTGTTTTTGTGCAGGAAGGTGCCCCTTCCTGCACAAAAACAATCTCCCCATGGTGCAGAGATCCTTGCACCACGGTGCAAGGGTGTCTGCGCCGGCGCTTGGCAGCTGTTTGTGCACCAGCGCAGGGGAGAGCACAGGAATACAACATATTCTTGTAAATATGTCGCATTCCTCTGCTCTGAAAGTGCCGCAGCGTGGCGCAGCCACAAGGCTTGCGGTGCCACACTGCAGCACTTTCTTGTAGATCTGCCCCTAAGTATATGAGTTAAATGTATTTAAATAAAGTGACGACACATCTTCACAATCTAGTTGTGTCCTAGATGGCTCGTCATTAATAATCAGAGCAGGCTTTGCTTTCTAAGTCTATAGATACACGTCGTGACAGCACACCAGGGTCTTGAACCAGTGTACATATGCTAAAGATTGTTACAAAGTGTTTGCAACATCCATGCTTGGTACTGAAGGCTGCCTACTTCTCTCATCATAATCAGATTGCTGGCTAGATGTTAAAATGATACTGGCCAAGAAAGAGGGACATGAGAAGCAATTTATGTTGAGTTCTTAAAGTGATAGCATTTAGTTGTCTTCAGACCATACCCGGGCACACAAAGTAGCCGCACCTATAGATTGGTTAAATTGTCTTCCATATATTTAATGAGTTCTTGTTCTTTTCATTGTGCCGATGCATACATGTATCTCTGCTTTCCATGGTCCAATCAATAGCGCCGCACTGAATGGTGTGGAGGTAGACGTTTTGCAATCCTCTCAGAAAAGACAATGGCAACATCTTGAGTCTCATCACTGACTTGCCGAGTTAGAGATTAAGATGAAGGCTTCATAAAAAAATTAAGACCTTTACAGGCAGTGCATTTAACAGGAACAGTGGGGTCAACCCATTTCTTAACACTGTTAGTTTTAGATGCCAGGGAGTGCCAAGAATGATAAACAAGCATTGGCATAGCCAATAGGTCTCGCCTTTGGGACCTTATAAGTGTTTAGCCATGCAACAGTTGATGTTGTTGCACCAAGGATATTGTGCTGCTGCATAACTAAATACTTATAAGGTCCCAAAGGTGAGACCTATTGGCTACCACTTCAGCTACATCCGCTGTGACATCCATGTCCTTTGCTAAACCTCAACAAGGACCAACATCCCATTGAGAGAAATGTCCACTGTGTATAGGGTTAGACTAACTTGAGAAATCAGGGTACCCCAACATATGGCAGCAGTAAAAAATAGTAGACTCAGTAGCACTCGCAGCACCAGTAAAAGTGGCACAAGCAGTTAGCCTGTGTGAGGCTGAAGGCACCGATTCAAATAGTCCCCTTTCACCTGAACCACCCTATGATAGCAATGGAGATAGTGATGCTAAAGAGAAGAAAAGGATTACACCTCTCAGAATCCAATCTTCTTGGTCTGCAGCTAGGACACCTGATGCAAAAGGGTTTATATTACAGGAAACGCATCATCAGGAGGGTCTGACCCTTTACGTATGAAAAGAGGGATCAAATAACTCAGGCTTTGTTGGACAAACGCGGGATGGAGATAGAGGCAATTCAAGCTTCCAGACTACGGTCTGCCACTCCACATTTACTCACCTAGTTTCCCACTTGTATCCTGTTTTTGATCCACACTCTTTAGCACAAGTCTCTAGCGGGCACTATTTCCAACAATTTTAGATTGAGACCAATCAGTCCACTTGTATGGAGGTAAGAGACCATCTGACAACCCACCCCTGCACCTGTATGCCAATAGAGTTACAGTTGTGTGGACTAATGCAGGGCCTAACACCTTTATTAAAATTGCAATATGTTTCTAGGTTCACATAAGGCTCTTGAGATTCACATTAATGGTAAAGAGATAAAGCAAACTTCAAGGGAGTGTAACTTCAAATTGCTTGTCACATTTCTAGATCGATAGCAAGGCAGGTTTATAGTTCTCCACAGATTCATATATTGGAACAAGTCAGTCAATTTGAAATCATTTAGATCCCTGGGTCTCTGGTCCCAGTGAGAATCAGCAAAGCTTACTGAGGAACCTTCTAAGCCAGATATCTTGGTTATGAGAGAGTCCTTCTTTCACCAGTGTGTCTGCAGTCAAGCTTCTTATGGTCAGCAAGCATCACAAGACAAGGCACATTTTGGGTGATTTTCAGACATGATCCCTTCTCCAATAAAGAGAAGCGACAGAGTCTATATTCACCAGATTCAGATATACTTCTTGAAAAGCTGACAGAAAGCTTATGCCTCTGGTCCAGAGTAATTTGGAGATTGTCTGCAATGCACCAATACTTACTAAAATGTCCAAAAGGCTGAGCATGGGTAAAGCTGCAAACATAAGCAGTACTTTTTTCAAAATATGAATGGACGCGCCAACCAGGAGAGCACACCATTTTCTGGGCTTCTCTATAGATCCACTGAGTCCAGGCAGGAATCATCTGGCCAGTACAATTTAAAGTCAGACATCTGGAAAGCAAGTGCATCTTTATAGAAGACTCCAGTCATGCACATGCAACCCACTGAGCAGAGCACGGGCTATTGACCTAAAATATGGTGCATACTCCAAGGAGTTATGGTTGCAGTTATCGCAGGCTAAATGGACATTTCACATAGTGACTGGCTGACCTTTTGTTTAGAGGTCACAGCAAACAATTTATTTAATTTAGCAAATTCCAAATTGCATTTGACCTGCCAAAAAATGGCAGCAATGCCATAACCACAGTGGGGAATAGATAAACTCCTTGTGACTATGCAGGGGAACACTCTGTGGCCCTAAGTTTAGTGGAGTCTGTAACCAGGGAGCAAACAAGAGTTGGTTTATTGGTGGTCTGGTCTGGTAGAATAAAGGCCAGGGCTGGAAAAATGCATGGAGATCTTGGTGAAAAATATGATTAGATCAGCACAGTAGTTTAGAGAACAGTTAAAAAACGTTTATCTTTACTATTTGTGTCCAGAAGTATCTGGAAAGTTATTTCACAGGAGCAGCATCAACATATTTATTATATCAATGATTCACAGAGCTTTAAAATGTTTGTTTACATTGATTAAAAAATTCCAGGGACAAATTTCATCTGATGACAGTTTTCCACTCAGACATTGGGGTTATAAATCAAATGCGGGGATGACTAGTGGACTAATGTAGGCTCACCACTCTACTGTAGAAACCTAAAAACAACTTTGGAAGCGCATTCTGTTTATGTATGCACAGAAAGTACACAAAGAAGTGAAAGAAATTATATGGCAGTAAATATTGAGAAAATCAGGATGAACGTTGAACACAGAGCCAGCGAAGGGGAAAAAAGTTCTGTGCTGTGCGGTAGGGCCAGGAAGTTTGAAGTAAAGTTGTATAAATGGGAAAGGAGACTATAGGAGGCTGCGTTGAAGGCGAAGACAAATGCATGAAGAACATTGAGCTAGCAGAGGCCAAAATGAAAAGAAAGATAATTTCAAAGTAGCCCAGAGGTCAAATACAAATTCTGAGGGTCCTTGAGCATTACAAGAAAGGTACAACAGAGCTGTCAGCATATTTTTTGAATAGACAGAAGAGGTTAAGCGGTAGCACAGAATTAATTAGAACATTCACAAGTGAACTGGGACAAGAACGCTTTAAAGCAAGAGCGGAGAAGGACCGTGCCCGAACCAGGGTAGGAAGCTGAGGAACACACCAAATTAATAAACGTGGACATCTGCAAAATTCAAGCAGCGAGGGATATTTTATTCAAACCGAACATCTAGGGTTTCTGCCACCCCGACCAAAGCTACTAAATCATCATCAAGGGGAAAGGCAGAAGAAAAGTAAGAGATGCGATTGTATGGGGGGGGAAGGACAGGAATTTTGTCTTTTGTGACATCTCCCTTTAAAGTAACTGCATTTAATCTAAGAGGAGACAGAAGTAAGACAATCCAACACCAGATTGTGCACTGAGGGAACAAAAGCAAAAGAGCAACAGAGGCGCGTGCCGTCCATGTGCAGACTATACTGGCGACCATGAAAGGAAATATTAATCTACAGACAACGCCGTCTGAAAGAAATCATGTGTTTTAAACAAAATCACCACGCAGGAAGGGATCCGCGTTCTTTGCTCTCCAACCCTCCTGAAAGTATTTGAGGCAAACCTTCAGTGAAGGTGGAAAAGCATTTTTCAATTCCGTAACAAAAAAAAAAAGATGTGACAAAAAAAAATATCAAAACTAGAAGCATTTCTATTGTGGAGCGGAATCGTTTTTCAGCGAGCTCGTGGAATTTACAAAAAACAAGATGGAGCGTGAAACTGAAGAGGGAAGGCGGCCTTGTGGACGGTGGGATAGACGAGAGACCTGGGAAAGCAGAGCTATGGAGGAAAGAGAAATTGAATGAGAGGAGTCAAAGTAGGAATCTGCAAGCGGCAAAGCGGCTGTTATTCCAACAAGCAGACAAGCCCGGGAGTGGTGTGTGCGTGCACGCGCAGTCTGCTCATTTTCAAGCACTGCACTCGTGCTTGTGGCGCGCCACTGCACGCTCCTGCAAGGTGGATGCCGCCACAAGCACGAGTGTGTGCTTGAAAATGACCAGAGTGACGGCTAAAGGCCCTCCTAAGCAGGGCATGCGCGCTGCGTGGGCGACACCTAAAAAGATGGGATCCTCAATAACATCAGAAGTGAAAGATTCAATATGTCTGTTGAGAGACACCATTATTAAAGATCTTGTCTCTTGTAAGATCCTGCCTGATAAAAAGTGTTTTAATCCACTGCTGTGATGGGTTTTACTCGCAGATTAGAAACTAAAGGTATTTATTTGTGTGATTTAACAAAGTCCAGATCAATAAAAGTGCTTGAAGTTCTATAGTACAGTAGCTGTCAACCTTTTGACTTCTGTGGATCTCCACATAATCATTCCTGGAATCCAGGGCCCCCATTGAATCATTATTGGAATCCAGGGGGCCCCACTGAGTCATTACTGGAAGCCAGGGACCTCAGCCTAAGCAATTTTGATGATTTGAACTACAAAGCATACACAAAAATGCAGAAATAGGCATTCATCAAACAAATACACAAAGGTGGAAATATTTAATTTACTTTACAAAGAAAAATAAAATATTAAAAATTTAAATGTAATGAGAAGGTTGGAGCTTTTCTAAATTCAATTGAGAACACCCATCACCCATACTGTATTCTTTATGATGAACTTGCTCTTACCCCAACAAATCAATCTAAGGACACCAACTTCATTTGTAGCCTAAACTTCAAATTCCTTCACATTTACAGAACGTTTTATAATTTCAGTTTTACATTATTCTTCATTTATTTACACTTTATTAATCTGTTGATATTCTATTTTTTGAGCAGTTGCAGCCCCCCTTCAAGGAGGTGTCGCAAACCACCAGGGGTCCCTAGATCACAGGTTAATACCCGCTATTTTGGTACACTAGGGTTCTTGTAAAGTACTGGTGGATAAGGCAGTCTGGCTTAAAAGTAAAAGTGAGTATTTCAGACAGCAGGAGCTGGTTTGAATATAGTGCCCAGTTCCTCTTTACTGCTGAGGACTTAGCACACTGCCTAACATATGACCTGTCTATCCAGAATACATACAAAAAGAACAATTGATGGAAATAATGCAGAACAATGTCATACATTTACCAAGTACAGAGATCTAGGTCTAAATCCATCCTTTTTTTGCTCACCATGCCATTCCAGTTTGGACTCAGCCATATGCAAATCAGTCTTGACCCTGTGCCCAATAGGAACAGTCCAGCCCGAACTGCCAGGCCAGGTCCTCCCTGGACTGGAAACAAGCATCCTAGGACCGGTTTCGGGGTTTCACCCCTCATCAGCCAGGATAGCTTGACTCCAGCGGCATGGAGAATAACTGCACATATTATCCATGCAGTGTATTTCCATCTCAGTAGGCAGAAGTTTTCTGTGAATGTTTCTATTCTGTTTCAGCTCTTTTTGAAATATGACCAATGGCTTTGTCTCAGTGGTAATTCTGTGATGGGTTCTATTCTTGCACCATCCCAGTGTCCTTTCTTTCTGTTCATTTGTTATTGGTCGATTTCTAATTCAAGATCAATAGGAGCAAACTGTAGGGTGAGCGACCACCCTGTGAGACCGTGAGATCTTTCCACAGCTTCTAATAGAAGGCCACATCTACCGTTTCATCAGTGGATGAGAACTCTGTTATGAGGTGTTGAACATACATTATGTAACAATACATTTTTCTGAGCCTTGCTTCAGAGTTTGTAAATCAAAATGAACAGATTGGGCCAAATAACGTTGTTTAAAAGTGTTCCTAAATTGGGTCAGAATTTGCAGACCAGGTGCTCTGTTTTGTCAGTATTCTTGCCCTTGCTAAAAGATGAAAGTCACCTTAGCTGTGTCAGTGATACATCGATGTGGCCTACATAGAAAATGTAACTGACGCTGCACTAGGAAGGTTGAATACAATTTTGATTCATGTGCATTTTTCATTGATGAGGTGATTTTAAGACAGGTGCCATTGGTGGAGTTAATGTAAGTCCTCCAAAGGCCTACACCCTTTTCAACAAGGGAAGATAAGAAAATAATGTACCATGGGTGTTGTTGGCAAACGCGTAACTCTACTTAACAATTGCTTATCTCTGTCTAAAAGGATGGGTCTTTATGCTCTTGAAATATTTTACACATTTTGTAAAGCTTCTATTGCCGCTGATTAGGCCATAAGTTAAGTGAATTGACTGCCAAATCCATACCATAATGTTTTAAGGCTAAATCCTTTTTACTTGTCATTACAAATTAGAAAACAAGATGATAACAACCAAAGTGACCCAACAGAAGAAATACACTTTCATCCAGGACATTAACACCACATTTGCTAAGCCCAAATTTAATATTTGATATATACACTTGCTTGAACTACTTCTGGATAATATAAATATGGAACCTAGGATTCAGGGAATGAAGACAGGGACCAGAGAGAGAATACAGTTGAGCACAACATATTAACAAAAGCATTATAAACTACACTCTTACCTCCCACAGAGGTCTCAGCACTTGTTGAAATACCCACAACCTCAGTAACCCTCATGAACATATACCACAAACCCAAAATGAAGACATTTTATTTCCGCCCACTCCCATATTCAGGTTCTCCACAAATGATTTAGCAACCTCCACTTTCGTGAACACTTGGGGGCAGATTTATATTAGACTTGCGCCACTTTTACGCAGCTGTTGCGTCACTTTTGTGACGCAGCGGCGGCGTAAACCCTGCGCCATGTTGCGCCCCATTTACATCGTGACGCATCTATGGAGATGCGTCACGGCGTAAAGCCCTGCGCCACATGAACCCTGCATCAGGTTTCATGTGGGTGTTTCTTCTCAGGGGGGGCGTTCCGTCGCATGAACGCCCCTGAAAAGTGACTCAGTGAAATCTGTAAGATTTCACTGAGTTACTTTCCCAACGCTGATGCGTCAAAACCCTGCGCCTGCTTGAAGCAGGCGTAAGACTTGACGCACCATGTTAGGGATAGGGTAGGTTGGAACAGTGCTGCAACCTTACGCCGGCAGATGCGTCACGTATCTGCTTGTCCTTGCGCCACGATGCACCGCATTGTAAATGCGGCGCATCTGCGGTGGCGCAAGGGCAAACTTGCGTGACGCATCTTCCCTGGCGCATCCATGCTGATTTGCAGGGATGCGCCAGGGAACATAAATCTGCCCCCTAGTATGCAGTCAGGTCCCAAGCCACCACGAATTTTCAAATTACTAGGGTACCATTCTTTCGTGAGAAGGTCACCGGTCTAAGATCAGAGAAGAATGTAAGTCTACAACTACCCATCCACACCATTACCCAGTGTTACAACCTTAGCTTGGCAACTCCGTTAAGTACTTCTCCCCTCCACTCCAGCAATTTCAAGACAATCACTACAGTACCTCTCACCAACATCCTGTCTCCGCTTGTCTACAAAGGAAGTTGTTTGAATCTGTTCAGGAGGGTCTCAGGGCAAGCAGGGTTTACTGGGCCTCTACTGGGGTGCTGTGGTTGTTTGCTTCTGGTGTCCTGGAATATGTTCTACTATGGCTATGCAAACCTGGGCCAAGTTGAAACCCTTCTGTACTTGACTCTCAGTAATTAGCCTTACAAGCAGTCACAGGCTTCTCAGGGATGTTGTGTAGAGATGTGCGAGATCAGAACTCAACAATTACCTAGCAGTGCAATAACTGATTGTCTGAACTAGTGCTCTACCTCGTGAAAGAGAAGTTGGTTAAAACTCATGTAATACTTAATACTTCACAGAGAATGCTAGAGGTACAGTTACTGAGCTGTACCTTGGGTCATGGTCCCCTTATTCTCGTTCCCAGGTGTCCATCCTTTGTGTATAATTAGGCAGGTACCCCCTTCTGGATTCAGAATTTTAGGGGAGGTATGAAGGCTCAGGTGCGGATTTCCCCTTTGAATAGTTTGTGCACTCAGTCATATCAAACACTCTCCATGTTCCAGTTGCATCACAGTGGCATTGTTCCAGTCCTCCTCAGTCAGCAGGTAGGGATATAAATAAAGCATCTGTCCTTTCTGTTCTCTGTTCTGGGAGGGGCTACACTAGCTGTTTTTTCCCACATTCAAGCTGAGGCCACAGCAGATGGCAGGAGAGGTTGCTGCCCAGAGTCCTTTCAGGAGAATGTGTCTCCAACGATGAATCAGCTGTCAACGGACTCGCATCTGGATTGGGTGAGGTACGGAGAATGGGCAGCAAGGATCTGAGGTCACAGTTTCACAGTCCACATATTTGGCACAGTCTCTGATGCTCTGCAGTCCCCCTCAGGCTCAGTTTCTCTGATGCACTGGCACGGTCCGCTTGGGCACGATTCTTTGATGCATTAGCTCAATCTATTTGTAACCGTCTATACAGCAAGATTGTGACCATTTTTCTCATGGTACGTAGATCACTCTCATTGGTCTTCCTGTTCTGGTGGACCCACACGCCACAGGAGATCAAGCTGCATTTGGCTCTCCCTAGACAGTCACACCTCCTGCAAGGGTGCTAGGATTATTGCCTGTTTCAGCAGGTAGGTTGGAATCCACGTGCTGTAGGTAAGAGGAACTGTGTCTTCCTCAAGACAAGACTTCAGGTGATGTCCCCCCTCCACTGGAAAGATGACAGTCTGGTCGACACCAGCTCTGGTTACACAGAAGTCAGCTGAGTATTTTGCGGCAGACTCACTTCCTTGGTCAAACAGAATTTAGATTTTTCACAGCCTGGTGTGCAGAAAATCTGAATTTATTTATTAAAGACACGGAGGCTAAGATTATGCAAATCTCCTTTATAGTGCAGCTCACAGCAGCAACAGTTGAAGAAATCTAGAATTTCAATAACATTCTCGTAACATATAAAGTCCATCCGCACGAAGCATTCTCCCTTCTTTGTTGATGTTCAGAAACGAAAAAACTTTTGTAACTTTAGTTTTCTGAATGTAGAATTTGCTATTCTGAAAAATAAAAATGAAATACAGTTAGAAAAAAACTTTACTCCAGTAGGGAGGGTATCAGTGGTGGTATAATCTTAGCCTCTGTGTCTTTAATAAAGTCCAGATTTTCTTCCTACCAGGCTGTGAAAAATATAAATTTTATGGCATGACATGGAGGCTAACATTATGCAAGTTTAAAGTGTATTTAATACATTATTAATAGCAGTATTAATTGGTCTAAAATAAAAGCTTTTAAATGTTGTTTCGCTGAACCAATCTGCAGTTCTAAGGATATCTTGTAGGCCTCCCCTAGAACAAAAGCTTTGGATGCAGAGGCACCCCTTAGAGAGTGTGCACCAAATATAGTAATGCCTATGTCTTCTTCTTTCATTATGTCTTTGACTCATCTAGCTAAAGTGGGGGATGAAACAGCCTTATGAGGTGATCTATAGGATAAAAGGAGTTGGTTTGTGTTTCCTCTCATGTCGCATTCTTTCTCTTGAATTCTTGCAAGCATCTTGCCTCGTAAAGAGTGTCATTTTGAAGGAAAAAGGGATAAAAAATAGAGGTTGACATTGTTTTTGTCCTTCTTTTAAGGTAGAAACAAACCCCTTCTGGTTGGTAGGCCCTACTGTTAACGTCTAAGGCTGTAACATCTGAGGTTCGCATTAAAGTCACAAGGCAGAGTAAGACAGTGAGTTTGTAGGATAAATGTTTTCACCCCAGTTCACTAGGACTTGAAGAACATCTTTTACGTTCCACAGACCGGCGTATATTGTGGAAGGGGATTTAAGACCCGCATACTTTGCATAATATTTTTGGTTAATACGTTTTGTCCTACGGATACTCCCTCTACAAGGCAGTGGCCCGCTGCAATCGCAGACCTATACACATTAACTGTTCTGTAAGAGAGTCCTGATGTAAAAAAGCTCGGATAAGTAGTTTAAAACATGAATTGAAATTGGATTGTATTTCTGTTGAAGACACCAGCGAACCCAGTTCTCCCAAGCCAGTCTATATGCTTTCTTTGTGCCAGGTGCCCTTGACTCTGAAATGAGTTTGACAGCATCTGCTGAAAGGCCTGCAATCTGCCACTGTCTCCTGAAATCTTCCCAGCCATCAGTGTTTTGAAGATCCTGCTCTACTAGAAGGTGTGGCTCTCCTTCTGGGCCTGTTAAAATTCCCTTGAATGTTGGTATTAGAATCAGAAGGTCTTTGCTCATTTCCAGTAGGATTGGAAACCATGACTGGGAGCTCCACAGGGGGGTTATTACTACTATAATTTCTTTGTTCCTGCGAGTATGTACTAGTAGTCTAGGAAGCATGACAAACAGAGGGAAAGCATAAGGTGTTAGACCCTTCCAACTTTGAAGGAAGGCATCCACCCCCAGTGCTTGAGGGTCCGGCTTCCAGCTGAAGAAATTGGGTGATTGAATGTTGTTAGAATCCGGGTTCTCTGGTTGGCACAGGTAGGTACTTGTGACAAGCAGGGAACCTTTCCTCTAGTCAGGGTAAGGGGTTACACTCCTAAAATAACCCCTGCTCACCCTCTAGGTAGCTTGGCGCGAGCAGACAAGGCTTATCTCAGAGCGTTATAGGTTAAGCATTTGTGAACACATACAGTAACCAAGTAACAACACTACAAATGGACACCACACAGGTTTTTATATAAAAAATAAGGATTCTTTATATAGAGTTACCACAAGACCATTAAACGACAAAAATACACAATACTGTTACTTAGATGGTAGAAGTTTGGTTAGTTCTCTTAAGTTCTTAAATGCGACACTTTAAGTCAATGTACCCTAGATGCGACACGCAGGGCAACGAAAGTGTTGCAACGATGCTGATGCGATGAAGTTTTTGGTGCAAAGAAATAAAGACGTGAAGATCTTCCAGATGCGTTACGCTTCTCCGATGTTGCGAGAAGGCTCGACTCGATGCGTCAGCTACAGTGGCGTCACCCCTTTACGCGATGCGACGACAGCGGCCTTGGCAGCGGCACTCTTCTCCGACGTTTGCGAGACGCTTCCGCTCGATGCGATGCTGCAGCGGCGTCACGCCTTTATGCTATGCGACGACAGCAGCTCCGACGGCGGAACGCTTCTCCGTGGATGCGAGGCGCTTTTCTGGATGCGGTGCAATGCGACAACTACGATGGCTGCGATGGCGACACGCTTCCTCCTCGATGCGAGACTCTTCTCTTGATGCGGGGCAATGCGTCAGCTACGATGGCTGCGATGGCGACACGCTTCTTTGGCGTTGCGAGACACTTCCGGAATGATGCGAGACGCTCCCGCTCGATGCGATGCTGCAGCGGCGACACCCTTTGCGAGATGCGACGGCAACAGCTCAGACGACGGCACGCTTCTCCTCCTCGAGTCGCGCTTCCAGCTCCTTGCGACACGCAGTCCCTCAGAAGGCCCAACAACAGCAGCAGGCACTTCCAAAAGACTCTGGGGAGCTGGGGATGAAGTCCACTGGTCCTGGGACTTCGTTCAGGGGGCAAGCTCAGTTCAAGCCCTAGGAGATCTTTTAAGCACAAGTTGAAATAAAGTCTTTGTAGTCTTTTCTCCTCTCCTTTCAGCAGCAAGGCAACCACTGCAGGTCAATCCCCCAGGTCGGGGACAGTACTCCTCCTTACAGATTTACCAGTTCCTTCTCCTCAGGCAGAGGTTCTTCTTGTCAAGCAGGATCTAATTTCTTAGGAGCAGGGTCCCAATACTTATACCCCTAATTCCTTTGTTCCTCTGGGGTAGAGGGGCCTTTGCCCAGTCCAAACCAGTTCTTGAGCACTATGTTGACATGACTCTGCCTTTCTATTCAGGGTGCAGGGCAGAGACATCAGCCGCTCCACAGGAGGTGGAGCCAGCATTGTGGTGGCAGAGCACACCCCTATTCAGAGTCCAGGTGCACTCCTCCCACCCATCTGGATGTCAATCTCTCCATTCACCACCAGGCTACCTAGCCCTGCCCCTCTGGGTTTCCCCATCCCTGTCACTCACACAAACCAGACAGGCAGATACATATCATAGCAGAGGCGGGCTGAAATGGTTAGGCAAGCAAATACCAACTTTCTAAAAGTGGTATTTGCAAACACAGAATATTAAAAAAACTTTACTAAATGATGTATTTTATTATTCTGAGTTCAGGCATACTAAACTCGATTTTCTACCATGTTCCCTGGGTCTGTTAGGATCATAGGATGTAACAATTCTAACAGCCCATTCTGGCCTATGGGAACAGGTAGCCTTACAATAGTGAAAAACGAAAATGGCTGTAATTCACTATTAGGACATGCCACACACATCAGGGCTTGTCCTACCTTATGCTTACAATGCACCCTGCCCTTGGGCCTACCATAGGGGTGACTAATATGAATCTAAGAGAAGGTTTAGGGACTGGGAAGTGGGTGCACTTGCCCAGTCAGCATGACAGTACCAGACTGCACGCAGGTTCTGCAATGGCAGACCTTAGACACATTTTACTAGGCCGCTTCTGTGGGTGGCACAACCAGTGCTGCAAGCCCACCAGCAGCATTTGTATTTACAAGCCCTGGGCACTCCTGGTGCACTTTACTGGGGTCTGACAGTAAACCAAATAAGCCAATCATGGAATCCAACCAACATATACATTTTAAATAGGGAGCACTTGCACTGTGGCACTGGTTGGCAGTGGCACAGTGCTTTGAGCAGCTAACACCAGCAAAACACATGAGGCACAGCGACAAAAAGTGGAAGGGTGACTCACGCCAAGGTGCCAGGTCTAACAAATGTTCAATCTGTCTGCCAGCAGGCCTTCCCCAAAGGGTCCCCACATTGATTGGATGGTAAGGAACATTCCCTTGTGTAATTTCCAATTGCTGGAATCTTTGAAATCCTGGAAAACCAATCCGCGACCCCATTGCTCAGGCCTATTACTGAGATGCCCTTGCTCAGGCAGTAAACCCAGAGGAATTTGGCTAGATGCGTCAGACCCTTGGAGTGAGGTCCCCTCATCTTGTTGACATATCTGACTGCAGAAACGTTGTCCATTCATAGCATGACAGAACATTTCATTAGATCTTTGGTGAAGCAACGGATTGCAAAGGAGCCTGCCAGTAACTCTAAACAGTTGATGTGTAACTCCTTCTCGTTTTGGGAATAGGATTGGTCTGTTCTGAAAGCTTTGGCTTTGAGTGTTTGAAGAGCTCGGTTATATAGGGGACCTGTGTAGATAGTTTGGGTTGTAGAGGACAGTAGTCCTAGAATCCTTGCTAGGGTTCTCAGATGGAAACCTTTTATCCCTAATAATTCCTTCAGTTCTTTGCAGAGTTTTCATAGTTTTTCTCGCGTTAATTTTAGTTACCCTTGTGTTGTGTTTATAATAAAATCCAGGAACTGTGTTTCCTGGCTTGGGGTTGTGCAGGGTTATTTTTTGTTTATGATGAAGTCTAAGTGTTATAGCAGTTCTATTGTCAGGTCTGTGTGAAGAACCACTTTCTCTTTGGATTGGGCCATTATAAGAAGGTTGTCTAGATATATATCCAGTCTTATTCCCCTTGATCTGAGCCAACCTGCTACGGGACCGAGAACTTTGGTGAAAACACCAAGGGATGAGGGCAACCCGAATGGGAGGCTGCAGAACTGCCAAGGTTTCCCACCCCAGGTGAATTGTAGGAATTTTTGATGAGGTGGCCAAAGTGGGATTGAAAGGTAGGCATCTTTGAGGTTTAGGCGGGTTAGCCAGTCCCCTTTCCTTAACACATCCCTTAAAAGCTGTATTCCCTCGATTTTGAAGTGGTTGTAGACCACCCATTCGTTTAGTTCTTTTAGGTTTATTACAGGTCTTAGTCCTTTGTCTTTCTTTTCTACTAAGAAGATATTGCTTACGAAACCACATTATGTGCCTTCTTGTATTGCACCTTTGTCCAATAGATATTTTATCTCTTGTGATACTAGGGTTGAGTCCTTGTGGGAAAAGAACATTGCTTGGGGTAGTCTTATTTGTACTGGGGTACCAGTGAAATATATTTTGTATCCCCTCACTGTTTCTAAGACCCAAAGGTCTTCTGTCACCATATTCCAGTTCCCATAGTATTGGGCTAATCTCCCTCACACCTTTAGAAAGGTATGTGAAGGGTCTTTGATAAGTCTTACATGCTGAGAAAGTTCTCTGCCTCCTTTCTCCTCTTGGTCAATTTTTAGCAGGACGCTCTTCCTTCTCTTGTTTGAGAGTGTCGTATTGGCATTTCCCAGGAGGCAGATTACTCTCTGCACCCATTGGCGTAACTCGATTGGGTCAATGAGGGAGTCATCTACGTAGGCCTCCTCGGCCATTTCAAACATTTTGGTGAGTGGACCAGATAGATCGAGTAGACGATCTTGGCACGATTTGAGCCCTCTGTCAATGCCTTTTCTTGGGTCTTTACCCCCTTTTGCGATAAACGCCACAACTTTAGGGTCAAGTTCTGGAGTTTCAGTTATTTTGTCTGGTAGGGAAGGACGTGGACACCCAGATCGCAAGCGTGATCTGACATCCTTAGGTATCTCTATGCGGAGCCAAAAGGAGAGGTAATCCGCAATGTGCTAGACAGGGGCCACTCTGGTGATAGGGGATGTTTAATTAAGAGAGGGTCAAACATATTTTTTCCAAACGTGTCCATAATGCCCAACTTAGACCCAGAGGCCCCTTGTGCCTCATCATTGACGTCAGTGTCCTCTTCTTCAATATCTTGAATGTCTGAATCTAGGTCGGAGGAGCAGGACAGCTATAATTCATCTCCCAACTCATTTTCACTGTTGATGGGAATAAGAATTAGGCCTTTTGCTTGCCCATCAGAAGTGCCCGGTGCACTGGTAAGTTCAACGCCAGTGCGTGAAGTCAAAGGGATTGAGCGTTTTTTTTTTTTGGCCCTTTGAAGTATTCTCCCCAGTGCTCCTTTTCCTTGGGGCCTTATTTGCCCCGTCTTCCCCTTCAGGGTGTCTTGAGGCTGCTATAGGCCAGCCTGTTTGGGTGAGGGCTTCCAATTTTTTATTTATAGTACCATCTAGAGACCCAATAACTTTATTGATGGCTTATAAGTCCTTCCATTTTTCCTCCATACTACTTACTGAGGCTTCGAGAGACATGCTAGCAGGTAGGTAGTCTTGGACAACAAAGCAGTATTTTCGCCTCTTCTTAGCAGGTGAGTCTTGTTTTGTTAGAATTGGTGGTTTTATCCTGGTTACTCTTTATTTTAAAATATGTGGGAGTTATTTTTGTATATTTAGTAACTTGTTACTTATTTAAGCATGCTGACCAAACGCTGTCTGGTAGCGTGTGCTTGTCGGCTCGGGAGTGTTTTTAATTATGCCCTTCTACCGGTGAGACGCTGCTTGACAATGCGTGTTCGCCGGCTTAAAAATAGACAATTGGGTTTTGACCGGCAAGCCACTGCCGCACAATGTGCTCACCGGTCACAGAAAGTAATGCTGCCAGCTGGTCTCCCCCGGGAGGTAGGCCCGTGTTTAGAGGCAGCGCGATGGTCTCAGTGCGAGACCGGCTCACGTACAAATAATGCCTCACACGTCAGGAGGGTCCCATTGCTATGGCAGCGGTAGTGTCCTGAGTTTACATTTGAAGCCGAGGACACGGCTCAAATGGTGCACGAGGTCAGACCCAAGAAGGGTTCACTTCGTTTAAGGAATAACCTCATTTTCAGCCTGAAATGACTGAAAGAGATTAGAAAGTTTCCACGGGGTGGATGAAAGAAGTGCCGCACAACGAGGGAAAACGAAATCAAGCTAATAATGAAAAAGCCTCTACCACCAACCCATAATAATTCCTCCTGATACAGCGACTCAGAAAGGGATGCAAATCAGCGTTTTAAAGGGTTAGGGAGGGTGTAGATATTTGTAGAGGGTTGGTGGGGTATTAATAAAGCCCTTAATTAACAGATAAGACAGTGTTTAGACAAACTGAAAATAAAGCAAAAGATAGTGTACTTACTTGTAAGCAGCAGCAACAAAGAAGGAAGAATGTTTTGTGCTGATGTACTTTATATGTTACTAGAATGTTATTGAAGTTCTAGATTTCTTCAATTGTTGCTGCTGTGAACTGCACAATAAAGGAGATTTGCATAATGTTAGCCTCCATCTCATGCCATAAAACCTGGAACTAGGATAACACTTGGGTCTATGGTTCTCACTTGTATGTAGTCAAAGCAGACATGGATTCTCTGCGCTTTCAGAACTGTTTTGGAATAGTTCTCTTACAACGGTCCTTTCTAGGTTGCTTTACAGCCACATCATTTGTGTAGAGTGATGCTTCTCACCACACAGTGGTTCCTAGCCTATAGTATCCACAACAGAGGCACAGGAGGTGTGAGCTTTTTGAACCTGGCTAGCAACAGCCATGCTGAGCACAAACAAATAAGAGACAACAGGCAAGCTTCACCTAAAGAGGTCTTTCTAGCTGCAACAACATAGCCTTCACTCTCAACCTTCACCCTGACCATATACCAAACGGCTGGGTTACAGGAAGGCTAATCATCAGAAACTCTCAGCAAAAGATTTAACTGAATTTCTATGTCAGCCTTGTTCCTTTGTCCCCACTTTAGTGTTTAGGGCTTCCCCCTCCAGCTTCAGGAATATCAGCAATACACGGCTACTGTTTGGAAAAATAACCTTTTCTTTTTCTTGTTCACAGGAACAGGCCAGGGGCTTACAAAATGGAAACTACTGGCATCCATTGCTCAGACTCATTCATACACACAATGAATGTTCTACACAGGCCACGCATACATAACATATGCTTTGGATGTTAGCATGAGGATCTGGGCTAGCACACAGAAGTTGAACTTTACTCGGGAGGTACAATAGTCCTCCACCTCAGTGACACAAGTAAAATGGGTCTGTTCACAACGTTGATTTCACAAAACATAGTACACTGCAGCCACCACTTTACGTGCTAAACCCACGACAGAAACAATAGTCAGCTGTCAGTAAATTAGGGTACGCATGGTGCACCCTACACAGGACATGGTGCACAATACGGGTCCAGGACTTCACTCGTGTGAAAGGACAGACCTACGCCTCTGAACGCACACTAGAATAGTGTGAAGCTCATGTCAAAAATCAAAAAAAGATACTAGAAATTGGTCACTCAGGGCAGGTAACACAAGTGTACACCATGCAGAAGACATTCTCATCCCATCACAAGAATGTATACATTTTTAACCAACTATTCCTCTCCTTACATTTGCGACATCATGAGACCCTTCAACAAACCACTCATCTCCACAAATGATACTCTTCTAACACATGAGCTGGAGCACCCACAACCCTAAAGATTGCCCTCTGCTCAATTGTCCAAATATTCATTCAAGTAAGTACCTCAATAACAGTCATAAAATAAGTAAATCTCCTGTAGACCCTCCCAACGTCTCTTCATCTGGACTTCAAGGACCCGAATCCTGGCTTTTTACTGGTCTTGCTCAAGTTTGACATTGCAAACTTTGCCTGATAGGGATTCCAGCTTCTTTTACTTGGTGTTCGCTGCTTTCTCCGCATCTTAAGTTTTCATGCCAGCACAACATATTGGCAAGTTTTGACTCCAGGGGTCCCGCCCATGGCATGTAAAATTTGGAAAGCAAAGGTTTATCTCATGTGAAAGTACTTGAAGGAAATGACTACTCATGAAGGGAAACTAGCTTTTGGAACCTTGTTTGGGTGGTTAAGGATTCTAAAGAATTTAAGAAACTTCCAAGTTTATAAAGATAAGGAACTACAGGTGAGTTGCACTATGCCACTAAAAAGATGGAACTCCTTTTATGGGAAAAAATCAACACTGTCATGTAGAGGTAAAAATTAATATCTACTTAAGCAAAGGGATGGAGTATCCATTGAAAATTATGTTGCTGCCTTGAGCTCACTTGTAGCAACTTGCAAGTTTAAACATATAAATTACAAGCAAGAGCTGTATTATCAAATTTGAATGTTGACCTACAACAAGAAGGTTCAAGAACGGTTGTGTGTTAGTGAAGATCAATTCATCAATCAGCATTTGTTTAGTCCTAGAGGTATCTGGGCGCTCTGGGTGCGACACTTCTGTCGAAGAGCCAGGTCTTGAGTTTCTTCCTGAAGTCTTCCAGGGAGGGTGCTGTTCGAAGATGGAGGGGTAGGTTGTTCCAGGTCTTGCCGGTGATGTAGGAGAAGGAGCAGCCCCAGCTGTGGCTGCAATGGATGCAGGAGGTGTGCGCACGGGCTAGTGAGCAGGAGCGCAGATGTCTTGCGAGAAGGTGGAAGTTCAATTGTTGGTTGATGTAGGCCAGTCCTTGATCATGCAATGCTTTGAAGGCAGGCATTAAGATCTTGACCTGGCATCTCTTCTGGATGGGGAGCCTGTGGAGGTTTCTTGAGGTGGGGGGTGATGTGGCTCTGTTTGGGGAGGTTCAGAATGAGTCTTGCTGCAGAATTCCGTATGGTCTGTAGTCTTTTGAGGATCTGGGTGGAGATGCGGACATAGAGAGAGTTGCCGTAGTTGAGGCAGCTGGTAACGAGGGCCTGAGTGACAGTCTTTCTGATGTTGACTGGGATCCACCTGAAGATTCTGCGGAGCGGGAGAAGGGTGTGTAAGCACAGAGGAGGCAAATGCATTGACTTGTCGTTTCATGGTCAGTTCGCTATCGAGGATGATATCTAGGTTTCGTGCATGGTCTGTAGGTGTGGGTGCTTGTCCAAGATCTGCTGGCCATCAGCTGTGGTACCATACTGGTGTTTTCTTCCTGATGATCAGTACCTCTGTCTTGTTGGAATTGAGTTTAAGGCAGTTGTCTCTTATCCAGTTGGCTACATTGGTCATGGCATCATAGAAGTTGATTCTGGTGGTTGGGGGGTCTTGGGTGACCGAGAGGATGAGTTGAGTGTCATCTGCTTAGGACAATATGTTGAGGTCATGGGATCTGACGATCTCTGCGAGGGGGGTCATGTAAGTGTTAAACAAGGTGGGGCTGAGGGATGATCCTTGGGGTACGCTGAATAAGATGTTCTTGAGCTCAGAGGTAAAGGGAGGCAGTCGGATGCTCTGTGTGTATCCTGTGAGGAAAGGGGGGATCCACTTGAGGGCGATTTGCTGAAATCTGATGTTGTAAAATATTTTGCTGAGGGTGTGTTGGGAGTGATCGAGAAGTATCAGGGCCACAGGCTCTCTGTGGTGAAAGAGGGTTCTGATGTAGTCTGTGGCAGCAACAGGTCGGTCTCAGTGTGCTGCGGTTGGCACAGAATCCTGATTGAGAGGTGTCAAGTAGATGGTTTGTTCCAGTTATTCGGTATGCTATTTGTTGATGGCCTTCTTGAGTAGCAGGGGAGCAGGGAGATTGGTAGATAATTTTTGAGTTCGCTGGGGTGAGCGGAGGGTTTCTTTAGGAGGGGTATTACCTCTGCATGTTTCCATCTGTCTGGGAAGGCTGCTGTGGTGATGGAGGTGTTGTTGACACTGGTGAATTACGTGCTGATAGGGTTCGTTCCTAGGTTGAAAAGATGGTGGGGGCAGGGGTCGGTGGGTGCCCCAGAGTGAATGGATGACATGATGGCCGTGGTGGTCTAAGTGGTACGTGGAGACCGAGTGGTGATCATTTGGCTGGTGTGTGTTGGTTGGCCGAGGCTGCTGAGGTTGTAAGCAGTGGGCTGTAGGTCAAAGTTGTTGTTGGCAATCTTACTGTGAAAGTAGTCTGAGAGGGTGTCGCAGAGTTCTTGAGAGGGGTGGATTGTGCTCTCTGTGGCTGCTGGGTTGGAGAATTCCTTGACTATTTTGATGGGCGAACGACCTTTACAACGCGGTTGTTACACCGCGGTATGTTTACATCGCTGTCATTACAACGCAAGTTGTTACAACGACTTGCGCTGGATGACGCTATACACTAAGGAGTAGTAGGATTCACTATTCCAACACCTTCCCTACTGTTACGTAGGCTGGAGTTGAAATAGTAAATCATACTATTCCTAAGTCCATCGCCCTCCAACGCAAGTCGTTGTAATGACTTGCATTTTAATAACTGCAATGTAACGTACCGCGTTGTAACGTCACATATTCATTCTGAGGAATACTTTTGTGTGATTGGCCACTGTATCAATGCAGGCTGTAATGGCTGTTCTCTTGACTTTCTTGATGGGCCGGTGGTTGTTGCTGAGGGCTGCTTCGTGAGTGGCTCTGTTGGAGGGGTTCCTTGTGGGGCACCAATATTCCTTGAGTCGGTAACAATTGTGCTTGGTGGTTCTGAGCTCTGGGGTGGACCAGCTGGCTTGTTTTGAGGTTTTGTTGGTTTTTGCTGGTTTCATTGACAAGACTCTGTCAGCACATTTGATGATCCATGCAGAGAAGTTGGACATAGAAGTTCTTGAGGGTGTTACCCTGAGTGCAGCAAATAATACTGCTATAGGAACTGAATATTCAAAGCAATTTTTACTGAATCGAGGTGACTCCAGGAGTCAAGAAAAAATACAGTTACTAGTAATCACATAGATGACGTCCATAAGAGAAAGCTCTAGAAAATAAGGAGGAGAATTGGAGGACCACGCTTATAATTACAGATGTGATAGTCAATTCCATTTGGACAAATCTAGAGGGTGCAGGGCAGTCAATAAAGGACATTTCAGTAGGGTTTGCAAGAACACTGAAACATTTAAGAGCTAAAGGAACAAGAACTGCGCACAAGACGCAAAAGCAAATATTGTCAAGGCTCTGCAAACGTAGGAAAAATGCCTCAGGGAAAACACCTATTAAAGGGATCATAACTGTGGCTTGTAAGGCCGTGGCTAAATGATTATTAAATGAAGGAAAAGAAATCCCCCGTTACAATATTACTTGTCCTCAAATACTGCTTGAGGTGGCCCTACAATGCTTAGATGAGACCAACATCCTCAAATTGGTCACCTCACTGCTGGGACTGAAATAAGTCATAATTAAAGACTTAAGATGGGTGAAGTTTTACTGCTTGACAAAAAATCAGGACAGCAATACAACTAAAACCTGCGTGGCTAAGGAGTTAATAACTGGCCTAACATTATCCCATAAGGACCTATCAAAAAAATGGGGCATAGTACCAAACTACAGCACAGAAAAATCCTACCCAGAAATCCTGGATTCTACCAACATGCGCCTTGAGACCCTTGCGGGTGAGTAGTGTACGTCACAAATCCATGATTGATTGATTGATGCAGAGTGAACCTAACAAAGCACTCTGCAACTACCAAGCCACTTATAGATGTGCATGCGCCCCAACCATGAACTTACTGGCCTACAAAGATCTTCACGACATAAAAATTGCGTACAGCATCTGACAGAGATTGGAAAGCTCCCAACAAAAGAAGTGTATGGCCCAATTCCAAATCCCTATTCCCACCCGCACCTCCTGACCATAATGACTGACCGTTCACCACAGAAGTCCATTATATTAAGATACTGGCTGGCCATGAGAAATGCTGGACCCCTCTTTCATCATCTGCGGCTACTAAGCTGGAACATAGCCGGGCTTCTAGCAAAACTAGAGTCCAAAGAGTGGGCATCAGACCCCATAAGATGTGTTGCCTGCAAGAAAGTTGGTACCAGGCCACTGTGGAGACTAATGGTTACACTGCATACAGTGTCCCAGTAATCAAATAAAAAAGGAGACCCAAGAGAGGCCTAACATTTTGGATATCAAAAGCCCATCACATTTTTAAGATATTTCCACAAAATAATGGAGTTAATGAGCAATTTTTTCACTACAGGCAAATTAAGTTCACTTTCAACCTGCGAAGAATAGCAATATTAAGTCTTCAATGTGCAACACGTTGGATGAAAACTTCAAAACAATAAGATACGACCTCCATCCTGACGGGGAAAGCAAGTCAAACTGTTAATGGCGCATGGCAGCACCTTTGCGACCTGTTTTGTCGCGCTCTGTCCACACCAGTACTCTCCTCGTAAGCACGTGACATCAATGGTACTCTTAGCGTTTGCCCATTGGTTAAAAGGTGAAATGATTCGTTTGAGAGCAGTCGCTGCTGCACCGTTCTCCCTAAGGTTGGCCTACATATTAAATAACTCTAATTACCTACCTTGTGTCCTGAAAATTACAGTTACACAGTTTTGGTGATGAAACACGGGCCAGGGAGACGCAGCCGGACCCGATTGGGGCTCGGGTCAAACGCCGTCCGGAGGCGGGGGCTCTCCGCAGCAAAGCCTGCGAAAAGAGGGGTGCATCGGATTGGTCAGCCCCTAGGTAGCCACTGGTCCCCCAATCAGGGGACAAGGCAACAAGCGGCCGGGGAAGGAGGGGTTAAGATGGGGCGCAGGGCCCCAGTTTGCACATGAACACCCCCAGCCAAAGCGGAATCCCATCCACCCACGCCATGAAAAAAAAAACATGCATCCACAGAGCAGACGTAAGCATGGGAACAGGACATATGGTATTATACCTACGCCAGTCAAAAACAGACCAGGCGGGCAAAGGGAAGTTTACTAGGATCAATTGTATCAGGGAGCAGACATGCTGTCCGGTGTGTGTCGCCCGAGATTATATGCTGCATGAGGGGCCGGCACTAGGGCAGCTATTTATACATAAGAAAGGGTCATGCCTAAGCCGGTTCCAGTTCATAGCAATAATGCCAAAAACACTGGAAAAGGCTGGGCTCCCACCAAGGTAATTCGGGTCACACTCGGTACGCATAGGGGCGGCTACCACGGCGGCAGACCTGGGATTAGGCGCTATTTGAATCAAAGCAATAGGGTGATGGGCATCAGGCGCCTTCAAATGTTACATATGCCCCTCAGTATACTGAGTTTGGTTTCTTACCCTGCTACCGCCTAGGTCCGTCAGAACAGCTCAAACGAGTTTGGATCGTGGGCACTCCTACATAACATGGGCACAGCGGTAGGCAACGGCAAAGCGTGAATTCGGCGGAATCTGGCTCCGAACATGGAATTGATCTGGCTGGGACATTTGGGGATGAGGTAGGACCAGCTGCTCCCGGCAGTACAAAGGGCACTAGGGCAAGGTGGCCCACCAGACGCAGTAGTGGTCTACCTGGGGGGGAAACAACCTGGCAACCATAGGGAGGAAAGGCCTCTTGGAGAAAATGTTCACAGGCCTCGCAGCTCTAGCGAATTTAGTCCGCTCAGCTGAGATCATTTTTTCAGAAATAATAGTGCGCAAGGCATGGACGGGGACCCTGGACCACGGAGCAGTTGAAAAATCTCAACGCAAGTTTAACATTACCATGGCAAAGATATGCAGGGTCAATAGCTGGGGTTTTGTAAGGCATGGCTTAATTAACCTGAGATCCCCAGGCTATCACTTGGAATATGGGGTACACCTGAAGGGGGCAGGCATGGACATGTTCGTACTTAACACCATGGGGGTTCTAGAACAACTGGGTTTCTTAAAGCAAAACAAACAAGCAAGGAAGGGAAGGGGGTTGCTCCCTCCGATCGTCAAACCACAGGTAGCATGGCAGAAAAAATCCAGAAAAAGTACACAAAAGAGGAAATTTCTAGCGGTAGATAGGTGACTCACACAGTGTCCTTGGGATGCCTCACAGAAGGAGCACTGAGTGAGCAAATTACAGCACACAGCCACAGGCAGAATAGATGAGATGCTTTTGCAGGGTCCTTGGAATGCCACACAGCAGTGGCACCCAGTAGAAGGCGAGTGGCCAACAAGAGTCCAGGGCAAGTGGAATGACACTTGTAGCCTGGGCCGGTCCTAACAGACGCCCACAAATTTGGTAGCAAGGGAAACCTGGAACCGCAAACACAAAGGCCTGGTTAAAGGGGCATCTCAAGCCAAGACTGTGCTGTCAGGAATTGAACAACTATCATTGAAGAGATTAAAGAGAAAAGGGACGCAGTGTTTTGGGGCTGAGAGGGGGAGGGAGGCCCGCCTCTGGGGTTGTTGAAACACGAGCTGGGGGAGGCGCAGCCGGACCCGCTGGGGGCCTGGGCCAAACGCCGCCCGGAGGTGGGGGCCCTCTGCAGAACAGAGCGCGAAAAGGTGGTGCACCAGATTGGTTGTCCCCTAGGTAGTCATTGGCCCCCAATCAGGGGACGAGGCAGCAAAGGGCTGGGGGGGCTAAGAAGGGGCGCAGAGCCCCAGTTTGCACGTGAACCCCCCAGCCAAAGACAGAATCCCACCCACCCAGGCCAAAGGAAGCGGGCAACGCAGCCGCGAAACCGAGGTGGGGGAAGAACCCCAGAAAAAGTACACAAAAGAGGAAATTACTAGAGGTAGATGGGCGACTCACACAGTGTCCTTGGGATGCCTCACAGCAGGGGCACTGAGTGAGCGAATGACAGCACACAGCCACAGGCAGAGTAGATGAGATGCTCGTTCAGGGTCCTTGGGATGCCACACGGCAGGGGCACTGAGGAGAAGACGAGTGGCCAACAAGGGTCCAGGGCAAGCGGAACCGCACTTGCAGCGTGGGCCAGTCCTAACGGACGCCCACAAGTTTGGTAGAAAGGGAGGCCTGGAACTGTAAGCACAGAGGCCTGGCAAAAGGGGCATCTCGAGCAAAGAATGTGCTGTCAGAAATTGAACAACTACAAGAATGTAACAAGGACAATGCAAGATGCACAACAACATGGATGTTTACGAATGACCAAATAAAATTGCGAAATGTACAACCATGTTATGTTGGAATAAACTGTGGCCTTTTCTATGAACCATATCATAGTGTCACTGGAATGATTGAAGGGAAAAGGGACGCAGTGTTTTGGGTGCTGAGAAGGGGAGGGAGGCTCGCCCCTGGGGGAGGTTGATCTGGCTGACCCCAGAGCGGTCGATCCAACTCTGCTCTGGTAGTCTTCTTCATGTTCTCTTTGGCTCTTCTTTCAGCTCCACCCCTCGTAGTCACTGGCGAATTGATTCACCGTTCTGGCTGAAGGATTATGTATGTTTGATTGGTTTTTTTTTGGTTAATCAATTCAATTCAATTCAAGAATCTTTATTCGGTGATTAAAAAACACCATAAAAGCACACATACATATACATAGATAAAACGGCATTAAATATTAGTCAAGATCCTTGTGCATAAATAACAATAAAATACTAACATACAAAACTGTAAATTTAAAACAGGGAGTCACAAGTCTTTTAATCCTCTCCCCTCGTCTTCCTTAGTCGGACCGCAACCTTGATAAAATTCATAACACAACACAAGGTTAGCGGGTCAGAAGCTTTTTGCAAGTAGATTAGTGCATCTCTGGCATGTTCCAGGTGGGCCTTTTTTAGGATGTCTACTAGGAATCTACGCCTGGGCATTGAATAATAGGGACAGAGCAAAGTAAAATGAAGGGAGTCCTGCGGAGACCGATTGTCGCAGCCGCAGGGTCCCTTCTGCTCGATTGACATGGTAAAACCTGCTGGCGAGGCCAACATAAAAGGAAGTAGGCTCAGTCTGAAACGGCACATAAGAAATCTGTCCTGTGTATTGTGTACAAGATACAGGTAGGGCTCCATACCCTCCACACTCTTCACCAAAGTATGAGCCCTTATTGACTTTTTTTCCCCTTCAGCCAGAGCACGGCATTGGGTTTTCCGCTCTAGGAAAATTTCCCCTACTTGTTTCTTGTGCTGTGCTGAAATGGTGGTGGGGTTCTTGAAGAGGTTTCCAAACCCTAGTTCCTCAAGAGTGTTTCTCACATATTTGAGCCATGGGATGCGCATGCAGTGGGTCCTACCTAGGCAGTCCAGTAAGATTTTTCTACTTAGATGCGCGTCTGGATTTACCCAGATTTTTAGCCACGCCACAATTGGCCTAAGTTTTAACAAATCGACCAGATATGGCCTCCCTAGCTCCCTGTGAGCTATGAGTCCAGCAGTGCTGGGTGGTACCCTCAGGATAGATTTCAGATGTTTGTTCTCTTCCTGGTCAATTCTAGAGGTATTCACGAAGCCCCAAACTTCTGCCCCATAGCTTACTTTAGCGCATGTTATGGAGCCGTACAGGTTCATCACCTGTTCCGGACTCCATCTGCCCAACCTCCTGCCATATCCGGCTATTGCCCCATTAGAGGCAATCATTTTGTTACAGCGCTCTTCCACCAAGGAGTTAAATTGAAGAGCACCATCAAAGGTTACTCCGAGATAGGAGAACGTTTTAACCTCCTCTAAACAATGGGAGCCTATTGTGTAAGAAAATTTTGAGGAAGGTTTTTTGCCTGCCAGGAGCACGTAAGATTTGCTTAGGTTGACAGATAAGTCCAGATCGCTCATAAACTTGACGAACCCATCTATCAGAATCTGTAGGCTTCGTGGTGTACGCGCCAGCAAGACCGCGTCGTCTGCGTAAAGCAGGACAGGGATTTGCCGCGTCCCAACCCTTGGGGAATCTGCCTTTAAGCCCAAAAGAAACTGTTCCAAATTATTAATGTAAAGGGAGAACAAAAAAGGGGCAAGAATACAACCTTGTCTGACTCCACTTTTGCATGGAAAGGGGTCCGTCAAACCTCCCTCCCTGTTAAATCTAACTCTAGCCGTGGTGTCGCTATGCAGCTCTCTTAGTATGGTAATTAGGCCGCTCTCGATCCCCATCCCTGCCATCATGTCCCACAACTTCCCTCTGTTGACGTGATCGAATGCTGCTGCCAGGTCCATGAATCCCATATAAATGGGTTCCTTACTGGCCAGAGTATATTTGGCAGTCAGCATATATAGGTTCAGGCATTGGTCGCTGGTGGACCTCCCTGACCTGAACCCATATTGAGTGTCCGAGAAGATGTTGTTCTCTTCGGTCCACTCGGACAATCTGTTCAGGAGTGCCCTTCCCAGAAGTTTAGCCGAGACGTCAATCAGGGAAATAGGCCGATAACACTTGGGGTCGTCCTTGTTGCCCTTTTTAAAGATTGGCACAATGATCGCTTTAGACCATGATGGAGGGAGACCGCAGGTGATAGCAGTGTTTAGGACCCTGGTCATCAGTGGGGCCCAAAGATCTATATTACTAAGAAAAAGGTCAGGGGGAATTCCATCTGGGCCCGGAGCTTTATTCTTAGTTAGACTCTCCATCCCTGCCGTGATCTCCTTAAGGGTAAATACTACCGGAGGAGCCTGACTTGGGGTTACTGATGACTCTACGTGGGGACCCGATTCATGGTTATACAGGCTCCTAAAGTGTGTGACCCACTGCTCCGGGAGGATGTTAGCCCCTATCTCCGGAGAATCATTTTCTTGAAAGGTCGGTTTATTGATGATTCTCCAGAACCCCGCTAGGTCCCTTCTTTCCCCTGCCTCTCTCAGATCTGCCCAAGCTTCTGCCTGCAGGGTGAGTTTCCTCCTTTTGGTCTCTTTTTTATATTTTTCTCTGCATGCCCTGATTACTTGTGGATCTCGTGGTTTTGACTTAAGGGAGCATTTCAGTTCCCTCAGTGCCTTGGAACAATCTTTATCAAACCACCGGGGATTGACCAGATTACGCGTGGGCGCACTGGACCTTAGTAATCCGTCTATCAGGTTGGCAATATGGTTAAATGCTTCTAATAACCTTGGTCCCTGGACTTCCAGATCCAAACATTCATTTATGGCCAGCAGACCCTTATCGCTCAGGTTTTTATAGAACTTTGCCCCATCTATTTTGGACCATTTCAGTCTCCTGCCTTGATCGGTGACCCTCTCCACGATTGAACGATGGGCATTGGAGCCAATACCCGCCCTATATGCTAGCATTAAAACAAGCGGGTTATGGTCGCTGAAAGTGTTCCAGTCTATCCCTACACTGACTACTTTATTAACCAGGGATCTCGAGACCAGAATATAATCTATAATAGACGAGCAGCCCCTGCCCTTAAAAGTTGGTGGGAGTGTACCATCCGACTGTGGGTCTACCATATTAATGGTGTGCTCTAGGTCGTACTTAAGCCGAAGCAACCTAAGAGCCGACCCAGTAGGCGAATGAGAAAAATGCGGTCCCTTCTCAATTGGGCATTGCGCCCAATCTGTGTTCTTTTTGACCAGTGCCGGACAAAGGTGACAATTAAAATCCCCCACCACAAGCAGTCCACCAGACGGTCCCTTATTCTGGGATATGATTTCTTTTCCTAACCTTTGGTCGAGTTCAGTTAATACCGGGGTGTGGCTATTTTCTAACTCGGTGCTATATATATGTTAAAAACAGAGAAACGTAACCCCTTTCCCTGGAACCGAACCGCCTGTATCCCATATGAGAACCAGTCTGGAAAGGACCAGGTGCCTGGCAGGTCTAAATCTACATAGATGGACAAACCGCCCATTGCTCTCCCTGAGCTAGATTTTCGGGCGGGAACAAAAAAACACTTGTACCCCTGCAGATGGTAGTTATTCTCCACAGCCCATGTCTCCTGTACACATATAATGTGAAATGTTCTAATGAAGTCCACCCATTCCTTATTGTTGAATTTGCCCGCTATACCCGCTATATTCCATGAGATAAGTCTCACACCCTCTCCACTCCATTCAGCACCCCCCTGGGCCCTTGGTCTTCTTTCCCACATTGATCTTTGCATTCCCTGCCCATGTCCCCCTCCTGTCTTGTCTACAACTATTTCCTTTGGCACAACGCAGTTTGGTTCCCCCTCACCAACCACCTGGGTTTGCTGAGCCTTGGATCTTTGCTCCTCCAGTCTTTCTACCGTACCTCCAATTTCTATACAACCCTGGGGGGCATTGTCTGTCTGTCAATCGACCCCTTCAAGGCCATTTAGGCAATGGAACCGGTTATAGGAAAAAAAGGGTTGTTCAGGTCGGCCAAAAAACGGCCTAGGGTTAAAGGCCTGGTGACTCCCCCTCCTGCCAACCCTCTCCCAGTTGTCATGAGTTTGGGGTTGCTGAGATAGGACTGGGATGATGGGAAAAAAGAACGACACATGGAGGGTTTGGATGGTGGATTCCCTAGATCTGTTTTTCCCTTGACATATATGGGACACCGTTCCTGTGTCCCTAAAACTCACCAGTATGCAGTCCCCTTTAATGGATTTTTGTGTTCTTCCCACCCATGGTACCCTTCTTACCATTATAATTTCGTTATTAAAGTGTGTCGGGAGGGGTCTATTTATGTTTAACCACTTGATTACCCTACTTTTTAGGGCACAAAAGTCCTCCGTTTCACCTTCCTCAAGTGGGGGGACACCTGCCATAACGACAGTAAAAGCATTGGTCTCTGGAGGTAAATTGGGTCTGCGTGGTCTCAGGGTGAGCTTCATTAAAGGGGTCGGGGTGCTCTTGTCTACCGGCTGTGCCGGGGGTACAGATCCTAAAGGAGGGTTGGGCATATTGGTGTTAGGGGGCTTAGCTGTTGCAGGCTTTGGCCTTGTGTGTTGTTGCGAGGGTGCCACATTCACAGCTTGTGGAGGGACTGGATTGGCGACACTATTTGCCGACTGCTTAGGGGCTACAGTGGAGGGAGTGGACTCTGATTGCCTTCCCTGTCTGCCAGCTGGAGTTTTCAGACTGCCCAATGTGGCCTCTAAAATGGTTAGTCTGATCTCAATCTTTTTAATACTCTCGCTGATCGGTAATAACAGGGACCTTAGCAAAAATTCTAGGTTTCCCAACGGGACAACAGACAAGGGAATATTAGCAATACCAACTCCTGTGTCTTTTATCATAGTAGGAGCTGGATCCTCATGAGCAATGGGTTTAGGGTGTAAATCGACCAATGGTTTCTCTACTAATGTGGGGGTTTTTAAAAACTTCCCAAAATCCGAGTGTGGAACCTTGGGTTTGCTGTTTCCTTGAACTCCCCTCGATTTCCTCCTGCGTTTATTTGGAGGAGGTCCAAAGGCTACTTGTGTGTTAGTTGGCTTAGATTTAGTTTTCCTAATCTTCGAGGCTGGAGGGGCCGGAGGGGGTTGGGACACTAAATCAATGGTCACCCTTGGGGGGCTAGAACTAATTTCTGGGGCTATACTCAAGGCTTCAACTGGTGACATGTTAGTGCAATCCCTCAGCAATAGTGGGACATCATCAATTCGGGACAACTCCTCCCTTGGTAAAATAAGTTGGTCTCCGAGGGGCGTGTTTTTCATATTATCTATTGAGCGTCTCCGTTCTGCCCTTAACCTGGACAGATTACACTCTTTGTCCCCCTCCCCCACTGCCCGGGAGAAATAATTCTCTAGAGTCCTATTCTTTGCTCCACCCGGTTTTAGTGGGGTGCTCTCCCTTGCAGGGGACGGCATAATGTTCACAATAAATTAAACTCGGCGGGCGGCTCCACCGAGTGTAAGAGACCAGGGGTCGGAAGCACAATCCAAGAGGGTAGGCCCAGCCCGGCCACCTTCGGCCCCGGACGGCCACAGACGGTCCCGCCCTTGTCCCGGGCTTCTCCCGGCGCCCTCCCGCGCGCTCCCGCGCCGCGGAAGAAGCTGCACCCGATATAGGGGGAGGGTGCTTAGGGGGCGTGGCCAGCAGGGAGAGCGTCCAGGTGCAGGAACTGATGGCAGCACAGGGACTCCTGGGCAATGGAGTCCCTGATCCTCACCTGGCGCTCGCAGCCCTGCTCCCCGAGATTCAGGCAGCTCCCCTGTCAGGAATCAGCAACGATGCGCCCAGGCACACGGGCGAAGCGGGACCCGCGGAGCGGGTTCCGCGAGGTGCAGCCGCAGAACAAACAGCCCAACAGGAAGGACCTCGCAGGACAGAGCTCGCGCTCACAGGTCAGTCAATGTCTCCCATCAATCAATTCAAAGTAGTGTGTGTACTGAGATTGTGGTGTCATTTAAATTTTTTTTTTTTTATATATCTTGCTCTATTTTGTTACCTCTTTGTGTTATGTAGATTCCTCTTATAAATGTTTTTATTGTGTAAAAAGGAAGCACATGGCAGCAGCCTTGCGACCTGTTTTGTCTCAGGCTGTTCAGGCGACCACTCTCCTCGCCTGTGCGCCAGATCTATAGTTCTCTCACCATTTATCAACAAGCAAACTTTCTGAATCCAGAAACAAGGAAAGAAGAAGCCTCGTGGAATGCTCCTGGAATCAATATAAATCACTACAAAGACACCAAGACGAGAGAAATCTTGTCTAACTCAATGCCAACAAATGATCTTCGTACCTTAAAAGGTCAAACAAAGCAGATACACCAGCCAAAATGTTATACACCTCGTGGAAACACTCAAGCTCAATCAATTATATAATAATCAACTTTGAAGACATGAGAGTAATCCAAAGGGTAGAAAGCGGCCGTGGTCCCTTAGTAGCCCATTTTTTGCAACCATTGGTAAACATTGAACAAGCAAAAGCGGCCGCGGATCTCAAATCTAGGCAACGTGACCCTTCAGCCCAATCGGCAAAGAACATGGGCAAGAACAGAATATGTGACATAAGCAAGAGACAAGTGATGAATATTCTAAACTCTGGAAGCAGAAACACTGCAAACTTCTGGAACTCAGCAAGCGACAGGTGGAAAGAACAGTGCAAGGGCTCAAGTCTATCCTGACTGTACCCTCAACAACCAGCATCAGACTGTCCACAGGATCAACCAGCAGTACTGACATCTCAAATACTTGAGTGGTATGACCAAGAATGTCTGAGCCAGAAGGAGGCTTTATTATAGGCTCTAAAACCAAGGCACAATTATACGAGGAAAGAGGAACTCCATAAAAACATCTGAAGAAGTATAAGCTCCTATTTAAAAGAAAAAAGGTACAATTAAAAAACAAAGCTTGGCAGATACTACAGCTGGCCACTAGAGAAAAAAATAACAACAGCATTTTAGGACTTGGTCAGATGAGGGTGCAAGGGCCCCAAAAGAACTTGAAATTAGGGATTAAGTGCATTGAGTGGCCGAACCACTTTACATGTTTGTACCAGCACAAATCAAACAGCATGATAGCTGTGTACAACCGAATGTCAATGCCAAAGACCATCTAGACCCTACTCCCACTGTGAGGAGGCGCTACCATCCCGGATTGACGTTTCACCCTCGGGGCTTGAATCGGACTCCCTTTACCTCTCTCTCTGTTCCCTCCTTTACTTCCAGGCTCCTGCCTCCGAGGATAGTTGTTCCTTCCACTTTAGGAACACACCTCCAATGTGTCCTTACTGGAGTCACATGACCACATCAGGAGCGCCGACGGGGATAAGACCGGAAGGGACGTTCCAGAAAGAGAAACCGACAGGAACCTACAAGACGAAGGAATCCAAACGGGAAGAGAGCTTCAGAAGAGCCGAAACCTTCTTTCTACCCCCAGGGTCAATGCTCCTACCAGGAATTGAGGACGTAATCAAGAAGGTGCCGGAACCGGAGGAAGAAGCTGTCCCCGCCCGCCACGAACCAGTGTGGGAGCCGGACCCTATCCGGTATTATGAGGAAGCCAGCCGCATCACTCCAACCTTCAACAAGGTATGGAGCCGTTTTGGACGTGCATGGATGGGGAAGGGACACTGGGTCTACAAAGCCCAACATGGGTGAAGGGCAGTAGTTATCTAAAAGGGCTGCTCTATTAGACACGGAAACTGCATGTTCACTGGTGACGGTTTTTGGGTGAAAACTCCCTGCACTTCCCGATCCCTTCCGATTACAGTGGACAGGATCGCAATTCTAAAAGGGTATTCTTTTCTTTTCTTTTCCCTATGCTACAACGTGCCATACCTCGGGGAGTTACACAGACCTAAATGGGACACAGGACACTGGAAGGCTCCACCTATATCTCCCTCTGACGGAAGAAGGAGAGAAGCTACCATCTAAAAAACCCTCCGAGACCTTGAAGAAGCAATTGATTTCGTTGAGTTATACACCGTTGGCATATTGTTCACTGACCTCTATTGATAAAAGCCTGACTCTATCCTGCATTGTCCCCGTTTGCTTCTTCACCATTACCACACCCACACTCTTGCTGGCCAGCCACATACACGAATCAGCAACCAATGCATTCATATCCAATACCTTACCCTACTTCTGCCCTGAACCTCAGGAATTCATGGAGTAAGAAGTAGTAAGGGAGATCCCAAGCACGAAACTGAGAAAGGCACCAGGCCCAGATAAAGTCCCATTGGAGTCTTCAGAAACAAGGATAAGTTTGGCTGCGGTGTTCTGTATGGTCTGAAGTCTCTTTAGGAGGAGTGCAGTGATTCATATGTAGAGGGTGTCGCTTTAGTCCAGTCAGCTGGTGACGAGGGCCTGTGTCACAGTGCTTCTCGTGTATAGGGGTAGCCATTTGAAGATCTTGCATAGCATGCACAGAGTGAGGAAGCAGGTGCAGGAGACAGTGTTGGTCTGTGATTTCATGGTGAGCTTGTTGTTAATGTTGATTCCGAGATATCTGGCTTGGTCAGAGGGAGTAGGTGCAGGTCCTAGGTCTGCAGGCCACCTGGAGTCGTTCCATGTGTTGCTGCTGTTGCTAAAGATCCATACTTCCATCTTGTCTCTCTTCAGCTGCAGGCAGTTGTTTTTCATCCAGTCGCCGATGATTGTCATGCATCTGTAGAAGTTGGTTCTGTTGATGGTGGGGTCGTCGGTGAATTAGAGAATGAGTTGGGTGTCTTCTCCATAGGAAATTATGTTGAGACCATGGAATCTGACAATGTTGGCCAGTGGGGTCATATATGCGTTAAAGAGCATAGGGCTGAGTGATGAGCCCTGGGGGTCACCGCAGATGATCTCCTTGGGTTCAGAGCTGAAAGGTGGGAGGTGGATCCTCTGGGTTCTACTGGTGAGGAAGGAAGTGCTCCATCTGAGCCCGTCCCCTTGGATGTCGATGTGGTAGAGTCTTTCTGTCAGTGTGTGGTGGGATATGTTGTCGTAGGCTGCCAAAAGGTTGAGGAGGATCGGAACTACTGTTTCTCCTTGGTCGAGGAGTGTTTACATGTCGTCATTGGCTGCGATCAGAGCAGTTTCGATGCTGTAATTGCTGCGGAAGCCGGAATGGGAGGCTGTGAGCAGCTGGTTCTGCTCAGGTGTGTAATGAGTAGAGGTGGATGGTAAGCCAGCAGAGTTTGTGGAGTTGTACTCACTCCATGCGGATTGGGGTGGAGTTTTTCTCTTGCGTGGTTCACCAACGCTAAGTTGGCAAGCGTGAGAAAAAAACACTACCGCTCATATTGAGAAAGTTGCCGCTCACATTGTGCTACTCGAGTAGAAAATCTACTTGAGTGGCAGGGAGAAGCAGCACACTCTGGCGCACTGCATTGTGCAATTCATACTGACTTATAAGCTCCTTGTGCTAAAAATCAGCGCGAGTAGTGCAACGGACCAGAATTCTGCCTCTCGTGGAACTCCACGGAATCTCACAGAATTTTTAGGGCACTCCGCGAATTCCGCAGAGTAAAACTCCACAAGTTCTGCTCACCTATAGTCATGAGTTGCTTGTTGATGATCTTTTCCAGTAGCTTTGCTGGGAATGGGTCCAGGGAGATTGGCCGGTAGTTTCTAAAGTTTGCTGGGGTCGGCGGAGGATTTTTCAAGTAGTTTTCTGATTTTGGCTGTTTCCAGGTGTAGGAAAATGTTGTGGTGGTGATAGAGGTGTTGAGCAGGATGGTTCGTGGACAATCCTCTGCTTTCTGAGTTTGAAGATTTGGTGCGGGTTTGGGTCTACGAGAGCTCCAGAGTGGATGGATTTCATGGTGGAGATAGTGTCCTTGGTGGAGAGGAGGTCCCAGGTGGTCAATCTGTGGTTTGTGTCAGTTGCATTGGTGGTGTATCTGTTGAAGAAGTCAATAGGTGCGGGTTGGGGTTCAAGGTTTCTGTGTAAGGTTACACTCTTGTAGTCGAAGAAGTCGGCGAGGTGGTCGCACAGCTCCTGTGAAGGTATGATGTTGTTTATTCTGGCAGCCAGGGTGGAGAATTCCTTAACAACTTTGAAAAGTTTCTTGGTACTGTTGGCACTGCTTTTCTGCAGACTTCTTTGTTGCCCTCAGCAGGTGGTGGTAGAGGTTGATGGAGGTCTTGAAGTCTGCCCTGTCTGAGGTGTCCTTACTGGAATGCCATTTTCTCTCCAGCTGTTTGCTGTCTCGTTTTGCTGTATTGAGTTCTTGGCTGTACCAGCTGGCCTTTTTAGAAGATTTTCTCTGGATGTTGCTCTTGATGGGGATAGTGCTGTCGGAACAATTGATGAGCCAGACTTTGAAGTTCTTCACTCCCTGGTTGAGGTGGGTGGTGGCAGTGGGGTTGGAGATGTTGGGGGCATCCAATCAGCTGGTCTCTGAGATTTTGTTCCACCTCCAGTGGGGGTGCTGATCACCTTGGGTGTGGCAGTGTGGGAGCATGGTGATGCTGAAGTGGACCATGGATTTTTTTTTTTGCATCTTTTATATAGCGTGAACTCGACCCGAAGGTATTGGAGCGCTGTACAGGTGCACCGTATTTACATTATATATTCAGGCACGGGGAGATTAAGTGATTTGCCCAGAATCACAGGATGTGGACGCGACCTTGAGGCTCGAACCCTGGTTTCCTGCACCAAAGTCGGCAGTTTAAGCCGACGGACTGGCTGTATTTGAAGCGGTTGCTGGTGGGGAAAATGTGGTCCAGCATGTGTCCTGCAGTGTATGTAGGGTTGTGGATGATCTGGGTCAAACCGAGGTTGCTCATCTTGTCAAGGATGTGTGCAGTGTTGTTGTTGGGGTAATTGATGTGAACATTTAGGTCACAGAGGAAGATGTAGTCCTTGGAGTCTAAGGCCATGGGTGTAATGAAGTCTGTGATGGTGTTGCAGAAGCTGGAGCGCAGGCCTGGGGGTCGATATGCAAGGGTGTCTCTGATGGTTGTCTTGTTGTCCGTGTGGAGACTGAAGTTGAGATGTTCCATGGGGGTGGTGGTGCTATCGATGGTAGTGCTTCACTATATGGTTGCTTTATGAAGGATGGCTGTTCCTACTCCCAGCTTGTTGGTGCAGTCCTGGGGAGTGATTTTATATCCATCAGGGATTGCTGTGGCAATGGCAGGCGTGGATGTGGGGTTGATCCAAGTCTCAGTGAGGTAGATGATGTCGGGTTGAGGGTTGCAATGAGGTCCCATAATTGGAATGCTTGTATAGTGAGTGTGTGTTCAGAAGGATACATGTGAGTTGGTGTTTTAGTTCTGGTGATGTCTGTGGTGTGTTTGGGGTGGGACTGGTCGGTGTACTGTGGCTGGTGAAGTGGCAGTGTGTACAGGTGAAAGGTCCTTGCATGGAGCATGGGTCGGCTCAGCGACAGTGTTTGTTGTCTCGTCCGCAGGATCGTGGCAAAGACTGCTAGTATTTATTTTATATTGTTCCCAGGGGTAGTCCCTCTGGGTTCCCCCATGGGGCATAGGGGTGCAGGTTATCCCTAACCTCTTATATGTATTTAAATGTACTACTTCAGGAGAGAGGACTAATTCCTGAGTACTGTAATGGTGCCAGCGAAATGCTTCTGATGTGGCTGTCAGTCAATCAGAGTGCTTGCTGCCATGGGAGTCTGACTCCTGTGGGAGCAAATTGATTGAAGGGAATACAATCTCCCTGGGTCAATAAAAACACTCCATTTTTAAATTGCCATCTCCCACATTTGTTTTGTACTATAATGTTTTTTGAAAAATACTGAATGAATTTAAACCAAATCACAAACGGCACTCTCTGCTTACCAAGATCTAGTTTCCTGCCAAATTTGGTGAAATTCTTTTGAGCAGTTTTTGCTGTAGCCCTGCTGTAGTAATGAGGATACTAACAGTCTTAAAGGTAAATACTGTATTTATTAAAGCATTTAACACACTCAGAAGTAAAAGCAAACTGGCTCAGAAGTAAAACGCTGAAAAGAAAGCATACTAAGTCACAGAACAACAAGGAGCATTTCTTCCTTAACATTCTATACTTACATTTAAAACTTAACAATACTACACACCTCCTCTCTTTAATAAAACAAAACAAAAAAAGAAAGAAAATGATGCACCAATTAAAGCAAATTTCTTAGGTACTTAATTTTCCTTGTCATTTTCATTGAGGAACATTCTGAGTTGTTAAATTCTAAATACCAAATTGACTTGAAAACATCAGAATAATTTTTTTGCATTTGTCACCCCGAGTGGGAAGGGTATGCCCAGACATGGGTCCCGTGCTCTCCATGCCACTGGAATCAAGCTATCCTGGCTGAAGAGGGATGAAACCCCGAAACCGGTCCTAGGATGCTTGGTTCCAGTCCAGGGAGGACCTGGCTTGGCAGTTCGGGCTGGACTGTTCCCATGAGGCACAGGGTCAAGACTGATTTGCAGATGGCTGGGTTCAAACTGGAATGGCGAGCAAAAAAACGATGGATTTAGGTCCAGATCTCTGTACTGGGGTGAATGTATGACATTGTTCTGCATTCTGTCCATCAACTGTTGTATTTGCATTTGTCACCCCGAGTGGGACGGGTATGCTCAGACGTGAGTCCCGTGCTCTCCATGCCACTGGAATCAAGCTATCCTGGCTGAAGA
The DNA here is from genome assembly GCF_964204655.1 of Triturus cristatus. Classification (NCBI taxonomy): domain Eukaryota; kingdom Metazoa; phylum Chordata; class Amphibia; order Caudata; family Salamandridae; genus Triturus; species Triturus cristatus. The sequence continues at coordinate 30,496,073 of NC_140580.1, read as the reverse complement.
GGGGTGAAACCCCGAAACCGGTCCTAGGATGCTTGGTTCCAGTCCAGGGAGGACCTGGCTTGGCAGTTCGGGCTGGACTGTTCCCATGAGGCACAGGGTCAAGACTGATTTGCATATGGCTGGGTTCAAACTGGAATGGCATGGCGAGCAAAAAAACGATGAATTTAGGCCCAGATCTCTGTACTGGGGTGAATGTATGACATTGTTCTGCATTCTGTCCATCAACTGTTGTTTTTGCATTTGTCACCCCGAGTGGGACGGGTATGCTCAGATGTGAGTCCCGTGCTCTCCATGCCACTGGAATCAATCTATCCTGGCTGAAGAGGGGTGAAACCCCAAAACCGGTCCTAGGAGGCTTGGTTCCAGTCCAGGGAGGACCTGGCTTGGCAGTTCGGGCTGGACTGTTCCCATGAGGCACAGGGTCAAGACTGATTTGCATATGGCTGGGTTCAAACTAGAATGGCATGGTGAGCAAAAAAACGATGGATTTAGGCCCAGATCTCTGTACTGGGGAGAATGTATGACATTGTTCTGCATTCTGTCCATCAACTGTTGTTTTTGCAACATCAGAATCATTAACAAAACATAATTCTTCATCTAAATAAGCTTGTAACTCAGTAATGGAAATAGACAAAACATCCAATGACATTGGTTTTCCCACAGTATGAAAGATAATAATAAAATCAGGATTGGATAATTCCATGGATATTACACCATTGTCCTTACACAGCAAGCTATTCTAGATTGACTCTACCAGGAGCCATTAACCAACAAAGCTGAAGACTTTCCAATTTTAACAACCCTCCATACTTTAGAAGATTTTGAACTCCATTTTGACACAATTTCTCACACACAAACTCTTCAACTTGGCGGTATCATCTCTCTGTTAGCATATTTCAAATTAATATTTTCTCTAGCTTCATCGTACACTTCTTTAATGTCACATATACTTTCATTCTTTGTCAACTAGTTTGGGTTCAACCCTTGATAAGGCATTCTTCTCTTCAACATTAAGAAAGAAGAAAACTGTGGAAGAATGTGGAGTACAATGATAAGATCATAACATGCCAGCAACATGTTTTTTGACATCAGTTCCTGCCATGATAGCCAATTGTATTCCTTTATCCAAAGTTTTATTAAATTGTTCAACTAACCCATTCATACTAGGAGCATACAATACTATGTGATTGTGTTTAACACACAAATCTGGGAAAAAAACTATGAAATTGCGTTTAAGTAAATTGTGCACCATTTTCAGAAGTAATAGAATTTGGAATACTTCTCTTCTAAAGCATTCTAAAACATTCTTGATGGAATTAAATAACCTCATCAGTATTGGGTCTCAAAATCCATTTGATTTCTGCCCATTTAGAAAAATGATCAACAAGAACCAAAATAAAGAGTGAAGTATTTCCAATACCTTCATATGGTCCAAGTAAGTATAGCTAACCCTTTCCAAGGTTTATCTGGCATTTGTTTTCCTGACTTGAAGAGTTTTGGGTGTTTTGGATACTTTAAGTTGACACATAAATGACAACTTTTCACAAAATTAGTAATATCCATGTCCATGAATAGCCACCAAGGCAAATCTCTGATTTTTTAATGATATCTGATCGTCCAATATGACCAATATGTGCAATAGATATATCTTCTTTCTAACTGGAGCAGGAGGAATAAAACAATTTCCTTTCATAACAATATCATCCTAAATGGATAATTCATCTTTAACTTTCCCCAAAACTTGTAGCTCCTTCGACAGATGCTTTTCTATGAGCCATCCCTTTACAATGAACTATTTGACTTATTGTAACTTATTGTCAATCTAATACAAATTAAACCACTCATCCTTGGTTAAAACCTGTAAAGAACAGCATCCTCCACCTTAGCAACAACACGCTGTTCAATGTCAACAATATCCACACAATGGGGCTGAAAACCCAATCTCGATAAACAATCTGCTCTCAAATTCTGTTGACCAGGAATTTACGTGACCAAAAACCTATACTTATATAGCTGAGCCAACAGCCTAATTAATCTTTATGAAGCTTTACCCACACCATTCTTTGACAAAAGTGCAATTAAAGGTTTATGAGCAGCCGTCAAATGTAAAGGTTAGCCCCTCAAATACATTTAAAAATGCTCCACCGACCAAACACAAGCTAGTGACTCACTTTCAAATGTAGAATATTTACATTCTGCCAAAGTTCAAGGGCTTGAAGCAAAAGCAATGATTGATTGCACCATCCTTTTAATTTGACTTAACGCCACCCTAAACCTGTTTAGCTGGCATCAACAGTAACAACATTGATTGTAAAATGTGAAAATGAAGATAAAGGTTTAGAATCAATTATTGCTTCTTTAAGATTATTAAATGCTTGCTTCGGCTCACCAGGCCATTCAAATTTGGTACCTTTTTTTATAAGCAACATATGAACATCTCTTAACAATTCTTGAGTAATATTCACCTAAACCTAAAAATGATCTAAATTGATATTTATTAATATGTTCTTGAATTTCATGGATAGATTTTCTTGACTCTTTCCAAGGCGTGATACCTTCCTTAGAAATGGAATTCGTCACATTTTCAAGTTCAGAAACAAAAAACTTGCATTTGTCCAGACAAACTGTCATTCCTCTTTTTTCCAAAATAGACAATACTTCATCAAGAAGAAAAAAATGATAATTTGCAGTATTTGAGAATGTCGTTGTGAAATGCCACAACCCCATTAATATCCTTAAACAAAGAAAACATACAGTTTTGGAACACCAATGAGGTTGAGGCAAGACCAAAGAGCATCATCCTGTATCTAAAAGCACTATCAGGTGTAAAAAAAACCAGAGTAATGTGACCCAAATCATTTGGTAACTCAATTTGATGATAAGCTGCTCTGAGGTCAATTGTGGTGAAAATCTTTGCCCCATCCGATTTTGCAAATATCTCTTGAATTTGAGGCAAAGGATGACAGTCCACCAAAATCTGTTTATTCATTGAATGAAGACCCATACACAATCTCCTGGTTTTCTTTTCTTTACTAGAACTATAGAAGATATCCACTCAGAAATATTCACAGGCTCAATTGTTCCTACTTTACTCATAATGTCAAGCATTTTAGAAAATTTACTTTTCACCGTAATGGGAGCATGCCTTAATTTATGTTTAACCGGTGAGTCATTTGAACCCAATATGTAAAACCAGCAACTTTACCAAGTTCCTTATGAAATAAAGGTTTAGTCTTCCCTGAAATATTCTATAGTCGATCTGACTTATGCTCCACACATTGAAAATGCACTTCATCTTCAATGTAAACATGGTTCTTGGCATTAGGATTGAGAGTTATGCCACATTTCCCTTGACGTCTCCAACTAATACCTGGAAACCATCAACAGCCACAAATATTTTCCCTAAAATGCTTCCATGTTGAAATTTGATTTCTGCTACAAAATAGCCTAGCATATTCATTTATTTGCCTCCCAAGACCTAATACTCTTAAAACATTTGGTTCTAAACTCTTGTTGGACCAATTTAAAAATAAATGTGTAAGCCAAAATAGTGTATGGTGAGCCAGAATCTGCCATGACTTCTAAACTTCTACCATCAATTTCAGTCTTACACAAAGGTGAACATAGGTTCTTTATGAATATCATTGCCTTCCATAATACTTTGATTTAGAACAGAACCTTTGGTGACCAAACTTTGTTACCTCCTCTATTTGTTTTTTCTTTCAAGCCTTCTTCAGTATTATGATTAATGTTCCCACTCTGCACATCTTCACTTACACAAAGCACAACACTCTTTCTTGTGCAGTCATTAACAACATTGACCTCTTGAATAGATTACACTCTCTTCATACTAGAAGAAATACACACATTGCCAAAGTAGCCTATCTTGCCACAGTTAAAACAAGTGTTACCCTTAACCGGACAAGATTTTAACTGTGCAGTGTGTGTTGTAGACCCACAAGTTTTCAACAAACGTTGGCAACAAACATTAGCAGTTGTGACATCTTGTTCCATTTTACTGACTTTCCAGAAAGAACCCTTGGGTAACTGTTTAATCACCACAGCACCCACTTCACTAGACATATATTCTACATTTATAGTCATAAAGGAGTTAATAGAACTTTAAACACTTTTTGCAATTTCTATAATCTCTTGCAAAGTTGGATTACATTGCCAAAGAAGCTGTTCCTTGAATCTTTTTATTGGAACATTTATAATAAGTTGATCTCTAATATACATATATTCTTCAGTCCCAAACACACAATCTGCCGCACAAATTCTCAAAGTTGAAATATATGCATCTACTGGTTTGTTTAAAAGCTGATGTCTTGTATAAAAACCTCTCTAACACAATATGTGGTTCTTCAGTAAACCGTCTTTTAAGTCTATCTAAAGCTCATGAAAAACAGTCATAGTCACCAGCTGCTACTCCTTGTGGCAGCACAACAGGTGGTAAATGTTCAAAAATATCTTCAGCTTCAATACCAATTACATTTAATAATAATGCTTTGTTCCTTTCAGGATCAAAAGAGTAACCATTAATGGGTAATATGAAATGTTAAAATTGTCTTAGCTGTTCGTCCCACTTCATACTGAGTTGATTAGGAGTAATAAAAAATGGAGGTGGAGGAGTACCCAAATAAACACTCATGGTTATAGTGGTCAATATAAAACTTAAAAATGTGGAAAGGTGTGCCTATCACTGATAACAAGCGGAATTTAAACAATATAAAAGACGAAAATGAACACCAACCTGTCTGAATTGTGCTCTTAAAAAAAAACAATAACCCACTGATTTGATTTGACTGAAGAGCAGTTGAAAGACCACCACTCTTAATTAACCCGTTCGACGCGCTTGACGGAACGGTTCCGTCATGCACGTCGGTTGGGCTGTGCTTATGACGGAACCGCTCCGTCATGGCCCCGCCCGCGCACGGAATCTTCAGCGTGGCGCGGAAATCCGCGCCGCGCTGAAGGGGTTAAGAAGTGAAATAAAAGAATAATACACAACAGACTAGGAGATGGTCGCTTTCCTGCATGTGATAAACTGATCACAGTTTCCTCTCAAGCTGACGTTACGTTTACATTTGTACATGCATAAGCTAGCACGAGTCACAAGAACGTCATCTGCTGTTATCCTTATTTTTCACTCAAGTTGGCCGCAATATTTATATGTGTGCGTACATAAACTAGCACGAGTCACATTGGCTGTTACCCATACGATGGCCACAACCTTCTGTTCTTGCGTGCATGAAATAGACTGTGCACACACAAATACAGGTTTCTTTTGAGATGGCCTCCAATCGATGCCGTGTCACCACAGGCCCACTGGATACATCAAACATGCAGGTGCGTTTCCTGCGTGACAGAGATCCGAATCTGAAATGTGCTGTTACAAATGAAAAAAAGCACACATGCACTTTCCTTTTCTGAAGGGCTTAAAACCACATTCTCTCTCGCCTGTGGGGTGCCTCAGGGTTCTGCGTTCAGTCCCACCCCTTTCAATGTGTATGGCATGCACTTGGTAAAACTCATTCACAGTTTTGGCCTGGCCATATTATCCTATGCGGATGACACACAGATAGTGGTATCCATCTCATCACAGGTAGAAAATGATGTACACAACCTTTGCAGGTGCATGGCCGCAGTCGCAGGTAGGATGCAGAGAAATTGTCTTAAGCTAAACTCATACAAGAAAAAAGGAAAAAGTTATCTTATATATACACATATATATATATATACATATGTATATTCACTGAAAAAACCATAGGTTTCAGGGGTGTTATAGTTAGCTATTTCCCTCATACAAAACCCTAGAAATTCCCCTGTTATAGTTAGTTCAGCAAACTATAACTCGCGCCCCCGCAATGCACTGCTGATGAAGTCACATATTACATCACTCATGACATGGTCAGTGACATCACTAATGACATCACTGATGACATCTCAAATGGGTTTTTCAAACATATTTTTTTAACTATATGTTCAAAACTTTATTTTATATATATATTTTCAATATTTTTGGATCCGCGCACCCTAAGCGCACGGTTCTCGATCCCTACGCAATAGCATCCGCGCATGGTAAGCGTTGGGTACGTGTTTAGTGCGCGATTGTAATGCGACCGGTACGCAACTCCCAGCCTATACGCGACACGTTCGATGTACGTAACGTGACATTTACGCACTTCCGCGATGCGTCATCTGCGTCTATGACGCGGTAGGTGCGCGGATCCCGCTAATTATTTAACATTTAAAAAAACATATATTTATGTATTGCATGTGAATATTAATTGAAGACAAACTCTAAACTAGTCTTAAAACTAGTATATTTTTACATCTAATCCTATAATTTTTTTTAATTCAATTTCGCAGATGCGCGCTGGGTGCGTGCTGCGTAAGCGCAGGGTACGCGGATCCCATGTGACCTGCAAAAAAAGAGATTTGATTGGTTCATTACACTTCCTCTTCTAACTATTGAAAGACCCCACCCATTTCAATCATTCTTCTTTGACCTTCTTTAGAGCACCATCTCTTTGGAGAGAAGAAGATTTTTTAGACTAAGTTTACACTTAGCTCTAGCTTTTTTCAATCAAAAATGGCTTCAGGGCAGCAGGCATCACCAGCATCTCCTCATACTTCTGAGGATGAATTTTTGGAGGAGGAACCACCCAAAGAACGTTTTTCATCAGTGGTGTGGAAATTTTTTACTTTTCCCGAGGGGCAGAATAAGACCAATGCCACCTTGGTCACGTGCAAGATTTGCAAAAGAGTCCTGTCTCGAGGGGATCCTAACAAGAAATAATCGTGCGGCACGGCAAGTATGATGAAGCACATGAGGAACATTCATCCAAACAATCTTGCACGAGAAGAGTGCCGATGGATGAGAGAAACACTCCTGCTCCTGCGCCATCCACCTCATCGCAGCCGAGCATATCAAGAGTGCATCCATCAGCCCAAACCTTGGACATCCGTCCTCAATTTCAATTTTTAAAAGTGCTCTGCACTAAGTGCAATAAGACTTTGTGCTATGGTGAGCAGTCGATCGATCTGATCTGCCGCCGGCAAGAAAGTCACATTTGCTCGTTTTTTTTATTTTTTATTGTTGCCTGAAGTTCATTGTTTGGTTTCTCCTGCTTTGTTTTTTGGGTTTTTTTTGCAGAAAAATCAAAAAAAATTAAAAATTGTTCAGAAAACCCCCAAAAAATTATAAAAGAAGAAAGAAGAAAAAAAAAGTTCTTGTAAGAACTAACTTTCCTGGTTTAAAAAAAGAGCTAAATGTCTTTGTTAGTGTTAGTTTAGATGAATGTATGTGTAGTATGTAATTGACTAACTGAATGCATTAGTAGCGTATGGTGAATGTATAAGTGCAGAACTATGAGGAAGTGCTGCAGCATCACACAGTAAACTCTTTAACTGCAGTGTGCTGTAGTACTTCCGAAGCACAGGGATGCAACATATGTACATAAATATGTTGCAAATCTATGCTTCTGTCTGCACGGCTGCTTAAACTGCAGCCATGTGGTGACAAAGGCACCCTTGCATCATAGTGCAAGGATATCTGTGTCATGTGCTGTTTGTTTTTCTCCAGGAAGACACACCTTCCTGCACAAAAACAATGAGAAAATGCATTTTTCTCCTTCAATGTATGCTGAACATTTCAGCATGCATTGAAGATATAAAAATGTGGAGAAATTAAAACAATTCTCATTTTTGTGCTTTCCTACACCAATTTTAGAATGGTGCACCATTCACACACATATCGAGATTTATGATTTCTGATAAATCTAGACATGTGTCTTGTTCTATGAGTATTAACTGCAATCATGCACAACAACACTTATAGAACACCCTTTCAACACAAAGTGGTCTCCATGATGAGGTTGTATTTACATGGAGTATAAAAAGTGCACAGAGTGCCTTTTCCTCTCTTTGTAAAAATGAAAGAGTATTGTTGCATTCTGTATTATGTAAGCTTGTCTGTTTTGCTATGTAATCTGGGCTCACTGGAATATGGAACACAGTGCCTGCGTGGTACAGTTTGTGTTCCATGTTCCAGGGGTCGACAGTTGGTGTATTACCAGTAGCTTGTTGTGCTGTGTCTCTTTTATTCTACATAAAGAAACAATCTTTATAACTACCTTGTTCCCTGGAGTTTGGATTTTACAATTGGCGACGAGTTGTGGAAGGTGTTGCTGCCACTACATAAACGAGACACAGGTGCGCTGCAGCTTTCATCTGGATCCACGCTGTTTATGGTTATAGAGACGTGAGGAACATCCTCCTTTCGCTGTATTCTCTTCGTGCCGTTCCCGAAAATCCGGAGTTTGAAGGTGGTGAAATCCACAAGCCGCTGAATTTTAATCATTTTCCTGGGAAATACAAGTCCTGGATATGTCACAAGGATACGTCATCGCTGCACGAGAAGAGTGACTACGCTGCATTTGGTATCTGGGATACCGTGAGAGACGCTCCATAAACAGAAGCATACAAGTTTACAGTGGGCCCCTCTGATTGGATGCGCGCGCTACAAGATATGAAGTGTTTAAGCCTGCGATTGGCTGCGCGTGACGTAATCACGCTGGCGGCCATCTTGATGTAACACGGAGGTGTAAAAGAGAAGCTTTTTGTCGGAGAGGTTTATTTTGCTCGTTTTTCCTCGTTTCAAGTCTTTGTTTTGAAAAAAAGAATATTTACTTATGTGAGGTACTTTGGTGCGTGACTTTAACACTTACTCTACGGGATTATGATGATGAAACTTTATTACTATTCATTTTCAGTTCTAAGATAGGATAATAATAGCTCTAGTAATTTATTTTTGTGTGTGGTATTTATTGTAAAGTGAGACATAATTTTGCAAGAATATACGTTGAGGTTCAATGTAGTATACATTTATAAAGTTGAACCATTATTTCATTTTTGTAAACATGCAATTCGATCCGCCATCTAAGTTTCTACAGGACAAGGGTGAACCACCAATTCCCTGGACAAGATGGAAGGAGGAATTTTTTACCTTTTTAAAGGCCATCGATGGAGAACGCATGTCGGCCGAAAGAAAAAAAAACATTTTTCTTCATTCGTTGGGTTCTGAAGGACAATTAGTTTTCAGAACTCTTCCGCCTGTTAGATCTGGTGGAGATCACAATGTTTATGATGAGGCCATTTTACGTATTGAGGGAAGATTTAAACCTACTACTAGTGTTGCACTTAATAGGTTTACATTTTATACAAGAGCTCAAGCAGACAGTGAAAGTTTTGATGAGTTTCTCACTGCTCTGCGTGCGTTATCCTTGCACTGTAATTTTGGTCTCATGACGGATGAGATGATCAGAGATCAGATAATTGTGCATGTTAAGAGTAAAAAGGTTCAAGAACAGTTGTGGATTTTAGGTGACCCTAGCTTGGAAACGGCGATTAGTACGGCTAAAGCTCTTGAACAATCAGATAGATGGATTAAAGCTCTTGATAAAGATACCAAATCTGTCGCTTCAAATGAGGTTAGCGTAGTTAGTTCAAAAGGAGGTCCTTCTTACAAGAATGAAAATAAGTCTAAACAATTTTATTGCTATAGGTGTGGCAATCCGGATCACATAGCTTCATTTCCGCATTGTCCTGCTATAGGTAAGGAGTGTAATAAATGTGGACGTCTTGGGCACTTCTCGAAATTGTGCAAAAATGTATCCAAACCTAAAGTTGATTACAGGAAATTTAATTCAGATTCTTCCAATGTTGGAAGAGGGAAAATTTCTTGTGTTGCATGTGAGAATATGCCTAATGATTGTTCCTTTGGAGGAGTAGAGTCTGGTGTGGTGGTTTCAATTCAGAGTTCCTTTGATTTGTCGGAAGTAGATAAGATTGGTTCGCCAAAGTGCATTGTTGATATTTTGGGAAAAAACTTGGAACTCATGGCAGACTCTGGTTCTCCTTGGACAATTATTACCAAAGAGTATTGTTCAAAGTGCTTGGGAGATCTTGTGGATTTTGGATCTCTATGGGAGCCGGATATTTTGGCTTTCAATTTTGATGGCTCTAAAATTGATTTCATTGGTTACAAAGAAGTACCTATTCAGTTCAAAGGTAATTCCACCATCATTAAATTGTATATTACCCCTAAGGGTGTCAATGTGCTAGGATGGCGTGACCAAGCCAGGCTAGGTATTATGTTAAATCCCAGAGACAAGGAACCAGTTTCGGTACTGGCTCTAGCTGTGTCTACAATTGATTTTTCACAAATGTATCCTCATGTTTTTTCAGATAGGTTAGGGAAGCTCAAAGGTTTCACACACAAGATCAAAATCAAGTTGAGTGCTATTCCTGTGAAACAAAAGCTAAGAGGTGTTCCAATCAACATCAGAGAAGACCTAAGAAACATGTTGGATACCATGATTAAGGATGACATTATTGAGGAAGTGGAGTCCTCGGAATGGGTGTCTCCCATTGTTTTGGCCCTTAAACCGGATAAAAGTATTAGGTTGTGTGTTGATTTAAGAGCTCTTAATACTAACCTAGTTGTGGATTGTCATCCTCTTCCGAATATCAATGAGATGTTATGTATGTTGGATGGAGCATGTGTATTTTCCACTCTTGACCTTCGGTCAGCCTATCATCAAATTGAACTCACAGAGGATTCTAGACATTACACTGCATTCATAACACCACATGGTCTTTTTCAGTTCAAAAGAATGCCTTTTGGCCTGGCTTCGGCCGCTTCTGTTTTCCAGAGAGCTATGTATCACATTTTCAGAGACTTGTCTACTTTTGTGAAATGTTTTCAGGATGATATTTTGATTTTTTCAAAAAATGATGATGAGCATTATCTACATATTAAAGAAGTCTGTTCTAGGTTAAGTGAATATGGGCTAACACTCAAAGCCAGTAAATGCAAATTTTTCTGTAAATCTGTGGAATATCTAGGACACACACTTTCTGGAGAAGGTGTGGTACCGAAAAAGGTTTTGGTAGATGCTATCATTAATTCACCAGCTCCTGATAATAAGGATAAATTGTTGTCATTTGCAGGGTTATGTGAATACTATAGTAAGTTTATACGAAATTTTGCAACCAAAATGGAATCTCTCAGAGAATTGATGAGTAAATCGTCTGAGTTTGTATGGACAGACAAACAGGATGCAGCGTTCAAATGTATCAAAGAGGAGATTGTTAATGCTCCTACTTTAAGGTCGTTTTGTGTCAACAAAAGATGCATTATCACTGTTGATGCTAGTCTTTATGGACTAGGAGGGGTTCTTAGCCAATGTGCTGGTAAAGATGAATGGTGTGTAGCGTTTGCTTCAAAGACCTTGTCTGAAACGGAAAGAAGATATGCTGTTATTGAGAGGGAACTTTTGGCATGTGTCTGGGCGATTGAGCATTTTCGCAACTATATTTGGGGAAGCAGATTCACACTGAGAACCGATCATAAACCCCTGGTTGGTATTTTATCTCCTGGGGGTGGTTGGAACTCCACTGCCCGCATAGCTCGTCTTACATCTCGTTTACAGGAGTATGATTTTGAAGTTGCTTATGTTCCGGGTAGAAACAATGTAACTGCAGATTTTTTGTCTAGGTTACCGTGTGGTGATAGTTGTGTTTCTTCAATTGAACAGGATCTAGATATAGTTGCAACATTGAAAGACTTTGTATCTCAGGATTTTGTAAAATTGTCAGAAAGTGATTGGACATTGGAAATGGGTAAAGACCCGTTGTACCAGGAAATTTTGAGTTGTGTGAAAAATGGGTGGCCTAAGGAAAAGGAGGTTTCCGCTGATCTTGCTCCTTTTTGTCGGGTATCTGCTGACATTGAGGAGAGTGATGGTTTAATTTTCAAAGGGGGTAAGATCGTTCCTCCGAATGTCATGCAAAAGAGAATTGTATTTATTTCACACCAAACTCATTTGGGTATGTCTTCGATGAAGCGTTTGATTAGGGCTAACTTTTGGTGGCCGGGCCTTGACAAAATGGTGGATAGAACTGTTAGGGAGTGTCCAGAATGCATTAATAGCGATAGGATGCTTCACACTTCTTCTGCTCCGCTTAAGCCAGTGGTGTGGCCAGTGTTCCCTTGGCAGAAGGTGGCTTTTGACATTTCTGGACCATTTAGCAATCTGCCCCCCAGTGCTCGCTTTGCTTTAGTCATGATCGACTACCATTCCAAATGGCCTGAGGTTAAGTTTGTGGCTAATATTTCAACTCAGACTATTGTGACTTTCTTTAGGGAGGTCTTTGCTCGTGAAGGGTATCCTGAGATAATTGTAACGGATAATGGGGTACAACTTACATCTCATGAGATGCAGGAGTTTTTAGATATGTGTAACATCAAACATGTGACTACGTCTCTATATGAACCAAGGGAGAATGGTCAAGTGGAGCGGTTTAACAGAGTTCTCAAGGACAGTGTTCAGGTGGCACAAAGGTCAAGTGAACCTTGGTTAGACGTAGTCAGGAAGAAGCTGTGGATTTACTGGATCACTCCGCATTCAGTGACGGGCATTAGTCCTTTCAGGTTATTGAAAGGGAGGGAACCTTCGTCTGAAATTTGTCCCTGGTGGATTAAAAAGTACAATAAAACAGATGATACAACTGATATTGATGATGTTGCTAGACAGGTAAAAAGTAAACAGGAGGTGATGAAAAGAAGGTTTGATGATAAAATGAACGTCAAGATTCCTGACTTTGTGGTTGGAGATTGGGTCAGGATCAGGAAGCCTGGGTTTTTGGTTAAGGGATGTTCTAGATTTTACCATCCCATTAAGGTGGTGAAAGTTTGTAAGAACAGTGTGATTACTCAGGATGGTAGAGTCTGGAATGTAAGAAGGGTGGCAAGGTATAAAATGCCTGCGGTTGTTGAATCTTGTACATCACATAATTTGTCTGACTTTTCTAAAAATGTTCCTCTTTCCACATCTTCTGTGGCATGTAGAGTTAAGAACAATCTTCGCGAAAGAAGGTTACCTGTACGGTTTTTAGATTAACATTTTTCTTTTGTTAAGGAGGGAAATGTGTTGCATTCTGTATTATGTAAGCTTGTCTGTTTTGCTATGTAATCTGGGCTCACTGGAATATGGAACACAGTGCCTGCGTGGTACAGTTTGTGTTCCATGTTCCAGGGGTCGACAGTTGGTGTATTACCAGTAGCTTGTTGTGCTGTGTCTCTTTTATTCTACATAAAGAAACAATCTTTATAACTACCTTGTTCCCTGGAGTTTGGATTTTACAAGTATCTTACACAATAACTATGTTACAAAAAGTGACATATTTCCATTTTTAAAATTCCTTGCGAATGATAAAAGGTAAGCACAGAGTTTTGTCTGCAAAGATGTTCAAAGAAGAATGATTGAAATAATTGCGGTCCCTCAATAGCTAAAATAGGAAATATTATGAACCCCTCAAATCTCTTTTTTTGCAGGTCACATGATATCTGATTATGGTCAGATTTCAAAACTACAAAGGTATAAACAGAGTGTTTTTAGAAACATGTTTCAACTTTGTAGCTTCTTGCAGACCTCCTCATTCTGCATATTGAGACTTAGTTAAACTTACCTTCACAGTAATAGGAATAAAAAATGGTACACATTTTTTTCACATCTTCATTCCAATCTGAATTCATAAAAATTGCTTATTTTAAAATTTGGATCTGTGAAAGAAAATGAAAAAAAAAATATAACATGTAATAATACATTTTTTACAACACAGCATAATTTCCACAAAGTAATTTTTTTGCCTTTTTTGCTGTTCTCAGAATATATTAAATTTCACTAAAAATAGTGATTTCAATCATACTCATCAATTAACAGCGGGCAAAAAAAAAAACAATCTCAAAGATTGTTAAAAAAAAACAACGTGCTATTCTCAAAAAAAAAGAAGATACAAATCACAGATATATAAAATGCATACAGCTAACAAAATTTTATAAGTTTAACTTACAAAAACTGTAAATGTTGTCGCTTTAAAATATTCACCGAATCAAAGGATGAATTTTTGGAGGATGCACCACGCCCACAACGTTTTCCTTCAGTGATGTGGAAATTTTCTACTTTCCTCGAGGGGCAAACAAAGACCAATGGCACTTTCGTCACGCGCAAGATTTGCAAAAGAGTTCTGTTACGAGGGGATCCTAACAAAAAATACTCGTGCGGCACAGCAAGTATGATGAAACACCTAAGGACCCTTCATCCAAACAATCTTGCACGAGAAGAGTGCAAACAGATGAGAAACACTCCTGTTCTGTATCTGTAAAAAAGAATCACAAATAAATGTATATTAATAACTTTCAAATTTATACTATTTCATTACTGTACAAACACATTTTATATAAAAACTGACTAAGAAACTATAGCCCTGAACCACAAGTGTGAAGATGGTTAAAACACTACATGCATAGTGCATACTACTTTGAAGCAGCTCATGCCCTAAAGCCTACCTCACTAAAAGACTACATGCTAACTGACTAAATGATTGCATCCATACTGCATAGGCATTTAAAGCAGTCCATGTGCTAAGGCCTGGCTCACTGCATGACTACTTGGGTACTGACTGAATGATTAGAGTACAGCAAGGAGAGTGCCTAGGTGAATTTATAAGTGGTAGGCTTTAAGCACAGGGAATGGATTAGTACTTGGTACTGAATGGGTCACTAGAGGAGTGCAAAGGGAGTGACAGGATGTTTGCTGGACTGTATGGACTGCACTGAGCCAGGACTTAGCACATGGACTGCTTCAAACCCCTATCCACTATGTATGCAGTCTTCTAACCACCTAGACACTTGGCTTTCACACTTTCAATTCCCTAGTCAGTATCCATACAGTTCAGCAAACATCCTGTCACTCCCTTTGCACTCCTCTAGTGACCCATTCAGTACCAAGTACTAATCCATTCCCTGTGCGAAAAGCCTACCACTTATAAATTCACCTAGGCACTCTCCTTGCTGTACTCTAATCATTCAGTCAGTACCCAAGTAGTCATGCAGTGAGCCAGGCCTTAGCACATGGACTGCTTTAAATGCCTATGCAGTATGGATGCAGTCCTCTAATCACCTACACAGTTGTCTTTCACACCTTCAATTCCCTAGTTAGTATTCATACACTTCTAGCAAACACCCTGTCACTCACCCAGTGTGTCTCCTTATAGTAATGTAATCATTTAGGGCCATATGTAGGTAACATACTATTTACCGATTCATAAATACCGAATTTTACCGTTTCGGTATTTATGAATCGGTAAATAGTATGTAGGTAAACAATCGGTAATTATTACCGATTCGGTAAATATCGGTATTTATGAATCAGTATTTACCGAATCGGTAATAATGCATCCCTTCCCATTCATTCCTATGGGCCTGGAGGCCCATAGGAATGAATGGGAAGCCATTTACTATTACCGATTCGGTAAATACCGAATCGGTAATAGGGGAAGCATAATCATGGGTGGCAGTGTGTCACATTGACACCCTGTTGCACCCCTGATTCGTGCATGTGTGCACATGTGGCGCACATACATGCCCTAAGGGCATGTATGTCTGCCACATGGCACTTTTAAAGCAGCCAAATTTAGCTTTTTAAAAGGTATTCGTTATTTAACATCAACCTGTAGTTGGTGTTAAATACCGAATCCTTACTACTGAAATTCACTCACTTGAGTGCTCCCTATATATGATTTAAGGATTCGGTAATTTACCGAATCTGTATTTTACCGATTCGGTATTTTACCGATCCCTTACCGATTCGGTAAATTACCGAATCCTTAAATCATGCCTCCTACATCTCAAATGCCTAAATACCGGTCGGTAACGGGATATTTACCGAATTTCGGCCGTTACCGACCGGTATTTAGCTACCTACATGAGGCCCTTAGTCAGTTAGCAAGTAGTCTTTTAGTGAGGTAGGCTTTAGGGCATGAACTGCTTCAAAGTAGTATGCACTATGCATGTAGTGTTTTAACCATCGTCACACTTGTGGTTCAGGGCTATAGTTTCTTAGTCAGTTTTTATATAAAATGTGTTTGTACAGTAATGGAATAGTATAAATTTGAAAGTTATTGATATACATTTATTTGGGATTCTTTTTTACAGATACAGAACAGGAGTGTTTCTCATCTGTTTGCACTCTTCTCGTGCAAGATTGTTTGGATGAAGGGTCCTTAGGTGTTTCATCATACTTGCTGTGCCGCATGAGTTTTTTTTGTTAGGATCCCCTCGTAACAGAACTCTTTTGCAAATCTTGCGCGTGACGAAGGTGGCAATGGTCTTTGTTTGCCCCTCGAGAAAAGTAGAACATGTCCACATCACTGAAGGAAAACGTTGTGGGCGTGGTGCATCCTCCAAAAATTCAACCTTAGATTCTGTGAATATTTTAAAGTGACAACATTTACAGTTTACTTATAAAATTTTGTTAGCTGTATGCATTTTATATATCTGTGATTTGTATCTTGTTTTTTTTTTCTGAGAATATCATGTTGGGTTTTTTTTAACAATCTTTAAGATTGTTTTTTTTTTGCCCGCTGTTAAGTGATGAGTACGATTGAAATCACTATTTTTAGTGAAATTCAATATATTCTGAGAACAGCAAAAACGGCAAAAAAATTACTTTGTGGAAATTATGCTGTGTTGGAAAAAATGTATTATTACATGTTATAATTTTTTTTTCCTTTTCTTTCACAGATCCAAATTTTAAAATAAGCAATTTTTATGAATTTAGATTGGAATGAAAATGTGAAAAAAATGTGCACCATTTTTTATTCCTATTACTGTGAAGGTAAGTTTAACTAAGTCTCAATATGCAGATTGAGGAGGTCTGCAAGAATCTACAAAGTTGAAACATGTTTCTAAAAACACTCTGTTTATACCTTTGTAGTTTTGAAATCTGACCATAATCAGATATCATGTGACCTGCAAAAAAAGAGATTTGAGGGATTCATAATATTTCCTATTTTAGCTGTTGAAGGACTGCAATTATTTCAATCATTCTTCTTTGAACATCTTTGTAGATAAAACTCTGTGCTTACCTTTTATCATTCACAAGGAATTTTAAAAATGGAAATATGTCACTTTTTGTAACATAGTTATTGTGTAAGATACTCTTTCATATTTACAAAGAGAGGAAAAGGCACTCTGTGCACTTTTTATACTCCATGTAAATACAACCTCATCATGCAGACCACTTTGTGTTGAAAGGGTGTTCTATAAGTGTTGTTGTGCATGATTGCAGTTAATACTCATAGAACAAGACACATGTCTAGATTTATCAGAAATCATAAATCTCGATATGTGTGTGAATGGTGCACCATTCTAAAATTGGTGTAGGAAAGCACAACAAGGAAAATTGTTTTAATTTCTCCACATTTTTATATCTTCAATGCATGCTCAAATGTTCAGCATACATTGAAGGAGAAAAATGCATTTTCTCATTGTTTTTGTGCAAGAAGGTGTCTTCCTGTAGAAAAACAAACAGCACATGACACAGATATCCTTGCACTATGGTGCAAGGGTGCCTTTGTCACCACATGGCTGCAGTTTAAGCAGCCATGCAGACAGAAGCATAGATTTGCAACATATTTATGTACATATGTTGCATCCCTGTGCTTCGGAAGTACTACAGCACACTGCAGTTAAAGAGGTTACTGTGTGATGTTGCAGCACTTCCTCATAGTTCTGCACTTATACATTCACCATACGCTACTAATGCATTCATTCGGTCAATTACGTACTACACATACATTCATCTAAACTAACACTAACAAAGAAATTTAGCTCTTTTTTTAAACCAGGAAAGTTAGTTCTTACAAGAAATTTTATTTTTCTTCTTTCTTCTTTTCTAGTTTTTTTGGGGTTTTCTGAACAATTTTTTAATTTTTTTGGTTTTTCTGCAAAAAAAAACCAAAAAACAAAACAGAAGAAACCAAACAATGAACTTCAGGGAACAATAAAAAAAAAAAAAAAAAAAATAGCAAATGTGACTTTCTTGCCGGCGGCAGATCAGATCGATCGACTGCTCACCATAGCACAAAGTCTTATTGCACTTAGTGCAGAGCACTTTTAAAAATTGAAATTGAGGACGGATGTCCAAGGTTTGGGTTGATGGATGCACTCTTAATGTGCTCGGCTGCGATGAGGTGGATGGCGCAGGAGCAGGTGTGTTTCTCATCCATCGGCACTCTTCTCGTGCGAGATTGTTTGGATGAAGGGTCCTCATGTGCTTCATCATACTTGCCGTGCCGCACGAGTATTTCTTGTTAGGATCCCCTCGCGACAGGACTCTTTTGCAAATCTTGCACGTTACCAAGGTGGCATTGGTCTTATTCTGCCCCTCGGGAAAAGTAAACAATTTCCACACCACTGAAGAAAAACGTTCTTTGGGTGGTGCCTCCTCCAAAAATTCATCCTCAGAAGTATGAGGAGATGCTGGTGATGCCTGCTGCCCTGAAGCCATTTTTGGTTGAAAAAAGTTAGAGCTAAGTGTAAACTTAGTCTAAAAAATCTTCTTCTCTCCAAAGAGATGGTGCTCTAAACAATGTCAAAGAAGAATGATTGAAATGGGTGGGGTCTTTCAATAGTTAGAAGAGGAAGTGTAATGAACCCATCAAATCTCTTTTTTTGCAGGTCACATGGGATCCGCGCACCCTGCGCTTACGCAGCACGCACCCAGCGCGCATCCGTGAAATTGAATTAAAAAAAGTTATAGGATTAGATGTAAAAATATATTAGTTTTAAGACTAGTTTAGAGTTTGTCTTCAATTAATATTCACATGAAATACATGTATATATGTTTTTTTAAATGTTAAATATTTCGCGGGATCCGCACACCTACCGCATCATAGACGCAGATGACGCATCGTAAGCGCGTAAACGTCGCATTACGTACATCGAACGTGTCGTGTATACGCTGGGAGTCGGGTACCGGTCGCATTGCAATCGCGCACTAAACACGTACCCAACGCTTACCATGCGCGGATGCTATCGCGTAGGGATCGAGAACGGTGCGCTTAGGGTGCACGGTTCCAAAAATATTGAAAAAATATATATAAAATAAAGTTTTGAACATATAGTTAAAAAAATATGTTTGAAAAACCCATTAAGTTCATATAATATTTTTTAATTTTTATAAGAATTAATTGAAAAAATAAGTTTAAAAAATGGTGATAAAAAAGTATTTTAAAAAAAAACGTAATTAATGAAATTGACACACTGAATTTGAAAAATATACAAATCCAATAAAAATCATTAAACATGATTTCTTCAGAGATAAGTTATAGATAGGAATTAGCATTTAAAAAACCTTTGAAATTCACTGAAAAAACCATAAGTTTCATGCACGTTATAGTTAGGAATTGGCATTTAAAAATCCTTTGAAATTCAATGAAAAGACCAAAGGTTTCAGGGGCGTTATAGTTAGGAATTGGCATTTAAAAAACCTTAGAAATTCACTGAAAAAACCATAGGTTTCAGGGGTGTTATAGTTAGCTGGACATTTCCCTCGTACAAAACCCTAGAAATTCCCCTGTTATAGTTAGTTCAGCCCCCGCAATGCACTGCTGATGACGTCACATATTACATCACTCATGACATGGTCAGTGACATCACTGATGACATCACTGATGACATCTCAAATGACATCACTGATGACGTCATCCAGTGACCCTCCATGGTCACGCGAAGCACGTAATGGACGGAGCAAGGAAAAGGATACGGTAAAAGGACTATACCGTTAACCTCTTACACACATGGTGAGAGGAAAACTTTATTTAACAACATCTTACAATAGCGCAGACACACAATTTTTGACCAATTTTACACAGATAACCCACAGGTTGTTTTAAAAAATGTTGGTCTACTATCAATAACTCAGCACGCTTAAATTGTGGAAATTCCGCGTTAAGAGCTTCATGATGACAAAGGACAAAGAACATATCAATGTAAGATGTAAATACAAGAGGAAAAGGGGGGGGAACTGTCAAAATACAAAGATGTAGGTCCCCAGTCCCTATAACCTCTAGTTAATGTATAGTTGATCCCAACAATAGCGGTTTACAGAAGGGCTTACAAAAGAACGAAACCTGTTGATGGTTATGTTCTATTATTGGGAGCGAAGTTCTGGCTCTTCCTGTGAACCAAGGACCACAAGGGTATAGAGCTAAGACTGAAACACCCAATATTTCAAAGTTACAGGACAAACCTACATTATGAAAAACAAATTATGCAGTCCAGACCAAACTCAGTTTGTATCAAACCCTTTAAATTAAAACTCAGTTAAATGTAAGAGAGGGGAGGAATTTATTTGATGGCAAAAAGGGGGGGGGGGAAGAGACATTTCTATGTACTACGCCTCATCACTGTTCCCCAGGGAATATTTTCGTTTAACCCAGTGGAATGAGTAGACAAACGATAAATCAAACAGTTTCAAACAGTAAATTTGGTGATTTAATCCCAAATTTAATGTGCTCAATGATGGTCCACTGTAAATCATCAGGAGTATGATTGTGCCGCAAGAAATGTTCAGTCAGTTTAGTTGTATTTCTCTTACAGCGGATATTACTCCGATGTTCACAGATACGCTGTTTGACCTTGCGAGTAGTCATTCCTACATACTTTAATGCGCAAGGACACGTGATCAAATACACCACGTTCATTGTGTTACAATTGGTATGGGAACGTTGGGTCCATATTTTACCTTCCTCTAGATTTAGTATCTTAGTAGTAGAGGTTAGGTGACACACACTGCACGAGCCACATGGGAAATGTCCAATAATGGGTGGTAAACTCCAAGCATTCAGGACAGACGCATCTTCATGGCTACTAGAACTCTTTGGTCTAGTATGGACCAGAAAATCTTTAATACTTCTTGCCTTTCTAAATGAAAACAGCGGTTTCTCCCATTTGATATTATTACTTTCGAGAATCCGCCAATGTTTCCTGATGAAATTAGAAACGGCATTAGATGCAACATTGTACGTAGTAATGCAAGTAAGCGGAATCCCTGCAACTTGCTTACACATATCTTCCAAAAGTACCTCCCTCGGTTGATTTCTGGCTCTCTTACAGCTATTTTTCAGAATCCTTTCCGGATAACCTCTATCCCGCAGTTTCTGGGTCAAATCACTAGACTGTTCACGGAAATCCTCTACCTCACTGCAATTGTGTCGTATATGCAAATATTGCCCGTAAGGCAGGTTCTCTCGTAAAGGTCTGGGATGGAAACTGGAGAAGGTTAACAAATTGTTTTTCGTTGTGGTTTTATAGTAAGTTTTAGTCAGTAAAAAGCCTTCTACCTTTGTTACCACCACATCAAGGAACACCATCATATCCTTATTAAAGGAATGAGTGAAAGTCAAATTAGGATCTCAGGTGTTAATCCAGGTAAAGAAATCAAGCAGAGTGTTCTCAGAGCCTTACCAAATGATAAAAACGTTGTCTATATACCTCTTCCAAAATAATAGATTGGAAGTATAAGGATTAAATGGAACCAAAACGTGTTTACATTCAAAATCATAGACAAATAGACCCGCCACACTAGGGGCAAAGGTACTGCCCATCGATGTACCTGTAGACTGGAGGTATAGGGCGCCCTGATACTCAAGAAAATTATTTTTCAAAGCTAGGGTCGCACACTCAATCACTAATTGTTTTGGTGTCTGAAAGTCCCAACTGGCAGCACCTAGAGCCTCACCCAGGACCTTGATGGTATCGTCCTGGGGAATGCTAGTGTACAAACTCTCAATATCTAGTGATACCAGAATAGTTGAATCATTATCCAACCTTAGGTCTTTTAAGAGGGCTAGAAAGCTTTTGGTATCTTTCAAATAGGTGGAAGTATTCTGAATAAGAGGTTTCAGAAAAAAATCACAATATTTGGATAGGGGCTCTAAAAGAGACCCTATACCCAAAACTATTGGGCGTCCCGGAGGTGGTAACTTATTTTTATGAGTCTTTGGTAAGGTATAAAAATAAGGAATGATCCCTTCTCCTTTGGTCAAAAAGTCAGCCTCATGTTTGGTTATGTATCCGCTTAATTCAGCATGCTCAACCAGATTAGAAATAGTGGCCTTAAGTTGCAAAGATGGATCAGCAGATAAAGGAGTATAATTCTTTTGATCATTTAGCAGACGTCTGCACTCTCCATGATAGTCAGTAGAATCCTGGTTAATGATCCCTCCCCCCTTGTCTGCTGGTTTAATGACAATTGAGGAGTTTGTTTGGAGGGATTGAAGAAAGTGGAATTCCACTGCACTCATATTCTTATAAACCTCTTCTTCCTGAAAGGACTCAACATCATTAAAAACTGCTTGTTCAAAGGCACTTATTTCAGCTGGAATCAAATGTGAAGGGGGTGTGAAGGTAGATTTCAAGTGTAAACCTGTGTCGCTGGAACAATCTATGTGGTCATCTGACTTTTGCTTTTCAAAATAGAATTTTAAGTTCAGCTTTTTGAAGAAATCTGATAGTTCACAAGGCAACCGAAAACGGTCAAGGCGAGCAGTAGGGACAAAGCCTAATCCCTTTTCAAGGACCTGACTTTCTGTCTGCGTTAATATTACTGAGGAGAGGTTGGTGACTAAACTCTCTGATTGCTTGTTCCAGCTTTGCTGCGTGTGTTGTTCCCTACTGCTTCCTCCTGTTCCCAGTGAACGTGGTTGTTTCCTCTTCTCCTCCCACGGCCTCTCCGGCCCCTGTCTAAAAAAGGGGGGTGAAAGGTATTCTCTGGAAAAGGTGGTAATGGCATAAACCCAGGATTCCAGCCCATCATAGGGAACTGATGTTGTTGAAACTGATTATGATAGCCCGGGCCCCCGGATTTGGGTAGGGTTGCCAGTTTTGTTGATAATGATAGGGTCTGTTTCTACCTCTACCCCGTTGTTTTGATTTAAAATTATCTCCGCTAGACCCACTAGAAATGGACTCATTCTCATCTGATGTTTCTAATTGGAGGAATGTAGTCTGGGTGGGAATAGGGGTAAACTTTAGTAAAAGCGAAACGCTTCAGATCTTTTTGGAATTTCTGAGGCTTGGATTGAGTAAGATTGTCTTTATACTCATTGGTCTCCTTATTCAGCTCCTTAAGTTTTTTCTTGTAGCCAGTTAGTGTTGTTCTGAAATGCGTTTCAGTAAGTTGTATTTCTACCATTAATGTTTCAGAGAGTCTAAGGGCTGTTTTGATAATTAAGACTAACCAATCGCGGGTACAGTGCCACGCGACCTGGGCCCATTTAATTTAAAGGGTTTGATACAAACTGAGTTTGGTCTGGACTGCATAATTTGTTTTTCATAATGTAGGTTTGTCCTGTAACTTTGAAATATTGGGCGTTTCAGTCTTAGCTCTATACCCTTGTGGTCCTTGGTTCACAGGAAGAGCCAGAACTTCGCTCCCAATAATAGAATATAACATCAATAGGTTTCGTTCTTTTGTAAGCCCTTCTGTAAACCGCTATTGTTGGGATCAACTATACATTAACTAGAGGTTATAGCGACTGGGGACCTACATCTTTGAATTTTGACAGCTCCCCCCCCCCTTTTTTTCCTCTTGTATTTACATCTTACATTGAGATTTTCTTTGTCCTTTGTCATCATGAAGCTCTTAACGCAGAATTTCCTCAATTTAAGCGTGCTGAGTTATTGATGATAGACCAACATTTTTGAAAACAACCTGTGGGTTATCTGTGTAAAATTGGTCAAAAATTGTGTGTCTGCGCTATTGTAAGATGTTGTTAAATAAAGTTTTCCTCTCACCATGTGTGTAAGAGGTTAGCGGTCTAGTCCTTTTAACGTATCCTTTTCCTTGCTCCGTCCATTACGTGCTTCGCGTGACCATGGAGGGTCATGTGACACGCGGACGTCTGCGGATGACGAAACCGCTATTCCCCGCCATGTCTACCTACTATATATTCGCTGGCGCAGGTTGTACTTTCATCTACAGGTCTGTTGGGACGCAGTAGGTGTTCGGCCAGCGGTTGATTCATGCTGAGTGAGTACCGTATCGGTAGATAATTGGAATGAGCCGGGCGTTTGGAGGTTTCCTAAGCTAGTTTCCTCCTTTTGCCTTTCATTCCAGATGTTGCTTTTTGAGTTCCGCCACCCAACGGTACCTAAGGAGCAGTGTGATCTCTGTTTACACGTAAGCCCAGTGTATTCCACATGATATTCTGAATACTCTAACTCGCATTAGACTTTGACATTTCAGCCAGTATTTTATAATTGGCTTTTTAGTCATGTTCATAGAATCGTTTTTTCAACAGAAAAATGTTAAGCTGTGGTGACGAGCTGATATACTCGATTATTAAGAGCAATTAAGAGGCGAATCAGATAACGAAAACGCCCTCTTTTGTTTTGCCACTGAAGATTAATATTTAACAGTTGACAAATGTATGCATCATGTGAATGGCTCTCTGTTGAAATATAAACACTGCCTTTAGATGAATCGCTCTTATCAAGCCAAAAAGATCGATTTTTGTTTGTGTTGAAAATGTTTTGCAAAATATATATTCTCCTTTTATTTTTTGCAGACACTCATGGCTTTTGGCAAATATTCGAAGGCCTCTACAAAACCGTGAGTTCTTTTGGTTTATTGCACCACAGGTTAGGGTAAGCCTTAGCGTGCTTATACCGCTGTGGTGCCTTCTTGGGTCCTGAAGAAAGCTTCATGTACTACGTCTAGAAGCTGAAACATGTCGACCATTAATGAGTAGGATGTACCTGGTCAACTTAAACCAGTGAGGAACATCCAATTTCACCTGTTTTGGTTAAAACCTTTGCACTTTTTAAATTTGCACTTTTTCACTTATCACACAATTTTTTGATAGGCACATAACCACCATTGAGCTCCGCTCTAATTAAGTGTTTAAGCACACCAGGGATGCAGTAGGCATCTCTGGTGGAACCCTATGATGAAGCATGTCATCAACCAGGTTGGTGAGTGAGGGTTCTTATATCAAATTTGAGTGATTTGTCACACATGTATGTACATATGCATATATACTTATATATTATCTACTGGCGGTCGCCAGTAGATAGTTATAGTTAGGACCGAGTTCCCATAGGAAATCTGAAAATTCTATTTTGAATAACTTTGGCGCCGGTTGACTTATCTTCGTGAAATTTTCAAAACTAATGGGGCGCTCCGCTCAGCTCCTACCCTGAAAGTCTCGGGGTGATTCGTCAAGCGGGGGTTGAGAAAAAAGGGGGATCCCAAAACGCGTTTCCCCATGCATTTTCCCATAGGACCTTTAGACGAAGGTACAGCCCGAATGGCTGAACAGAATTACTTGAAATTTGGCAAAGAGGTAGTCCTCAGGTCAGGCATGTGCCTTTTGCATATATGGTGTCAATCTGTTCAGTAGTTCCTGAGAAAATCAAAAGTAAAATCACATATATATCTGGGCGGAGCCTAACTACACATCTCATCGTGAGATCTGATTGGCTGTCAGCACTTCATCCAAGAAGTGTTGGCAGCCATCTTGGGACCAATATACATGATAGCACCTCATTAAAAAGTATTGCAGTTAATAGAAGGTTTTAAGACTTTAGTTACATTATAAATCATTTGTTGATGGTACCATACTCATTTTAGGTATTGTGGTGTGTTCTAAGGTGATTTTACCATGTAAAAAAGCCTTCTGCTGTGATATCATGAATCATGTTTGAGAGAAAACTATTTTCTCATGCTTTTCCCACAGAGGTTTGGAAGGTGATCTATAAGCTAAACTGAGAGCATATTTTCTGTAAATTCACATTATCTTTCTCAGTCACGTGAGAATGAAGTCTGACATTCTCAATAAAACATGTACATCCAACAAGGGCAGAGACTGTCAGTTGATTCCTTTGTGTTCTACTGCAGCTTCCCAGAGTGTTCTAAAGAACAACTAGAGCGCTAACAGTTCTACTTATGACAAACGTATGGCACAACTGAAGCCATCTTGGTTGGAATAAAGTGGTAACTCTTAAAACATTTAATTTAAAAAGGAACAAAATGAGGGGGTTCATTTTGCCATAGAAAGTATGATTAGTGCTGCAGAAAGAAAAAATAGGGCACATTTTGAGTGACTTCTCAAATCCTCTTCTATTTCATTAAAAAATTCTGACATGGAGACTGAAACATGCACTTTCAATACCAGCAGCAGACTTCCCTGGTGAGCAGTAGCTATACTACAGTGATCTAATGAGCAACTAGAGTGCTAACATTCAGAATTCATGGCAAATGTGTGACACATCTGAATGCCTTCTTGATGGAACCAAAGTAAAAAACTGAAAGTATTTCCTACTGAGGAGACTGCAGTAAATGAGGAAATTAGGAAACTTCATTACAAATAAATCTCCCGAAATGGCCACCAGAGACAAAAGAGCCCAAATGTAGCCCAAATATCATCCAGATGTAGCCCAAGTATAGCCCAATGACAGAATGTCCCAGAGTGTTCTAACGAACAACTAGAGCGCTAACAGTCTTACTTATGACAAAAGTTTGGCGCACCTGAAGCCATCTTGATTGTAATAAAGTGGTAACACTTAAAACAATTATTTTACAAAGGAACAAAATGAGGGGGTTACTTTTGCCATAGAAATTATGATTGGTTCTGCAGAAAAAAAAATTAGGGCACATTTTGACTTCTCAAATCCTCTTCTATTTCATAAACAAATTCTGACATGCAGACTGACACATGCACTTCGAATACCAGCAGCATACTTCCCTGGTGAGCAGTAGTTTTACTACAGTGATCTAATGAGCAACTAGAGCGCTAACATTCAGAATTTATGGCAAATGTGTGACACATCTGAATGCCTTCTTGATGGAACCAAAATAAAAAACTGAAAGTATTCCCACTGAGGAGACTGCAGTAAATGAGGAAATTAGAAAACTTCATAACAAATAAATCTCCCAAGATGGCCACCAGAGACAAAAGAGCCCAAATGTAGCCCAAATATCACCCAGATGTAGCCCAAGTATAGCCCGATGACAGAATGTCCCAGAGTGTTCTTAAGAACAACTAGAGCGCTTACTGTCTTACTTATGACAAAAGTATGGGGCACCTGAAGCCATCTAGATTGGAATAAACTGGTAACACTTAAAACTTCATAATAAATAAATCTCCCAAGATGGCCACCAGAGACAAAAGAGCCCAAATGCAGCACAAATATCACCCAGATGTAGCCCACATGTAGCCCAATGACAGAAGTGTGCAAAACACTTATTTTTTGTGTATTTGCAGTTTTATATAGTGCAGACTTGTCAGTTATTGGAGTGCTTTACATGAGCATTGGTTACATCACACAAGATCAAATTCATTTTGGTTGTAGACATGGGGAGATCAAGTGATTTGACCAGAATCACAGAATGTTGAGCTGAAGCAGAAACTCCAACCTGGTTCCCCAGTTGCAAAGTCTGCAGCTCTGGAAGTAACTAGGCCTGGGCTAAAATTTTGTTCCGTTCGCGGCATTGCGATAATTGACATTTTCGCGTTCCGCGGAAAGCGCGAAAATGTCAAAATTTCCGCATTCCGCAGCTTGGCGATAATTTGTTTCTTGCTCGCGCTGTAAAATAATACATTCTCGCGCGCGCGCGATCGCCTTACCTGAATCCCTGCGTTCGCCGACAAGTTTTCTTGATCCGGTCGCATTCTTCATGAGATGTTGTATTGTTTTTAGCCATTTGCGCTGTCTCGTGACAGTTCGCGCCCGCAGTGATGTCATGCGTCGCGCGATCACGTCTTTCTTCTCGCGATCATGCACCGCAAGACAACTGAAAACAAGATGGCCACGCCCGCGAGCAACCACATGGGTAAGTTGGCGAGCCGCAACCATGCAGAAAATATCGCGAACATGCGGGAAAAAAACTTCCGCATCTTCGCGATATTTCCGCGTGTTTGCGATAATTTTTAACATTTTTGCGATAATTTGCGAAAGTGGATTTTGCAAATTCCGCCCACCCCTAGAAGTAACACCACATCCTCTCCCCTAGGTGCAACATTTAATCAAGTGGTCAACTGGATAAAAAAACCTAAAGATTACAAATAATTTAAAAGTTCTTTGTCGCTATTTGAAAACTCAGAAAATATGTCCTCATTTTTGTTTTTTAGAGCACTAACCATAATTTTGATGTAAATAAGACCCTCTCATATATGTCATTTCTAAAGGAAATGCTCTAGGTATTACAGTTTTGATTACATCAAGATGACGTCAGTTGTTCCACACGTTTGTAATAAATATAGAATGTTAGCAATCTAGTTGTTCATTGGGATACTGTTGAGAGGCAGAGGCCAGGGGCACGGACTCTGAAAATTGAAGGCAGTTAGGAGAGTGCAGAGGCAACAATTTGACCACACTGGGCAGGCAGGAAGGGCAGTGGCAGCACAACAGACTATGGAGGGCAGTGGAAAGGGGGGCAGGGGCAACAAACCAACAATACAGGACTGGCAAGAGAGGCTGTGGCAATATAATAGACCATTGTGGGCAGAAGGAAGAGGCAGTGGTAGTACAACCATACATGCCAACAGACCCGTTTCAGCCAGGAAATGTCCAATGTTTTTAAGCTCAAATGGGCTTTATTTGATCTGTCTCCTGTCTACAATCTCCTCTTTTTCAATGTAACTCAAAGGGGAAAATCAATACCCCAGTTTTTTTTCAAAATCTCCCTCTTACCAAGTTCAACATGTTCGCAAGTATGGTACATTGGATCATGGTAGGCAGGAGGAGTTGGGGTAGGGACATGGACTCGGATAACAGAGGACAGGAAGGACATGGAGAGGTGCACCAAACTGACCCTACAGGGCAGGCATCAGGGTTTGCAGCAGCACAATACACCACACAGCGCATGCAGGGCGGGAGTGCAGCACAACAATCCATAGAAAGCAATAGGGAGGGGACAGGACCATGCACACGGACAACAGAGAACAGAGGGGAAAGAGGCAATGGTAGCTAGCTGACCATAATGGACAGACAGGAGAGAAAGCTGCAGCATAACAGACCATAAATGGCGGAGGCACGGATCAGGGGCATTACAATGGAACAGACAAGCCAGGAAGGAGAGAATAGGGGTCTGCACATGGAAACAGAGGGCTGGGGGCAAGGGGGCAGGGCAGGAGCAGCAGGATGACCATGGAGGTCAGGCAGGATGGGCACTAGAAACAAGACACACCATGGAGAGCAACAATGAGACTATGATGGCATACACACAGACCATGGAGGGAAGGTGGGAGGGGGTCAGGGGCAGCTAGCTGACCACACAGGGAAGGTGGGAGGGGCCATGGCAGCACAGAAGACCATGCATGGCAAGCGGGAGGGTTAGTGGCAGCACAATGGCTATGATGGGCAGGAAGGAGGGTGCAGGGGCATGCACAAAGGACCATGGAGGATAGAAGGGAGGGTCAGGACCTGGCACAGACAAGAGAGTTCAGGGGAAGGGGATTCTCAACAGACAGCGCAGGGCAGGCAGGAGGAGTAGTTGCAGCACAACAGACCAGGGAGGGCAGAAGGGTGTGGCAGTAAAATTGACCTTGGAGGACAGGAGGAAGGGGATAGGGGCATGGCATGTGGACAGGCAGGGTGGAGGTGGCAGGGACAAGTTACAGTCATCTGACAATGCTAGGCAGGTGGGAGGGGAGTGGCAGCTCAACAGAACACTCAGAGTAGATAGGAGTGGCAGATCCATGGTACATGGTGGGCAAAAAGGATGGAGCAGGGGCATGCACAAAGACATCGGAGGGCAGGGGGAAGGAGAATAGGGGCGGCAAGCTAAGCACAGAGGCTAAGCAGGAGGTCAATGATGGGCCATAGAATTGGGCAATGGAGGGCAGGTGGAGTGGACTGGTACATCATGCTAAATGGAGGGCAGTGGCAGGACATCAGACCATGCATGGCAGGAGGGAGGAGGCTAGTCCATGGATTCAGACAACAGAGGATAGGGAGGAGGTGGATGGGGCAGCATGCTAACAGTTCAGAGAAGGTGGGTATTAGGAACTTTATTGTTTTTAAAATGTGTGTCTGTGCGAACTACTTAAAATATGAACAAGTATGCAGCATAATCTCACTTTTATTCAGGAAGAAGAGGACGTTTGTGACTGTGACTCCGGGCTCACTTGGCAGAAACACCCCATGACCCTCCACCCCCAATCGCAAAATGTAATGCCCGTGAAAAGGGTAGGTGGACGCAGTGTTATATAGAACATAGTCCTGAGAGCACGATTGAAAATGAAAACTAGATATAGTATATGGTATAAACTATGCACCAAAAAGTGTGATATAAGATGAACCGGGGCTTGAAATATAATTTGCAATACATTGTGCGCAATGACAGATTCATTGGAGAGCGCGAGATAGCACAGGCACGAGCGTGTGCTATGCAATATGCGCCTTGGAGTGTAATATGCACAGGGCAGTGTTGTGTAACCTAACTAGTCTCTAAAGTTGTAATATAAAATATGTGCTGGGGAGTGTAACGTTGCATATGCACAAGATATGGATCCCAGATTGTAATATGTATGGCATAGCGCTGTGCGTTATAACATAGGCGTTATAACATAGGCATCGAGGAAGGCACGTTAGATGGGGCAATATAACCCGTGCGAAGGCAAGTGTGGCATGCCATATTCACGGGGTGGTGTTACAGTGCACATGGGCTAGAGAGTGTCATAGCATACGCACTAGCTGGTGGAATACAACACAGAGGTGTGAGGCACTCAGCGGGCACTGGTGGGTGTAACACAGCATTGGGCTCAGCCCGGAGCACTCTGTGACTCTCAAGTGAGTAAAATAAAAAGTATTACACATCCGGTGGTGGATGTGTATTTTATTAACCGTGAGGGGGGTTTCTTGCATAGTTTGGTCGAATTTTTGTCGAATCCCCTTTGAATGGCTTGGTGTGCGTGTATATTAAATGTGCCCGTCAATAGCTACCCATGTTTGTATAAATAAACGGCAAGGGTGTCTACTTGGAGAGTACCCACTGGCGGGGACGCCGGGATTAGGCACGGTGGGTCGTCAGACACGTCAGAGCTTCACTAGTGGTGTAAATACTTTCCACGTGGATTCATTCTATGCATAGTCGCCTTTTAATGAATATCACGCAAATCGTCATGGTGATAGGTACATACGGTTTGTCCAGCATGTCCTAGGTGTTTCTATAAATATATATTTTTAAAAAAATAATAAAAAAGCAAGGCCGGCCCCGGGCGATGGGGTCCCCGGGGCCATAAGTGGCCTGAGGAGGGGGGCCACGCAGCCCCCTCCTAAAGAATAAAAAAAAAAAAAAGGCCATGACCCGGGGGTTGGGATCCCCGGGGCCAATTAAGACCTTGGGAGGGCCAAATTAATTTTTTTCAACAAAAAAAATTAGGGTGCAGACCCTGGGGGATGGGGTCCCCAGGGCCAGTAAATTAGAAAAAGAAGGGGGCCACACAGCCCTTCTTCTTAAAAAATAAAATAAATAAAAGACCGGCATCGCGCCGGAGGCCACGCCCCCTCCTTGCAGCACTCTGCAAACGCGCCCCCTGGCCAGTTGTAAGTTGGGGAATTAATTCCCTTTCAATACTGAGGGTCCCTGAGGGCCAACTAGCCCAACAGGTATCTCCAGTAAGCGCCACTGCGCTGCATTGCAGAGAGGTGGTCTAGGCCGTGCCCCTTTTTACATCTCTCTGCAACGCAGCTCTGTGGCGCTTACAGGAGGTACCTAGTGGTCTAGTTGGACCCTAGGGACCCTCAGGATTCAAGGGGACTTAATCTCCCAACTTAAAACAGCCACAGGGCGTGTTTACACAGTGGGGAAGTGAGGGGACGGGCCTGAGGTGACGTGTGCAAACACGCCCTGTGGCGCATTTTAAGAGGTAGTTTTAATCCCCTGCCCTATTATATACTAGGGGCTTACAGAGGAGGTCATGCTGATCACACGGTGATCCCAACGCATAGTGTTCCCTAGTGTATGTAGGTGGTTTCACTGTATTCTGAGTGTCTTTTAACATAGCACTGGCTCTAGGACTGGTTAGTCAGACTCAGTTACCACCAGTATCTGTCTGAAAAAGTTGAGGGTACAGGATGATTTTGCAACAAGGCTTCTTTCTGCTCTTCTGTTTGTTCTTTCTGCACGTTATCCTTCTTCCTGCACTTTTCTTCGTCTTTGAGGACTTCTGTTGCTTCTTTCTGCATTTCTTTTTTTTCTTTCTGTGCGTTTTTTCTTCTTTCTTCACATGTCCTATCTCTGTAGGCATAGTTAGAAATTAGCATTTAAAAAACCTTAGAAATTCACTGAAAAAACCATAGGTTTTAGGAACGTTATAGTTAGGAATTAGCATTTAAAAAACCTTAGAAATTCACTGAAAAAACCATAGGTTTCAGGGGCGTTATAGTTAGCTGGACTTTTCACTCGTACAAAACCATTGAAATTCCCCCGTTATAGTTAGTTCAGCTAACTATAACTCGCGCGCCCGCAATGCACTGCTGATGACGTCACATATTACATCACTCATGACATGGTCAGTGACATCACTCATGACATCACTCATGATATCTCAAATGACATCACTGATGACATCATCCTTGTGATAGTGTGGCAGACCTCCTCTCCCCCTAATATAACCTTTGATACACACATTCAAAAATAGAAACTAAAATTTTCAAAATAATTGACATACCAATATCAGTTACAACAACCTATTCAGTAATTCTAAGATCCACATACACATCCACTCATTCACCAACAGTCCTATACAGTCACTCATACATGTACTCACTCATCATATGTACTCATACACCTATACATCCTGTTACACGCCACTCATCCAGAAAGTTACTCACACACATAGTCACTCATGCTAATAAAGAATCAAACATCCATTTACTTGCATATACAGTTATACACACACCACCACACTTACTTCTACAGAAACTTACACATACTTAGGTGCCAATCACGATGCTGTAAAAACCGGGTACGAACCGTCGGACGGAGCATATTCTCCGTCCGACGCGTACCCGGTCGTCAAAATATACAAACATGGAATTACGATTCGCACGGAAACACCATTTCCGTACGAATCGTACAAAACCCCGACCGACGAAAATAAACGTACAAATGCGATCCGGGAAAGCGCCGACGTGACGTCGGGATGCACGCAGCCTGCCATTCACGAACCAGGAATTACGATTCGCACCGACGTCATCCCGCACGGTGAATATTTTCAGGCTGCCAAAAACTGCCGGGAAATCAGGACGACGCGAACAAGGAGTACCGGTACGCGACGGACAGACAGGACGACGCAAACAAGGAGTACTCGTACGCGACGGACAGACATGGACCCGAACCTACGTGTCATCCCGGCCCTCATAGCAGTCGACCTCCTCTACAGGTTCCGACGCAGACGCCGCAGAAGGTCAGAACAACAAAGGGAGGGGGGAAAGGGGGGGGGTGGCAGGACCAGGGCAGGCCACAAAACCCCCACCAAAGTCACACAGCACACATGCCCTGGACATACCTGACCCTCAGGCCCTGGTCACTACGAGGGGGTGGGGGTGTGTCCAGCTAAGCCAGCGACCGCCACAACGGAAGTTCTTGACGACGCGAACCGGCAACACAACCAGACAGGTACGTCCCGTACCCACGCCTTAAGAGCGTGGGTACCAGTCATACCACGCCCACACCTACGTCACCCCAACAATGGTGGGACGGCTCGTACCCACGTGTCAAAGGCCTGGGTACGGCCCGCACAAGCATCACATAGCGTGGGGACGGATATGTACGGACCGTACCCCCACCCCGTATGCATGGAGCGTACCCCCAACCCCAACAGTGTAAGTACGACACGTACCCCCACCCGCGTATGCAAGGAGCGTACCCCCCACCCCAACAGTGTAAGTACGACACGTACCCCCACCCGCGTATGCAAGGAGCGCACCCCCCATGCCAACAGTGTAAGTACGACACGTACCCCCACCCGCGTATGCAAGGAGCGTACCCCCACCCCAACAGTGTAAGTACGACACGTACCCCCACCCGCGTAAGCAAGGAGCGCACCCCCCACCCCAACAGTGTAAGTACGACACGTACCCCCACCGCGTATGCAAGGAGCGTACCCCCCATGCCAACAGTGTAAGTACTCATTGAGAAGCACCCCCAATGATTTGGGGTGTGTCCCCCAGGCACTGGTTGAAGGCCGCACATGCGGTTTTTAACTTATAGAATAAAAGAAGTTCATCACAAATTAAAGTTTTCTTGAAGTGAAGCTTTACTGTTTTCTATTACTTCATAGAAAATCAAATGGCAATTTTAGTCCATAGACGGCAATATCTCCATTGCGATTTGCGGTTACATAGTCATTCCCAATGCATTTCGGCAGAACCTGCCTTCGTCAGGGGAAATCTATAAATAATCATACGCATCATGAATATACTATACGAGGATACAGTGTACATATTTTAGCCGACGGTGAAAAGTGAGTTGGTGAATGTGTGTTCTATGACGGTAGATAGATGAATACATGAAAAAATAAATAAATAGGTGCCCGTGTGTAGACGATGGGAAACGAAGGTGTAAATGGCGTGTGACTAATGCTAACGTATGGTGAACTGATATATTGCTATCGGGCGTGTCTCTCGTTGCTGGAGAGAGGTGTTCGGGAAATAACGGGTCGTGCCGGTAAACGATCGTGGTCTAGTGGTGGGGAGTGCCGGGTACGATCAACTAGATAGTGCTGTTAGCGGTAACGGGTGTAATTAATCTTAAAAAACGTGTGGTTAAACAAGTTCCAACTAGCGCTAATATCTAGGTTGGTATGTTCTTACCGAATGTGTGGAGTTCTGACGCGCGGGCTCAATGGTATGGTAGTGGTCGGGTCTCATGCAAAGATTTTAAAAAAGATGTGGTCATGTGATACGGGTTCAGTGCGTTAGAGGGTGAAAACAGACTATGCGGAAATAGTGAGTAGCTATACGAAAAAAAGAGACCAAAGGTATGCTAAGGAGATTAAAAGTGTGGGACACAAACGTAACCGGTGTAAATAAAAAGTGAGAAATGAGAATTAGTATGATCAGAGTGAAGAAACGTAAAGAAGCATAAAAGCAATTTAAATGGGTTTCTAGAACTGAGTTGTATTTCGAAAGGGTTGGGTAACCCTACCCTCTTGTAAGCGGAGTTAAAGAGTCGTAATGGGATATATGAGAAAAGCGAAGGAAGAGAAAGAGGAGAAGAAAAGAAAGAGGATAAAGAAGTGAAAGCAGTAACAACACTTCTGAACAGAACATGAGTGATAGTGTAAAGATGTAACAAACATAGAGGTTTAGATGAAGCGATACTAGTAGTTAGTCCTTCTCTTGATGACCAGCGATTGATACTATAGGTAACAGGTAAATTCTATACGGTCATTCATTCCTTTTGGCTTCATGGAGTTCAGCAGATAAATCCAATGGTTTCCCCGTTGCAATAGAAATTTATGATTGTCTCTTCCTTCTTTTTTCTCGATGGTTTCCAAAATGCAAAATCTCAATTGGCTAACAGTGTGCATTGCTTCTGTAAAATGTTGGGCGACTGATGACTTCAATTGTTTGGTTCTGATGTTTGACTTGTGTTCATTTAATCTGACTTTGATTTTTCGTTCAGTTTGTCCAACATAAACAATGCCACAAGGGCATTTGAGCATATATATGACGTTGGAAGTGTCACAAGTGGCTGTTGTTCTGACTTTAATTTTATGCCCTTTCAAGGGGTGTGTTATATATGGACCTTTGATGATATTGTGGCAGTTGTTACAGTTTAGGCATGGGATTGTGCCTTTGAATGTTTGCTGGACGGTTGGTTGCGTTTGTTGCAGAATTTCCCCAATGTTCTTGTTCCTGGTGAAAGCAAAGATCGGTGTTTCGTCGAATATGTGGTTGAAGTCCTGTTCCAATGTGAGAAGTTGCCAATGTTTGCGAATAATCCGTTTGTATGAAGTACTCATGGTAGAATACTTAGACACTACAGTGATTTGGTTTTTGGAGTTTTTAGTTTGAGGCTTCAGAAGTTCATTACGGGTCTTGGTTGATGATCGTTTCAGTGCTTCATGCCATACATGATCGGGGTATCCACGAGATCTGAATCTGTTCATTAAGGTATCCATTTGTGTATTGGATCTGATGGGGTTAGAAACAATTCTTTTGATCCTAAGCATTTGTGAATACGGAAGGTGTTGTTTGAGGGGTAAAGGGTGAAAGCTGTGGTAGTGAAGAGTGTTGTTTCTGTCTGTGATTTTCCTATACAGATCTGTTTCAAAACCGGTGGAAGATCGAGTGATGTTAACATCCAGAAAAGTGATGGAATGAGGATTGATGTTGAAAGTAAACTGTATGCGTTGGTCAATTAGGTTGAGTTGTTCCAGTTGATTTTCAAGGACGTTGATGGGGCCGTTCCATACAATAAAGATATCATCAATGAATCTCAAGTAGAGCTTTAGGTGGTCCATCCATGTTTTGATGCAAAGAATGTTGTCTTCTTCGAACCGATTCATAAAGATATTGGCATACGCCGGGGCTGCACAATTTCCCATGGAAGTGCCCGTTAGTTGCTGAAACCACTCGTTGTTATGTTGGAAGTAGCTGTGTAGGAGAGTGAATTGCATCAGTTCCATTAGAAAAACTTGTAGGTCTTGTGAGTAGTTGGATTGTAATAGTGCGTGTTCAATGGCTTCCAAACCGGATGAATGAGGGATGGATGTGTATAGAGAATTGACGTCCACTGTGCATAGGACTTTTATCAGTTCAGTCCTGCATGTATAATTGTAAAGGTGATCTTCACTCGTCCTGGATGTGTTGGCAGCAGAAGGATTTGGGTTAATATCTGATCAGTCTCCGCAACGATTTAAGCGTCTCAATTCGACAAGGTGCAGGGGCGAATTGAGACGCTTAAATCGTTGCGGAGACTGATCGGATAAAAGTCCCCTCAAACCCTGCTTCAATCAGTGGTACACCATACAACATTGTGGGAATACGAAACCACCATTAGTCCCCAGATAACTGTCCTGAAGAGACCCCTTATTCATTGCGGGTTGAAACGCCGTCGACACAAACTAAGAGAGAGCAAGATAGATTCATGCTATTGTTGAATGCCTCTCATTGTTTTTAAGACCTTCCCTTGATTTCTATTCACTTAACTTTCACCTTGAAGGCTATGATCACTGCACTGGGTTCACTTTCTCACTTTCTATAAATGTGCCTATAGTATCAGATAAAATCTGTGACCTTAACTGTTTTTGTGAATAAATTGTTAATTGTAAAATAAACCAATTTTTACTTCGGCTGAAGTAAATTATTGTCCAGGTTATTGTTTCAAATTGAATTTAAATCATTATGTATTTTTTCCTGATTGATTCAGTTATGAGTATATAATGTTGTACCCCTTATTGCAAATACGTTATTTCAAATAAGTTCCTTGTGGACATTGTTATTGCTTAGAACAGTGTAAGTACGACACGTACCCCCACCCGCGTACGTATGGAGCGTACCCCCTACCCCAACAGTGTAAGTACGACACGTACCCCCACCCGCGTATGCAAGGAGCGTACCCCCCATGCCAACAGTGTACGTACGACACGTCCCCCCACCCGCGTATGCATGGAGCGTACCCCCCACCCCAACAGTGTAAGTACGACCCGTACCCTCACCCGCGGACGTATGGAGCGTACCCCCCACCCCAACACTGTAAGTACGACCCGTACCCCCACCCGCGTACGTATGGAGCGTACCTCCACCCCAACAGTGTAAGTACGACCCGTACCCTCACCCGCGGACGTATGGAGCGTACCCCCCACCCCAACAGTGTAAGTACGACCCGTACCCTCACCCGCGGACGTATGGAGCGTACCCCCCACCCCAACAGTGTAAGTACGACCCCTACCCTCACCCGCGGACGTATGGAGCGTACCCCCTACCCCAACAGTGTAAGTACGACCCGTACCCTCACCCGCGGACGTATGGAGCGTACCCCCACCCCAACAGTGTAAGTACGACCCGTACCCCCATGGAGCGAACCCACACACGTGTATGGACTAAGCGTACATATTGTTAAATAGGAGGGGTGTGTGCCAATCGCTCCCAGCAGTGCCCAGAGTCAGGAGGGGTGGGTGCCTATCACTCCCAGCAGTGCCCAGAGACAGGAGGGGTGTGTGCAGAGTCCTCCCAGCAGTGCCCAGAGACAGGAGGGGTGTGTGCAGAGGTCTCCCAGCAGTGCCCAGAGGCAGGAGGGGTGGGTGCCTATCACTCCCAGCAGTGCCCAGAGACAGGAGGGGTGTGTGCAGAGTTCTCCCAGCAGTGCCCAGAGACAGGAGGGGTGTGTGCAGAGTCCTCCCAGCAGTGCCCAGAGACAGGAGTGGTGTGTGCAGAGTCCTCCCAGCAGTGCCCAGAGACAGGAGGGATGTGTGCAGAGGCCTCCCAGCAGTGCCCAGAGGCAGGAGGGATGGGTGCCTATCACTCCCAGCAGTGCCCAGAGACAGGAGGGGTGTGTGCAGAGTTCTCCCAGCAGTGCCCAGAGACAGGAGGGGTGTGTGCAGAGTCCTCCCAGAAGTGCCCAGAGACAGGAGGGGTGTGTGCAGAGTCCTCCCAGCAGTGCCCAGAGACAGGAGGGGTGTGTGCCTAACACTCACAGCAGTGCCCAGAGACAGGAGGGGTGTGTGCAGAGTCCTCCCAGCAGTGCCCAGACACAGGAGGGGTGGGTGCCTATCACTCCCAGCAGTGCCCAGAGACAGGAGGGGTGTGTGCCTAACACTCCCAGCAGTGCCCAGAGACAGGAGGGGTGTGTGCAGAGGCCTCCCAGCAGTGCCCAGAGACAGGAGGGGTGTGTGCCTAACACTCACAGCAGTGCCCATGAAACGCAAAGGGTGGAGTAGCCACAGATACCATGCCCACAAATTGCAGTCAGGTGCACAAAGACCCTGCAGTACATGTACCACATGTGTGCGAGGCTGGGAGTATACGCATGCATAGCGCAGAAAAGAATACATGTACACATGAAGTCATGTCAATAGTCCACATACACAAGTACAATGACTACCAAGAATGCCACGAATGATGCAGGTGGAGACATCGCTCAGCATGCATGTGCAAAGTAGAAGGAGTCCGTCACACACCCAGCTAATGTACACACAGCTCTGCGCTAAATATTGGGAACACCCTGCAGGGAAGATGGCAGGGTACACAGAGGAAGGAATACACCTTTAGACAATTTCACCATGCAGCAACTGCTTACATGAACACAGAAACCTAGCTAACACCGTGTGATGGCACACAGATCCCAGGGTCCCCCCTATGACCAGCACACTACTACATTTCCCACACAACCAACACATGATCACCACCCAAAATCATGTAGCAGCCCC
This sequence comes from Triturus cristatus, assembly GCF_964204655.1. Taxonomy (NCBI): domain Eukaryota; kingdom Metazoa; phylum Chordata; class Amphibia; order Caudata; family Salamandridae; genus Triturus; species Triturus cristatus. The sequence goes on along the minus strand of NC_140580.1, from coordinate 30,456,773 downwards.
ACCAACAGCAATATCAGAAAAGCAGTAGTGTTCAAAGGAAACAAAAATGGCTTTAATGAGCATGATCAAAAATTGTATGTTCGTAGAAAGTTCAATATTTACAAAGCCCATAGGGCAGTCCAGAAGTCACAGCTGGATGGGGGACACAGTGGGATGTGTGTCCCCTAGCTTGCCTGCAAAGTTACATTCCGTCGTCTTCCACAGGGGTGAGGGCATCATGTGGGGGGGAAGAAACAGGCACCGCAGGGACAGGAGGGTGAAGGGTAGGTGTCGTGGGTGCAGGGATGGAGGACTCCACCACAGGGGGTGGGGCAGGGCCAAAGGCGGAGGCCAGGATCTCGCTGCACACCTTAGCAAGGACCCCCTGCACCCAAAGGAACCACAGGCCCCAAGGAGGGGGGGGGCAGAGGGATGGGTCGCAGCGCCACTGGGGGAGGGTGTAGACAGGGGGGGGAATCAACCACCCTGACCGAGGACTTCCTTGACCGCTTGGGTGGTGGCGTCACTGTGGGGCTCAGGGACAGAGCGGCCATGAAGGAGTCTTTGGGGGAGATGTGGCCAGGAGAGCTGAGGGGAGGGGATTTGGAGGGAGTGGATTGGGTGGAATGCGGACTCCCACTCTGGCTGCGTGTCACACGTTTGCCCCCCGACCCAGTGGGTGTGCCTACTTCACCCTGTGTGTGCGTGTCAGGAGGTGTGCGGTGGACCTTCCCTGCTGGTGTGGTGCCTGTGTGTGTTGTGGTGGGCGCATGCTGACGTCTGGGTGTACGTGGGACAGGCATGGGAGTGGGAAGTGTGGATGGGGCAGGGGTAGGGGGTGGGACGTAGCGCTGCAGGAGACCCACTGCTGCAAGCTGCGTTGGTCAGCCTGCGATGAATGAATGCCCTCCAAGTATGCCTCCATGTTGTTGAGGACCTGGCTGTGGCCATGGAGGACATTAAGGATCGCAGCCTGACCAACCTGCAACTGCCGCTGGCTGTCCACAGACTCGGCATTGGCGGCAGCAGTGGAGACAGGGGCAGGGGGTGCGGTGCCTGGCAGGAAGGAGACATGTGGTGACCGGGCACGTTGGGAAGGGACACGAGCAAGTGGGAGGCGGCTGATGGCAATGGAGGGGGTGGGGCGAGATGTAGTGCTGCTGTCAGCTGCTGGTGCAGCCGCCGCCCACTCGGAGAGATCATCCTCGGACCCGTCAGCTTCATACTCTGTTGTGCCAGTCGACAGGTCCCCGGCTTCACTCTCCTCCGCCTCAGTCCCACTTGATGTGCCAGCCCCGATGTCACCGCTGGCACTGGTGCTCGGTCCCTCTGCTCCGTCTGTGCCCATGTCTCCCTCCGTGTCCCCTGACGATGCTGTGGGCAGGGTGAAGAGACAGAAATTAATCATACACCTGTATACATATGTCACATGAGTCCAATCTACATAGGTCACAGTGCATAGCCTGAAACAAAAGAAGAGTTACATCTACAAAACAAGGTACATATGTAGGGCATGCAAGACACAGTTGTTTGACCCACCATGCCACCGAAAAACTATGGAGAGCATGACACAATAGCAAATGAGATGGAATGGAATTTTGACTGAGGAGCACAGCCCTGGGGACAATCCAGCACTGCATCTGCACCACACAGCGTGGCAGGAAATAGGGATGAGCAGGGACCACATCCAGGAACAAGAGGCACATGCAGCATAGGTTAAACTGAAAACATGCCCACCATGACTGGCCCACTGCACCTTGAGTGCATGTCCAGACAAACATCACACACTGGCCAGTCCTAGCAAGGAGATATCAGGTTGTGACATGAAGGCCATGCCCGCACCACCCACCCCCTACACGAGACTATTATTTGGAGACACAGGAAGCACTTACATCCCTTAGTCTGGGTGAAATACACATGGGATGCAACAAATCAAGGTTGCACACAAAATACCCAAGGTGCGCCTGTCCAAATAATCATGTACAAATGGGCATCATCAGATGATTGTAACAAGACACACAGGCAATGTCCACCGTGAGTATGAACAAGGAAAATCAGGTCAGTCTGTACAGTGGACACTTGTACTACATTTCACGTCAATATACATTTGGCCAGGGGACAATGGCACAGAGCACAACCTATGCTGTAGACACAGAGATTGTCAACATATTCAGATTACACACATGATACCTGGGAAAATATGCCCCTGGGGACAGTAGTGGCCACACAACTCCATGCTCCTGAATGGGAATGACTTCAACACACGCTACCATCCCCGCACTATGCGTACCGCACACTCATGCACATCATGTCACAGGCCACCACATAGGACATGCGTGCTGTAAGGCCTCACACTTGAGAGACTAACTCCCATGTCTGGACTCAGCATTAGTGCCAACTGACATGGAACCCACAAGACCAGAACTGGACAGGGCACAGGCAAGGTCCCAAAACATGTTACACACCACCCCCACACATGATGCTGCAGGCATTGTACACGTGGAGAAGGTGCCAGGCTACATAACCTTGTGACGGAGTGACTTCACACAGACCAGGGAACACATTGCAAGGAGGGGAAGGGAGGCAGGAGAGCACTGCAATACTGTGGGTAACAGGATCTGCACAGCACCATTAAACCCTGGCAGTGCATCCATGGAACAGTGCACTTACAAATGCTGGTGAAACACAACAAACACACATGTACCTACCCCCTTCCTGCTGCTGCATCTCCTGTAAGCGCCTGTCCAAGTCTGGAAATACCACCGCCAGCACACGCTTGTGGATGTGGGTCAGTCGGCGGCGCCCGCGGTTCTTATGGCTCTCAGGTGAGTCCCCCAGCAGGACCCGTGCGATCCTCCGCGTCCAGCACCGGATATCCTGCCAGCGTTTCCTCACCTGGGACAGGCTCCGCCTCCGACCATCCGCACTCCTCACGGCACTGACGGCGGTCAGCCAGATCTCCTCCTTGGCAGAGGCGCCTACCTGTGAGGATGAACAAGTGACACTACATCAATACACCTGCAACATGTCACAGAGACACATATGGGAACAAATTAGCTGGTTACAACAAGGCATGTCATGCAGCCAACGCATTGCACCTTTGCCATAGGGACATACTCCTCTGGGGAAGGGCAAAAGCAGTACGTGCCAGTGAAAGTACACAGGTGGAATGAGGGCAAAGACACAATCAATTATCAAGGCTCACACTGTGCATCACACCCACCCCTCCTGTCTCTGGGCACTGCTGGGAGGACTCTGCACACACCCCTCCTGTCTCTGGGCACTGCTGGGAGGACTCTGCACACACCCCTCCTGTCTCTGGGCACTGCTGGGAGTGATAGGCACCCACCCCTCCTGTCTCTGGGCACTGCTGGGAGTGATAGGCACACACCCCTCCTGTCTCTGGGCACTGCTGGGAGTGATTGGCACCCACCCCTCCTGTCTCTGGGCACTGCTGGGAGGACTCTGCACACACCCCTCCTGTCTCTGGGCACTGCTGGGAGTGATAGGCACCCACCCCTCCTGTCTCTGGGCACTGCTGGGAGTGATAGGCACCCACCCCTCCTGTCTCTGGGCACTGCTGGGAGTGATAGGCACCCACCCCTCCTGTCTCTGGGCACTGCTGGGAGGACTCTGCACACACCCCTCCTGTCTCTGGGCACTGCTGGGAGTGATAGGCACCCACCCCTCCTGTCTCTGGGCACTGCTGGGAGTGATAGGCACCCACCCCTCCTGTCTCTGGGCACTGCTGGGAGGCCTCTGCACACACCCCTCCAGTCTCTGGGCACTGCTGGGAGACATCAGGCATTCCCCCCCTGGGACCCCCCCTACAGTACATAGCATGTGTGTCACACCTGGACACAATGGCAGAAGTCACAGTCACAAAAAAAGGGACACAGTCTGTGCTAGTAGCTCTGCACTCACCTGATACCCTGGTCGCCCATACAGCAGGGGGTACTGTGGGAGGATCACATCCAGCAATGCCAGGTTCTCCTTCAGGGTGAATGGCTGTGACCTCTCCACAGACCTTGACATGGTTCCAGGGAATCAGGAGCAGCAGCAGTGTGGTAGAATCGAAATATGTGCAGGCAAGTGCTCCCTCATGGGACCTGGCTGCCTTATATCTGCCTTGCTGGCCTGTTTCATGCACAGGAGTACAGAGTGATTGGTCACTCACATTTGCATCCTATGTTTCCTCCAATCCCTTCAAACCTAGCACAGTCAGTGGGTTCTTATTGTGTTTTTTTCTTCAGCATGATGTCAACCCCACAAACACATTGCAACAAAGTAGATTCATTCCAACTGACTTCTGCTGTGCACCTTCCAGAACAAATTCAAACTTAAAAATTGGTCTCCATGACAACCAGCATGCATGTAGGCCTTAATACTTGTCCCTCATGTGTCCCCTATGTAAAATTGAGCTTCACCCACAGGTACGGTGCGTTCCGGGCCCCTAGGGCACCCCAAATGCATAGCAACGGCCCGTACACGCGTGCGTACGTTCACTATCACCATGGGTGTCCTCGCGTATGCGTACTCGTACTGGTACAGCCCGTACACACGCCTGTACGCTCACTATCACTGCAAGTACGCATACGCGAGGACACCCATGGTGATAGTGAACGTACAGGCGTGTGTACGGTCCGTACCACTATGGGTGTTCTCGCGTATGCGTTCTCGTACTGGTATGGCCCGTACACACGCCTGTACGTTCACTATCACTACGAGTACGCATACGCGAGAACACCCATAGTGGTACGGACCGTACACACGCCTGTACGTTCACTATCACTATGGGTGTTCTCGCATATGCGTACTCGTAGTGATAGTGAACGTACAGGCATGTGTACGGGCCGTACCAGTACGAGTACGCATACGCGAGGACACCCATGGTGATAGTGAACGTACAGGCGTGTGTACGGTCCGTACCACTATGGGTGTTCTCGCGTATGCGTACTCGTAGTGATAGTGAATGTACAGGCGTGTGTACGGGCCGTACCAGTACGAGTACGCATACGCGAGGACACCCATGGTGATAGTGAACGTACAGGCGTGTGTACGGTCCGTACCACTATGGGTGTTCTCGCGTATGCGTACTTACTGACCGTACACATGCCTGTACGCTCACCATCACTATGGGTACACATACGGCAGCACTCCCATAGTGATATGGGAACGTACACAGGCACTCTTAGCAGCAGTACGGCGGTTTTCACACATCACAGTGGTGACAGGCAGCACACAGGAAGGAATAGGGCGGACATACTTGTCCATGGATGGACATCAAGGCATTGTCTGGGCAGTACTACATGTGTGGGGCACAGGTGTGACAGGCTGTGATGTGGCACATTACTCCTGAGTCGAGAAGGCACCAGATGTATGATGAGATGTGTACAGATGTAATGTGTCACGGTGCAATGTGTGCCAGGCATGCCCTTGACTCCTTTGACATGTGTGCATGTCGTACTGCACACTTGGGATGACCGAAACTGGCATGGCACGGACACCAATACTCGGAAGTGTCCCCTGATGCCCGGTACAGGGGTTACCACACCTGACTTGTCACTACCCACGGTGCACGATGTGACTATGTCATGTATGTGTGGGGGTTTCCCATTAGGTTGATGTTGGAGCACCCTCAAAAGCTACAGCTGTTGCAGCAACCAACATGTGTCTGTGTGTAGATTGACATTGCACACTGTTCCGCACACCGTGCCACATGTGGTATCAGATGTGAGGTGCGTATGTATGCATGGGACACGGAGTAGCGTAACAAGGACATGTCTGCATCCTCTCTATGAATGTGTGGTGAGTCATGACATGTGCACCTTCATGGCAAGGTGTGTGGGCTGTCCTAGTGTAATGTCATGTGACCTGTGGCTCTAGTGTTCCACTACCAGTCTCTGCAATCGACATCCTACTTCTGCTGATGTGTGGGTGTATGTCACTCCTGTCTTGCGTCTGGCTGTTCACTTGCACTGGGACACAGCTAATCCCATGCCATGGCATGTGGAGGTTCTCAATCTCCGTGTGTAGCTGGGTCTTGGTAGGAGTGTCACCTGCCAGCCATACGTGTCCAGGGCATGTGGCACATACCTGACTCCGTATGTCGCATATGTGTATAGACATATTAACATGTGCTCAGGACAAATTATTTGTTGTTGTGGTGCACTCACTCTTCCTTGTCACTTCCAAATTACTGCAGAGCGCCGCCTCTTCCCCGACCAATTCCGGACTTGGCTGCCATGCGGGAGAATGATTGTATCCGGTGCTACCGCTTCCCCCAACGGTTGATTCTGGATTTGACGGCGAGACTGGCACCACACCTGCAACCGCTGCACAGGTATCCTACGGCACTGACACCCAAGCTGAAGGTAATGGCAGCCCTACATTTTCTAGCCACGGGTACCTTTCAAAATACCATAGCTCATGTTGGTGGCATGTCCCAGAGCATGTTCTGCCGTGTGCTGCATGATTTCTTAGAGGCCATGTTGATTCACCTGGATGACTTCATACATTTTCCTACCCCTGAAATGTTGACTGGGGTCAAGCGTGGATTCTATGCCCTGGGAGGGATGCCCCATGTCATTGGGTCCATAGATGGGACACATGTTGCTTTGGTACCACCACAGGCACAGGAGGTAGCGTACCGGAATCGCAAGCACTACCACTCCATCAATGCCCTTGTGGTGTGTCTGTCCAACATGGTGATTTCACATGTCTGTGCTCGTTTTCCAGGATCAGCACACGATGCCTACATCATGAGGCGTAGCAGGGTGCCTGAAATGATGACGCAGCTGCGCAACGAACGAGCATGTGTTGTTGGTGGGTACAGTCTGTCTGTCCTGTATTTTGCGTAGACTTCCAGCACGACCGCTTCTCCTGTTCTAACGATGTCCATGTGCTTCCCATGTAGGGGACACTGGCTATCCCAACATGCCATGGCTGATCACACCTCTCCGCAACCCCATCACGCCGGCCCAGCTCCGCTACAACACCGCCCATAGCCAGACAAGGCGAGTGATAGAGAGGACGTTTGGCCTGCTGAAGAGCCGATTCAGGTGCCTACACAAGACCGGCGGCGCACTCCCATATGCCCCGGCGAAGGTCTGCAAAATCTTCATGGTCTGCTGCATGCTGCACAACATGGCAGTTGAGAAAGCTGTGCCACTCATCCTGGATCAAGATGACGAGGACCATCCACCCGTGGAGGACGAAGGGCTTGGCAATGGGGCTAGTGATGTGGAGGATGTGGAGCCGCAAGAGGACATCCGGACTCGGCTCATACACGACTTCTTTGCTTAGTGGTGAGTACCAGTGTCTGAGTGTGCACGCATTGGTCCCCGTGTGGCATGTGTTGTGATGTGTGTCTCCACCTGCATGTATGGCACGTGAGTCAGAGGTGTGTGTGGGTGTGTCACTGGAGTGATGGTGCCAGTGATGGTTGTATTTCACCAGTCATAATTGTGACCTAGCATGTTGTCATCCATACATGTGTCGAGTAAATGCACATGCAAGTGGCTGTGCTTTTTGTGGCTGACTTCTTGTGTGTCTCTATTCCCCAGGTACTTGCACATGCCGTCTGCTGCTTGCATTGTTGTGGCACTGCTATTCCTCATGGACACGTCATCGTGTGCTGACTCAGCGTTACAGGCACGGACACGTTTGGAAGTCTCCTTAGGGTAAGGGATGCATCAGGGGTGTATTGGGTGTGGCAGTTGTTCACGATGTATGCACACTGCCCCTGTCGATGTTTGGTTCCTCTGCAGCAATGTTGCATCACCATGGTACACATGACATGCAGCTGGGTACACCTGAATAGATGGTCAGACTTCTTGACAGTCATCAGTGATGGGATAGTGGATTGTGATGATGGCATCAATGTGTGTAACACTGCCCTCGGACACATACGGTTTGCATTGGCTTGACATGCTGTGGGACTTCCACATCAGCGGATCAATGGTGTATGGCAGGCTCTCCGTGAGCAGCTGTGGGTGTTTAGCTGTTAGCCGACACTTGTGTGCCAGTTCCATGGCTATCACGCATTTGTGCTGCAGAAGGGGGGTGCCAGTGTTGGAACCACATGTTACTCCACTTGAAGTGTTCATGTGTACTTCAAGTTGCCTCTGCAATCCCGAAAACATGACTAATAAAGGTGTCCCTATGCCTCCAAGGTGCCTCTTCTCAGTCAATGCTGGTGTGTTGCCACGGTGCATCCAGCATGTCTGGCATGGTTTTCCCTGATAGTGGCTATGTGTCTATGTGTCGAGTAGCAAGATGCAAGCTGTGTGTGTGGGATGAGACTGTGTATTGTGCATGATGTCCATGACTGTGTGGGTATTGTGACATGTGCCATCCCCATGCATCCAACGTTGGCCAGGCCCCCATTATCTGCATCCACCGGACTCAAGCTTGCAGGACATGGTTCTGCCACCTGTCTACACATACCTGGGTGCCCCCCAGGACACTGGACATGATCCCTGACCTCTGCGCATGACTGTTGCTGTACTCAATATGTCTGTCAGTACGGTTGTGCGGCCACCCCCTCAGCTGGTTGGGCCCATCATGGGTGTGTATGGTGCTCCATGTCTGTCTTGCCTAATACACTGTGACCCGTGTGTCCTGTGCCAGACTCAGGCCCCAGAGTGTGGATGGTTGAAGTCAAAAGAGAACTCAGGCATGTTTAGACTTTACAAGACACATGTAAGGTAATAATGCAACCAGCAGGCATCTTCTCTTCATGGTGTGACTTTTTATTTTAGTGGGGGGGGGCGAGGGGGTATGACATGAGGGGCTTTCCGGGTGTTTGGAATCCAAAGTTCAGTAGGGGAGTTGGTGTCCTTGCCATTTGAAATCCTCAGAGTCCATGCCACAGTCTTTGTCAACATTGGTCAGACAGTGACCAGCAAGGCCATGTGGCAGAGAATGTCTTTTGATGCTGTGCTGCTGTTGCTCCAGTGGGCCAGGTGCCAGGCCAGGTGTCCTGGGAGATGGTGCTGTAGCGCCGACCCTCACGGTCTTTTCCGTGGACGACCCGCCCTCCTGCGGGGACCCTCAGAAGCAGGCCGTGACGATGTTTGGGATGCTCCATCGGATGTTTCCTCCTCCTCCTCCTGATCCCTCCCTGTGGGTGGTTATGTTCTACGCCTTCTGGCACAGGGAGGGTTGCCCATGTTGTCGGCCATCCGACGGAGTGTATCATGAATTCCCGTGTACACCGTCACGAGCTCAGCCTGTCCGTCCTCCATCCTCCGTTGGTGTTGCAGTAGACAGGCATGTAGCTCCGCATGTTGCTGGGCCTGCTGGGTCTTGATCCCCTCGAGGACGGACACAACCTGGGCCAGGCCCGTGGTGTCCTGCCGGTATGTGTCCAGGATGTTTCGGACATGGGACTATACCGGATCCCCAGCCAACTGGTCAGGCTGGCGCCTCCGCCGTCCTCCACTCCCACCACCCTTGCCCACTTGCACCTGGCCTGCCCTTGTGGGCACATCGGGTCTCCGGGACCCCTGAGGGGTGGCATTGGCGTTGTCGCCTACCTCCTCCTGGGTGCCCGGGACACCGTGTCCCTCCTGGCCAGCCTGGCTGCTTTGTGGTGGTGGGGCAGGGATCCTGGGTGTCTCCTGGGATGTGGCAGGAGTGGGGGTGGTGGTTGGCCCCGTTGTACCTGACGCAGGTGCTGCAGGTCGTTGGACACCAGAGGGGCCAGGTTGGTCGGGGTCGTCCACAGAGTGGTGAGAGTCGTCGCTGCCGGTGGGATCGGCCTCTCGCAGAGCCGGGTCCTGTGAGTCTTCCCCCCCAGTGTTGGGGGGTGAACCACGAGGTTGACCTGTGTGTGAGAGAGACAATGTTAATTTTGGTCCATGCAACATCCATGTTTCATCAGTTTCAAAGTTGGAACATTTCCTCTGGGAATTTGGATCTGTCTTGCATTCCACTCACAGTGCACTTGTGCATGGGTGTGTCCCTTGGGCACAGCTTTGGCGCCTTTAACTATGTGTGGCACAGTCTTACTTGCTGCGTCAAGTGTGACTGCAGTCAGCAGTGGAGTGGGCAGGTGTGGCGAGCCATGCATTGGCGCCTTCCGTGTTGCACTGTACATGGGCACATGAAGTAGTTACACACACTTATATGATGCAGGTAGCTGTCGTTGTGCTCGTGCACAGGTTGGGACATGGCCCTGTGTTTTGCCATGGAGGAGAGGGGGGGTGCTGGCACTGGCCACCCTTGTCTACATGCACGCAGTCCACCTGCTGACGAGCAGACATTCCCACACACCACATGGCTGATTTGCTCTCCCTGTGTCTCCCTCCCTCTCTGTCCCCCTCTCCCTCCCTCTGTGTGTCAGCCTCCTCCCTCTGTCCGTCTCCCTGTGTCTCCCTCCCTCTCTGTCCCCCTCTCCCTCCCTCTCTGTCCCCCTCTCCCTCCCTCTGTGTGTCAGCCTCCTCCCTCTGTCCGTCTCCCTGTGTCTCCCTCCCTCTCTGTCCCCCTCTCCCTCCCTCTGTGTGTCAGCCTCCTCCCTCTGTCCGTCTCCCTGTGTCTCCCTCCCTCTCTGTCCCCTCTCCCTCCCTCTCTGTCCCCCTCTCCCTCCCTCTGTGTGTCAGCCTCCTCCCTCTGTCTGTCTCCCTGTGTCTCCCTCCCTCTCTGTCCCCCTCTCCCTCCCTCTCTGTCCCCCTCTCCCCCCCTCTGTGTGTCAGCCTCCTCCCTCTGTCCGTCTCCCTGTATCTCCCTCCCTCTCTGTCCCCCTCTCCCTCCCTCTGTGTGTCACCCTCTGTCACCTCAGCCCAGCTTCCTGGGCACACACTGTTAGCAGATCTTTGAATGGCCCTTGGCTTGTTGATGTGAGTTTGTTTCTGATCTCCAGGCACCCATTGGGTGTAGTGTGTGTCTCTGCGCTGCTGCTGTGGTGGTGTGTGCTGCCACTCTTTCACAATGTTGGCTGTTCATTAGCTGCTGTCATGTGCAAAACAGTGCCTTCACCCCCATGTGTTAATGCAAGGCGTCCGCAATTTGCTGGCGAGTCTTTCCTGTGTGGGGACACACTGTTTGTCTGGCTGTGACCTAGGCCATATGGGCAGAGGGCATTGTTGTCTGCTTCTGAGTTGCACTATGTGATTTTTTGGGCCCACCCTCCCGCCATCCGGGTTACCGTGTCATGTGTTGGTGTCTTCTGTGGCCTGTGACTTGACATTGTCCAGCTGGGTGCATGGGGCATGGTGGCGCCAGTGGCATGTGCGTGTTCATGGAGTGTGGTTGAGTCATGCGATAGCTTGGGGTGGTTGCGTGCCTGTTTGTGAGTTTGGTTGTGGATGACGTTCCCCCCATGTGAGGTGCGTTGTTTGTGTACTCACCCGGGTCTCGGAGTCCTCCTAATCCTGCGACTGCCTCCACCGGCAGTATGGCCATCACCCTCTCCTCCCAGGGATGGTAGTGTACGGGTCTGCGGGACGGCCCTCCTCCAGTGACGTTGGCCTGGTTGTGTTCATCCGTCATCTTGGCTCGGACCCTCCTCCGCAGATCGTACCACCTGGCTTGGCATTCCTGCTTGTTCCTTCTGGTGTCCGCAACAGCATTCACAGCATCGACGATGGTCTGCCTCATGGCTGTTTTTTCTGAAATGCTGGTCTGTCTGACCAATGTTCCAAAGAGCTGTGGCTTGACTCTGAGGATTTCATCGACAAGGACCTCCAACTCTCGGTTACTGAACTTTGGATTCTTGTTAGTGGGCATGGTGAGGGGTGTGGGTGTGGATGGTGGGGGGGTGGGTGTGGATGGTTGTGGGTGTGTGGGTGTGGTTGTGCAGGTGTGTGTGTGAATGTGATGAGGGGGTGTTTGTGAAGGTGGTTGTCTGAAGGTGTGCAAGTGTAAGGTGTGGTGAAGCTTCTAGTTAGGTGCTGTAGGTTGTCTGTGGGGTCTGGCAGCAGTGAGTCTGTTGCAAAGGCTCATGGTTTGTGTGTGTGGGCCCTTTTTATTGGTCCATTGGTGGGTGTGGCTGTGTTTGAAGTTTGGGTGGGTGTGTTATAAGGAGTGGTGGTGTTTGGGGCCTCTGTTTGTTTTTGGCAGTTGCAGGTCAGTGAATGTGTTGTTTTAGTGGTTGTTGGACATGTTTAGTGGCTTTGTGCCATTCGAATGGTGTATTCTTGTGTTGTTTTGGTTTGTCCTGGTTGTGTACGTGCGTTTTTAGCGTGTGTACGGGGTGTACATGGGCCATTTTGTTGTACAGTGCTGTCCTTTTGTGTGGCTTGGTATGACTCGTACATGCGGTTGTGATGTTGGGGCCTGGGGTGCGCTCCGCACTTAGGAGGTTGTGGTGGGGGTACGACTCTGACGTACACGGGTGTACATACACGGGTGGGGGTACGACTCTAATGTACACGGGTGCACATACACGGGTGGGGGTAGGACACGTACAGGGGTGTACATACACGGGGGGTACGACACGTACAGGGGTGTACATACATGGAGGGGTAGGACACGTACAGGGGTGTACATACACGGGGGGGTACGACACGTATAGGGGTGTACATACACGGGGGGGTAGGACACGTACACGGGTGTACATACACGGGGGTAGGACACGTACAGGGGTGTACATACACGGAGGGGTACGACGTACAGGGGTGTACATACACGGGGGTACGACACGTACAGGGGTGTACATACACGGGGGGTAGGACACGTACACGGGTGTACATACACGGGGGAATGACACGTACAGGGGTGTACATACACGGGGGTACGACACGTACACGGGTGTACATACACGGGGGGTAGGACACGTACACGGGTGTACATACACGGGGGTAGGACACGTACAGGGGTGTACATACACGGGGGTACGACACGTACAGGGGTGTACATACACGGGGGTACGACACGTACAGGGGTGTACATACACGGGGGTACGACACGTACACGGGTGTACATACACGGGGGGTATGACACATACAGGGGTGTACATACACGGGGGTACGACACATACAGGGGTGTACATACACGGGGGTACGACACGTACAGGGGTGTACATACACGGGTGGGGGTACGACACGTACAGGGGTGTACATACACGGGGGTACGACATGTACACGGGTGTACATACACGGGGGGTAGGACACGTACACGGGTGTACATACACGGGGGTACGACACGTACAGGGGTGTACATACACGGGGGTACGACACATACAGGGGTGTACATACACAGGTGGGGGTACGACACATACAGGGGTGTACATACACGGGGGTACGACACGTACACGGGGGTACATACACGGGGGGTACGACACGTACATGGGTGTACATACAGGGGGGGTAGGACACGTACAGGGGTGTACATACACGGGGGTACGACACGTACAGGGGTGTACATAGACGGGGGTATGACAAGTACAGGGGTGTACATACACGGGGGGTACGACACGTACACGGGTGTACATACACGGGGGTATGACACATACACGGGTGTACATACACGGGTGGGGGTGTACATACACGGGGGGTACGTCTCGAACGTTAGGGGGCTGGGGGAGTGTTGTGCGCGTATGCGGGCACATGTCTCCATGGTTGCTATGGGAGTTCGGTGCGGACGGTGTTTTTTCCATACGGTTGTAACATCGGACGCACGGGATGGATCGTGATTCCTCGGTCGGACTTCACTTTTCACATTTGTACGGTAAATCGTCCGAGGACGTGTCGGACACATTTTCCGACCCGAGGACGTGTGGGGAATAATTCCCAATGCGATTCGTATGGACTTTTTACCATGCGAATCGTGATTGGCAGTTTGTACTGCACTTGTACGATTCGTACGGTAAAAAGACCGGATACGAGTCGTACGGGGAATTTTTTTAACGGATCGTGATCGGCACCTTAGTCTTTTAAAGAATCACTTATAGAAACACATACTTATTCATACAGGAACTCTTTCAATCTCTCACTCTCACATATACTCACTCATATACACCAATAGTCACATATACTAGTTTAAAACATATGTAGTTACTCATAAAGACACTATTGAGACAGTCATTCACTCACTAACACACCCATGCACACACTCATCCATCCATACAGTCCTGCACACATGCTGTCTTCAACACATACAAACAGTGAGTCACTCATTCATACACCTATGCACTACGTAATACCCCCACCGAACCATACAGACACTCAGACACTCATACTGATACTCAAAAAACCAACTAATAACCTACATAGACACTCATGTAGCTACTCACCAACCCATGCAGCCACTTATACACAAAGTGAGAGACTGATACAGATATTTACATATTTAAACATTACTCACTAAGCCATGTATTCACTAAGATACACTTAATCAGTCAGTTATACAATCAATTTTTCAAAAACAAATCATCGATTTAGACACTTATATACCCATTTATTCTTCCATCGACCTTGAGATATACATATATAAAACATATGTAATTTTCAGAAAAGCACACATTCACTGGATGATGTCATCAGTGATGTCATCAGTGATGTCATGAGTGATGTCACTGACCATGTCATGAGTGATGTAATATGTGACATCATCAGCAGTGCATTGCGGGCGCGCGAGTTGTAGTTAGCTGAACTAACTATAACGGGGGAATTCCAATTGTTTTGTATGAGTGAAAAGTCCAGCTAACTATAACGCCCCTGAAACCTATGGTATTTTCAGTGAATTTCTAAGGTTTTTTAAATGCTAATTCCTAACTATAACGTGCCTAAAACCTATGGTTTTTTCAGTGAACATATATATATATATATATATATATATATATATATATATATATATATATATATATATATAATATCGCCAGTAGATAGTTATAGTTAGGACCGAGTTCCCATAGGAAATCTGAAAATTCTATTTTGAATAACTTTGGCGCCGGCTGACTTATCTTCGTGAAATTTTCAAAACTAATGGGGCACTCCGCTCAGCTCCTACCCTGAAAGTCTCGGGGTGATTCGTCAAGCGGGGGCTGAGAAAAAAGTGGGGTCCCAAAACGCGTTTTCCCCATGCATTTTCCCATAGGACTTTTAGTCGAAGGTACAGCCCGAACGGCTGAACAGAATTACTTGAAATTTGGCAAAGAGGTAGTCCTCAGGTCAGGCGTGCCTTTTGCATATATGGTGTAAATCCGTTCAGTAGTTCCTGAGAAAATCAAAAGTAAAATCATATACATATCTGGGCGGAGCCTAACTACACATCTCATTGTGAGATCTGATTGGCTGTCAGCACTTCATCCAAGAAGTGTTGGCAGCCATCTTGGGACCAATATACATGATAGCACCTCATTAAAAAGCATTGCAGTTAATAGAAGGTTTTAAGACTTTAGTTACATTATAAATCATTTGTTGATGGTACCATACTCATTTTAGGAATTGTGGTATGTTCTAAGGTGATTTTACCATGTGAAAAATCCTTCTGCTGGGATATCATGAATCATGTTTGAGAGAAAACTATTTTCTCATGCTTTTCCCACAGAGGTTTGGAAGGTGATCTATAAGCTAAACTGAGAGCATATTTTCTGTAAATTCACATTATCTTTCTCAGTCATGTGAGAATGAAGTCTGACATTCTCAGTAAAACATGTACATCCAACAAGGGCAGAGACTGTCAGTTGATTCCTTTGTGTTCTACTGCAGCTTCCCAGAGTGTTCCAACGAACAACTAGAGCGCTAACAGTCTTACTTATGGCAAAGGTATGGCACACCTGAGGCCATCTTGATTGGAATAAAGTGGTAACATTCAAAACATTTAATTTAAAAAGGAACAACATGAGAGGGTTCATTTTGCCATAGAATGTATCATTAGTGCTGCAGAAAGAAAAATTAGGGCACATTTTGAGTGACTTCTCAAATCCTCTTCTATTTCATTAAAGAATTCTGACATGCAGACTGAAACATGCACTTTCAATACCAGCAGCAGACTTCCCTGGTGAGCAGTAGCTTTACTACAGTGATCTAATGAGCACCTAGAGTGCTAACATTCCGAATTTATGGCAAATGTGTGACACATCTGAATGCCTTCTTCATTGAATCAAAGTAAAAAACTGACAGTCTGCCTACTGAGGAGACTGCAGTAAATGAGGAAATTAGGAAACTTCATAACAAGTCTCCCAAGATGGCCACCAGAGACAAAAGAGCCCAAATGTAGCACAAATATCACCGAGATGTAGCCCAAGTATAGCCCAATGACAGAAATCCCAGAGTGTTTTAAAGAACAACTAGAGCGCTAACAGTCTTACTTATGACAAAGGTATGGCACACCTGGAGCCATCTTGATTGGAATAAAGTGGTAACATTTAAAACATTTAATTTGCAAAAGAACAAAATGAGGGGGTTCATTTTGCCATAGAAATTATGATTAGTGCTGCAGAAAGAAAACTTAGGGCACATTTTGACTTCTCAAATCCTCTTCTATTTCATTAAAAAGTTCTGACATGCAGACTGAAACATGCACTTTGAATACCAGCAGCAGACTTCCCTGGAGAGCAGTAGCTTTACTACAGTGATCTAATGAGGAACTAGAGTGCTACCATTCAGAATTTATGGCAAATGTGTCACATCTGAATGCCTTCTTGATGGAACCAAAGTAAACAAGCATTGAAAATGCAATAGGTCTCGCCCTCGTTTAAGTTAAAGCAATTCTGTTTGTAATTAGGTGGCTTTTTAGCTTTGCTTTTATTAGTGTTTTTCAAAATTTCATGTACATAACATGCATATATGTATATGTATGCATGCATTTATATTTGTATTTATATAGATATGCAGATTATATATATGTTTATATATGTATTTATATATAAATGCATATGCATATATGTGCATATGTGTGCGTGTAGAGAGAGGTAGAGAGAGGTAGAGAGGTAGAGGTGTTGAGGTAGAGACGTAGAGGTAGAGAGGTAGAGGTAGAGAGGTAGAGGTAGAGAGGTAGAGAGTAGTAGAGAGAGAGGTAGAGAAAGGTAGAGAGGTAGAGAGTAGAGGATGAGTAATAGAGAGTAGAGAGTAGTGAGAGAGTAGTAGAGAGAGTAGCAGAGAGTGAGTAGGAGAGAGTAGTAGAGTGAGTAGTAGAGAGTGAGTAGTAGAGAGTAGTAGAGAGTGAAAAGTAGAGAGTAGTAGAGAGTAGTAGAGAGTGAGTAGTAGAGAGTAGTAGAGAGTGAGTATTAGAGAGTGAGTAGTAGAGAGTAGTAGAGAGTGAGTAGTGGAGACTGAGTAGCAGAGAGAGAGTAGTAGAGAATGAGTAGTAGAGAATGAGTAGTAGAGTGAGTAGTAGAGAGTAGTAGAGAGAGTAGTAGAGAGTGAGTAGTAGAGAGTAGTAGAGAGTGAGTAGTATAGAGTAGTAGAGAGTAGTAGAGAGAGAGTAGTAGAGAGTGAGTAGTAGAGAGTGAGTAGTAGAGAGAGAGTAGTAGAGAGTGAGTAGTAGAGAGTAGTAGAGAGTGAGTAGTAGAGAGTAGTACAGAGTGAGTAGTAGATAGTGATTAGTAGAGAGTAGTGGAGTAGTAGAGAGTGAGTAGTAGAGAGTAATAGAAAGTGAGTAGTAGAGTGAGTAGTAGGGAGTAGTAGAGAGTGAGTAGTAGAGTGAGTAGTAGAGTGAGTAGTAGAGAGCAAGTAGTAGAGAGTGTGTAGTAGAGAGAGAGTAGTAGAGAGTAGTAGAGAGTGAGTAGTAGAGAGAGAGTAGTAGAGAGTGAGTAATAGAGAGTGAGTAGTAGAGAGAGTAGTAGAGAGTAGTAGAGAGTGAGTAGTAGAGAGTGAGTAGTAGAGAGTAGTAGAGAGTGAGTAGCAGAGAGTAGTAGAGAGTAGTAGAGTGAGTAGTAGAGAGTGAGTAGTAGAGAGAGAGAGTAGTAGAGAGTGAGTGGTAGAGAGTAGTAGAGTGAGTAGTAGAGAGTAGTAGAGAGTGAGTAGTAGAGAGAGTAGTAGAGTGAGTAGTTGAGAGTGAGTAGTAGAGAGTGAGTAGTAGAGAGTAGTAGAGAGTGAGTAGTGGAGACTGAGTAGCAGAGAGAGAGTAGTAGAGAATGAGTAGTAGAGAATGAGTAGTAGAGTGAGTAGTAGAGATTAGTAGAGAGAGTAGTAGAGAGTGAGTAGTAGAGAGTAGTAGAGAGTGAGTAGTATAGAGTAGTAGAGAGTAGTAGAGAGAGAGTAGTAGAGAGTGAGTAGTAGAGAGTGAGTAGTAGAGAGAGAGTAGTAGAGAGTGAGTAGTAGAGAGTAGTAGAGAGTGAGTAGTAGAGAGTGATTAGTAGAGAGTAGTGGAGTAGTAGAGAGTGAGTAGTAGAGAGTAATAGAGAGTAAGTAGTAGAGTGAGTAGTAGGGAGTAGTAGAGAGTGAGTAGTAGAATGAGTAGTAGAGTGAGTAGTAGAGAGCAAGTAGTAGAGAGTGTGTAGTAGAGAGAGAGTAGTAGAGAGTAGTAGAGAGTGAGTAGTAGAGAGAGAGTAGTAGAGAGTAGTAGAGAGTGAGTAATAGAGAGTGAGCAGTAGAGAGAGTAGTAGAGAGTAGTAGAGAGTGAGTATTAGAGAGTGAGTAGTAGAGAGTAGTAGAGAGTGAGTAGCAGAGAGTAGTAGAGAGTAGTAGAGTGAGTAGTAGAGAGTGAGTAGTAGAGAGAGAGTAGTAGAGAGTGAGTGGTAGAGAGTAGTAGAGTGAGTAGTAGAGAGTAGTAGAGAGTGAGTAGTAGAGAGAGTAGTAGAGTGAGTAGTTGAGAGTGAGTAGTAGAGAGTGAGTAGTAGAGAGTAGTAGAGAGTAGTAGAGTAGTAGAGAGTGAGTAGTAGAGAGTGAGTAGTAGAGAGTAGTAGAGTGAATAGTAGAGAGGGAGTAGTAGAGAGAGAGTAGTAGAGAGAGAGTAGTAGAGAGTAGTAGAGAGTGAGTAGTAGAGTAGTAGAGAGTGAGTGGTAGAGAGTAGTAGAGAGTAGTAGAGAGTGAGTGGTAGAGAGTAGTAGAGAGTAGTAGAGAGTGAGTAGTAGAGAGTGAGTAGTAGAGAGTAGTAGTAGAGAGTAGTAGAGTAGTAGAGAGTGATAGAAAGTGAGTAGTAGAGAGTGAGTAGTAGAAAGTAGTAGCGAGTAAGTAGTAGAGAGTGAGTAGTTTATTTTAAAAGGAACACAATGAGGAGGTTCATTTTTCCATAGAAATTATGATTAGTGAGGAAAAAAGAAAAATTAGGGCACATTTTGAGTGACTTCTCAAATCCTCTTCTATTTCATTAAAAAATTCTGACATGCAGACTGAAACATGCACTTTCAATACTGAGCAGTAGCTTTACTACAGTGATCTAATGAGCAACTAGAGTGCTACCATTCAGAATTTATGGAACATGTGTGACACATCTGAATGCCTTCTTGATGGAATCAAAGTAAACAAGCATTGAAAATGCAATAGGTATCGCCCTCGTTTAAGTTAAAGCAATTCTGTTTGTAATTAGGTGGCTTTTTAGCTTTGCTTGTATTAGAGTTTTTCAAACTTTCATATACATACCATGCATATGTATGCATATATGTATATGTATATGTTTGCATGAATTTATATTTATATAGATATGCAGATTATATTTAGATGTTTATATATGTATATATTCACTGAAAAACCAGAGGTTTCACACACGTTATAGTTAGGAATTAGCATTTAAAAAACCTTGCAAATTCACTGAAAAAACCATAGGTTTCACACATGTTA
Source organism: Triturus cristatus (assembly GCF_964204655.1). Classification (NCBI taxonomy): domain Eukaryota; kingdom Metazoa; phylum Chordata; class Amphibia; order Caudata; family Salamandridae; genus Triturus; species Triturus cristatus. The sequence goes on along the minus strand of NC_140580.1, from coordinate 30,437,127 downwards.
TAGTTAGCTGGACATTTCACTCGTACAAAACCATTGAAATTCCCCCGTAGATTGCCACTCTGTAGTTATAGTTGGGATTCCCTATTTCTTATTCCTGATTTGCACTGCTTGCAGTGCTCTCTTGACTCCTTGTTTCCTGAGCGGTAGCTATTTTCTGTTTCCTTGAACTAGCACTGCCTGCAGTGCTACCTTGACTCCTGAGCTATAGTAATTTCCTGTTCCTGAACTAGCACTGCCTACAGTGCTACCTTGGCTCTTGAGCTTTTGCTCAATTCTTGTTTCTGCTCCTGCACAGCCTTGTTTTCTTGTCTTCTGATTCAATACTATTCTAGTATACTTTTATAGCCTCCCCTTCTGTATATCCTTTACCAGAGCCTGCTTTTATTCCCATTTCCTTGGTTCCAGTTCCTAGTTTACTGTCTTGCTATTTCTGTTGTTTTGCTTGTATTACCTTGTATTGTTTGTTACTTGTTTTCTGCCAAGTGTGCCCTGTGAATTCCTTCCTTTCCTGTTAAGCACTCCTCCTTGCTAGCTCCTTGTCTATTACGCCTGTATTTTGTTCTACCCCCTTGCTGTTACTGTCTTGTGTGTTCCTGTTTGATCGCCAGGGTCCGTGGGCCTAACCTAGGTGTTCACTGTGAGTATTGTTTTTGAGTTACATTTATAACATCACCAAAGGTGTCTGCTCCACAGATCCTGCCTTTGCTTGCATATCCTATATGTGGGTATTTGCAGTCAGTATGTGTAACAGCAATTGTGGGTTAGGTACTTACTGTTCTTCAGTCTTACAGTGCGGAGCTCCTGAGTGCTTTACCCCGCATTCCCTTTATTGTTAATGTTGTTGTGTGTGTGTATATATGTCTGCACGTCCATCCTGGGTGTAGCTATTCTGAAAGCTAAATTGCCTCTTGAGTGCCCATCCTTTGAGTGTTAGCCAGCATGTTCACTTGTACAGGCTTCCCCTTTTTATCCCTTTTTCTCCTCTGACTCCCTATGTGATCCTGGGCAGTGCTGTACTCCTCTTCTTGTGTTCGTTTTCTATCTAGTTTCCAGTCCTTGCCCAAGTCCCTGAACGTGTCCTAGACAGTCTCGGACAGTCCCTGACACAATGTCCTTGACTGTCGGAGTAGCATTTTGAGCTGCTCTGAGCATTTCTGCAGGTTTCCTGCCCCAGAGCTGCAGCTGTAAGTTTGCCTCTTCAGACGCTAACGGCCGACATTACATAATCCTGCCGCTCGCGTCTTAACGGTCCCCTACTGAGAAGAATCGGCGTTTCAACACTCAAATGCCTGACAATGGTTTTTTTATCCATTTTTTTCATCCTCTCATGCTTTTTTAGCTTCTAATGGCATTGTTCATTACTTTTCCCTTATATAATACCAGTTTAATGCATTTTTGCTGTAGCTTCACAGCATTATATATATAAACAGTGCTTCCTTTTTCTCATGCTGACTTTTTAAGTATCTGTGAATGCCTTCGTTGCTCTGGATATTGGGCTTAAAGCTTCTACACATTTTTACTTCACGTCTACATGCTTCTAAGTGTTGTTCACACAGCTTATGGGCAGGCTCAAAACGTCACCAAAGCGGATTCATCGACCTCTTTGTCACGCAACAATGGCCAGTGATTCTTTAGCTTCTGCTAAGCCTACCTCCTCAGGTACAAAGCCTAAGCAGGTGAAAAATGACCCCCCCTTTGACAATCTGTCATCGCGTAACCCTGTTCTTTACACTATCCTTGGTGAGGTGAGTGGATTGAAATCCTTCATGTCAGCTACTAATGAAAAGCTTCAACAAATTGAGGATAGATTAATCACTATGGAAACAAAATTGTTTGACTTGGAGCAATGTATAAGTGATTTACATGATGCAACTACCAAGATTCCTCCCTTTGAACAAAAGACATCCCATGAATCAAATTGCACACTGAGGATCTTGAAAATCGAAATGGATGTAATAACCTGTGTTTGTATGGTCTACCAGAAAATTTAGAGGGCCTGGACCATCTTATTTTCTTGAAGAAGTTCCTGCCAGAATTTTTGGACCTTCAACATGATCCTCTATTGAATATTCAATGTGCACATCGTCTTGGTCATTTCCAACCTCAATCTACCAGACCCAGAGGAATTATAATGTTATTTTTGGAATTTACAGATCTCATTCGTGTGTTGAAGGGAGTAAAACACACTCCTTTGACGATCCTGTCAAATAAAAATCTTTTCTCCAAAGTATCTCACAATACTCTGTGGATGCTCCTGTCCAGCACTGCTAACTTATTCGAACCCATTCTTGTCATTCTTACACCCTTCTAATAATTCTTTCTACCTCTCTCTATAATAATTTTATATGGCTGTCACCTCCTTCAAATTTTAGCTTCTCTCCCTCTGCTGCTCTTCTTGCTTTTGGTGCTGTTGCATCTCATGCGTATCTCTTTTACTGTTCATATTAGATCTAGAATACTTTACTTGATCTATCTCTTTCTCCCACTATCACTTCTATCTATCTCCTACCAATTGTTTTCTACTCAGTTTTTTTGTGTAGTTTCATGAATGTTCTTTCCATTTTTTTTTTTTGTTTACAATATTTATTTGTTATATATTTATTGACTACATGGTGTCTTTCTGTTGTCAGCAGTGTCCATGAAGCATATTACGTTTATTTGTGTATCTCTCATTCCACTCCCTAATTATGTGTAACGTTGTCTCGTGGAATGTTCGTGGTCTGGGACACCCTGTCAAAAGACAAAAGGTACTCTCTCACTTGTCCAGATTGAACTCACATGCTTCTTTTCTGCTGGAAACTTATTGTAATGATGTAGAATCTCTTAAATTGAAATGACAATGAGAAGGCCAAGTGATATACTCTCCTGCGATTACCCGTAAAGGTGGTGTTGCTATTCTTTTTCATAATTCGTCGCATGTACAAATTTTATCAACTCAATGCCATAGTGATGGACACTTGGTAATGGCTAAGGTTATCATTCATAACAGGGAATTCATTTTAGTTAATATTTACGATCCAGTTAAACCGGACCCAGATTGTTGGAACAGCATCAAGACTTTATTAACTACTTTTGACAATCCTAACATTATTGTTGCAGGAGATTTTAATCAGTGGCTGGATCCATATACTGACAGACAGTTTAAATGTAAATGTAATCCTGACAAATCTCACAAAGCATTTCAATCTACCACTAGTGCATTATTTGATGTTTGGAAAACTTGTAATCCTCATTCTTTTGAATTCACATTTTTCTTCAATGTTCGGCATACTTGTTCCAGAGTTGATTACATTTTGGTTAGCAAACCTCTATTTCCCTCCATCCAATCCTCAAAATTTGTCTCTATTTTTATTTCTGATCATGCTACTGTTTTTTCTTCCCTTGACTTATCTCTGAGCTATTCTAAAACTGGTCAATAGAAGTTTAATAACTTTCTCCTTTCTGACAATAATTTTTTATCTGAAGCTACGACTTTTATTAATGAGTTTTTTAAAAATCAATCAACCATTGGACACATCTGTTCGAAACACTTGGGAAGCCTTCAAGGCCTCTTTTTGTGCCTTCACAATAGCATATGGAGCAAGGACGGAAAAAACAACCATGCCAACTATACTTTTTTTTTACAACAACTCAAAACATTAGAGCATACTTACGTTTCCTCTAAATCCTCTTCTGTACTACATGAATTAATCAAAGTCAGGTTGTTCTTAATAAGCTTGCCAACATTGATGCTTGTTATGTTTTCCTTAAATTTAAATATAAATATAAAGGAGGTCAAAACAAGGTGGCCAAGATGTTGGTCAATTTAAAAAAAATCAAATCTCAACATAAAAATTTTCTTTCCATTCTAAATAAACGTACCAACAAAATGGGATGTCCTGCTGTAGATATTTCTATCACTTTTCAGGAATATTAACAGTTATTGTACTCAGATGACACTAATCCTGCAGAACAAAATATGCACACCTTTTTTAGTGGCCTACCTAATTCCCAATCTTGGCCTGATAAATTAAATTTTTTAGAACTTGAGATAACTCTCCAGGAAATAATAGAGGCCATCAGATCCTAACAAAAAGCCAAAGCTCCTTGTCCTGATGGCCTTTCTGTTTAATTTTCTTCTGCTTTCTCATCCAATTTTGCACCTAAACTACTTGAACTTTTCAACTCTATTCTTGTAGAATCCAAGGTCACTGGTTCTTTTTAGAAGCCTTGATTGTTTTTATTCCCAAACCTGATAAAGACCACTCCCTTTGTAAAAATGATTGTCCTATTTCATAAATTAATTATGATTGCAAAATATTTGCCAAAATCATTGCGTGTCGTCTTGAGACTATTGTTCCTTTATTGGTCAACACCGATCAATCTAGTTTTGTTAAGGGCAGACAGGCTACAGATAATATTAGAATGTTTTCTAATGTTATTGCTTTTGGTAAAAAAACATCAATCTCCTCTAGCTGCATTGTCTCTTGATGTCAAAAAGGCCTTTGATCATATTAACTGGCAATTTATGTTTAGTACTCTTCGATGGTATGGTTTTGACCTTAATTTCATTTCATTTGGAAAATGATTATGCTCTGCTCCACATGCTAGTATTTTTGTTAATAAACATTTTTCCCAATATTTTCAGTTACACATAGGTACTGGACAGGGTTGTCCTCTTTCCCCTCTGCTATTTGTTTTATGTTTAGAACCTTTCCTCAAACGCATCTGAATCAACCCACTCATCTGTGGTTTTGTACATAATTTCACTGAATCTAAACTGTCGGCCTATGCTGATGATATTTTGATTTATATGTCCAATCCCCTTTTCTTCTTATCTCTCTTTTTACATGAAATATATTTATACTCTAACATTTCTGGATATAAACTGAACTTCTCCAAAACTGAAATATTACCCTTAAATCATTCATGTTACCAATATGTGTTTGCTAATACTAATTATACTTGGTGCCCCACCAAAATAAAGTACCTTGTAATTTGGTTTTCCTCTTCTGTTTCCAACACAGTCAGTTAAACGTTTAATGCATTAACAATCACACTCAAAAAATTACTTTATTTTATTTTATCTTAAAACCTTGGGCATTAGCTGAACTCCTTCATGCCTTTTGTTGAAAATTGGGTTTGTGGTTGAGAGGGGTGAGACCCTACAGTAGCAGCAAACCCCAAATTAACCTTGGCTCAACCCTCTGGTAGCTTGGCACAAAGCAGTCAGGTTTAACTTAGAGGCAATTTGGAAAGCCTTCATTTAGTACTTTAAACAGTTATAAAGAGAAAATACAACACATGGACAAACCTAAACCAATTTAGGACAATAGATAAAATGTAATACATTTTTTGATTTTTGACAGCAAGACAACAAAAATCCAATCAGTAGAACTGGGGATATGCAGTTATAAAGAATTAGGTGAAAACAGTGGCTAAAGTACAAACTGCAACTGTGCCGTTGTGCCGGACCAGGACAAAGTTATACGTCAGGTACACCACTATGGAGTGTGGGCCAGGGACAGGGACCCAGTGAGGCCTGCTGAACAAAGAACCTTAACTCCAGGTTTGCGGAGTATTGCGAGAACCCGCATCAAGGCTGCATTGCACAGCAGTGATTCTGAGGGAGCTGCTGAGCTGTGATGCAGAGTCCTGCATCATCGCCCAGGATGCTGTTGATGAGGTGCTTGGTGTAGGAAGGTGGATATCTGACTATGGTTACCCCAACTTTTTGCCTAGTGTCTAGCTGGTTTTTCGACTTAGTTGGCCTGAGATCCTGCCATTCAGGGTCTCAGGCTGTCTGCTCTCTCCTTAAAATGGACTCCATGTACCCTAGGTACATACACAATTGGTAAGGATCACCTTATTGGACCCTGTAGAGTGTACCCTAGGTACCCAGGGCATAGGTGTACCCTAGGCCTCCCAGGGGCTGCAGCATGTATTATGCCACCCCTGGTCTGGCCTTCCAATCAGACACAACTGGCTGATCACTCAGCTGGGGCAAGGTTGTGTAATCACCCCTTGCTTAGATATAGTATATCTATATCTACCTTATATATAGACACATGTGTACCCATCAGCCACTCCTATGGCAGGCCTTAACAATACTGGAGGCAGAGTGCTTGGTAACATGTGAGATGGTGCTCTAGCATGAGCTGAGCCTGTCTGCAGCTTTCGGAACCATGTCCTTATAGCTGTTCTATGATATAGCCTACCATATACTCTTAAAGTGCCTTATAATCTTAAACGGTTATGGTGACTATGGTTTGGCTTTATCAAAACATGTTGTGTAAGGTGTCTAACAATTTGGAATAATACCCCTATACCATTTCTGGTGATGAGGATATTATTCCTCCCTTCTAGAGGGAGAGACATGTTAAAATCCTACTTTGCTGTTTAAAGTTAACCAGAGCCCCAGCATCACAAAATGGATGCTGCTGCCACAGACATGAGTCTGACCTCCTGCTGCTGGGAGTGATCCCGGCAAGGGAGGCTTGGACAATAGGTTTCCTGCCTTGGGAGGTGCGAGCACCACCCCAGACAGGCCTTAGTGTATTGGGGCAGGGAGGGATGAAAAGAATGAGACATGCCTGGGGCACACCAGGTGTCCCGTGCATAGTCCAGTTCAAACCAGTGCTGGGGCACTCCAGCCCCAGTCCTGGCGCGAAACTGGACAAAGGGAAGGGGGTGTAACCACCCCCCTCCCAGGTCCCACCCATAAGGCGTGACCTAGCAGGTAACCCAGCCCCCCAGATTAGTATAAGAGTGGTAGCTGGGCCCCAGGAGATTAGATTATCCTGAACCTGCAACTTGAACAGAAACTCTGGACCTTCGACATTCGACGAAAGAAGAAGACTGAAGAATCTCCCTTGTGGCCAAGGAGTGGCTACCCTGTGCAAACAGGCACCATCAAGAGACTACCCTTTGGTTTGCTGAAGTTCTACGAGGGACCGACTGCAGAGCCCGACCAGAGCCTTGACTTCCAGACTTCTCCGACTCTGATCCACATCCACAGCCGAGCTGAGATCCGTGGAGGCGACGAGAGACGTGGGACCGGCTACCTGGGAAAAGTGGCTAGTATCTTCCAGCGCAGCTTCTGAGGCACCCTCGAAGTTGTGCACCGGGGATTGAGAAGCCCCAACCCCAAGCACCATCTGCACCGAAGATCAGCCCCCCACACTTCACGAGTCCTGCGTGGGGCCATTCTGCATTTTCCTGCTTGCCGCATCTGTCCGGTTGCTTGCCTGTTGGCTAGTGGCCTTTGTGACGACGCATCCAGAAATCTTCACCGCTGGTTTAGCTCCTCCAGACTGGCTCCCGCTTCCTTGCAAAAGAGAAGCACCCCAGACCTTCCTGGTCGGCACCAGAAGCATGTCCTCCGCTCTTCGTGGGTTCCGCTTGCCAAGGCTTGGTGAGTCCTAGTCCAACTTCGACGCCGCCGACAGCAAGAGCCTTCGTGGGACAGCTCGCCTCCTGGTCCTGGTCGTCCTCGACATTCCCTGGTCCTCGTGGCTGCAACGACAAGCTTCACCTTCACCTGCAATCTTCACGACATCGCCTGGTTCCTTCCTGGTTCCACGTGGTCACTGGCTAGTGACCTTGACTCTGTCCCTTCTGCTTGCAGGTCTCCTTTCTTCTTGATCCCAGCCTTGGGATCCACCGGACACTCTTCACTGACTGCCAGTCAGCAACTTTCCTTCAGGCATCCATAGAAGTCCACGACGAAACCCGACGCAAGTTCACACCTATGCACCCGCAGCCTGTGGGCTAGGTAACTTGGGTACATCGGTGCTCACAAGGGTAGTGACTATCCTAGGGTCTAGTTTCCGAGTCTCGACTCTCTAGCTGCTTTAGAAGTGTCCTTAAACTGTTAATTGCTAACAACTACTATTTCTATCGACTTTTACGCATTACGCGTGAGTGTTTCCACTCTGCACCTGAATCCCGTGGGCCTCCCACTTCCTAACTGTTGCTAGTGTAGTGTAGCCCCAGCGATTCCCTAGGCCTAGGCCTATCCTATTTCCGTGACAGTGGTCCTTATACCACTTACTTAGTATATGGTTTGCGTGGCCCCTAGGGCCTAACTGTATTACTTACCTGTGTGACTTAATGTATGCTTAAATAAGACTGTGTTGTACTTACCTCTAATCTCATAAAGAGTGCTGAGGGTTTGACTAGAATAAATACACTTTATTTTATATATATATCCGTTGTGGTGTCCTTTCATTTGGTATTCAAGGGATTAAATATGGTATCACAGCTGGCTTCACATGCCATTCAGAGTTTAGCCTAAGACTGCTCTTGTCCATGCTACCACTAGGATAGCTGGTCTATAAGGTTGACTTTACAACCAATCCCCATAAGGGTATTTGGACTGATATAAGGTGTACACTAGAACTAGTGACATCATACATCAGGCCAACTTCTCACACTTGGAATTTGAAGGCCTGCATTGAGGGTGCATTGCACAGCTGCGTATCCGAGGGGACTGCGAGCTGAGATGTGAAGTCTGGTGTTCGGGATGCGCCGTGCTGTGTTGGTGCTGATGCAACTGTGAGGAGAGGAGTCATGCTGCATCGGTTCTGCTCACAGCACCACAGCTGAGCTGGCAGAGCACCTTCAGATCCACTTCCGATGGCCCAGGACTGGTTTGGCACCTCTTGGGGGCAAGACTCACAACAAGTAGAGCCTAGATGCTGGGTTCAAGATGGTCGGAGCCATTTCTGTGCCTCAGGATTTAATTAAGAGGCCAGCCAATTAGTCATTGGAGCCATTCTGGTGGTCCTGGGGTCAAGATGCAGATGCAGTCCATTTCCTCAGGCAGCTGGGAATAGGGCAGCAGAGTGGCAGTCCTTCTTGCAGAGCAGCACATAAGTCCTACCAAGTTTCCCATAGGCCCAGAGGTCTACTGAAGAGTTGGGTCTGAGGGTCAATTATTTTTACCTGGTGCCAGCTTTTAAGTAGGAGAAGGTTCTGGAGGTTTTTACCCCCCGAGGTGTTTGGAATTGTCAGCCTTCCTATGCTGGTTACAGCTGGTCAGGGGTAAAACATGATTAGACCCTTTGTGAGTGTTCCCAGGCAGAGCTTTCGTGAAGTGCAAGTGTTGTAGGTGACCTCTCGTCCCCCTCATCAAGTCAGAGGTGGCCCACCCTGCCAGATCGAAATGGCAGTTTAAACTGCACACACAGACTGCAATGGCAGGCCTGGAAATGTTTAGAATGGTACGTAAATGGGTGGCACAATCAATGCTGCAGGCCCCCTAGTAGCATTTAATGTACACACCCTGGGTACATGTAGTACCACTTTACTAGAGACTTCCAAACAAATTACATATGCCAACTGGGTGTAAATCAATTTCACCATGTTTGAAGGAGACAACAAAAAGCACTTTAGCACTGATTAGCAATGGTAAAGAGCACTGAGTCCTACAAGCCAACAAGAATATGTTCAGAAGACAGACAGGTGAAGACAAATCATTTGGGGATGACCCTGAATAAAGGTTCCAGTCCAACACCTTTCGGATATGGTGTGTCAAACAGGAATTTCCTGTGTGAAAAGATTGCACAACAGTACAGGGCATTGACTCATGCTGTTCTTAAGTCAGCAACTTTCATGTCCTTTCCTACTCATGATACATACGTGATTGTCACTACCGAAACATACCAACCATGAAGAAGCATTGTCCAGTCGTGAAACACCAGATTTCACTATGACATAGTGAATGATTAGCTTATTATGCTGCGGCAGAGTCATCACAAATACGATACAACTTACATTTGCTTGCCATTGCTTCATACAACAATGGCCTGATGTACAATATAGCCTGGTGAGATAACTGCTGCTCTAGCTATCTATATTTGGTTTGCAGGAGCCGTATATTTTGTTAGGTTAATCTGCTTGCTACAGAGGGTTGCCAATACCCCAACCAGCAGTACTGTGAGTCTGACATGATCCAATATAGCCTTACATGTCACAGAGAGCTGCTATAACAGACTGTCTTTCAAAAACTGTTTAATATCTAGATAACTCTGCCAGGATCAACACCCTGTGGATCTATTCCCTTAGACCAAATATTGTGGAAAACATGATCAGGGTATGTAGTTTTACCATTGCTGCAGCCATAAAATGTTTAAAACACACAGTTTGCCACTAATTTCCGAAAATGTTCGTGATGGCTATGCTCCAATCTCTCTATAAAGTTATTTTAAATTAGTGGTGAGTTCACTTAAAACTTCACTTATGAAGTTTGTTGGAATTAGAAAACTCTATGCTTTATGAAGGAGATGATGTTTCCTAATTTTACATGAGGTAAGGTTTTTTCTTTCAGGCCTTCCAGGTATGATGATTTCCTGATGCAGAATGCCCCAGGCAGGACATCCTCCAGCAAAACAATTTTGAGTGTGGAGGCTGCATATCCACCACCTAAGGTAAGAGGTGTGGGAGGGATGAGGCCAGCTTATATGGAGAAAAAAAACATGTTACATTTTGCATTGCATCAGTTTAGAAAATACACAGAATTGCAAGTCAGACGTCCCACCCTTCTACTTTAAATCCCATGTCATTGATAGGATTTAAAATTGTGGAAAGTTGATTGAGCGTGTTTTAATATGTACCTTAAAAAATCCACATATTTCTTCATGCAGAATCATATGGCATGCATCAGAATGTCAAAACCAGAATATCGATTGCACAGAATATTGAGAACCGAAAATTGTATCATGTAAGTAAGTATAGATTTTCTATACCATCCTCTACTTCTATGTAGCTACACAATATATATAGCTTCATGGTATGTAGATGTGGAGACAGGAATAGTAAATCTATACATCCTATATATGCACTTACCTTTCGCTATTCTGTCCTCTATATTCTTATACCACAATATTCTGGGGGGGGGGGGTCAGTATTTAGTAGGACAACCAGTATTTGGGTAAGAATGCCCCTATAGAGCGCAGCTTTACTGTGTGATCATAGCTAAGGGCCACGCCCCAATAAAAAATATACGTCTGTCCTCAGTCATTCCTGTCCATGAGCATGCAAGTCATCACTGGCCCCAGAAGATACATGCAGGAGGGAACTACTGAGGGTTCTAGAAGAATTGTCTTGGGTCTGCTGATAGAAGGTGTCCCAGAGGCCGTCTTCTTTTGCTAGTTAGTCATACAGCGGTAGAAGCAGTACAGTTGTAAGGTGTTTTAGGACGTGGCATTTAAAACTGAAAAATGAATAGATGTCTTGCCTCAAGCATCAAATGATGAATCACAGTAGGACAGTTTGTCTCAAACTGGCAATGCGTGGTATACATAATTGATACTTTTTTCCAGGGGAAGGCTGAAATAAAATACTAATAGCCCTCGTTTGTTGCATTTGCTAATGAATTCGCGTAATGAGGTGAATTGTAACTGACTACATAAGTCATTGCAGAGGCGAGAACAACTGCGGCAGTGCATTTAAAGCTGTTTCGCAGCACTGAGGTCAAACCAGTGTGCATGCATCACCTTGTGTACGTAGAGGATGTGTAATGCAGCTAGTGGTTGTTTTGGAATTATATGCTGAAAATATTCAGCTTACCATAATATTTTCACATGCCACGTGTTTGCATGTTATTATTAATTAGCTCCCAGTGTAATGTCTTCTAGGATAGTACAGCTATGTCTGCCCCCTTTTTACATACATTGTCCCATCCACACGACATTAACGGTTCTGAACAGGTGAGCTTTGACCTAGTAGCTTGCTCCTGTCTCTTCGTCACCAGGATCTTAGTATTCTATCATGATCCCTGTACCTGACGTACATAAACATGTGCTCAGGCTCTGCATAATTTTTCTGTATACGGGTCACCACTTTTTTTTATCCTTGGCCAACAGCCCGCTGTACATGATCGCATTGTCTGGAAAAACATTTTTGAATGTTTCCAACACATGTATGGTTGTTTTAAAAACATATTGATTCTAGAAGAAACCCTGGAGTGACCACTCTAGTATATAAGACACTTATTTCCCGCTGCAAATTAGAGGAGAATTGAAACGTCCTAATCGCCATACTGTGTATTTTCTGAGAATAAGTAAGCACGAGTGACTGAGCGAAAAGTACTGTATTGTTTTCCACAATCCCTGGGGAATCAGGGTTGTCATGATCAGTGGTTGCCAGACTACCTACATCACTGTAAGATAAGATAGAGTGGTAGTGGCACTGTAGAGATAGCTGGTCTAACGGCTGACGTATCCTGTAGGGGTGTCCGGAAGCGGTTTGGACACCAAGCCCTCAGTTTAGGTCATCCAAAATATGCAGGTCCTGGGGATTCCTGGGAACTACACAATACCAGAACGACAGTGACTGCAATGGTCAACTGCATACAGACAGCTATGGGTGGTGCCGGCTGCCCCTAGGGCATCAGTCTACACACCCACCCGCTTCAAAGCACTGCCAAGATGTAAGTGCCATGGACCTGCCTGGCCTAGCATGAAGGTGATCTGGAATAGCAGGCTGCCTGTGAAACTGGGCTGCTGCCTTCACGGCGTGTACAGACGTGCTTCAGAGTCACATGTTCCCCTTCCATTGTTTCTTCGTTCCTATGGCGCCTGTAGGGTTTAGTGACAAGTACTGTTCAGAGGTGTGAACAGTACACTTGGAAGTGGTTGTTACTTGATGGGGACGCCTGCTCCAAGGCTCACTGATTAATATGACCTCTTCTGACAATTGTTCCTAAATATCTTTGGAGTAGATTTACAATAGCGACTTCACTAGTCCAGATTAAACCTAGACAAGTACTTGTCAATAACGTCGCACGTCTTTGATCTAATCGTCCAATTAGAGCTGATAACTGTGTTTATAATGATGATGAGGATAAGGCGGACAGGATCCGATTGAGAAGCAGAGGGGAGAAATGGGGGCAAGGATTATATGGGAAGCACACGGATCGGCAGCAAATACTCATAGAACGCTGATGCTCGGAGGACGAAGCAGACGTTTTGCACCTGCTATTAACTTCCGGTAGACTGAGTGCCCTTTCGATTGGTCATCCAATGTATCTGTAGCTCCGTATTTCACAAAGGAAGGGGGGAAACTGATGATAGATCTCATTGTTGCAACGTTTTACTGTTATGTAGGTTATTTTAGGTTAGATTATGTTATGTTATGGTGTCATGTTATGTTCCGTAGCGGCTGCTTACTTTCTAAAACGGTGAGGCTAAATAGTTTTAACAGTACATTAGTAGCCTTAGGTAAGGCAGATTAAATAAGCGATATACTATGGTAAAGTATAAACCTCAATAAACACATTAACTTGAGGAACAACAATTGACAAGCTGAAGGTGTGACGACAGAGTTGAGTGGTATGGTTGAGCTGTGGAGGAGCTAAAGAATCATGGCTACCTGAGGAAGGCTGAACGCCGAAACGTGCGTAGATCTAATAGAGCCATGTTCAAAAAACACATATTTGTTGATATTAAATGGAATGTAATTGATCAATCAAATATACAATGATTCAGTACCCATAATGGGAATAGTTTGTATAAAAAATATTGAGAAAGACAAAATGATACATTCCACCTTACCTTGGGGCTGACAACACCATTGCTGGGGCACGGACGCTGTTGGTTCTCCCCCGCAGCCGTAGCTTCTTGCCTCGCTCGGCCGTCGCGGTGGAAGATTACAGCTCCCAGATTGCTTAGCGGCCTTCCGCACCGCCCACTTCCCGCCTGGTCGCGCCCGGAGGCGCATAAACGACAGCTGCTCCCTCGGTGGAGCGGGAGACTTCCACCACCTTACCTTGGGGCTGACAACACCATTGCTGGGGCACGGACGCTGTTGGTTCTCCCCCGCAGCCGTAGCTTCTTGCCTCGCTCGGCCGTCGCGGGGGGAGACTACAGCTCCCAGATTGCTTAGCGGCCTTCCGCACCGCCCACTTCCCGCCTGGTCGCGCCCGGAGGCGCATAAACAACAGCTGCTTCCTCCGCGTCGTGGACGCGCGCGGACGGCGCCGGGCGAAGCCCGGGCAAAGGGCGGGCCGTCTGTGGCCATCAGGGGCCAGAAGAGGCCGGGCCGAGCCACCCATCTTAGCCGCAATAATGGGTAAGCGTAAAAAGCTGGGAGCAGAGGGGGATGGGGCTAAGAACGCTAAAGTGCCACGTAAGGCAGATACCATTATCTCCTATTTGACTTCCGCTGTGGCGATTGACCAGAAAATCGCTAACGCTGAAAAAGAGCTTGAACTTGAAAGGGTTTCCGAAAATGTGGACAACACACCCTTTATTACTCCTCTATCTGGGTCTACAGAGGGCGAATGCCTTAATCCCGTAGTGAGTACAAATGCGGATAATACTCCCTGCTCTTCCCTGTCTCCGCACGCAAGGGGAGGCAGGCCTGGTGGCGTGACTTCTCCGGCCAGAGCAAAAGCTAAGAAATGTGTGCGCAAAGTCAAGCATTCGCAGGGGGAATTGGACTACGTTACCGGCACAAATCTGGGAGACAAGATGGAAGAACTGTTTGAATCACGTATAGAACCCTTGTTGGTGGGCATTGTAAAGGACATTTTAGACTCTATGAACACTTGCGTTGCTGGCCTTTTAAATAGATGCGATAAAATTGATTCTTTTATCAAGGACAATCGTAACGATGTATCGCAATTGGTTAATAACTAAAAATCTGTCATTAATACAGGCCCAGAGTCTATGGTTTGTCCAGAGTCACACGTGCCTCTAGGTAGTTCGCAACCTCAAGCGACCCACACACCACAGCCAGCGGTTCAAAACTTAGGTAATAAAACCACCGAGATGGAGGTTCTCCCAAATTCCCCAAGAGCACATTCCTCTAAATCGAACTTGCCCAAGAACCTAGTAATGCATCCCAAACCCTGCAGCCACAGGTTGCACCTCCCGCTAGACGCAGCGCCGTTTGTGGCAGTCTTAACGGGGGTCCTGCCTCTTGAATCCAATACGAGTGAGTCTACGGAGGACCTCTTAGGCAAATCCAGGGATTGGTGCAGACATTACTCCTCGGGGGGGGGGGGGCGACATTTCATCCTCTATTATTATGGCCAGAAGAGTGGGGTGGGTGGGACAGGGCCCAAAGTCACTTAAAGGGGACTGCATCGTCGTGAATTTCCGTGGGAGAGACGACGCTGAAAAGCTATTTTGGGATGGGTCTGATTTATTTAATAACAATTGTATAAGACCGTTACCACTTGGTTTTTTCTATCCCCCCTGGGGCACTCGGAAAACACGCCCTCCTGTCTCAGGTCTATACCCAAATAGAGATATTAGCACCTTGAGACCGCATTATACCATTAGGTCCCCTATGCCCTCTTTGAGTCCTGTTATTCGTCCACAACGCTCTAACTCGGTCTCCACATTCCCTCAGGCATCTGATAATATCCAGAGTGGGGGACTGGCCCTGTTAAATCGCTTCTCCCCCCTGCGCCATATACAGGATTCTGACTGACTAGATAACACACGTTGCAGAAATGATATAACCGTGCACAAGTCAAGTATGAAGACCTCATGTAAAATTTTAAGTTGGAACATCGCGGGCATCAGATCTAAAAGGCAGGATGAGATATGGGCTGGCTATGTTATATCTCATGACATCATAGCACTACAAGAAACTTGGGATACATCGAATAGTTTCTCGTTGGATGGTTATGCCCATTTTTACATCCCAGCTAAACCTAGCTTGGTGGGTAGGGCGAAGGGGGGTCTTGCACTTTTAGTCTCATTGAACCTGAAAGGATCCGTAACTCAGTTAGAATCAGGCTCCCAAAACTGCCTGGTCGTTGAATTGGCGGTAGTAAATTCTCCCACTTTGTTACTTAATAACTTTTATAATTCACCAGATAGTGTCAGTCCAAACCAGCACCTAGAATTTCTAGGGGAGGTTTTGGACAAATTCAGAGTGTCACATAACAGTCCCGAGGTCATCCTGATGGGCGACTTTAATATCCACCCATGCAGCTTGGAGTGTATTGTGGAAGACGATGGGGGATCTCCTTACTCATCATCCACACACTTCGAACATACCAAATAAGGTGAGGTTTTGGAGAGCCTTTTGGCCTCCTCAAACCTCTTTGAATCAAGTTGCTGCATGGATGGGCAGAGGACTTTTACATTTAAAGGAAAAGATTCAGGAACAGTCATTGATTACATATTTTTATCTTCTTTGATTTTGTCTTCGGTTTTAAACTATAGGGTAGAAGACTCTGTCTTCAGTGACCATAATCCTGTGATAGTAGAGGCTGTCCCGGGGGGGGGTCACTGGTTTTTAAAGATACAAAAACCATAGGAGCAACAGACCTTCTTTTAAAGGATCAGGGTAGGAGATTGAAATGGGCTAAAGTGACCCCGGCCACCTTCTTACAAGAGGTTCTGGCCAAGGCTGAAACGGAGGTGGGCATATGTCTAGATCACGCTTACACCAACTCAAGGATAGTTGAGGCTTTCAATACCATCTGTCTTCAAGTAAACAATGCCCTATTGGTAAAAACCAAGTCAGGCGGGCAACTAGGCAAAAAATGGTTTGACACAAATTGTACCAAGGCCCACTCTGCTCTTTTAAAGGCATTAAAAAATACTCCCAGAAATAGAGCACTGATAGCATCCTTGAGGAAACAATATAAATTGGCCATCATAGCTCGGAAAAACCAGATCAAGGAAGATGCTTGGAACGACCTACAGTCAGTTGAAATCTTGCGGGATAGTTCCAAATTTTGGGGGGTGATAAATCATCCTTACTTTTCCGGAACCGAGAACCAGGCCATGGAATGTAGTATCCCAGATGAGCGGTGGTTAGCTCATTTTGAAAATATTTACAGTCTGCACTCTCATGGGCGCTTAGATGAGATGTTAACTTTTAACCGGGGTGGTTTAGTCCTGGCCTTTAGGGAGGAGGATGTGGAAAAAGCTATTAATGAGACAATCAAAAACAAGGCCCCGGGTCCAGATGGTGTCCCTGCAGACCTATACAAGTCCGCTCCCAAATTTTGGGCCAAAATATTGACTAACGTCTTTAATGCCGCCAGAGACAACAACGTCCCCGAGTCCTGGGCCAGATCCATTATTATCCCAATTTTTAAAAAAGGTCAGAGGGGTGACCCGGCCTGTTATAGGCCTATTTCTTTAATTGACTCGACCGTTAGAATCTTAGGCAGAGTCATCTTGGGTAGGCTGACCATGTGGCTCGAGGGCAGCGGCATACTGTCTAATGCCCAGTATGGCTTTAGGGCTAATAGGAGCATGTTATACCAATGCCTTAATCTCCACTTACTCATCTGTAAATATACAATCGCGAAGGAGGGGTCCCTGTATATGGCTTTTATGGACCTCTCCTCAGCTTTTGACCTCGTAAACAGGTCAAAGCTGTGGAGGATCCTTCTGGATATGGAGGTTGATCCCCCTCTGGTTGGCTTCTTGGCGGACCTACATTGTGGCTTACTAGCCTCGGTGAGAGTCACCCAGGGAGGAAGGTGTACCAGTTGCTTTAAGTCAGAGAGGGGTGTTAGGCAGGGGTGCATTTTGGCACCCCTCCTCTTTACACTATATATAAACGCACTGGAGCCAGCTTTGGCCAACTCAGTGGTGGACGTTCCGCGTGCAGGAGAGACCAAGATTCCAGTTCTCCTATACGCTGACGACGCCGTTCTTCTGGCCCGTTCAGGTGTGGCCCTTGATAGACTACTGGCCACATTTGGTGAATTCATGACCTCTCTAGACCTGAAAATCAACACTCAATAGTCTCAGGCCATGATTACTGGTCAGGCCAGTAGGAAAAAGAAATCTAAAACTTTTTTTGCCTAGGTAATGAGGTAAAAAGGGTCCCCATCTTTACTTACCTGGGGGTGATCTTTGATGAGAAAGGAACGTGGGGTCCCCAACAAAAACTAAAGGGCAACTCTGTAGCAAGATCTGCCGTAGCTATACTAGGTTTTGCCAAACGGTTGGGAGCACGGCCCATGGAGGCTATTCTAAAGGTTTATAAAGCTAAATCTTTGGCTATAGCCACCTATGGTTCTGCCATCTGGGGTTACACAATCACCGATTCCATCCAGAGGGCGGAGAACATGTTTTTAAGATCTCTGTTGTCCGTTCCCCAGTCCACACCCACCTTTATGATACACTCAAAGTTGGGTGTGGGGACATTTTATTATGTTCTGTGAACACTATGCACAGATTAGGAAAAAATACTTGTTACCTATTCTGAAGGAGGCTGGTTTTTTACAAGTGAGGCCAGCGCTCCTGTTCTTGCAACTTTTACCCAGCATTAGTATTGCATTTCATGTAGCAAGATTTTTAGTTGCGGCTGTCCGTATAATCAAGAAGCGTGTCAATGTACGGACAAGCTCCATTATGATCTGACTTGGTCTGAAGGGATGGGGGGTTTTCTTTTTGGAGTTAATTTTTACTCTATTAGATTCTTTTATACTGTAAATATATCAATGTATCATATTTATTATTTTTTAACTTTGAACTGAACTCATGATATATGCTAATTTTAATTTTTAATGTTGATAATGTTATTTATAATTATCAGTGTAATTGATGAATTTTTGTTCCGTATTTCATGTGACTATCTGTTTGTTATGTCTTTTTTTGATTTTTATTAATCGAATAAAAGTAATTGACTGACTGACTGACAAGCTGAAGCTAATTCACTCCAAAGCTGATGCTGCCCCTGCCAGAAAGGCCTCAAACAATACCCCAGTATTAGGTGAGGGTGTAGGAATCGTGACCTGTCTTGCTAATGGGGTCTTCGTGGCGTGTCTTAGTTTCTACTGGCCCCATTGTCAGTATGAACGTAGGTGCGACAGAGTAAGACCAGGTGCTCCCTCTTCTGATTTGCATGGTGGTGTGTTGCTGCTTCACACCTCCCCAGGCTGGAGAGTCGTGGGGAGTCAAGGCTTGTTTCCCTCTGAACATTCTTCACCATAATTGAAATGCTCTTTTGCACAATATTATGCTGAATGGTGCTGCTGTTAATATTCTCTACAAAAGAACAAATGATGGACAGAATACTGAGCAATGTCAATCCCCGAAACCGGTCCTAGGATGCTTTTTTCCGGTCCAGGGAGTACCTGGCTTAGCAGTTTGGGCGAGACCGTTCCCATGAGGAGCAGGGTCAAGACTGATTTGAATATGGCTGGGTCCAAAATGGGGTGTCATAGTGAACAAAAGAACGATGGCTTTAACCCAGATATCTTGACTGGGGGTGAATGTTTGATTCATTCAGCATTCTATCCATCATTTGTTGCCAGGGCTAATATTCTCTTGCCACAGTCACCAAGTGAGAGTCTCACATCTTCCTTGTCTGTTATTCAGGAGACACTTTCGCATGTCTCACAAAGTGCTTAGTAGGCGTGGCCAGAAATGGGTAATTTGCTATGCCTTGGACTAGGACTAGTCTGTGGATCTCCTGGTTCTTGGCACTGTTGCCTTGTAACCTTGGATCAATAGGGTGTCAATAGGTGCCTTGGGTATAAGTGTGTGGGGTTGTTGTACGTGTGTTTCCCACTTGGGAGGGTTTTTGGGTCAATCAATTAACCATAAGGTCTTATAAAGTGCAACTTGTCATCCAGAGGGGGCTCTAGGCGCTGGGGTCCTGTGAACCTCGGTTGGGTGGCTGTGGTGGTCGAAGAGCCTGGTCTTGAGCTTCTTCCTGAAGTTCTCCAGTGAAGGGAAGGTGAGTGGGTAGTGCGGGTAGGTCATTCCAGGACTTGGCGGTGAGGTAGGAGGAGGAACAACCTCTGCAACAGCTTCAATGGATGAGGGGGATGTGGGCCAGGGCGAAGGTGGAGGAGCGAAACTTCCTGGTTGGCTGGTGGAATGTAAGGCGGTTGTTGATGTAGACAGGTTTGGAATTGTGGGGGGCTTTGTAGGTGTGAGTGAGGAGTTTGAAGAGGCTTTTCTCCCTGACAGGGAGCTAGTGGAGGGCTCTGAGGTGAGCAGAGATGCTGGTTCTTCCAGGGAGGTTGAGGATTAATCTAGCTGCTGAGTTCTGAATGGTCTGGAGGCAGCTCAGGAGCTGTTTTGTGGTTCCGACGTAAATTGCGTTGCTGTAGTCGAGTCAGCTGGAGACGAGGGCCTGGGTGACTGTCTTCCTGATCGAGACAGGGATCCATATGAAGATCTTGTGGAGCATGCGGAGGGTGTAGAGGCAGGCAGAGGAGATAGTGTTGATATGCTGCTTCATGGTCAGTTGGCTGTCCAGGATGATTCTGAGGCTGGTGTGTGGCCTGCGGGAGAGGGGCCAAGTGCGATGGGCCACTACGTGTTGTCCCAAGGGGTGGGCTTGTTTCCGAAGATGAAGACCTCTGTTTTGTCCGAGTTGAGTTTTAGGCAGTTAGCCTTCACCCAGGCGGCGATGTCGGTCATGGTGTTATGGAAGTTGGTCTTAGTGGTGTCAGCGTCTTCTGTGAGGTAGAGGATGAGCTGAGTGTTGTCAGCGTACAAGATGATATTGAGTCCATAGGTGCAGGTGATGTCTGCAAGAGGTGTCATGTAGGTGTTGAAGAGAGTGGGGCTGGGAGAGGAGCCCTGGTGGACACGGCAGATGATGCCTTTTGGTGCTAATTGTTCAGGTCAGGCCATTGACCAGTCCCTATTTTAGTCTTGTAAAGGGGTCCCCAATTACACACATCCCTCCCCTCCGCATAGTCTTAATCAATGTGGGTAACTGGTCCCGGTTGGGGGGGGATTTTTGCCGGACTCTTACCACCAGTGGCTACATTCAGGCCATCGTCGTCAACATCTGTCTCTGCCCCATGCACACCCCTTCTCTTGTCCAGAATGGCACTGAATTCAAAATTACATCAAAGCATGTACTTACACATGATATTTCCTCTTAAAATTCATTCACCATGGTGGTACACACGCCTCTCTGTTCATGGCCCAGACGCTTGCATCTCAATAAGAGAGACAGAATGTCATTTTGCTACATGGTTTGTGTTGTCCATGTCAGATGCTTTCACCTGAGAAACAATACTTTGGAAGCTGCTATGAGAAGCCGAGCAGAGGTGTAGAACACAAAATCCACAGGGAAATGCACAAACGGAATACAAGAGGTGACGAAGCTCCAATCTTGATGCTGTTCTCATGCTGCTGCTAATAGTACCCATCATGAGAGAAGCAACAGGATTGGCTGGAGAGGGCTGCCTCGATGGTCCATCAGCACTGGTTGTCTGTGCCTGCTCTCCACCCAGGTGTCTAAGACAGCTGAGTGGGGAGGTTTAAAATGCGCTTGTCAGGGTGGCTGTCACAAGACAGCTGGCCAAAGTGACATTCGCAGTTTAAACTGAAGCAGCAACTAACACTGCTCCCTGCTGCTAATCAGCAGCAATGGCCCCACTAAGCGCTGTCCCTTGGCGTGGCTGGACTGAAAAATAAAAAGGTAATGAAATGTCTTCATTACCATTTTAATTTTCATGCTTGCTGCAATGTCAGCAGGAAGGGGGGACGCTCCTCTGCTCCAATGGAGGAACCGCCGCTGGTTATGCTTACTTGCCAGGGCCCTATCAGGAGTCCACTTTCGCTTGCAGTGCCCATTGCCATTGTCAGCACTGCCAATTACAGTTTCAACACAACTACTCACCCTCACACTCCCACAAGTGTGACAATTCTGACTATTCCAGACCCCCAAAGCTCTGAGAATGGGCTTGTCAGCAGGTAATAGTAATTTTATTTGTATATTGAATTAATAAACAACTGTTGCTGTGTTTGGCTCTAAATTAGACAAACAGCGCCACCATGTGGCAACCTGTCATAAATGCCAGTGTTGACAATTGAGTGCCGGTGCCGGGCATGGGAATCCACAGGCTCCAATTAAGCACTGGCGTGCATATCACCACGGTGGGTATCCTGGCGCTTTGATAAGGAGGGTGCTACCTTAGCTGGGTCCTTTTGGGAAAGCCAAGTTTTCAGTTTTTTCCAGAATTCTTGGAGTGAACTGGCAGCTTAAATTTGAAGGGGAAGTTTGTTCCAGACTTTAGGAGCTAGGAATGAGAAGGCCCGGCCACCGGCTGTGGCTCTTCGGATGCGTGGGACATAAGCGAGCAGACAGCTAGCAGATCAAAATTGTGGGGGGGGGTGAAATCTGATGCGATTGTTCAGGTAGGTGGGACCTAGGCTGTGCAGTACCTGGTATGTGTGAGTGAGTAGTTTGGACTGGGTGCACTTGTGGATGGGAAGCCAGTGGAGGTCATTGAGGTGAGTGGATAGGTGTGTGTGCTCTGGTAGGTTGAGTGTGAATGTGGCTGCTGCGTTTTGAATGATCTGGAGCGCCTCTTAAGAGGAAGCCAACTGAAGATTTTCCTGAGGGTTTTTAGGGTATGAAAGCAGTAGCAGGTGACCTGGTTAAACATCATTATTTGGTTGTAGATCCTACACCCCAGGTTTGTAGCTTGGCTGGATGGGAAGGGCGTAGGTCCCAGTTCCAATGGCAACAAGGCTGAGGACAAGAGTGTGTAGTCCCTTCTAAAGAGTATGGTTTCCAGTGACTTTCAAAAAGCGCTTTGGAGTGCTGATTCACAATCTTCCACATAAAAAGTGTCTTTTAAAATTTACTTAAATTACACTTTTTGGATGATGAATAACAAAATCCTCATACAAGAAAATCTATGAAAACTATGGCTCGATATGCATACTGTGTAGAGTTAGATCCTGTGACATATGGGAGTTTACCTTTTACTTTTCAAATCTGAGAATGCACTCACAGCTATTTATTCTACTGCCAATGTTTTACTGGTGCAAAATCTTGTAATTTTTGTGTACTATTAACTATGCAAAATTGTGTAAGATTTCATAGGTGTGACTTTCATCCACAGGAGATTGGTTCCAGCAAAACAGTAAAATCACAGCAGAAGGACATGTTCTTTTCTACCAGTCTTCAGCCAGTATCTAGTGTCACTCTTGAATGTCAGGTATTTTAGGAAAATTCACATAAATTTGTGTAATTTACACGAACGTTTGGGGTAAAGAATTACCCATTTTCGCACATCCCTGGTAAATATGCATGCATTTCCAAAATGGGAAACACAGTGCAATATCTTAGTGAATTCCTATGAAAGATACATGTTTGCTTGTGCAAGAAGTGCCACTCCGAGATTCCTCATGCCATATTTAGCAACATGTTTCGACCTCCATTGACTCATTCTAGTAGTTTTGAGGTCATCATCAGGGCATCACATATTTCATCTGGGTTTGGACTCTATGGGGCCTATTAGGATGGCGGCCGGAAAACCACCCGACCGCCATGGAAGCGGAAAACAACCGCCCGCCGGCACCGTGGGAAAACCGGCAGCCAAATTAGGATCTTCCGCCAAAAAACACCGACCGCGGCGGAACGGGGCCAAGAAAAAACGCCCGCAGCGGGCAGAGATGGCCAAACTCCGTCCGCGGCGGTCAGAATCGCGGCAGAAAAACACCAACCAGCCGCAAGTATAGCGGAGACACCGCACTGGAAATTAGGATATCCCCGATGGTCCCGCGGTACGTACCGCTCTCTCCGACCACCGCAGTCGCACAATGGGATGAATGGGAGAGCCAACAAAAGAGCTGAAGCACAGCCACCGCTGCGGACGATCTGTAAAATATATGGCGAACGAAGCAAAAAACCCACAAGAAGGCCAAAAAGTGCACACAGAAAACTAGCCATGCCCCCAAATACACAAAACGCACCCCAATGACACAACCACATGGCAAAAAGAAACATACAAATCCCAGGACAACACACCTGACAGCAATACCCCAATTGGACACACCCACACAGCTGAGTATAAAACCAGTTCCTTCCCTGACCACAATCCTTTCCAATACTCCATGAGAGAAGGGACACATACCCCAGCTGACAGGAGAGGCAAAGGACACAACATCACCAGCCAAACCACACACAGCACCACCACCACTTCCACACCTGCACAACTAACCCTCCCGCACAATACACACCGTACACATCATAACCACAACCACCACTCACACTCTGTGGAACCACAGCTTTTTGGTAGCCTGGTCCAACAGACACCATTAGCCACAAGGACACAAATGTGGGCAAGGATAGTCCAAAGGGTCAATGCAGTAGGGACGACCCCAAGATAAAAAAAGGAGATCATGAAGCGGTGGCATGATCTGAAGAGGGTGGTCAAGGAGAGGAGGAGCAAGAACCGTGAGCTGGCTCAGAGGACTGGTGGTGGCCCTCCCCATTCCACAAAAACCATTCACACCATGGGAGGAAAAAGTGCTTGCCATACTGCATCCAGAGAGTCTCACAGGAGTAGCCGGCGGAGTGGAGGCTGGTAAGTACAAACAAATGACTACCACCACTATGCTATGTACTGTCTTGCACAACTACAAAGCTACACCACCTAGGATAAATTCCATCCATCTGCACCACACACTCACAAAAACATGTCTCACAGATTCAACATTCACCCACTCCCATTCACCCCAAACGTAGCTACCAACATTACCATGGGGGCATGTGTACAGGCAGAGAGCACTACTACTCCCACCAAGCCCCTGTGTCCCACAGCATCAGCAAGATGGAGCTCTCCACCCACCCCACCCAGAAGCATGTGTCAGCCATTACATTACCCTCATCAAACTTACACGTAGGTAGCCATCTTCTCTGGGAGGGTGTCTGTGGGTGGGAGGCCTGTACTACTACTCCCACCATGCCCCCTGTCCAACACCAGAGCAGGATGGAGCCCTCCCCCCAGCCCACCCAGAAGCAGTTGGAAGCCATTGCAGTACACCTAAAAAACTTACAGGTAGGTAGCCATCTTCACAGTGTGTCAGATCCACTGTGACTCCTTAGGATCCGGGCGAAGCACAAAGGGGTCCACCTCCCGACGTCCCTAACTCTGAATAATGCAACACAGAGTATTAAGGCAATCAGACGAGGGAAAGGAATTAGGGTAGGAACAGCGGGATGAGGAGACCTGTAACAAAAGAACACACGGTTAACACATAGTCTACACACCTCTGCTATACTCATATGGTCTCACTACCCTTCTCTATTACCTAGGGAGTCTTTATTCCATACTACGACAGTTCCATGTACCAACATAGAGAAACGTCTCTCCCGTAAGAATGCTGTATACCTACAACGACAAAGCAAGACAGGTCAAACCACCATCACTCATGCTAGCAGCCAAAACACGAACACTCTGCCTCATGCTTACCCTTACTCATTCCTTTCCTGCTTAAACTTAATGCGTATCAAAAGAGGAGAAGGCCACTGATGCATCCCCCATCAGCCTTTAGTAATCCCGGACTCAGTAGCCACAGAAGGCCAAAGTAATCCAAAGTAAGTTAAAGTAAGCCAAAGAAGTGCTTCCCTGTATATGCGGAGAGGTCACCTGAATGTCTGCTCCTGAGGCGTGATGTAGATCTATTCGAAGCCCCGCATTGGGTTCCAAAGCTCAATCAATAATCCCACGACCTTGTTCCTGTAAGGAAGGGAGCCAGGGAGGCCGGGCAGGACAGCGCTTATGTCAGCACTCTCTACTGCCCTTCAAAGCACCAAAACGCCAGGTGCCACAAAGAAGAGGGGAGCCAGGGAGGCCGGGCAGGATAGCGCTTATGTCAGTGCTCTCTTCTGCCCTTCAAAGTACCAACAAACCAGGAGCCACAAGGAAGGCAGTGCGTGGCTCAGCACAATGCCTGGTTCCGTGCTCCCAATCGGAGAAGCGCTTCCAATAGCGTGGACCCAGGAACGAGTTTGTGTTCCCTAGCTCAATGTCCAGAGGCAAGGGGTGCTAACAGCAGAGACGGCAGCGCTACCACAGCGCGCGGTCTCTACGTAAGTGTTCCACCGATGCTGCGCTTCCCTCAGCGCAGGATATCTTCAAGCTGCGCGGGGGGGATCTCCCAAATCCAGCGCTTCTGGAACCTGGAAACCGTGGATCACGGCAAGGAAATTGTCTGGATTACGCGCGCGGATGCCTCGCGCCGCCGGTTAATGACGAGGAGGCCCGCCCATCAAACGGCGGGGTATCTGGGAGTTGTAGTCTTACTCCCTACTCGTTGGTAGGCACCTGGACTCGGCGCCTAACACAGTGAGGGTGTTTGTGGGTGGGAGGCCTGTACCACTACACCCACCATGCAACCTGCCCCCTCTCAGCAGGATGGAGCCCTCCCCCCACCCCACCCAGAAGCAGTTGGAAGCCATTACATCACCCTCATCAAACTAACAGGTAGGTAGCCATATTCACAGTGAGGGTGCCTGGGCGTGGGAGGCCTGCACTACTACTCCCAACATTCCCTCTGTCCCACACCTGAGCAGGATGGAGCACTCCCCCACCCAGAAGCAGTTGGAAGCCATCACAGTACACCAAACAAACTTACAGTTAGGTAGCCATCTTCCCTGGGCGGGTGTCTGGGGGTGGGAGGCCTGCACCACTACTCCCACCATGCCCCCTGTCCCACAGCCTAGCAAGATGGATTCCTCCCCCACCCCACCCAGAAGCATGTGTCTGCCATTACACAACCCACATCAAACATACAGGTAGGTAGCCATCTTCACAGTGAGGGTGTTTGTGGGTGGGATGCACCCTTTCCCACAGCCTAGCAAGATGGAGCACTCCCCCACCCAGAAGCAGTTGGAAGAAATTGCAGTACACCCAACAAACTTACAGGTAGGTAGCCATCTTCACAGTGAGGGTATTTGTGGGTGGGAGGCCTGTACCACTTCTCCCACCATGCACCCTGCCCCCCCTCAGCAGGATGGAACCCTCCCCCGCCCAACATAGAAGCAGTTGGAAGCCATTACATCACCCTCATCAAACTTACTGGTAGGTAGCCATCTTCACAGTGAGGGTGACTGGGTGTGGGAGGCCTGTACCACTACTCCCACCATGCACCCTGGCCCCCACCTCAGCAGGATTGAGCCGTCCCCCCACCCCACCCAGAAGCAGTTGGAAGCCATTACATCACCCTCATCAAACTAACAGGTAGGTAGCCATCTTCACAGTGAGGGTGTCTGGGTGTGGGAGGCCTGCACTTATACTCCCAACATTCCCTCTGTCCCACACCTGAGCAGGATGGAGCACTCCCCCACCCAGAAGCAGTTAGAAGCCATCACAGAACACCAAACAAACTTACAGGTAGCTAGCCATCTTCCCAGTGAGGGTGTCTGGGGGTGGGAGTCCTGCACCACTACTCCCACCATGCCCCCTGTCCCACAGCCTAGCAAGATGGATCCCTCACCCCACCCCACCCAGAAGCATATGTCAGCCATTACACAACCCACATCAAACTAACAGGTAGGTAGCCATCTTCACAGTGAGGGTGTTTGAGGGTGGGAGGCCTGCACTACCACTCCCAGCATGCCCCCTGCCCCCCACCTCAGCAGGATGGAGCCCTACCCCCACGCCCCCAGAAGCAGTTGGAAGCCATTGCAGTACACCAAACAAACTTACAGGTAGGTAGACATATGATTCTGGACCGTGACCCCACTGAGCAGGATGTAAGCCGCCACTACGCACACACACATGTGTGACACAACAAACCCAAATGTGGGCACATTACAGGTAAGTAGCCAGTACGTGCACCCACCCATTCGTCACAAATTAAATGGTGCCATATGACAACACCAGCCCTCTCATTGCACAAAGAGGCACACCTACCCCATTGTCAAGCACAGTGTGCACACAGGTAAGCTAAGGAAACTGTCACAGCTACCAAAGTGTGACACACCAATGCACAAGTAGAAGAAAGTCAGGGCACAATCATGCACAGCACCTATTTACATGTGCATCGCCATGGGGAAAGTGCAACAAGGACCATTCGAAAAATATGAAGGCATGTGTGGTGGTACAAATCAAGATATGCACATGACAGAACAAAGGTATGCAGGAGATGACAATGGCCAGTCCATGGCCAGATGTGACATCTGCCAGGTCAGACAAATCAACAATCAGTTCTCAATTAAACACATGTTGTGCAAGGCCCTCGATGGCAACAAGTCCCTCTAATCCTTAATTGTGCACGGGTCGCATGGTATGCCTTGACACCTCACACCATGGACAAGTAATGCATGTACCACTGCATCATGTCAGGAAGCACAGTAGTGCACATAGTAAACAATGTGATGATCTGTTAATTGTGCAGTGTACAAAAAGTGAATGACACACAGCTAACACAAAGCTTGCCGGGTGCACTACAATGACCATTTCCCATCTGACCCACAGGTGACCAAGAACTCACTGCAGAGGACAACACCAGCAACCTGCACAGCCAGTCTCCTCCCCCCCCCCGGTACATGGACTCTCAGATGTTGACTCCCAGGATTCCATGGGCGATGAGCTCTAAGCCGGTCCATCTGGTGTGTCAGGGATCAACAGGTCCCAGGACCCCATCGTCCCCCCCCACATCTGCGGCAACAACTTCACAGCAGACCCCTGCTGTCACAGCCTGTGCGGCCACCACCACCAGTGCTGCCTTTAATACCCTCCCTGTCCCAGAGGATGATCAGTACACACCACCGACGAAGGAGGGCAGGGAGAGGATGCGGGTGCCCACAGTGGTGAGGCAACAGGTCCTTGGCAGCAGGGCAGGTGGGAGGGGCAGGGTCCTGAGCACATACGAACAGGCCCAGGGACGAACGGGCTGGTCGGACAAACTGTTGCACAAGCTCATCCGGCTGATGAGGTCCACCGACACCCGCATGGGACAAATCGTGGACCTCTTGGGCCAGTAAGTGGCGGTACTGAGGGACAGACAACACCTCCACCTCCCTCTGGTGGGCTGCAGGATGACAGTTCACCATCCTCCCCTGTGCCCACAGAGAGGGGTGAATCCTCAGACCCCACTGGCCCTGCAGCAGGGCCCCCCACCAAACGACAAAGGGGCCGTCCCAAGAAGACCCTGGGAGTATCTGGAGGCAAAGCACCTGCCAGACGCTAGTCACGGAGCCAGCCATGATGGCAACCCTATCCACCACTGCATTGACTTTTTGGATTGTCCTTCCCCACACTGCCTTGTGAATGGCATCTGTCTGTTGAACTAGGTCACCACATCAATGTGGTGACTACTCGATTATCTCATCTACCACAACTGTCAACTCACTGCTCCACCCCACCCCCAATGGAAATGTACACCCCCCTCGCATCTCACCATTGCAAATAGAATATCCTTAAACACATGTTGTCATGTCTGCTCCGCCTTTATTGCAGAATGTACAGCCTTCAACATGATCACAATGTACCAGGAGCATGGGCTGCATGTAGGCAAGGAGAAGTTGAAGGCACCTAGGGAAACACAACAGAGCTACTTTCACTGGTCTGGGTGTGGCATCACAGACATCACACAACCCCTACCATCAGGATAACCCAACATGCACACGTCACTATGTGCAACAAGTGTCACCATACACGTCCTGTAGATGTTCCCAAATGACCTGTCCCAGAAACATTGCGAAACATCGCTGGGTCTACAACTGGCTGCTGTTACAATTCTCACACGCCCTTTCACAACAACAGCAATATCAGCAGACAATGGGTATGTTGCACATTGTCACCCACCTTCAAGTGAAGTAGCGTGTGATGAGCTGTTGACCCAGGTCAACACCTTCCTCCTCTCCACTGTCCTCATCACTGGAAACGGGTTTGTTTGCAGGCTGGGGCCTTGGGTCCTCACCATCATCCAGGAGCAGGGGAATCTCCTTGCGAATGGCTAGGTTGTGGAGCATGCAGCATGCCACTACAATCTGACACACCTTCCCGGGTGAGTATGCCAGTGCACCTCCGGTCTTGTCCAGGCAGCGGAAACGTGACTTGAGCAGACCAAAAGTACGCTCCACCACACGACGTGTCCTCCCATGTGCCTCATTGCAGCGGACGTCAGCTGGGGTCCTGGGATTCCTCAGCAGGCTCAGCAGCCAGGGGTGGTTGGGATATGCAGAGTCACCTAGGTATGACAAACACAAATAGACATTGCAATGTCGCTGAGGCTGAGGGCAGCAACCCACACACCCAGCACGCATTACGACTAGGCATACTCACCCACAATCCATGCACGCTCGGGAAGCAGATTAGCCATCAGCTGGGGCACAATGCTGTTCCGCAGGATGTAGGAGTCATGGGCCGAGCCTGGGAATTTGGCACACACATGGGAGATGATCATACCTGCCAGGCACACCACCTGCACATTTATGGAGTGGTAATGCTTGCGATTCCTGAAAATGAGCTCACTGGCTTGTGGTGGCACAAGCCCAACATGGGTGCAATCAATGGCACCAACAACATTGGGGATGTGTCCAAGGGGATAGAAGTCTCCCTTTACAGCTGGCAATTCAGCACCCCTGGGGAAATGGATGTATCTGTCGTTGTATATCATCATGGCGAAAAGTAAATCACGCAGCACCATGCTGAACATCGGTTGCGACATCCCACCTGTGCTGGCCACTGTCTCTTGGAACGATCCAGTGGCAAAAAAATGCAGGGCCGCCATTACCTTATAAGTAGGGGTGAAAGCTGTTGGATATGTCTGGCGAGGCTGCAGGTGGGGCTTCAACAGATCACAAAGGGTTTTCAGGGTGGCTCTATCCAGGCGGCATTTCTGTATGATCGCAACATCCTCCATGTCCTCCAGCACCATCAAGTGACAAATCTAATTTGGCCTCCTCCTATTTGAGATGATAGTGGACACATGTCAATGCAATACATCATGAGATGTGCACTGTATATCACGTTCTGGATGACACAACGACAACAATGACTGCCATCAATATTGAGTTAGAGACCAGCTTACATGTAGGGACACCTGTCAATTAACACAAGACAAGTATCTCAAACACCACCTTGGTCAATGTGAATGCACATAGGGAGATGGCCACATTTCACATGGGCACGCCTGGGAGTATAGCATCCAGCATATGTGCAACAAATCAAACCCACTGTTTCATACCTAGCTTCTGTACCTGTCACACCTTAATGCGTCATTACAACCTGGCACACATCCACCATCGGCGCAAGAATGACGAATGTGTGCATGAGCAGACATGAGAGGCAATGCAAAATGGATCATCATTCATTAAGACGAGCATTGCTGTGATTGTCACTGCACCTCAACACATTGACATGTGTACACATTGTAGAGTCCAGAACAACACTGTCCTGCCCACCCAACCATCAAATCCATAAGTGACATGTGAGTGAGTACAGGCCAATCTACGAAATCACACACACAAACATGGCATGTGTAGCAATCAGTGGAGTAAATGGAACATTGGCATTGTGTGCACAATGATGTGCCATTGACCATGTGGGCACTGTGCACTGTTGATGTTTGCCAGATGGCCATTGCGATTGTATGGTACCCATATCGCGGTAGCTACCGCCTGGCCCCGGCGGTGTGTCACCAGCACCCCCATTCACCCAAGTGCGGTAGTGATAGGCATGGAGACATGGGGAAATGGCAGTTGGCATGCTCCGCCGCCAGAATCGCGGTGCCTCATGTCAATGTATGGCACCCATATCGCGGTAGCTACCGCCTGGCCCTGGCGGTGTGTCACCAGCACCCCCATTCAAACAAGTGCGGTAGTTATAGGCATGGAGACATGGGGAAATGATGGTGGGCATGCTCCGCCACCCATATCACGGTAGCTACCGCCTGGCCCCGGCAGTGTGTCACCAGCACCCCCATTAACACAAGTGCGGTAGTGATAGGCATGGAGACATGGAGAAATGGAGGTTCGCATGCTCTGCCGCCTACATCGCGGTGCCTCGTGTCAATGTATGGCACCCATATCGCGGTATCTGCCGCCTGGCCCCGGCGGTGTGTCACCAGCACCCCCATTCACACAAGTGTGGTAGTGATAGGCATGGAGACAGGGGGAAATGGTGGTGGGCATGCTCCGCCACCCATATCGCGGTAGCTACCGCCTGGCCCCGGCGGTGTGTCACCAGCACCCCCATTCACACAAGTGCCATAGTGATAGGCATGGAGACATGGGGAAATGGCAGTGGGCATGCTCCGCCACCCATATCGTGGTAGCTACCGCTTGGCCCCGGCGGTGTGTCACCAGCACCCCCATTCACACAAGTGCAGTAGTGATAGGCATGGAGACATGGGGAAATGGCGGTGGGCATGCTCCACCACCCATATCACGGTAGCTACCGCCTGGCCCCGGCGGTGTGTCCCCACCATGGAGCTTGCTCTAGAGCCAATGGGAAGCTCGATAGTGGTGGCATGATGCCATTTTGAAGATCGCGGTAGACGTGCTCCGCCACCGCGGAGGCGGTCATTGAATGCATTTGAAAGATGCACCATCGCGCTAGCGCACACCTGGCCCTGGCGGTGTGTCCCCACAATGGAGATTGCCCTAGAGCCAATGGGAAGCTCGATAGCGGTGGCATGATGCAATTTTGAAAATCGCGGTAGGCGTGCTCCGCCACCGCGGGCGGTCATTGGATGCATTTGAAAGAGAGAGACCTGGACCACCATTTGCTGCAGCATGGCACCTTTGAAACAACCCCAGGGGGCTATATATGTGTGGTATTGAGCCTCACATTTCCACTGCTCCCAGAGCCTGCTGCCAGAAACCCCTCACCTGCTGCTGCCTCCAGGGACTGCTGCCTGAGACCCCTCACCTGCTGCTGCCTCCAGAGCCTGCTGCCAGAGACCCCTCACTTGCTGCTGCCTCCAGGGACTGCTGCCAGAGACCCCTCACCTGCTGCTGCCTCCAGGGACTGCTGCCTGAGACCCCTCACCACCCAATTCCGCCGCTGTTGTCTCATGTCCACAGTGATGGCAAGGACAGAGAAGATCTGTCCCAGTCCCTTCACGAGAGAGGAGCTGGAGGTCCTGGTGGACGAGGTGCTCACACAGTACCCAAGGCTATATGGTGCCCCAAATGTCGTGGTAAGTCGTCAACAGTGGGGTGGTAGTGCAGGGGGGCCACACATGTAGTTGGACTGATGCAGTATGTGCCTGGGAGTGTGGGGTAGTGTCATGCACTGCCTGACATTCTGTCTCCAGGGGGAGGGTGTGTGTACCCAATGCCACAGGTTTCCCTGCCTGCACATGTATGCATGAGTGACCTGTGTTGTGTTGTCAGCCATACAGTGACAAGAAGGTTGTTCATGCTGTAGTCAGGACAGTGATTGCTTGGCTGGATGGCTGTGTGTTCCCCTGTAGTCCATCTCAGTGTGAGCCCAGCTGGGCAGCACAGTCCCCGTCTACAAAGACAAGGACACATCACTTCACTTACAGAGTATGACATCAGTCTTTTCACATTGCACTTCAGCTATGGGCCATCCCAGCGCGGTAGATTGCACACAACCGCCCTTGTGAATGGCATTTTGTAGTTGTGAGATCATGTCCCCCAATATTGACATCCATGACACAGTTATCTATTCACAGGGAAGGGACATTGGGGCTGCGCAGTCCTGGACACAGTGGGTCACTCCCCCCCAGGTTGATATGTGATGTATGTGTTGCTCAACCCAACAATGGACTGGAGATGTGGGCAGGCTACATAGGGGTTCCAGTGCTGGCATCCTGCATGTGTGTGTGATGTGCAGGGACTGTGTTCCCCTTTACACCTGCATGCATTCACATCAGCTTTTCTCATGCACATGTACCATGTGAGATGTACTCCAGTCTCTGATAGATATATCGTTTGATATGTGATGAGCTTGTATCTTGCTGCTATACTGATAGCTGTTGGTACATAACACTGTGTCCCTGATAATTTCCCCCTCTTGTCTCCCAGGCCTGCAGCTCAAGGTACACCAGCATAAGGCCATGTGGAGGGCCATTGCCGCGAAGAATCGAGCTCTGGGGGTCTCAAACCGATGGCGCACCCACTGCCACAAGAGGTGGGACGACATCAGCCGGCTGGCAAAGAACGTGGCGGAGATGACCTTGGGGCTGCTTCCTCGCACTGGGCATTTGGCACGGCGCAGCATGACGCCACTAATGTGGCGCATCTTGGCGGTGACGCAGCCTGAGCTGGATGCACGTTTGAAGGAGTAACAGCAGCAAGCCAGGGGTGAGCATTTGGGAAGGGTTACTTTGGCTGGGAGTGGCTGCATGTGTACAGAGCCTGTGCCAGCGCTGGCCTATGTGATGTTGGTAGTGTGATGCTGTGGCATGTAAGTGGCTGCTGGGCTGGGTGCCGGTGGAATGCATTTGCCCTACCTGTACTGACAACAGTGATTTGGATGCTGTGCATTCACATTACATTCTGAGTTGTGATCTTCAGGTTTCTTCTGCACTGGGGTAGTCTTGGGAATCCCATGGGAGGGAACGGCAGTGTACCCAATCTGACTGTTCTTTCATCAATGCGTCCATTGCATGCACCCAGATTGGGGAGGCCTACACATCTGACATCCAATGTGCACCATTCTATTGTCCCCACAGTACAACATGGTGGGTGGCATGGGCTAATGTCCATTGTGGACTGTCATGTTGTAGTCTGGGTCTGTGTTTTCCCCACCTGTTCCATCCAGATCTGCCATTGGCAACAAGTAGTGTGCCCCCATCATGTCCCTAGGTGTGCTCAGAGCTGGTTGTGTGTCTGGTTGAACAGAGCCACAAGCAGGGTTGTTGTGCTGTGTGGTCATCACATGGCTCACTCATGCCTGAGTGTCCAGTTTCCACGCACTGCTTGAGTCTATATAGTGAGTTGGCACGATGTGATTGCACAGGGTGGTGTGCAACATGTAGATGTGGTCATCTTTTGTAATGCATTGCTTGCATATGTTTGTTCTGTTGCTGTTGCTGTCACTGACCTGATCCTACATCTCTCTCTCTCTCATGCAGCATCACCTGTGGTCACTGAGGGACAGGAGACGGGCACCAGTGGTGGCGAAACAAGCACAACAGCTGCACAGGAGCCCAGTGACACAGATGTCACTTGCGCCTCAGAGGGGGACAGGAGTCTGCTGGAGGGATCCCAGCCTGAGACGCAAAGCACCACATCATCTGATGCCAGCGGGGATGCATCCATGTTGGAGGGCACAGGGAACGGGGACTCTGCATCGTCTTCCACCACACAGCGGCCAGTGCCCACCCTCCCAGCCACTTCCTCTGGTGCTGCCCGTGTCCGCCTCAGTAAGAGGGGAAGAGTGTCCTTCACCACTGGCACCGCTGCCCCTGCCCTTGTCCCCCTGCTGTCATCAGTGCTGAGTCAGTGGAGCTTTTGCGCCAACTGTGTGCAGGCCAGACAGCTCTCCTCAATGCCTTCATTGACCACGACAAAAAATTGGCCCAGGTGGTTGCCTTCATGGAGGGCATACTTTCTGACGTGGGTGGGCTGCACCGGACAGTCCAGGCTTTGTCATCGACAGTGATGTCTGCCCTTCAACAGGCACATACAGTCCATCTCCGGTCCCTTTGTCCACCCCCCTGGCAGTGGCCAGGTCTGACGATAGTGACCACAGTCCACATACATCACAGTCACGATACAGCACACAGCAGCAGCAACCCAAGCGGTCCCGGCCGCAGACACCATCCCCACAGAAGACCAAAGCCAGCGCAGGGAGAAAAGCCCGTCAGGCGACACCAGTGAACAAAAAGCAAAACAGCAGGCCTCAGGCACACATGCCTCAGAGGCATCCCCATCCAAGGACTCTCCTGCCCCTAAAGCCTCACGTAAAGAGAAGCATACAGTGTCTGTGCCCACCAAGGAGGTGGTGCGTGCCAAGGGTACACCTAGGAAGGGCTCCAAGGCAGATTCACCAACCACTTCGACTACTATTCCAAGCCCAGTGGGGCCGGAGTGCACTGTAGGTGTGACACCTAGTAAACAGGGGAAGGGATGGCAGAGGCGAAACCAGGCAAAGCGTTCCGCTGGTTCGAGCACATCACCAGAGGGGGTACCAGCGCCTGCAGCTGATTCAGCTTTGGTGGTGAGTGTGCCTGTTGTGCCCACACCACTTCCCATTGATCCAAAGTCAGGCAAGCCATTTAGAATCCCCAAGAAGTGGAAAGGCACCCCTCCACAATCTCCAAGCCACACCGTGTTTCCCATCTGCATGACTCTACCTCCACGTACCACTACACCACCTGGTCCAAGGAGCCCTCTGGCTTGCCAAGCCACTGATAGCTCTACCTTAGCTGTTCCACTCTCTCCCCGTTCAGGTGCCCCGACAGTCCCCAAGACACAGCCAGCTCCCAGTCCACCTGACAGCCAAGTCTGATTGTTAGTTACCTTCACACACCTTTCTCTCACACAGGTGGGCCTGTACTGCACATTGTTACCCCCTGACTGTGTTGCTGACCATGCAAAGGTACAGTCGCACAGATTCCCTATGCAGCTTCTCATGGACTCAGTCAGCACCTTGGACTGGCCACTGGCCTTGTGTTTTGCCCCCTGCCTGTGCAGCTTCTCATGGACTCACTCTGCACTTTGTCCTGCCCACTGGCCTTGTCGTTCACTGCTGTGTGCCCCCTGCCTGTGCAGCTTCTCATCGACTCAGTCTGCACCTTGGACTGGCCACTGGCCTTGTGTTTTGCCCCCTGCCTGTGCAGCTTCTCATGGACTCACTCTGCACTTTGTCCTGCCCACTGGCTTTGTCGTTCACTGCTGTGTGACCCCTGCCTGTGCAGCTTGTCAGTGACTCACTCGGCACTTTGTCCTGTCCACTGGCCTTGTCGTTCACTGCTGTGTGCCCCCTGCCTTTGCAGCTTCTCATGGACCTGCTCTGCATTTTGTGCCTTGCTCTTCTCTTGTCATGGTGTCTATCTGTGCAATATGTGAATAAAGACAGTTGCTCCTGTTGTCTATTTTGTCAGTGTCCTTACTGAATAAAGTTATTTTGCTGTGTGTATATGGTTTACTGTGCCACATGCTCTGCGTGCCACTTCGACATGGTCAATGTTTGGGCTCACTTACAAATCAGTTTTCTGGGGTGACGGGGTCCTCAGTTCTTCCTGAACCAGATACTTGTGGGGCAATGGTGTAATTTTACAATGTGCAGCAGTTGTCATTTACTTGATTAGTTCATGTTGGCTATATTGTACACATGTCAGGTTGGGGGGCACTGCCGGCACAGAGTGTGTTTCTGCACACAGTTTTGCAGGCAGGCTGTCCAGGGTCATCATGTATGTGTGTTCTTCCTTTATGTGTGCCCAGTGGTGCATGTGTGTGGTCATCTTGTGATGGCCAGTCATCCTAGTCCCATGGCTTACTTTCCATGTGTGCTCTTGGATGGTCAGGTGGTGTGCTGTGTGAAGGGGGTGAGTTTGTGGGGAGTGTTGATGTGTGCATGCCCCTGCAATGTGAACTACACACATGTGTCACCCAGGAGTTGTATGCCTGTTGTTTTGATTGTTCAGCCCTGTGGATGTGGTGGTATGCACATGTGTGAGTTGTATGTAGTGCACTGTACAGAGTGTTGGTGTGTCCTTGCAGTTCTGTCTGACTCCTACTTGTTGTTGTTGTCACTTGTGAGTATGCAGTGTGTGTGACTGGCAAGTCAGTGTTGTGTTTGTTGCACATCCATGCGTCTGGTGGTTGTTTGTGGGGACTGTGCTGACCTGCTGTTCCACACTGCCATTGTGGTTGTGTTTTCTTATGTCTTGCTGTCAGATGGTGCCTTCTTGCCTCCAGTGTGGCATGTTGTGTGTGTTGTCATGCCATCCCCTATCTGTGCTTCAGATGCCTACCCATTGTGGGTCTGCACTCCCTCCCTTTGTGTATGGTACACTCCTGCCATATCCCCTACTGGCATGCAGTACACTTCACTTTGGTGTCAGCTGTCCCCTTGGTTTCCATGTGTGTGTGCCTCCCCATCACTTCATTTGTGCCACTGTGCTTTGTGGTGCAGTTCTCTGCCCAGGGTCAATGTGTCACTCAGGGCATTTCCCCAATGGGTTGTATGTGATGTGCTGGTGCTGTTTGGCAGTCATGGTTGCTCCTATGCAGTCCAACTGTGTGTGCTGCCCAGTCCTCTGGTCAAGTTGTTTCCACCTTTGTGTCCTGGACTTGTGCATCTGTTGGTGTTGTGTTGGATGTATGTGTGTTGTCAGTGTTATTGCTTCACTTCCTGGGTGTGCTGTTGTCTTTGTGCTGTGCTGTATGGTGTTGTGTGGGTTGCTGTTCTGTCACTGATGTCTTGGTGTGGCTGGTATGCCTGGTGTGCACACACTGCTTGTTGGGCATGCAGTGCCGTGTGTGTCTGTTGCCTTGTAATTGCCTGGTGTGCATCCCCTGATGTCTTGCTGTTTTTGCTGTGTGATTTTTATGCCTGTGC
Organism: Triturus cristatus; assembly: GCF_964204655.1. NCBI lineage: Eukaryota > Metazoa > Chordata > Amphibia > Caudata > Salamandridae > Triturus > Triturus cristatus. The sequence continues at coordinate 30,398,966 of NC_140580.1, read as the reverse complement.
ATCTGTTGTTTGTTTTATGTGGCTGTGTTTTTCTGAGATGGTGCACTTCTTGTGTGTGTTGTGGTATGTTGTTCCGTAGTGATGATGTTGTGCCCTCCTTTTGCGTCTGTGCTCCCATTGCCTTTCCCCAGTTTAGCTGCACAGGGCATGTCTGTTCGTGTTGTTGTTCTGTGTGTGTTTCTGTTGGGTCATGTGTTTGTGTGTTGTTTTTGTGCAGACATTTGTTGTGGCATCCCTGTGTGATGTTTGCGGCTACCCCCAGGGTGTGTTATTGTTTGTGTGTGTGTGTTGATTGGCAAGTATTGCCAGCCTTCAGTGTGTTTGGTTCTGGTGTTGTGTGCTGCTGGTGTGAGGGGGGTATGCGTGTGGATTCCTACTAGTGTTTGTCAGTCATGGTGTGTGTCAATGCTCCATGTGTGTGGTGCTGCTGGTGTACTCCTGTGAAGTAGTTGTATAGATGTGTGGCTGTTCACAGTTGGACTTCAGGGCCTTCCTTTCATCCTTGTGCCTCTACATGGTTTGCCTTGCTGTCTCCCCGTGTTGTTGCACTGTGATGTCTGTGGTTTGTCCTCACTGCCTGTACCAGCCATGCGTGCTTTGATGGTGTGAGGGTGTTGTTCTCTGTTCCTTGTCTTGCATGTGATGTACACATGCTTGTTGTGTGTCTCCTTGGCCTTCCATTTATGTGCATCCCACTTTGGTTTCCCTATTTGTTGTGCTCCATTGCTGTTGGCATGTGGGGTGTGTGTGTCTGTGTGGCAGTCTGTGGTATGTATGTGTGACTAAGCAGGCTGTGTGTCAATTTGGAAGTTTGGTCCTTGTATGTGTTCATTTGGTGCTTGTCCACATTTTGGTTTCCCTGAGTGTGGTGTTGTGGTGGTGTGTGTGTTTCCATGGCCCTGTGCTACTGTGTTGTGTGTTCCTGTGCAGCCACTCCTGCAGTGTATGTCTACATGATTGTTTGTTGTGTGGTGCAGGGTGTGTATTGACCTGGCTTGTTGTTGTGCATGGGGTGCACAGGAGGGGCACATGGCATGTGCCTTCATGGGGTGTGCTAGTGTGTGGTGGGAGAGGGTGTGGCCTTGTGGTCTTTGTGCCCTGCCCATGCCTGGCACTGGCCCTGCCTTCTGCATTGTGCGCATGTATTTCCTTGTGTTCACCGCTGCGGTGATGTGACCGGGACATTGCTGCATGGTGGCGGTAGCTGTGTGTCGAGGGTGCAGAGGGGTGACTTGGTGGCAGGTGGGTGATGTGTGGGTGCCCTTGTGGATGTGTCCCTGTCCCCACCAGGGTGTCTGATGTGGATTTGGACCCTCTGTCAGCCCATGTGTTGTGTGTTGTGTTATTGCGTACCTGCGGCGGCGTCCGCGGCGGTCCATGAGTTCCTGGTGATGTAGCAGGTACAGCACCGGAAAGACGTGTAGAGCTAGGTCCATGACGGTCGTGACCGGGTGATGTGGACCGGGACTCTGGTTTCGCGCTCCGCTGTCGTGCTTCCGCCGTCTCTGGGTTGGGCGGTTTCTCCGCTGTGGTGCATCTGCTTGTTTGGGTCATCCTAATTTGTGGAGCGGGCGGACTTCATTCTGCACAGCAGAGAATCTCCATTGGCTCCCACCGCCGCGGTGGTGGGCGCTCTTTGATGGCGGTCCGCGTCGCACCTCGGCGGTCGGTAAATGGGCTATGTTTGGCCATACTAATATTGCGGGTGTGAGGACTGCTGCTCGTGGGTGGAAAAATGCATTTTTCCGCACCGCCTAATGGACCCCTATGAATGTATTTACATACATAAAGGGGAGGGACAACGGGCTAATAGGTTATATCCACTCAAAGGACTAAAAGGTTTTCTTTAAAAAAATATCTATGTGCTGGTAGACCTCTGTGAAGTGGATTTCAAAGGATTTTGAGAGCTGCTCGGGTAGCGTGCCAGCCCATTGATTTTTGCACACTCTGCCTCGCTCAACCATAGTTTGGCACCGGTGGAGACTACGCCCTCTCCACTGTGGCCAACATATCCTGATGTCACAATGCAGTAAGGGCCATCGGAGAAATGGCTATATGTCCACCCATCCATTTAGATAGGTAGACATATAGTAATTGTTTACTGCCTGTCACTGGAAAGAAAACCCTGTCGGTTAGGAGGTGTCAAAAACTAAAAATGCCCCTCTCACCATGGGATATGACTCCCATGGCGAGGGGGCATTGTTTTTTTCCTTTTTCTAAAATCAAAAGTCTGCTTGGAACTAAAAAATGAAACATTTGACACACCGCCCCATCATGTTGAGGAAGCCATGCGTGAAACTTAAAAATGCATTGACAGGATTCGTCGTGATGGCGGTTCCTGCCAAAGCTTTAGAAATAGCCACTGGCTTGGCAGTCATTTCTAAATTTGGCAGGCAAGGACTCTGCCAGGGCACTGGAGTAATATACTCTGTTGCCCTGACAGAGAAAACCTTCACCATCCAAAATGTAAATTGTGTGCATATATATATATATATATATATATATATATATATATATATATATATATATATATATATATATATATATATATATATTCACTGAAAAAACCATAGGTTTCAGGGGTGTTATAGTTAGCTGGACTTTTCACTTGTACAAAACCATTGAAATTCCCCCGTTATAGTTAGTTCAGCTAACTATAACTCGCGCGCCCGCAATGCACTGCTGATGACGTCACATATTACATCACTCATGACATGGTCAGTGACATCACTCATGACATCACTGATGACATCTCAAATGACATCACTGATCAGCCCACTAGGTACCTCCAGTAAATGCCACAGAGCTGTGTTGCAGAGAGGTGTAAAAAGTGGCACGGCCTGGACCACCTCCTTGCAATGCAGCTCAGTGGCGCTTACTGGAAGCACTTGGTGGGCTAGTTAGCCCCCAGGGGCCCTCAGTATTGAAGGGAAATTATATCCCCAATTTAGAACGTGCCATAGTGCGTGTTTGCACACGTCACCTCAGGCCCCGTCCCCTCCCTTCACCACTGTGTAAACGCGCCCTGTGGCTGTTCTAAGTTGAGAGATTAAGTCCCCTTGAATCCTAAGGGTCCCTAGGGTCAAACTAGACCACTAGGTACCTCCAGTAAGCGCCACAGAGCTGCGTTGCAGAGAGGTGTAAAAAGGGGCTTGGCCTCAGAACACCTGTCTGCAGCGCAGCTCCCTGGCGCATACTGGAGATGCCTGTTGGGGGCGCGTTTGCAGAGTGCTGCACGGAGGGGGCATGGCCTCCGGCACGATGCCAGTTTTTTATTTATTTTAATTTTTTAAGAAGGGGGGCTGTGTGGTTCCCCTTCTTATTCTAATTTATTGGCCCTGATGACCCCATCCCCCAGGGCCTGTCTCCTAATTATATTTTTTTGACCCCAATCCCTAGGGCCGGCCACTGTTTTTTATTATTTTAAAAAAATATTTATTTATAGACACACCTAGGACATGCTGGACAAACTGTACATACCTATCACCATGACGATTTGCGGGATATTCATTAAAAGGCGACTATGCATGCAATGAATCCACGTGGAATGTATTTACACTACGAGTGAAGCTCTGACATGTCTGATGCCCTACCGTGCCTAATCCCGGTAGACACCCTTGTCGTTTATTTATACAAACATGGGTAGCTATTGACGGGCACATTTAATACACATGCACACCAAGCCATTCAAAGGGGATTCGACAAAAATTCGACCAAAACTATGCAAGAAACCCCCCTCACGGTTAATAAAACACACATCCACTGCCGGATGTGTAATACTTTTTATTTTACTCTCTGGAAAGGGGACGAACATCACTTGAGAGTCACAGCGCGCTCCTGACAGAGCCCAATGCTGTGTTACACCCACCATTGCCTGCCGAGTGCCACACACCTCTGTGTTGTATTCCACTAGCTAGTGCATATGCTATGACACTCTCTAGCCCATGTGCACTGTAACACCACCCCGTGAATATGTCATGCCACACTTGTCTTCGCACGGGTTATATTGCCCCATCTAACGTGCCTTCCTCGATGCCTATGTTATAACGCACAGTGCTATGCCATACATATTACAATCTGCGATCCACTCCCCAGCACATATTTTATATTACAACTTTAGAGACTAGTTAGGTTACACAACACTGCCCTGTGCATATTACACTCCAAGGCGCATATCGCATAGCACGCGCTAGTGCCTGTGCTATCTCGCGCTCTCCAATGAATCTGTCATTGCGCACAATGTATTGCATATTATATTTCACGCCCGGTTCATCTTATATCACACTTTTTGGTGCATAGTTTATACCATACACTATATCTAGTTTTCATTTTCAATCGTGCTCTCAGGACTATGTTCTATATAACACTGTGTTCACCTACCCTTTTCACGGGCATTACATTTTGCGATAGGGGGTGGAGGGTCAGGGGGTGTTTCTGCCAAGTGAGCCCGGAGTCACAGTCACAAACGTCCTCTTCTTCCTGAATAAAAGTGAGATTATGCTGCATACTTGTTCATATTTTAAGTAGTTCGCACAGACTCAATGTTTTAAAAACAATAAAGTTCCTAATACCCGCCTTCTCTGAACAGTTAGCTTGCTGCCCCATCCCCCTCCTCCCTATCCGCTGTTGTGTGAATCCATGGAATAGCCTCCTCCCTCCTGCCATGCATGGTCTGATGTGCTGCCACTGCCCTCAATTTAGTATGATGTACCAGTCCACTCCTCCTGCCCTCCATTGCCCAATTCTATGCCCCATCATTGACCTCCTGCTTAAACTCTGTGCTTAGCTTGCTGCCCCTATTCTCCTTCCCCCTGCCCTCCGATGTCTTTGTGCATGCCCCTGCTCCATCCTTTTTGCCCACCATGTCCCATGGACCTGCCACTCCTATCTACTCTGAGTGTTCTGTTGAGCTGCCACTCCCCTCCCACCTGCCTAGCATTGTCAGATGACTGTAACCTGTCCCTGCCACCTCCACCCTGCCTGTCCTCATGCCATGCCCCTATCCTCTTCCTCCTGTCCTACATGGTCCATTGTACTGCCACACCCTTCTGCCCTCCCTGGTCTGTTGTGCTGCAACTGCTCCTCCTGCCTGCCCCGTGTGGTCTGTTGTGAGGTCCCTTCCCCTGAACTTTCTTGTCTGTGCACAGGTCCTGACCCTCCCTTCTATCCTCCATCGTCCTTTGTGCATGCCCCTGCACCCTCCTTCTTGCCCATCATAGCCATTGGTCTTCTGTGCTGCCATGGCCCCTCCCACCTTCCCTGTGTGGTCAGTTAGCTGCCCCTGACCCCCTCCCACCTTCCCTCCATGGTCTGTGTGTATGCCATCACAGTCTCACTGTTGCTCTTCATGGTGTGTCTTGCTTCTAGTGCCCATCCTGCCTGACCTCCATGGCTATCTTGCTGCTCCTGCCCTGCCCCCTTGCCCCCAGCCCTCTGTTTACATGTGAAGACCCCTACTCCCTCCCTCCTGGCTTGTCTGTTCCATTGTAATGCCCCTGATCCGTCCCTACTGCCCTTTATGGTCTGTAATGCTGCAGCTTTCTCTCCTGTCTGTCCATTATGGTCAGCTAGCTACCATTGCCTCTTGCCCCTCTGTTCTCTGTTGTCCATGTGCATGGTCCTGTCCCCTCCCTCTTGCTTTCTATGGATTGTTGTGCTGCACTCCCGTCCTGCATGCCCTGTGTGGTGTATTGTGCTGCTGCAAACCCTGATGCCTGCCCTGCAGGGTCAGTTTGGTGCACCTCTCCATGTCCCTCTTGTCCTCTGTTATCCAAGTCCATGTCCCTATCCCATTTCCTTCCATGATCCAATGTACCATACTTGCGAACATTTTGAACTTGGTAAGAGGGAGATTTTGAAAAAAAACTGGGGTATTGATTTTCCCCTTTGAGTTACATTGAAAAAGAGGATATTGTAGACAGGAGACAGATCAAATAAAGCCCATTTGAGCTTAAAAACATTGGACGTTTCCTGGCTGAATCGGGTCTGTTGGCATGTATGGTTGTACTACCATTGCCTCTTCCTTCTGCCCACAATGGTCTATTACATTGCCACAGCCTTGAAGGAGGGTAGATTTTGTATCACAGGGGGCCCCTGGCCCGTTCTGTCCACACCTGAAGTATGAGACCCTTGTCCTTGCCCTGCCAGCCGCATTTGTAGGCCGTATTAAATTGACCAGCGGGTCCTGTGTTGCTATATAATTATCCTGAGACATCCTTACCACTCAGCCAGCATAAAACCCCTGTGTAGGCCCTTCTGTTCAATATGTAGGCCTCTTTGTTAAATTGACCATAGCTCTGCAATTTTAGTGTATAGCAGTCTGAAGGCAGGTCTGCGAGGCCTTCTGCTCCAAACTAGTAGCCCCCACCCTACCCGAGTGCTCCGTGCTCGGTATCAAAGTTCAACATCCCACTGAAGCTGTCGACATACAGTAGGCTGCATCCTGGACTGGTACTTGCTTCCTGGGCAGGTTTCCCGCTTTTAAGGAAGTGGCAACCGCAGAGCGTCAAGTTAGGAGAACTGAGGAGATTTTGTACATGAATATATTGAATTCCCGTACAATACCCATTATTTTCTGCTTGCTCTATGGAACTTACGATAAGCGATTGGCCTGAGAGACTGACCTTTTCACCCAGTCCATTGTCAGCATTAAGTGGGTAAATGACGAAATGTCTGGTAAAATCTGCAGACGAAGCTTTTGGGTAGCATACGTAGGTAGATGTAGCGTGCAAAGGAGCCCACAAAATGATATAAAAAGGGAGCACCCACAGATATCGACGGACTACCTCGCCGTCTGTATGTAGGTTAACAGGCTGTGCAGGTTTTCCCCAAGAGCTGGGAGCTCTTGTCTTCCTTTGCTTAAAATGTCTTGCTCTGCTTTGCTTGAAGTATCTTATTCTATTTTACCTATATGAAATGTCATGTTATGTTTAACCATTGTTCTCTTTACTTTTGCATTTAAAAGATTTTGTATTGTAATTGCAGGAATGCTTGCTCTAAGAGTAAACGTGAGTGTTCCTAGGTAACATTTTCCTTGGTGTAACTTGTTTCTCATGATGCATTTATAGATGTGTTTTCTCTCGCTCTCTGTCAGTACATTAATTGAGATACAGAGAATATCATGACAGCTGTATGATTATCTGGATTCTGTATTTTGTACTTTATGTCTCTATTCTGCGGTTTCTTTGAAGTTGTATCTTCTCATTAAACTGCCATTGTATTCTGCCACCAATTCCATGTCTCATATGTCTGTTTTCTTCATTTTTGGAGCAAGCGTTCCTAGGCACCCCGGCTCAAATTAAGGTGCCCCTTTTGTCCCTGACTCACTCTCCTGCTCAGTTCTGTGGTGGCTCCCGGGGCTCTGGGGACCGCCTCTAGCTTCCTTGACCCGTAATAGATCTTCCCTCCAACAGCCTCTCTTGCAAGTCCTGTATTGTTGGTTTGTTGCCCCTGCCCCCCTTTCTACTGCCCTCCATAGTCTGTTGTGCTTCCACGGCCCTTCCTGCCTGCTCAGTGTGGTTAAATTGTTGCCTTTGCACTCTCCTACCTGCCTTCAATTTTCAGAGTCCGTGCCCCTGGCCTTTGCCTCTCAACAGTATCCCAATGAACAACTAGATTGCTAACATTCTATATTTATTACAAAAGTGTGGAACGCCTGACATCATCTTGATGTAATCAAAACTGTAATACCTAGAGCATTTCCTTTAGAAATTACATATATGAGAGGGTCTTATTGGCATCAAAATTATGGTTAGTGCTCTAAAAGACTAAAATAAGGACATTTTGTCTGAGTTTTCAAATAGCGACAAAGCACTTTTAAATTATTTGTTATCTTTATGTTTTTTTATCCAGTTGACCACTTGATTAAATGTTGCACTTAGGGGAGAGGATGTGGTGTTACTTCCAGAACTGCAGACTTTGCAACTGGGGAACCAGGTTGAAGTTTCTGCTTCAGCTCGACATTCTGTGATTCTGGTCAAATCACTTAGTCTCCCCATGTCTACAACCAAAATGAATTTGTGCTTGTGTGATGTAACCAATGCTCATGTAAAGCACTCCAATACCTGACAAGTCTGCACTATATAACACTGCAAAAACACTAAATAATAAGTGTTTTGCACACTTCTGTCATTGGGCTATATTTGGGCTACATCTGGGTGATTTTGGGCTACATTTGGGCTCTTTTGTCTCCGGTGGCCATCTTGGGAGATTTATTTGTTATGAAGTTTCCTAATTTCCTCATGTACTGCAGTCTCCTCAGTAGGAAATGCTTTCAGTTTTTTACGTTGATTCCATCATGAAGGTATTCAGATATGTCACACATTTGCCATAAATTCTGAATGTTAGCACTCTAGTTGCTCATTAGATCACTGTAGTAAAACTACTGTTCACCATGGAAGTCTGCTCCTGGTATTAAAAGTGCATGTTTCAGTCTGCATGTCAGAATTTTTTAATGAAATAGAAGAGGATTTGAGAAGTCACTCAAAATGTGCCCTCATTTTCTTTCTTCAGCATTAATGATAATTTCTATGGCAAAATGAACCCCCTCATTGTGTTCCTTTTTAAATTAAATGTTTTAAGTGTTACCAGTTTATTCCAATCAAGATGGCTTCAGGTGTGCCATACTTTTGTCATAATGAAGACAGTAAGCGCTCTAGTTGTTTTTAAGAACATTCTGGGACATTCTGTCATTGGGCTATACTTGGGCTACATCTGGGTGATATTTGGGCTACATTTGGGCTCTTTTGTCTCTGGTGGCCATCTTGGGAGACTTATTTGTTATGAAGTTTCCTAATTTCCTCATTTACTGCAGTCTCCTCAGTAGGAAATACTTTCAGTTTTTTACTTTGATTCCATCAAGAAGGCATTCAGATGTGTCACACATTTGCCATAAATTCAGAATGTTAGCACTCTTTTTGCTCATTAGATCACTGTAGTAAAGCTACTGCTCACCAGGGAAAACTGCTGCTGGTATTGAAAGTGCATGTTTCAGTCTGCATGTCAGAATTTTTTAATGAAATAGAAGAGGATTTGAGAAGTCACTCAAAATGTGCCCTAATTTTTCTTTCTGCAGCACTAATCATACTTTTTATGGAAAAATGAACCCCCTCATTTTGTTCCTTTTGAAATTAAATGTTTTAAGAGTTACCACTTTATTCGAAGCAAGATGGCTTCAGGTGTGCCATACGTTTATCATAGGTAGGACTGTTAGCGCTCTAGTAGTTCTTTGGAACACTCTGGGAAGCTGCAGTAGAACACAAAGGAATCAACTGACAGTCTCTGCCCTTGTTGGATGTACATGTTTTACTGAGAATGTCAGACTTCATTCTCACATGACTGAGAAAGATAATGTGAATTTACAGAAAATAAGCTCTCAGTTTAGCTTATAGATCACCTTCCAAACCTCTGTGGTAAAAGCATGAGAAAATATTTTTCTCTCAATCATGATATCCCAGCAGAAGGCTTTTTCACATGGTGAAATCACCTTAGAACATACCACAATTCCTAAAATGAGTATGGAACCATCAACAAATGATTTATAATGTAACTAAAGTCTTAAAACCTTCTATTAACTGCAATGCTTTTTAATAAGGTGCTATCATGTATATTGGTCCCAAGATGGCTGCCAACACTTCTTGGATGAAGTGCTGACAGCCAATCAGATCTCAGGATGAGATGTGTGGTTAGGCTCCGCCCACATATATATATGCTTTTAAATGCTATTTTCTCAGGAAATACTGAACAGATTTACACCAGACCTGCAAAAGGCACTTCCTTGACCTTATGGCTACCTCTCTGCCAAATTTCAAGTAATTCTGTTCAGCCGTTCGGGCTGTAGCTGTGTCTAAAGGTCCTATGGAAAAATGCATGGGAAAAACACGTTTTGGGACCCCCCTTTTATCTCAGCCCCCGCTTGACGAATCCCGGGTAGGAGCGGAGCGTAGCGCCCCACCTATTTTGAAAAATTCGCGAGGATTCGTCGACCGGCGCCAAAGTTATTCAAAATAGAATGTTGCGGATTTCCTATGGAAACGTGGTCCTAACTATAACTACCTACTGGCGACCGCCAGTAGATAATATATATATATTATCTACTGGCGGTTGCCAGTAGATAGTTATAGTTAGGACCAAGTTTCCATAGGAAATCTGAAAATTCTATTTTGAATAACTTTGGCGCCGGTTGACGAATCCTCTCGAAATTTTCAAAACTAATGGGGCGCTCCATTCAGCTCCTACCCTGAAAGTCTCGGGGGGATTCGTCAAGCGGGGGCTGAGAAAAAGGGGGGGTCCCAAAACGCGTTTTCCCCATGCATTTTTCCATAGGACCTTTAGTCCGAGCTACAGCCCGAACGGCTGAACAGAATTAGTTGAAATTTGGCAGAGAGGTAGCCCTCAGGTCAGGGATGTGCCTTTTGAAGGTCTTGTGTAAATCTGTTAAGTATTTCCTGAGAAAATAGCATTTAAATCAATATATATATCTATGGGCGCGCTCCGAGCGCGTACCGTAAGCTTACCGTACGCGCACGCTGCCGTGCGCGAGCGCGATTCTGATTGGTTGTTAGATCTCAGTAAACATTCGAATCGGTCGAAACCAGGAAGTGTCGGCCGCCATTTTGTCTCTCGCAGTCTGAGGGGGTGAAAAACAAAGGTGGATAACGTGAAAAGGGGGCAGGCTGGACAGTTCCTGACCCCCTAGCCTTTGTCAGGGGGTCCCAGAAGGACCCCCAAGGGCAAAAATTAATTTTATTTTTTTTTTGAAAAATCGCCGAATGCGCGTAGCGTACGCGCACGGCGTAAACAGAGAAATTCCGCGAACTTCGGCACTGCAAAACATTTTTTTCAAAAAGGAAAGCTGAAAAAAAAAAAAAAAAATTGTGAGGTAAGGTTGGCTCTTAAAAGAGCCGTTGGGTTCATACAGGGATGGAGGAAAGAAAGAATGGGAATATTATGAGCGTCTACAAACGTGCTGGTCTATCTTATTGTTAATAAGGGAAACACTGGTCTCCCCAAAAACAATAAGACCACAACACGTTGTACACCTCATTGCAACCCTCCCAAATTGAGGGTTAACGTCCAGAGGAGCAGAAGAAGGTGATGCTCCCACCTCAGAGGAAGGGCTCAGCTGAGCTGCCGATGATGTACTCGGCTGAGCTTCTGAGGTTGGGCTCTGGTGACTTACTGAAGAGTTTTCTCCAGTATGTCGAGCAAAGGTCCTGGGATGTCTATCCCTAAGGTGTCTCATCATAGAGTGATTTCCAAAGGAATACTTCTTCCTTGGATTTCCTCTAGATAAAACACGGTCACAAAGTGTGCAAGTGACCAATGGAGCATTGACCTTTTCTCCCCCTCTGGAAAAGTAAAATACTCCCATACAAAAGAATTCTTTTGTTTCCTCCTTCTCTGGATGATGGTGGTGCTGCTAGCCTCACTCTCAGAAGAGGTCTGCTGTTCTGCCATTGTATCTCAATGTCAATTCAGCTCCTTCTCCTAGGGGATCTCAAGCAGTAATGAGGGGAATGGGTGTGGTGTGGGAAGTTTCTGGAACTGAAAGTAGTTTCAACCAATGAAAAGTGTTCTTTGTGGATCACATGACCTACCGTGCGCGCTCCGTAAGCTTACGGTACGCGCTCGGAAACAAGTACGCATGCGCGAACGTGACGCTTACGGAGCGCTTACGGAGAGCGTACGTAAGACGCACTCGCGCATGCGCATTACACGCCCCTGCGTAACCGCGACGTTGCTTCCGTGTGTACGCGTACGTCACGTACGTATCACGTAAGCGCGCTGTACTTATGACGTACGGAGCGCGTAGCGTCAGCTTACCGTACGCGCATCGTATCACGTAAGCGCACCGTACTTATGACGTACGGAGCGCTTACCGTACGCGCACGGAAAAAAATGCATAAAAAAAAAAATGAACCATTCCATAATGCAGGATATAGTACATATATTATTTTATGCATAGGTTTACCAAAAATCTCCAAAAAAAATTTGCCTTTAAAAAACCGTACAAATTCACTGAAAAAACCATAGGTTTCACACACGTTATAGTTAGGAATTAGCATTTAAAAAACCTTGCAAATTCACTGAAAAAACCATAGGTTTCACACATGTTATAGTTAGCTGGACATTTCACTCGTGAAAAACCAATGAAATTCCCCCGTTATAGTTAATGCAGGCAACTATAACTCACGCGACCGCAATCCTCTGCTGATGATGTCAGATATTACATCACTGATGACATATGTGTCTTTATGAAAAATAAATATTTGTAATATATGTATAGCTAAAGATTAATAGAAGAAGACATGGGTAAATAGGTGTCTAAATACAGTGATGTAATATCTGACGTCATCAGCAGAGGATTGCGGTCGCGTGAGTTATAGTTGCCTGCACTAACTATAACGGGGGAATTTCATTGGTTTTTCACGAGTGAAATGTCCAGCTAACTATAACATGTGTGAAACCTATGGTTTTTTCAGTGAATATATATATATATATATATATATATATATATATATATATATACCAAAGAAAGTTGCTGAGGCCAGTTCACGGAATCACAGTATTTATTCTCCAAGTGAAGAGTGGCTGCAGATTAGAAAGTCTATCATTTCCTGACGCGTTTCAGCAGTTATGCCTTAGTCATAGGATCGAGGTATAAACAGTGTCCAGACACAGGTGCTTTAAATCTCCTGCATCACGTGATCAAAGAACAACCTTCAAGTCCCAGGATGCATTGGTGAAGTACCTTAGTGTTGTGGTAAGTATGCTTGTATTGCTAATAGCGTTTTTCACTACCACCATCAAACACATTTCATAATTTGCATGCATCCTGTTAATAAAGTGTCACGTGCATAGTAAAAATGTAAAAATTTCAAAGAGTTCTGGACAGATTTTGTTTTTCAGTCTGTAAGCCACATAGAGCACAATGTCTCATAAAATAAGTGGAAACCGGAATTGCAAGGGAGAGGACATCTCTCCCTTCTCCCTTTCTCAACTCCGTGCTTTTTTGTAACTGGCAAATCCATCTCTGTGCACGAAGACAAGAGGGTCATGCCCCCCAATTAATAACCACAAAAACTCGTTCGTCGTCGGGGGCCCCCAACCCTGCAGGGCGGCTTCAGCTGCCAGGGACGAAGCATCCTGGTAATAAATACACCAAAGAAAGTTGCTGAGGCCAATTCACGGAATCACAGTATTTATTCTCCAAGTGAAGAGTGGCTGCAGATTAGAAAGTCTATCATTTCCTGACGCGTTTCAGCAGTTATGCCTTAGTCATAGGATCGAGGTATAAACAGTGTCCAGACACAGGTGCTTTAAATCTCCTGCATCACGTGATCAAAGAACAACCTTCAAGTCCCAGGATGCATTGGTGAAGTACCTTAGTGTTGTGGTAAGTATGCTTGTATTGCTAATAGCGTTTTTCACTACCACCATCAAACACATTTCATAATTTGCATGCATCCTGTTAATAAAGTGTCACGTGCATAGTAAAAATGTAAAAATTTCAAAGAGTTCTGGACAGATTTCGTTTTTCAGTCTGTAAGCCACATAGAGCACAACGTCTCATAAAATAAGTGGAAACCGGAATTGCAAGGGAGAGGACATCTCTCCCTTCTCCCTTTCTCACCTCCGTGCTTTTTTGTAACTGGCAAATCCATCTCTGTGCACGAAGACAAGAGGGTCATGCCCCCCAATTAATAACCACAAAAACTCCTTCGTCGTCGGGGGCCCCCAACCCTGCAGGGCGGCTTCAGCTGCCAGGGACGAAGCATCCTTGTAATAAATACACCAAAGAAAGTTGCTGAGGCCAATTCACGGAATCACAGTATTTATTCTCCAAGTGAAGAGTGGCTGCAGATTAGAAAGTCTATCATTTCCTGACGTGTTTCAGCAGTTATGCCTTAGTCATAGGATCGAGGTATAAACAGTTTCTCCCATAGTGGGTTTTCAAATACTTCGTTTTTGCAGCAAGTGCCAATCCGGTTTGTAATCGTTACCTCCGTGGCCTCTCCTTTTACGAGACGGTGCATTTCAGCGGCAGTGAGTGCTTCCAGAAATGCTTTGGGCCTTTGTGATACAAAATGGAAACGCGGCAGCCACCCTGCCGCGCTGGAATGCACCGTCTCGTAAAAGGAGAGGCCACGGAGGTAACGATTACAAACCGGATTGGCACTGCTGCTGAACCATTAAATTAACCAGAGAACCCTCCTGAACCCTACTAAGGGAATTATACTTGCTGCAAAAACGAAGTATTTGAAAACCCACTATGGGAGAAACTATATGTTCCAGCATGCTCCTGTGCACCTTGCAAACACCCACTAATGGGCGGGACAACACTTCAAAGCATGCTGGACATTCAGATGACTTCTTAAGCAGCCGCCCATGAAGAAGAGGGCATTCACCTCGAAACGGGTCGGCAACAAAGTTTTAAATTCAGGTGTGAATTCGCTGGCTGGCAAGATGAATAAAGCTTCGGTTTTTAGCGGCAGTGAGTGCTTCCAGAAATGCTTTGGGCCTTTGTGATACAAAATGGAAACGCGGCAGCCCTGCCGCACTGGACTGCACCGTCTCGTAAAAGGAGAGGCCACGGAGGTAACGATTACAAACCGGATTGGCACCGCTGCTGAGCCATTAAATTAACCAGAGAACCCTCCTGAACCCTACTAAGGGAATTATACCTGCTGCAAAAACGAAGTATTTGAATACCCACTATGGGAGAAACTATATGTTCCAGCATGCTCCTGTGCACCTTGCAAACACCCACTAATGGGCGGGACAACACTTCAAAGCATGCTGGACATTCAGATGACTTCTTAAGCAGCCGCCCATGAAGAAGAGGGCATTCACCTCGAAACGCGTCGGCAACAAAGTTTTAAATTCAGGTGTCAATTCGCTGGCTGGCATGATGAATAAAGCTTCGGTTTTCAGCGGCAGTGAGTGCCTCCAGAAATGCTTTGGGCCTTTGTGATACAAAATGGAAACGCGGCAGCCCTGCCACGCTGGAATGCACCGTCTCGTAAAAGGAGAGGCCACGGAGGTAACGATTACAAACCGGATTGGCACTGCTGCTGAGCCATTAAATTAACCAGAGAACCCTCCTGAACCCTACTAAGGAAATTATACTTGCTGCAAAAACGAAGTATTTGAAAACACACTATGGGAGAAACTATATGTTCCAGCAAGCTCCTGTGCACCTTGCAAACACCCACTAATGGGCGGGACAACACTTCAAAGCATGCTGGACATTCAGATGACTTCTTAAGCAGCCGCCAATGAAGAAGAGGGCATTCACCTCGAAACGCGTCGGCAACAAAGTTTTAAATTCAGGTGTGAATTCGCTGGCTGGCAAGATGAATAAAGCTTCGGTTTTCAGCGGCAGTAAGTGCTTCCAGAAATGCTTTGGGCCTTTGTGATACAAAATTGAAACGCGGCAGCCCTGCCGCGCTGGAATGCACCGTCTCGTAAAAGGAGAGGCCACGGAGGTAATGATTACAAACCGGATTGGCACTGCTGCTGAGCCATTAAATTAACCAGAGAACCCTCCTGAACCCTACTAAGGGAATTATACTTGCTGCAAAAACGAAGTATTTGAAAACCCACTATGGGAGAAACTATATGTTCCAGCATGCTCCTGTGCACCTTGCAAACACCCACTAATGGGCGGGACAACACTTCAAAGCATGCTGGACATTCAGATGACTTCTTAAGCAGCCGCCCATGAAGAAGAGGGCATTCACCTCGAAACGCGTCGGCAACAAAGTTTTAAATTCAGGTGTCAATTCGCTGGCTGGCATGATGAATAAAGCTTCGGTTTTCAGCGGCAGTGAGTGCTTCCAGAAATGCTTTGGGCCTTTGTGATACAAAATGGAAACGCGGCAGCCCTGCCACGCTGGAATGCACCGTCTCGTAAAAGGAGAGGCCACGGAGGTAACGATTACAAACCGGATTGGCACTGCTGCTGAGCCATTAAATTAACCAGAGAACCCTCCTGAACCCTACTAAGGAAATTATACTTGCTGCAAAAACGAAGTATTTGAAAACACACTATGGGAGAAACTATATGTTCCAGCAAGCTCCTGTGCACCTTGCAAACACCCACTAATGGGCGGGACAACACTTCAAAGCATGCTGGACATTCAGATGACTTCTTAAGCAGCCGCCAATGAAGAAGAGGGCATTCACCTCGAAACGCGTCGGCAACAAAGTTTTAAATTCAGGTGTGAATTCGCTGGCTGGCAAGATGAATAAAGCTTCGGTTTTCAGCGGCAGTGAGTGCTTCCAGAAATGCTTTGGGCCTTTGTGATACAAAATTGAAACGCGGCAGCCCTGCCGCGCTGGAATGCACCGTCTCGTAAAAGGAGAGGCCACGGAGGTAATGATTACAAACCGGATTGGCACTGCTGCTGAGCCATTAAATTAACCAGAGAACCCTCCTGAACCCTACTAAGGGAATTATACTTGCTGCAAAAACGAAGTATTTGAAAACCCACTATGGGAGAAACTATATGTTCCAGCATGCTCCTGTGCACCTTGCAAACACCCACTAATGGGCGTGACAACACTTCAAAGCATGCTGGACATTCAGATGACTTCTTAAGCAGCCGCCCATGAAGAAGAGGGCATTCACCTCGAAACGCGTAGGCAACAAAGTTTTAAATTCAGGTGTGAATTCGCTGGCTGGCAAGATGAATAAAGCTTCGGTTTTCAGCGGCAGTGAGTGCTTCCAGAAATGCTTTGGGCCTTTGTGATACAATATATATATATATATATATATATATATATATATATATATATATATATATATATATTCACTGAAAAAACCATAGGTTTCAGGGGTGTTATAGTTAGCTGGACTTTTCACTTGTACAAAACCATTGAAATTCCCCCGTTATAGTTAGTTCAGCTAACTATAACTCGGGCGCCCGCAATGCACTGCTGATGACGTCACATATTACATCACTCATGACATGGTCAGTGACATCACTCATGATATCACTGATGACATCTCAAATGACATCACTGATGACATCACTGATGACATCATCCAGTGAATGTGTGTTTTTCTGAAAATTAAATATGTTTTATATATGTATATCTCAAGGTCGATGGAAGAATAAATGGGTATATAAGTGTCTAAATGGATGATTTGTTTTTGAAAAATTGATTGTGTAACTGACTGATTAAGTGTATCATAGTGAATACATGGCTTAGTGAGTAATGTTTAAATATGTAAATATCTGTATCAGTCTCTCACTTTGTGTATAAGTGGCTGCATGGGTTGGTGAGTAGCTACATGGGTGTCTATATAGGTTATTAGTTGTTTTTTTGAGTATCAGTCTGAGTGTCTGCATGGTTCGGTGGGGGGTATTACGTAGTGCATAGGTGCATGAATGAGTGACTCACTGTTTGTATGTGTTGAACACAGCATGTGTGCAGGACTGTATGGGTGGATGAGTGTGTGTATGGGTGTGTTAGTGAGTGAATGACTGTCTCGGTAGTGTCTTTATGAGTAACTACATATGTTTTAAACTAGTATATGTGACTATTGGTGTATATATGTGAGTATATGTGAGAGTGAGAGATTGAAAGAGTTCCTGTATGAATAAGTATGTGTTTCTATAAGTGATTGTTTAAAAGACTAAGTATGTGTAAGTTTCCGTAGAAGTAAGTATGTTGGTGTGTGTATAACTGTATATGCAAGTAAATGTATGTTTGATTCTTTATTAGCATGAGTGACTATGTGTGTGAGTAACTCTATGGATGAGTGGCATTGTGTAACAGGATGTATAGGTGTATGAGTACATATGATGAGTGAGTACATGTATGAGTGACTATATAGGACTGTTGGTGAATGAGTGGATGTGTATGTGGATCTTAGAATTACTGAAGAGGTTGTTGTAACTGGTATTGGTATGTCCATTGTTTTGAAAATTTTAGTCTCTATTTTTGAATGTGTGTATCAAAGGTTATATTAGGGTGAGAGGAGGTCTGCCACTCTATCACAAGGATGATGTGATCAGTGATGTCATCAGTGATGTCATTTGAGATGTCATCAGTGATGTCATGAGTGATGTCACTGACCATGTCATGAGTGATGTAATATGTGACGTCATCAGCAGTGCATTGCGGGCGCCCGAGTTATAGTTAGCTGAACTAACTATAACGGGGGAATTTCAATGGTTTTGTACAAGTGAAAAGTCCAGCTAACTATAACACCCCTGAAACCTATGGTTTTTTCAGTGAATTTCTGAGGTTTTTTAAATGCTAATTCCTAACTATAACGTGCCTGAAACCTATGGTTTTTTCTGTGAATTTCAAAGGTTTTTTAAATGCTAATTTCTAACTATGCCTACAGAGATAGGACATGTGAAGAAAGAAGAAAAAATGCACAGAAAGAAACAAAAGAAGTGCAGAAAGAAGCAACAGAAGTCCTCAAATACGAAGATAAGTGCAGGAAGAAGGATAACGTGCAGAAAGAACAAAAAGAAGAGCAGAAAGAAGCCTTGTTGCAAAATCATCCTGTACCCTCAACTTTTTCAGACGGATACTGGTGGTAACTGAGCCTGACTAACCAGTCCTAGAGCCAGTGCTATGTTAAAAGACACTTAGAATACAGTGAAAACACCTACATACACTAGGGAACATTATGCGTTGGGGTCCCCCTGTGATTAGCATGACCTCCTCTGTAAGCCCCTAGTATTTAAGAGGGCATGGGGATTAAAACTACCTCTTAAAACAGGCCACAGGGCGTTTTTGCACACGTTAACTCAGGCCCCGTCCCCTCCCTTCACCACTGTGTAAACACGCCCTGTGTCCATTTTTAGTTGGGAGATTAAGTTCATTTGAATCCTGAGGGTCCCTGGGGTCCAACTAGCCCACTAGGTACCTCCAGTAAGTGCCACAGAGCTGCGTTGCAGAGAGGTGTAAAAAGTGGCACGGCCTGGACCACCTCTCTGCAATGCAGCTCAGTGGCGCTTACTGGAAGCACTTGGTGGGCTAGTTAGCCCCCAGGGGCCCTCAGTATTGAAGGGAAATTATATCCCCAATTTAAAACGTGCCATAGTGCGTGTTTGCACACGTCACCTCAGGCCCCGTCCCCTCCCTTCACCACTGTGTAAACGCGCCCTGTGGCTGTTCTAAGTTGAGAGATTAAGTCCCCTTGAATCCTAAGGGTCCCTAGGGTCAAACTAGACCACTAGGTACCTCCAGTAAGCGCCACAGAGCTGCGTTGCAGAGAGGTGTAAAAAGGGGCTTGGCCTCAGAACACCTGGCTGCAGCGCAGCTCCCTGGCGCATACTGGAGATACCTGTTGGGGGCGCGTTTGCAGAGTGCTGCACGGAGGGGGCATGGCCTCCTGCACGATGCCAGTCTTTTATTTATTTTAGTTTTTTAAGAAGGGGGGCTGTTTGGTTCCCCTTCTTATTCTAATTTATTGGCCCTGATGACCCCATCCCCCAGGGCCAGTCTCCTAATTATATTTTTTTGACCCCAATCCCCAGGGCCGGCCACTGTTTTTTATTATTTTTAAAAAATATATATTTATAGACACACCTAGGACATGCTGGACAAACCGTACGTACCTATCACCATGACGATTTGCGTGATATTCATTAAAAGGCGACTATGCATGCAATGAATCCACGTGGAATGTATTTACACCACTAGTGAAGCTCTTACATGTCTGATGCCCTACCGTGCCTAATCCCGGTAGACACCCTTGTCGTTTATTTATACAAACTTGGGTAGCTATTGACAGGCACATTTAATACACATGCACACCAAGCCATTCAAAGGGGATTCGACAAAAATTCGACCAAAACTATGCAAGAAACCCCCCTCACGGTTAATAAAACACACATCCACTGCCGGATGTGTAATACTTTTTATTTTACTCTCTGGAAAGGGGACGAACATCACTTGAGAGTCACAGCGCGCTCCTGACAGAGCCCAATGCTGTGTTACACCCACCATTGCCTGCCGTGTGCCACACACCTCTGTGTTGTATTCCACTAGCTAGTGCATATGCTATGACACTCTCTAGCCCATGTGCACTGTAACACCACCCCGTGAATATGTCATGCCACACTTGTCTTCGCACGGGTTATATTGCCCCATCTAACGTGCCTTTCTCGATGCCTATGTTATAACGCACAGTGCTATGCCATACATATTACAATCTGGGATCCATATCTTTGTCACAGTGCATATGCAACCTTACACTCCCCAGCACATATTTTATATTACAACTTTAGAGACTAGTTAGGTTACACAACACTGCCCTGTGCATATTACACTCCAAGGCGCATATCGCATAGCACGCGCTAGTGCCTGTGCTATCTCGCGCTCTCCAATGAATCTGTCATTGCGCACAATGTATTGCATATTATATTTCATGCCCGGTTCATCTTATATCACACTTTTTGGTGCATAGTTTATACCATACACTATATCTAGTTTTCATTTTCAATCGTGCTCTCAGGACTATGTTCTATATAACACTGTGTTCACCTACCCTTTTCACGGGCATTACATTTTGCGATAGGGGGTGGAGGGTCAGGGGGTGTTTCTGCCAAGTGAGCCCGGAGTCACAGTCACAAACGTCCTCTTCTTCCTGAATAAAAGTGAGATTATGCTGCATACTTGTTCATATTTTAAGTAGTTCGCACAGACACAATGTTTTAAAAACAATAAAGTTCCTAATACCCGCCTTCTCTGAACAGTTAGCTTGCTGCCCCATCCCCTTCCTCCCTATCCTCTGTTGTGTGAATCCATGGACTAGCCTCCTCCCTCCTGCCATGCATGGTCTGATGTGCTGCCACTGCCCTCAGTATGATGCACCAGTCCACTCCTCCTGCCCTCCATTGCCCAATTCTATGCCCCATCATTGACCTCCTGCTTAAACTCTGTGCTTAGCTTGCTGCCCCTATTCTCTTTCCCCCTGCCCTCCGATGTCTTTGTGCATGCCCCTGCTCCATCCTTTTTGCCCACCATGTCCCATGGACCTGCCACTCCTATCTACTCTGAGTGCTCTGTTGAGCTGCCACTCCCCTCCCACCTGCCTAGCATTGTCAGATGACTGTAACCTGTCCCTGTCACCTCCACCCTGCCTGTCCACATGCCATGCCCCTATCCTCTTCCTCCTGTCCTACATGGTCCATTGTACTGCCACACCCTTCTGCCCTCCCTGGTCTGTTGTGCTGCAGCTGCTCCTCCTGCCTGCCCCGTGTGGTCTGTTGTGAGGTCCCTTCCCCTGAACTTTCTTGTCTGTGCACAGGTCCTGACCCTCCCTTCTATCCTCCATCGTCCTTTGTGCATGCCCCTCCACCCTCCTTCTTGCCCATCATAGCCATTGTGCTGCCACTAACCCTCCCACTTGCCATGCATGGTCTTCTGTGCTGCCATGGCCCCTCCCACCTTCCCTGTGTGGTCAGTTAGCTGCCCCTGACCCCCTCCCACCTTCCCTCCATGGTCTGTGTGTATGCCATCACAGTCTCACTGTTGCTCTTCATGGTGTGTCTTGCTTCTAGTGCCCATCCTGCCTGACCTCCATGGCTATCTTGCTGCTCCTGCCCTGCCCCCTTGCCCCCAGCCCTACTCCCTCCCTCCTGGCTTGTCTGTTCCATTGTAATGCCCCTGATCCGTCCCTCCTGCCCTTTATGGTCTGTTATGCTGCAGCTTTCTCTCCTGTCTGTCCATTATGGTCAGCTAGCTACCATTGCCTCTTGCCCCTCTGTTCTCTGTTGTCCATGTGCATGGTCTTGTCCCCTCCCTCTTGCTTTCTATGGATTGTTGTGCTGCACTCCCGTGTGGTGTATTGTGCTGCTGCAAACCCTGATGCCTGCCCTGCAGGGTCAGTTTGGTGCACCTCTCCATGTCCCTCCTGTCCTCTGTTATCCAAGTCCATGTCCCTATCCCATTTCCTTCCATGATCCAATGTACCATACTTCCGAACATTTTGAACTTGGTAAGAGGGAGATTTTGAAAAAAAACTGGGGTATTGATTTTCCCCTTTGAGTTACATTGAAAAAGAGGATATTGTAGACAGGAGACAGATCAAATAAAGCCCATTTGAGCTTAAAAACATTGGACGTTTCCTGGCTGAATCGGGTCTGTTGACATGTATGGTTGTACTACCATTGCCTCTTCCTTCTGCCCACAATGGTCTATTACATTGCCACAGGCTTGAAGGAGGGTAGATTTTGTATCACAGGGGGCCCCTGGCCCGTTCTGTCCACACCTGAAGTATGAGACCCTTGTCCTCGCCCTGCCAGCTGCATTTGTAGGCCGTATTAAATTGACCAGCGGGTCCTGTGTTGCTATATAATTATCCTGAGACATCCTTACCACTCAGACAGTATAAAACCCCTGTGTAGGCCCTTCTGTTCAATATGTAGGCCTCTTTGTTAAATTGACCATAGCTCTGCAATTTTAGTGTATAGCAGTCTGAAGGCAGGTCTGCGAGGCCTTCTGCTCCAAACCAGTAGCCCCCACCCTACCCGAGTGCTCCGTGCTCGGTATCAAAGTTCAACATCCCCCTGAAGCTGTCGACATACAGTAGGCTGCATCCTGGACTGGTACTTGCTTCCTGGGCAGGTTTCCCGCTTTTAAGGAAGTGGCAACCGCAGAGCGTCAAGTTAGGAGAACTGAGGAGATTTTATACATGAATATATTGAATTCCCGTACAATACCCATTATTTTCCGCTTGCTCTATGGAACTTACGATAAGCGATTGGCCTGAGAGACTGACCTTTTCACCCAGTCCATTGTCAGCATTAAGTGGGTAAATGACGAAATGTCTGGTAAAATCTGCAGACGAAGCTTTTGGGTAGCATACGTAGGTAGATGTAGCGTGCAAAGGAGCCCACAAAATGATATAAAAAGGGAGCACCCACAGATATCGACGGACTACCTCGCCGTCTGTATGTAGGTTAACAGGCAGTGCAGATTTTCCCCAAGAGCTGGGAGCTCTTGTCTTCCTTTGCTTAAAATGTCTTGCTCTGCTTTGCTTGAAGTATCTTATTCTATTTTACCTATATGAAATGTCATGTTATGTTTAACCATTGTTCTCTTTACTTTTGCATTTAAAAGATTTTGTATTGTAATTGCAGGAATGCTTGCTCTAAGAGTAAACGTGAGTGTTCCTAGGTAACATTTTCCTTGGTGTAACTTGTTTCTCATGATGCATTTATAGATGTGTTTTCTCTCTCTCTCTCTCTGTCAGTACATTAATTGAGATACAGAGAATATCATGACAGCTGTATGATTATCTGGATTCTGTATTTTGTACTTTATGTCTCTATTCTGCGGTTTCTTTGAAGTTGCATCTTCTCATTAAACTGCCATTGTATTCTGCCTCCAATTCCATGTCTCATATGTCTGTTTTCTTCATTTTTGGAGCAAGCGTTCCTAGGCACCCCGGCTCAAATTAAGGTGCCCCTTTTGTCCCTGACTCACTCTCCTGCTCAGTTCTGTGGTGGCTCCCGGGGATCTGGGGACCGCCCCTAGCTTCCTTGACCCGTAATAGATCTTGCCTCCAACAGCCTCTCTGGCAAGTCATGTATTGTTGGTTTGTTGCCCCTGCCCCCCTTTCCACTGCCCTCCATAGTCTGTTGTGCTTCCACGGCCCTTCCTGCCTGCTCAGTGTGGTTAAATTGTTGCCTTTGCACCCTCCTACCTGCCTTCAATTTTCAGAGTCCGTGCCCCTGGCCTCTGCCTCTCAACAGTATCCTAATGAACAACTAGATTGCTAACATTCTATATTTATTACAAAAGTGTGGAACGCCTGACATCATCTTGATGTAATCAAAACTGTAATACCTAGAGCATTTCCTTTAGAAATTACATATATGAGAGGGTCTTATTGGCATCAAAATTATGGTTAGTGCTCTAAAAGGCTAAAATAAGGACATATTTTCTGAGTTTTCAAATAGCGACAAAGCACTTTTAAATTATTTGTTATCTATATGTTTTTTTATCCAGTTGACCACTTGATTAAATGTTGCACTTAGGGGAGATGATGTGGTGTTACTTCCAGAACTGCAGACTTTGCAACTGGGGAACCAGGTTGAAGTTTCTGCTTCAGCTCGACATTCTGTGATTCTGGTCAAATCACTTAGTCTCCCCATGTCTACAACCAAAATGAATGTGTTCTTGTGTGATGTAACCAATGCTCATGTAAAGCACTCCAATACCTGACAAGTCTGCACTATATAACACTGCAAAAACACAAAATAATAAGTGTTTTGCACACTTCTGTCATTGGGCTATATTTGGGCTACATCTGGGTGATTTTGGGCTACATTTGGGCTCTTTTGTCTCCGGTGGCCATCTTGGGAGATTTATTTGTTATGAAGTTTCCTAATTTCCTCATGTACTGCAGTCTCCTCAGTAGGAAATGCTTTCAGTTTTTTACTTTGATTCCATCATGAAGGTATTCAGATATGTCACACATTTGCCATAAATTCTGAATGTTAGCACTCTAGTTGCTCATTAGATCATTGTAGTAAAACTACTGCACCATGGAAGTCTGCTCCTGGTATTAAAAGTGCATGTTTCAGTCTGCATGTCAGAATTTTTTTAATGAAATAGATGAGGATTTGAGAAGTCACTCAAAATGTGCCCTCATTTTCTTTCTTCAGCATTAATCATAATTTCTATGGCAAAATGAACCTCCTCATTGTGTTCCTTTTTAAATTAAATGTTTTAAGTGTTACCAGTTTATTCCAATCAAGATGGCTTCAGGTGTGCCATACTTTTGTCATAATGAAGACAGTAAGCGCTCTAGTTGTTTTTAAGAACATTCTGGGACATTCTGTCATTGGGCTATACTTGGGCTACATCTGGGTGATATTTGGGCTACATTTGGGCTCTTTTGTCTCTGGTGGCCATCTTGGGAGACTTATTTGTTATGAAGTTTCCTAATTTCCTCATTTACTGCAGTCTCCTCAGTAGGAAATACTTTCAGTTTTTTACTTTGATTCCATCAAGAAGGCATTCAGATGTGTCACACATTTGCCATAAATTCAGAATGTTAGCACTCTTTTTGCTCATTAGATCACTGTAGTAAAGCTACTGCTCACCAGGGAAAACTGCTGCTGGTATTGAAAGTGCATGTTTCAGTCTGCATGTCAGAATTTTTTAATGAAATAGAAGAGGATTTGAGAAGTCACTCAAAATGTGCCCTAATTTTTCTTTCTGCAGCACTAATCATACTTTTTATTGAAAAATGAACCCCCTCATTTTGTTCATTTTTACATTAAATGTTTTAAGAGTTACCACTTTAATCCAAGCAAGATGGCTTCAGGTGTGCCATACGTTTATCATAAGTAGGACTGTTAGCGCTCTAGTAGTTCTTTGGAACACTCTGGGAAGCTGCAGTAGAACACAAAGGAATCAACTGACAGTCTCTGCCCTTGTTGGATGTACATGTTTTACTGAGAATGTCAGACTTCATTCTCACATGACTGAGAAAGATAATGTGAATTTACAGAAAATAAGCTCTCAGTTTAGCTTATAGATCACCTTCCAAACCTCTGTGGTAAAAGCATGAGAAAATATTTTTCTCTCAATCATGATATCCCAGCAGAAGGCTTTTTCACATGGTGAAATCACCT
Source organism: Triturus cristatus (assembly GCF_964204655.1). Taxonomy (NCBI): domain Eukaryota; kingdom Metazoa; phylum Chordata; class Amphibia; order Caudata; family Salamandridae; genus Triturus; species Triturus cristatus. The sequence continues at coordinate 30,373,347 of NC_140580.1, read as the reverse complement.
TAGAACATACCACAATTCCTAAAATGAGTATGGTACCATCAACAAATGATTTATAATGTAACTAAAGTCTTAAAACCTTCTATTAACTGCAATGCTTTTTAATGAGGTGCTATCATGTATATTGGTCCCAAGATGGCTGCCAACACTTCTTGGATGAAGTGCTGACAGCCAATCAGATCTCAGGATGAGATGTGTGGTTAGGCTCCGCCCACATATATATATGCTTTTAAATGCTATTTTCTCAGGATCTACTGAACAGATTTACACCAAACCTACAAAAGGCACTTCCTTGACCTGAGGACTACCTCTCTGCCAAATTTCAAGTAATTCTGTTCAGCCGTTCGGGCTGTAGCTGTGTCTAAAGGTCCTATGGAAAAATGCATGGGAAAAACGCGTTTTGGGACCCCCCTTTTATCTCAGCCCCCGCTTGACGAATCCCCCCGAGTCTTTCAGGGTAGGAGCGGAGCGTAGCGCCCCACCTATTTTGAAAAATTCGCGAGGATTCGTCAACCGGCGCCAAAGTTATTCAAAATAGAATGTTGCGGATTTCCTATGGAAACGTGGTCCTAACTATAACTATCTACTGGCGACCGCCAGTAGATAATATATATATATATATATATATATATATATATATATATATATATATATATATATATATATATATATGTATATATATATATATGTATATATATATGTATATTCACTGAAAAAACCATAGGTTTCACACATGTTATAGTTAGTGGAAATTTTACTGATAAAAAACCAATGAAATTGCCCCGTTATAGTTAGCGCAGGCAACTATAACTCACGCGACCGCAATCCTCTGCTGATGCTAATACTGTATTTAGACACTTATTTGCCCATGTCTTCTTCCATACATTTTTAGCTATACATATATTACAAATATTTTTTTTTCATAAAGACACATATGTCATCAGCAGAGGATTGCGGTCGCGTGAGTTATAGTTGCCTGCGCTAACTATAACGGGGCAATTTCATTGGTTTTTTATCAGTAAAATTTCCACTAACTATAACATGTGTGAAACCTATGGTTTTTTCAGTGAATTTGCAAGGTTTTTTAAATGCTAATTCCTAACTATAACGTGTGTGAAACCTATGGTTTTTTCAGTGAATTAGTACGGTTTTTTAAATGCTAAGTTTTTTTCCCTTATAATAAGCCCTGTACATTTGGTGGCCTACGGCCACCAAAAGCACAGGGGGTGGGGTAAGTGTGGATAGTGTTTTTTTCCATTGTAATAAGCCCAGCACATTTGGTGGCCTTCGGCCACCAAAAGCACAGGGGGTGGGGTAAGTGTGGATAGTGTTTTTTTTATTTTTATTTTTTTACCGTACGCTTACCGTAAGCGTACGGTAAGCGTACCCCGCGAAATTGCCGAAAAAAAAATAAAACCGTTTTTGCACTTGGGGGATGTTTGGGGACTCCCTCAACATGACTATGTGGGAGGGAGTTGTCAAAACAGCCCCTTTACATGTTTTTGGGCTTCCGATTTTAAAAATCTCTCTCAGTGCGAGAGACAAAATGGCGGCCGCCGCTTCCTGGTTTCGGCCGATTCGAATGTTTACTAAGATCTAAGAGCCAATCAGAATCGCGCTCGCGCACGCCACCGTACGCTTACCGTAAGCGTACGGTAAGCGTACCGTAAGCTGGCTCAGATATATATATTGATTTAAAGGCTATTTTCTCAGAATCTACTGAACAGATTTACACCAAACCTACAAAAGGCACTTCCTTGACCTAGGGACTACCTCTCTGCCAAATTTTGAGTAATTCTGTTCAGCCATTCGGGCTGTAGCTCGTTCTAAAGGTCCTATGGAAAAATGCATGGGAAAAACGCGTTTTGGGACCCCCCTTTTATCTCAGCCCCCGCTTGACGAATCCCCCCGAGACTTTCAGGGTAGGAGCGGAGCGTAGCGCCCCACCTATTTTGAGAAATTCGCGAGGATTCGTCGACCGGCGCCAAAGTTATTCAAAATAGAATGTTGAGGTTTTCCTATGGAAACGTGGTCCTAACTATAACTACCTACTGGCTATCGCCAGTAGGTAATATATATATATATTACCTACTGGCGGTCGCCAGTGGGTAGTTATAGTTAGGACCAAGTTTCCATAGGAAGAGCATTTTTTGTTTTGCCTATAACTTTGGCGTCGTTTGATGAATATTAATGAAATTTTCCAAACTAATTATTTGTTCTTATCAGCTCCTATGTGGGAAGTTTGGGGGTGATTCGTCAAGGGGGGGTGAGAAAAAAGGGGGGTCCCAAAACGTGTTTTCTCCATGTTAATCTCTATAGGAAATTTTAGACAAGGCTACAGTTCGAACGGGTGAACGGAATTTCCCCAAATTTGGCAGGGAGACGGGTCTTGGTCTCGAAAGCACACTTTTGTCTATTTGGTGTAAATCCGTTCAGTAGTTTTTTAGAAATATAGAAATTTACAGATACTGATATTTGGGAATTTTGCCATCTGATTGGCTGAGGCGTTACGAGCACAAGCTTGCTGCTTATTGGTTGTGAGCGCTGCGAGCGGTTGCAACTAGGAAGTGTTGGCCGCCATTTTGTGATTCCGTCGAAGCGAGTAAGGGTAAAAAAGGGAAAAAAAAGTGGGAAATAGGAGGGTAGGAGCACTGTAATCTCTGTGGGGTGTTAGGGTGTGCTATAGACGGGGTGTGAAGCGAAGTATTCACCTGTAGCGGTGTGAAAGTGCTGGGTTACGGAAATTAAGTGAGGTATTGCCTAGAGTCTGATGCGGCTAAGGTGAGCTGGTGCGGGAGTCGGGGAAATTGTGTGTCTTATGCTGTGAAGTCATGTGCCGTGGCCGCTGCACTACACCTGTGGAAGTAGTGTCAGCATGTGTTTATACCTACTAGGATGAACTACTGACCCGTACTGGTCTTAAAAGTCCTGGGGTACGGAAAATATGTGAGGTATTGTGTACAGTCTCATGGTGCTAGGCTGAGCTGCTGCCAGACTTGGGGATGAAAGTGTGAGTCCAAACAATGTGTCATATGCTGTGAAGTCATGTGCTCTGGCCGCTGTGCCATATCTGTCCAAGTAGTGTCAGTATGAAGTTATACCTATTCGGAGGGACTTTTGTTTCGAACATTGTAACTTGTGTATGGTGCTTAGGGGGTATTATACAGGGAGTGCGAAGGTAAAATTGTGCGTATCTAATCAATTCAGTATTTGTTAAGTGCAAACTACTCACTCCTATGGGTCTCATGGCGCTTGGGGCGTAAGCTGAGCTGCTGACGGACTCGGGGTAAAGCCGGTGAACTACTGACCCCTACTGGTCTGAAAGTGCTGGGTATGGAAATTAAGTGAAGTATTGCCTAGAGTGTCATGCTGCTAAATTGAGCTGCTGCTGGACTCAGGTATGAAACCGTGAGCCTGTATTTGCTATGCTGTGAAGTCATTTGCTCTGTGCACTGTGCCACACTTGTCCAACTTGTATATGGTGCTTAGGTGGTGTTGTATAGGGATTCTGAAGGTAAATCAATACGGTATTTGTAAAGCGCAAACTACTCACCCCTATGGGGGAGAAGAGGTGGTGATCAAAGCGAGAGCTCTGTGCTGCAAAGTCAGATGATCTAGCCGCTGCGTCAGAGCTGTGTGGAGAATACATTTTGGCGAGGGTCCGGGAGTTGCCGTTACCTGGCCCTAAAATAGCGGGCCTAAGTTGTCAGTTATAGGGTGGCTCTAAAAAGAGCCCTTGTGTTGATTAGTTGGAGCTACATATAAGTGCGGATGCACAGCTTCAAATTATTCAGGAAAACTCTATTTCCGTGATCTGTAAAGTGTACTCCATCACTTCTGTAGATATCAGCCATATCAAAACGTATGTTGTTATTGTAGATGAACCCCATTTTGTGGTCTCTGAGGTATACAGACACAGCTTTGTTGAGTTTCTTCCTAGATTTTTCTATCTGAGGACAAAATTGTTTTGACCATTTCCACTTCTGTCTTTGGCATATATTGGAATATACAAAGACAGTTTGAGGGAAAAGTAACATCAATTGTCCAAAGGTGTCCTTCATAAGCATTTCCAAACCTACCCCAGTCAATGTGCCTAGGTCGTTTCCACCACAGTGCACAATCATGCGGTCAGGGTGTTGGAGATGTAAACAGGTTTTAACCAAAGGCAACAATTGGTGCCACTTCAATCCTCTCTGTGCAAACCATTTAATGTCCACATTTTGTAAACCTAGGTCTAAGTCAATACGTCTCTGTTCTGCATACCTCTTGCACCAGAAAATATAGCTATGTCCTACGAACCACACTAGCATTTTGAAGGTATGGCTGTAAGGTATGGAAAGATGGCTGTAGCTCATGCAGTTCCTTGGTAGAATAAGAGATATGTTTAAAGATGGGGAAATACTTTTTTTGCCATGCAAAACGATACGTGATTGGGAGACGAAAAGCATTCTTTTTTAAAAGTAGGGTGCACATTCGTTTTGTGGAAAAGCATCTTTAAAGATTGGTTAAGAAAAAGCAGTTGCAACGTGGAGTACATATCATAGGATAAAAGTTGTCAACTCAACCACACCTGTTACTTGCATTTGGAAGGCACTGTTCGAACTTAAAACAATCGTGAACTTTTAACCTGCAAGTTACATTAAATGTTCGAGAAAATGTTGCAAAAAAAATGGTTAAGTCTAAAAAGATTGATTAACTTTTAACCCGCAAGTGTTGTAGAATGTTCTAGAAAGTGTGTTGATAGAATACGTTGCACTTCTGACTTCTATGTGTTGTTGAATAGTAAAAAAAACTGTTTATATGGAAAATTAAAAAGAAACCAAGAGAGAGAAGTTTTGAAACCTAAAAGAATCAAGGAACTATTCTAATTTGTTCTTTACATGTATTTATGTGTGGAGCAACAAAATTATAGACAGAACACCACCAGGAAAAGGAAGAAGCAGGGAGTGGGGGGACGGGGGGAGATGGGCAGAATGGCAGACATGCACAATTAAGTATAGCACAAGTATAGACAAACAATGGCCAAAATGAAACACACCAACAAGGAGCACAAGTCACACAACTCGCCAACATCACACCAGTGAACGAGCATAGAAGTGAATCCATGCTGCATTCATAGAGGATGTGTACAAAGGCGGGTCGCTGGTGTTGTGGGATGTCTGCGACCGTGGTCATCATGGATGAGATGCCCTGCACGTGGCACATGGTCGAGTTCACTGTCTGTTACGTTGCAAACAGCTCCTCCTCCCTCCCACGAGCTCCCACACTTTTGTACGGTGCGCTGTTGTATCTCGTGCACTCATACGGCTCACCATTGTAATGCCTATTTGCGCATGTGCTGCTGCATTCCAACTACATCATCACAGTGCCGTTTGGAGGTGGTGCATGCCACTTTACAACATCGACTGCTGCAGCCCTTGTGGCAGGCCACACCACACCAGAACACAGAGACACACGTACCGCACTTCCTGTACATGGAGATGTCCGAGACACCCCGTTCCCGTTGTCGGATAGGCACACCCCTGCGCTGACCAGTGTACTCCGGACCAGCACACGCCGGTTGTGCATGCAGGAGGATGCGTGCGTAGCTACATGTCCAGGCTCACTGCCACACTGAGGTGATAGCACACTGTGATGTTGCAGGGCTGGTGCCTATCATGCTAACACAATGACCAGAGGGACACACTTGCTCAGATGCGGGTTTGGGGGGCGTTGGCAGTCCCGGAGTTGTTCTGAAGAGTCTTGTGGCCCTCATGGGTATCCCTGTATCATGCTCATTTATTCTATGGCACCTGTGGGTGTTCTGGTGTGGCTCTTGGCTGTGTTCTCTTTCATGGTGCAGGTAGTCGTCCTGCTTAACACAATCAGAAAGCAGGTGTAAAATCCCTGATGCTAACGTGGCTTATCGCTGGAATTTATTTCGCATTGCAGTTGGTGTGAAAGTTGTGATGTGATTTTTTGCGTGTGCAGGACAATATACGAACTTGGCAGTATATCTCGTCAAGATCCAGCACCTGACGCCCGATTCCAATCAATATAAATATAATGAGGTTTCGTAAATGATTTTGTGTGTACACTGTGAGTGCAGCCACTACGTCAGTGCAATTCAAGACAGGATTTTAGTATTTAAAATATATCGTAAAGGTGCACCTCGTGTCTTTTTGCACGGGAACGGCTAGTCTGCATTTCATTATCAGCACTTTAATGGAAGTAAAGTTGAGATAAATCTAACACACTATTCAGAAGTTGGTGGAAACTGCAGACATCACCAGTATTCCCGCGATAAGTCATCAAATAACAGTAATAAGAACAAGAAAGAGTTACACAGCAGTTAAGAAAACAACCAGAAACGTTATTAATTTTTTTTCTCAAACTTTATTTTTTTATTAACATATATCAACGATAAAGTAATAAACAAAATTTATCAAAAAAAATACAAAATAACACTGCTGTGGGGACCATGGACGTGGAGGACAGAGCCTGGAAAATAAAGCACAAAATAAGGACATGTGTAATGCGCATATCAAAGGAGAGCGACATAGAGAAAAAGAGAAGGAAAAAAATCCAGAGAGAAAAAGAGAGGGAAGGAAAGACAGGGAGTGAGAAAGGGAGAAGGAAGACAGAGTTAGAGAGATAGAAGGAAAAGAAGGAAGAGATAGAGAGAGAGAGGGAGAGAGAGGAAGAGAGAGAGAGGGGGAGAGAGAGGGGGAGAGAGAGAGACAGTGAGGGAGAGAGAGAGAGAGAGTGAGAAACACTGCCGCCCCTGCGCATCCATGAGCAAATAATTACCTGGTGCCACCGGAGTGTGCAGCAGTGGGCACTCTACGTGCCCGTCAAAACTCCGCGCATCCCAGATATGTCGCTGAGTCCTGAGTCATGAATGGCGGAGACCACATCAGGTGCTTGGCAGATTGCATAGATGTCGCTGAGTCCTGAGTCATGAATGGCGGAGACCACATCATCTTCTCCACGGCCCGGCAGATCTCACACAGGTCGCTGAGTCTTGAGTCATCAATGGCGGAGACCACTTGAGCTTTTGGGGCCGCTAAGCCTGTGGAAGTTAAGTTCATGCCACGTGGTGGTAGGCCCTGATGGCCATATGAGCTTCGGGTGGCACTAACCCTGTGCATGTGAAGTCTGTGCCAAGGCGGTGGGAAGCCCCTGAGGGCTATACAGATTAGGGTGCGAGTAACCTTCTGCGCAGGTTTTAAAAGACTCTTTATGGTTGAGACACGTGGAGCGTCCGGCATCTAGTCAGCACCAGCAATAAAGGATGTGACATTGTCGATCTATTATATTTGCGTGGTCACATGGCCTGTGACGCATGTGCCGGATGGGTGTGGTGTGTGTACAAACCTGCACTCAGGGAGTGGCCGTGAGATGTTGAGAACTAGACCACTGACCTGCACACCAACAGCGAGTACGCCTGCGACAGGTAGGTATGTGGGGCCATCGTCGGAACGTAATCTGAGTGGCGTGGCATGGCGTATGACGGAACAGGGCAGGGATAGCTACAATGGTGCGGACGGCTCGTAGTACTGCATCTGTGAGTGGAGTGGACGGGCAGCAGCTGTCCCTCTGCGAGCCTGGGTGCGAACTGTTCATAACTCACACTACATAAGTATTGAAAAATCATTTTGTGATTCAGTCCGTCATCTGGCATTTGTCCGAGGTATTTGTGAAAACTGAGCTCTTTCTGTGAATGATACCCCTTTGACGCTGCCTCTCCCCACATCAGCAGGTAATGCACCCTCTTCCCACATTACCATCATACCCCCAACAACATATCTTGGGCCGGAAATGTCACTGTGCAGTTGGACAAAGAAGAGTCTTAGACATGTATAGATTTACATATAAAAAAAATTATTTAAATAACAGAACAACAAATAAGACTGAAGGGAGTCTGGTGCTGTGGGCGCTGCCACGAAGTTGGGTGACTGCCATTCAGGATTCAGGACACAGTTACACATGTGGGATCGGTTTGTGTTAAAGAAGGATAGTGGGACTACGTGTCGCCGGGCTTGCATATCAAAATATGCCTCACAAATCGAAGGGAGTATGTTGTGTGGTTGCTGACTCGGACTTGGGGTCACTGCCATTCAGGACTCAGGACACAGTTACACATGTGGGATTGGCTTCTGTTAAAGAGGGTTAGTGGCACCAGACGTATTGAGAGTGTATGAGCCTGTTTTGATGCTTGGTGTGGACGGGCCGCCCTGGAAGCAATGTGTCTTGGCTATAGGACTGCGTCATGTGGAATTACGACTGTATCTGAATTGTGAGGCCTGCTGATTGTAGTGTAGGCCAGCGGTAGCGGTGAGCAAGGGTCCAGAGCCACGTGCATACGTTGGTGGCCTCACCGGCCTGCGTAGTGCAGGTTCAGTGGCACCACTTGTCGCCAGCCTTCAATATGAAAATACTCCTCACTAATCAAAGGGAGTGTGGTGGTGTGGTCGCTGCCATGAAGTTTTGGGTCACTGCATATGGAAATATGTCTAACTGATCAAAGAGAGTTTGCTGCTGTGGTGGCTGCCATGGACTTGGGGTCACTGCCATTCAGGACTCAGGGCACAGTTACACATGTGGGATTGGCTTCTGTTAAAGAGGGTTAGTGGCACCAGACGTATTGAGAGTGTATGAGCCTGTGATGATGCTTGGTGTGGACGGGCCGCACTGGGAGCAATGTGTCTTGGCTATAGGACTGCATCATGTGGAATTACGACTGTATCTGAATTGTGAGGCCTGCTGATTGTAGTGTAGGCCAGCGGTAGCGGTGAGCAAGGGTCCACAGCCACGTGCATACGTTGGTGGCCTCACCGGCCTGCGTAGTGCAGGTTCAGTGGCACCACTTGTCGCCAGCCTTCAATATGAAAATACTCCTCACTGATCAAAGGGAGTGTAGTGGTGTGGTCGCTGCCATGAAGTTTTGGGTCACTGCATATGGAAATATGTCTAACTGATCAAAGAGAGTTTGCTGCTGTGGTGGCTGCCATGGACTTGGGGTCACTGCCATTCAGGAGTCATGACACAGTTACACATGTGGGATCGGCTTGTGTTGGACAGTGTTAGTTGGCACCACATGTCCAAAATTCAAATTGCGAGGTCTGCTGACCCCAGTGTAGACTGCTGAGGTCGTTTGTACTTGAAAATAAATTTGGTGATTGTACTAAAGGTATAACTGATATAAAAAATGTTCAAGAAGAAAGGATACTAAAAGTATATTATGTAGATTTGAGGCCTGTAATAGTTACTTGCCTAGTGGACTCTGTAGTTAATGAATAAAATAAATAATTTCCATTGGGAGCCCTAGTGAGTGCAGTGTAGGCGTATGATGAAAAGATTAAATAAATATAGAATTCACTGACGAAGTGTTGTATTTTCTGAGTACAATCTTGTTTTAAGAAATTAGCATTTAAAAATGGAATTGCGAGCTGTACTGCCTGCAGTGTAGACTGCAATTACATTTTAGTTTTCATTTGAAGATTAATTTTGTCATTGTAGTAAAGCTATAACTGATATAAAAAAAAGTTCTTGAAGCAAGGATACTAAATGGATAATATGTAGGGTGTAGGACTGTGATACGTACTTGCCTACTGGAGTCTTTAGTTGCATATGGAAATACCCCTCACTGATCAAAGGGAGTGTGGTGGTACGGAGTTGGGGTCACTGCCATTCAGGACTCAGGACACAGTTACACATGTGGGATCGGCTTGTATTGAACAGAGTTATTGGCACCATGTGTTGCCGCCGTTGCATATGGAAATATGTCTAACTGATCAAAGAGAGTATGCTGCTGTGGTTGCTGCCACGGACTTGGGGTCACTGCCATTCAGGACACAGTTACACATGTGGGATCGGCTTGTGTTAAAGAGGGTTAGTGGGACTACGTGTCGCTGGCCTTGCATATCGAAATATGCCTCAGTGATCGAAGGGAGTGTGGTGCTGTGGTCACTGCCAGGGACTTGGGGTGACTGCCATTCAGGACTCAGGACACAGGACACAGTTACACATGTGGGATTGACTTGTGTTGAACAGGGTTAGTGGTAGTACATCTACATTCCTAGTTTGAATTTTATAATGAGTACGTCGGCAATAAATATAAACATAGTTGGGATTTTCACCAGAAACTACTTTAAACGTTGTTATTTCTTTTTCAAACTTCACAACAGTATTATCTTCCATTTGTTGATCAACATCTAGACATTTCCAACTGTTATTTTCTGTACAGTTCTCTTGACTAGCAAAGAAACGTAAATCTATATCATCACAAATTTGTTTTATAACATTTATATTAAAACTCGATTTCGTGCCGCAGGAAAACCTAGACTTATTCAGATGTTTCCTGTTGACTTTGAATATAAACTTGCAGATGTCTATCGATCCGAACATTGGTAGGATCCAATTTCTCGATGTGAAAGTATCTTCAAACTGAAGCTGTACATTTTTTTCGTAAGTTTCTTCTCCTGTGAAATTTCTTCCCACATTTCTTTCAATTCTGTCTTCTCAGAGTTGGTAATATTGGAGAGGTGTGGCTCACTAGTTAGAGGCGGCAGACCTGTAAGCAGAGAATCGGCCAGGGACCAGGGTTCAATTCCCGACGTGGCAGGGTCGTGGACCAGGGTCAAAACGGACTTGATAATTCTCGCCTCGGTACCTACTCTAACCAGGAACACACTTGGCAACTCTGGGCATTAAGCTTGCCTCATCTCTACAACGGCCCCCCACAGACGCCGGGGATGCCTGGTTTCACCTTGGGGATACCCAGAAAGGGACCATCTCACAGGGATAGCCAGGACGGGTTCCCCAGCGGTCTACAGCGCCGGGACGCCCCGTTGCTGGGGTAGCTGTGCGCTTTACAAGTCTCCAACATTTACATTTACATATGACGTGACATAGTAAGAAGCAGCAATTGAGTTATGTGCATCATATTGTATGTTCATATTTGCATTTCACATCTTCAAAATCTCCGTATTGTAATCATTATTGTACTTCGATGCTTCTGTTCTTTTTAAATTATAAGTATTTTTGGGTGATTTTCGAGTGATGGTATGTCTCATTGCTGACATAAAACTGTTCACTCTTCCTTTGGAAATTGCTGGACGTGGAAAGGGAAATTGACAGTTTTTGTAAAATGTATCTTTTGCATTATCTTTTCGTCTGCAATGCTTTCCACATTGATGACTTCGATATGCAAATACGCCACACTAATCGAAGGGAGTCTGGTGCTGTGGTCACTGGCAAGTTGGGGTCACTGCCATTCAGGACTCAGGACCCAGTTCCACATGTGGGATCGGCTTGTGTTGAAGACGGTTAGTGGTACCATTTGTCGCTGGTCACCCACAGTGTAGGGCAGAGGTAGCGGTGAGCTAGGGTCCACAGCCACGTGCATACGTTGGTGACCCAAACAAACCTTGCGCAGTACAGGTTCAGTGGCACCACGTGTCACCGGTCTTCCATGTGGAAATACCCCTCAGTGATCGAAGGGAGTCTGGTTCTGTGGTCGCTGCCATTGAGGACTCAGGACACAGTTACACATGTGGGATCGGCTTTTGTTGAACAGGGTTAGTTGGCACCACGTGTCGCTGGTCTTCCACAGTGTAGGCCGGAGGCAGCAGTCAGCAAAGGCCCACTGACAGGTGACGTTGACTTGAGCTGCACAGATTGGGAACATTTGGTCTTCTTAACCCATTATAGTCTCTTACACAATTTGCGTCGCTACTAATGTTGAATTGTGAACCATGTAACTCCAGTGTAGGGCGGAGGCAGCAGTCAGGATGGCCGCACAGCCACGTGGCATTGAGTTGAGCTGCACAGTTAGTGGCACCTGGAGTACTCAGCGTGTGCGCGACCCTGCGATGAGACGTGGTCCCGGCGGGCCGCACTGGGAGCAATGTGTTTTGTCTAAAGAATTCTGCGTTGATAAGGCCATGTGGCGATGACTTATGGTGCAGTGAGCTAGTAGTACCTGAAGCACACAGCATGTGCGCACCCTGCGATGATGCGTGGTCTGGGTGGCCCGCACTGGGAGCAAAGTGTCTTGCAAACTGGACTGCGATATCTGCAATCGCCCCTACATCTGAATTGTGAGCGATGATGTTCGTAGTGTAGATCGAAGGCAGTAGTCGGTACAGACATATGTCTGCAGTGCTGTGTCGCTGGGTTTGCAGGGGCCCTGTGTCAAGGAGGCCCGCGGTTATGGCGGCTGCCACGGGCCAGGGTGAGGGCTGCCGTTCTGAAAGACTCGTTGGTATTCCCACAAGTAAACCATGCCTAGGGCCTGGTCTATTTATTCATACTCCTACGTTGGAGTGGCGTACGTTGGAGCAGCCCACTCCGCTTCCGCTTCCAGGGGGGACAACACAGCTACATGACCGAGATCTTCCCCACTGCCTGAGGTAACATGGTTGCGTTCACTGTGCACTACACTACAAGTTTCAATAGTATATCTCCACATGGAGAGGTTTGTGCTTTGCATTGTGAGGTTTGTGCAGCACATGAGCGTTACACTTGGCATTGCGTGCTTTATCAGTGATGGGTGACTTGCCTCCTTCATATATAGTTGGTTGCTCGTCTCCCAACATTCAGCTATTGTGTGGCTGAGGGGCATGGCGTTTTGGGGAGGTCCGTTGTTCTGTTTTGTGCTGCCTCGGCGGTAGTAGGGGGGTGGTCCGGGGGGGAGGTTCTGGTGATGGTGGGGCTGGGTGCTGTGGCATTGTTGGGTGTCAGAGCTGCATGATCAGTAGCTGTATCACGTGTTGGTCTTTAGATGTGGCTGTGAGTTGGGTCGAAATAACTGAGTAGATAGTCGACCTCCTTACACCAGTTAAAGGTTGATGTTAATTTGCTACTGCTAACTCGGCTTATCGCCTGCTTTTTGGATCGCATTGCAGATTTGGCTAGTCGTCGAAAATATGGGGAACTTATGTTTTTGGGGTTTTTTTGCACGGGAACGCCTACTGTGCATTTCATTAGCGTTAGATGTGCCTCTTGTTTGTGGTGATTTTGTTGGTGTAAGGTATGATGGAAGAGTGTTGAGATTTGCAGTTTTCACCAAGTTGAGAATGGGATGATAATTAAAAAATACAGAAAAAAAGATAGGTTTAATGAACGTTATAAATAGAAATTAGCATTTAAAAAACCTTTGAAATTCACTGAAAAAACCATAGGTTTCAAGCACGTTATAGTTAGAAATTAGCATTTAAAAATCCTTTGAAATTCACTAAAAAAACCATAGGTTTCAGGCATGTTATAGTTAAAAATTAGCATTTAAAAAACCTTAGAAATTCACTGAAAAAACCATAGGTTTCAGGGACGTTATAGTTAGGAATTAGCATTTAAAAAACCCTTAGAAATTCACTGAAAAAACGATAGGTTTTAGGGACGTTATAGTTGGATGGACATTTGACTCATATAAAACCAGAAAAATTCGCCTGTTATAGTTAGTTGAGCTAACTATAACTCGCGCCCCCACAATGCACTGCTGATGACATCACATATTACATCACTCATGACATGGTCAGTGACATCACTGATGACATCTTAAATTACATCACCGATGACATCACTGATGACATCATCCATGTGAAAATCAGATGCACCTGATCAGACCCTAATATAACACTTGATACACCCAGTCTAAAATACAGACTATAATGTTAGAAACTGTGAACACACCAATACCAGTTAGTGCATATCCACTCTCTAATTTGTAGGTCTACACACATACATTAATTCACCTATACACTCACTCATACATACAGTCAGGCATCAATACAGCATTATCATATCCAGTCACATATCTATACAGACACTCAGACACTGCCTCTCATTCTTAGAGTTATTCTCACCCCTAGTCAGTAATGAAAATAATCAATAACACTTTCATTTACTCACCTGTACAGTTATACACATACCACGTCACTTATGTAAGCATATTCTAACACATACTTACACTCTAATACAATAACTAATAAAAGGACACACTGATCCATACAGGCACTCTCACAATCACTCATTCTCACATATAGTCATTTATATAGTCCAACACTCATATATACTGCCTTTCACATATGGAGTTATTCACATGTACCACTGAGGCATCCATTCACTCACGAGACACTCATTCACACACTCACTCAACTATATGGACCTTCACAGATACAGACTTGGACACATATACCCTAGTGAATTAGCCACTCACACATCCATGCAGAGAGTGACATCGCAGACACTCAGGTACTCATACAGGTACTCAGACAAGCACTGAATAGCTCATATAGATCTTCATTTAGTTGCTAACCAAACCATGGAACTGCTTACACACCAACTAACAACCTAAACTGTGTGAATTTCTATATCAGTCGCTAACACATGCATTAAGCAAGACACAATTAATTAGTTACTTCTACAGTTAGTCACACACCTACTTAATCATCCATCCTGAGTCTTATACACTCATTCATTCTTCAATACACCTTGGCATATATATATTTATAAAACATATTTAAACTTTACAGAAACACACATTCACTGGATAATGCCATCAGTGATGTCATCAGTGATGTCACTGACCATGTCATGAGTGATGTAATATGTGACGTCATCAGCAGTGCATTGAGGGGGAGCGAGTTATAGTTAGCTCAACTAACTATAACAGGCGAATTTCTCTGGTTTTATATGAGTCAAATGTCCAACTAACTATAACGTCCCTGAAACCTATGGTTTTTTCAGTGAATTTCTAATATTTTTTTTAATGCTAATTCCTAACTATAAAGTCCCTGAAACCTATGGTTTTTTCAGTGATTATATATACATATATATATATATATATATGAGGTTTCATTCAGACCCTGATGCTCATTTCACAGAAATTAAACCTCAACAGAATCACTTACAAATATAAACACAGCAAGTGCCCCAGTTGAAGCTCTACTTCTGAAAAGCTCAAATGATCTTAACTTCTTGGGTTTGGCAAAGGCTTTGAAAAACAATCTGAAATTCTTAATGGAGGTGATTGCATCATTGATTTATTGGAGCAAAGTCTGATCTGTAGTGACTGTGACGACTGATATCTTTCTCATCTTGATAGCAGAGTCCATTGTTCGCCCTTTTAATAACGCTGTGTGTGCAAATGCTCAAAATCATCTGCAAGGTCCATTTTCCTTTATAGTATGAAAAGGTCTTTTCCCATATTGATGGACAGCTTACCAAAAGGCCCCCAAGTGTGTTTCCCAATGCTTTTGGTGATGCATTCTTGATGCAGAGTAATTTTGAGGACATCTACACCAAATAAAGAAGCACTTACTTCATATAGTTAGGAGGAAGCACCCTTGTTTGGTGGAGATTCCCTCTTTTTTAATCTCGTCCTTTTCTCTAGAAGAGGTTTCATGTTATCACAGATTTGGGGATCAAGACGATTGAGGAACAATTACATTGTTGAAATTACATGCACACAAGGTCACTGGAGATATTTCCTCGTGGTCCATTATGCAGCTGTAGTGTAGAATATGCGCTAGTTATTACCCAACGAGGTAGCACTTACTAATTAAGCTGTAGAAAGAACTCCAATTGTGTTGATATTTTGTGTAAAACTGTGGACTCTTGCCTGATAAAGGGGCTGGTGAGGTTACATTCTGGCCCACTCCCTCACACAGCTACTGACACACCCACACAGACACCTACTCATACACCAATTCAGCCACTCTCACATACACTCACAGACCAACATAGCCACTCACATACCCAGATAACCACTCACACCTACTCACACACCCATGCAGCCACTCATGCACCAACTGACACAGCCCAAAAACTATTCACTCACATACTCATACAGCCACTCAAACATCTACTTACAGATCCATACAGCCACTCACACACCCATTCACAGACCCATGTGGCCAATTAAACACACACTCACTTACCCATACAACCACTCAAAAAACAGTCACACACCCACAGATCTACCCACACACCCACTCACAAACTCGTTCAGACATTCACACACCCAGTCACTGACATATACAGCTGCTCACATATCCCTCACAGCCCCATATAGCCTCTCACACACCTACTCACAGACCCATACAGCCACTCACACACTCACTCTCAAAGCTTACAGGTTATAGTTTGAAAATGAAAAAACCTCTTAGAAATGCACCCAAAAAAAGGTTATAGGAATGGTAAAGTTAAGAAATAACATTAAAACAAGTAGAAATTCACAAAACATCCAAAGGTTACATGAGTGTTATAGTTAGGAAACAACATTTAAAAAACCATAGAAATTAGCTGAAAAAAACAAAGGTTACAGGGACGTTATAGTTAGGAAATACAATTTAAAAAACCTTAGAAATTCTGTGAAAAACCAAAGATTACAGGGATGTTATGGTTAGGAACTAGGATTTAAAATACTTTCAGAAAGTCACTGAAAAAAACAAAGGTTACAGTGACATTTTAATTAGGCCCAGATTTCACCTATACAGAACAAGTGAAATTCAGCAGTTATAGTTACATGAGCTAACTATAACTTATGCCCCCTGCAATGCACTGCTTATGATCTCACATATTACATCAGTCATGACAGAGTCAGTGACATCACTAATGACATCTCAAATGACATCACTGATAACATCCTCCACAGAACCACTCACACACTCACCCAACCACTCCCACACCCACTCACAGATCCATAGAACCAGTTGCACACCCACTCATTTAGCCGTACAACTGCTCACACATCCTCTTACAGACCCATACAACCACTGATACACCCACACAACCATTCACACACCCACTAACATACCAACGAAACCACTCACAGACAAACACAAGCACTCACACATCCATTTACATACCTTAATTACCACTTACATACCCACTCACACACTCATACAACCACTCACACACCCATACACCCATTCACACACCCATACAACCACTCACAGATCCACTCATATACCCACCCACACACCAAGTCACACAGTTACTCAGACACCTACTCACACACCCAAAAGACCACTGGCACACACACACCCATGCAACCAATCACATACCCAGAAAAGCACTCACAAACCCTTTCACAGACCCATACAGCTACTCACATTCCACTGACAGACCTATACAGCCACTCAGACACTCTGTGAAAGATACATACAGCCGCTTACACACCCATTCACACAACCATACAGCCACTCAGACACCTACTCACACACTGATACAGTCACTAAGCCACTCAGATGACATTTGTTAGAAACGGTATAACTCATTAGTAGTACAGAAAGACTAGTAATTTAACTTATGCTGTAGCTTAGTATACATCTTTAGGTCTCTGAAACGTTTACATAACACTTTCACCCACTAGATGATGCCATCAGTGAAGTCATCACTGATGTCATTTGAGTGTTCATCAGTGTCGTCACTGACCATGTAATGAGTGATGTAATATGTGAGGTCACAAGCAGTGCATTGCGTGAGACGTAAGTTACAGTCATCTTAAGGTAACTATAACAGATGAATTTCACTGAAGTTGTATGAGTGAAATATGAGCCTAACTATAAGGTTCCTGTAACCTTTGGTCTTTATAGTGAATTTATAAGGTTATTTTTAATTCTATTTCCTAACTATAATGTCCCTGTAACCTTTGGTTATTTCAGTAAATATATAAATGTATATATTCTCTGAAAAAAGCAAAGTTTATGGAACATGATGGTTAAGTGAATATGTCAGTGTGAACATTTACGCTTTAAATTTAAAAAAACACAGAAATTCACGAGTTGCTCTCCCCATGTACTGCTTATGACCTCACATATGGCATCCGTCATGACATTGATGGAGCGTAAATGTTAAATGACGGTTTCCTCTATCAATTCTCACCATTAAAAGAGATTGACGATAATTAATTCTTGATGAAACCATGAAAATGGACAGATGAAAAACACGAGGTTTCATACTGCATCGTAAAAGCATGCAGAAGTGTTTGAAAACATGGAAATGTGAAAACATAAACAAAGAGAGAAACAAATATTATTTACCTATGCATGCGATCACATGATTTGAGAAATTAAACTTAATTACCGTAGAAAATGTGGTGACGATAACTTTTAAAGTGTGTCAAAATTAAACAATGTCTACATAATAAAGCACCAGATGTTATTAAAATGCTTAATTTAGCAATGATTGATAGAATAAGCTTGCAGCTTATTCGAATATAGTGTGATAAAAACGTGTACTTTAGAATGGCACGTAAATATTTAGGCCCGCATTAGGATGGCGGTGCTGGGACCGGACGCCATGGGTGCGGTGGTCCCGCACCGCAGATTAGGAATGCGACCGCCACCCTGGCAGTCGCATCCCATACATTTATCATTGTGGCGGGCGGTACTGTAAGCAGCACCCGCCACAAAGACAAATGTGCGTGTTGTGCATTGGCATGTACAACGTGACAGGCACCGCGTGGTGCCTGCTACCTTGTGCTTACCAATGTAGGGGGTACCATAGGTACCCCGCAAGTGCAGCCCAAACACCCCCGGGGGCCCACAATGGGCCCCCAAAGCAATTCCTGCATGCCTTTCCATGGCGGCATCACCTCCATGGAAAAGCATCCACAGCCAGACATCCTGATATGGATGGCGGTGTCTTCCAGACACCGCCACCATATGAGGCCCGAGTTCCGCCCGGCAGTCAATCGGTATGATTGCCTGCCTGTGGAAATGCGGCGGACGGAAATCCGCCGCTGTGACCCCCGCCATTGTAATGTGGCGGGGGTGAATGGAAGGCAGGCGGGGAAAGATGTCGGGCGGATCGCCGCCACCGGTCGGGCGGTGGCAATCCGCCCGACTTCATAATGGACCCCGAAGTTTTGAAAATGATAACATGCAAATGATTTTTAGTAGTGCTCAATATCGACATATAGGTGCCGATTCCGATTCGGTAAAAAAAATTCCCGTACGAATCGTATCTGTATTTTTTTACGTACGAATCGTACAAGTCCCGTACAAATGGCCAAGTACGATTCGTACGTGGAAAATACATACGAATGACATCTGGAAAAGACTACGACACGTCCCTGGACAGTTTTACTTACAGTTTGTAAAACTGAAGTCCGAGCGCACAAGTACGATCCGTACCGTCCGTCCGAATATACAAACGCATGTAAAACGCTCCGTCCGAATACACAACCGCATGTAAAATGTCCCGTACGGAGCGAACTGTGTACCACCTCTACCCCGGGCACACCTGGGCGAGGGGTACGAGTCATTCGGCCCCCCCAGCTCCCCACCCCTCCCGCGTACATCCGCACCGTACCCCCAGCCCCCCATGTACGCACCGTACCCCAGCACCCATACGTGTACGCGCCGTACCCCCACCCCTGTATGTACGGTGCGTACCCCCGTATGTATGGTGCGTACCCCCGTATGTACGGTGCGTACCCCCACCCCTGTATGTACTGTGCGTACGCCCCGTATATACGTTGCGTACCCCCCATATGTACGGTGCAAACACCCCGTGTGTATGGTGTGTACCCCCCATATGTACAGTGCGTACCCCCACCCCCGTATGTACGGTGCGTACCCCCGTATGTACGGTGCGTAACCCCACCCCCGTATGACGGTGTGTACCCCCCGTATGTACGGTGCATACCCCCGTATGTACGGTGCGTACCTCCCGTATGTACGGTGCGTACCCCTCGTATGTACAGTGCGTACCCCCGTATGTACGGTGCGTACACCCCGTGTGTATGGTGTGTACCCCCCGTATGTACGGTGCGTACCCCCGTATGTACGGTGCGTACCCCCGTATGTACGGTGCATACCCCCCGTATGTGCGGTGTGTACCCCCGTATGTCCGGTGCGTACCCCCACCCCCGTATGTACGGTGCGTACCCCCGTATGTACGGTGCGTACCCCCCGTATGTACGGTGCATACACCCCGTGTGTACGGTGCATACCCCCTGTATGTACGGTGCGTACCCTCACCCCCCGTATGTACGGCGCATACCCCCACCCCCGTATGTACGGTGCGTACCCCCCGTATGTACAGTGCATACACCCCGTGTGTACGGTGCGTACCCCCCCGTATGTACACTGCGTACCCCCAGCGCTATGCGCTGGGGGTACGCACCGTACATACGGGGGGTGGGGGTACGCACCGTACATACGGGGGGTACGCACCGTACATACGGGGGTACGCACCGTACATACGGGGGGTGGGGGTATGCACCGTACATACGGGGGTGGGGGTATGCACCGTACATATGGGGGTACGCACCGTACATATGGGGGATGGGGGTATGCACCGTACATACGGGGGTGGGGGTACGCACCGTACATACGGGGGGTATGCACCGTACATACGGGGGTACGCACCGTACATATGGGGGTGGGGGTAGGCACCGTACATACGGGGGTGGGGGTATGCACCATACGTACGGGGGTACGCACCGTACATACGGGGGGTGGGGGTACGGTGCGTACACGTATGGGTGCTGGGGTACGGTTCATACATGGGGGGGCTGGGGGTACGGTAGGACGTGTAGGGATGGGGGTACGGTGCGTACCGGGCCCCCTTTTCGGCGTGCATCGCGGCATACTTAGCTTTTCCGGCACTTTTTGGGTCCCGTAAAAATATTGCCGTGCGAAGTGCTGTGGGTACGAATCGTACTTGCTGAGCCGTAAAACGCTGCCTGACTCCGTGCGAATGTCGCGTATGCGGTGTCCCGGATCGGAATTGTGGGTATACTTTAGCCGGTCGGTGTTTTTTACGATTCGTACGGAAATGGTGTTTCTGTACGAATCGTACTTGCGGGTTTGTAAGGTGGTTTTCCCGGGTACGAGTCGGACGGAGAAAACGCTCCGTCCGACAGTTCGTACCCGGGTTTTACCGGATCGGAATCGGCACCATAACCTTTAACGACGAATAATAATTGAATTAAGAAAAATCCAAATACAATGACTAAAGCATGTTATATATTAATCATGCGTGATATTGATTCCCGGAATTTTTATGTAGGCCTCAGATGCTTTTCTCTTTTTCTTGCTCAAAAGACAGAATCTAGCTGAAGTAGTCACTTTGGACGCTGTAAAGTTTATTTTCTGTGTTCTAGCACAATGAACTCACTTTTTTGATTTAGCAACACATTTGACATAGCGTTGCTACCCTTAGTCCTTTGAGAATGTGAGGACCCTGAAGTTACCACAATAAGGTGCGTGCAACATAATAAATGATAAGGACACTTTTTTGCCGATAAACTATGTCGCAAGTTTATTGATAACACAGGTTGGGTTGGCTTACGATCCAGGTGTCAACGATGAGTTCCTTGAACAGCTTACACTCATCCTGAGAAAGCTAGAGCTGTCCTGTTGGTGTTTTCCGCACCAACTTAGTTAGATTATTTACAGCTCGCTCATTACAGTAGGTTGTCACCTTACTCTTTACTTTGCGTCATGCTCCTGAGAAGTCAGATCGAGACCCCGGCCAGTCTCCACCGTTGCTCAGGATTTTAACTGTCCCTTGAGGGATTAAGGAGCGCTGTTGAGTCATTCCAGGCCCCACCGTAATGACTCCCAGTGACCTGAGGCAATTGCTTTTTTGATCCAAGATCCACTATCTGGAGGCATTTTAGTTGTTTAAAGCTTTACGATCGCTCTATAACTCCGCCTTGGCACGATACATGCACGTCTGTAAAAGAAAGTATTTAGTGTACAATTGTATATATACACATTTATGTAAATGTCTCCATATTTTCTTCTATTCCTTATGAAATGCTGGGAGGGTGGGTGGTTAATGCTGACCGCAAGAGAGGCGCTGCCCTCGGAGGTGACCTCTTATGAGCCCTCCTGGTTCCCTCCTCCCCTCCTGACACCCTGAGGCCATATACTGAGAGGATGACCCACATTTCCCTCTACCCTTGCCCGATGGACTTGTTTACCCTTGCACCAGGGGAGCAACACTAGGATGCTGTCTCCACTATGTCAACCTGCATGCAAAGAGACCACCTGTGAACAGAAAGACTGCGAGCAAAGTGACATTTCTTACTTCTGAAGAAAAGATGGAAATATATTATAATTGGAACCTGATGAATTCGCAAAAGGATTACTTAATGCTTCCGGATATCTTAGTGAGGTATTTATCACACAATGAGCAGCCCACTGTTGACAACTAAGGGAAACCGTATGGAATGATGGAAAGGATACTTTGTGGTTGTAAACCGTAAACATTTGGAAGCATAACAGCCCCTTGGAGGAGGAATCGGGCCAGCTGTCATTTTCAATTTCCTTGCCTGGAATTCTATCGGACTGAACTCTGATATCCCTTTAATGCCAAACCATTGAACTGAACTTTCCTGACTGATCTGGAAACTGGACTTTGTCAGCTGGTAAAGTGAGAAAGAAATAACCTTCCGGCTGATGGGTTAACTGGCTCCTTTCTGTGGCACGCTGTGCTTCAGTTCTGCATACTTGGTTTGTATGACCAAAATGCTGAATCTATATTTATTCCATATTTCTCTCTCATTCCTTTACTAGGCAACCAGCAAATGTTACTATTGAATCTGTATGGTATTGTGTGACTATGTGTACTAATATCTGTTAATAAATGTAAATTATGAAATGCGATTTCATGTTCCTGACCATTCAAACTGAGGCTTTAGATAAATGTTTTTCCATTAGCAAACATTATCGTATTTGACTAATTCTTGGAGTAAGTTTTTTGGTCTTAACGTTATAATTTAAGAGTGATAGTTCTGTAATGACGATGTTATAGGTATGTATTTGGCATTTCTTTATTCCACGTCCTCATAAGGAATTGCCTCACATTCTCTAAATATCCAAGTCCCTGTTAACTCAACAAAAAGATCAATTGAAATACCCAGGTTTGAAGATGGTTTGGTTTGGAAGATGACGATTTGAATTTATTAGGGAAATAAATTTTTTGCCTAGCTTTCTGCTGCATCTACATGTTCTAACATCATTTGCGACATCACTGATGACATCTCATTGGACGGCGTAGTTGGCAAATGGGATACTCGCTCACAAACATTGCAGATGTCCTGTCTACTCTATTGCAAGTGCATTAAAGGCCATGACACCTGTGATACAGCGGATGGGGTATCCCGTCACCCAAACTATAAATAGGGCCCTGAGCTTCTTGTGTGAGTGTGTGATCTGTTATCTACCCCATCTTTCAAGTAATTTGCAACCTGTCATTTGTAACTAGTAACCTAGGGTTGGTCCCAAAAAGTGTGATAGTTGTATTTCGTATTCTTACTTTTCCTACTTAATTTAATGTAAGCATTGTTAATGGGTGCTGCACTGTCTGGTGCCCGCCTTTTGATATGCCTATCACCACAGTCTTAATGGCTGAAGAGTGTATACTATCTGCCTTCTGTCTTCTTATGGTTCAACGAGATGATCAACAAAATATAGTATTTTGTCTCCAGGTTTGTTTATAATGCACTTTATCTGTCTCACACTCTTTCTAATAACAGAAAAAGTAATACACACCGAGGGACATTAGATACACCTCATTTGTGTGCTTTGCCCTCACATTTTGGATCTGCCCACAGCTGTGAAAGGTTATTGGCAAACAAAGGAGTTGTTTCCTACACCGCATCTGCTCCTGGCAGCTCTAACGAGAGGCGGTGGTCAGGCATTGCAAGGGAGCGGGATGTAGATACATGAGTCCAACCAGCACTGGTGATCCCCACTTTGTTGGTTGGGCACAATGGGGACCCCAGGCAGAAGTTATGATTCAGTGTATTTCCGGATGCATGCAGATTTAGTTAAAAGATCCCTTTGTGAGGGGCATACTGTGTCAGACATTACTTGGGTACTGATACAGCGTTTTCGGGAACTCAGAAATAATTATTCATAACCTGGACCCAAATAAACCTAATTCCCTCCACGCTGTATGGATTTGGACCAACTTACTAGTTTATGAATTATCTCTCTACGATAGATCTTTTTTAAGAAGGAAGGGATTTGGTAAATAATAATCATAATTTACACTATGATTCAATACCATACCATAATAACAACAGACACTATTCCGTTAAAAACCATAATCTTTATCAAAAATAATGTGACGCTCATCAAGTACAAATACAGCACAAATCAGAGTAATTCACACTAAGAACTTTCAATTTTAATCAGTTCAGTATACATCTCATGAACAGTGCAATAAGAGAGTGGATAGGTAGAGAGACAAAGAAGAGAAATCATTTGCAAAATATTTATGCAAATCAGAGTATGAATATATTTACCTATCATTCAAGTCTTAAGTTTAGAAATGCTATACTCTGGCCATGAGAGTAAGCAAGGCACTTCAAAGAAGAATTTGAAATGCAAAGTTTAAAAGCCAGCAACAGCAGATCATCAGCCAGCCCACAAGAATAGGAAACAGCGATACAGCTCTCTCCTCTTGCAAAGTTAGGAATACGCCGCCTAACCCCAGCTACTTACTGGGTATAATTATACCCTAAATTCACACTAATCCAGTCCCTACTCTATCCATCCCACCTAACTAAAGAATCGAAATGGGTAAAACAAGGGGTGTCTTGGTCACACCACTCCAAGCAAGTTCTGTTTTTCAAACACACTATTGTTCAAATTCAATACATCATTTTCAGGCTCATGTATCTTTCTCTTCCGCAGCATGTTCAGATATCGTTCATGTTTATTGTAACTTTTTCTGTCCACAGGTCCGCATCCAGAGGAACTCGCTGTCAGAGGTTCATTGTTTCCTCCGTAACCTTGGTCATCACCGAAGACACACGGAAATCTGATTAAGCACTCTCCCTTCCTCACACCATAGCTTATTAATTCAAGCTAGATTTGATGCTTTTCTCTCCAGCACAGAAAAAGCCATTTTCTAGGGAATGACAAATACAACATTGATATCATATCTTTTACATAAGTTTATACTCTAAAAGTGTTCTGCTTAGCAATATTAATGGTTTTCCTAGGATTCAAAAAGCATTAGTATAATCATTAATCTTCCAGCCCTTTAGTCATTAATTTCTGCATTAGTCATGTGCAGGCTTGCAGCCTAACCCAGGTTTTCTCTAAACGGGTTCACATTTACGAATGTGCATTATCAAATTCAAACACGGTTAATAGCACACAGTCAACTTTTTAATGATTATTTTGCAAAATGAGAGGTTCAATCCGAGCAGGTTTTGTTTAGCAAAAACCCTGCTCCATCAATCCCCCCTTTGACGGTAATTCGAGCCATCAAAAACGAATCAAAAAATCTGATTGTCGGGAGGAGGAGCCTAGCGCGCAACCAAGATGGCCGCGTAGGTGCGAGGCTCCCGAGGACCTCCGCGACCTCCTACATATATCCTGACAATATCCTGTCCTAGATGAGGGGACTGTGTTGGTGAGCCCGAGTTGAGGTGGCACCCGCTTTCCGCTTCCAAATTGGACCTCGGACTCCGGCGGTAGCACCGATTGAGATTTGCGGCCTTCTCCACGCCGGACCCCGGATTGGAGCTGTGGGGTGATCCAGAGGCAAAGTGAACAACAGCGGCGGGCTGGGCGCGGAGGCTCGCGTACCCCGCACTTTCACTTTCGCTTTTGCACCCTCCTTGCTGTCTCGGCGAGGTTGGGTCGCGGGGCACTGTGAGGTGGTGTGGCCTCGTTGGGGTGCCCTGCCGGCCCGCCGGCTGTGACCTGCCCCGCTGCCCTGTGGTGACCCCCCCCCGGATCCCGTGAACCGGCTTGCCCGCCCTTTACGACGTGCCTGGCACGGCCGTGGGACTGGAACCATGTCCACAAAGCAAGATGGAGATCGGGCAAAGGTGAAATCGACCCGACGTGGCGCAGCCCACCAGTCTAATAGCATGGACCGCTATACCCTCCAGAAGGGATCTCCCGAGGTGCCGCGTAGGTCCCCTGAGGGCCCGACTGATGCTCCGGCTCTACCCGCGGATCTGACCCTGCGGGATGTAATGGGCGCTATCGCTGAGATGAAGGCCTCGGTGGACCAGCGTTTTGATACACTGGCGCAGAAAATTGACTCGGTCCTCGTGGATGTTGGCCTGGTAAGGGCCGATCTATCCAAGACTAATGACCGGGTCGATTCTTTGGCCCACACCACATCGGGCCTTACGACGGATGTGGCAGCCCTCCAAAAGGAGGTGCGCCGGCTCGGCCAGGCGAGCGCGCTGATGGATCGTCGCCTGGAGGATTCTGAGGGTCGGGCCCGGAGGAACAATATCCGTATTCTCGGGGTGCCTGAGGGACGTGAGGAGGCGGCGGCGGATCTATTCGTGGAGGACTTGATTCTCACCCATCTCCAGCCCCGGGGGCTGAGTAAATTCTTCGCGGTGGAGCGGGCCCACAGGGTTCCCGGGGGAAGGCCTAAGGCCGGAGCCCCTCCGAGGCCTCTCATCGCCCGGATTTTCAACTTTCGGGACAGAGACGCTATCCTGCAATCCTCCAGACTACAGGGACCGGTCAGACTCGACAATATGGATATAAATTTTTATCCTGACTTCACCCCGGCGGTCCAAAAGCAGAGACTAAGCTTTCTCGGAGTCAAACGTCGTCTACGGGACCTAAATCTCAAGTATGCTATGCTTTTCCCGGCTAAGCTGCGGGTGGAGTTGGATGGCCGCACACACTTTTTTGATCGTCCCGAGGCAGCCGGGGACTGGCTAGATACCTTGCCTGGGGATCGGGATCGGGGGGGTGGGGGGGAGCGGTTGGGGGAGAGGGCCCGCCGGATCAGGACTGAGGGACTAATATTATGCCTCGCTCTGGACAAAATTGATGTCACTTTTGACTGTTCGTCTGTTCGAGTAAGTTTCCCTCCTGTGGAGGTCGTGGGGGGTCTCTTGGGGGTTCTCCCTCCTCCTCTGGGGGTCTAGTTAGTTTCACCATCTATGGGGCGACAGGCACACTGCACTTTGGGGGGGCTGTTTGGGCTCATGCAGGGGTGCAGGGAGGGGGGAGTTCTGTTGGGGTGGGGGAGTTGGGGTGGGGTGTTGTTCGTTTTTACCACAAGGCAAACCCTTTTTTGTGTTGTTTTTAAGGTGCTCTCCGGGGGACGACTGATGGCTCTTGTGTGTGATGGGGGGTAGGGATTTGACTTTGTTGTCTTGGAACGTTAATGGACTGGGGGATAGGATCAAACGAGGTGTGGTCCTGCAGTATTTGAAACGACTCTCACCCGATGTAGTCTTCCTGCAGGAGACACACCTTATTGGAAACTCTTTTTGTGCCATGAATCGGCGTGGCTATCGTTTGGTGGCCCACTCGGGCTTCACGTCGGGCTCACGGGGTGTGGGCATTATGGTGAAGAACTCGCTCCCGTTGGAAATTGATGAGGTGCGCCATGATGATAGGGGACGCTATGCTGTTTTAGTGGGGAGAATGGAAGGCAAAGTAGTGGTCTTTGTATCAGTATACGTCCCACCGGGGCTACAGGCGACTACTTTTGCAGACCTGGGGCGCCTCCTCCTGGGCCTTCCGGGGGGACTCCTAGTGGTTGGGGGGGACTTCAATGCGGTGGTTTCTGGGACTCTGGATCGTCACCCCCCTAGGGACCTCCCCCGGGCGCAGGCGTGGCTATCCGGCCTCTTGGATACATTGGGATTGGTGGACTGCTGGCGCTTAAAACATCCCACGCAGCAGCAGTACACTTTCCACTCGGGGGCCCATGGTAGCCTCTCACGGCTTGATCATGTCCTTGTCCCGGCGGCCTATGCTGGGAGGGTGGGGGAGGTGCGCCATTTGGCGCGGGGTATCTCAGATCACTCCCCGCTCCTGTTCTGTTTTGGTGTCTTTCCGAGGGGTGAGGGCAGGGTAGTTCCAATCAATGCCTGGTACCTGCGCGACCCCACCATTCGCGCTGATGTGATTAAATCCTTGCAGCGATACTTTGATGAGAATGTGGGGTCCGTCCCTTCGGCTATCTCCCTGTGGGAAGCCTTCAAGACGGTTCTCAGAGGGGAGGCCCTGTCCTTTATTTCCCATGCCCGGAGGCGCGAGCGGGAGGAGGTTACCCGGGTGGAGGCCGAAATTGCTGAATTGGAGGGTGATTTGGAGGGCGGAGTGACGGATGCTGCACTACATGTCCTACAACTTAAGCAGGCGGCCTACAGGGCCCTCGTTACGGAGGCGGCCAGGGGCCTCAGTAGGGAGCAACAGGGGCGACTGTATGATGTGGGTGATAAGGCGGGCAAACTGATAGCGTGGTTGGATAAAAAGGAGAGAGTGAATCGTGTGGTCCCGCTGATTGAGAGGACGGATGGTGTGAGTGTAACCGAGCCAGAAGAAATTGTCTCCTGTTTC
The DNA here is from genome assembly GCF_964204655.1 of Triturus cristatus. Classification (NCBI taxonomy): domain Eukaryota; kingdom Metazoa; phylum Chordata; class Amphibia; order Caudata; family Salamandridae; genus Triturus; species Triturus cristatus. The sequence goes on along the minus strand of NC_140580.1, from coordinate 30,345,058 downwards.
GCGGATTATTTCCGCGAGGTGTATTCTCCGGTCTCTCCTTGCTCGGAGGAGGACTCCTATTCCCTGCTTAGGGATATCGCGCTGCCCTCCCTCTCGGAGGAGGACAGGGTGTCGCTGGATGCCGCTCCCACATCCGACGAAATTGCCCTCGCCATACGTTCGGTTGCCTCTGGCAAGGCCATGGGCCCGAATGGCATCCCTATCGAGCTGTATAAGTTGCGACCAGATGTACTGGCACCCCACCTCCGCGCGATGTTCCTGGCGGCCCACTCGCTGGGCTCCCTCCCGCCGGACCAGCGTCTGGCTACTATCGTGGTGATCCACAAGGAGGGGAGACCTCGGGACCGGGTTACATCCTATCGGCCTATCTCGCTCTTGAATGCGGAGCCCAAAATTCTCGCCAAGGTCCTGGCCAATCGGCTGGTCGGCGTGGTGGGCGCTCTGGTCCACCAAGACCAGTCCAGCTTTATCCCCCATCGCAACACGGCCCTTAATCTGCGGCGTTTGCACGGGGTGCTCGCACGTGTCCCATTCGTGCGGGAGCCGGCCATTTTGGCGTCCTTAGACGCCACTATGGCGTTTGACACGCTTGAGTGGCCATACATTTGGGCGATGCTGGCGAAGTTTGGATTGGGCCCGGGCTTCATCAGTTGGGTCAAATTGTTGTATTCGGGCCCATTGGCGCAGGTGGTGGTGAATGGAAGAGTTTCGGCCCCATTCGAGCTGGGCCGGGGCACGCGACAGGGCTGCCCCTTGTCGCCGCTCCTGTTTGCGCTGGCCTTGGAGCCCCTGGCGGAGTGGCTGCGGTGGCATCCCTCCATCCGTGGTCTCCGTTGGACCCCCGAGTATGAGGACCGTGTGTCCCTATACGCTGATGACATCCTTTTGTACCTAGCCTCCCCACGTAAGTCGCTCATAGTCCTGGTTGATGTTTTACGTTCATTCGGCCGGAACTCAGGCCTTGTCATCAACTGGGCTAAATCATGTGTGTATGTGCTCTCTGGGGAGGCTCCTGTCCTCCCGCGGGGTTGTCCGATTCAGATTGCCTCTCAGGGGTTTCGATACCTGGGTGTCTACATTACTCTGGACCCAGAGGCCCGCTACGAGCGGAACTTGCTTCCCCCCCTCCAGCGCTTGAAGGAGGACATCGTGCGTTGGCGGCGCCTGCCGCTATCGCCGCTCGGCCGGGCGGCGTTGTTTAAGATGATGTCATTGCCACGTTTCTTATACGCTCTCCAGAACACTATGGACCCAGTCCCGGCGCGCTACTTCCGTGAGGTGGAGAGTCTACAGCGCCGCCTGTTCTGGGACGGGAGGCCACGCATTGCCCTGGCGAAGTTGACGCTCTCATGGTATGACGGGGGGATTGCCCTCCCGGATATTAAACGGTATTACTGGGCCTCCCAGCTAGCTGCAATTAACCATGGCCTCTACGGGCCCGCCTTGAACCCGGCATTTGAGATGGACAAGATGCTACTGCCCGGTGGCGACTACAATCGAGCGCTCTACTCTGGCGCGCCCGACGCTCGCTTGACGGGACCTACGCGTGTCATGGTCAGAGTATGGCATGCGGCTAATGCAGCTATGGGGTGGAAGGACCGTTTGACCCGGGCGTCACCGCTGTATGCGTCTGAGAAGTTGGGCTCTCTCTGGACCTCGAAGGGCTTCGAGAAATGGGACATGATAGGCATCAGTAGAGTGGGGGATCTCTGGTCGAGGGGAGGACTTAAAACATTCGAGATGCTGCAGACGGAGTTTCAGTTGCAGGGCAGTGAATACTTTCGGTACCTGCAGGTCCGTCATGCACTGGGCTCCGTCTTCCCAGACGTCGCCTCCATCCCGGAGTCTTCCCCCCTGGAGGATAGAGTGCTAGATGGCCACGTCCCAGACAGTACGATCTCCCTTATTTATAAAAAACTGATTAATGATCGCTCGGGCTTGCTGATTGGCCTCCGCGAGGCTTGGGTTGCCGACGGTCTGGAGTTGGACGATGAGGACTGGATCTCCGCGGTGGCCTCTCCGAAGGAGGTGGCTATACCGGCTCGCCTTCGCTTCGTCCAGCTTAAGATACTCCACCGGGTCTACATGACGGGGCCAAGGCTTCAGCGTATGGGCTACACGGAGGATGGATTGTGTAAGCGTGGTTGTGGTGCCTTGGCGACCTTCCTGCATATTTTATGGGAATGCCCGAAGGTGGAGCGATTCTGGCGCGGTGTGCACGAGGTCCTGCGAGTGGTTACGCGTGTTGCGCTGCTGCCTGAAGCGAGGAGATGCCTGTTGAATGTGTGGGAACCAACTGACTATTCGGCTCCGCAAACGTGGTGGGTGACTCTGGGATATATGATTGCTAAGCGTGATATTGCGCAACTGTGGGGATCCCAGAACCCCCCGGCGGTGTCGGCCTGGAAAGAACACATGGACTGGTGCATGTTTCGAGAAAAGGTGGTGTATGTGGCGAGGGGTAAGCCTGGGACATGGGTGAAAGTGTGGGGCCCCTGGAACGCCTACCGTGGGAGTATTTGCGCGCCACCGTTGCTGCCTGCTGCCTCACCAGCCCCGTCCCCTTAGTTGACTCCTTCCCCCAGCCCCGGGCACAGGGTTCCCCCAGTCCTCGCTCTGTTCCCCTTCCCCTCTTTGGACTCCTCTGGATAGTTGGGGTTCCCCACCTGGGAGCACGTGCTGCTACTTTCGACTGTGGGTAGCCTTGTGGGTGTTGTTTTCTTGTTGTTTGTATAAAATGAAACCGTACTGTGGGGTATTACGGCTGTGGCCCATGATGTTGATAACTCCTGCCTATGCTCCTCTGTAACGCCAAGTGTTCTATGAACGTATGTCATATGTTTCTGCCATTCCTAGCGGCCGGCCGGAAGGTTGTGGGCCCATATTTGTATATTCTTGAGATTTGTAATAAACGGTTTCAAAAAAAAAAAAAAAAAAAAAAAAAAAAAATCTGATTGTCTTTGTTTTATTGAAAAAGCTGTAGTTTTATTTTGTTTCGATTTTATCTCATCTATATCCTTTACTATTTCACAGTAATTTCTCTTGCTATCTTCTAGTTCAATGTCTTCTCTTTTTCTTGTCTTAGCTCTACGTCTAATGTCTAATGTTCCTCTCTTGCATCTACAACATTTATATATCATTATCAATATTAGCATTCCTGTAGCTTCCGCAATTATTGGTGTTAGTATTCTTTCCAATAAACTGTTACTGAAGTTAGAAAACCAACTTCCTACTGAAGAGAAACCTTTACCAAGTTTCTCCCAAGCACCGCCAAACTTCAGTTCAGCCAAATCCTTATGTAAATCAGTAATATTCTTAATATATCCCTCTAGATTCTTTCTTTTGTCTGGGTTATAGGTACAACACTGTTGAACTTTCAGCATTGTACAGACTCCGCCCTCTTTTGCCAATATTACATCAAGAGCAAGCCTATTCTGCAAAACCATTGATTTTATAGCAACAATTTCAGTATCAGTCATTAAAAATCTTCCAGCAGCATCCATTGATAAACGATCAAGTACTGTTGAAAATTTTCTACTTTTGTGTGAATTAAGACTAACACCAACTGAAGGTATCAATGCTCCGAATATCTCACCCAGAATTTCAACAAAACTATCTCCCATTTTATTAGTTAGTCCAGCTGCTTTTTCATTGATTCCATGATTTTTTTCTGTTTGAAATACCTTTGGAAAGACTATTCCCATGTAACAACTCCCATACCAATGTGCAGGCAATCTATAATAGGCATTTTTCCCGCACACAATAAATTCCTGGAAAGACTGGGTCAGTACCACCCTTTAATCCCCATCCACCAGTGATTAAGAAAACATGATAACATTCACTATAACCAATGAAATAGTTATTAAAATCTGTTTTCTGTCTAAGTAAACAAAGCTTACCGTTCCAGTGTCATTGCAGCATATGTCTCACCTTTCTTATAATTTCCTTCTCTAAAAGCCCATGGAGGTATATGAGACTTCTGGTTGGCAGCCTTTTCTTTAAAACGTTGTCTTCTATCTTCCACGAAATCTATGAATTCAATCTCTTCATGACGTAATCTACAGGTTAGATTGTTTCTATGTGCATATACCGTGTCAATTGCATTAGTTGTATGGAAGAAATCCCCAAAATACTCTGCATTTTTTGCACTACTCCCTTTATTCATATTCTTTCTAATAGTGACTCCAGAAAATACTAAATCGTAATTAGAGCAATAATACTGTAAACTACCCTTCTCATAAAAGAGACTTGTTAAAACACTACATGAGACACCACACGTTAGAGTTAGGTGATGATACGTCACTCCCTCGGACACAGACAAAGGTAATTGCATGCACACATAACAGTCTCTTGCGTCCATTATGTTTATGTATTCATACAATTATTTAGCAAAAACATTCAACGAAAAGTCATTAATTGATTTATCATGAAGAGACATGCTATCATCTGTTAATTTCTCTATGTTAGTTTGTGGTTCTTCTTCTTTAAGATTTCCCACATTTATCTTTACATTCACTCCATTATTAGTAATATTACCTTTAGGAGGAAACATAAAGTATGGCACTGCAACAATCAGTGTTAACCAGACAAACATTAGCAGTAAGACACTTATAGAACAAGCCTTAACACATCTACGTCTACAACCCTGATTTTGATATCCAATCTCATGATGTTTTATTGCTGCCCTTTTAGAAAAAATTCAAACTAAAAAAAAAACTAAACTAAAAAAAATCTAGAATTTTTAAATTTTGAAAATATAGTGTATCCAAGCACTACTTAAACCTGCTTCTTTACCCCCCTTTTATTATTTTTTATTTCACAGCTCTTGACTTCAATTCCAGTTCAATTTCCTTCACTCTTTATAGTTTTCTTTTCAATCTTCTGCACCCTTAATTTATTTGTCAGTTTATTTAGGGTGGCTGATACAAAATGCTCACAACTTGAACCGGTCACAACTTCCTCTTAGCTTTTATCCATTTTGTTCGTTCTTTTCAGTCACCACATATGTCCATTCAGGTGCTGTGTAAATTTTGTTCGGTACTTTTACTCTCTTTGTTCTCCAAACTGACTCGTCCTCTGAATTACTTTGTTCTGTTAGGCTCGGTGCGTCTATTATTGGATTTGGAACCTTCTTTTTCAGAGTATATTTCAGTCATTGTACTCCTTTTGGCCATACATATCCTTTTCATGCCTTTTTCACTTGCACAGAATCACCAGATTCAAGACAATTCTCAAGAGTTCTTTTGGTAGATTCTTTCTTTTGAACTTTTCCCTGGACTGGAATTGGTTTTCCTTCTTCTTTGACAACAGTCTCAGCAGTTTCTTGGGACCCAGTAGCTGTTGGCCACTCCATTTGATCACTTTCAGGCTCTCTGTTATTTTCAGCCTGTTCTTGATCGTTTTCATTCGTTTCTAGTGGACGTGGGACTCTTCTTTTGTGACTTGCATGAATCCAATGTGGTAAGCCACCACACTACACTGCTGTTGTTGTTACCAGTATCACTTGATATGGCCAATGCCAACGTGGTTCCAAACACGATTTCCTCACATGTTTCTCCCCCAGGATCCACTCACCTGGACTTAGGTCATGTGTTTGTTCTTGCTGTGTTGTGGTTGCAACTTCTCCAACCTGATAAAACACAGAACGTACCAGATCAGCCAGTCCGTCACAATAATCGAGCACTAGATCATCAGTTATTGTCATTAATTGATTCGCTGGTACTGTGGCTGTCTCATTGCTCTCCCCATAAGCACTTCATGAGGGGATAATCCAGTTTTCTTACCAGGAATACTTCTCAGACTCATCAGAACTAGGGGTAATGCATCTGGCCATTTGAGTGTTGTGGATGCACTTACTTTTGCCAATCTTGATTTGATAGTGCCATTAATCTGTTTGATCACACCTGAGGCTTCTGGTCTATAAGCACGATGTAATTTTTGTTCAATTTGTAAAGTTGCACAAATCATCCAAATTATTTCATTATTAAAGTGTGTCCCTCTATCTGTTTCTAAAGAGACTGGTAATCAAAATCTGAAGTAATTTAGCCACTGTTAGACTATCATTTTGTCTTGTTGGATAAGCCTCCACTACATTACCAGGGGGTAGTTCAATGAAATCGGCCTGTAATCTGATAAATGGGCCTGCTGCTTTTCCGATTCGTCCCCAACTGACAACTGTTTTTCTCCTTGCATTTTGTTGTTGACAGGTCATGCACCTTTGGCAAAGACTCCCTGCAATGACCCTGAATTTGGGATTATACCATGTCTGCTTAAAAAGTCTGATCATGGTATCCCTACCTATGTGTGTTACACCATGATAAATTCTTGCCATCTGTGACAGCAAGCTATCTGGTGTTATTGGTCTTCCATCACTGCATGTCCACACCTTGTCTTCTTCCCTTCGTGTGCAACCTGACTTAATCCATAATACCTTTTCTTCATCACTAGCTTCTTCCGGCAATTGTCTAATTTCATCCCAAGTTTCAACAGAAGAAAACATTAGATGACAATTTGTATCAGATTTCTGGGTACTTTTGTTTATTGAGACTGAATTTTGTGCACAGAATCGTGCAACCTGGTCAGCATATTTATTACCAACCGTAATGTAATCATCTCCAGATTTATGTGCAGAGCATTTTACTACTCCAATTTCTTTGGGCAACTGTAATGCAACCAATAATTCCTTTACAAAGCTACTATTCCGAATTGGTGAGCCTGGCGAAGTTAAAAATCCACATTGCATCCACAGTTGTCCAAAATCATGCACAACCCCAAAACTATATTGACTATCAGTGAATATGGTTACTCTTAGATTTTTCCCAATTATACATGCTCTGGTTAGCGCCACAAGTTCTGAAAATGGCACTGTTTCCTTCATACATGAAGCTTCAAGAATCATTGCCACTGTACAAACTGCATATGCAGCACACAATTAACTCTTTTCATCTCTTGTGCATGATTCATCCACAAACATCACACAATCTGATTCAGACAAAGGTGTATCCTTAATATCTGGCCTTGGTTTTGTACACAATTCAGTCACATCCAGGCAATCATGTTCTGCTTCATCCACCACTTTTTCACAACTTGGATTCGGTAACAGTGTGGCTAGATTCAGGTTTGTACATCTTGTCACTGTCACATTTTCCTCACCCAAAATCACTCTTTCATACTTAGTCAGACGACTACTAGTGAGATGCAGTGTTCGAGTTCTAAGCAATAAAATCTCTACAGAATGAGGCAGGTACACTCTCAAAGGATAGCACATAACAATGGATTCACCTTGCTCCAAGCTCACACATGTAGCAGCTACTGCTTCCAGACAACCTGGCAACGCTGTTGCCACAGCATCCAATGTAGCAGAAAAATATGCCACTGGTCGGCGTATTGTTCAATGTGTTTGCGTAAAAACTGAAAGTGCGCAACCATTTCTTTCACAGCAGAATAATGCAAAATTATTGCTGTAATCAGGCATTCCCAATGCAGGTGCTCAACAAAGACTGTCTCGCAACTCTATAAATGCCTTCATGCATTCTCTATCCAAATCAATTGGATTGATCACACTGTGTGTGTCAATCTTTGTAAGTTCTGGAAGGATTCATTTGCAAGATCACATTTATTTGATCTTGTGATACTTTCCTGACTCCTTTTTCAATTTTGTGTCCCAAATACAAAACTTCTTTTTAACTAAATTGTAATTTAGCTGGTGACTCCTTATGCACACCTACTGCCAAAGGATTCAGTAGAGCAATAGTATCTGTCACACAAGCTTCCTTCATTTCTGATGCAACAAGCAAGTCATCTATATATTGCACCAGTACCAAATTTTCTGGCATTACCAAAGACTCCAAACAATTTTTCAATATCTGATTGAAAATTGAGGGACTCTCTGTATACCCTTGAGGAACTCGGCACCATGCCAAAACACGGTCTCCGAACCGGAAAGCAAACAAACATTGACTATGCAGATGTAAGGGTATCGTGAAGAATGCTTGACATAAATCAATCACAGTTAACCATTTCGCATCACGTGGGATTTGATAAAGTATCACTGCTGGATTGGTACAATCGGACAGCAAGGTATCACTATCTTGTTAACCTGCCTCAAATCATGTCTCAAATCTTGTACAATCCTATAGTTTCTGCTTGGTTTTTTCATACACATAGTGGTCGATTCCGATCCTGTATTTTTTTTTCCCGTACGACTCGTATCCGTATTTTTTTCCGTACGAATCGTACAAGTCATGACCGACCCGTGAAGTACGATTCGTACGGGAAAAAGTACATAGGGGTCGGCCCGATCCGTACGAATCGTAGCGGGAAACGTTTTACGAGACGGACCCGGACACTTTTCCGTACGAATCGTAAAAATACAGTCCGAGCGTACAAGTAAGATCCGGACCGGCTTTCCGATTTACGAACCGTATGGAAAACGTCCCGTACACGGGGAATGACTTGTACATATGTAATGTCGGTGTACGCACCGTACATACGCAATGTTGTTGTACGCACCAATGTTGTATTACGCACCGTACATACGCAATGGCGGTGTACGCACCGTACATACGCAATGGCGGTGTACGCACCGTACATAGCAATGGCGGTGTACGCACCGTACATAGCAATGGCAGTGTATGCACCATACATAGCAATGGCGGTGTACGCACCGTACATATGCAATGACGGTGTACGCACCGTACATACGCAATGGCGGTGTAAGCACCATACATAGCAATGGCGGTGTACACACCGTATTTAGCAATGGCGGTGTACGCACCGTAAATATGCAATGGCGGTGTACGCACCGTACATATGCATTGGCAGTGTACGCACCGTACATAGCAATGGCGGTGTACGCACCGTACATACCAAACGCATGGGGGTGTATGCCTGTACGACTCGTACCCCTGTACCGTACTGAACCACGGACACTGTAAAACAGCGCAAGGAGGGTCTATTCGACTCGCACAACACCACAAAACACATCTACAGTGCACTAAAAATGGAAATGACTGACCTGAACACATCCAAACAGGCAAACAGAGGGGCAAACTCACAACCACCCCTTATAACACACCCACCAAAAATTCAAACTGAGGCCCACCCACAAATGGACCAATAAAAAGGGCCCACACACACAAACCATGAGCCTTTGCAACAGATTCACTGTAGTTAGAGAGCACACACCAACAACTGCACCCATCCACCTTAACCTATACACCTTCACTCAACCTCCTTCACACATACCCCCTCTTCACATTCACACCCACACCGTCACATTCAGACCCACACACCCACAACCATCTACACCCTCACCCCACACCATACCCACAGACAAGAATCCAAAGTTCACAAGGGAGGAGCTAGACATCCTTGTCAATGAAGTCATCAGAGTCGAGCCACAGCTGTTTGGAACATTGGTCAGACAGACCAGCATAGCGGAAAAATCACGCCTGTGGCAGAGGATCGTCGATAGGGTGAATGCTGTTGCACCCATCAGAAGGACCAGGAATGAATGCCAAGCCAGGTGGTACGATCTGCGGAGGGCGGTCAAGCGCAAAATGAATGATGACTACACCCAGAGCAACATCACTGGAGGTGGTGCGTCCCACAGACCAGTACATTTCCATCCCTGGGAGGAGAAGGTGATAGCCCTGCTTCCGCCGGTGGGAGTACATGGACTGCAAGGACTTCTAGAGCGCTGGTGAGTACACAAACAACTTAGGTAACATGGGGGTAATGGCATACACAACCTAACTACACCAAATGCATGCAACTACCCCCAAGCCCTCACCGGCCACAACCACAGTCAAAAATAACGCTAATGCCACTAACATGTGTATGCTCCATTGAGAAAGCAAGGCCATGCTATGTCCCATACTACACGAAGCAGCAACCAAAGAATGGATGTCCGGTATGCTAGGAGGGTGGGTGGCACAAAACACATTGTTGAACTCCAAATCAGACACAATTGCCCTCATTCCATATGGCCCAGGTACATACCCATGCACCATGTGCAATGCACAGGGACTGGTAAAGTACGGACAAGATAGCTCACACTCGGCCCGGGTGTAGGCAGCACAAGGCCCTCCTGTGACCAGTTCAAACACAAACAACAAGACAACAAGGTCAGATATCTAGGACAGGAACTCACACTCACTGTCATGGCAGCATGCTCCATGGGGGGACAGCTACATCACCTGGGGGCCCCACTGCAAAATCACACTACACCCACCAGCAGGCCCTGTCACACACACCCCTTACACAAGCAGACACCCCCGGGACAGGCAATGGATTTACCCACTGTCACAATGGACATGTAACACAACAACACCAATACATAGCCAAAGAAGCATCCCAGCCAAAAATCTACATGTCAAAGACTCAGGAGAACATATCAATCTGTCCCCCGCAACATACCCATCCACAAGTGAACATTGAGGAGAATGCTAGGCACATACAACTACCTGGAGGAACAGTGCCAACTTGAATGTGTATGATACATGCATGTTGCATGAAACAGCATTAACATTGTCTGTCTCTCACACACAGGGCAACGTGCTGAATCTACCCCCAACAATGGGGGTGAAGATTCACAGTCCCTGGCTTGGGAGGAACCTGATCCCACCGGCAGCGACGCCTCTCAACATTCCGCGGATGACCCCGACCGACCTGGACCCTCTGGTGTCCAAGCCCCTGCAGAACCTGGTTCAGGACCATCTGTGCCAACCACCACCCCAATTCCTGCCACATCCCAGGAGACACTGAGGAGCCCTGCCCGCAGTGAACAACTGAGCCAGTGTGACCAGGAGGGACAAGGAGCGCCGGGCACCCAGGAGGAGGCAGACAACACCGCCACTGCCATCCCTCAGGGGTCCCGTAGACCCGATGTGCCCACAACGGCAGGCCAGGCTCGTGTGGGCAGGGGTGGTGGGAGTGGAGGCAGGCGAGAACCTGACCAGCCAGCTGAAGGGACCGGTATGTCACACATACACAATATCATGGAGGCATACCGGCGTGACACCAGGGAGTTCAGCCAGGTAGTGTTGACCCTCACAGAGATCAAGAACCAGCAGGTCGAGCAACACACCAGTCAACAAGAACACCAAGGACGGATGGAGGCAAGACTGGCTGAGCTCCTGGCGGTGCAAAGGGACATAAGCCATTCATTCCATCGGATCGCTGACAACATGGGCAACCCTCCCTGTGCCACCAGGCGAAGACCACCACCAGCCACAGGGAGGGAGGAGGAGGAGGATTCGTCCGACGGAGCGTCCCAAGTATCGTCAAGGCCTGCATCTGAGGGTCCCCTGAGGAAGGTGGGTCGTCCACAGAAAAGACCGTGCGAGGCAGTGGCACATCCACATCTCCCAGGTCACCTGGCCTGGCACCTGGCCTTCATGTGCGACAACATCACCTCATTGACTGACATCATCTGCCACATGGACCTGCTGGTCACAGTCTGACTAATGATGCCAAACACTGTGGTCTGGACTCTGATGACTTCAAATGGCAAGGATCCCATCTCCCCCTGTGAACTTTGGATTCCATGGTCCCTGCATTGCACCTTTTTCAGTGCACAAATCACGCCACAGTGCTATAATTAAATAATTAATACGTGAAATTTTATGTTACAGTCATTTAGCATGAGTCCACAACATACGTGTGGGGACATGTCAAAGTATGCCTGAGTGTGGAACTAACTCCAGCCATCCATACACTTGGATCTGAGTCCGGTCGAGGACACACATTTATCTCAATGTATCACCAAATACAGACATAGAGCCCAATACTCACTCGTGATGGCCTCAAGCTGCTGAGGGGGGGCTTGCAATACTGCTCAGACAGACCAATTTGGAAGAGTATCATGAAGGTGTAGAGGTCATGGGTCATGTTGATGCGCCCGGGGAGGGAGTCCCAGGTCTGTTTGGCGAGGTGGGAGAACTATCTCCTGCATGCAGTTTTTATGTGGATGTGATGAATGGTGGTCAGGGCAAGGTGGGCTGCATGGAGTTGGGCCAACGGGGTGTTGGATGACAGACGTCCAAGGTTTGTTTTTGGGTCTGGGGTTGTGGACTGCCTCCTGAGTGTGGTTGAGGAGTCTGAAGGTGATCCTGCAGCAGACAGTGAGCCATTCTAGCTATCTCAGGTGGACGGTGATGTGGCTGGGGCTGGGGATGCTGAAGATGAGGTGTGCGGATGCACCCTGGATGTGGACAACTTCTCCTGCAGTTTTGCTGTTGTTCTACGTAGAGGCCGGTGCTGTAGTTGAGCCGGCTGGTGTCGTGGACCTGGGGGACGGTCTGTCTTGCCTTGTAGTGGATCTATCTGTGGATCATTTGCAGCATGCGGAGGGTGTTGCAGCTTGAGGTACAGATGGTGGTGAGTTGCATGGTAATTGTGAGCGATGGGTCCATGATAAACACCAGCTTGCGTGCGTGGCCACTAGGTTCGGGTGCGGTGCCCAGACCAGTGGGACACAAGGAGTTGACCCAGCCGTAAGGGGACAATCCTCAGATGATGACCTCAGTCCTGTCCAAGTCCAGCCTCAGGTGGCTGATGTTCAGCCATTCGTCAACAGATCTCATGTCTTCTTGAAGGTTGGATCTGGCAATGGCTGGCTCTTTGGTGAGTTTGAAGAGCAGCTGGGTGTCAATGGCATACGAGATGATGATGAGGTCGTGTGCACATGTGATGGTGGAGAGGGGGGTCATGGAGACATAGAAGAACGTCACGCTGAGAGAAGAGCCCTGGGGCATGTGCCACATGACCCCAGTGTACTACATGCTGCAGGGTGTAGGCCGACTCCATGGGTCTTGCTGGTGAACTACTTTCTGAGTTAATCCTGGGCCCTCCTCTGGATACCAGTGTTGGAGATGTGTGAGCTGACAGTGTGGTAGCACATGGTGTACAATGCCGTTGAGAGGTTAAGGGGGGTGGGCTCACCATTGTTGAGCAGGGCAAAGTTGTCGTTGGTGGTGGCAATGATGACGGTTGCAGTGGTGTGATTACTGTGGAATATGGTCTGGTGCCGGTTGCCTGGAGCTGGTTGTGTGGAGGAAATTTGTCAGTTGCTTGTTGAGTGTCTTCCGGATGACATTTGCTGGGTAGGGAAGCAGGGTGATGTACAGGAGATCCTACGGTACTGCCGTCCGTTGTTTAAGAAGGGCCTGGGTCTCTGCATGCCTCCAGCACCCATTGAATGTGGCTAACTTAAAGGAGACATTCAGGACGCGCTGGACGTGGGCTTCAAGGATGGGGAATGATGTGGTTGAAATGTTGTGTGGGAAGGGGCCTGATGGAGAGCCAGAGTGGATGGTGCACATGAGCCAGGTGGTGTACTTGCTGCTGACGGGAGTCCAGAACCTGAGGGGGGTTTGTCCTGCGGATAATAGTGCTATCTGCCTCTGTGTGCCAAGGCTGTTGTGTATGGCCATGAGCTAGCAGTGGTACAAAGTTGCAAGGGATGTGATCTGCCTTGCAAGGGTGGGATGTCTTGGATGGAGATCTGCTGTCAGTTCACTCACAATGCTGATGAGCTCCTTGATGTTGTGTGTTTTGGTGTCTCTGCACTATCTGAAGGATCTCCACTTGTCCTTGCTGATGATATGGTGATGTCTGTGTGTTTTCTTTTCCAGGCCTGTAAGGTAAATGATGTCTCTTTGTGTTGCAAGGTGTGCACAAGAGTCCGGCTAGGTCTGTAGGAGTCCAGTAGGTCTGCCTTGTCCCAGGTGCCTTAACTGTTGTTGTGCTTCACAGGAAAGTCCGTCAATGTGGCAAGATTGTTGGATCAGTTGTTGATCCAGTGCGTGAGGTTTCAGTGTGTTGCAATGGTGTTGTTTTGAGTGTCCCACACAGCTTGTCTGTGGTGACTTACATCAAGCATCTGTGGGGGATCGTTAGCAGGGTGTGGGGCAGTGTGTTGCTTATCGGAGACGTCGATAAAAATCTTGATGGACCAATTATGGATGGTGGTGTGGTTCTCCTCCAGCCAGAAGTTACTGGCCCCCAGCCACATGTAGCCTGTGGAGGTGAGGGCGTGCGTGCAGATGTACATGTTGATGGCTTAGCGCAATTGTGGATGTAGGCCTGGATATCTGTAGATGAGTGTTACTCTGAGGGTTGCCAGGGAGTTGCTGCAAACCCGGATTTGTGACTCTGAGGGTGTACTTGTGAATAAATTGCAATTCATCCTCCGGGATTGTTGGTGCCGTCCCTGCGGGTGATCTTGTATCCGTCTGAGTTGGCAATGAAGAAGTCGTGTGCTGAGGATGCTTATGTCCAGGTTACTGTCATGGAGGTGATGTGTGGGGCTGTTGTGTTGAGGAGGTAACAGAGTCCAATGGCGTGCTGGTGGATGGAGCGGGTGTGGAGTAGGAGGCACATGACCTGGTTGTTCTGACAGGGTCTGGTAGGCTGGGCAGTGCTGTCTAGGCAGTTGGAGTTGCACACTCAGCATGCGAAGGTGTTGTGTGTGCGCTTAGGGGTTGCCTGATAGCAGGCGGATGATTGTCTGGAGGACATTGCTTGGAGGTTGGCTGCAGCATGAGCCTGTTGTGTGACATGGGTCATGCAAAGACCAGAGGCTCGTGCACTGTGCACGTTGCAGGCACAGACAGTTCTGCCTTTGGCACCGCGTTGGCGCAACAGTGGCGCAGACAAGCTGCTGGCTGCATTAAGAATGGGTGGAGGGGGGAAGGGAGGAGCATTTTGGAGGCGTGTGGGTTGCAGAATCAGGGCACTCGGCTGGGCGGTGCCGCAGGTGACGCAGCAGCAGGCGGAAGGGGTGAGAAACTAGGCAAAAAGTAGCACACAAAGACAAGGAGGTCAGAAAGGCACAGTGCAACAGGTGTATGTAAAGGAAGGAGTGTCAGGTAACTCATGGGTCACTCCAAAAAAATGTATGACCAATCACCAAAAATGACGGTCACAGGGTCAGGCAACAAAATGCAGAGCTGCGCACAGGAGACACACCATCAGCATGTGTTCATGTCCCGTTGTGGGGAGCAACCTGCACAAATACATACACAACCAGGGACTTCATGCACAGTAGATATTATTAGCCATGAAGAACTGCATGCATGTTGCCTAAGTACACATACACATATGCTCAATATTTGACAAGTATGCCATAGATGACGCATGCAAACTGGCAAGAGAGCTGCAGTGACAGAGATGAGGCACTTTGGATTGTGCTGAACACCTTTATTCCACATACACACACAAAGGGAAATGCATCCATGTGAACAGACTCACAGGTCAGTTGACAGAACATGTGGGACATACGCTGGACCCCCCCTTCACAACACGGATGATGGCAATCCCAATGAACTGGCACACAAGTCAAGGGGATGATCCAAACACATCCTGCTGCACACGGAGAGGCTGCAATTCCCCATAGAGCCTGTTGTTGTGATGTCCCACACTATGTTCACCCGTAGCATCCGCAATGTTTCAGAGGCAAGGTTTACACACATTGATGCCTTCATCAGACGCCACACTCCACTACAGATGACAGTCAAGAAGGGTGACTATCATGTCATGGGAGTGATGCTACATGTTATATGCTCCATGGTGAGAAGACATGTATGCATGGTACAACAACATGCACAGAATCAGGCCCACACATTCCCAACCCGTACCACCACCAAAAAGCCTTGCTGCAATCCTTACTCAAACTGACATTTGCAGATGTCCGTGCATGGAACGCTGATTCAGCACAAGTTGCAATCCTCATGAGGAATGGCAGGAGGACAACGATGACACGAGCAGACAACATGTGCAAAAACCTGGGAATGACAGACACACAAGAAGTCACCTAAAACAATTCTCGCCGCACACATAGACATTTACAAAACATGAACAATGTTGGACACATGTAAATTTCAAAGAAAGTCTCTCCACAAAACTGGCATGACATCATCACTCGAAGTGACACATCAGAACACACATCAAAGTCACTTTGCATTCAGTCAGCTGGACACACACATTGCAACACATGCCACTTAATGCTACAAGCTTGCACACTCATACCCAGTGACTCACCATTATGAGAAGAAGTTGCGTAAGAGCTGACTCCGGATATCATCCTCCTCCTCCTCCTCATCACTAGCCTCGTGAGCAAGCCCTTGATCCTCCACGGGTGGATGTTCCTGCTCATCCGGATCCAGGATGAGTGGCACTGCCTTCTCAACTGCCATGTTGTGCAGCATGCAGCACACGAGGAAGATTCGGCAGACCTTCTCCGGGGCATAAGGGAGGGACCCGCTTGTCTTGTCCAGGCACCGGAATCGGCTCTTCAGGAGTCCAAACGTCCTCTCAATCACTCACCTGGTCTGTCCGTGTGCATTGTTGTACCGGTGATCTGCAGCTGTTCTTGGGTTGCGGAGAGGTGTCAGCAGCCATGGCATGTTGGGATAGCCAGAGTCCCCTACATGGAAACATCATGTAAAAAAGTGGGTCAGGAGATGCCGTAAGAGCCAAAGATACCGCAACACACAGGATAAACAGAGTATACCCACCAACAAGACATGCTCGTTCGTTGTGCAGCCACAGCATCATTTGTGGCACCCTGCTACGCCTCATGATGTGGGCATTGTGTGCTGATCCTGGAAAACGTGCACAGACATGGCAAATCAGCATGTTAGCAAGACACACCACAAGGGCATTTATTGAGTGGTAATGTTTTCTATTGCGATAGGCTTGTTCCTGTGCCTGTGGTGGTACCAAAGCCACATGTGTACCATCAATGGACCCAATTTCATGGGGCATCCCTCCCAGGGCATAGAAATCGCCCTTGACATCTGTCAACTCCTCAGGAGTAGGAAATGTGATGAATTCATCAAGGTGCTCCAACATGGCTGCTAAAACATCACGCAGGACACGGCTGAACATTGTCTGTGACATGCCACCAACATCAGCTATGGTGAATTGAAACGTACCTGTGGCAAAAAAATGTAGGGCTGCCATCACCTTCATCTTTGGGGTCAGCGCAGTAGGATACCTGTGTCGCGGTTGGAGGTGTGGTGCCAGCCTGTCGGTCAAGTCCTCAATCAACTGTTGAGTGAATCTGTAACGTCGGATGCAGGCACGTTCCCTCATGGCGCTCAAGTCTGGCATTGTTCTTGGGACAGGCGGTGCCCTGCAAGACATTGTTTGTAAGAATGAAGATTGAGAGTCTGCCAATATCAATGTCAATGAACATAGCACATGCTACACTGCTAATACACATCAGTTATCTATGGAGTCGGGTGTGTGCAATACATACAGGACACATATGCCAGCTTGCTGGCACTCCTACAAAAAGCAAGATACACCTGTTGATTGTCAAGTCTACATGACATGCCCTGAAATGAGTTGGTGGCCAGTCTGAGTGAAGAGCCACAGATATCACCGGAGTGACACACAACCACATATCTGCATTGGAAGGATGTCATCTCATCCACACAGCTGACTGCAAGGCACACGCACAGGTCACAAGGAATGTCAAGTGTACATATCAAACACATTGCGATGAAGGGGTACACGTGACAAGATAAAGACACAGCCATTGAGACAACGCAGACATGTATGACTGGTAAAATATGATGTCCGATGCACACAGACCCTACAGCGGTGGGAATCCACATGTGGCAGGGTGTGCGTAGATGTGTCCCTTGCCCATCTCCACACAGACCCATGTTGGATGCACCAACAGCAGATGCAGTTGACGGAACACTGACATCAAGCTTATGGGAACACATGACACACACCTGACATAGTCACAAAGGGGCACGCAGATCGTGACATGTCAGTTGATAGAGTGTCCCTGTCCCTGGCATCAGGAGACAGGTGTGGGTGGTGATGACTGTGCCATCCCACTGCTGCTGTGCATGACACAGTTGGACTACAGACACACGTGGCAAGTGGCAAGGTGATGTGTGCCACATAGTGCCCCATCACACATGACATGTGTCCACAGGTCATCACACATCAATTGTGCAACTAGATGAGATGACCTGTGAAATATCACTGGCTGCCACACCTAGGGCCTGCACATAACAGTATGCAATGACAAGTACTTGATGGACATCCTTGTGCGACTCGTAGCCCTCCATTCCTGGCATGTGTGCGCCTGTATTACCATTGTAAGCATCTGAAATGCGTATCCGTAGGTGTCAAATGCACTGTACTACTAGTGCGTACCTGTACATGTGAACTAGTGCGTACCCGTAGGTGTCAAACGCACTGTACTACTAGTGCGTACCCGTACGTGTGAACTAGTGCATACCTGTAGGTGTGAAACGCACTGTACAATTAGTGCGTACCCGTACGTGTGAACTAGTGCGTACCCATAGGTGTCAAACGCACTGCACTACTAGTGTGTACCCGTACATGTGAACTAGTGCATACCCGTAGGTGTCAAAAGCAGTGTACTACTAGTGCGTACCCGTACATGTGAACTAGTGCGCACCCGTACGTGTGAAACGCACCGTACACCCGCTATCATCGCGTGTGTACGCTTCGTTTCACCATTGTACTTGTGCCGTAGGGGTACGTGTGAAACGCACCATACACCCGCTATCATCGCGTGTGTACGCTTCGTTTCACCATTGTACTTGTGCCGTAGGGGTACGTGTGAAACGCACCGTACCTGTGTGTGGATTTCAAAATTACATAGGGGTCACATAAGGGACAAGTATTAGGCCCTAAATGCATGCTGGTTGTCATGGAGACAGAGTTTTCAGTTGAAAAGTGTCTATCATGTGTCCAGGAACAGTCAGTTGGCCACAAAATACAATGTTGCAAAGTGGTTGTTGACTTGACATGATGCTCAAAATTTGAAGGATGCGAATGCTGTCATTGGTGTATGTTTAAAGGGATTGGAGTAAACGTAGGATGCGAATGAGTCTGACCAATCACTATGTACTCCTCTAAATGAATGCCCCTCAGCAAGACAGATATAAGGCAGCCAGAACCCATGAGAGGGCACTTGCCTGCACAACTTTCCAGTCGACCACACTGCTGCTGTCTCTGCTTCCTCTGGACCATGTCACGTACTGTGGAGAGGGCCCAGCCATTCACCCAGGAGGAGAATCAGGCCTTGCTGGACATCCTCCTCCCACAGTACACCAAGCTGTATGGGAGACCAGGGGAGCAGGTGAGTGCTGACTCCACTACCTTTGCCTATGCACCTGTTGTGTGACTGTCAATATTGTGTCCAGGTGGGACAGACATGCAATGGTGCTTAGAGTGGGTCCCAGGGGGGGGACATGCTGATGTCTCTCATGCAGAGCATGATGTAGTTCCTGTGTGCACTCCTCACTTGCATTGTGCTTACTGTGACTTTCACTGCATAGTGCTTGACACTGTCAGCCTGGCAAATCCTTGGTGGCTTATTTTCCTATTGTCCTGAGGTGATTCAGTGGTCCCCCCAGTGTGACAGGTGACTGTACCCACAGATGTGTATGAGTTGAATGGCCCTGTGGTGAGAGTGTCCAAATGATGTGTACGACCTCATGGACATTGATGTGTGTGAATGTTCCTTGTCATGTGGGTGAGTGTCTATGTGAAGTGTTGCACCACAGCTGCATGGAGGAGGCAACAGATCAACCCATCTGATGTGACAAGTAAACCGTGCTGTGTGTCTGACTTGCAGAGCTAGCATGAAACCTGTGACACCCCACTGGCAAGTGGCACATGTGCAGAGTGAGGGTTGTATCCGCTGTTGTCAATGACAGGCGAGTGATCTGTGCTTGGGTGTGTCTGTCTAGTATGCTGATGGTGCGTCAATGGAGTGGGACATGTGACCGTTTGGCACGTGCTGGCCTTCAGCCTGCTGTTGCATGTGCTGCACAGTGTGTGGCATGATCAGTGAGTGTGTCGCACCGCTCATGCCAACCTGTTGACTTTCAATGCCATGTAGTGCATTGGGGCTTGCACACAGGCCAATTTCTTATTGTGTATGATGTAATTCCTGTCTGCATCCTATGCCCTGTTCAACATTTCAATGATTTTCAAATGTGTGTCTCTGGGACATGGAGCAGGTGTATTGATGTTGTGTCACTTTGTCATCCTGACAGGTAACTGCCTACGAGAAGGGGGTGATCTGGAAAGACATCGTCAGGGCCGTGAGATCTGAGGGGGAGTGTAGTCGGCAGATGCCACAGGTCCGCAAGAGGTGGCAGGACATCTGGTGCTGGACCCGGCGGATCGCCCGGGTTCAGCTGGGGCTCGACAGTCCTCACCCCCACGGCGGCCGCCGACGCCTGACCCCTCACATGAGACAATGCCTGGCGGTGGTATTCCCTGAGCTCGATAGGCAGTTACAGGAGAGACTGCAGCAAGGAGGGGGTAGGTACATGGCTGTTTGTCGTGTTATGTGTCGCCAGATTTTGGAAGTGCTCTGTAGCCTGGATACACTCCCAGAGTTAATATGTGCAGTGCATTTTCGGTTCCCCAATGTCACCTGCTGCTCTTTTTCATCCCTTCCCCTCCTTGACATGTGTCCCCTGGTCTGTGTGTAATCACATTTGCACATGGTCATCTAGGGTGCCAGTAAATCTAAGTGCGCATTGCTTTCTGCATCATGTGGGAGGGTGGTCTGTGACTTGTGTTGGTACCTTGCCTGTGCCATGACCTGTTCACTATGCTGGGGGTCCATATTTGTTGTCACTGATGATGATTCTCAACATAGGAGTGAGAGCTTGCAACTGAACACCCTTGCAGCATGCATGACCAATGTTGTGGCCTCAGACATGATGTGCATGAGTGGGAGATATGCATATTGCCATGATGGTTGAACATGGTACAGTCAGCTCATTCCAGGACCACGGAGCAATGTGCCCACTACAGTCCCCTGAGACACCCTGGCCTCCTAATAATGTGTGTCATCCAACACTGTGCACATTCTCTGTGGGTTCAGCATAGGTCTGCCTCTGTGCATTGTTCCCTGGCCTAGTTAGTATTGTGCAAATGTGTGCTACATGTGTCCACTGGACAGGGATACACCATTTTGCTTGTGCATACTCACACTGGGCAGTACCTGTGTGGCTATTCACAACAATCTGTTGATGGTTGTTTGTCACAAATATGTGTTGCCAGCCCCACGAGGTGATGTTGTGTAAATGAAGCTATTTTTCCAGCACAGTTATTGTAATAAGAGGTGTCACTTCTTGATCTGTATCAATCACATTGACTCAGGCATGGGGTGGGGTGTGCGGGAGAGGCATACATGTGCAACCCTGATCTTTCATTGCCAGGTCTGACTTGTGTGTGAGACTTGGCTGTACAAAGAATCACCGTGTAGTGCCCCTGTGATGCTGGCCAGTGCTTAATGTTCATGCTTTGCAGCCTGTGTCAGTTTTTTAAAAACAGGATTCCTGCTCATTCATTTTAGCACCTGTGTGTGGTTCAGATGCAACGCTGTTTGGACTTTGTGTGCTGACATCTGTGTGTACATTCTGGCTTGCCATGAGGGTGTCCCCACAGTACAGCTATGCTTTTTTAAACCCAATTGCAGGCCCATTAGCTTATGCATTGTCCTGGGTGTGGACATGTGTGCTACTCCAGGTGACAGGCAGTAGGTCATATGTGTAGCCAACTGTGTAATCAGGTGACGGATGGCCATGTGACAACTGACATAATTCAAGTTGTTACTCTTAAAAAATTGTACCTTGGCACTCACAGCAGTTGTCAACAGTTCTTCATGTTTTAAATGTGGAAATTGGATGATATGTGTTAAGAACACTGATGTGCCTGCATGAAAAAAGTCTCCCAAGGAAGTGCACACCAAACAACATTTCCACTTTCATGGAACACACTGGCACATTTTCTAAGAAGCCACTGTTAGAATTAAATGGTGTTGCAGATTCTCCATATACATGTTCCCACAGTGCTCTTGATTTTGTGAGACTCCTTTGTTGTTGGTGATACAAACTGACGAGTCTCAAGACATCAAGACCTCCGTGGGCCCATGTATATGTACTTTCTGCAACATCATTAATTTCTAACAGTGGCTTCTTAGAAAAGGTGCCAGCTTCTTCAATGACAGTGTAAATGTACTTTTGTGTGCACTGCCTTGTGCGACATATTTCATGCAGGCACATGAGTGTTCTTTTCACAAAATGGCGAATTGGCACATTCAAAACATGTAGATTGTGTAAAGTAATATAGTGTGGTGACACCTTGAGTATTGAGGTGTGTCAGTTTACGTTGGGTGCACCACTACGGTTTCTTTCAGGGTAAACAAGAGGTGGCATGACTTCATTGTATTGCTGTGCTCACCGGTTCACAGACACTAGCATCTCAGTGTATTTTTCATTCAAGTTGTGGCCTTTTGTGTTCTTTTTTTCCTGGTGTCCAAGTGGCATAGTGGGTCTACCAACTGGGCAGTACAGGGCTTACATATGTGCGGAGTTATCTAGCTGTTACTCATGATGCATTGCCTGATATGCACTGTGACCAATTGCTCTTGTGCTCATGTGTCAGATGTATACAGGTGACTGATGCATTTCGGTGTCTTCTCCTTGCCCACAGCATCATCATCTGCAACCGAGGGAGACACCTGCATGTACCTGGAGGAGGGACCCAGTGACAGTGGCACCAGTGCTGGGGAGTCAGAAGGAGCCAGTGGCAAGGAGGGTGAGGGGAGTCAGTCGGAGGACCTGTCTGGAGGCGAGAGCAGCTACGACGCCGACGGGTCCGAGGCTGACCTCCCTGAGGAGGCGGAGGCTGCAACACCAACTTGCAGCATCCTCACATCTGTCCCACCTCCTCCATTACCATCTCCGCCCTCCCAGTTGCTCCCATCCCTCCTGTCCGTGCAGAGTCCCACCATGTCTCCCAGGCACCGCACCCCCTGCCCCTGTCACCCCTGCTGCTCTCAGTGAGGCGTCTGTGGACATACAGCGGCAGTTGCAGGTTGGGCAGGCATCGGTGCTGAATGTCCTCCATTGACACACTAAACTGCTCACACAGATGGTGTCATTCATGGAGGGCATGTCAGCAACGATGTCTGACCAATGCAGGATTCTGCGGTCCATGGACTCTTCCCTGACGGCAGCAGTTTCTCTCCTGCAGCGCTCCGTCCTGCCCTACCCCGGACCCATCCACACTGCCCTCTCCCATGCCTGCCCAACGCACACCCAGACAGTCACGGGCACGCACCCCACCAGACACATCCAGCCCACCCCCAAGTAAGGCACAGCGCACACCTCCTGGCACGCACACTCAGGGGGATGTAGGCACACCCACAGGGTCTGGGGGCAGACGACATACACGCAGCCACAGTCGCAGTTCGCAGTCCTCACAACCCTGTTCCTCCAAAACCACTCCCCTTAGCTCCCCTGCCAAACTCTCACCCAAGGAGACCTATATGGTTGAGCTGGGCCTCCACCCCACAAGCGGGCGAGGAAGTCCCCGGGCACGGGAGTTGAGTCCCCCACCATGTCCACCCCCTCCCCCAAGAGCGCTGCACCCCATCCCTTGCCCACCACACCCTCCGTTGGCCCTGGGGTATCTTCAGGTGCAGGGGTTAGGATGGAGGCCCTAGCAGCAGTGTGCAGCGCCGAGCTCACCTCCACCTTTGGCGCTGCCCCACCCCCTGTGGTGGAGACGTCCACCCCTGCACCCACCACACCAACCCATCCCCCTCCTGTCCCTGCGGGGGTCCTGCCAGAGATGATGCCCCCCCCCCGGTCGACAAACCTTGAGGTTCGTTTGTGCAGGCAAGGTAGGGGTGGACGCGGTCCCCTACGTCCACCCTTGGACTTGAGAAATGGACTGGCCATTGGCCTTTGTACATAGTCTCTTTTAAAATTACTTTTTTTTGGTGCTAAATAAAGCCTTTTCTTTTACTTTCAACACTATTGCATTTCAGGTACTTGATGTTGATGATGAGGCTCCTGGAGTTGGTGTTCTGGTAATGTGTTAGGGTTCAGAGAAATGTTTTTGTATGATGGTCATGAGCTGGACCATGGTATCTGTGTGACATCACAATGTCTCTGCAAAGAATCATTGGTAGTGTGTGTTCATTTAGTTTGGAGACATTGTCCCAAGGAGTGTTCCTTTCTCTGTGGCACCTGGCATCTTCCCTGCAAACAGTTGCACAATTGTTGTGCTGACCTGTGTCCACATTTCCTTTGTTGGTGACGGACCCCTTCAACAATGGCCATGCCTGCTCACCAATGTCTCCTGCTGAATCGTCTGTGCCATCCTTGCTAGTCACTGTACTTGTGTTTTGGGTATGTAGGAATGCCTTCAGGGACAAATTGGCCCTTTTCAGCACTATGCATGTGTGTAATCACGGCCTACCACACAAATGGTACTTGTTATGCAGGGTATTTGGGCACCTAACTCACAATTGTGGGCATTGTATCTGGTGGAATTGAACCCTATTCCTTCCATGAGAGACAACATCTTGGTGGCTGGACCAGCACCTGAACATTCCTATCAGTCCTGGGATGTGGGTGACTGTGTGTGTTCCCTTTGGCTATCTTAGTTTTGTATGCAGTTACATGACTATACAGTCTGTTGGCATGAAATCAGGGTGTGTATTGTGCTGCATCCGCCATGGGTGGGTATGCATGTGTTATATGTCCTCACACCCACATGTGGTGTGTCATGCAGTGTGCGAAAGACATCTATCCTCCTGGGAGTGGGACATTGCTGGTAGTGATATGCACCCACCCCTCATATGTCTGTCCACTGCTGGGAGTCCTCTGCACCCACCCCTCATATGTCTGTCCACTGCTGGGAGTCCTCTGCACCCACCCCTCATATGTCTGGACACTGCTGGTAGTCATATGCACCCACCCCTCATATGTCTGTCCACTGCTGGTAGTCATATGCACCCACCCCTCATATGTCTGTCCACTGCTGGGAGTCATATGCACCCACCCCTCATATGTCTGGACACTGCTGGTAGTCACATGCACCCACCCCTCATATGTCTGTCCACTGCTGGGAGTCCTCTGCACCCACCCCTCATATGTCTGGACACTGCTGGTAGTCATATGCACCCACCCCTCATATGTCTCGACACTGCTGGTCGTGATATGCACCCAACCCTCATATGTCTGGACACTGCTGGTAGTCCTCTGCACCCACCCCTCATATGTCTGGACACTGCTGGGAGTCCTCTGCACCCACCCCTCATATGTCTGGACACTGCTGGGAGTCCTCTGCACCCACCCCTCATATGTCTGTCCACTGCTGGGAGTCCTGTGCACCCACCCACGCACCCCCTTGGAGCTGTACACTGCTGGCTTGCACCTAAACACACACCAATATGAAGGTAACATGCTGGGCCAGTCCTCTAAGCCCACATTCCTGGCGTGTGTACGCCTCCCAAATTTACTGCTGCCGTAACAGGGTATGTGTGGTACGCACCGTACCCATGCATTCATGCGTGTGTACGGTCCGTATCACTGTTCTAATGGTGCCATAGGGGTACGTGTGGTATGCACCGTACCCACGCCTTCATGCGTGTGTACGGTCCGTATCACTGTTATAATGGTGCCGTAGGGGTACGTGTGGTACGCACCGTACCCACGCATTCATTGCGTGTGTACGGTCCGTATCACTGTTATGATGGTGCCGTAGGGGTATGTGTGGTACGCACCGTACCCACGCATTCATGCGTGTGTACGGTCCGTATCACTGTTATGATGATGCCGTGGGGGTACGTGTGGTACGCACCGTACCCACGCATTCATGCGTGTGTACGGTCCGTATTACTGTTATAATGGTGCCGTAGGGGTACGTGTGGTACGCACCGTACCCACGCATTCATTGCATGTGTATGGTCCGTACCACAGTTCTACTGTGCCATAGGGGTATGTGTGGTACGCACCGTACCCACGCATTCATTGCGTGTGTACGGTCCGTATCACTGTTCTAATGGTGCCATAGGGGTACGTGTGGTACGCACTGTACCCATGCATTCATTGCGTGTGTACGGTCCATATCACTGTTATGAAGGTGCCGTAGGGGTATGTGTGGTACGCACCGTACCCACACATTCATGCGTGTGTACGGTCCGTATCACTGTTATAATTGTGCCGTAGGGGTACATGTGGTACGCACCGTACCCATGCATTCATTGCGTGTGTACGGTCCGTATCACAGCTCTACTGTGCCGTACGGGTATGTGTGGTACGCACCGTACCCACGCATTCATTGCGTGTGTACGGTCCGTATCTCTGTTCTAATGGTGCCGTAGGGGTACGAGTGGTATGCACCGTACCCACGCATTCATTGCGTGTGTATTGTCCTATCTCTGTTCTAATGGTGCCGTAGGGGTACGTGTGGTACGCACCGTACCCACGCATTCATTGCGTGTGTACGATCCGTATCTCTGTTCTACTGTGTCGTAGGGGTACATGTGACACGCACCGTACCCATGCATTCATTGCGTGTGTACGGTCCGTATCTCTGTTCTAATGGTGCCGTAGGGGTACGTGTGGTATGCACCGTACATGTCCACTTCCGTTGTTGCGGTACGCAGGGGTTGCTGGCCACGCCCCCCCAAGTGACCAGACCCTGGTGGAAATGTATGGGCTCCATATTATAGGTTTGGATTTGGGTATGTGTATGTTTCCTGCCCCTAACCCCCCCTGGCCCCTGGGTGTTGTTCTCACCTTCTGCGGCTTGTGCGTCGGGTCCGGTGCACCAGGTCATAGGCTAGGAGGATCGGGATGACATGTACGATGGGGTTCATGGCGTGTACGTCGCGTACCGGGGCTCCGTTGCGTGGCGGTTCACGTCAAACTCTGCTTTTCCAGCTGTGTTTGACTCCTGTAAAAAAAGAGCCGTACGGAGTGATGTAGGGACGAATCGTACTTGCTGGGACGGAAACCGCTACCTGAATACATCCGGACGTCGCGTACAAGCTGTTCCTGATCAGAATCGTAGGTATTTTTTCCACATATGGTCTTTTGTACGATTCGTACGGAAATAGGCTTTCTGTACGAATCGTACTTTCTAGGTTGCAGGGACAGTTTACCGGGTACAAGTTGTACGGAGAAAACGCTCCGTACAACGATTCATACTGCCTTTTTCCAGGATTGGAATCGGCCCCATAATGTACATTTAAAAAAATATTATAAATACATTTAATTTAAAAAATGTAATAATACATATATAAAATGTAATATATAAATGTATATTTACTTTAAAACAATTAATAAACTAATAACTAATTTATTTTAAAATGTTATAAATATATAAAAATTAACAAATAACTATATATAATATACATAAACCTATAACACAAAATCTAATAAAAAACATTACATCATAAATTTAAATATTAATATACTTAAAAGAATGTAAACTTACATTTTGCCCTCCATTGACTGCAACAGTAAGAAAAGGTTGGATAGCGTAGGGGTAAAAATTACTATTCCCACTCCAGTGAGTGCAACAGTAGGGAAAGTGTTGCATAGCGCAGGGGTAAAAATTACTATTCCCACTCCAGTGGGTGCAACAGTAGGGAAAGTGTTGGATAGGGTAGGGGTAAAAATTACTATTCCCACTCCAGTGAATGCAACAGTAGGAAAAGTGTTGGATAGCGGAGAAGTGAATATTACTATTCCCACTCCACCGAGTGCAACAGTAGGGAAAGTGTTGGATAGCAGAGAAGGAAAAATTACTATTCCCACTCCAGTGAGTGCAACAGTAGGGAAAGTGTTGGATAGCATAGGGGTCAAAATTACGATTCCCATTCCAGTGAGTGCAACAGTAGGGAAAGTGTTGGATAGTGGAGCGCTAAAAATTACTATTCCCACTCCAGTGAGTGCAACAGTAGGGAAAGTTTTAGATAGCTGAGGGGGGAAACTACTATTGCCACTCCAGTGAGTGCAAAAGTAGGGAAAGTGTTGGATAGCGGAGGGGTACAAATTACTATTCCCACTCCAGTGAGTGCAACAGTAGGGAAAGTGTTGGATAGCGGAGGGGTAAAAATTACTATTCCCATTCTAGTGAGTGCAACAGTAGGGAAAGTGTTGGATAGCATAGGGTTAAAATTAATATTCTCAATAAAGTCAATAAAAGAATAAAAACAAACAAAAGATCTACAGAACCACAATACAAAAATTGTTAAAATCACAAAAATCTAAAATATATACAAATATTAAAAATAACAAAAAATAGAAACATGTCGTAATGTTCCAAAACTCTAAAAATTACCAACAAATATTATTTCATAAAAATTTAAAACAAATTACAAACAAATAACTATATTTATTATAAATGAAATATAATCAAAAACATTGTTACATAAAATAAATATTATTTATTTCCTACCCCATAACACCACACATTTCACAACACACATCTAAGGTTTTAAAATATTGCACCTCCATAATTAACATAATTAATTATCAAATAAAGAAATATTATTAATTAAAAATCAAATGAAAACATATAAAAATTAATTTACAGACCAAACATTACCCCTATAAAACCAAAATCCACACACAAAATAAAAGTAAACAATGACCATAAGAATTTATAAATTAAAGAATGAATATTAATGAGCAAATATTTGTTAATTAAGAAACTATAAAATACTTTCCACCTTCTACCCTAATAAACACAAAACACACATAAAAGTAATTACACAATTTCCAGAACTAATTTTTTTTCAATTAACAACTATGAATTATTTGAAAATAATTTACTTCACATCCTTTACCACTATAAACCTCACAGCTCACATCTCAAATTAATTACACAATTGCCATAATTAATTTCTAATAAATGAATTACCATTAATTATCAATTAATTATAAACTAATTTTAAATAAATTACTTCACACCATATTCCCCTATAAACCCCACCACCCATTCCTAAAAAATAACACAATTAACAAAATTAATTACAACATATTTAATTAATTAATATTAATTAACAAACAATTGATACATAATTATTAATAAATTAATTCTCACAATTAACACTATAAATTAAAATTGAAATACATATTAATATATAAAAATTATTATTACATTTATTCAAATGAAATCACTTCCCACCCTATTCCCCTATAAACCCACAACCCGCTCCTACAAAAATAACACAATTAACATAATTACCAATTAATGAATTATTAAAAATTAACAACCAATTAATAATTAATGAAAACATAATTCTTACAATTAACACTATAAAATCGAAATTAAATAAATACTAATAAATAACAAATATTAATTACTTTAATAAAATTAAAATACTTCCCACCCTATTCCTCTATAAACCCACAACCCGCTACTAAAAAACGCAAAATTTAATTAACATAAAATTAACCACTACTAAAAATGTAACACATATATTAAAAACAAAATCAATACTTATACAAAAATATTACATCACATACTTTTAAATTACCTACTAAAATACATAACACTGATATAAAAATCAATATTTTAAACACCTATATTTTAACAAACGATATTATTAACTTCGATATTTTCAAAAATGATATTTCTTACCTTAATGTTGATATTCTGGACCACAATATTGTTGCTCTCAAAATTACTGTACGATGATATTTCAAACTCGATATTTTTGTTTGTCGATATTTGAAACTTGATATTCTGTCTGTGCACCCTGTTTCTTTTGACTCTTGAGTTGTCCTGTCCATCTTAACCCAATCTGTCTCTTTTGGTGAGATTTTCCCTTTCAAATATGTAATGACTTGATTATATTTTTTCATTACTTCATCTGAGGGTATTCTTCTTTAGGCCAATCTTTTGCAATCTTACACTCAACCCACAAATCTGCTGGAACCACAATATCAAACAGGCCATCCAAATCTTTTAGCAAAGCTTTTGACACTTTTACAAATCTTTCCACTTGTTTATTCCATTCAACTGCCTTTCCCTCAATTTTGGAAAATCATTTGTAAAAGACAAAATATCCTGCCTATTCCATGGCACATGAACATATCCACCACCTGGTACTTCTCTCATTGGATATATCATTTCAGTCGCCCCTGTCTCTTTATCTGTTTTCCTTACTGGATACATTGATTGATGTTGCTCCTACATTTGCAAGCATCTCTTCTTTCTTTTTAGCCTATCTGCCCTTCCATCATTCTAACTCACCCCATCTTGTTAATTTATTAATTAACTCTTTAATTTGCAATTGTTTCCCTGAAGCATTCAAACTCTCTAAATCTTCATCACTAAAATCCAGTCAATATGTCTTTTGTAAAGTCTTTGACTTATCAATATCCACTCCATATGTCTGTGCTACTTCAGCAAATCTCTCATGAAGAGCTTTAGCTCTCATTGTGATAGTCTTACACAAAAATAACAATTCTTCTTCCTGATATTTACCTAATCTTTCTGGACTTATTGTACCTAGAATTATTTTTTCCTAATCCGCTTTTAATCTACCTACATCCACGTTATCATTCACTCCGTTCGACACCATTCCTCTAATCCATTCATCTAACTCTTCCGGAGATGGTCCTATTGAACCCCCCCAATGTTGGTGTTGCCTCTCCCAAATTCTGTAACAATCTCCTTAGTTCCATCTGCGCATTACGCTTTGGAGTTTCTATGGGTCTCTCTGAGATATCAATCAGAGGTTCCTCTACACTCGCTCCAGCTCTTCTACAAGCTCTGTTATCATTAGCTGGCACCGTCAAGGTGTGCACTTGAGATATATTTTGACCTTCACTGTACAACTGGACTATTGGACCAATTGTTACTGGCACTGACAAAGATTGTGCATTCAAATTTAATTGATTAATCTTTTGTGCCAAGTATTTTTTTACTTGCTTTGAGTTATCAACTTTTTTCATTTGAGAGGACTGAGGAACTTCAACTTCAATTAATGGTGTGTTAGAAGTAATCCTCTCTTGTTCTTCTTGATATTGCGGAGGTCTATTTAATAAAAGCTCATCAAATAACTCATCATCAATTTCATTGGGATTTGATTCTGCACCTTCTACATTTTTATTTTTATCTTTACATTTCCCTGTCATCTGATCTTCTGTTACCATAAGCGGATATAAACCCTCACCTTCTCTCATATCCCTCCTCCATCTCTTCATTTGTGCATCCCATTTTGCCTTGGAATAGCTATTTATTGTATTTCTGTATCTATTCTCTGTCCTGATTTTTTTCCCACTGAAATGCCTCATGTTCCCATACCTCAAGTGCCTCATACTGCATTGGCCTAGGATTAGGTCTCAACCTGTTCATTTGACACCTTAAATGTTTTCAAAATTCTCACATTAAAAGTACAATTCTCTGGAAATGCCAAATCACCATCTTCTTCGGTATATTTCATCCAGTTCTCTAACCATGTACACGTATGATAACCACGTTCCAAACTCATGGAAGCAGCTGGTGTACCATCTTTTGGTACCAGGATACCTGTTCTAATTTCAATTGGTTCATCTATTCTGAATAATGTCCTCATCATTTTTAACAATTTAGGGGCCGATTCCAATCCTGGAAAAATGTCCCCCGTCCGAATTGAATCTGGATTTATTTCCGTACGAATCGTACAAGTAGCGTACAAACTGCCAAGTACGATTCGCATGGGAAAAAATCCATACGATTCAAATCGGGAACATTTCCCCACACGTCCTCGGGTCGGAAATTGTGTCCGACACATCCCCGGACGATTTACCGAACAATTCGGAAAATGAAGTCCGACCGCGCAAGTATGATCACTCCCGTCCTTTCGATTTTACAACTGTATGGAAAAAACACCGTACGGACCGAACTCCCATAGCAACCATGGAGACATGTGCCCGCATACGCCCCGAACACCCCACCACAGACCCCGCATGTACGCGCAAAACGCCCCCCGGCCGCGGATGTACGCGCCGAACACCCACCAGTGTATGTATGGAGCGTACCCCCACCCATGTATGCATGGAGCGTACCAACTCCCCACCCGTGTATGTACGGACCGTACCCACACCCCACCCGTGTATGTACAGACCGTACCCCCACCCCACCCGTGTATGTACGGACCGTACCCCCACCCGTGTATGTACGGATCATACCCCCACCCGTGTATGCATGGAGCGTACCAACTCCCCACCCATGTATGTACGGACCATACCCACACCCCACCCGTGTAT
This sequence comes from Triturus cristatus, assembly GCF_964204655.1. Classification (NCBI taxonomy): domain Eukaryota; kingdom Metazoa; phylum Chordata; class Amphibia; order Caudata; family Salamandridae; genus Triturus; species Triturus cristatus. Next base: position 30,312,971 of record NC_140580.1, on the reverse strand, counting down.
GTATGGACCGTACCCCCACCCGTGTATGTACGGACCGTACCCCCACTCGTGTATGCATGGAGCGTACCAACTCCCCACCCGTGTACGGACCGTACCCCCACACCACCACTGTATGTACGGACCGTACCTCCACCTGTGTATGTACAGACCGTACCCCCACCCGTGTATGTACGGACCGTACCCCCACCCGTGTATGCATGGAGCGTACCAACTCCCCACCCGTGTACGGACCGTACCCCCACACCACCACTGTATGTACGGACCGTACCTCCACCCGTGTATGTACGGACCGTACCCCCACCCGTGTATGTACGGACCGTACCCCCACCCGTGTATGCATGGAGCGTACCAACTCCCCACCCATGTACGGACTGTACCCCCACACCACCACTGTATGTACGAACCGTACCTCCACCCATGTATGTACGGACCGTACCCCCACCCGTGTTCATACGCACCCTACCCCAGGCCCACACACCAGCACCCTCACCCAACATCGCGCATGTACGAGTCGTACTAAGCCATAGCAAAGGACAGCACTGTACAACAACATGGCCCATGTACGCACCGTACAGACGCAAAAAACACTAGTACTGAACCAGGACAAACCAAAAAAACACATGGAGAGTCAATTCGAGGCACACAACACCACAAAACATATCCAACAAGGCCAAATACATCCTATACACTGACCTGCAACTGACAAACAGCTAAACAGAGGCCCAAACCACTACCACTCCTTATAACACACCCACACAAAGTTCAAACACAGCCACACCCACAAATGGACCAATAAAAAGGCCCAGCACACACAAACCATGATCCTTTGCAACAGATCCCCTACTGCCAGACCACAGAGACAACGCACTGCACCATACTACATACATCAATACACCTTACACTTGCACTCCTTCACACAACCACCATCACAAACACACCCTCATCACATTCACACACACACACCTGCACAACCACACTCACACACACACAACCATCCACACCCACACCCCCACAACCATCCACACCCACACCCCACACCATGCCCACTAACAAGAATCCAAAGTTCACAAAGGAGGAGCTGGAGGTCCTTGTCAACGAAATCGTCAGAGTCGAGCCACAGCTCTTTGGAACATTGGTCAGACGGACCAGCATATCCGAAAAATAGGCCATGTGGGAGAGGATAGTCAATTCCGTGAATGCTGTTGGGGCCACCAGAAGGACCAGGCATGAGTGCCAAGCCAGGTGGTACGATCTGCGGAGGACGGTCCGCCGCAAAATTACGGACGACCACAACCAGGCCAACATCACTGGAGGAGGTCCATCACGCAGACCGGTACACTACCATCCCTGGGAGGAGAAGGTGATGGCCACCCTGCCGCCGGTTGGAGTAGATGGACTAGAAGGAGTCCGAGAGCCTGGTGAGTACACAAACAACTCACATCACAGAGGGGAACGCCATATACAACCCAAATACCAATCATGCACGCAACCCCCCCAAAGCCAGCACCGTACACAACGACACTCCAAAAACACACACATGCCACTAGCGCCTCCATGTCCCATGCCCCAAGCAAGGCCATGCCAAGTCACAGGCCACACAAAACACCAACACAAGACAGGATGTCCCCGATGCCGGGAGGGTGGGCCTCAAAACTAACATAGAGCAACTCTGAAGCACACAACAATGCCCTCAGCCCATATGGCTTAGGGCACAGCCATACAAACAGTGTGTCCCCACACAGTACTGTTTTGCCTGCTAATGGTGGCCGCGTTGCAGGACGACATGGGAATGAAGGCACAATTTGCACATAACAGCAGCTAATGAAGACGCATCACACTGAAAGAGTGTCAGCACACACCGCCACAGCAGCAGCGCAGACTCAGACACTCCACCCAATGGGTGCCGGCAGAGAAGAAACAAACCCACATGAACAAGCCAATGGCCTTTGAAAGACCTGCAAACTGTGTGTGCCCAGGCAACGGGGCTGAGGTGACAGAGGGTGACACACAGAGGCAGAGAGAGGGACAGAGACAGAGGTGGACACAGGGAGACAGACAGAGGGAGGGAGGAGGCTGACAGAGGGAGGGAGAAAGGGAGACAGAGGGAGACGGACAGAGGGAGGAGGCTGACAGAGGGAGGGAGAAAGGGAGACAGAGGGAGACCAAATCACCCTTGGGTGGAGTGGCCATGTCCGCTCGTCAGCAGGTGGACTGTGTGCATGTAGACAAGGTTTGGCACTGCATCATGCACAAACAGAACCTTACACCCAGTATACCCACCCACTGTGTTTGTCAGAACCCTGTCACAAATTGTTAAGTTACCTACCTGCATTCTCAAATAGCATGGAAAAAACACCATTTGGCCACGTACAGTGCAACACGTAAGGCGGCTCTGCATGGCTTGCTACGCCCGCTCACTACACTGCTGACTGCGTTCACAAAAGATGCATCAAGTAAGATTGTGTCACACATAGGTAAAGTGTCGAAAGCTGTGGCCAAGGGACAAACCCATGCACAAGTGCACTGTGAGAGGACTGCTCACCAAATCCAACCACCCAGAGGAACTGTGCCTAATCAAAAATGAATGAACATGGATGTCGCATGTAACACAATTAACACTGTCTCTCTCACACACAGGTCAACGTCGTCGATCTCCCCCCAACACTGGGGGGGAAGACTCACAGGACCAGGCTCTGCATGAAGAGGACCCCACCGGCAGCGACGACTCTCACCACTCCGTGGATGACCCAGACCAACCTGGCCCCTCTGGTGTCCAACCACCTGCAGCACCTGCGTCAGGTACAACTGTGCCAACCACCACCCCCATTCCTGCCACATCCCAGGAGACACCCAGGAGCCCTTCCCGCACACAACAACACAGCCAGTCTGTCCAGGAGGGACAAGGTGCTCCGGGCACCCAGGAGGAGGCAGGCGACACCGCAAATGCCATCCCTCAGGGGTCCCGGAGACCCGATGTGCCCACAACGGCAGGCCAGGCGCAAGTGGGCAGGGGTGGTGGGAGTGGAGGACGGCGGAGGCGCGAACCTAACCAGTTGGCTCAGGAACCGGTAATGTCACACATCCACAACATCCTGGACGCATACCGGCATGAGTCCAGAGGCATCGACCAGGTAGTGGAGACCCTCAATGAGATGAAGACCCTGCAGGTCGAGCATCATGCCAGTCATCTACAACACCATGGACGGATGGAGGCAAGCCTGGCTGAGCTCCTGGCGGTGCACAGGGACGTGAGCCAATCACTCCGTCAGATCGCCCAAAGCCTGGCAAACCCTCCCTGTGCCACCAGGCGTAGACCAGCACCAGAAACAGGGAGGGAGGAGGAGGAGGAGGATTCATCTGACGGAGCGTCCCTAGCATCGTCAAGGCCTGCTTCTGAGGGTCTCCGCAGGAAGGTGGGTCGTCCACGCAAAAGACCATGAGAGTCAGCGGAACATCACCATCTCCCAGGTCACCTGGCCTGGCGCCTGGCCCTCTTGCCCAACAGCAGCACAGCAGCAACTGACATTCTCTGCCACATGGCCTTGCTGGTCACTGTCTGACCAATGTTGACAAAGACTGTGGCACAGACTCTGATGACTTTCAATGGCAGGATACCAACTCCCCCTGTGAACTTTGGATTCTACACTCCCGCCAAGCACCTCTTGTCACCCCCCCAAACACGTACCCCAGCAACAATAAAAATCATCACAATCACAAGATGATGCCGTCAGTTTGCATTATTCCACTACATGTGTGTGTTGAAAAGTCAAACCATGCCTGATTTCAGATGTAACTCCAAACATCCATACCCTGGGGTCTGAGTCTGGCACAGGACACACATGGGTCACAATGTACCATCCAAGACAGACATGGAGCACCATACTCACCCGTGATGGGCCCAACCAGCTGAGGGGGTGCCCGCACAACTGTGCCTACAGACCTATTTAGAAGAGCAACAGTCATGCGCAGAGGTCAGGGATCATGTGGAGTGTCCTGGGGTGGGAGTGCCAGGTATGTGTAGACACGTGGCAGAACCATGTCCTGCATGCTTGAGTCAGGTGGATGTGGAGAATGGTGGGCCAGCCAAGGTTGCATGCATGGAGATGGCACAATTGGGTGTTGGATCACAGTGCCACAAGGTTGTGTTGTGGTTGTGGGCTGCATCCTGAGTGTGTGCGTGGATTGAGAAGGTCATCCTGTAGCTGGCAGTGATCCACTCCCCCCATCTCTGTTGGACGTTGATGTGGCCTGGTCGCCGGATGTAGTAGTAGAGCTGTGCAGATGCACCCTGGATGTGGACAAGTATCATGGGATTTCTAACGCACATGTCCGTAGAGTGCAGGGTAGGAATAGACACGGATGTCGTAGTTGACCTGGGGGATGGTCTCCCTCTTGCCTTGAGGTTGATGGAACTGGGGATCCTGTGCATAATGCAGAGTGTGATGCCGCATGAGGCACAGATGCTGCTGATCAGCATGGCACATGTCAGCAAGCAATCCATGATGAACACCAGCTCGTTTGCGTGGACACTGGGTGCCCTTGCTGCAGGGCCTGCAGCAGCATGCGCCATGTCAAGAAAACAATGCCACAAGTAGCACACAAAGACCTCAGGAAGGAACTATGCAAAAGGTGTATGTCAAGGAAGGAATGTCTGGTCCAACATGGCACACACACACACAATGGATTCACACGCAGCACAGTGGCCGTCGTGGAGACTGACATGCCACAATACCTACACAGCCATGGACATCATGCACAATACAGAATCTAATCCCTGACAAACAGCTTGCATCTTGCTACTCTACACATAGACTCATATGCACCATCTCTGAGAACAATGCCAGACATGCCGCATGCACAGTGGCAACAGACCACCATTGACAGAGATGAGGCACCTTGGAGGCAGAGGGACACCTTTATTACTCATGTGTGTCGGAATGCTAATGCAACTCTGTCAACACATACACAGGTCATGTGGATGAACACATGGGACCAACACTGGCACCCCCCTTACCACCACAGATGCTGGAAATCCATGGCACTGGCACACAAATGACGGGTTACAGCTAAACACCCCCTGCTGCTCACGGAGAGGCTGCTATGCACCATTGAGCCCCTAATGGGGAATTCACACACCATGTCAACCCGGTGCAACCCGTATGTTTCCGAGGGCAGTGTTACACACATTGATGGCTCCATCACAATCCACAATCCCATTACGGATGAGTGGCACCAAGTCTGATCATCAATTCAGGTAAATTCAGCTCCATGTCATGTGCCCCATGGTGATTCTACATGTATGTGAAGTATCCAAACATGAACAGGAGCAGTGCACACACATGCAAAACAAATACCACTCCCAAAAAGCCGTGCTGCATCCCTTACCCGAAGGAGATTTTCGAACTTGTCCGTGCATGTAACGCTGATTCAGCACATGTTGCTGTGTTCATGAGGAATAGCAGGAGCACAACAATGCCACCAGCAGACAGCATGCGCAAGTACCTGTGGATGGGAGACACACCAGAAGTCAGCCAAAAGAAGCACATCCGCATGCATGTGCATGTACTCGACACGTATAAGGTTGTCAACATGCTAGGTGACAATGATGACTCTGGAAAAACATTCTTCTATTGCACCATCACTCGAGTGACACATCCAAACACACCTCTGACTCACTTGGCAGACATGCAGATGGACACACACATTGCAACACTTGCCACACACGGCCCAATGCGTGCACACTCAGACACTGGAACTCACCACTAAGCAAAGAAGTTGCGTATGAGCCGACTACGCATGTCCTCTACCGCCTCCTCCTCCTCCACATCACTTGCCTCGTGACCAAGCCCTTCATCCTCCACGGGTGGATGGTCCTGCTCATCTGGATCCAGGATGAGTGGCACAGCTTTCTCCACTGCCATGTTGTGCAGCATGCACCACACAAGGAATATCTTGCAGACCTTCACCGGTGCATATGGGAGTGCGCCACCGGTCTTGTGGAGGCAACGGAATCGGCTCTTCAGGAGGCCAAACATCCTCTCTATCACTCGCCTGGTCCGCCCATGGGCGTTGTTGCAGCGGTGATCGACAGCCGTGCTGGGGTTGCGGAGAGGCGTGATCAGCCATGGCATGTTGGGATAGCCAGCGTCCCCTACATGTAAACATCATGGACAAGAGTGGGTCAGGAGAAGCAGTAAGACAGGAAGATGACATTAAATACAGGACTGCCAGAGTATACCCACCAACAATACATGCTCGTTCGTTGCGCAGCTGCAGCATCATTTCAGGCACCCTGCTACGCCTCATGATGTAGGCATCGTGTGCTGATCCTGGAAAACGAGCACAGACATGTGAAATCACCATCTTGGCAAGACACACCACAAGGGCATTAATGGAGTGGTAATGCTTTTGGTTCCTATACGCTACCTCCTGTGCCTGTGGTGGTACCAAAGCCACATGTGTTCCATCTATGGACCCAATGACATGGAGCATCCCTCCCAGGGCATAGAACTCACGCTTGACACCTGTCAACTGCTCAGGAGTTGGGAATTTAATGAATTCATCCAGGTGCTCCAACATGGCCTCTAAAAAATCATGCAGAACACGGCTGAACATGGTTTGGGACATGCCACCGACATGGGCAATGGTATGTTGAAAGGTACCCGTGGCCAAGAAATGTAGGGCTGCCATCACCTTCATCTTGGGTGTCAGTGCAGTAGGATACCTGTGTAGCGGTTGGAGGTGTGGTGCCAGCCGTGTCGTCAAGTCCTCAATGAAAGGTTGGGGGAAGCGGTAGCGGCATATACAGTCATGTTCCCTCAGGTCAGCCAAGTCCGGAATTGCTCGAGGGAGAGGCGGAGCCCTGCAGTGAATTAGAAGGGACAACGAAGAGTGAGTACAGTACACCACCAATGTCAATGTACTGAGCACACGGTCAACAGGCAATACACATATGCTACATACAGAGTCAGGTCTGTGCAATATGCCCTGGACACGTATGCCAGGCATGTGACACTCCTACCAAGAGCCAGCTACAAACGTTGATTCTCAACCTCAATATGCCATGCCATGAAACTAGCTGTGGGCAGTGTAAGTGAGCATGCAGACGCATTACAGGAGTTACAGACATCCAAATATGTGCAGAAGAAGGATGTTTATTGTACAGACAGGTTGCGGAACACTAGAGGCACAGGTCACATGTCATAGAATAAGGACAGACCACACACCTTGCCATGAAGGATTACATGTCAAGACTGATCACACATACATTGAGAGTATGCAGATATGTCCTTGTTTTGGAACTCCGTGTCGAGGCATACATACACACCTTACGTCGGATTACACATGTGTGCTGGTGTGCGTAACAGTGTGCCATGCCCATCTACACACAGACACATGTTGGTTGCAGCAACTGCAGATGCATTTGACCAAACACCTACTGCAAACCTATGGGAACACATGACATAGCTACAGCGTGCAACGCGGGCATTCACTTGTCAGGGGTAACATTCTGTGTACCTGGCATCAGGGGACATTTGCGGGAGTCGGTGACTGTGCCATGCCAGTGACGCATGGCCCACCAAGTCTGTACTACATGCACACATGTCAAAGGAGTGAAGGGGATGTGTGGCACATAGGGCACCATCACACGTGACATGTGTACACAGCTCATCATACTTTAATTAGCTTCACACCTCAGGAGTATGGTGCCACATCACAGCCTGACCCACCTGTGCCCGACACATGTAGTACTGCACAGACAATGCCTTGATGTCCAGCCTTGGCCAAGTATGACAGCTCAATTCCTTCCTGTGTGCCGCCTGTCACCACTGTCAGGTGTGAAACGCACTGTACATACGCTCTGAGGGCGTGTGTAGGGTCCCTATCACTATGGGAGTGCTGGCGTATGCGTACGCCATAGTGATTCGGACCGTACACACGCGTGTGTACGGTCCCTATCACTATGGGGGTGCTCGCGTACGTGTACGCCATAGTAGTTCGGACCGTACACACGCGTGTGTACGGTCCCTATCACTATGGTGGTGCTCGCGTACGTGTACGCCTTAGTAGTTCGGGCCGTACACACGCGTGTGTACGGTCCCTATCACTATGGGGGTGCTCGCGTACGTGTACGCCATAGTAGTTCGGACCGTACACACGCGTGTGTAGGGTCGGTCCGTATCACTATGGCGTACGCATATACGCGAGCACACCCATAGTGATGGGGACCATACACACGCGTGTACGGTCCGTTGCAATGCATTTGGGGTGCCCAAGGGCAGTGGAACGCACCGTACCTGTGTTTTAACATAGGATTGCCATAGGGGACACATGAGGGACAAGTATAGGGGCCTAAATGCATGCTGGTTGTCATGGAGACCGAGTTTCATGTTTGAATTTTGCATCATGTGGCCAGCAGAAGTCGGTTGGAGACAATATACTTTGTTGCAATGTGGTTGTTGACATTACATCATGCTCAATTTTTAAACCATGCAAAGCCTGTCACTGGGGTAGTTTTAAAGTGATTGGAGGACACGTAGGATGCAAATGTGACTGAGCCAATCACTCTGTACTCCTGTAAATGAAACAGGCCAGCAAGGAAGATATAACGCAGCCAAGTCCCTTGAGAGAGCACTTGCCTGCACATCCTTTCATTCCACAACACTGCTGCTGCTTGTGATTCCTCTGGCACCATGTCCAGGTCTGTGGAGAGGGCCCAGCCATTCACCATGGAGGAGAATATGGCGTTGGTGGATGTGATCCTCCCACAGTACACCATGCTGTATGGTCGACCAGGGGAGCAGGTGAGTGCAGACTCCACTAGCTTAAACTGTGCCCCTTTTTGTGACTGTGACTTCTGGCATTGTGCCCAGGTGTGACAGACATGCAGGGTTCTTCATAGTGGGTCCCAGGGGGGGAAGGGCTCATGTCTCCCATGCAGAGCATGCTGTAGTTCCTGTGTGCACAACGCACTTGCATAGTGCTTTCTGTGACGATCACTGCATGGTGCATGCCGCTTTCGGACTGCCTAATCCTCCTGGAAATGTTGTTTCTACAGTCCTGATGTGAGTCTGTGCTCCCCCCAGGGTGACAGGTGCCAGTACCCACAGATGTGTGTATGTTCAGTGTACCTGTGGTGAGAGTGTCCAAATGATGTGGTCGTCCCCTGGACATTGGTGTGTGTGTGTGAGTCCCCTGTCATGTGGGTGTGTGCATATGTGGAGTGTTGCACCCCAGCTGCATGTGGGATGGATATACCCTGCCCATCTGATGTGAGCAGGGAGCTGTTCTGGATGTCTGCCGTGCTGAAACAGCCCCACATCTGTGACACCCCCAGTCTAGTGGCACATGTGCAGAGTGAGGTTTGTAGCGGCAGTTGCCAATGCCAGGTGATTGTTCAGTGCCTGTGTGTGTCTGTGTACTCTGCTGAGGTAGCGTAAGTGGGCTGGGGCATGTGACTGCTTAGGGGTACTGTTCAGATTCCTGGTGTAGCTTGGGATGCACAGTGTGAGCCTGCATCACTGATTGTGTTGCACCCCTCATGCCACCTGTGTACTTTCAATGGCACCTACTGCATTTGCCCATTCCCAGGAGGATGGTGTCACTATGACAAAGGTGCAATGAGTTGGCTGCATACTATGGCCAGTTCAAACATGCATGATTTGTAATATGTGTGTCTCTGTATCATTGATAAGGTGGATTGATGTATTGTCACTTTTGCATCCTCACAGGTAGGCGTCCTTGCCAAGGGGGAGATATGGAAGCAAGCCGTCAGTGCCGTGAGGAGGACGGAGGGTCGGAAGCGGCGCCTAGCCCAGGTGAGGAAACGCTGGCAGGATATCCGGTGCTGGACGAGGAGGATTGCACGGGTCCTGCTGGGGGACTCACCTGAGAGCCACAAGAACCATGGGCGCCGGCGTCTGACCCACATCCATAAGCGTGTGCTGGCGGTGGTCTTCCCCGACTTGGACAGGCGCTTACTGGAGAAGCAGCAGCAGGAAGGGGGTAGGTACATGTGTGTTTGTTGTGTGTCACCTGCTTTTGGAAGTGCGCAGCTGCATGGCTACACTGACAGGGTTTAAATGTGCAGTGCATAACCTGTTCCCCAAAGTAAACCGGTGCTGTTCTTCCTCCCTTCCCCTCCTTGCCATGTGTTCCCTGGTCTGTGTGTAGTCACTCTTGCACAAGGTAATCTAGACTGGCAGTTAATCCAAGTGCCCAATGCTTGCAGCATCATGTGTGGGGGTGGTGTGTAACAGGTTTTTGGACGTTGCCTGTGCCTTGGCCAGTTCTGTCATTGTGGGGTCCATGTTAGTTGGCACTGATGCTGAGTCCCGACATGGGAGTGTGTGTTTCATGTGTACTGCCTTACTGCCTGCATGTCGAATGTTGTGCCCTCTGACATGATGTGCTTGAGTGTGAGATATGCATAGTGCAGGGATGGTGGCTTGTGTTCCAGTCATATCCATCCAGGGCCATGGAGTAGTGTGGCCACTACAGACCCTGGGGCACCTTTTCCTAGGTATCATGTGTGTCATCAGACAATGTGGACATTCTCTGTGTCTTCAGCATAGTTTGGGCCCTGTGGCATAGTACCCTGGCCTCATTTGTATTCACGTATACTGTGCTACATGTGTCCACTGTACAGGGTGACCTAATTTAGCTGGTGCATACCCACAGGGGCCAGTTCCTGTGTGTCTTGGTACAACTATCTGATGATGGTTGTTTGTCAGTGATATATGTGGACTGGCGCACCAGGGGTAGTTTGTGTACGATCAGGATTTAGTGCAGGCCATGTGTTTTCATCCCAGACTAAGAGGTGTAAGTACTTCCTCTGTCTCAATCACATTGTCTCAGGTAGGGGGGGGGGGTTGGTGCGGGCAAGGCCTACATGTCCAAACCTGAAGTCTCCTTGCTCGGTCTGGCCAGTGTGTGATGTTTGTGTGGACAAACACTCAAGGTGCAGTGACCCAGTCATGTTGGCCATGGTTTTCAGTATTAGCTTTGCAGCATGTCCCAAGAGTTGATAGACATGGTTCCTGCTCATCCCTTTCTTGGCTACGCTGTGTGTCGCAGATGCTGTGCTAGATTGTCACCAGAGCCTGGCTCCTCTGTACAATTTGATATCAAGTTATTTGCTATTGTGTCATGCTCTCCATATTTTAACAGTGGCATGGTGGGTCAAAAAACTGTGTGTTGCAGGGACTACATATGTACCTTGTATTGTAGATGTTACTCTTGTTGCTTTTCAGGCTATGCACTGTGACCTATGTAGAGTTGACTCATGTGACATATGTATACAGGTGTCTGATTTCTCCTGTCTCTTCACCTTGCCCACAGCATCGTCGGGGGACTATGAGGGAGACACTGGCATGGACCGTGAGGAGGGAGCGAGCACCAGTGCCAGCAGTACTGAGTTGGCTGGCACATCGAGTGACACGGAGGCCGACGGGAGTGCAGCGGAGGACCTGTCCAGTCAAACCACCACCGACTATGACGCTGACGGGTCCGAGGCTGAGCTCTCCGAGGGGGGGGAGGCTGCTCACACAGCTGACATCAGCACTCCATCACTACCCGCCCCCTCCATTCCGATCACCGGCCTCCCACTTGCTCGTGTCCCTTCCCGCCGTGCTAGGTCACCACGTGTCTCCTTCTTGCCAGGCACCGCACCCCCTGCCCCTGTCTCCACTGCTGCCACCAATGCCGAGTCTGTGGACATCCTGCGGCAGTTGCAGGTTGGTCAGACTGCGATGCTTAATGTCCTCCATGGCCACAGCCGAGTGCTCAACCAGATGGAGGCATACATGGAGGGCATTTCAGCTGCGCAGTCTGACCAACGCAACTTGCTAAGGTCCATAGACTCGACACTGACTGCAGCAGTGGGTCTCCTGCAATGCTACGTCCCCCCCTACCCCTGAACCATCCACACTTCCCACTCCCATGCCTGTCCAAAGCACACCCAGACGTCCCCATGCACGGACCCCACCAGACACAGGCACCACACCACCAGGGAAGGCAAAGCGCACACCTCCTGACACGCACACACAGGGTGAAGTAGGCACACCCACTGGGTCGGGGGGGAAACGTAAGACACGCAGCCAGAGTGGGAGTCCACATGCCTCACGACCACCACCCTCCAAATCCACTCCCCTCAGCTCTCCAGGCCAAGAGTCGGACACAGGGTCAGTCCTGCCCAGTCTGTCCATCAGCCCCAGTGTGGCACCACCCCGCAAGCGGTGGAGGCAGGACACCGGCAGCGGAGTTGAGGCCCCCCCCTGTCCACACCCTCCACCAGTAGCGCTGCGACCCATCCCTCCGACACCCCCCTCCTTGGGGCCTGTGGTTCCTTCGGGTGCAGGGGAGACGCTGGGCGACCTGGCAGTGTGTGCAGCGCCGTGCTCGAATCCACCTTTGGCGCTGCCCCACCCCCTGTGTTGGAGTCGTCCGTCCCTGCACCCACAACACCTACCCTTGCCCCTCCTGTCCCTGCGGTGCCTGGTCCTTCCCCCCCACATGATGCCCCCCCCCTGTGGATGACAAGGTAGTCTGAACTGTGCAGGCAAGCTAGGGGACACGCATCCGAGGTTGTGTCCCCCACCTGGATTGGAACTATGGACTGCCCTATGGGCCTTGTGCATATGTAAATTTTCATACAATACATTTTAGAAGGATGTATGACATTACAACGCGGGTTTTTACCACGCGTGCAGTTACATCGCATGCGTTACAACGCATGCGATGTTACAACGCTATGCCATTAGAACGCAAGTCTTTACATCGACTTGCGCTAGATGGCGTGCTGACATTAAAAAAGTGTAATTTACTATTCCAACTCCAGTCCACTTAACAGTAGGGAAGGTGTTGGGATAGTAAACTACACTATTTGTAATGTTAGCACGCCATCTAGCGCAAGTCGATGTACAGACTTGCGTTGTAATGGCATAGCGTTGTAACATCGCATGCGTTGTAACGCATGCGATGTAACTGCACAGCGTGGTAATAACTGCGTTGTAATGGCTGTTCCCCATTTTGGAACATTGCTGAATAAAGCTATTTTATTTTCCTTGGCACACTACTGCTTTTCTGGCATTGTTGTTGGTGGTGCTGCTCCATGATTTGGGGTAGCGATAATGTGTTAGGTGTCTGGGATATGTTGCAGTGTGCTGGTGGTGGGGTGGACCCTGTTATCTGTGTGCCATCACATGGTATTTGCTATCAAACTTTGCTCATGTAAGCTGTTACTGCATGGTGACATTGTCCCAAGGTGTGTACCTTCCTCTGTGGACCCTGACATCTTCCCTGCAGGGTGTTGTGAAGACATTTGTGCAGTGCTGTGTCTACATTTGCTGGGTGTGTGACGGACACCTTCTACTTTGGCCATGCATGCTGGGCAAGGTCTCCACCTGCATCATTTGTGGCATCCTTGGGGGTCACTGTACTTGTGACTGGAGTAAATTGACATGACTTCATGTGTACATGTTACCTTTTGCGCACTATGCATGTGTGTACTCCCAGCCTCGCACACATGTGTTTCGTGTTCTGCTGGGTCTTTGAGCACCTGACTGACAATTGTGGGCATTGTATCTGTGGGTACTCCGCCCCTTTCTTTCCATGGGCACAGCTGGGAGGACTCTCACCCACCCCTCCTATGTCTGGGCACTGCTGGGGGGACTCTGCACCCACCCCTCCTATGTCTGGGCACTGCTGGGAGTGATAGGCACCCACCCCTCCTATGTGTGGGCACTGCTGGGAGGACTCTGCACCTACCCCTCCTATGTCTGGGCACTGCTGGGGGGACTCTGCACCCACCCCTCCTATGTCTGGGCACTGCTGGGAGTGATAGGCACCCACCCCTCCTATGTCTGGGCACTGCTGGGGGGACTCTGCACCCACCCCTCCTATGTCTGGGCACTGCTGGGAGGACTCTGCACCCACCCCTCCTGTGTCTGGGCACTGCTGGGAGTGATAGGCACCCACCCCTCCTATGTCTGGGCACTGCTGGGAGTGATAGGCACCCACCCCTCCTATGTCTGGGCACTGCTGGGAGGACTCTGCACCCACCCCTCCTGTGTCTGGGCACTGCTGGGAGTGATAGGCACACACCCCTCCTATGTCTGGGCACTGCTGGGAGTGATAGGCACCCACCCCTCCTATGTCTGGGCACTGCTGGGAGTGATAGGCACCCACCCCTCCTATGTCTGGGCACTGCTGGGAGGACTCTGCACCCACCCCTCCTGTGTCTGGGCACTGCTGGGAGTGATAGGCACACACCCCTCCTATGTCTGGGCACTGCTGGGAGTGATAGGCACCCATCCCTCCAATGTCTGGGCACTGCTGGGAGGACTCTGCACCCACCCCTCCTGTGTCTGGGCACTGCTGGGAGTGACAGGCACCCACCCCTCCTATGTCTGGCCATGTACGCTCCATGCATACACGGGTGGGGGTACGCTCCGGACATACACTGGTGGGGTGGCAGTACGCTCCATTTAGACACGTGTGGGGGTACGCTTCGTACATACCCGTACCCACGCTCTGCGGGCCTGGGTACGGGCCGTACCCATGCCTTTGGAACATGGGTTCGGTGCGGACCCACAATGTTGGGGTGCCGTAGGGGTCCGCGCCGTACCCAGCACTTCAGAGCGTGGGTACGGGCCGTACCACGCACACATCTACGTCACCCCAACAATGGCGGTACGACCCATACCCACGTTCGGAAGGCCTGGGTATGGGCCGTACCAGCATTGTTGGGGTGATGTAGGGGTACGCGTGGTCCGACCCGTGCCCACGCTCTGATGGCCTGGGTACGGCGCGGACCCCTACGGCACCCCAACATTGGGGGTCCGCACCGTACCCACGCTCTTCAAGTATGGGTACAGTGCGGACCCCTAATGGGGTGCCGTAGGGGTGCGCACCGTACCCAGGCCTTCTGGGCGTGGGTACGGGTCGTACCACGCGTACCCCTACATCACCCCAACACTGCTGGTACGGCCCGTACCCAGGCCTTTCGAACGTGGGTACGGGTCGTACTGCCATTGTTGGGGTGACGTAGATGTGTGTGTGGTACGGCCCGTACCCACGCTCTTAAGGCGTGTGCACGGTACGTACTGGATTTGTTGTGTTGGCGGTTCGCGTCATCACCCACTTCCGTTGTGGCGGACCCTGGCGTTGCTGGACACGCCCCCACCCCCTCGAGGTGACCAGGCCCTGGAGGTCAGGTATGTGCAGGGCATGTATGACTTGTGACATGGGTGGGGGTTTGGTTTCCTGCCCATGCCCCCCCCCTTTGCCCCTGGGTGTGGTTTTGACCTTCTGCGGCGTCTGCGTCGGTACCTGTAGAGCAGGTGGACTGCTATGAGGGCAGGGATGACACGCAGGTTCGGGTCCATGGCTGTCCGTCGCGTACAGGTGCTCCTTGTGCGCGTCGTCCTGATTTCCCGGCAGTTTTTGGCAGCCGGAGAAATTTATCCGTGCGGGGTGACGTCGGTGCGGATCGTACTTCCTGGTTCGTGAAACGCAGCCTGAATGCGTCCCGACGTCACGTCGGCGCAGTCTCGGATCAGAATGGTATGTATTATTTCCTCGGTCAGTGTTTTTTACGATTCGTACGGGAATGGTGTTTCCGTGCGAATCGTACTTGCATGTTTGTAATGTTTTGGAACCGGGTAGGAGTCGGACGGAGAAAATGCTCCGTCCGACGGTTCGTACCCGGTTTCTCCAGGATTGGAATCGGCACCTTAATTTCCTTCCACTCACTACGCTAATTCTAAATAAACAAACACAAAATTCTTTCGTACCTCCTCAGATGTTATTCGTACACTACAACCAATACCAGCACACCTCACACATGCCAACCAATAGTTACGCGACACTCACTGTGACGTTTCACTCTAGCTGACCAATGCCAGCGCGGCTTTCAATGACACCTCAAACTAGCTGACCAATGCCAGTGCGACACACGGTGACTTCAGTATAACTCCTAAAACTGACCCTCCCTTTACAAAAATTCTACAGTAATGTTCTTCAAACTCTTTTGAAAAGAAACAAATGTAAGAAACAACATCAAACTATCTGCCACACTAAACCAGAAAAGATAGATACAAACACACAAAGAATTATTTTGCTACTAGCAGAATATCGACCAGCGTTATTCCACCCTCTCTCAAGTGAAAGATTCTCGGGCCTTCTTCAGCTGGGCTTTCTAAAGATATCCAATAAATCTCCACTAAACAAACTTCAGAGTTTCCTATGCAATATTAACAACCTCCTTCGTTGACTAATATCACACCAGCAAACAAAACACTTCTGTAGTGTATACCACACTAATTCCTCTGCCCATTAGGCTATTATCATCATCCTGGGATCTTAGGCAACTCCGTACCTGAGTTTAAGGTCAACGACGGACCACTACATGCAGCTTATGGTATGACTTGTTAATCACCCACATTATTAATTCAAACTCATTAATTCACCAAATTGAACCCTTTAAACCATCAATCTCTGCTACCAAAAACTGATACAGTGTTTTCGGGAACTCATAAATAATCATTCATAACCTGGACCCAAAGAAACCTAGTTCCCGCCACGCTGTATGAGTTTAGACCAACTTACTAGTTTATGCATTATCTCTATATGATGGATCTTTTTTAAGATGGCAGGGATTTGGTAAATAATAATCAGAATTTACACTGTGATTCAATACAATACCATAATAACACCAGACACTATTCTGTTAATAACAATAATCTTTATCTAAAATTATGTGATGCTCATCAAGTAAAAATACAGCACAAATCAGAGTACTTCACACTAAGAACATTAAATTTCAACCAGTTCAGTATATATCTGATGAACAGCGCAATAAGAGAGTGGGTAGGTAGAGAGACAAAGAAGAGAAATCATTTGCAAAATATTTATGCAAATCAGAGACTGATTATATTTAACTATCATTCAAATCTTAAGTTTAGATATGCTACCCTCTGGCCATGAGAGTAAGCAAGGCACTTCAAAGAAGAATTTGAAATGCAAAGTTTAAGAGTCAGGAACAGCAGATCATCAGCCAGCCCACAAGAATAGGAAACAGTGATACAGCTCTCTCCTCTTGCAAAGTTAGGAATACGCAGCCTAACCCCAGCTACTTACTAGGTATAATTATACCCCAAATTCACATGAATCCAGTCCCTACTCTATCCATCCCACCTAACTAAAGAATCGAAATGGGTAAAACAAGGGGTGTCTTGGTCACACCACTCCAAGCAAGTTCTGTTTTTCGAACACACTATTGTTCAAATTCAATACGTCATTTTCAGGCTCATGTATCTTTCTCTTCCGCAGCATGTTCACATTCCGTTAACCTTTATTGTAACTTTTTCTGTCCACATGTCCGCTTCCCGAGGAACTCGCTTTCAGAGACTCATTGTTTCCTACGTAACCTTGGTTATCACCAAAGACACACGGAAATCTGGTTAAGCACTCTCCCTTCCTCACACCAATACAACGAGAAAAAGCCATTTTCTAGGGAATGACAAATACAACATTGATATCATATCTTTTGCATACGTTTATTCTCTAAAAGCGTTCTGCTTAGCAATATTAATGGTTTGCACAGGATCCAAAAAGCATTCGTATAATCATTAATCTTGCAGCCCTTAAGTCATTAATTTCTGCATTAGTCATGTGCAGGCTTGCGGCCTACCCCAGGTTCTCTCTAAACGCGTTCACATTTACGCATGCGCATTATTAAATTCAAACACGTCAATATCACACAGTCAACTTTTTAATGATTATTTTGCAAAATGAGAGGTTCAATCCGAGCAGGTTTTGTTTCACGAAAACTCTGCTCCATCAGTACCTACAAGTGAATTGTGTCTTGACCAAGCAAGCTAACGCTTTTCTGTCCTAATGCCGGCGATGCGTCATGTAATGAGATGTTCATGAACATAGCGCCCATGTTTTCATGCATTCACAAAGATATTTACAGAGATAATTAAAATGCTTGCGCACCCTCAAATAGGAAAATAAAACAAATATATTTGTGCATAACTGTTGGTAACTGATACACAACAATGATCCACAACTTACATATTCCTTACTGTGCGCATATAGTGTATTACCCAACACTCATTTATAAATAGATAGCCCTCACGTTCCATTTCGTTGCTAGGCAATGAGCAGAGAAAATGGCGAATGTATTCGGACACCTACTAGGCTTCCACCACCCACTACTGTTTGCCATGATGCTCTGCTGGTGATGGCGTCTGTCAAGCCATGCACCGTGCCGACTGAGTCAAGCAACTGCATCATGTGGTAAAAGACAGGGCAGCAGCGTTTTCTCTCTAGGTACCAAAACATCAGGAGTTTTGAGGGCACCACTTGGCTTCTGCTCTCACTTTTCTCCCACGTGCGCTCACTTTGCATGTAGCACCCAGCACCTTCTGCATTGCATTGCATAGCAACAAACTTCACTCTAAAGAGCAGAAATAATATTGGTGCCGGGAAGACTTGGCCTCGCACTACTTGTTGTAATTAATTCAAGTTTTTCACTTTAAACAGGAAGGAAAGAAGATTAAAACTGAAAAGATACTTTAAAATCTCAAGGCCTTAAATCTTCAGGATGGTTGTTACGGTCAAGTAACGTTACTGCAGTGCACATTGAAAACATTTTGAGATTACTGATATTTTTCTGAAAATATGTGATATTTATATGTGACATTCATGGCTCTATAAATAATCTGAGTCATTTGCAGAAAAGCTGCACATCTGCATGAGCTGAAAACGATGGCACCTTTTTAGATGGGGGTGTTCTGTAGAAAATATCTTTCTAGCTGATTCAGGATATTTTAGGAACACTGAAAATCCTCTTTCCATCAACTACCCGGGCATCCACCCATTCACTCATGGCACACAGTCACTCAAAAATTGCCAGTCATTCCCAGTGGTGTAAGGCAAAATGATAGTGCCCCCCTGTAGAATGTAAGGAGGGCCCCCTGAGTCTCCCATATGTCACAGATACTCATTGACTGTGGTCTGTATGAGGGCCCCCTGAAGGTTTGAGGGGGTCCTGTAGGGGTGTGGGGCTCTCTTGTCATTCCATCACTCATCCCCCCCATGCACACGCTTACACATCTAGCTAATGTTTACCCATTCTCACATTCACCCACTAATTTATACAACGACACAGACTAAAAGAAACACTTTCACTTGAGAAACCAGCCAGGCATAATGGGCTTTGCCAATGCTTGTTTTTAGGGTGGGGTTTCTATCTTAGGTTATTCATTACCTTGGTCAGCTATTCTTATAGGACACTGAGGGGTCCTCTGGCGCAGTTGTTTCATTGAAAGATTTCTTGATAACGGCTTGTGATCTGGCAGAGAGGCTTCAGTCCCCCCCCTCCCCTCCCCCCCCCCCTCCTCCACCCATGCCTTCTTGGGAAAAGGCTTGAGTGAGTGACCCAGGAAACTGTTCCCCACGGGGACGACGTTTGCATCCATTATCCCTGTCGGGAAGCTCAAACTCCACACCGTGGGCAGTTGAATTTCATGCTTATAGGGGTGCCACTTTTTCGCATCTGGAAGAATTAGAGAAACGTTGTTGAATGAGGCTCAAAACAGAGGTAAGGCCGAGGTACGGATTGCCTTACTTCTTTATACGAGCTCAATAAAACAGATACAAATGTTTATTTTTAAAACACAGATGACCTCAACTTGACCTTTACTTCAACAAGAGTACCATGTGCTTCAAGCCCTGGAGATTACTCTGCAGACGGATGGCCATGGGGTTGCAGTGGGGTCTCTGAGGCTTGTTTCCACAACCTTTGGCCTGAGGGAGTGCGCAACTTACCAATGAAAAGCCACGCAGGGAATGCTAACGAAGGGCTCATTAATGAACAGAACATGACGTTCACGTCATGTACTTGCTCATCGCGGCCTGCCTATTAAAGTGAAATCATAAAAAGACGCCTGTAATAACCTCCTGCATTGTCTGCTTCATGTCTTTTCTTTCCATTGTTGTGTGATGCAGAATAATCTTTGGTCAGTCATTCCTTCTCTTTTAGAATGCTTATATGCTGGGATTTGAATCTGTATTGAGTTGAGGGATCCTCGGGCCCTTGCATACTCTGAAAGCTGCGTCTGCTTACTTCCAATAAATATCTTCACGATCGTTTGGAGTGGAGTCAGGTTCCACACCACACATTCTCAGCATGGGATACATTCTTATCATCTACTGGCTGTAGCGGGCACCGGGCATTTCCCCGGTGGGCCGGAAGGGTGGGGTCCGGTTTATGAGCAGTGGGGGCCGGTTTTGCTATTTGGGGCCAGTGCAAAACCACTAGCACCCCCTCCCACCCTCTGGGGTGGTCCAGCAGCATTTCCAGGGCTGGTTTGTGTTCCCAGTCCGGCCCTGGAAAGAAGGACCTAAGTAAAACAATCAGGAGATGGGGGTTGTAAAGGGGTGGGGAGGAAGTTCTCGACGAACAAACCCACAGCCAGAATCATCTTGATCTGGGCCTGTGCAACCATGAGTGTGTTGTGCCGGCACTGGAGTTGGAGTCGGGGTACTGCCGTCAATGTTACATCACTGAAGTCAAAGGGATTGTGAAAACTTAAAACATCACACACACAACAAGTGTTGCAAATGAGCCACGTCATTTTAGCAGGAGAGTGACAAGGTTGTAATATGTAGCCGCCGGTGCAGTTTGGAGCTCAGTCGCAAATATATTATTATAGCCTGGCGGTAGCGCACAGTCATATACAGACAGCACTGTTTCCATTGAATGTCCACTAATGTTGCATAGACATGCAGTTTTATGGATAAACATACATGGTGGACGTACAATATTAAGTGGAAAGTGGGTTTCAGCAAATATTTATAATTTGCACATGACCAAGAAAAGTGTCTTCTCAAGCTGCTTTAACAGCTGTGCATGGATGACCGTTCTGTCATCTATAAAGCCAGGTCTCTTACCAGTGAGGAAGCTTTTATGTATTAATCAAAAATGTGCATTAATAACGATGTGCAGAATAGCAATTTACAATTAAATTAAGAGGTGTACACTGACATGGAGCTATTGCCTTTAAAACGATTTTGGTATGACCCGTTAAAGTGCATTTTTCTGGCTTAAGCTAAATAGGTCTCAACTTCATCTTGTTCAAAATGGATGTCACATTCGCTGTTATTGCCTCTGCTGCATGTAGTCACACATGTTACGCTTGTTTATTTCGGATTGACACTGTACTAGAAGAAAACTCTCTAGCATGGGCTCACCAATGTAACATTTTTCCAAGGTTCTTCCATTTGCACACAATACTACATTAATTCACAATTGTTCCCTGTTTTTATGTAACTAATTTGTTCTGACACTTTCAAATGACATCAGGTTAAAATCTCTGAATCAATATTCATGTAGTGAGTTAGTGCTTAGCTGGTATGCTGATGTTAAAACCGAATGAATGAATGAATTAATTAATTAATATTTATTATTAATCCGTTCATTAAAACTTTTACAATTAAAATCCAGAGAGGTGGGTGCAAATGCAATATGTGCGAAAAGCAACAACACCAAGTTTTATCAAAAGAAATTGTAAACAGTTGATTAAAACTTTTAGAATTAAAATGTGGGTGATTACCCCCGAAAATTAAGTATATCCTTGCCATTTAACAAAATTTACAATGATTTTTAGTCATTTTAAAATGCTATTTATGCAAAGAGGTGGCAACACCAAATTTTCTGAAGACAAATTATAATTCCCAGTTAAGGTTTTTTTGATGATCCATCAATAACCCAATCCATTTATCCAGTTGTACGGTATGATGGTATAAATAAACTAAGAACCAATTTCTAAAAGTTGATATAAGTTAAATTCATCCACAACAGTAGTTTATTAAAACACTGCCAATTGTAAAATACCTGAATGACAGCCTTTGAAGTTTTATATATTCCCTACATGAGGCTGAAAGCCCCCTGGTTACAAATGCAAGTTGCTTTCCAAGCCTCCGCCTCGTCAGGCCTGACTGGGGGTTGTAGCGTCGGTAGTTTATTCTCAGCAGACATCTTACATTTTGTAAATCTTCCGCTGAGTACTGTACTGTATCTTCCCCTTGGAGGCAGGCTATTACTGCCTGCCTGAAAATGCAGATACCTTGTTTTATGATTGGAATCTTTAGTAAACGTCTTCCTTCCTCCATCAACACTGGGCAGATGCATAAAATATGAATTAAATCTTCCTGCATGGTGTTGCATAGCCGACATACAATCTCTACAGAAGGTCTTTTACAGTGGGGGGGAATTATGTAGGATGGCGAAATATTCCAGTCTATAGCCTATTAGTTTCAATTTTAACTTATAGCCATATGGGTCCCCCAAATAACTTTGCACGTTCCAGCCCCAAGCCTAATTCGTATCCATGTGTTTGAATACAAAAGCTGTATGGCCGTTAAGAGCACTGGTGAAATGCTGCAATGCTGGAGTAGCGCCAGAGTAAATTACACTTGACCACATCAAAGGCGGACCGAAAATCCACAAAGCATTGGCGCAGGTTCTGACATTGGTTGCTTGTTTTGTCAATTTTTAAGGAGAGAAAGATCTCCACAGTGCAGGAATCTCAGAGGGACAAAGAGGAGCGCCTAAGTAATGCACTTGAAGACCTGAATCCGGCTGTTTGTCAAGGGAAGACAGTGATGGCAAGCTTGTTTGCCTACTGGGGGATTTCACCCACCATCTCAGGTCAAAGATGGCACCCATCAATCTCTCAAGTTCTTCACCATCGGTTCAGAGAACTTATTGCCCCAACAGCTCATTTGCCTTCTCCTGGACCCTCCGACCCAACGGTAAGTGGAGTCTCAGCTCGGAACGGGGGGCATGCTAACTTTTGTACAGATTAAAGAGAAGGCCTCCTTAGAGAAGCTTTATCCCCCTACCACAGCACCCCCTCATCATGCGTTGGCTAATGCAATCCGGTGTGATGCTGCACCCCTCAGTAATAGTGGGCCCTCCACAACCTCTCTATTCTCAGTGGCAGAACCTTCAGTACTGGATAACACTCCTGTGTTCAACCTAATTAAAGGTGGAAGGATCTGCAAAAATTTTGAAGGCTGTGATATCAGCAGTCAAGATTCTCCCAGAATGGTCAAAACTTGGCAAATATAAGGTGACAGGTGATCCCCCAGAGCAGGGGGATAGTTTTTTTTAAATGATAGAAGGGTAGGAGTAGTCTTGCCCTGAAAAGGAGGACATTGCATAATTCTCAGACCAAACAACGAGCAGCTCATCTGAAGAGTTGAGCCCAGCAACAGCACTTAAGTGTGCAAAGCTCCATGGCATTCAGTTGGAGGGGAGGAAAGGGGGAATCCACCCATCTCCCCACTGAAATGGGATTATCCAGCAACACAACAGGTGTACAATGATCTTCCATACCTGCAGCAGAACTCCACATGTGCTGGAAACTGGGGTGACGTCCAGGGGGGAACCATCACTAGACCTTATATATTGGTCTATTAAACAACATCAGGAAGTAACTCCCTGTGATGGTCACATGGTAAGGGTAGCAATGAAGAAACTCCAAGGAGCAATGAGAAAGATCTCCAAAGCCTGCACTGAAATTGATAAAAGGATCTCTGCAGTGGAAACCCACACTTCAATATTAGCGATAGACCTGACCAATCTTAAGGGTCAGTCAGAGGCCCAAAAATCTCGAATCGTGGACATACAATTGAATTGAAGCTTGGCGATTTCAAAAATAGACAGCGACGTAACAACTTTCGGATTCTGGGCGTCAAAGAGGGAGTTGAGGGCAATGACATCAAGTTCTTTGTTGTCAAGCTGTGTAAGGAAGCGTCCACAAGCTGGATTCCTGGAACTGGGAACAGGAGGTGCAGAGGGTTCATCAGTTTCCCCTTATGTTAAAAAAGCAAAATCAATCACAAGAGAGTGGTACTCCCAGGCCTAGGACTGTTATAGTGTTTTTTGGTAACTTTTTATTGAGACAGGCTGCTTTTGAGGAGGCACGCCCCCATGCCAAATGAAGCTTCGAAGGTTGCTTCTTTAAAAGGCCAGACTTCTGTCATGTCACTGTGGAACCCAGGTGGAGACTAAAACAACTCATAAAGCCATGCCATGATAAGGGCACCTAGGCCAATTTGATGAACTGTTCATGGCCTAAAATCATCTTTAAGAATCAAACTCAAGTTTTTACCTTGGAAATCAAGGTGAAAGAATTTGTACATGAACTTGGGGACTGAGGCTGCTGTGTGAGGCCTGATGGGCTGATCTGCAAGGGAGGCGTGGGCTGATGCAAAACCCTCCTCTTGTTCTGCTTATTTGTTCCCCATTTTTTCTCCCCCCTTTTTATTGGATAGATAGTAATGTTGTATGATTACTCCAGGATGAATTTGACATTTGGGGGAGTTAGGTCCATCAAATATAGATGACTTTATTAGATTTGGGTTTTTGTCTTATCTTTTGGTGAGAAAAGGGGTTTTGCACTGTTTTATATTAATGCTGGGAGGCAGGGTGAGCACATGACTTTGGTCTTATTGTCTTGCTTAGTTGGATTGGGAGGGGTGGGGAGGGGGATAGATGGGGAGCGTTCGGGGGTTGCTCTGGGAAGAGTGCAGGGTGGGAAGGGGATCAGAGAGGATGGTGAAAACAAAAGAAGTGGATTGGGATGAGAGGATTACTTAATTCCAGCATTGTGGCTGACCGGTGTTTAGGTCGAGACTTCAGTTTGATGGTGGTTTAAGGATGAGTCTGTGTGGTTTGAAACATCTAAATATCAGTACATGGCTCAAATAGCTCCTATACACATTACTACCATTCAAATTTGTGAGCGTAATAACCAATCAAAGAGAAGAAATGTATTTGAAGGATTAAAACTACTGCCGGTAGATGTAATCTGTTACCAAAAAACACACATTGAGGGGGGTAGGAAGAACCTGCTGGAAATGCTGTGATACAATCTTCTGGGGTACACTACACAGGGAACAAATACATGGGGGTGGCAATATTGGCACACAGGAATAGTTGCAGGATGATCCCTAGCACCGGTGATTAAAATGGCAGGTGGGTCTTAGTTGAATGTCCGTATGGGGAGGTGTTAGCCACGCTCTGCTCCATTTACAGCTCCAATCTGGATGATCCTACTGTCTTTGATTATGTGAACACTGAGCTGGCAATATGGCGGACACCATTCATTGCCTTTGGGGACTTGAACATTAATATAGCAAATGTGCAAGGGAACTTCCCAGGTGGGCATTATTCTGGCAGGAAACCCAGGGTTTATTGAGCATTTTAGCATCTGAAGCAAAATCAAGGCTCGGTGGATATTTGGCACAAGCGTAAGACCCCAGACACTGACTACACGTTCTTCTCCCCTCCGCATAGGAAGCATGTTAGGTTGGACTATTATTTCACTTACGCAAGCCTGGTCAATGATTGCAAATAGAGAAGCCTTCACTGGTTCGTCAGATCACAATATGATGGCAATGGAAATTTCTACCATGAGCAGAAAAAGGTCCTCACAGAGGTAGTCTAATGAAGATTATGTTTCACATATGAAGGAATAGATCCCAGAATTTCTGGAGAGAAATAGGAGCAGCGCTTTGGCTGGGGTGGTCTGAAACCCTGTAAAGGCTGGAATTAGAAGGGAGGCCCTCTGTATTAGCCTTAATCAGCAAAGGATCCTCGCCCAGTCTCTGAGAGATAAATGTAGTGAGCTATCAGATGTAGAGACTCAATTGGGTAAGGAAACTGTTGAGGGTGGTGAACTTCAACAGATTTTGCATAAACTAGCGGTTATTAAATCATCTATTATTAATGCCTCGACTACTAAGGCTGCAGAAAAATATATGGCTCATAAGAGAGTGCTATGAGTACAATAGAAGAGTTGGCCGATTGCTGGTGCTCCAGACCAGCAAAAAAACAGTCTATAGCAAAATAACTGAGATTAGAGATAAGGATGTGCAGTTGGCCAACACCCCTGAGGCAATCTTGGAAGCTTTCAGAAACGTTTCTAAAGAGTTGTACCAGGCTGAAGTAGTGACGAATGAGCAGTGTTTCTTTCAGTATTTTGAATCTACTGGGGGTAGCAGAGTTAACTCAGAAGATCAGTGCTTTCTGGAGCCCCCTGTTCCCAGGAGGAAATTATTTAGGCACTTAAGACACTCCCTTCCGGCAAAGCAGTGGGCATGGATAAAATCCCGCATGAGTTTTATAAAGTGTTTTTTTGCATCCTAGAAGAGGATCTGACTGGTATTTTACTGAGGGTCCAAAGTGGGCAACAGGCCCTCCTGTATTGGGCAACCACTAATAGAGTGATCTTTTGGAAAAAAGGGAAACCACCCCATGATCTTGTGTCATATAGACCTATTTCTCTCATGAGTGGTGATGCCAAACTATATTTAAAAATTCTGGCAGTTAGGTTAAGTTGGATCATCGGCAAATTAGTCTCTTCCAGACAACATGGCTTCATACCCGGTCGAGGAACGACTGACCATGTTAGATGAGTCATAACTCTATTTTACTAGGCCACTTTTATTTGCACACTTCTTCTGTTCGCTCTACATATCGACCCCTTGATTGGGAAACTGGAAGTCAATGCCTCAATTACACCAATGAGGCTGCTGGGTTTCAGCACAAAAATACTTGCATATGCCCATGATATTGCAATGGTGACATCTGATCTGAAAGGCAATATGCAGGGGCTGGAAATGGAAGCCTTAAATTTCGTGAAGATGCCGGGGTATCTTCTGAACTGGAATAAGACACAGCTGGTAATTAACGACCAGGTACAATCTGTGGATGATCAGGTTGTGGACCAGGTAGTGTATTTAGGGGTTAATGTTACCCCTAAAATGGATCAGGTAGTAGAATGAAATCTTGCTCCGGTGATACACAGTGTAAAACGGGACCTTAGAAGAATGGATAATGGTGACTGTAATATCAAAATTCTATTTTTGCCCAAGGTGTTTTACCTCTTCAGGGCTATACCTGTAGAGTTCGAAAAACATTGGTTTAAAAAAATGCAAGAGGTATTAACTAGCTTCATCTGGTCTTATGCTACAGCCAGGAAGGCCTTAAAAATCATGATGTTGCTTATAGTTAGAAGTGGCTGGGCTGTTCCAAATTTCAGGTTTTACCAATGGGCCGTTGCTTTGCAATATATGAATTCTCTAGTTGGGGGACAGCAGACTAACTCCCACACAGTGGAGATGACAGCCACTATTTATGAACTGCTAGAAGGGGAGGACACTAAGGTTCACTTTTTGAAAATGACGGAACCCAGCTACTACAAAAAGGTAAAATTCAAGACCTTACTAGCTGCCTTTAAAATATGGGGGACTGTCAGGAAGAAGATTGGCCTTGTGAGATTACATTTTTACACCTGTGTGTGCTGTTCCCAGTCATTGCCATCAATTTTCCATGATGCATTTTGCTTTAGGTGGCAAGCAAAAGGGACAGGAAAATTTGGCGACCTCTTTGATAATAACCAAATGCTGTCATTTGGGGAGTTAAAACTTGAGTTTGGTCTTGATAAGACAGACGTTTTGAAATATTTACAGCTAAGGGATTTTTTATCCAGAAAGTGTGGTGGAGCTAATGTATTTAATAAAGAAACACTACTCAAATTACTCCGCAATACTGCAGACTTTTGGATAAGTTAGATCTATAAATATCTGGGGGGCTTCATATCTGACGATGAATAAGACCCTGAAAGTAACTAGGGAAACTCTCTTGAAAGCAAAATCTACAAATGCAGTGGAAAATAAGAAAGTCAGATTGATTATGGAATATATTCCTTGAAAACAAATCTCTAGTTAAGATCTTGAAGATTCATTGGGCTATATTAAAAACAGATAAGGATATTAGTGAGTTTATTAAAGAGTTTATTAGAGATTTTCCTCAGATAATATTACGCAGGAAAAACACCTTCCAAAGTCACTTATGTCCTAATGATACTAATAGATTTAAAGATGAACCTAAAGAGAACAGCTGGTTAGAGTCAGAAACAAATGCTTCTTTAAATGCAATGGATGTTATCTGCTGTAACTAGATACTACATGACACAAAAGAGTTTGTAGCTGAAAGTAAGAGCAAGAATTATCAAATCAGAACTCTGATCAATTTTACGACCAAATTTTGTGTTTATGCCATCAGATGTGAATGTATGAAGTTATATATTGGCATTATCAATTAGAATGTTGAAATTAAGGTGGAAAGAACAGATAGGTGCTATAAAAGCCAAGGATGCCAAGTATCCCCTGGCTTCTCATTTTAGCAATTTAGACCAATTTAAGGATATTAACATGTCGGTAATTGAATATGTGAAACTGGGGCAAAGAGGAGAAAACAACAGAAAGATGCTGCGGTAGAGAGAGGCATTGTGGATGGAGAAATTGGAGACAGTGAAGTATGGTTTGAATACTGAACATGAATACTGGTATTTACCATGAAGCTGTTGGACTTTAGGCATTCATTCTCATATGAGTAATCTTCTCAAGGTCTCTGCCAATCGATGGTAGTATCCTGCGAAATGTATCTCTATTAATTGGATTAGTAGACTTCTGTAGTGAAATCAAGTCAGTAGCGCTACAAAATTGATTGGAGATTTAGAGAAGAAGTAAATATAGGGTTCATATACTAGTGGATCAGGTTGACAATATATTTTATAAAAACATTTTTGCTGAGTACATTTTTGGACTTGCTGCTAGGTATGAATGTTAGATTATATAGGACTTACATTTTGGCGAAACTGGATGTCTGGTGCTGAGTTTACTGAATAGATCTCCCTGAGAGTTTCTGGAGTGTCATTGAAGTGATAGCTTTATTGGATTGGCTAAAGGTTTACAGCATAAGGAAACACATGTTCTGTATCCTAGTATTCTGGGACCAGTCCACTTGGGTAGTGTAATCAAGCTGATAGCTCTACTGAACTGATTGGAGTTTTAGAGTGCATGGAAACATATGGTTCATATTCCGGTGGATAGGGCTGTTAATATATTTTATAAAAGATTTTCTGCTGAGCCTAATTTAAACCATAATAGGTATGAATGTACTATGATATGGACTTTCTTTTTGGCAAAACAGAATGTGAATGATTTCTGATTGCAAAGATGTTGATGTTGAGTTTTTGATTATTGAATAAGTCTCCCTGTAAGCTTCTAAAGTGTAAATGAGTTGATAGCTCCATTTGATTGGATAAAGCTTTAGAGCTCAAGGCGACATAGGGTTCGTATTGAGATGGAATGGGTTGCTACTAGAATTATAATTAAAGATCTCCTGTCAAGCTCCCTTCTTCATTTTTAAAGTAATATATTTTGGACCAATAGCAAGTGAGCATCCTTGAAAACGTTTTTTTGAATCGCCCTATCAATTAAGCCATGATTAGAGGTGATAATGAAAACGAGAAATACACATTAGTAATTATGATCAGGCTGCAGTTACTTTTATGTGAGAGGAGTTGACGTTGGTATGGTATGTAAGCAGAAACTGTTACAGAGGGTAAGGAGGTCTTTATAATGTGAGTGAGGTATCATTGTCTAAGCAGGGAAGCTACGTTGAGGTCAGCACAATGTTGCATTCTAAGTACGCAGAGAGGCTTCTGTAGTTCCACCGTGTGTATCAGCTACGAAGTGGGGAGGGTGGCCCATGTTTACCAGTCCTGAAGTGGGGAAAATGGCTTGTGTTTGTCTGTGAGAGAAGAACTTTAAATGAGAAGACACATAATTATGATCAGGGAGTCTTTATAGAACTTTCCTGTAGATGCAAACAATCTTCAGTCTGTTAATTTGAATATAGAGATATATCTAGATATATGTTTATAGTGGGCCTAATAAGGAAAAAAAGCTGGTTTAAAGCTGTGATGCGATCCAATATACTAATGACTGTGAAATATTCTTTGAATTATATAAATTACTAGATACTTTTCCTTTTATTGTACCATATGAAGCTCAATGAATTTTAAAAGGAGAACTCACTGGGGTGGTAATAATGGAATCTTACGGTGACCAGTTTACACTGTTTTACAATATTCTAAACTATTTGATTGGAAACTTCTGACCCTTTTACTGAGACTATATAATATATGGTTAGATGTATTTTAGATTATTTCATGAATGATTGTTTTTTCACTATTTAACTGTTTGAAATGTTGCAAAGATACTTTACACATAGTCTCTAAATTAAGTCTGACTGCTCTGTGCCAAGCTTCCAGGGGATGAGCACAGGTTCATGTGGGGTTTGCTTGTACCTTACCCTGACTAGGATTGTGGTTGCTGTTTGACCAAGGTTCACACCACAGTCAACTAGAAACCCAATTTCTAAAAGTGGGACACAAAGTGATTGAGTTTTTTTATTGAATATTTCTATAGATTACTCTGTTAAAATTCATTGAGAGTGCTGCTGTAGTGTTAATGTGAGGGCAAGTGTTACCAGCATACTAACTTTAAGAATTTGTGTACCTGGAATAAAAACACATCCAGTCATTGATTCTCTTGGTTGGCATAAGACTATGTTTGGTTTTATGGGGATTGTATTTTTAATGAATTTTATAGTTGTATGCCACCGATTGACTGTGGAAGAGGTAAAGTTGTATTATTGATCAGTTTACAAGTTTCTGGAAACTTTCAGAGTACGAGAATACTATTAGGACAAAAAAATTGTGTTGAATTAGTAGTATTAGTTCCTTTCTGTGGTAGTTTAAGAATAACAAATTGTAATGTGAGATTAATACAATGAGAGAGTGTTGGAGACTAACCAACAATGTAAATAAGTATTTTAATATGTGTATTTAATTCAAATCATTGCATAAAAAAAGAAAACAAATTCCAATAAAATACAGTGCTTCAAAGCATATCTGACATTTGTAAATGAAGAGGAAAATCTAAGGGGCATATCAGCAACAACCGGCGATAATTATCGCTCAGCGCTCTTAGCGTGAGGATAATTATCGCCTGGTAACGCAGATTTTTATCGCTGAGATAGCGTGCTATTAGCAACGCTTATCTCCTCAGCGATAAAAATCCTCACGCTAACTGCCTAACGTGAGATTATCGCTGGAAACCCAGCGATAATCTCACGCAATGTGGCGTTAGCTTGTTGATAGGGACTCACAAACTTAGCCATGATATCCACCTTTCATAGGATATCATGGCTAAGTCAGTGCTGAAGCAGGCATAAGGAAAGTAGCGATAACAGGGGTTATCGCTACTTTTCCTGACGTTATGCTTCATAGCGTGGGGCTTGATGATAGGAGAAATGTCGCTTAGCGACATTTCTCCTGTCATGTTAGGTCACTTTGCATCTCGTTAGAGATGCAAAGCTGGGCGTTAGGAATCCCCAGGCTAAAGCAAGGTTTCACACGTTAGCGTGACCCTGCTAATTAGGCGATAAAATTATTGCCGCTTTTCGGCAGAAAACGGCCGCAAAAGCGGAGATAATTTTTTATCGCCCCCTTGTAAATATGTCCCAAAATTCGTTATAAAACTCATTTCATTTCATTGTCTTTATTTCAACTGTAAGAAAGTCATAAAAGAGGTCAATACAATATAAACAAATCATTATCAAATTTCCAGTATAAAAATACATCTTCAATTAGCAATATTAACCAGAAAATAAAAACATCTTCATTGCCTGTAGAGAATATCAGCAGAGAGTCTCATCCATCATTTGAATAGTCGTGTACAGTGGTGGGAGACTCATTATACCACTAAGCTTCTTCTAATGTTCCACATTGCAGCTAGGAATTTGCTTACAGCTAAAACAGTTAATGGGGATAAATCAGATTTTAATATTCTATAGGCATGCAAATGCTGCCTAAACCCCCATTTTCTGCATAAGGGAACAATCCACTTTTTCCTAGGCTTCATATAAGAAGGACAGAAAAACATTACATGAATATCATTCTCCAATTCCTCAATACAGGCAGGACAATTTTTAGTGGTTGGTGGGTACCATCTACTCGTAAGGGCTCTAATTGGTAAGGAGTTATGTCTCCATTGGAGAAATAATTTTCTGAGACTGATGGGGTTAATATCATCCAGAACAGTCTCCATCTTGTAATAATCTTTCATTTGTAAAAATGTACTCGACATTGACCCCATTTTGTTGCTCAATAACCAAGCAGACAGGTTACAATCATAATACATACTGACCAGATCTTTACGGGATATATTTCTGCAAGCCTCTTCCGGATTTGTCCACAGAACAGAACAACCCAGCCTCTCAAACTCATCCTTTATATATTTTAGCCATGGGAGTTTCCGTATATTTGGGTATTTTAATAGTTCCAGGAATTCTTGCCTATAAATGTTAAGTTCAGGGGTTACCCAAAGACGCCTCCAAAAAGTTAAGGGCTTTAAGCCTAGTTCCTCCTTTATAGATCTTATTCCCAAGTCAAGCCTGAGAGGAAGAAGGGGAGAACTAGTAGGTAGGGAGAGAAAATTCCTGAGAAACTTGTTTTCCGTGGCAATGATTGCAGAGGCACAATTGTGTCCCCACAATTCACCGCCATAGATTACCGCCCCTCGTGCCTGCATTTTATAAATCTCGAGTGGCGGTCCAATAGGTTTTGTCTGAGATTTATTCCATAATTTAATAATTCCCCCCGCCTTTTGTGTTAACTTTAATTGGGATTTAATCTGGTGTTGGACCCAAGCCAGATTTTCATTTAGGGTTAATCCCAAATACTCGAACGTCTGGACTCTTTCCAGGCTGACACCATCTATAACCGGATTTGGACGAGATGTCTTTGGAGGATTAAAAATCATAAACTTTGTTTTGGCCGTGTTTATTTCCAGCCCCCGATCATAAAAAAAGAGACAAAACCATCCAAAACTCGCTGGATACCCATTGGAGTCTTAGCGAGCAACAGGGTATCATCAGCGAGCTTTGGTGCGTCTCTATTGGGGACCGCATTCAAATGGGGGATGACTCCATTTACATAGAGGCAGAACAGGGTTGGCGCCAGGACGCAACCCTGCCTGACCCCCTCTCAACGGGGAAGCTAGATGACAAGTTACCTTCTCTCCCACACCTGACCTTTGCAAAATTATGAATGTGGAGTCGTATTATAATATCCAAAAGGGGGGATGGCATTCCTAAATCCCGTAGAACGATCCAAAGCTTCCTACGCGGGACCAAGTCAAAGGCACGCAGATCTACAAAGACGGTGTATAGGGAGCCGCCCTCCACCTTAGCCGTTATCCAGAAGAGCATACTCAATCTAAAAATCTGATCAGTAGTCGATACACTCTTTCTAAAACCCGCCTGATAGTGGCTCAGAATCTCAGATTCCTCCATCCAATCCAGGAGGCGGTCTAGCATCAGCCTTGCAAAAAGTTTCTGGGGTACATCTATTAGGCTAATAGGCCTATACTTGACTGGGAGCAGGGGCGACCCCTTCTTAAAAATAGGGACTACCTCTGCTCCCAGCCAAGTAGAAGGGACCGGCATACCCCCAGAGATTGCATTAAATATTATTAAAAGACAGGGTGCCCATACTCTGGGTTCATGTTTGTAAAGATCTCCGGGTACCCTATCCAACCCAGGAGCTTTACCCGCAGGAAGCTTGAATATGGCAGACTGAACCTCACCCAAGGTGAAACTAATCACCACTGTACCAACAGCGTCACTCGTCAACAATTCGCCCGGTGGAACCTCCATATCTGAATAATCCCCCTTATACAGGGAACTGAAATGGTCTTCCCATACTTCTGGGGCAATGTTCGGGTTCACTGCTGGATCAGTTTCAGCTGAACCAGTGATCACAATCTGCCAAAACTTCCTCGCATCCCTATCCGCTAAGGCAGTTGTTAGCCTGGCCCAATTCTCATTCCCCCACTCAAGCTTAGCGTGGTGGATCAAACGTCGATATACTTGTCTCCTGTGTTGGATAACGTCCCTATTTACATTATCTTTCAGTGCATCCAACAGTTCGCTCTTCGCTAGTCTGCATGCCCTGTTATACCAGGGGTGCTTTCTTCGTGCCCTTCTCCCACAGGGGGCTGGGGGATTTAAAATATCTGTTAGGCTAAGGAATAGTGCCTTATTGAGTTCGCCCAGTTTTTCATAAAAATCAGACACAGTTTGTTGCCTAATAAGAGCAGCCATGTCTTCCAATACTGGGCTAACCCTAGCATATACTTCAGATAGTTCATCTGGGTTTTTAGCCAATTTGTCCCATCTTACCCTACGTCTATTATTAGACAAAATGACCCTATTGGATTTATCAGATTGCAATAAAGGTTTGCCCTTGCGCAAGCCTGGTAATCAAAAATCCAGGATCAGGGGATTATGGTCAGTCTCTCCCCTGGATAGCACCCTAAAATCTTGGACTCTGTTCCACTCCTTACATTGGACAAAAATATAATCAAGTCGAGCCTCCCTTCCTGGCTTGTTAAAAGTAGGCCTAGAGGGGTTATCAGATTTTGCTCGACCATTGTATGCCCCAATCGAATGAGCCAATGCCAGGGATGTGATTTAGACAGCCAAAGGTGCCCAAGCTCTTAATATTGGGCCTACCACAGGTGAGATTTTCCATAAGTCATCCTCCTCCTGATTTATGGCATCCAGCAACCCCTCAAGTGGTTCAAACTGAGAGTTAAAATCTCCACCCACCACAAACGTAGTACCCTCGGGAAGCTTGGTCAGAACAGTAGATAACTCTTCAATAGCCCTTGACTCGGCGGAGAGACTCACAGGTCTGGAGTAAACATGAATCACAGCTAATCGAGAGCCAATCCGCCAGTCCAAGAGCACACACTGGACGTCATCAGACCCTGTGTCTATAACACTGACACTGCAACCCAAATGGATAGCGACCCAGATTGTTAAACCCCCTGATGGTCAGCCCCTTCCTCCCCACGTAGCTGGAACTGAAAATGAGGCAAACCCCGAACGAAGTTGGTCTTCCCTTGCCCATGTTTCCTGGAAGCAGCATATATCTTGAAGGTCTATGAATGAGCCCCATTCAGGACAAATAAGCTTGTTAGAGAGACCAGCTATATTCCAGGAAATAATTTTTAATATGGATGGGGCGTTAAGGGTAACAGGGGAATTTTTGCAAGAGACTTCATTAATTAGATTCGGCATTTGTATTAAATGCCCACTATCAGGGGCGGAAACCATCGGCTGCAGGTATACACAGTGAGGCCCTCCTTCGTCCCCCCTACTACCATTCTCCCGACCCAGTCAATCAACCTCCTCGAGGCAGCTGAACCTATTGTAACAAGAATAATCACCCCAAGTGGGCGCATTATACCGAATGTGCCTATGCCTTCTACTTTGAGGGGTGGATCCCACCCTTGTCCATTCTTCAGCATTCCCTGAGTGGGTATGGGTATTTCGTGGTGGATAGAAAAAGGACAATGGGAGGGGTTGAATAGATGAGCCTCCTATATTACCCATCCAATTACAAATATGTGACACAATCTGTGGATTTCTAAAATTCACCAGATTGCGGTCACCCTTAGTTTTCTTCATAGTATTTCCCAGCCACCTGACCCTCCTAACCATCAGGACATCACCTCTCATATTCGGAGGGAGAGGCCTGTGGGTATTCAGCCAACTGATCACTTTATTTTACATTGATGTCAGCCGATAGGGGGCTTTTCTAACTTTGATCCGCCTGGATGAAAAGTTTGGTGGATCTGCAGTTCAAAGGCGTATCCCAGGGATTGTAGCAGGCAGTTACAGCCTGTCTGCATGATTGAGTGCCCCTTCTATTAAAATGTGCTTTTAGGAGAGCTCTTCTTGTCGTTAGAAGCTGGGAAAAGTTACATAGGAAATGTACCAAGGCTTCAGCGCTGTAGTGCCTGGCTGTAGCCACGGCGATGTATAGGAATGCGGGCAGATGACCAAAACGAAACTTCCTAAATGTGTCCTTTTGAGAAGGAGCTCAGTTTGCAGCCAGATAATACTGGGACTTAAGAAGTTTATAGTTGTTTAGTGTTATTCCCTCTTGAGATCTTTCTGCCAGATCAGCTTTGTCTTTGGCTGTCGAGAGTCTGCGCATTGAGCGGTTGGTTAGCTTTTTAAAAGCCGCTGGTTAGCTTTTTAAAAGCCGCGGGGGTAAAATTAGGGTTCCAGAAGGAAAGTGCACCCAGGGTTTTGATGACGAAATCTAAATATCGCCTGGCTGGAGCGGCGCCATTCTTTGATATTTCAATCTACAGAGATGTTTTTAAGGTATTGTCCAGTGCGGACTTCAGTTTAGACCAGGTCTTAAGGTAAGCCCCCTTTTCAAACTCCAGCCTGATTTGGGCAGGTGATGCATTTGCAGGCAGATACAGATGTTCCTATATGTTTGTGTTGTAATGGTTTCCAGGGCTGCTGCATCTCGTCCAGAGACCTCCACTGTTGTACGTTAAAATAGGATGTAACTTAGCTGCAACAACTTCCAGCAGCGGTTTAAGCTCGGCCCAACCCTACTTCTCTTTAAAGTCTAAAACACAATTGTCTGTTAGGGTGCTGCGTTTGCGATGTAACTCCTGTGTATGAGGAAGAAAGGTTCCCTTTTCATCGAATAGAATGCCTAGGGATTTATACTCGGCCACCTGTTCCAGCTGTTGGCCAAATAGGTACCTGTGATCCAATTTTCCTCCTAGTTTTTGCCACCATTGTCTGAGTTTTCTTACTGTTGATTATCAAAATGTTCTCAGTTGTGTGCCTTGTTAATTCATTTATGAGGCGCTGAAGGTCAGCTTTGGTTTGTCTAAGGAGAACTGCGTCATCCATGTAGAGGAGATTTGTGATGCGTTTTTGCCCTTATTTAGGTGGGTGGGATTGTACGGTGTTGACCATTTGTGTCATGTCAGCAAGAAATAGATTGTAGAGGTACGGTGCCACGATGCAGCCTTGTTTTAAACCATGGTGTGTAAAGATTTTCCTTGAAAGGGAGGACCATCGCCTATTTTTAATCTAATCCATGTGTCTGTATGGAGTGCTTAAAATGATTTTAATAAGCTGCAGGAAATATTCCAGTGTGACAGTTTTGCCCCGAGCAGATTGTGTCTTGCGCAGTCAAATGCTGACTTGAAGTTGACGTAGCATAGGTGTTGGGGTCTATTGATCAATTTTATCTAATCTACTAGCACAGAAAGTGCCAGGATATTTGTTGTTGTCCCGACCCACAAGTAAATCCAGTCCGATTTTGAGTGATTTCTTTGTCCTCTGCCCAATCTTTTAGCTCCTTCAATAGAAGTAGCCTGATATTTGGCCCTATTGTTGCACCCTTTAGTTTTCCGAGGCTTTCGGCATCCACCTTTAAAAATCAGAGTGATGACCAAGCCCTTCCGTGAGTTAGGGATGACCTGTAGTTGCAGGGTGCTGTTGAAAACTGGTGTCATTCTCTCAGCCCAGAAGGTGGGGTTAACCTTGTACAATGCCTATGCAACTACGTTTGGACCCATATCACCATCACTGTGACCTGTCTGGATTTCACTTGATATTTAGCCATGTGTAAAGGCTAGGGCAACATCTGGTGCTGAGTTCTACATTTTTGTGGAGGCAGTGGCCTCTTTTGCTTGGGGTAGGTTATCTGTACCTGACATCTCGTTGCCTATTGTTGGGCAGAAGAGGATGGTTCAATGGAGTGCCCAGGTGAATTCGGAGAAGCTTGTGCTCTTCACTAAATTTGGAGCTTTATTAGGCTATTTACCAGTTTCTAAAAGTCCCTCGAGTTTGGTTTTCTGCAGAGGAAGAGGGGTTTGGCCCAAAATGCTTGTTCTGAGCGACCCCTTTTCTCCCGTACCAGTTTCCTGTACTCCTTTTTTATGTTCCACAGGTTTTCCAATTTAGCTTGATGGTTTGGATGTTGTTTAAACTGGAGTATAGCCTTGTTTAGATTACTCAATATGGCGTCTGAGGAGAGTCTGTACTTGCTTGGGATGGTTTCACTTCTGCCTTGTCAATGGCTGGTAGTTGTCGAGTAGGAGTCTAAGAGTGTGACAGTAAACCTTTCCCACATTACGATTGGGAATGAGTTGTTATTGTGAATTCTTTGTATTAACTGACCCACAGTGTTTTCTATTGTCTTAATGGTGTCCTCCAACCACCTCAGGCTCTTGAGATCGATGGACTCTAGGTTTCCAGGTACTCTTTATAGTGGTTTTTGGGTGAAGTACTTGGTGGATAATTCCATATCTTGTGGACGGTGGTCGCTTTTCACCTTTTCATTAATCTGAAATGATTTTAGAAGCTAGAACGAAGGGAGTGTGGCCAATGTAAAGTCGGTGGTGGAGTAGGATGTGGATGAGTGATACGCCCATGCTGGAGGACGATCTTCTTCTATTCTGACATTTAAGGCTCTATGGCCAAGTGCTTTGACTTCTTTTACCAAAGATTCACCCTTGGCATCTCTTTGTTTCGTTTTAAGTTCAGCGCATGCTGGGATGCACCGGAAGTGGTCTTGTACCATGTTCGGTGTCAAATTTATATTAAAGTCCTCCGAGACTACTATGTTTAGTTGTGGCTGCTCAAATAAACTTTTCCTAAGAAGATGTATTCAATTTAATGAGAGTTTATTTCTTGATCTGCTATCCGGTCGGACGTACACATTTACAAGCAGGAAAGAGGCGGTTCGCTCAGTAGGCCAATCTTTTCTCTTGTCATCACTTGTTGTCACTTGCTTGGTCTGCATGTTTAGTGATGCTACGATGTATAATGCTTAACCGCCATACAGCAGCCATACTTCTCAGTTTGTGTTGCCATTTTATAAAAATCTAGGTACTTGCCCAGCAGTAAGGGCAGGGTGGGCCAGGTTTCCTATAATAGAATTATGTGGAATGTCTTCAGCTACTTTATTAGCTTGTGATCACTCAGTTGTTTTGCATTGATCACTGATGTTCCAAGAGCATATTCTCAAATAGCCTATAGGTTGCGCTGAGTCACAAGATGATGTAAAAATATATCATATAATCTGATAAACGTGTATTTCTCTCTAAGACTTTTTCATTGTAAGATTTTTGATAAAAACAGTAAATGTATTATAATAATATGTATATGTTTATGTTAAATATGTTATGTTATGTTTCATGTTTTAAAAACAGCCCTGAAGAAGCAGTTTGTCATGTAGTGATACTGTGAAGCATGTTGGCATCCTCCGATTGGTTGTCGCAAGATTAGTAATATTGTACCAATCTATGGATTAGGCCATTGATTTTAATGGAGTGTATCAAACAGGTTATTTGTTCTTCTGCTGTAAATTTTGTTTTTTTTTCACTGGTATTGCCATATAGGTTTGCAA